>NC_082341.1:17092098-18304598 GCF_027477595.1 Haemorhous mexicanus | reverse complement strand
TAAGCCTTCAAGCATTGTTTAATTTATCCTAACTGTGGGGTGCTTTCTGAAATCAATTTGACATGAAATAAAACCATTTCCCCACAAGGTTACTTAGTTCAACAGAAATACTCATGAGTGGTGGGAATAACAGTAAATCACGTAAAAGCACATAGCTCTACAAGGGCTTATTAGAATGAAAACTTTAATTATGACATGTAGGAGAAATAAATCTTTTGTACCTCTTGCTATATATTTCTAGGCTTGTACAGTGAACCAGAATAATTACTGATGTCTATGATAAAAAGTGACATCTTTCTCTATTATCCTCTCTACTCAGTAATGAATGAAAGGATGTGGGTGCTTCTTTAAGGTTTATAAATCAACATTTTTTCTAGACTAATCAGAAGAGAGCTTTAGGGACACCACTGTAGAAATTGCAGTTCCTCTCTACACTGGCTTTTGGACAGTCAATTTTAGTATGTCTTGATACACCCTCACCTCACACAGTATTGAAGATCGTAAAGAATTCAAGTATTACAGCAGTTTTCTTTGCCTGTTTTTGGATTTTTTTCTGTTGAAATTGATTTCCCACCACTCCATTACTGAAAAGTTTTAATGTACTCAAGTCTATTCAAGCAAACGAGTATTATAAACTGATTAAATTTTCTTAATGCTACACTTGATACCAGCGTTCCATTAATTTTCAAATTGAATTGTGGAGGTAGTGTTAGAAACCCCTTGTGCTCTATAGTCAGAAATTGGTTTTGTTTCCAGGCCTATATTTAATAGTTCAAGATGAAGAGCTGATAATAGAAGTTAAGATCAAAAAAGAAATACAAATTTAGTTGCCTTCATCACAAATTGAAAATATGATGTAATGTAATAATTATTTTTAATTTTAAAAAGAAGTGAACACATGGGTAACCATTAGTGTATGTAATGAATTAAACTACTGCTAAGTTACTCATCTATAATTTAGTTAGTAATAATAAAGGCTACTGAGTAATTACTTGTTATTGTTCCCAGCAGAAAAGGGTACATTATTCTGAGGTTAACTATTGCAATAAAGCAGTAACCACAGTATTCTGAATGTGTTTTTCCCACAGAACTCTAGTCTTCAGACTGTAATCCATATAATATAAACCTTGAAAGCAATTAACCTGGCAGGAGACTGAAGTTGTTTTGCTATAAAAAGCTGCAAAAGAGGGTATTGGCTAGTCAGCCACTGAACATCTGAAGGGGGCAAAGAAGGAAAATGTGAAGTACATGAACTCAAAGTTTCAAGTACTCTTAAGGTGTATTTTAATATCCTTCATGAATAGATTTTCATATTTGAGTGAAATACAGGAATGGGCTGTACTTGGTATAAAAGATGCTAGTTGACCGGCCATTAGAAAATGTGATGCCCACCCACAAGAAGATCCAGAAGGAAGATCCCGGGAACTACAGGTCTGTCAGTCTGACCTTGGTGCCAGGGAAGGCCATGGAGCAGATCCTCTTGAGTGCCATCATATGTGCAGGACAGCCAGGGGACCAGGCCCAGCCAGCACAGGTTTGTGAAAGGCAGGTCCTGCTTGCCTGACCTGATCTCCTTTTCTGTGATAAGATGACCCACTTAGTGGACGGGTGAAAGGCTGGGGATGTGCCTACCTGGACTTCAGGAAAGCCTTTGCCACCACTTCCCACAGCATCTCCTGCAGGACCTGGCTGCTCACGGCTTGCCCGGGGGCTCTGTTGGATGCGTAGGAAACTGTTGGCACGGCCGGGCCCAGAGGCTGCTGGTGAATGGAACTGCACCCAGCAGTGCTCCCCAGGGCTCAGTGCTGGCACCAGCTCTGTTTAATATCTTTATCAATGAGCCACACCAGGGGATCCAGGGCACCCTCAGGCAGCCTGCAGACACACTGAGCTGGCTGGAGGGCAGGAAGGCTCTGCAGGGGGATCTGGACAGGCTGCATTGATGGGCAGAGCCCAGAGCTCTGAGCTCCAACAAGGCCGAGTGCCTGGGCCTGCTCCTGCCCTTGGCTCACAACAAGCCCTGCAGCTGCAGGCTGGGGCACAGTGGCTGGAAAGATGCCTGGAGGGAAAGGTGCTGGGGGTGCTGCTCAACAGCAGCTGAACATGAGCCAGAGAGTGCCCAGGTGGCCAAGAAGGCCAAAGGCACCCTGGCCTGGATCAGCACCAGTATGGCCAGCAGGACCAGGGCAGTGACCATAACCCTGTACCCGGCACTGGTGAGGCCACACCTTGAGTTCTGGGTCCAGTTCTGTGCCCCTCACTTACAAGAAGGACATTGAGGTGCTGGAGCGAGTCCAGAGAAGGGCAGTGGAGCTGGGGAAGGGTCTGGAGCACAAGTCTGATGAGGAGCAGCTGAGGGAGCTGGGGATGTTTAGCCTGGAGGAAAGGAGGCTCAGGGGTGACCTTATCCCCTCTCTACAAGTGCCTGAAAGGAGGGTGCAGCCAGGTCAGAGTCAGTCTCCTCTCCCAGGTGATAAGCAAAAGGACAAGAGGAAATGGCCTGAGGTTGCCTTCATCTAAACAGATCCCTGTTTTTCCAGCAATAGGTTTTTCTTCCCCTAATGAAAATTTATTCTGCCTGATTGCTAACTATAATGAAAATCAATTTGCAAATACAACTATCATACCAAAAATGTTGCTAACAAGAAAATACATCTCTGGATAATTATTTAGCTGCACTTTACTTTTTATTAATATTTTAATGGGTTACAGATAGTGATGCATTTATTTTTTAGTAGATGGTTATTTTATTAGTAGTTATCTATATCAAGATTAATTAAGAATGCACATAGCTATCATTTTACCACATGCATATTAATTTGTCAGAATAAACCAACCAACTTCATGCTAAGCAGCATCTTTCCATACATGCACAGATAACCCAAGTGCCCTCTCTACAATACTTTGACCCTACTAATAAATTAAGAGCAAATGTTTAAACATTAAACATGTTTAAATAAAAAACAACCTCTACTTAAACCTTTAATTAAATTAAAGTCTTTGAGGCTTTATTTTTACTAACTCCCTACTCTTGTGATAGCTCTCTCAATACAATGCACTTTTCAGGTACAAAATGTAGTTACTTTGAACTTTAAAAGCACATAGAACATAGAAGACATTTAATATTACTATTTTCTGTGTTTTCTTTTGATACTTGCCCAAGTTTGTTAAATAAGTGTGGTTTAAAAAGCAGAAAAAATAAATCTAATTACATCATATTGTGCAGATTACTAGTAATTGCCACTTTCTTGTGTTGATAAATACATAGTTGAGTTTTGTCAGTAGATGATTCTATTTGCAATGGCTAATTCTCCCTTCTGTGAATAGAGAAAAGTTCAAATGCCTTCTCAAGTAAACCTTCCAGGTACCTTGCAAAATACCCCATCTCTCAACTATACTAGTTATACTTGTTTATAGATAGAAATCAGTCTTCAGTAAAACACATTGACTGTTGCCTGGTGATGATAACCAATCTTTAAGTAGAGTGATAACAAGTATTGGCTTCACTGGCAAATCATAGTTAACAAGTAAGATCAAGAAACAGCTTCGCTGAAAGGATCAAACTGGGAGATTTCAGGGTCTTCAAAGAGGAAGCTATATGGCTTTTTAAATCCACTATGATTTTTCCCTTCTGCTGAAGGTGTTGTACTCAGACTGTTCAGGCATCTCATTGAGCCAAATACTAACATTAACACTACAAACATTAACACAATACAAACACTAACTAATATTAACTAAGTAAATAGTACATATTTTGGAATTGAAGGGATTCTTCATTAGAAAATGTTTCTTCTGTGAGTTAAGACACTAAATGGCCAAGAAGGTCCTGCACTTAAGCCACTTTGAAGCACAGACATTAGTTAACAAGTTTAACTTACTCTGGGGTTATCTTGTGCAAGTTTTTAAGAACTTTATCTTAAGACAGACAATAATAACAAAGTTATGCAATTGTGCTCATTAGACTAAAAAGAGACATTTATTTGAATTGTACTGCCCTGTTGTTCAGACAGCTATTGGTCACATTGTACAGACTCTTCTCTTACTGTTGAATGCAGTTTTGAGATACAAATGGTAGTTTCTGGGATCCAGACAACTTTTGCCAGAACACACAGATAAATTTCAGTGATGACTTGTACAAAAAGTAAGAAAGATAAGTTGCACTGTAGACATCTGTGCACACATTTCTTGGAAGCAAAGCTGATTGAACCTGCCTAAAGAAAGCAGCTGTAGGCCTTTTCCTCTGCTTGAATCCAGGAGGAAATTCAGCTAAGAGAGACCCTTCTTAAGTGAGGCATCTCTAGTGGACTAGGGAGGAAATAAATAATGAAATTTAAGCATCTCCCTTTTCCAAAAGGAAAATATAAACGGGGTTGAGGGAGGGGGAAAGGCGAGACACAGAGAGAGAGAGATCATGGCAAATACCAGATTGAATTCCCTCTGGCTCTGCTTTTTAATTAGAGGAAGTCTAAGTGGAATATGAACAGATGGGAAATGAGCCACTCCTCACTTAGCACAGACAGATCTATGAGCTACAAAGCCAGAACAGGGAGAATATCCTTCAGATGGAGACAAAAAAATGCTCAGCTCTTACCCTCCAAGAGACAGAGGTTTGATGCTGTGACAACCCTTGTACCACCACTTACTGCTAGGACAAGCTCCTCCCTACCGTGCCAGGAGGCAGCAGAACATGTCTCCAGCTGGACAACGTTGGAGGTATTAGCCCCATTAGGTTAATAAAAATCAGCTGCTTATACAATAGCATTAGTGAGCTCAAAATTCAAAAGTAAGGGTCAGACTGCCCTGTACCCTTCAGATTTTCCCAGCCTTCTCCAACTCTTCCACGGTGTGCCTTGGATCTCTGGCACAATTAAAACATCTGTCAGCCACGCATACCCTGTTCCACTTAACAGCTTCACTTAGCAACTCACTGCAAGTCTCCTGCTCCCAGTGTGCCAATTCCCCATTCACTTCTCATTTGTGAAGTTTTAATCTTGTGCCTGCTGGTTTTTTGGTCTCAGGAGAAAGAAAAGGTTTTGTACTTTTAAAGTGTGAATACTTTCATGAGGTCACTTAAAGACTACACTAAATTACTTGTGTAATTACTTATACAACTGAAGACACATTTAACATGCCAAACTCACAGATACCTCTAATAAATTTCTCCATACATTCCCCTCTTTCCCAAATAGTTTCCCTCTAACAAGTCACTGTCTGGAAGCTTACACACCCTTACATAAATGAATATATTAAAAAACAAATTACCCATACTGCATTGACTAGCAGGCAACTAGAAATATTCACTTCATCTTCAGTGCTGAGAAGCTACAAATCACAAAGAATTTGTCTCATACACATAGTAATTTCTGATAAAATAAGTAAAAAAGAAAAAGCTTTAAATATAAATTACCGAAAGCTACACCATTTACTAGTACATCTAGTACTTAACTTCCCAGAGAGTTCTTGAGAAAAAAAGGTTAATGAGCACACCTAAATTACATGTCATCATTTCACCCAAAACCAGGATATTCTTCAGCAAATTACCTGAAAGGTTCCTTAATTTCACTATAGACTCACTCTCTCTTCTTTCCCAAACCCTCAGCAATCTGCACAGTTTTATTTCCTACAACAAATATCTAACAGGTAAGGAAAAAGGGTTTTTTCCATAGGTGTTTTTAGGACCTGATCTACAGTTCTTTGACATTCACAGGAGCTGCTTCTGGAGATTTCAACAAAATTTCATCAACTAGAATCCAACAGAACTGCTTCCATCAGAAGCTATTTCATTTCACCCAGCACTTCCTAAACTGAACTCCAACCTCTACTTTTGGATTAGGTAAATTCCAGAAAGGCAGGCCTGATTTTTTCTATCTTCAAAAGACCAAGATCCACCACAACAGTTTTTCCAGTATTTAGCCATTTGTGGTGCTGGAAAGATGAGTTTAATTCTGAATTTTAATTATTTCCTTCTCTGGTCATTCATATTTATTCCTGAAGAACCTAGTACTCTTTTTCTGCAAAGATATTCACACACTACTTACTTCTTAACTCTAATTTTTACAAGTGCAGCAGATCAGACTCTGTCACTCCCAACCAAATGGCATTTTCTAGTCCTTAAATTCCTTTGACAACTTTCTGGTATTTTTTCTACATCCAAATTTCAACCTCCTCTCTTAAAGACTACTAGCATCAAAACTATATATAGTGATAGCTTCAGGTATAAAACAAACAGATGTCAAAAAGAAGTTAGAACTCTTCCGGATCTTCTTTTTATGCCTTCTAATTTATCCACCCTAGTGTGCAGTTACTCCTAATCTGAAGGTTCCTCTAGTGCTAAATTCTCATCCTCTTTGACCTCTTGTTCCTTCTCAGAGCTACCATCTCCCTGAACAGAGCCCTCACCTCTGTAGTTCTGCACTCCTTTTTTAATCATATAAGTATTCATCTCACCATATTAACAAGACCTCATTTGGACAGGCTCAGAATGCCAGGTGATCAAAGTGGGTTTTATACAAAATCTTTGACTTTATTCCGCTTCAACATTTTAATGGATTTTGCATCCTCTGCAAGATTTCACTACATGAAATGTCAATTGCTTGTTGACAATTAAATTTTGACTGTTATTTAATTATCCATTATTTATATAATTTTTTTTGGCTTTTTATTATAAAGCTCTGCAATAATTAGCATTTTAAAAGTCCAAGACAAAAAATATCACAACAAATAGTTTGTAAGAAGCATCCTCAAGAGTCCTTAGATGCCAAATAAAACACTAATGCTTTATCCATTGGAAGTTTATTTTTACCTCACACATTGGTCAATAAAAATAGCAACCTACTGTAATTAAATAACAATAATGATCTGACTCAATGTCAGATATCAACAAAATTAAGCTAATTTCCAGAGAGGCTTTGATTATTTCTAAGAGTAACAAGTTAAGCTTGTTTGGAGCTATTTTATCTAAGGGAAACTATTTTTGTGAAGAAAACACATGGGGCAAAGCCACTGAAGTACAGGAAGAACTTGTCCCCCATCTCACATCATAACTGCAAGCTATATTTATAACTGGCAAAGCATTGCTCCCCTCTTCAAAGACAAACTGCTGGTGAGGCTCTTCTTCTCTGCCCACTTTGCTTAAAATGTTCACAGCATGAATTTTTATCTCCACAGTGGGAGGCCAAGGATTAGCCCCAGTCTCCAAGAGGGTGGAGAGATTTAAAGGTCAATTTAATTAGCTCATTCTAATCTCTCGCACGCCTAATGTAAATGTCATTGTTTTCTAACTGCTACTTTAGCAGACAAGATCGTATTTTAGAAACTTTGAACACATGAACTATGTGTTGGATGCAATACAAACACTCTGTGTAACTAATTTAAAAAGGGATCCTAATAAAATTGCCATTGAGTCAGACCTTTTCCTAAGAAAGAGAAAAAGGGCAATAGGAAAATTCTGGTGGTAAAGCATAGAGAGCTTTAGAAGAACAGTAATCTTTCAAACTGACTGGCTTAACAGCTTCTCATTGATTTAAATCTTCCCTGTTTCATGATGTCTGGACAAAGGCAAACAATGGTTTCTGATGCTGTGATCTCATCCAAAAGCTCTGGAAAACTAAAATGAGCTTTACAAGCTCAACGTACCCTAAAGACAAATCAGATCACATCCCAGACTATTTAAGAGTGCCTCTGGGCAAGCTTTGCATGAACAAATAGGCAAAAACAAGTGCACAGATGATGCTCTGTGATGACTGAAATCATAGGTCAGTGGAAAAGCCTGACAGTGGCTCATGACTCTTGGATGATGGTGTACACATGGTCTGGCTGTTCTCCTGCAGCAGAAGTCACGGTGCTGCTCTCTGGCCCAGGCACAGCTTCCCAACAAGACAAACCTGGAGCTTCCCCCAACCTTTTTTTTTCCTTCTTTTTTTTACAAGACTTCAGGAATGACAAATATAGAAATTAGACCAGGATTACTGATTAAGAAAGACATCAGATAGACAGCGTCATACAACTGACATAGATGCCCCCAAGGTTATATGTTGTAATTTGAAACAAGTAGGCCACTTGTGAGATGATTTTCAGGACAGTTTTGTCAGTGACTTGTAGAGTGAAGAAAGGCAAAGCACTGGGCTTTTTTTAAAAACAGAAGCAACAAACGCAGAGATATCTGGGTGGTCATACAGGGACAGGTAGGGATGACTTTTGGGTCTATTTTGCATGGTTCTTGCCATTAAGAAGGTGCTTATCTGGAAATCCTGTTGCAGAAGTGTGACCAGACAACACTGATTTCTGACACTGGAAGATCTGTAAGGAATCTGATGTGGAGAAAATCCTACCTGACCTACCAGTAACATGCTTCAAGCACATTCAGGGATGCAATCTCCCCTGCCTTTGCCAGATATATGAACAATTTTGCACGATGATTTCTTGTCAGCTCATAAGCATGGCTCTCAAAAGGCTTATGGTGAATGCCATGGGACCCCCAAAAGATGAAAGCAGGACACCACAGGTCCTGTGCTGCACCCATCAAAAATACAGAGCTCCTTCTATGATCTTGCTAAGGTGTGGATGCACACACTCCAAACACCTATGAACACTTATAAAAAAATTGTATTCAGAGAGTGATTACTATAGAGAAAGATGTGAAAAACTTTGACAGAGAAACAGGAATAACTTATTTTTTGCATTGAGCTATCCTTCCAGGAGAAGGTTTATGGGTTCCTTGATTTCCTTGAATCAGAGTTAATGAATAAAACATGAGGGTCTTTCCTCAATCAAGCTATCCTATTGAGACCATAGATCTGGATTTGGAGCTGTCAGCTCAAGGCATGCACTTGCTCTGGAAAGAGTTGTGGCTCTTTTTCTGGAAGCCTTTTCGCTTTAGCCCTGCAAAGCTTGGCTTAATGCCTTCCTTTCAATATCTGTAAGAACTCGGGAGTACCTATCAGTTTGTTCTTTTCATGTTGCCAGCACATGCAAAATTACTATTTTCCAGTTTGAATGCCCAGCTGTGAGTGACACTCAGTTTAGGCAAGGAACAGCCAAAAGCAAGGCAAATTAAATGTTTTCTAGGGAAAACTGAGAGAAACCACAAGTTAGAATTTCTGTTGCCATATGTACTAAGGTTAACTCCCACCATCACTAAATTATTATTTGGGCTGACACTTAAGGCACTAAATCTTAGAACATTAGATTTTGATTGAAAACTTCAATTTTTTATGTGCTGGAAAGACTACAAACAACAGAGGTTTTGTTACTAAAGCTGGTTCAACACTTTACTACCACCACTGCCTATACTCATATCAAACAAGATGTCAGCAGATCTGAATATCTTGGTGTCAATGCCCCTTTGGGATTTACAAACTGTATACTCTGCTATAGGAATCTCATCTGACAGACAAGCCCAGGAACTTCTCAGGCACTGACAGATTCACCATGCTAAAATACAATGACTAGCACTGGCATTTTCTTTACAAGACACTTCTTGCTTTGATGATTTTTAATGCACTCTATGGAATTAATTGAAGAGATTGTCTTAGGAATATGCTCCAACTTCTAACACAGCTGCTGCTGAACTCGCTGTCTGTAGTTTGATGCTGGAGGTGGCTTGTTCTTTCCCAAACCAAGGGCCAAGAAATAAAAGCATGAATTTTATTGCAGAAGCACCAGCTGAGAGCACTGATTAGTATTTGTTTTTCTAAAAAAACATATCATCTTGGATTGCAAAGTACTTTAAGTTCTTAAGATGATGTCTTAGAATTGGATAAGTCATGTAAAATGAATAAAAATTTAGAGATTAGTAAGAATTTTGATGATTTGAAGTTTAGATACCTCAAAATAAAATTATATTGAAGGCTGACATCTAAAGAACAAACCTGGAATTTGCATTGTTTTCCTGATGCCTTGATATGAGCCTAGACTACAAATCTTTCTGCATTGAAAGCTCTGGGAGATATTGAAAAGTATCCTTATCAGAAAAAGCTGGACATGAATTCAGATGGTTTGTTATTAGAGAAATTGCTTAAAAGCAGGGATTCTCATTAATTATTTTGGATTTCAAGCTTTTATATGGAAAAACGCTTAGGGAAATATCAAGCATAGGTAAATGAAAAAGAACTTACAGAACCATCTGCTAAAAGTTCTTTATTAATTCTTTGTCCTGTACAGAGATCTCTACAAACTGCTCCTGAAGAGAGGAAAAGTCAGATCTGAGCCTGTCTCCTACTACAGCGAGTACCAGAACTTCAAGGGCAGTCAGCTGTGCTCTCCCTCATCCCCACAGAAGGCTCATTAGGCACACTGGGACATTGGTGCCCTCTGGTATGAGCAACTGTACTTTACTGGGCAAGAACCCAGTCTTCCTCTTCTGCCTGGCAGAACCCAGATGTAGGATTCAGCAATAACTTTAAGTAAAACCAGATGTGGTGGAACATAGTAAAAAAAGTTTCCCTTCCCCATAACAGCAGCAGAAGCATTTGTAACAGTAGTAAATCCTATTTTTCTACAGATTATTGGGGGTTGTTAGGTGAGCTGTCGGCCTGTTAATCTCTCATAATTTTGCAGTTTACAGAAGCTAACCCTGTAATTCTTCTAACAGAACTCTACTCTTGGATTTTCTAAGGTAACAAAGTATGTCAAATGACTTGAGAAGTAATCCCAAATTAAAAGAGCTATCCCATTAATTGGGCAGAGAGGGAACAGGGTGGGGGGGTTGGTAGAGGGGGTAGAAATCTTTCTGTAGAATACCCTTTACAGTGTCTAAAGCTGGGGGGGAATGCAAAAATTAAAATTTAGTGCTTAGTGAGGGACTTTACAATATCTGTTTTCTAATCAATTTTTTTCTGTTCTACTAGAAACAGTTAAGGCTCTCAAGTATTCTCCCATGAATATTAGAAGGATTCTTTTTCAATTAAACAAGAAAATACTAACAAAAATACATCATTTACCCTATCAAGGCAAAAATCTGTCATTACTTAGTAATCTGGCTTTTGGAATTGACACTCTAAAAAGTAATCTTCAATCAGAGATCCATATGTGCTTGTAACATCCAGCAGTACAAAACAAAAGTCTCTTTCCCTTTGATAATTTATAGTTTTTGTAAGTGGTTAAAATGGTTTTGAAGTTTTTCCACCATTTAAATGCAATTTTGATTCATACTGACTGATCATCAGTTGTGTTCCCCCTTTTAAGAAAAAACAGCCAGACCAGTTTTTAATTTAATGCAGTAACTGTTTTAGAATTTTTTTAAATATAACAACATTGTTTCTTTGCCTAGATTAAGGACCTCATTTATCATAACAAGTTTGTATAGGCAATCTTTGAACGAATCTCAATGTTTCACTAACTTTATACTGTATTTTCTATGCTGCTGTCCATTACAAAGCATGAAGCACAAAAAAGTCCACACTGTATTAGCAACTGCACTGTATCTCCACAAAACTTGAATCCCAGTTCAGTACTAAATGTCTCTTGGAGATGCCCAACTAGCTATGAAATATAGACAGATGCAGGACAGATTATCAAAACCATCTCAAAAAAGGGAGTTGGTTTGTGTCATGTCAAGGAAGGGAGCTCATTCCAAGAACTGTAATTGCCATTACTAGAAATGGCTTCCTGTAAGGCATGAACCATACACAATTTAAGGAATTCCTCTGACTCCTAAGTCAAGACTACTTGTAGGAAAAAGCCATGTACTTTGAGATTTAAATCTCTCTTCAGAGACCTAAGGAGATCTCTGTAAGACAAGTTTCATATATTAATTATTTCACATGTGAACTAAATCAATGCATTAAACAGTCCACAAAATTACTACAAAATGAGAAACACAATGTAAAGAATTAAAATTAGTATAGCCCACTACTTAGAGCATATGCTACCAATTTTTTTCATGAGGTAGGTTTTGTTTTATTAGTGCTTACTCATAAGGAAAGACTATTTGCCCTCTGGAACAACTCATCAAGGATATCAGCAGAACATTTTGAAAACAAAGGCATTTAAAATGAATGTTCTTTGAGACTGTGACTGATGTCTGACTAATGAACAAGGTAATTGGTTTATTTATCTAAACCAATCCTTTCTGCCTCAATAATGGGAATGACATTGTTCACAGTTGACTAGGACTCCCTTCCTGAAAATCACTATATAAGAAAAACTAGAGAAAGTAACTTGATATTTCTTCCATAAGCTTTCCCTTACTTTTACACTGCAAATAATTTTTCAATTTCATGTTTGATTCTAAGACAATCATTTTAACCAATAATAATTGAAATAAATTCCTTGAAGATAAAGATTATCTGAAAAAAAGTATATATATTAGATTCCCTTTTAAAATCACAGAGACTGTAACATTAAATTAAACGCAACTTCTACTTTTAATAGGGATAATACCTATCTTACACGCAAGGAGACAAATTTTCTTTTCGTTTAGTTCTGAAAAAATAATTTATTTTAAAAGTGAGTTCAAAATACATTAATATTTTAAGCATTTATTTTATTTTCTTTTTAATCAAATTAGTCCAGTAGAAAAAGAATTCAGAGTGATAAATTGCTTGGGCTGAGGAAAAAAGCAATACTGAAGGCAGACATTGTCTTCCCTTAGGTTAAAACTAACTATCTTCTGTTTTTCAATAAATATGCTTTAAACACTAAAAACCATGAGATTCTTTTTGTAATACATAATTTTGTTGTATCAAAACCAGGATGTAGTTACATGTTCTAATTTTGGGTTGTTGATTGGTTACATTACCAAAACACATAGCTACAAAGAAGTATTTTTGGGTTTAATCTGAAAATATAGACAATTCATCCAGTGACAGTTACTTAATGCAGTTTTATCATTGTTATCATTAATAAATCCAAACAGTAGTATAACATAGTTACAACAGCAATTTCTGCTGTAGAACAGCAGTGCATTTCACAGCAGAGTGGAATGCAGCACTTTGGATTATGCCAAGTTTGCCAGTTTTAACTCATTGTAGCATCTCAAGTCTAACATTTACTGAACTCTACCTTCCACTGTCTAGTAACGTCAAAAGCCCATGCTCTAAAGACAGTAAGCATGAATTGACATCACAATTTTAAGAGCAATCACATGTCTTCCTTCTTTATCAAGAAAAATGAAATCTTCATATAAAGGGATCAAGTAACTTCTCAAGCAATAGGATCCTGCTAGGTCCAAGAGCAGACCTGAACCAGGAATGCCATTTGATACATCTATTTAAACTGCTGACCTCAGCCTTGGTGCACTTCCTTTTAAACAGCTCTTCATAAACAGGATAATGAAAAATCATGGAACACGATCATGACAGCTCCAAAATAAAGCAACAATCCTCTTCTCCACTGACTGGCAGTGTCTTAGCAAGGCTACAATGGCTATAAACTGAGATTCATAACCTAATCTCTGTCTACAACCCTGCACATTTTAACACACCTATACATTTCTAACACATTGATCCTGAAAACGGGCAAATTGGGAAAAAGAATTGTTGAAGGACTCAGATATAGATTTTGGCTGCAACATTCAGTTTACTCCATCAGCAAGAATGGGAGTGTTATTGTACAAATGCATTTTGTACCATTTGTTTAGCTACATTAAACTATTTCTTAAAAATTCTCTTAATATATCTTAGTGACATAAATATAACTGCAACCCACATCAAAATAGTTTAAAAAAGCAAAAAATATGAGAGGAAGCAGTACTGGGTTACACAGCAAGCATTCTTTAGGACAGGACATCTTGCAGTGTGACTGCAGAAGGACTTATCTCCGTGACTGAAATGCTGTGCATTAGGAACTGTTAATGGAAAAGGGAACTGTCAGTGAGAACTGGCAAGTCAGGCTGAAGCAGAGTTCAGGGACTTTCTTTTGCGAAGGCAGAAAGAAACTCTGACTGCATGGAACAGCCCTGCCAAATCTAGAGCAATTTCTTGGTTTGCTGTATCTACTTTACACAAGCAATTTGTTTCCAGATCCTCTTAACAGCAGGAAAATGAGACATGATGAAGCAGGATGAAGCTCGCAGGCCATAGGTCACTCTCCTGTAACCAAAAAAAGCATGAGGGGAAAAAAGAAAAAAACAGGCTGTGGTCATTTCAGAAACCACACGTCATACAGACAGAACACTGAACCAACTGTTATCTAAGCGACTGGGCTGAATACAGAATCTCTTGCCAGAAGTGTCCAGACATTATTTTTCCTCCTTATTGCAAGAAGTATTACCCTGCAGCTTCAATAAATGTGGCTTATATGCAGGCACTTTAATGAGAAACACAGAGGACTAAAGATGGCAGAAGGGCAGGAACCAGAGGAAAGCTGGGGCAGGCTGAAAGGTTAAACAGAAAAGTGCATTTCATCAGTCTAGGTCTTTTTCAAAGTGAACTTACCTGAAAGTCTTGATCATCAATTCCAAATCTCTCTCTTAGATTGCGGAAAACCATTGGACAATATTCTTTAAATTTGAAATGACTTGGCATGTTTTCTCTGAAAGAAGATAAAACCAATTAAACTTCATTACTGCGCATATATAATAAGCAACGAGATTTTTGTTTCAAAGCTGTTCATAGAAAGCTCAGGGTAACAATCCTCTTACAATTTCTATTCTAATGCTTTTTTTTTTTCAGAGATTGGGTTATCTTATCTCGTTTTTCTTCACAATGTTTCATGAATGTTTATTAGCTCACTATAACATCATTATGTTGTAGCTAAGGAACTACAACAATGATGAAATGAACACAAACTCCATTTTGACAATTCTGAAATATGGACTCAAAAGAAGAAAAGAATGCTTTCCCACTGCCCTAAACTTCAAAGGTGAAATCTTAGATTGGATTATACAAGAATTACTATACATCAAAAAATACTAACAGTGCCAAAACTTCAAGAAAATTTGACTCATTCAATAGAGAACCAGTTTTAATATCCTAGTGTTCATTTTAGACTTATACAACAGAAAAGTTATTTTTACCTTTGTAACAGAGCTGAAGACCCAAAGTAGCAGTATTTTTCTTTTCTACATATATTCTTGAATAAAATTCAGGTTATACACACACCAATATTAATAGTTTTGTAGGTCTGTATGTACTGCTCATGAGGCATTTTATTTTTAAGAGACAACAGATATTACATGAAATTACCATAATGCTTTTGAAGCTTTTATATGATGGGTTTGATTTTCGTCTTATGGAAAATAAGCTGAACATTCCTCACACTTGATATAGGCTTTATATTCTCATTCTTATTCAAATACAACACTTTATAAAGAGCACATGAAGTTATATTTTTAGAAATGCACAAATAAATGCTTATATCAGCCATAAATACTCACACCAAGAAAGGATCACCTTCAGTATCTAATATGCTCATAAAGCAATAATAAACCATATGGAGGAAAAAATTCTACCCAGCAGTCTTTGCTGTTGCTTTTTAGAACAGCACAGACGGTTATGTTTATCTCAGGATTAACTTAATCATCAAAACTTCAGTTCCATGCACTGAAAAATAACAGAGTTCACAGTACTTCATAAAAATATCACTATCACTATCCACTTCTGCACAAAATTGTTACTTGCTTGTACTTACTTGTTGAAAAGGTGATTGTCCACCTTTATCTTTGAGTACGCTTTGAAATCATCTGGCATCAACATAACAGGGATTTGAACATGGCTCAGTTCATTGATCTAGAGAAAACAGAATATATTTAGTTGCTGCTGTCTTTGCAAAGATACTACATATATGTCTTAATCCTGAAAGTCTACTATTTCCTGTGTATATATCCCAGGAGTGAATGCAGGTAATGGAAGAATGTAAAAGCAATGTTATTCTTTCCAGATCAAACACAATCTCAAGAGTGACACTTTGGAAGAGAAGAAACAGCATTCCATATTTAGACTTGTTTCAGGAATAAAAAAGTGCTTTAAAGCACAGCTGGAGTGTACTTTTTATGGAAGGTCAATGACAATGCCAGCAAAATGCTTCCTATACCAACACATTGTTCTTGTTTTGCCAGTCAAGCTATGTTTTCCAAAGATAATTCAACTTCTTTATTTCCAATGACTATTTACCCCGGCAGCTTATGAAGAAATCTTATATGCCTGTGTCTTGAACTGTTTGTAGATAAAGTGAAATTTTGCATGCATGTGAATGTACATATTTTCAGTTCAATAAGCAGAAATTTGTTTCTTACAGTAGTGCAAAACTCAGAAGTTGTAGTATTCAGTATTTCCTTGATTGTTCACATTGGACAAACCATTTAATTAGATAAATTTTTGCTTAGAAATAGAGATGCACATAAGTACTAAGGTTTTCCTTATTTTCTTACATTTATGTAGACCATCTACTCTTTCTAGCTTTGAAATTAACATTGTCAGTATTCTCCAGATTAGGATTTTCCCACTTATATTTGTAATTTACTTCTGACCACATCTCTATTATAAAATGTAGACAACTTTACCATGACCTAGTTTGTAGGCATGTTTTTAGTATTACATGTATTAATCTACTCTTACTTGATTTAAGTTTAACTAGAACATGATAAATACAAGACAGAATTGTTAAGCTTGCAATGGTCCTTCCAAACCAGGAATGAGATACCCATTACAACAACAGTTACCAAATACCCATGACATATGTTTTATCCATGTTTTGATGGCACTCTACACTCTGGTCATGCATCTCAATTTACCCACTCAAATCTTTTTGCTCATACAGAGCACATTTTTCTCAGTAGTTTTCTACAGGGTTTATAGGGAAGTCCCACCCTTTAAGAATGGGAACATACACCGGTGCTGGAGGTAGCAACACAGGTGTGCTCCTCTGCTCCCTAGCACTGCTTACCCACCGGTGTTTTCCAACTAGGAAGATGTTAATTGCTTGTAAATGCTGCCCTGCTTAAGAGAGGCTTTTGGAGAAACCTTCACTGAAGCAGCTATAGGTTAAAAATACTGGAAAAAAAAAAAAAAAAAGCACTTTCTGCAAGCATGACCTTTAGAAGAGTTGAAGTTAAACAAAACAGGAGAAGAATGAAGAGTCCTCTAGCTCTTAAGCAAAAGAAAGAAACCTCCCTTTTGGCAGGAAGGTCAGGCAGTCTCCTTACCTTTCTATACTTTAAAGCCCCAGTAATGTTCCCTGCTATGCCTCATTTTTGTCATTCAGATCTTGCAGCCTACATGAAAAGTGCAAAGAATGCTTCTTTGGAAAGACCTGAAAAGTTCTTGATAGAAGCCTGGCAGCTCTAAGCAGAGCAGAGAAAGGAAAGAGAAATGTTGGGGATGAGCTCAAAGTGTTCCACTCCTTGGTGTTGTAGGGAGAATGCTCTTTTCCCACTCCAAAGGGAGAGAAAAAAGAAACTTCAATAAATTTTTGAAAACACAGCTGTACAAGCCTAATAAATCATGATGACACCTCATTAAATACAACATAAAATAACAAAACACTGATTGAAAAATCACTACATCCAACATACACGCTCTTTACTGAAGCTGATACTGCTGTACATCAATCTCACCCTGAAGTCACAAGGCAGCTCATGAGTCTGCAGAACCAGTCTAGCTGCTGTACAAACAAAACTAGGGACACTTAGATATATTACACAGAGAGATGAAATTCTGAATTTGTTTTACAGAATTACCATCTCTTTCAGATTGCCAGATCACACAACTAATTTCACACTTGAACAAAGAGTAGCAGAAATGTACATGCATATACATTACAGACAAAAATGATCCCAAGAACACCTTCGGCTGAATACCGTAAAAAATTATGAACTCATATCCTCGACTATCTTCAACAAGTTTGCTTGCAAAATTTCATTTTAGGTTATCAAAATTGCATTGATCCAATTTTTGTGTACTTGCTTTCTTAATTTGCTGATATGAAGTTTCCCTGCATACATCTATAGATTAGCTTTCATGCTGTGGATATTTAAATTTGTGCTACATAATGGCACAGTTTTACTTGTGCCTGTAGGCCTTACAAGCATCACCTACACAGTAGAATGAAAAAGCCTTTGTATGTGCATACTTTAGGGATTCTTTGATTTTAGGAAAAAAAATTCCAAAATACTTCTCCTAAGAAGTTCCCTACAAGATGTAAATGTACACTCTCCCCATTCCTCAGTCAGCAGGTTTGACGGTTTTGTTCTTTTCAGGAGGGATTAATTTTTCAGGGTGCTTTTTGTCTTGGTTTGGTTTTTTTTTGTTGTTGTTGTTTTTGGGGGTTTTTTGTGTTGTTGGTTGCTTTTTTTTAAGATTCATCCAAATTAGAGGTAAGTAAAAGTAATTCCTCTAATATTTCTAGGAATTCCTCTCTAGCAGAGCAGGAAAACAAGAAAGGTGATGAACACACAGTAGAAGTGACCTTTGGTAGAGCACACCAGCTGAGTAATGGCATATCCCAGCAGCACAGACCATTCACTAATTTAAACCTTTTGAAGTATAAGGTTTGGTTCTCTCTGCAATAGGACATTTTTGGACAAATTTGTTGAGGCTAGACTGGAAAATGTGCACAAGAGAGAATGGAACACCCGTGTCATTAGATCTTGGTGGAAACTGGAACCACATTGTGGTGGGGGAGGGAGACGAAACAATATCCAAAACACACCCCCCCCCCCACCCAACCAGCTCTTGAAAAGCTAAAAGAAAAGGGAAAGGTCAGAGGGATCAATTCTCCACTTTGCCATCACTGTGTGAAGAAACAGTCACATCTAAAAGACACTAAATATGAAATGCAAAGAAAACATTTTGAGTCTTCCAACTTATCTCAAATGAATATCTTGCTTCTTTTTCTGTGTTTGAAAGTTAAGCACAACAGAAAATGTGTTAAGACGCCTGTGATACCTTTGACAAGTATTATGTCCATCTCTTCATGTTACCCTTTAAATACAGTTAGCTCTCTTAGTAATAGCAAATGAGATGTGTGTGTGAGGATGAAAGTTCAGTGTTCCAAATTACAATAGAAACTGTTACAAGAGCTGTAATAATTACATAAGAAATACCCATTTTCCTCTAAGGAGTGCTTTTGAATGTAATAAAATCATAAGCAAGAAACAATTGCCCAAGAAATTGAGGTAAACAAGAGATAATTGCAAAGCATAAATGAAATTAAAAGAGCTCACTGGACAGAGGACTGAGGGTTCGGGATCAAACATTCATTTAACTGCAATTACTTCTGAACACCCACATGTACAGCATCTCTATAATAAATGCATGTGCATCATATCAGGAAAAATCTTTTAGTCCTGCAACCTACATCCTTTAACTGCCTTGAATTATTGTTGCCAATGCAAATTTTTGCTCCAGTTTGTCTTTTTTGAAAGGGACAAATCCCATTAAATAGCCTTAGAGAACGTATTGCTTTAAATATGAATGACTAAAATTTTAGTTGCAGAGTAACCATGTATATTATGTATAAATATCTCATGTGTATGTATTAATAACATTTGTAAACTCACACACACATGATATTAACAAGTGACTCAGAAACCTCCCTTTAAGTAATTCATTCAGTATCTTTTGTGATATTAGTATAAACACAGGTGGTTATGCGACTTGGAAACATTGCCAGACAACTTACAAGCTTTAGGACAGAAGAATGTTAAAAGCCTTAGACTGGCATTGCCCCTTTAAACATGCATACAAAAAATTGTGGCTCAGAGTGGTGGCTTGGCCACGAGAGGTGAGAGAGGGCTAAAGCAAAAAGAAGTTTTCAGGCAAAAAACAACTGATTGCAACTCATTTTGCTCCTGCAGGTTTAGCATTGAATTCACACTGTCAGGATAACAGAGGCTGTAATTAAACTGCAAATAAGGGAATAATAAAAGCCTACTGGACACTGAATAAATAGTAAGACTCAGCTGGTAATGATTTTGAAATTAGCACACAGAGAGGTGTTCCCACAAAGCCATCTTATATTGGTGACATTTCAAATAAGCTTCTCTAATTTATATGATCTGAAATCAAGCTATGACTATATCATAAATTGTTAGGCATTATTAATGGCCCTTATTTAATTCAGATACATTCACCCTAAACACCACATTACTAGGGCAATGCATAATTAAGCATTAGTTTTCATTCTGTCAGAACATAAGCAGCAATAAATTGCTTGTATGCAAAGCAGACAATGAGATATTTAAACTGCATATAATAAAGGCAATTTACAACATATATTGCACGTTTAGCTAGAAGAATCAGAACAATAATCCTGTTTTCCAACAGATACAAGCTGATGTTTACTGCTACAATGCTACAGCAAGTAACCTGTATAACACGTTACAGCTAATATTACTAATATAAAAACCCAAATCAAGGAATCAACCAACCAACCAAAAAAACCCCATAAAAAAACCCAATAAAGCTATGCACAATGTCCAAAATTTAATCCCAAGTAGACCACAAATCACATTCAGACTACTCAGCAATGCTTGGTTTCTTTTGAAACTCTTCCTATTTAAAGCCTTCATACTCTATGGGTTTTTTAGAATTTAATGTTGCAGCTTTAGTATACAGCATATATACTGTTTCCTTTTAACATCTCAGCCCGCCAGACTCGCTGAAACTATGGAGGGATGAGGTGTTTTCACACCGAACAGCCTGATAAAACATCTCAATTGCAGTTACAGCTCTTGGCAGTTTCACACACAGGAAAATCCCTGCTGCTCCTGATGCTGGATGTGGCAGAAGTTGAAGTGCTACTTCTTTTCAGCTGTTTATCTCCCAGCTCTCTTTCTGTGCTGAAAGCTAATTCACAGCAGTCTGATCTGTTGAGACAAACAAGCTACAACTGGTTTGTTACTCTAGGAGAAAGTCAAGCTCATTTTTCACAAATTTGTGTATTTTTAAACACTGATTTTGGAAGAAGTGGGAGTGATAGAGACTTCAGAAAAAAGAAATTATTGGGATGTAAAAACAGAACTGAACTTTTAACACCACCAACAGTACTGAGATTTTTATGTTCAGGGTTTTACTTTCTGCATCACAGCTTGTACTTTGGCAAAGAAACTTGCACAGAAATCTGAAGAGAAAAAATATCAAACCATTTTTTTGGTTCAGACACAAAGTCACCATTTTGAACGGGCCACAGACTTCCTCAACAGCACAGTTAACTCATTTACTGGTAGGTTAATGCTTATGAAAGCAAGCCTATGGGCTTTTGGTGGACTGGTCTTACAAAACGGGGCTGTAGAACAAGAACACAACAGAGGAAACTCTCTGGAGTATAAAACTCCACATTTAGGGTCTTCCAGCAGCTTCTTGACCCTGCAGGTCTTACCAAACAGAGCATTTTCCTGCTCACTAGAGCAGGCGCCTACAAGAGAAAGTTTCTTCAACTTATTCATTCTATTGTCCTGCAAAAAGCCCTTTCCAAAGCTGCTCCTATTTTGTAAGGAGCAGAGGTTTAGGTTAAAGCAGCAGGCCAAGTGGTGACAGGCAGAGCTATAGGCAGGCATTTACATCCTCTCCTTCCCAGATGTGGAACACACTGTGGTATTGCTACCAGGACAGTAAACGCCTTGTGCTGAAGTATAAACTGAAAGTGAAGTGATTATTTTACAACTCTTTGAAATCTACCTTGAAGGGTCTGAAAAGGGTGGATGAGGTCAGCAGCTAATCAATTTTGTGGAAGACATTTGCCTGTTACAGGGCAAAACCATCATTTGATAAATGTCATTTGACAGTTTAAATTACACTCAAACCCATTCTTGCAAGAGAAATAAAAGGTTAAGTTAAGTTCTGCTGTAGAGAAATAAATCAGTTCAGCAAAATACTCCTTAATATGTTTTAAATGAGGTTTTCATCATTTCAATCACACAAAAATTCATCTCTTTCCTCTACCTCCCCCTGCTACCCTGCAAGGTAAAAACTTCCAGGCTTTTTTTTTTTTTAAATTTTGCAATGCATTAAACTTTAAAGGGCATAGAAGGCTTCTATAAAAGGAATATCCAGTTACCTATTCAGAATCAAGTCCCCAAATTAATGCAATTATATGACTAAGAAAAACAGAGGGCAAAGCATTGAACTTTTTCTGAGTCTCTGGAATCATTGCAATTTAAAGTATATGAACAGAAAAAACCTAAAAAACCTCCCAAATTCAAACAAGTGACTGGCAGCTACATAAAAGAATCTAAATTTTACATGTCTCAAAACATCTACTGTAATTACCATGCAGCTTTGTGTTTTTTACAGTTCAGGTGATGCCTATCATTAGATTTCTGGTTTTCAATAAAATTCAGTAATTTAATACTAGAAAAGGAGGCCAAACTGTACCAAGAGTATTCCAAACTGCCTTAACATGTACTTTCCCTAAAGTACTAACCACAGAAAATCTGAAGTACTCTGCAAGAGTAAGAAATATGTATCATATTTACCAATACTGAGAAATGAACACCTTAATAACAGCTATCAGATTTTATCAAAAAGAGTACCAAGAACTTTGTGAAGTCTTACAGTCTGCCTCTGAATTGTGAAGTCTTACAGTCTGCCTCTAAAAAAAAATAAACCAAAATAAATCCACAGCAGACCCCAAATATTTTCATGAGGCTTCTTGGCTGCTGTTTTCCACAGGAAAAGGATCTGTTTGGGCAGGGAAGGTCTGCAGTATATGCATCCATGTGGAAAACAGGATATTGTGACATACTCAAGAAAGCTCTGGACAGGATATTGTCCAAACACAGTCCTAAAACACAGCAAAGAAATGGTTTCCAAAATGCATTAATGTTTGTTTTTAAATTTGGAGTATCAGGGTCCAAAAATCTAGACAAAGGATTTTGGTTATCACTCCTGTTCAGAGAGTTTGGAATGTCAGAGTTTAAAGAATCTATAACAAAAGCACTTAAATTGCATTTCCTTCCCAACTATTTTGATTGAAAACTTTTAATTCTTTAAGTCTCTTGGACACTTGTACAGTCTAGAATATCCAGAACAGCTGCTGTACACTGTTAGATAAGCATTAAGTCACATTTCTACAGATTTGGTTAAAGTTCCCATGAATCTCCTTACACATTTCATTGAGTGCAAAAATTTACACTTCATAATGTGCCAAATAATCAAAGGCCAAAAATAAATTAAGCAGCTCAGATATAATGTCTGCCATGATAATC
Source organism: Haemorhous mexicanus (assembly GCF_027477595.1). NCBI lineage: Eukaryota > Metazoa > Chordata > Aves > Passeriformes > Fringillidae > Haemorhous > Haemorhous mexicanus. Next base: position 18,281,512 of record NC_082341.1, on the reverse strand, counting down.
CCTCATTCTCCTAAAAGCTAGGTCAAATGGCATAATATGTACAAATACATTAATGCCCATTAATGAACTGGGAAATAGAATAATAGAAATATTACTTGTTTGTAGTGGAGATTTTTGACAAGCTAAATAATTCTAGTAGCAACTGGCTGGCACACAAAAAGAAAGTCCTGTCTCAGTCCAAAAGAAAATTGTAAAAGACTGTAAGCTCTTTGTACTTGGATGAGTAGTGAGGCACACTTTAGACATGAGCTCATCCTTGTTTGCAAATGAAATTGTTAAGAAGACAACAAGACAAGGGACACAGCTCAGACAACAATTTGCAAGCTATTAGCTTGCCACAAATCTGATAAAAGAGCATTTTATTTTTTGAGGAAAAATATCAAGTCATCCTCTTGAAACTTAAATTTGTGCTGGGAGGTTGATGCACTTTGACAATTTTTCATATCAATGGGCATCCTCAATTATTGCTTGGAATAGTGATTCAAAATGCACACACTTGTCACAAGGTCTGATTGCCATCTGGTCTGTATTTTTCTAATTAAAAAACAAAATGCTTATCTGGCAACAGATAAACTTTTAGCTCACTTGACTTTGTCCTAAAATCTTCACAACAGAATGACTAAAAAGAGGAAGATGGTAAAAAAATGACTAAAAAGAGGAGGCACCAGGTATTTATTATGACATAGAAAGGTTTGAAGAAGACAAGTTCAATTCTATATACAAAGTAAAATTTACAACTCACAGACAGATGTTCTGCTAAGTCTCTAAATTATCTAACTTGTGGATTCTAGAAGAAGAATTCAACAAGGAAGAACACAATGAAATAAAATTTTACTTATATAATGAATCATGTTACTAAGATTTGGAGAAAAAGCAAACTTGCCAAGCAACCAGAAAACAAGCCTAAAGGAGTCTATTAAATAATGGTCATCTCACAACAGTTTTTAAGATTATATTTTTCAAGTATAATATTTCTGAAAAGGAAAAATGACGTAATGAAATAAATATAAAATTCTAGTATGCCGTTGAACAAACAAGGAGATGTTGTAACCTTATGTGAATGCTATAACTAAAAAATGAAAATCAATAGAAAAAACTTCTCTTCAACACAGAAAGGCAAAGTATAATGGGAAGAGAAACCTGAGGAACCCTTTTGCCTATAACAAAAGGGGGTTTAATGTGCTGTCATATATTCCAACCCTCACAAATATGTTATTACTTAGAAAACTGTTGACTTGTGAAAAGATGACATTAAAGCACGATTCCTTCTGGCCATTTCTGACTATGCATTAGGTGAAGACTGGAACTGTGAGGCAAATTTTCTGCAAACAGCAGCAATGCTATTTGCATAATAGAAATCTAATTTAAAAAGTTAATTAACTGACCAAGAGTGACACTGGAGGTACACGAAGGTCACACCACCTGTATTTCTGTGCTCTGTACGGCGGTGCAGCAGTTGCTCTTGGTAACATGGACCAACAGAAAAACTGGAGAGCACAAGGGACAGAACTTGCTCTGCCAGCTTGTCTTAGCCTGCAGCTAAATGAACCTTTTTCAGCCTCAACCTAAATCTCCTATCCTTCAGAAGTAATAACTTTACATGTAAGCACCATGCAAAAATATTGTCCTAGAGGTCCAAATGGGTAAGAATTGCATTTCCTTGGTTTAGAGAAACCCCTCCATTCACCTCTCTGATGCATCTTGGTTGTGGCACTGTATTTCTCTTGTATTTACCATACAGTCTTTTATTTCAAAGTAGTGTAATGCCTGATGTTGGGCTAACAGGTCTGTAGTCACCTATGAGGGTTATCAGTACTTGAGGTGATGCGTTCCCCTCCATACCCTGTTCAGGCTGCACTGTGATCTGAGAACTGCTCATTAGGTCTTGAAAACAGCACCTGGGCTCAGCTCCTCGTGAGCTTATCAGAAAGACTATCTGTTCCCAGGAATGGCTAATGAGCTCCTGTTTCCCTTACGAACAACGTTGGAAAATTTTTCTTGCCTGAATGGCATAACATTCCTGTTCTTACACTTTCAAAGAAAGTGCCGACCCAAACTGTGGCCAGGATGAAACTGAAACAAACAAAACAAATTATTTTGTTTTGAAAACAAATTATGACTAAAGCCCACTCTCTTGTGACCCTATAAACAGTGGTCCAAAATGAGCTCTTCTGGGCTGCAGTGGGCTGTGGCCAGTGACCTCCCTCTGACTGGGGCCTCTCAGAGCCAGAGAACCCTCATGGCTTGCCAGACTTGGAGTCTGAACAATGAGTCCTGGACTTACACATCCACTCCTCGAGGCTCAGCCCTTCACCCATCAGGAGATGCAGGACACTCAAATCAAGTCTTTCACTGACCTCTGATGGGAATTTTTCACAGGTGCCTTGCCTGCACTGACTCTATGTCTGTGTGCATATGCTACAGCAAATCTGAGAGGAATGCTGCTTTCTTAGATGTTTAACTACCCTGGATATTGAAGCAAGATAGGCCTGTAAGTAAGCTTGTGACATATGACTTAACCTTACTTAAATACTGCTAAGCGTTCTTTCGCTGAGTTGCTAAGTATAACTTCAAAGTTACAAAGTTAGGTTACATGCTAGTAAGTGTTATTCCTTTGTTAAATTGTCATGATTAAGTCATAAATTAAAATTAAGGTGTAAGTTAAGTTAGGTATAAATTAAGTGTTGTTCCTTCATTAAATTATCTGGCTTAAGGTAAAAGGCATAAGTAAAGTACTGTTGAGAGCTGTTAAATGCTGTTTTAGGCCATGTTCCTTTTTATCTCACCCTCACTGCCCTTAACAAACACATCCCTAGACAGTTCACAGTTCATTTCTGTTTTGATTGCCTGGATTTTGTTTGGTTTTGTTGTTGCTTGTTTTTCCTTGCTGTCCCTTCTGTCCTGTAAGTAGTAGAGTGAATCTTGCCAATGAACTTTGTCATGCTGTCACTTAATATTAAATCTGGCTTTTGCTGATACCCTTGCCGATGATTTTTTAAGTGATCTCAAACACTCCTTCATAATAGGAAGCCATCCAGACAGTTTTTGCTACATGAAGCCACTGTATGAGCTTCATTGAAGAAAATGCTCTCACAGCAATAGCAGAAGCTCTTGCTGGTCAAGACACCATGACATCTGGAAGAAGACATGGAAGGCCTAAAGTCCCAAGGAAACCCAAAGAAAGCCTAAGCTGAGTAGCAAGCTCAGAACAGACATCTGGGATTGTTTAAAGGTTGTTTTAGCACTTTCCTGTCCACCTCATGGTCACTGACTTCTCCTGTATATAATTTCTAAATATGCATTAATCTCCCCTTCTCACAGACAGTAAAATACACTGTTGCTGTTTGGATATAAACTCTGCAGCTTCTGGCTACTGAAGCAACGAGTTTACACGCTGCTCCTTCAGTGTTTGGGAAGGACCAGTATCCAGGCATGGTTATAAAGAGCTGGGTTTTGCTACTGCTCAGGATCTCCTTTTTCCTCACAGAATCTCAATTTATTTTGGCAGCAATACCACATACAAAATTTCATTAATTTGTTATCATTACTCATGAGATATTAACTGCCTAGCTGCAACAACTGTAACATTGATTTTGTTGAAGGCCAAGTATTTAAATTACTGCACATTATTTCAAAACCCCAGAAAGCCTTCCCAGCCCTGCAGAAGAAGAGGGGTGTAAGGGGAGGGTGCAGCAGAGCTACCAGGGGCTCATTGTCTCCCAAGTCCTGTAACTCTCCTAGTTCAACTAAATTATGAGCTGAGATAATTATACAACTCAAGGTAAGCATCTTCTTTATCCCTTGATATGAAATATAATTTCTTAAAAGCAACATAATATAACCGTGCAACCCTTTTCCTCTGTTTACAGGTCAGAATTTAGCTATCAGAGGATTTCCATAAGCTTAGGGGGACAATAGGACACATTCAATGGGCGAAGATGACATAAATCCGCTTTCCATTTATACTTTTTATAGCCCACAAATAAAAAGCAACCCCAGTGGTTTTAGTGCTGTTAATCTGAACATGCACCAGTGCCACAGTGCCTCTGAAAGGAGATCAAACAGAAACTACCAAATTTGTCATTCAGTAAGCACAACAACAACAAAACATCGCTTTAACTGTAAAGCCAAACTGTAAGGACAAAGTTTTCTGCAGCAGTTTCTACTATGCTAGCCGTGGTAACACTGCTCCAAATCCAGTCAAAAAGCATTTCCCATGATGAGGTGGTTGGTGACAGTATTTGATCAGCTGCCACTCATTTCCTCTCCTGAACCCAGGAATCAGATTTCCACTACTCAGAGAGCAGAACCACCCCACAGAAACTCTCATCACTGACATTTGACTCAGGTTATGTATTGCTAATGAACAGTATGAGAAAGAAAATCTAGCTTTTTGATTATTTCCATATGTGAAAATCCAAATTAAAAACATTTAATGATTTAATTTATCCCTTAAGCAAGAATTTCATATACATACATATTTTATATATACACAGAAATAATTTAATAAAAAAGCCCTGAGCTGCCAACACCATTTTCAACCATTAATGCTAATCTGAACACAGCAAATTCTCCAATGCAAATTACAAAAAACAAACAAACAAACAAAACAAAACCAAAATTTAAGAGTTCTAAATAATGCACCCATGGTGAACACGACATTGCATTTTTGAAGAGCTGAAGACACACGTTATGAAACCAAGCAATATTTTTGGGAGCAGAGGCAGGAGCAGGCTGCCTGCACAGCACAAGGGCTGCTTAACTCAACTCACAGCTGCTTTGCATCATTGCACCAGCACAGGCGATCTGGAACGTGCACCCTCCTGCCCTCCACGTTCCTCTGGGCACACATACTCATTTTCCCCTTTTCAGGCTAAGAAATATTTTCTGAAAAACAGCGTTAAAAGGGAAATACTGCCCTTAGTTTTCATTTACATATAAAGATCTGAAAAACATACTTGATTTTTTTTTTCAAAGAGAAACTCACAGTAAGAGCCACTGCCATTTTTCTCAAGAAGACTGAGACCACAAGCTGCCATACTTTGTAAAATACATCATAAAACGAGAAGTAACAGCAATCTGCACTAATGACAACACAGACACTGATTTCTACACCAGCAGAAAAGTGAAGGGGCTGCAGGGTCAGGTGTGATGTGTTGGCCCTCCAAGACACAAGAGAGGGAAGTTCACATGCAGCCAGTTTAGGATCCTGCTTGTCACTTTTAATGCATCAGGTAACACACAAAACCCAGGATGGATTAAAAGTATCTACTTCAAGCTTGTAAGCTCAGGCTTTTATTTCTGGTATTTGATGCCCCACCATTATTTATGGAAACATTTATGATTTTGTACAAATTTGACTGAAAATGTGCAGTTAATACTGGGGCACTTTACAGGAAATCTAGAAGAAACACCTCTGTCTAGTTACAAGAAAGCTTTTGAGAAGAAAACAGGCTCAGTGAGCCACAGGTGTTCTCAGAAAAACATACAAAGGCCTGTGCTTCAAACAAGTCAGTGTTGCCACCATTGCCACAAAAGGAACATTTCACATCTGACCCATTTTTTTCTGCTTTTGCAGCAAGATTTTTCCCCTTCTGACATGCCTGGGTGTGTTGTCAGTTGTGTGGCAAACCAGAGCTAGAACCCCAACTAAACCTGCCAAAAAAGGACTTTTGTTCATTTGGATGACTTGCCAAACCTTCTCACTGCGAGTTTGCAGGGAAGTGGAGGCAGCAGAGAAATGTTTCCTTCTGCAATTCCTTACCCTAAAGTGTTCGGACCATGAGCTAAAGCCCCTCAAGCTGGGAGCACTGCTTGCAGTCTGAGATGTAATTGTTATAAAGTGAAGAAAAATTAATCCAAAAATGTACTTTAAAAGTTAAATGAAATTTTAACTTCAATACCTTGTACAACACATGACAAAATGAAAAATAACAGTTACCAAAACTAATGACTGAACCTCCTGGACATAAACCTACTTTGACATTTGATTTTGCTGCCAACATTTAAGTACTTAAAAGACCCCAAGTTTGCTGGAATGCAAAACTAACTTTGGGTAACAAACTTTTTTTTCAGGTGAAGACAGAATATTTTCCTCATTTCTGCTAACAAAGTTGTACAGATAGGTCATTCAGAGTTGAGAAACCAATTGGGACTCAAAAAGCAGAAAAAGACTTGTTTTCCTTTTCTGGTCCCCTAATTAAAAAATGTTATGGAAGATGAGATCTGGTTTTGAAATCTTAAAGCATGGTTGTGAGTTGAACTGATTATAGTCTTCAGATAATACTTCTGTTGTTTAAAAAAAATATTACGATGTCAAGTATAAAACTTAGTTTTATTAACTTATTTTCCAGTTTGTCTATCTAGGACATTTAAGGCTGCTTTATTTAACTCAGGAAAAAGAATGCTGGTTTAGTGCATTGCTTTGCAATTTATCAGATGGAGCTTGACAAAGGGGATTTAAAAAAGGATCTTTCTTAAAAAACAAACTCTTGCCTGCCAGCCCACTGTCAAGAACCTTCAAAGCAGACTGGCATTCAGTGGACCTACCTTCCTACTTAGATAATACTGACTTCATTAAATATAAATACAAAACTGAATTAAAATCAGTTACATTTCAATACCAATCAGTTGCTTATCAATTTAAGCTTCATTTAAACTTCTGCTTTAGAATTCACAACAATCTGCTGCCTCAGAGTCACTTAAGCCTCAGAGTCACTTAAACTTGACATGTTTTTTGTCTCATACTACCTTTTGGAACCTAAATGGATGAGATTTCCCTAATGCCCAAGTAAACAGAATTTCATCTACTCACAGCAAGAAAATGTACAATTGCTAAGCAGTCACCAAGAAAATAGAATAATCCTCAGTTCTTGGCTTAGAACTGCCATGCCTAAGCATCAACAAGACTGAAAAAGTATACATCACTTGAAAGAAAAACATTAGGTTTCTTTTTGTCTTAAAATATTATTGTTCTTTAATTCAAGTCTGTATGACAAATTTTCAATACTTATACATCTTTCCCAGGTAAATTTACTGTCTCGGTATAAAAAGACTTGTAAAAACTTTGCGTATTGGTCAAATGCAAGACAAACATTTCTTTTTTTTGGACAGCCAGATATTAGAAAAAAAACATTTACTCTAATTAATTTCTGAAGTTCTACAAACTTAGTGTTGAATTTTTCTTTTTAAAGTTTGAAGCAACAAATAGTGACACACACTATCTCTGCCCAGGCTTGCAGAAACAGTTATGTCAATAAAATCTTTATCAGCCAACAAACTTTATACCACAACCTAAAACTTGAATTCAAACAGCAGTGAAGCCAAAAGCTCTGCTGAACTTTTGGCTAGGAAGATTATCTTTCCAATTCTCGTTTCTGTTTCCCTTAGACTGAAGACATCTTTGCAGGCTTCAAACACAGGAAGGCTGCCAGCACTGTAAGGACATCTTCCTGTCTTCAGGCTCCCTGTATTGTCTCCCTCCCACCTCTACTGTCTAGCAGTAGATAAACCCAGAAGGCAAGACAGATCAAGTAAAGCCAGTTTTCAGAGCTGCATTTGGCACAACATGAGGAATATGTTGTTTTTATAAGGTCATAATCCGGGGGAAAAAAACCACCAGAAAAAAGAAATTAAAAAAAAAAAGAAAAAGAGGCAAAAAAAAATGTTTTGGACTACAACGTGTAAATTCAGCCGGATAAAAATGACTCATGCAGCCTGGCTAGTTCAAGTGATCTCAAATACTAACACAGATACCATTAAAGAAAATACTAAATAAATACACATTCTAAAATAACATACCATCTATCTGCCAGTGCTAAGAATAGCCTTGCACTAAGCTTTTCAAATACTGAATGATGGATAAACAGATGCTGTCGTACTGTGATCTCTCTAACCACAGCAGAGGTTGTGCTTACCCGACCCAGGACTGAAAGATCTAAAAGCAAGCACAAGTATTTTGTGCATGTCTGCCCACTGCCTAAGAGAAAAGGTCCTCCATTTCCTAACACACAAGGGCTCCTGAGAATCACCTGCAGGGCAAATGGGCTCTAGAGGACCCAATGTACAGGTATCCACAAACAATCAAGGTAATTTATCGCTCTCTGAAGAAGCAGAGGTTTTGTTTCTCAATGTCATCTTAATGAAATAAAACATGTCAAAGAATACAGCTAGCTCAGACGAACCCCACAAGGAAAGCAGCCCAATTTCCTCAACAGTAAGGTGGAATTGAGGACTAGTACCAACCAGGAAGGCATTTGAGTTACTTCTTTTGAAGTGTTAGTTACTTCTTTTGAAGTGTTAGTCCACACGAAGCATATATACACAATACTGTATTCTCGTATTTCATTTTGGTTTACCATCTGGAAATTAGTTTTATTCAGGTTGTAATGCAGTTATAGCTAGCTCTGCACCTGACAGTGTCACCAATAAACCACAAAGTAGACCTAATTTATGCCAGCAGAAAATTGCACCTCTGCCAGCACAGCTTACTTCATCTCACGTGAGCTGGAGACATCGGTACAAGCTGTTTCGGAAGGAGTGCAGTTTCACAAACAAATCGAAAACACAAACCAGCTCTTGTCTATCAACTATGCTTGTCAGAAACCAACTCCCTTTGAAAGGATGGCTGGTGCACCTGGGTCTTTTGCATCCAACCTTACACGGATTTTTAGAGTACTCCTCACCTGGTTTTCAGGAGAGCACAACAGAAACAGCTCCCACTGACTCGTGTTCAATTTTGGAAAGTCTGGACTTCCAAGAATTAGCTCGACAATATTTCTAATTAAGGTTTGAACATGAAAAATTGATCTCTGCAGATAAGGTTTAAGTCAGAGCTTTCAAACTGAGGGAGCATTAATTGTTGTTGAAATGTCTCTAAATTACAGTCAAAATAGAAGTCCACTATTGATTTTTATTAGCATTAAATGATGAGTTTACTACTGGCTGTTGGTACTATACAAGCCATGTTTTCTGTAAAATATACAGCTCTTACAGCCTAAAAGTAATAAAAGGTCAGTGACATAAAACAGGAACGACTTTAACTTCAGAAAGTATGAATTTTGCTATTTAAAGAATCTCCTGATAAAGCAAATGCTGGAGAGAGTGTGATATGAAAACAACTATTGTCCTATTTCCCTTTCAGAAGTGCTAACTCACAAACTCACCAGCTACACGTTTTCTTTGTTTTTGAAAAAAACAGGAACAATTTTTAAAACCAGTATCACTGTAACAACCTCTCTTTCAGCTCCTGACACCATCTCACACACCAGACATTTCAGCTCTGTTTTAACGAGTGCTCTGGAGGAAGCAAAACATCCAGAGGACTTAAGGCTCCACTCAGAGATAAGAAATGCATTTGCAGTAAAATTATTGAAATGCTTATGTGGCTCTTTAATAGCATGTATCCCATCTTTATACAATTAGTCACTTTAAATTTTTTTTTATAGGAGATTGTTTGAGAAGAGGGTGTTTAAAGGAAAGATGTTCCTGAGGTCACAAATTACTGCAAATTTGTTGTTTTATGGAACCTAGGGGAAAACACAAGTATAATTTATCCTTAAAACATCCACTTCATTGTAACACTTTAAAAGTATATGGAAAGCATTTCAAGCAATAAAGAGGAAAATAATATTCAAAACATTAAATAAATAGTTTCAACAAAGAAGTTTATGCAACTTGCTTTTTACCTTAATAAGAATTACAGATTGCCTTCTTTCCTTGTGCCACTAATATATTTGAATAACAGGCTGAATTTGGCCACAAAGTGCTTTTTAACGGTATGCTTAAGTGCGCTGCTTACATTAATGCCTTCAGGCAAGCAGTAAAGCCAAAAGCAAATCTGGCTTTCACTAGCTGAGGTGTAGGCACTTCCAAAGCAGTTTAGTTGTGTGCTTTTACTAAAAAAAGCCCAAACAAACATTCTGCTCCCAAAACAACCCCCACGACACTTCACTAGCATCTACTTACCTGTCAGATTGTTGCTGTTTCAGTTGCTATGACACACTTCCCATTCCCGAGTGTAAATCACATCCAAGATCCAGCCTGCCAGAGCCTGTTACCAGCTCACAGCTACATAGTGACCAAGAGCACCTCAAGTGCTCATACCAAGTCATTAACAGCCTCTTAACCTCCTCTCTTCTTCAATCCACCCAACCAAAATCATATTTTAACAACTCCTGATGTACAGGAAATACAGCAAACACCTACATAATTTCTCACTTGCTTCGCTTTCCTTCCTCTACCCTCCTTCAACAAACTTTGGTCTTCCCCAGATAGAAATTATATTGATTGAAGGATTTAACTGTAGGCTGCTTAAAGATTCAATGCGCTCATTTAAGTTGTAATTAATTAATTCTGCAACTATTAATTAAGCAGAATTCAACTGACAGTGGAAATAACAAGAGATGAAGTACAAGTTGGTAAGTGCATCTGGGCCTTATCATGATGGTGATCTAGTCAACAACAAACTGGGTCCAGAATGATCTTGCTATGGTCAAGTATTTTTAACAGGAAATAAGACATAATGACCTTCGTGCAGAGAAAGTGGTGCTTTAATTCCCAGTGGAGTTGAGGGTGACTAGTTCAGCTCTAGACATCTGCTGCTGTGGAGGCATGGAGGATTGATTTCATTTATCATTCTTTGCTGCTCTGCTACTCAAATATTTGCAAAGCACCTACTTACTGGAATCTATTATGTAGTATGAACAACTTTTGGAGACCAAGGAAAAAGACTGTTGACTGTCATGCAAAATACATTTTACCTAGCAGAGAATACAAATACACACAAGCAAACAGCCAGGGGGACATGCAAAGGTGCTAGGAGAAAAAACCAAACCAGACATACAGCAAGCAGAAGGCCTGTGAGCAGCTGCTCTTTTTGCAAGAACCAGACCTCTGCAAGTGCTCTGAAGTATCAGTAATGCTCACCGCAGGCTGAGAAGGGGGCAGAGAAGGAAGGAAGAAAAAAAAATAAAAAGCCTTCGTTTTGGTTTCTTAAACTTGATGAGACTTATAAATAAGCATGTGTCTTGTCAACACATTTCAACATGAAATATGCAGTGTTATTGACAGAAAATATTTTCCTGGCTCCAAGTCTGAACTATCTGTCATTTACACTGTAACTAGTTTGAGATCTGTTCTCTTTTTAAATAGGTATATTATGCTTCCTGAATATTTTTCTGATGTCTTTAAGTCGTATTTTGCAATTAGCCACAGATTATTAACTGTTTTTTAATAAAAGTACAGGTAGGGAAAAGGGAAAAAAAAAGAAGTCATTAGTTAAAATAATCCTGGACTAGAAAGAGCAGCTAGCAAACACATTTATACCATCAAAAATTATTTACTGAAATCTTAACCAGGCCAGACTTTCCACCTCATGTGGAGTGAATCTAATTTTTTGATTAGTATATAACCATTAGCATATGTAATTTCCACGTGGAATATTTCTATTTCATGCACTAATTTACCCATACTTTCAACTGTAGAAAGACTCCTAAACACTTAAAATATAAAATCATGGGTACAATATTTAACCTATAATCACATCAGTTTTGATTTTGTGAGATTTTTAGTTAGGAAATCTAAGTTACTAAAACCAAGAGTGCTGCAATTCAAGGGCAAATTATGCTCTTCTTATCAGTCATTGCCCAAATTACAATATTTAGTTATAGCCAAAGCATTGAGAAATGGTTAATGAACTGCAGGTGCTTAACTATACTTCAGGAAAGAGCTGACAGGCCTTAGATCAACTCTTACAAAATGCAACACACCTTTATCCCAAGAGCACAGAGGGAAAAACTTGCTGCCACATTGCTAAATGGCTCCTCACCAATGTGGTGACGTACAGCACCCTGGAAAGCTTGTGCTAAAAATATCCACTTTTTCTTTTTCTGGAAAAACCAAAACATGCTCAACCTCCAGAAACAGTAATCTGCCTTATCAGAAAAGGAAGACTGCAACAACAATATAAGTCACAAATACAGTTTCAACGTGCAAGACAAGTAATTAACTGATTACAGGCTGGATTTGCCTGTTGAGAGGACCAGAACAATCCCAGGAGGATGCTCTGTTCACAGTAGCCGTTTACCTCCCAGTGTTACAGCTCCAGTGAAGATCTCTGCCTTTGGGCAAAGCAGCATTTAAATCCAAGCATCTTCATTTCCTTCTCCCCCCTCCCTCAAAATGTGCTCTACAAGAAGCCTTAGACCAGGTGTGACAAATCTGTGGCTGCAGACATAATCAAGTCAAGTTACTATGAGAAGTGCATAAAAGTTTACAGTCACAAGAAAGATTCCTTGCAAACACTTTTCAGCAGTCAGGAACAGGGACTCATCTCAATGGTGTCTTTCATAAATGCATGTCAGGGTCTCTTCCAAAACAATCTTTGTTTTCTGCAGAATCATTAGTAATAAAAAAAAACCCACCCAACCCATAACAGATTAAACTAGTTTCACAGCAGGTTTTTTGTGGGTAGCCTTCCTCTCTCTCTGAAATGCCACACCAAGACATTGAATTTATGATAAAACAAGCCAGAGCCTTTAAAACAGAAAGAACAAAACAATTCTTTTATCTAGAGGAGGAAAAAAGCCACCATTGTTTGCACAACAGAATGAATGCTGATTCAGTTTCAAGACCAACTAATACTCTATGGAACCTCCAAGGTAGGACAGATACCTTAAAGACATTTGAAGTGCCTTTGACAGGAGTATTAAGTGTTCAGATAGATAAGAAGTGCTAAAGAGACCTTCAGTGTTTCTGACTTTGACATAACCACAGCCCTGAGTCTCAGGCAGTATGCAGCAGCCTGGTGTCCCCTGACACCAAACATTATGCACAGACATCATGTTATAAGCTGCTGATGACTTTGTATCCCAAAAGCTGTGGATCAAAAACATCTACGATGATGTCTGTGGAACGGGCTCCTGAACCCACTGAAATAAAAAGGTGAATCACACACTCAGTGTCTGTCTTCCCTATATCCAAGAGAAGGAGGGCTAGGCTGCAGAATTGGAACGATGGTAACTTAATGGAAATACCCACTGATACTGACAGTTTAGGAGGAAGAAAAGCCAAGAGCTGTGTAGAAGGAATCTCTCTCCTAAATGAAGGAGAGAGAAACTCAGTGGTAGCAAGGAAGAAACAATAAAAAGAGAATCCAGGCAACTCCCAAGGTATCAGCATGACGCTCAACCTAAACCAGCTATTTTTGGAATACAAGTTGTTCTGGGCACATCACCTGCCCAACCAGCTTCGTAGTTGTGCATGTTTCTAAAATAAACCAACAGAAGGTTACCTGGCCTTTCATACACCGTGATTTGGAAGGGAAACAAAAGACTGAACAATAATATGGGTAAAATGGCAATCCTGCATTGTAAATAAAGCACTGCAAGTTCATCAGCGTTATTCTTGTTTCAGTCTTTTCTGACCCAGATCTTGTTATTGCAAGGAAGAGCTAAGTCAGCTGCTTCCTGAATTAAATTTAACTGCTTTTCTACAAGCTGAACAAAAAAAATTGTAAACCCTCAGTAAGAAGAAATGGCAAAAAGCCCTCCAAATGGTATTTCCTTTTTTCCTGAAAACCACTTTTCATATGAATCCTAACATCAAAGCAGTTTTTTGGTGGGGAGCTAACACAAAGAGCCTGACACCCTAGTGCATCCCACCCCTGTGCCTCTCCTCTTGCTGAGCCACAGGAACAGCTACTGAGATTCCTCCTTCTCTCTTCAGTGGTTAACTGGCTGAGATGGCTCATCACTGATGGCACCACATCAGTGCCACAGCCAGCACGAGACAGCAGGATGGGGTGACACAGCACAACGGCAAGCAACAAATTAAGCAAAATATTATTACTGTACTTTTGTACAGTATTTCATCCTGAGCAGTGCCCAGCACAACCCCATGACAGTCCTTCTGTCCATATCAAGGCTTTCCATTCATTTGTGTCAAGTTATCAACTGGATCTAAGCAACTGTTGTCTTACCTCAGACTGAAGGGGACATTGCCAGGAGATCAATGGGGCACGACAGTGGCAGTCTAAATTGCTGGACCACAGATATAACTAAGCAAATGACATAGCATATATTCTGAAGCTCCAGAATCCTTCTGAGCTTTCCAAGCTTTCAAAGACCTAATTAAGGAAACTAATTCTTCTCATATTATCCTATATTGCTAAGCTAGCAGTAAGTTCTAGCACCTGATTATTCCAAGGTATTTTCAGTTAACCAAGAAATCCAAAGATGCTTTTCCCCAATGATAAAAAAAACCCAAAAAAAACCCATTCAAACCCCCAATAAAAAACAGTGTTTGTAGAAAATCCACTCTACAGCCTGCTTAAACAGGGATATTTAGTGCTCACATGGAGTCTACAGTTCATTCGATTTTTACTTTACCTCTTTAGATAATCTCTGCTTACTTGAATGACAAAGATTCTTATGAACCACCATATTTATTGGTTGATACTAACTCATGTATTAACTTCCATTGTACTACATGCATACAGCCATAATAAATTATTAGTATTAAGAAAATGACATTTTTTTAAACTGTAATGTCTCACTGCCTGTTTAGAGACAGCTTTAACACCAAACAGTGTGAAACTGCACTCCCCAGTAGTAAGCTACCACTATTTCCCTGAAAAAAACCAATTAAATCAGGGATTCTCATGAGAAATTACATATTTGATTACAGCACTCATCTTTCTGGAAGTTTAAGAATTAGTTTAAAAATACCGTGCTCCAGCTAGAAAACATAAACATGCATTGAAAGCCCCACATGTGGCTCAGATCCAATAGATCAATCCCAAAGCACATCTTCAAGACTTAGAAACACAAGGCAATTTTTTCAAGTTTCCTCCAGCAGCACTTAAGGAAGCAAGCAGTAAAGCTGAGAACATACATGCAAGTAATTTCAACCTTATCAGACCTGCAGTTTTACCTAGGTGTACACAGGGGCAATAGGAACTCAGACAGTATTTAAATAGGCCCCACCTGCACAACAGTGAAACTCTGCCCACTTAGAGCCTCACCCAGGGCACAAAACCCATCCCTGAAGCTATAAAGCTTGCACTTCTGGGGAGCACAGAACTCTGTGTTGCTCCTGCAGTAGCAACAGATGAGTCCAAGTAACAACACTGAGCATCTGTAACAGCATTAGACATCCCTAACCAAGCAAGGAGAGGTCTTGGAGCTGGATGCCATTTACACTGATGGTTAAACCTCAAAGCAAAAAGAACTGGGACAGAAAGAGAAGGGTTGAGTCTGACTTCAGCTATTGTTATTTCATTATTTTAGCACATTAAAAAAACCAGTAACACTTCCTTCAACTCAAGAACTTGAAACTACACCACTATTTTGTTCTCATGATAAATATTTATCAGTCCAGATGTAAGAACTTCAGAGTCGACTATTCTAACAAGTCCTTCTAGTCTCACTTAATTCAGTCTTGTTTTGACTTTTTAACAGGAGTTTCTTATCTATACAAATCACATTACATTACATGAAGATCAATGAATAAGCTAGCATGAATTCAAGACCAGCATTTTTTCCCCAGAATTGCCAGAGAAGATAACAAGCTCACTTGTGCAAGTCTGCTGGAGCACACTGGCACACACTGTCAACTCCTGACTTTTACACATCCCTACTGTGCTTTTGAGAACTACAGGGTGCTGCAGCAAAACATATACTCTGATTAAACTAAAGGTTTAAGGACTTTTTCATTTAAAAAAACCAAAACACACAAATGCCAAGCCTTGCTAATTATCCCAAAGACTTCAAAGTAACAAAGATATATCTGAAATAGGAATAGTAAAGTCACACCACAAAATACTCTTCCTCTGTCCTTGCAGAGGTTAGGATTAGAGAAGTAGTAGTGCAGATCTGTACTCTGGCTATATTTTACTCAGCCTACACTTTCAAACCAGTGCCTGATAAACAGAAAACCAAACATCTAGAAAACCTGTATCTTATAGATTTTAATACATTGATTTTGAAGTGCAGTTGATGAAATTTTGAGCAGGCAATATAACTAAATACTGCAGACCTGGTTTTTGTCCTGTCTTACCAAGTGTTAAATGTAATAAAGAGAGCTTCTATAACTCCCTCACACACTTTCTGTTTGGTAAGGAAACTAGACACATCAAACATAAGAAGCTGACTGTTCATTACATGAAGCATTTCTTCCACAGGGAGGAAATTCCTTTATTCCTTCCTGAAGCCCATCACCACTGCAGTTTGGTATCCCAGGCTTTGCAGAGCTCCCCCCAGTCCCACCTCTTTGGCTGAGTTCCCAGCAAGCACAACAGCTCAGGGCAACAGCTGCCACTCCAGTTATGGGCTATTGGTCAACTAATCTGTTTTTATTTCAGAGGAGAAAGTACTGCTTTCCAAAGTGCTAGGCTGACTACAGACGAGGCTCCCTTTCCTCCTTCAGTAGTGATGACAAGGAAAATGCAGGGCTTGTGCAGCTCCTGTGAGGCTGAGGATGAGGGTAGTTTTGGGAGATTAACTCCCACACCACTGAGCACAGCAAGCTGCTGGGATTGTTTTGGAACAGTCAGGACCACTGCCACCTGTGCCTTGCAGCTGTCTTACAGCTTACCTCAGTACAAGAAGAAAGTGAATCATGACAAGGACAGTGACAGTACCCAGAAATTACCTTAAGGATGCAGTGACTTTTTTTAAAGCATCAGAGATGAGCGTGGGCTAAGGAAAGCAGACTATACCATTCTGATCAGCTACTGTACCATGCCAGAATGAAAAGGAGCATTTTCCTTCCCTTCTGCACAATCCTGAGCTGTAGAGATCACACAGTACCACAAGAATCTCTGTTCTGTTTCAAGCCAACTATCATCAGCTGACAGCACGGCAGAAATCAAAGGATCCATTTAATTGCTAACCACTTGTTGTCAGATCAGCTGTAGATGCTTCTCTGACAAGGGTGCACGTAATTTAAAAGAGAAAGATACCACAACAGGAATGACTTGATATTTCATAGTAAGATGATGGTGCTTGTGTACAATTTTTTCATTGATACTACTGAACTTGTTATTTTTGATACATCCTTCAGCCCATAAGAACAGAGGTCTGTTTTGTTTGCCCTGGTGCTTGATCAAACCATCACACGTTCCAAACACTTCCATGTAAAAATGCAGAATGTTACAGGAGCCTTGCCTATTTTCCTTTGAAAGTTTACAGCTCAGTAGCAGCTTACAGCAGCATTCACACGCTCCAGCAATCCACCTTTTGTCCGTAGAATCTCCACTATGTTCTGCAACCAGGTAACTAAAGAAATCTCCCTACTGGTTAACTTGTATCATATGAAGAAACCAACTTTTACAGTGATACAAGTGTATGGAAGAGCTGCAGTAGCAACAAAGAACCAAGAGCCTTGAAACTCCTGAGGTCGACCTGCAATGGATTATAAACACCACGTTATCCCAGCTAAATCTTAAAATGTGAGGAAGGCGTAAGTAATCTAGTCTAAAGCAATGAACACCTCCTGCTGAAACAGGGACTTCCACTACTAAGTGAGGTTCTTCTCCAGAAAGCAAATTCACTCCTAAAACATCTACTGCTGGTAAGGGGAACAACATCCTTTGTCATTTACACCCTCTTTTTCAACATGAATTATTTTTTATCAACAAAACATCAGAAAAGCAGATTAACATACTGATTTTTTTTCCCCCCGATTTCACACAAAAAGAAAAACTATTAAACACTACACTGATAAAACTTAAGTAAGGAGAAAACAGCACAAATAACACCATTACTGAGACATACCACTTAGTTAACTAATGTTTTTAAACCCTAAGGAAACAGTAAAAGCAGAAATTGAGTGCTGTTTCCAGCACCAAGAGAGCTAGGCACCAAGTTTTTCTTAGGTGCTCACTAACCAATCTCAATCTCCAAGTTGCTTAAAAAAATCCAATTAAAAACACCTTATAATTTGTCTAATTCAGAAGAAGTCACAACCAGATATCAGAACAATTAACATTCCCTTTACTCCTTTTTTACATTATAACAGATATTTAGGATAGAGAGCATAAATGCAAGCCATCACCCAGATAGCAAACTGACCTGCTCTCTAGAGTACATCACATGAGTAAAGACTATTTGATTAAGGAAAGTCTTGACAGCAAGTTTCTTGGCTGGTAATAGCTCATTCTTTTCTTTCTGGAGGTGTTTGAATGAGTAAGGAGGGAGTGAGATCCTCTGTAGCACAAACCTGGAATCTGTCACTGAAATCCCCTGCACATTGTCACAGTGGCATCAACTCCTACTGCAGGAGCCACTGCTATTTACTTCAGAAACATGTTATCCTGAAGACAGTATCCAATTCTCTGAGCAAGCAGTAACTGATATTCCATTACATTTCCATCAGACTTCAAGTCTCTACAAGTTATTTAACTCTGAATTTCATATTCCCTGTGTTTTTAAGTTTCCACAGAAACTTGTGAACAAAGCACTATATTCTAAAAACCAAATAACTCACTGATAAAGGGGTTGCTGCAGCTGGCTCACTGTTGTTTCCTCTGGGGCCTCAATATTTAGGGTTTAAAATGAGACTTCAATGGAAAGTGTCAGTTTGATTCCTTTCATTAAATCATCAATTGCCTCTTTATACAAGGATGTTTTTTCATTGTAGGAGGATCTGTACTAGCCATTCCCATCTCGGGAGGAACATGGTGTCATTAATTGTCACACAGTGCTCTGAAGCTGCATAAACACTGCCAGGCTTGGCCAGTTTTTGCTCTTTTCTCAGGCAATATAGAGGCAACTGAAGGATCTAGACTAATTAACGTGTAAAAATATTTAAGTGTTGGTCTGTAAGCTGTATTTCTTCTAATTTTCCTGTCACAAAAAAGATGTTTTTCTAAACATTCATCACTTGCAAAAAGCATGATAAAGTTGTTACAGCTGCTACTTATAATGCATTTAAAGTCTAGCAATAGTATTTTAATTGAAATAGTAAGGAAAATGTGAAGATCAAATTCCTTTTAATAGCTCAAAGGCATGTATTATGATCAGTCAGTAACAAAATTAGATTGAAATGTTTTAACAGCAACCATACAGAACTGTAATCCTCCAGTCCAAAATGGCAAATTCCAGAGCAAAGTGATTATAATCCTTAGTAGAACCATGGTACAGTCTTAACATTTTCTACTGACAGAGAACACCCCCAGCCCCACAATCCAGTCTTGTCAGTTTAGAGTCAGAAGCCATCATAAAAACCACCCTGCACAGACAAGAATTTGCAGTAAAACTCAGCTAAGAAAGTAAGAGAGACTATGCTGCTGGTGTCAAGGTGCAAAATTTCTATTCAGAAACTCCTTTGTGGGTTCTAATGCTTGTGGATTAAGATGTACAGCTGATGGCAAGTAAAGATACCAGACCCACCCCAGACTAAGCAGTTTGTAACAGATCCTTCCCTGAGATAAAGTGACTAAACTCTGGCTTGAGCAGCAGCATGAGGAGCTGAGCTCCAGTGGTCCTGCAGCACAAGCACAAACCCTGCTTCCCCTGCACACCAAACACCTGGAACTGGTAACCATTGCAAGAGTGGGAATTCTCCTTCAACTGAGGGAGCAGTTTGAGCCTGATGCAGGTTGATAAACCAGCCCTGTGGTCTTTCAGACTTTTTAATAAAAATGTATTAATAACACAAGGAAACAAAAAGAAAAACTTTCACTGGGTTGTAGAGAACAATGGCTGACGGTCTTGTCAGAGAATTTTGGATTACCTTTTTCTTCTCATTGCTTGATCATGGTGGTGATAAGCAAGTAAGAATTATTTATGTTCATCAACCATGAATAATTAGCTACACTCATAAACCCTCTTCACATACTTACAGAGTAATATGAATATCTTTGATTTCACAGAAGTATTAAATACTATTAGGTCTCTGCTTTCAGCAAGAAAAAAATGGTTATTTCCTAGAATGAGGTGCAGCTTTCCTTTCTCCCTGTCCTTACATTTGGCCATAGAGTGTCTTGCAAATGCAGATCCACAGGTAGTGTTTGCTCACTGTCTATCAAGAACCACCTCTTCTCCTCCCAAGCCAGAGCATTTTTTTTTTCCTCTGGAGTTGGAGGTTTTGCAGGTTCCTGTATCCACTTTAATTAGTTCACAGTTTAATGTGGTAGCTTCACATGCCAGTACATCTGGCATATCTCTATGATGCCCCTTGGCATTCCTCACTGCTTTCAGCAGCCTCATGTAATGCTGTAACTATGAGGGCAGAAGGACTCCTCTTCAAGAACTCAAGAGTCCTCCAATGTTTTACTGCAAATTGTTCTCCAGAAATCTTTTAGAGCCAACATACTCAGGCAACAACTTAGGTGCTCTTAACCTCAGTTTTTTGTCAGAAGTGCTGTCAAGACAAAAGTTGAAGATTCACCAGGAGCACTAGGATAGTCCATTCCTAGATAAGGATGGCAGAGAAGGTGCTGCTTCCCTATGGTAAATACTATCAGCATGACAAGGAATCTCAAATTTAAGATTTCCTTTTTTTGTATAATAAATGTTACAGAGTTCTTAGCTAACCTTCTGTATATCTACCTACCTCCCAGCAGAAAGCTGGATTATAAGTAAATATACCTGATACTGTATTGCCTCTCCGTGTTCAGGGATCTTTCAACCCTTTTTTAACAAACTTAAAGTTCCCTAACAAATTCAGAGGTCAAAAATAGTAAAGTAAAATAGCAGCAAGTTAAATATTTATCTTACAGAAAGCTATTGCAGAGGAATTCACACCATGCAGCCCAGTACAGGACTACAAGAAAGATAAAATAAAAGGAAAAAAAAAAAGCAAGTTGATTTTACACCTTCACACTTTCAGATTTCACTCGCTCTCACGCCCACATAATCCAAAGAACTTGTGATGGAAACAGCATCTTGGTATTGGCAGAAGGAAAACAACTAGCCTTAAAATTTTTGGGGTCCCCAACTGGTGATTAAAAAAATCAATTTTAGGCCTTTTTTCTTTTATTGTTTAAGAATCACTGATTAATATCAGGCAGCTCTTTGTCTCAGAATCACAAACTTCAGTCTCAGTGATCATTAGGTCAGGTTGTCTGTCCATTATCAGGTTTTCCATTCCTGTTAAGAAGAATGGGGAGCACTTGGGGCATGCTGCTCCTTCATAACTGTTCTCCCAGTGCTAGGATGCAGCATCCTCAGGGCCTTCTTTCCAGCCTTTTGGTCTTGAAAAAACCAGCACACCCCTCACATTTTACAGCTAGGAATGGTGACCTTGGTTATCAACACAGGCCACATTTTTAACACTTTTTTCTGCAGTTTTCTAAGACCTTTACTATGCACACTTCTATTCATATTGCTTTTGGATCAATTTTAATGTTTCTTTTACAAAACTTCAATTCCACAAATTTTTCAAATGACCACAGAGTTCATGCCTACATATGCTTAAAGGATTAAGTCTCTAAGATATCTTCAGGCTTTTCTGTGGTCTAGTTTTGCTACAGAAAACACAACACATCTTGTTGCTTCTCCTTTTGACTCTGCACGTAAATGCCCAATAGTATATTAGCACTACTTCAAGCTGAAAAACATGGTTGGGATGTCACAACTAACCACCTGTATGTAGCCTTGAAGATTGTTGTTCAGCAATAAAACTGTAAGAGGTCAAAGGAAAAGGAAAAACTTGTTTCAGAACAGAAGACTACTATTGCATGAAACAGAATGGGTATAACATGAAGGGATGCATCACATACATCAAAAACCCCTTGGATTTATATAATACATATTAATCTTAATGCTTGAGCTTTAACTATTATTTTAATTTACCAGTGACTACATATACTTTCCACTGTATTAATTTTATTTTTTATGTTTTGCTGAGTAGTAAGGCATGTGCAAGCACACATGTAAACTTGTAGAACACAGAAAAACTAAAGACATTCTTGGCTTTTTAGAAAATTAGAAAATAGCAGTTAACAATTGTTTATCATAAAGTAGCCTTTTAATTCAGAATTTGTATAGCTTACTGAAAAATAGCTTTAAAATGGAAACCAGTTCATGATAACTGCCTGAACAGTCTTGACTAGTGGCTTTAGCAAAGCTGCTTTTTACAAGTTATCTGCGCTTTTCTACCCAACCTGGTTACTTTTAATCACTTTTCTACCCAACCTGGTTACTTTTAATCACTTTTCTACCCAACCTGGTTACTTTTAATCACTTTCAAGACTTTAAGGGCAGCATATTTCACTCTCTTATACCTCAGTTTTATTCCCATGTGGAGCAAGGAAAAAAATCTTCAAATTTTAAATTACCAAGCTAAATAAGTTGAAATAAAAAACCTCTTTTGATACCTACAAATAGACCGCTGCCAGACAAAGGTAATTTTAGCAGTCTGAAGTTTGAATCAAGGTACCTGCTGTACATGAGCTTTTATTCCAGTTTAGTATTCTGATCTTTAAAATCTGGAAAAAAAAAAAACTTTAAAATTTCAACTACTGCCACACTACTGGCACCACCACTTTCAGCTTTAGAAAACGACGGACATTGTTGCCTATTGAACCAATTAAACACAAAAAAGCCCTATTTAAAATGCAGTTTTGACCTTAGTGTGTAAGAGATGACTGCTTGCCTGAGTAATTTATTGGTGCAAAGGCATTAAGATGATGCCTTCATTGGCACCTCCTTGTAAAGTTATTTTTAAAACCCTAGACAAAAGCTTTTTTATTATTGCTATTCTTCAATCATACCTTTCACCTCCTGAAGTACTAGGACAAATTCCTGTGCCTAGGTGGGGAGATCTGGTGAGCAATAGGCTTGAGGAGGAGAGCCCACCTTCCCAAGGGAAATGGGAGCCACAGGGCATGTACCTTCACATCTCTGCTTTAATTAAAGCCAACACACATCCAAACCCCACTTTGCTTTTCAGTCCAAATTCTGTGTCCAGACAAAGCTGCTGATAGTATCCATCTGGCAGCAGAGTCAGATCTGAGATGAGAAGGGAGTGCCAGAAATAATTTTTACATTGAGTTAGGAGGAGAACCAAGTCCCTTGTGTCCCCAAAGCCATCAGCAAATGGACAGAATGAGAATCAGAACTCCATTAGGATCAGTTAGTCTTATTGATTAAACTAGAAACTAGATAAAGCCTTAGATATCTGATTTTATAACAATGCTTCCCTACTGTGCTTCAGTCAAACCATGGGTTGTCCCACCGGGAAGCCATGGCACACCTTCTCAAAGGAATCACTTTTTCTGTAATTTCAGTTCTTACTGTATTTATCTCCAGTAATGGCCAATGCATGTCAAATGAGACTACAAATGCATTAGAGAAAATAAGCCATATTTATGCTCCTGCCACATTCTTCATTCTCCTACTCAAAAATGATTTTATGAAATTATTTACACATTCAAGAACATTTAATATTAAAAGTTCAGACTCTACTGATACAATTTAAAGCTGAGGGTGACCATTGGTAGGAAGAAGACCTGGGAGAGCCAGCAATCAAGTGACCATACACACCTTCTGCCAAAACACACCCATGGCAGATCCTGGGCAAACCAAAAAGCACTGTTGGTGCAGCTTATTCCACTGTTGTTTCACCATAAGCACTTACCCCTACCATCTGTTTTGTGAATTCATCTCTTGATAAGTATCTAAAATAGTACAGTTACAATAGGTTCAAAGGGTTACTGTCTTCAAAAAGTAAGATACTCTTTTCTTTCCTAGCAGGAAAAAAAAAAAAGTGTCTACTATCCAAAGATCTAAAGAAAAAAAACATAGTAGCTTCATATACTATAAATAAAATCCTTACTTGCCCCAGTTACATACAGAAATCCATTACTACTGAATGTTATGGTGCAACAACATTGGTTTGACATTAGTAACCACTGCTAATTTATAAAAAGTATTATCAGAAAGTTCCAGTTTCTAGGATTATTGCTGGCTGTTTCTATATAAGAGCAAAGTTAATGCCTAGTCCACATGCTTGAGAAACCCATGTATATAACCCACAGAAGTTTGAAGCTAAAAACAATCACTGAATGAGTTTTAATTTTTGTAACTTCTCATTTCACATTTTCCAGACAGAGCTAGCCAGTTGACGCTGCTTTGTAGGCAGTGAAGATGTGAATTCAATGTACACCCTGGAACAATCTCCTAAGTTTGAAAGGAGCACTTTTTTAAAAAACAGTATTTTAATTTTCAAACAGCCTCCTTTACCTTTTACAACTAAGTCTCTCCACTTAGCTTCTGCCCATCTTTGCCTAGTGCATTCAATAATCAGCTGGATATAGCAGGATTAATTCTGACCCTCAAAACAACACTACTGTGTTGTAGTTTTAGAGGAAAGGATGTCAGGAAGAAAAAAAAAAAAAGTCCTATCTTATCCCCTCTCCAGCTTCATCTGCTATCAGTCAGATTTCTCCAAATCACCCTTTAGAAATATGTTGGGGGCAGTTGGGCTTTTTGCAAAAAGGGGGAGGAGGAAATGAAAGGCAGGAGAAAGGCAGCAGTGGGTGGTTTGTTGCTTGTCTCCTTTAAAAAGAGGATGGATTAGATGAGACCTTTTAATGTATTTTCTCATGACATATGTTTAAAATCCCTACATTATGAACACCAGAATCTAGATGTTTATAAATACATTTAATGCACTCTAAAAACTGAAAGAAGCCATTCATCCATCTGGGAAATGGAATGGGCACAGTGCTGACAGGTCTGAAGGCAGAGCCCACCCTTGGAGAGAAGAGGCTCTCCATTACATCAGCACCTCAGCTCACCTGGTCCTGACTCTGCACTTTAAGAAAGTTTCAAGACATTACAAATCTCTTAAATTTATTTTTATTTTTGATGTTTCTATTGTTTGCTTTTCCCCTCTAGACAAGGCAGAGTTATTTTTCATTCTGGGGGGGCACTGACAGCTGTTACTGATGAATTCAGGCTGCAAAACATTACAGGGAAATTTTAATTCAACAAAATCTCAATTTTGATACTTATCAAAAAATTTCTGAGAGTATTTGCAGACATAATATCAGACTTAAACCTTGTAATGGCACATGTCTTTGTACTTGTGTCAGGGACAGAAAAGACAAGAACATAACTTGCTACAGTATCAGGAACTTAGTTTTGAAGTTTTTTCTAAAAATTTGTTGGTGTGATTAAATTTAAGACTAATTTGACCTCTCATTCACTGCAACAGATGTTTTCAACACACAACAGTTTAAAACAGGTGTACTTCTCCACATCCCCTCTGGCCCCTGCACACAGTTATCAGTAACTAACAGCTGAACACATACATGGAATCCTGAAGAATGCAAGAACAGCCTTCTTTTTCCTTAAACTAAAACACAGTTACACTTTTAAGTTCAACGTTTCTCCTTTAGTACAGAAATACTTTCTCCTTATTGAGGTTAGCTCTGCTGGGGAATCAGTCTTGCAGTATCTTCTCCCATGTGCTTCAGCCACCACCCAGTGAGTGCATTCTACTCATCCAGCACTGTTAAATAAAATTCAGCTCGTGTTCCTTCTTCCTTCTAGAGAAGTCATCAAATGACACCATACACACAAATTACTCCCTTTTATTATAATAAATAAACCTGCACTAGATTTTATTCTGCTGCTTTGAAGGAAGAACAATCAAATACAGGAGTTCTATACACTTTTCAGGGATGATCATAATGACTGAACCAACTTTGCCAAGATAGGAGTCCCTAACCAGAGAAACAGAGCTGGTATCACTTCTACCAGATATCAGTAGCCTTAAGGATTTTTAAGAGTTTAGCATCTTCTAAAGGTATTGCTAGAATCTGAGACCAGACATCTATTTTACAGATTACTCTACTTTCTTGTTCTTTCTCTCTGCACAGATGCAAGAGATAGAGGCAAACAGAATATAAAACAACCTATGTGTGCAAATGATTATAAAGACTTAATGTTACTGGATCTAACAAGATGCCATCAGCACATGAGTAAACTACAGGAGTTAGAACAGTAGTCCAAGTTTTTATATACTTTGAAGCCTTCCATCAATGTACATCAAAGAGCAGAAACATTATCAGCTAACAGCATAACACATCAGACCTGTGTGAGGCAAAGATGATGTACAACCAGAACTGCCTTGGACTATTCATTAAGGTCCAAGACAAAAGGATGAGATTCTGATGACCCTAAAACACACTTAATATCTTCAAATTACTCTAAAACACACTCTAAATACCCTTTAAATCAAATTACAGATTACAAGTCAACAGTGCAGACAGTATTTTTTCAGAACCATGAAATTGAACAGTTTTGGATGTTTCAATAACACATTGTGATGCTGCTTCATCGTGGAACAGAACCAATGTTCTCCACATCCACGAAGCCTGATGATGAGGAGCTTGCAGATTCAACTGTTTAAATTCCAAATAAAATAAGTGAGAAACACAAATAAGGGAGAAGCTATCACATAGAGAAAAACTTTGGTACATTTTTATTCTCTATCAATCAGGCACAACAATTAGATTGATAGGCTACTGAGAATACATAGAAGCTTATTTATAACCAAGACTGCATATAGTCATGTCAACAAGATTTAAGAGGTTTTTATCAAATTATGTCTAACTTTCAGCTATACTAATTACTAGTTTTTACAAATCATCTTTTCCTGTAAGCTCAGTCTAAGCAATCTAAATTATAATCTTACAGAGCACATGAGATCTACCTTATAAGTGGGCAAGTGAATCTGATCACAAACTATCCAGAAACTGCAAGTCCACCAGAACATAAAGAATGTAAGGCATTTAAATTTCATGTTGTCTTATATGAAAGCCTTTTTTATTACAATATTCATCTAAATAAGAAAAAACCCCTTTCACATTAACAAAAGGACACTGAACAGAAAGCCTTTAACTACACATCATGTAGAGAAGTAGGTAAGTAGTCATTAATTGATTTCCTTTAATGCTTTGATGTTTTGTCATAAAGTCATGTTAGGAACTGCTTAGATCCTGTTAAAGCCAAAGTAAAAGCATCAAAGCAATTTTACTGTTCTTGTTAGACACTGTAAAGAGATTGCATAGTTTTCACCTCTGACCACTCATTGTAGCTCCTTTCTTTCACTTCATCATTACATTTTTTCATCAAGACTCAAACAGAACAAGCAGCAACCTCAAACTTTGATAAAAGCTCACTTCTCAATTTTGTATTTTATTCATCTCCTAAAAGTTGTATGAAAAATTAAAATTACAGCTCATTCTTATATATCAACACAAAGTAAATTATATCACTCCATGAAAGACCAGATTTTAGTTATGTTTACAAAAAATGGTACGTGGTGAAACTAACACATCACAAATACATATATGCCAAAGGAAGCCAGTGGTCATAGAAGCAGGCACTGCTGCTCCTGGATGATGCAGCAGTGAGGTGAAGTTTTGAAACTCATCAACTGTAAAAATCCTGTGTTTAAATAAACTATTTAACCAAGCTGCCAGCTACATGATTTAAATAAAGAAAGCAATCTTTAATGAAGCAATCTTTAATTTTAGCTGACATGGTGTGTTGAGGACAAGGGCAAGATTTACTTCTTATAATCAACTCTTCAGCAGAGCTTTCCCTCCATCTGTCCCTTTAGAAGGGTCATCTGTTCAATTATTCAGATGTGCAGCTGAAAGCACCAAGAGATGGTGAAGCAAAGGATAAATACAGGTCTTGATTATCAGCTGCCTTGCTCCCAGTGATGAGCTTTTTGTATAGTGTCTAACAAAATTCATTGAACTCCTACAGCTTAAACTGAGGAAGAGGACATTAGGCTTGATCAGAAGAGCATTCCCATGTAAACTTGTACAGGCAGCTACAAATCACAACACTTCTCAAACAGTAGTATTTTTCTTCAGATTTTAATAATAAATATTAAGCACATAACCAAACTTCAACTAGTCAGCTAAGAAAGGCTTTACAATAAGCAAAAGACATTAAAAACAAAGGCAGCCTTTATTTGGATTGGTTTCAAATTCTCTACAGTAAAATCATTAGAATCCACTTAAGTTTCTACTGTGCTGTTTAAGAATGAATATAGAAAATATGCACTATTTTTGGACTGGAGGAGCAGCAATAGCTTATCATTGACAAAGTAGAAGTCTATGACTGATAGTTTGAAATTCAGTCCTTTTCTTTCAATGTAGACAGCAAGTCTATTGTACATCACAACAATGTGTACTCAAAGATGAAATAAAGATTGTTAGTTTTTATCTCCTAAAGTCTCAAATTTGTTGCATGAAGAACCACTTGGTGTTTTGAACCCAACTTCTACATCTTCCATGGAAAAAGGCAGAAATCAGTTCCTGCCCAGTCCTCACTTTAACTCAACTTTTGATACTTCAGATCTCCTTCCTGACAACTCTTGATGCTTAGTCAAGTATCTACACCAAAGCTGTTCTCTATTTTTCATCATCCTTCATGCCCTAAACTGAGCTTTAGGCTCTACTATACCTTTTAGCAGGAGGAGACCATACAAAGTATTTAAAATGCTGATTTACAAACTGGATTTATGCAGTAACACAGAAACCTTTTCTACCTTACTCTGTATTCCTCTTCTGGTAACTGACAATTGCTTGTTTGACACCCACTAAATAATAATACTAAGACCTTGCTCCTGCACAGTTATGGCCAGTTTAGCATGCACCACTATATGTAAAACTGGGGCTGTTCTCCTCAATGCAGCTACCTGTTCTCCTGACAAGCAACAACACTGGAAATTCAGTCATATTACTTTGTGGTTCTTTTCAGCTGTACCTCACCCTGACTATCCCCATTAATTTGATATCAGCAGCAAGCTTTCTTCCCCACTGGTCACCAGGGCTTTTAGGTAATTTAGCAAAGTCTTATATTCCTACAGCAATTTGCTGATACAGCCAATAATTTATTTCCACATTATTTTCTTTACAAAATAAGGAATTATTTATCAGCACAAAGACCATCCCTTCTTATTCTATGGCTTATTAACTCCCTTTAAAGCTAGTGAGAGACCCTCTCAAAATTCACTTAGAAACTAGAGACACCTAAATCACTTTTATCCACATGGTTAATGACCCTCCATCAGCCTCCATAAAGTTAGAAGACAGGTTTCCTTACAAAAGGCGCATTGATTGTAAGAGAGAAGGCAGAGACTACAAGGACAGAAGTAGTGGATAGCTGCATAAATAACACTATTAACTGAGCCATGTCAGACATTTGCACCAGAGCCTTACAAGTACTACAGTCTCCTTTACCTAAATTTTGGCACCTCACCTGCCATTCTCTATAGCACTGGCTACACAGCAGATTTATACAAGAATTTACACATCATCAGCATTCTGCTATTTCTGCTCTGAGTATTTAGAACCAGAGTGAATACCACCCTGTCCTTGTGCTTCACTGCTGATAATGCTATCAGCTACATCAACAAACTCTTCTCCTGCCTCCACCATGTTAGACCCACTAGCTGAGGAATCCCTCACAAAGTTCCAAAATTGAAACCTTCCATTTCCTCCCCACTGAACAAAGACACAAGTAATTTATTTTCCTGCAAAAGCTGTATCTACTATATGTGCTACATTCATACCCTCATCCTCAATTCCTACAGGCAGTAGAACTCTTCTGATCTGTAAGAAGAAAGTAACATCATCAATTTTGATGCCTTTTGTTAACCACAAACTTCTCAGTGCATTTCTACATTAATTACTAGACTCATGATTTTAACACGTTTGAACATTCCTTCTGCTCTTATGTTTGTTTGCTTTGAAGGCAGTTGTCTCCACACTTCTTCTGCTCAGGTAATTCTGCTCTTGTAATTCTGCTAGATGGCACACACTGGCACTCTGTTTCACAGTCTATCTCCATACTGTACCTACACCGGCTTCACTGTGCTCTAGGTAACCATGACAGATCTAGATTTTAAGAGCTGTCTGGTTACTATCTTTTTAAGAAGGCTTTTTTTTTCTATTTTTTATACCATCTCTTTGAATGAGATGGACTTTGATACATGTATTTGATGGTGTACAAAAGACTAGAATGGCTTAAATCTTCCTTTAAAAATGCAAATTAGTCTGTTCTCACCTACCGTTTGTTTGAAACATGCTGTGTGGTGCTAAGTGTGTAATAAGAACAGCTGGGCCACATCACATGTGGTGTGCAGTTACAAAAGCAGACACTTCCATTGACTCAAGTTAGGCTCCAACACCCTTAAAAATCCAAAACCAAGCCAGGGCAGGAGGGACAATACAAAAAAAAAAACCAAAAAAAAAAAAACCCAAACCCACAGAAGCATGGATTTGATAAAGTTAAATTTATGGCTCTCCTAAATCTCTGGCAGATTGTTTTTTGTTTTGTTTAAAACACAGAGTGGTAATTGAACTTTATTTGTTCACCAACTTACTTTCTTATTCCAAGATATTAGCACTGGAATAAATCCAGTTTTCACATAAGTAATTCATATGCACCTATAACATTACATTCAAAATTTGTGCTGAACAACAACAGTTAAAAGTCTATAAGATCTACAAAGACTGAACAGTATTATTCTGACTTAATTTTGTTCATTTTCCCACCCACAGACTGCAGACTGTGCATCGCTTCTTATAGAAAAGAGATATGAATAGCTATCATTTACACCACAACATTAAATTTGCATTAGCTATAGAATCAGTTCTCATCAGTTTCCAGAATAATGGTGTTCAGAATGAGACTAATGCATTTCAAAACAGTTTACCTTATAGCTCAAGACTGCAAAGGCAGGACCTTGATCTACCCACAAGACAAGGTGAAAGTTCAGAAATATTATTTCTTCCATCTTTCTCTTAAACCTCAGTGCTTAAAACAACATTTTAGCACTTGGCATATTTAACATCCAACTGACAGGCACATTTCACTTCCCAATATTCAATATTCCTTCAGAGCAAAACACTTGCTTTAGAACACACTGGAAGAGGTGTAGCTAATGCTCACCACATCATAGCAACTAACAAGTCACTTAGCTACATTTTTTCAGTGAGGGACAGAACATAGCTCCCTAGTTTCACATCCCTTAGATTCAGCCTTAAGTCTCAAAATAATTTTTTCTAGCTCCTCTACACAATAAACATTCCCATTTTTATAAGAAACAAGGTACTACTCTGCACATAATGCCTCCCCTCACTACAGAGTCTTGGTTCACCTCTTCAGCATGAAAAGAATGTATAGTGAAGACAAAGGAGTCTTGCTTAAAGTTGTAACACAGTTAAGTATTGCTGGAGTCTCATCAAATTCTGGGAAGTTTAGCAGGAGCTTTGAAGCCTTGCTACACAGACTTTCATCTGCTCACTTCCAACAATTTGAAGCTAACCAGCATAAGTAACAAAAGACTGGAGAAAGAAATGCAGCAGTAAATCACTTTTTTTTTCATAACCAGAAAGTAATTATTTAAAATTCATAGACCTCTATATCACATGTAATGGCACCCTAAAACATTGCAAATATTACAGAATTTAACAAAACTGAAGGCATGAAAAGGCATTTCAAATATACTAAAACCTATCTGACATCACTGCAGTTACATCACAGTAGTATGATATATTATTAACTGGGAAGAAAAATCACTTAAACAAGAACCTAAAAAGTTTCTCAAGTAATTCACATGGGTGACTTCTCTTACAGATAGTCTTCCTTGAAGGTTCCTATAATTGTATTGAAGC
Organism: Haemorhous mexicanus; assembly: GCF_027477595.1. Classification (NCBI taxonomy): domain Eukaryota; kingdom Metazoa; phylum Chordata; class Aves; order Passeriformes; family Fringillidae; genus Haemorhous; species Haemorhous mexicanus. The sequence continues at coordinate 18,249,858 of NC_082341.1, read as the reverse complement.
ATAGCCTTTCATTTTTGTAGACTCTAATGCAGATATGTTCTTGCATTAATTAAGATATTTTCCGTGAAGAGTATTACTTCACCTTTTACTGCTGACTTCAATTAGATTGACACCCTGACCTGAAAAATTCATAAGGTAAAAAAAAAAATTTCTAACACACTTCTATGTAGAGAGCTGAACTAATCCAATATACAGCCACCTACTCTGTAGGATCATACCAGCACTCACAAATGCTACAGTAATCTACTTTCCCCTTGTCTCAAACTATTGGTGGTATTGATGTAAAAAGCATTTGTAGCCTTTTAACAGGAACGCTTTTGCAGAACTGAAGTTGCCTTTGGCATGAGCCTGGCAATTCCTATGAATTTATTCTTTGGGGTTTAAGATACTTCCCATTTCTTCCAAATTAAAATAATAACCTCATCCTAAAGCCAACTTACTTTAATATATTCTTCCTTTCACTGATGTATCTGGAAGTACAAGGGATTGCCCTATGAGTCCATTTCTTTGCAACATTTTCAGCTACAGTAAAATGGAAAAGCAGCCAATCCAGCAGGCTCATGTCCAAACTACCACCCTGAAGTCTTGTCAATGACCCCATTGACCATGCCACAATTCTACTATATTAGATTTTATTTTTTGTAATCAGTTAATTATGTCAACTATAGAATGGATTTCACATAACTAATGCAGCAGTATTCCTTGGGAGGCTGCAAGGCTGCCAGCACAAATATTTCAAGGCTTTTACAACAGCTAGTTTTTATGGCAGGGCTTCTCTCATGCTGCTGGAGCTTCAGTCTTCATTGTGCTTAACATAAAGGAGAGATCTATGTCGTGAGGATACTGTAAAGCTGCTTTTGAGTATTAAAACAGATTTTAAAATTAAATATTAATTGTTAGAAAAGAGTACATTAACACATACAGAGACAAGCAGACCAAGACTCAGTGGCCACAGTAAATTTAATCAGAACCCACACTCCATTAACAGCTGGAAGAGTTCCAGAAGCCGCTTGTGCCCTTGGCCATCTGCCAAGACCACTGATTGTATTTTAAGTCCCTGAAATTACAAGGATTTACTCAAATATGCCATTCTCTGCTCCTGGTGCAGTATTTACAATTTTCTTTTGTGGCACATATAAAAAGTAGCTGCCTACCTTGCCACCAGTAAACTTGCATGCTACAGATGTACACAGTCAGACATACTTCATGCCATCTAAATTGCAACTCTGGCACATTTTGCAAATGAACTGTAGAAAAGGCACTAGAGACACCTAACATCAACAAATCGTAAGTAGCATCTAAGATTTGAATTCAAGTATGAAATTTAATCTATTGAGACACAAAATTAAAGCTTTTGAGCATTTACCAGAGCTGTCTACAAGTATGTTAGAGACAGGCATCAAAATGCTTGTCTCCAAAGCTTCACTCAAGTCTACTGCTCATTAGTCATGGCATGCACTAATGCATAGCTCTTACAATAGTGTTGTGCAGAGAATCCTGAAAGGAGGGGCAAGTGTTAAAACTAATCACAAAATCTGAAAGTCTTCAATATCAAAATGAGAAGTCAGTTTGGCCACAATCCAAGAAATCGGGTGACAGTATCTCCCAAGAACATCTGCTATGCAGTCACAAATCTTTTTAGAGACCTTCATATGATACAATATTTTACTTAGGTAAGATACAAGAACATCCAGGTTATGAAAATAAATAAAAACCAAGGCAGGTAGTGATGACTAAAAGCTCTTTGCAGAAATAGCGATAGAAAGGGAAGCAGAAAACACCCCAGAAAGCACAGTGGTGTTTGTTCAGTTGCAGGTCCTGAATACTCTGGAAGTATTTGATGCACATGTTGTATGTGGAGTCAACTCAACTCTAAATTCCTCAAGCCCACACCAAGATCTGCCATCATTAGAGGAAGAGCTAGAATATTTGCACAAAGTATGTGCATTACAGCTCACCCAGACTAGAAGCTGCTCTTGAAAGCACATCAGTGCAAGCACCTAAGTACTGCCAGGTATCAGGTTTGATGTATGGAAGCCTAACAGCATAAGAAAGGGAAAATAGTCATTGTCAGAATAACTCTTTCAAACTCAGAAGCCTACTGTACAATACAATGCAGCCCTAGAGTGCTAACTCTGTTCACCGCCTCCTCCAATGTAGCTCCATGGCAGAGTGACCCAGCTTGTCAGCCAGATCCAGCCTCCTACCCCCTGGCATTCAACATGCCTTTTGTTGAGCTCAGCTGGTGACCTACCCTGACACTAGCCAGCAGCAAGACCAGCTCTGGTGGTTTTTCCAGCCTTTTGCTTCCTAGCTAAGCTGAATTACATGGTTTGCCACCTGGCAAGTGGGAATAGTCTTGCCTCCTTTTCCCCTTTCTACCAACAACCCCTTCGACCAGAAAGCAAGTTGATTCAGCCTATGAACCCAGCAAAAATGAGAACAAAATAAAAGCCCAAACCAGACTTTTTGCCAGATTAGTCTCTGGTCTTTTAGCAAGCTGAATTGATTTACTGGATCATCAGACAAATACTAGAGCCAGCATAAACTAAGCAGTAGGAACTCAGCCTCCTTTTATTGAAGCCACAGACACAGCTGAGAAGGGCTTGATCAGTTATTTATCCCTGTACCTTAAGCCACAGGTAGCACTGCTGCTCTGCTGCAATTCATACTGCTGGGACACAGCCTAATAGAAAGACCACAGGAGAAAATACAAATAGGTCACTAAGGAGAGAAAGCACTTGAATCTGAAGCATGTCTCTTATTGAAGCAGCAGAGAGAGGAGATGTCAGTCTCTGAACAAAGGCAAATTAAAATGGTATGTTGGACCAACAGTAGATGCTGAAGGTCTTTTTTAGTAAGCCAGCTAACTATTAGATGCATCATGTAAAACATATGGCAGTGCACAGTGGCTGCACAGACATAGGTAATTTCAATGAGAGTTCTCTTACTTTTTCACCCATGTAGATATTATACCTGCTTGCCAAGGCACCCATAGAGTAGCACTGCTGTGAGAGTCTGCAAGTGCCCCCAATATGTGAAGTTAAAAACTGGGATGTAGGACACCAAAGCCTACACAGTTTGCTCTTATCACAAGGGGACAGACTCATTGCTCCTGCATCCCACCAGGCAGCTCTGCCTATCGCTTTTCCAGTGACTGCAGTACTTGTCAGATCCCACCAGAAACTAAGTACTCAATTTCCTAAAAATATTTCCTCCTCTCTATAAAACAGTTTGGCCAAAACTACAATACAGTGGTGGGGGTGGGGGGGGGGGGAAGGAAGAATAAGACCAAAAACCAACAACAACTGTTGCTGAAAGAAAGAAGAAAGTAAAAGCAAAGCAACACCTGAAATGAACCACAAGCTATCACTTCCAACACTCCTACTCTACTAGGAGCATAGAGTCAGGGTCCCTAAAGACATATAGATGCAAGCAAGCTAACACAGCTTTACCTATCTGGCAAATTGTTATTAAGAGTAAGCATAAATTGTTTGTCAGGGGAAAGATTTACTAGAAACACGACCCTAAACTGAAGGGGACACAGCAATGGAGGTGTAAGTGACGTACATTCAAAAATAGAAGGGAAGAGACTCTAGGCATGGAAAAAAGGATATAATTTCTGTGAAGAAGATTTCCAATAGTCTCATATAATGCCAGGAAGGAGTCTCATCAGAGTACTAACTGAAAAAAGTGGAATGACTTTTCCATTTCTTGGCAAAGAGGCAGGAGAATGGTTTGTTCAGGTTTCCTTATCACTGACTCCAAAACCCACAACATTAAAGACAGAATACTGTCTTTATGATGGACTTGATGGACTAAGTCCAACACATTCATTTTTAGGTTCAGCTGTAGACTAAAACTTGTGTCAGTGCCTCCCGCTGGGTCAGGCAGAAGCACTTCAAGATACCAAAAGCTACCATGGATATGGGCTATCTGTATTCCAAAGGGATTTTTAAAAAATCACATACCAGAGACTATACTTTCATTTCCTTTGCATTTTAGTTGCCTAGCATTTCTTGTATACACATCTAAAAAACATCTCCCCTAAAAGACTGATATTGAAACTGGCAATATCAAAGTTGTCAGATTTTACTGCTTCTTTTCTTGACACAGAAAGCACAAAATTGATTAAGTGTTAAGAGACTTGGTATCTGTTGTTAGAGGACAACAAGCTCAAGAATAAAGAGGCTTATTAGAATAAGGCTGCTGGTAAAACCTATAGAAGCAGTAACTTCAAGCAGCAGCTGACAGATTTCACTTTTTCATCTATTGCTCCTCCTCTTGGGGATCACCATTACAACCTTCCAAGTTTCAAAATCACTACCCTCCATGCACTGAAAGAAACCAACAGAGTCCCAAAGAGGAACTATGTGAACTCTGCCAGTTCACAGCTGGCATAGATCAAGGCTTAGCCTTATCTCTGCAGCAAGGCATCACACAGCTCAACTCCCAGTGTGCTCTCCTGCCCACTGTTCCCAGCAGGGCTTGCATCCCATTCCTGTCCTTTCTGCTCTCTGCTGCCTGCCCTCACACAGCGTTAGTTTTCATCAGGCAAGCAGCTGACCAGACACACACACTGCTAGCAGCTGAGCTCACCCGTGGAAAGGACAGGTTTTAGGGAGGCCCACACTCCCGATGAAGCCATGCTTTTATATAACAACTTGGCCAGAAATCAGAGAAAGACAACTGAAAGCCACGTAAATCCCCAAACAAAATTCCCCTCTAGTCTGCAAAACACCCTTCCTCTTCCACATGTGGAGAGTGAAAGTACAATGCCAGCTTCAGAGCTTTAGAAATCTTCAGGAGTGAAGGTATTACACTGCAGTATTACTGGTGTCAGGTTCAGTTATTTCATACTTCCTGACCTTAAGTACACCTTGGAAGGAGGTGGGGGAGAAAAGCCAATAAATAATTTAAATAGTTCATTAGTAAATCACCACGGAAAATTAACAAGATTAAATGTCTTCGATTTCACACTGCTGGACCAAAGTGACAAGGGAAGTGTCACTTAGGTAGAAGATGTTTATACTAACACAGTATATATTTTATATTTACAATAGTCATGCAACAATTTTGCAGTCATGGCCTGGATAATTGAAGATGACTAACAATGTTGTGGAGTTTTCACTGGTGGTTAAGCTTAACTTGGCTTTGAAGTAATCATGCACAATTTTTTAATTCATTCTAATTTATGGTGACAATTACCATTCCAAAACTTAAGATATCCACAGCATAGGCACCTCTCTCAGGGTGATCAGTCACCCTGGATGCTTTAAGAGCAGATTTCAGTGTCCATGACCTGTGCCAGCTTGACTGGCCCAAAGGCAGAGCTGCAGGCTGGATTTGTTTGACAGCACTTCTATCACTGCTCCATTTACCATGCCCCTAAAGGTGGCTGCAAAGCTGTCTGCTCGCTGGGGGAGCTGTGAAACAGGTACCTTGTGCAACAGTGAGTGCTGCCAACTCAGCCAGAAGCCCCAGTCACATTCTCCTGAGCACTTTCCTTTGAGCATTACTTATGCAAATACATGTAAATGCACAGGATCTCAAAGCTTTAGGAAACACTTCAGAAAGCAATAAGTTAATTAGGCAGGAAATCAGCTTATCTGTCCTGGAAGTTACAGTAAAATTCAACAACACCAGTCCTTTGGATAGTCCATTAAAAAAAAAAATTAAAACTTGCATGCTCCCCTCAGTTATTTAGCAGCAGTGCTGTGACTCTGTACACTGTTTATTTTATGTTCAAAGAGTCCAAAAGCTGAGCATTTTCACTCCTTGTTTGTTAGGTCCCCTTTATCCACCCTACCTCAAGCTCTGAGACATTAGATATATCTGAAAACTCAAATAAAACTGCATGTTTTTTAAAGAGTGGTCACAAAGTCTAGCACAAACTGTAGAGATTTCTGTATGGCATAACTACATCAACAGCTATGCCGTAACAAAGTTTAGCATCCCTGGACAAAACAACAACTGAGAGATCACTTCCACAAACTAAGTAAGTACCCTATACCCTTACAGCCCACAGAACTGCATTTCAATTAGTTGACATACTCAAGGAGTATTTCTCACTTGAGGAGAGAGACAAACACTACTACCTAAACAATTACTATTAGTCCATATTGCATGGTGTGGAAAAGCAGGATGCATCAAAAGCATGGAGCAAGGCTCCACATACACTCCATAGTACCTAGAAAGATTTTGTATCCCTCAGCAGAGCTGCATAGCATGGGAGGTTACACAGCAACTTCTGTGAAAAACTTATATTCAAGGGGAAAAACACAGCAAGCACAGATCTGACAAACCAATTCTGAGCCCAGACTTGCTAGCTAGTGAAGCAAAGGTAAGTAGTAGAGAAAATGTACCTCAAGGATCATGCTTTATCTTGGCTCTCAGTTGCTTCTTCCACCTACTTGAAGGCACAGTATTAGATTTCATCATCCAAAAGATCCATGCCAGCTCACACCACTATTTGAGTCTGTTTGCAACAGCAGGTGACAAAAATCAGGGAAACCTTTGCAGTAAAACTATTCATCTTTACAGGTAGCTATACAACTTGATCTTGAGAACTCCACACAACCAAATCTATGTTCTTCCTTTAATCAAGGCCTAGGTTTTTATTATTTAAATACAGTGCTTCCCATGTCAGAAATCAGTGTGTCCCAAATTATCTCATTTCAAAGCCTTTCACCAGCAAGCCAAATGTTCATAGGACATTTCAAACTCTCATACTTTTTTATTCCTTTTTTTTGATGAATAGGCTGTATATATTTCAAGACTATCAGCAAGACACAGACAATCCAGGTTCTTTACCATTTTGCTTATCAAAAGGCCACTATTGGTCAGAACACAAGTCTGACTGAAAAACAAGCAATGCTGAAATCTCAGTTATGTGCTTATGTGTGACAGATCTCCTGGATGGTGTCTTCAATTCAAAAGGGGTCCCATGGCAACACAAATAAAACCAAGCCAGTTACTTCAGTTGTTACTTTACACCACCTAAATACATAGATGTCTACGCCCTTGTGTCCAGGTTCCACCAGACATCTTGGCCAACTTAACTACATAAATTTACATCCATTAAAATATGATGGTTTAAATCAGTTTCACCTTGTAAATAAAAAAACCACAGGATCTCTAAAGCTATGAATGCAGTTTTAAAGTGAATTTTAGCCTTGCATATTATTGAGATAATCATATGCACATAGCAACAGCATGAATTACTGTCTGCCAGCTAAACATATTTCTAAATGCTTCAGCTGTTTTTAATTTCTGAACTTTTCGGCATTGTGCTGCCACAAGAAGAGTACTCTACCTTGTGACAAAAATCAAACAAGAATGTTTTCATGACACTAGTAAGTCTTAAGGCACACGGTTAAAACAAGCATTTTTACATGTCAAATACTATAAGGATGGCTTAACTTCAGCAAAACAAAGACACCCCTCAAACGACCAATCATTACACACATTCTCCTGTACAACAGTTAGAAACATGGCTTTTCAGGAAAGAGTCTCTAGATTTTGAAGGGCATTTATAATGGGGTAAAGAAGACCTCAGGCACATTGTTCTAGAGTAGTGAGCAAGAAGCAGCCCATTGTAAAAGAGTTATCACCCATCAGAACCCAATAAATCTGTATCTTTCAGGTGATCAGCACATTATGCAGGAGCAACCATTACTTTCAGGCTCTTCCAGTAACTTCTTAGGTGCTTAACCTTTTATTGTGAAGCAAGTCATGTTCAGCCAGGAACCTCAGCAAGTCATTCACTGGAAAATTAAAAACTTGACTTAAATATTTAAGACTGGGAGATTTCCTCAACAAGACAGGAATATTAAAAATAGCCTATGGAATGGCATCTTCCAAGGAGAAACTTGCAATATACTTCTCTGATAGAGTCACTGAGTAGAAAAATAATGTCTGAAGAGTAAAATGAACTAAAAGCACCAATACCAACACTAGGTAACTTTTGTACCATGGGGAAAAAACCTCAACAGGTGGGAGAGATTGGGGAGAAGAAGAGAAATCCACCACACTCACACCAAGAAAAAGGCATGTACTGCAACAGAACAATCAGAAGAGTTGGGGTGGGGGGAAGGTGTGGTGGTGCAGGATTGTGTGAGCTCACAGACATCTGAACCCTATTAACATCCCTGAGCCAACACAGCCTGAAGGACATTGCTCATTCAAATGAAATAACCAGCCACAACTGCCTGCAGCTATAGGTAGAAAGAGAAAGCAGTATTGTTGAATCAGCTGAAGCCCAAAATAACAGCTGGAAAAGCTGCTATATCAGGAACAGAATGAGCAAGAGGTTCCAAAATCAGTTGTTGCAGTGCTTTTTGCCTGCAAGCAGGTACACAGGTTTGTTAATAAGAACTATGGTTTTGTTTCTGTAAATGACTTTTACCACTTGTCTTCTGTAAGCCTGAGGAATATCCAGAAAGCTTTTCTTGTGTGGTCCTGTCCACTGTGTCATCACAGGAGAAGGCTGGTTAACATACCACACACTGCAAAGCAAATCATGAGTCAGACTGAAAGCACATTAATCTGACAATTCTGCTTAAGACCTAAAAGAATTATTAAACAAGAACATTTCTTTTCAATTCTCCTCTGCTACTAAGGGCAGGGGGAACACACACTGAGAGCAGCAGGGACACCCTAATTAGCATCAATCCCAAGGCACTGCACAGGAAGCTGGTGTCAAGCATCTGCCACCACATTTCAGTTTGAGTGAGTCATTTCTAAGCCCTCTACCTGCAAGTTTGCAGTGACTGAGGAGGTTTGGAATGGACTTTCCAGTAAAGTCAGCCTGTCTGAGACTGCTGTCCTTCCCAGAGAGAAAACCAGCTCTTTTGAACAGCCAGCTGAGACAGCATGTGTTGGTAAGTCCTTCCTCTTTCAGAAACAAAAATAGATATCCCATTCCTCAGCTCAACTGTTTTCTCAATTTTTGGTATTTTGCAACTTGGTCTGCCACAACTAACTTTATGCTCAGCTCAAAATACAAAAAGTCAGAAAGACCAAAGCGGGAGCTCAGAGATTAGCAACCTTGCTTTTGTTATGCCAATTTTCCAACTTTTGCTCAGCTCCAGGAAACCATAATACATGAGATTTGCACATTGTAAAGGGCCCCAACAACCACAAACTTTAACAACTATTTCTCTCTTAACTCCTCTAGAAAGTTTTGTTATAATCACTGAGAACCCAACCCACAAGGGTCACACCACACCATAACACCAATAAACACTAACTACAGAAAACTTACATTTCTGAGAGAGAAAAGCATATTGAACAAATAAAAAGCACAGCCAGCAACACTGACATCATAACCTGGTGTACCAAAAATGCTTTTGTTACCCACATCATCTACCAAGGGTCTACAAAATATTGAACAAAAAGATTGAGGCTTGGCACCACAAGCTAATCAGATATTTCTCAATTTCAGTTCAGTACAGTAAAACTATTAATAAACCACTTTCTTTTACCTGGTCTTTGGCTAATCAAGTTGGGTATTTTCCTAGCTCCCCACAAAAACCCTAAAATATCCCCTCTCCCCCCAACAAAAAAAGTCAGTGACTGTTACAGCCACATACTTGATAAGCTGCAAGAGACTATTTAAAGGTAGGATTCTCAAGAATTGTTATTGTTTAGAAGTTCTTCCAGATGTTGGCAGTTACCTCGAAAAGCAACCTCAAACTCCTGCCCCTAGGAAACCATTACAACTTTTCTGAAGACATTCAGAATGTCACTGGATATGATGACATCAGAGGGTTGACCATGTTCTAAAAACCAAGACTGTAGAGATGACCAGAAACCATTGGGTGCCATATAGACACTCAATGTGTTTTACAGTTGGGTGCCATATAGACACTCAATGTGTTTTACAGTTGGGTGCCATATAGACACTCAATGTGTTTTACAGTTTTGTCTTTTTCAAAATACCCTATTTCAAGAGACTAAAATAGTTGAAAAAGGTCTCCTCATTATAAGTGCAGAATCTAGTGAGAGTTCTCTACTCAAGTGGATTTTTTTACTGTGGACAACAGTTTAACTTGAGGTTATTACACATGAAACTGAACTATAGACAGGAGACAAGTGGTCAGTCAAAGAGCCCACTCTAGAGCTATACAAGTCCCTCCAACTGTCCTTAAGCTGCTATAAAAACTCATGTCTAAGTATACATACATTAGACTCTTCCCTTTATGCTCCCTGCAGTGTTTGCAATTCCTCTTTTAAGCTGGGACTGACACTTATGAATATGGCCTTTTGTGGTACACAACTCCTACCCCATCCACTTTCCTGCATTTCTTTTTCTGTTGGTGTATCTCCCCAAATGAATTTGCCATAGGATCAGACCAGTACCAGGGAGAATGGAAGCTAGTCCAGCAGCCCCAGCCTTAGCAGCCTTCAGTATTATGGAGGTTGTAGTCTGTCTAACCTTATGCTAGCTTAAAGTGGCACTTCCTTACAAGGAAGTTATTTTCCTGCCTCTTCTGTTTTTGCATCAACTCCACATTCTTTTTGCTGGCACAGCTGTTTGCATAGTTAGACCATGAACTTCAATGACTTATGGTCCACCTAAAAAAACTCCATAAAATGTATTATTTTTGACGGATTATTACTTCAGAGCTGAGCAATAACTAATAAGGAAAACAGATACGGCTGAACTTGTTAACCAGGAAGACTGTAATGGCAGAGATTGATAAAATGCAAACAGGTATAGCAGAGTTGTGACACAGCATATGACTAAGACATCAGGAGGGAGATGAGGAAAAGTGAGACTAACCCAGTTAGCTCAAGCTGAAAGCTTTAAGTCTCAATCTCACCAAGGAGCTCCACAGGCTTTCTAATAACGGCACATAAGGGAATGTGATTTATTTCAGTTTTGTCTTACAATCTAAAAGGATCACACATATACTCACAGTTGTGTTAAGAATGTTAGGATTGCCTTGGGAACTTACAATGCACAGGAAAGAGCTGGATTAGACTACCTTGCTTCAGTACACAAGGTAGCTGTTCCCCAAGCCTGATGAAAATCAAGTACTCTAAAAGGTGTATGGCCATTAAGTACTTCTACTGCAAACTATCCAACCCCATCCTTTGAAGATAAAGCTAACATTTTCTTTTCAGTTTAAGATCCATCACTAAAGCATTCAGTTACTTCAAACAATTTTCACAACACTCTTAAGCAATCTCTCAACACAAAACTAATTAACTTATTATAGAAGCTCAACAGGAAGATCATAAGACAGATGATCATGTAGCAAACCACATGCAAGAAGTCACTACCTCAACAATTCAAAGCTAACCCATTTCACCATGCACCAGGATGCAGACTTTGAAACCTAACAAGATTTGTCATTCATTACCATCCATAGCAAAGCAGTCATTTCTTAGAGTGCTTCAACTATTTTGCTAAGTGCAAACACACGAGTTACCAATAGTGAAAATGAGGAAGGGAAATCAGAACTTGGGCTAGATATGGCATAGTAAGTACCAAGTAAAAGAAATGGAAACACATGGAAATATGTCGTGGAAGTAAAGATAAAATAATGAATTCATACTGGAGTATGGAGATGAATATATACTACTTTCAAACCTTTACAACCTCATAGTTAACAACCAAGATGACTAATCTCTCAACAAGTCAAGATATCCATAAGCCAAAATGACTACAACTCCCAAGTGCTTAGTTTTGGCAAGATTACACTGAAGACCTGTAAATAATGAGTAGTTTCACCTTCCTCTAAGGTTGTCATGAGGTTGCACAATGTACAGCCTGTGTACAGATCCCTAAGGCACAAGATGTTTTCAAGGAAGAACAGAAAATGGGACTGTAGAACAGGAACTGAATAATGGGGTGAGTCAGTTATTGTAAACAAAATTTGCCACCCTGAAACTACAGGCCCTGGCAATGGGCATAATGCAAGTGTCTGCTTTAATGAGCAAGGAATTAAAAAATAATACCCTAGAGACTCTTAAGGCATCTGGTGCAGGATACTCAAATAAGACAACTAAGTTGAGCCAACAGAATCAATTCATGCCGACTGTTTGCTTCATGGAACATTGTCCAGCCCTTTCTGCTGGGGTTAATGAAATTCAGTTTCAAAAACCCACAGGAAAAAAAAAATTACCCTAGCCTTTGGAGCACCTTATCTTGTAGATTGGAAAAAACTACAGAAAGTAGTTTTAAAACTGCTGTCAGAGCTCTTTCATAGCTCTCCCACTCTCATCCCTAACAGAAGCTATTTTATGTGTCCCTTTCAATAGTTTACAGAAGGACATGAAGTATCACTCCCATTTGTATTTCATGAAGGCATGTTTATTACTCTTAACCTAACCATAATATTTACAATTTATTTTATTAGTACATCCACTCAGTTGCAAAAGCAGTATCAAATTAATTTCTGCAGTACACAGAGCCTGACACCCAAAAAAAGAACTAAGTTTTCAATAAACAGCTCTTCCTGTTCTGCTTCCTTCTATATGCAAACATCTGGGCTGAGTGCCCAACTGACTAGTTTAAAATAGTTTTAATTGCTTTATTATCTGCTCTGATGTAATCAATGCTTTTTAATGCATTGTTTCTTCCGGCTTCTTAGAAAGAGCCTTCTCCCATAGTCTAACACCACCTTCACTAAACAACTCAAAAGATGGTTTTTTTCTAAACTCACTGTTGAAAATCTTTATTAATACCTTTAGTTTTACCTGGCCTTAGTTTTGAAAAGCCACTTATAACACAGCTGCAGCAGTGATGTTTTGCATTAAACACAAATAGTAAGAACACACCTGACAAGTGAAAAGTAACCCTCCCCACCCCAAGACAGTTTCCAACCAACCTGCTGTACTGACAGCCAGTGCCATGAGTCAGTATTATGGTTCCATATCCTCAGGGTGCCACCAGTCACATCATCATTTATGACTACATTAAAAATATGGACACAGAAGTTATCAGTTCCTGTAACTAGTACTAAGTGCTGTGGGCTTGTTTTTGTCAACCGATCTCACCCTTTCTTTAATGAAAACTAATCATAAACATGGAGTTTCTATTCCAGAGGACATCACCTAGTTTTCAATTACTTAGGTTTCATCTTCCTACAGAACAACTCAATAATACTTCTTCAGTGTAATTTTCCTATATGTACCATGTGTCAGGACAGAAGGTTCCTAGGAGAGATGCTAGGTAAATCAGGACTAAGAAAAGAGGTTCCACTTAACCCAACATGCTCTCCAGTGGCATGTTAAAATATAAGGACAAGTATTAAGTGAGCTACTTGTGTATTTGTCTGGATGGAAGTTTCTAACAGGAAAGACCAGTATACTAGCTAAGAAAACCCCCAAACTGAAAACTGACATTTTATAGCTTTCTGGAGATACAGAAACATTCTTAAAGGGATCAAATATATCTTACTGCATGAGAGGGGAAGAAAGATACATTTACTTGTCATGCTTTTTTCCCCCCCTCCCAGTTTCTAACTCTAAGGTGAAGGAATCCAAGAGGTACACTGACAGATTGGAGTCCCACAGCTCTCTTTTCATTACTCTGTCCTGGTGTTGTTCCACTTCTGTTAAAAATATCAAGTAAGAATACAAGGAACAGTGCAACAGTAGCATGAAGCTCACAGTGCCTCATGTGAGCAGTTGAAGAAGGTCATGGAGTTCACTGTGTGTTGAATTCTTTAGCCACAGAATAATACACTCCTTCTGATGTACTCCACAAAGTGCTGGGGGGGAAGTAATTTTATCCATGTATTCTTGTTTCTCCACACTTGCTTATTAGGCAGCAAGTGCCCCTGAGAAGTCAGGCACTGTTAAATTTTTGGATCAGCTTGTAATCATCCAAGAAACAGATGGTGATTACAGATTCCAGGGGCTGGGGAGGTGGGGGGGGGGGGGGGCGTGTTTGTTTTTGGTTGTTTTGTTGGGGTTTTTTTAAACTTATACAATGTGCTCAATAACTTCATTAGGCATTCATCCTCTTTTCCTAAATACATTTAATGATTGACACACTAGGCAAGCTCTCCAGCAGTCTGTTCTTTACCTCAAAATTAGTCACAAAAAACCCCACTTATATTAGTTTTCTGCCATCTTTCAGGATGATGTTTTGGAGGACCTAAGCCTACAAATTCCCAGCTTTCCTAACAAGCTCCTAACAGAAACAGGCAACCAATTCTAGTGAGAGTGCACCATCATTGTGCCAGGGATGATTATCATAGGATGCAGAAAACACAGAATCTGTGGCTTTCATTTTTAGGCACAGAAAACAAGATAGATGCCGCCTTCCTTCCCTCTCCTCCTTCCTACCATTATTGGAAATTCAGCAGCAGTGACAATATAGAGGTAACAATGTTATTTGCCACAGCAGTTGTAAATTAAGGTGCACAATTATGGTGCTAGCTAAAAATACAGCTTTAAGTCATACTAACCACTGAGTTTAAATATTTATTTCAGTAGCACAGCCGGATTATCTTTGACACAGAGTAAAAGACCAAGATAAAATCAACTGTTAATGATGCAGATGCCTGCAAGATCCAAGCAGTGACAATTAGTCTTTGCTGCTACAAGTCATCAGTATTATAATCAGATCTACAAAATGGGACACAGTTGCTTTCCCTTTCACTTAGCAGCAAGCTTCATTCTACAACATATGTCAGAACACTGAGAAATTAATTCACAGCTCTGAAAGCGAACACATTTTTTCTTGCTTCGTAAGACACTGGGTAATGTTCACATGTTCTCCTCTCACATGCCCTCCGAAGTTTACTGAATTTGACTGTACTACCAAGCAGGATTTTACATTAGGTATCTCTCTACTTCTACCTAAACAACAAGTTGCTTACCGTTTCTTGAATGTGTGGGTAATTGATAAGAACCCTGGGTAACAGACATGCCTCTAAAAATTTTTCCCCCTCATTAAGAATTCACACCTCTGCTGCCAGCCCTCAGCTTTGTGACACCAATGTTTAGGTTTTCCCTTTAGAGTCATGTTTCCTTCTAGGACAGGAGAGTTAAGACAACAGTTTGTTAGGGTTTTTTTTCTTAACTTCTTCACATTCAATTCAAACTCTGAAAATCCTCCAAAACTCAACAACCAAGTTTAGACCTAAGATTAAAAATCTAATAAACCTGCAGAAAAATAATTTTTCCTTTTTCATCTTCACCAAGTGTTTCCTTTCAAAACAAGCAGCAATATCAGAAACATAGGAACTGCATCTCAGCTTCACTGTTTCAATATATATACTCATTCCCCAAGACAGTTAGCAAGACTCAGAGACTTCTATTGTCTCATTAACTGATAGGCACTACAGGCAGTCTTAAGTATAATTTTTCAGATGATTACTGTGTTCTAAGTTTAATTACTCCCATAACGAACTATGATGTATGCGCTTAGTCTAGCCTTTGCTTATGGATTTCTGTTTATTCTGCTAAGAAACCTAAGGATTTCTAATTCCTGTTCCTAATTAATCCACACACATTGTTTGTATTTCTCCCATGAGAAACTCTTATTTGTGATAACAGAGTTAAAGCATGCCGCACACTTATTTTCATTTGCTGGACATTGCCACATGAAGCATTACAAAATGACAGGAAAAGCATCTAACAGAGGAGTCTGCAACACTTCAATGCTGCATTCTTGGCCAAGAAGAGATGTTTAATTTGGACACATCAAATTAACTTTTTTTCCATGCTCTCTTTCAGCAGGATTTCACTTCCACAGGGCCTCCAAGCATTACTCATGACTACATTTTGCAGTGGGGTAAGGAAATGGAATGCCATCTGCAGAACACAACAGATATTCACACCTACAACCATCACCTTCATGTGAATGTGAAGCCTCTATTCTCTGAGCCTGTAGTGTTGCTGGTGCTGGTTTTTTGAGCCTCTCCAATGAGAGGATTTCAGTTTACAATTTTGCATCTTCTGTGCATGAACTAACACACTTTATTACATTTCCTACTGGGAACAGTTATGCACACTACAGCACATGACTACAGGATAGTGAGGATGGCATATGGTGCTGTATTTGTCACTATATGCTTGGTTATTACTTGTAGTGAAGAGGTCTTTCCTCTAAAAGTAGTGGTATTTCCACTGTGAACTCACATAGCAACGAGCTGTTGCAACAGGAAGATCTCTGCTTTCATCAGTGATCTTCTCCCTCTTTCCACGGGGAGATAGTGAACAGCTAGCACATGCTGCCATTCAGTTCGAGTCTCTCACCCTGTAATTACCAGCTTGCTTTCTTTCATTAATGAGGCCTGATTGGGAATTTTCTATAAGACTAGCCACTACAAAAGGATCAAAAGAAATGTGTGTATTTAAGCTCAAATCAGGCAAACAGAATATCATGCACTTCCACAATTAAAGATATTTCTGCTGAGTAGATAAATAACTACTGTCTTATCAGTTCATGACATACCACATCACTGCTCCCAACCGACCTACAGAAAACTTGAAATCCTTTGTCACCACTTCCTACCGACTCACACTGCTACCTTAAGCAGACTATTCAACTTCACTGAAGCTTCTGCTCTGTCTGATACATACAGGCAAAGCACTTCCCCATGATCCTCACTTCTGGCACTGTGCTGTTTAATATCACTCTAATAGAGCTCAATCTTGATGCACAGACTCCAGGCTATGGGCAAAAATTACTCAAACATCCACAGAGGTAAAAAACTCATGGGATATGGATGCGTAGGAAACAAAAGGAATAGTAATACTTCAGACTGCTCTGTCGGTTTCATGTGGC
The DNA here is from genome assembly GCF_027477595.1 of Haemorhous mexicanus. Classification (NCBI taxonomy): domain Eukaryota; kingdom Metazoa; phylum Chordata; class Aves; order Passeriformes; family Fringillidae; genus Haemorhous; species Haemorhous mexicanus. Next base: position 18,233,105 of record NC_082341.1, on the reverse strand, counting down.
CGTTTTAAAATTTGTAGTCTGATCTCAAATTGCACACTAGCATTCTTACAAGCTCGTTACTCAGCAGCAGACGTAACCCATGCTAACCCGACACAGGCGTACAGGCTTCGCTCCGCCAGCAGAAGGGAATACGCTCTTTGCTCAGCTGCCCTGATACCCGATTTTTGGCGATCTTTGGGCCTTACACTTTTAACCTGCCATGGTGGCTATTTAAAGATGCAAAGCTGCGACCTGAACCTCGTAATGCCCAAACCATGTGACATCTTTACCAGGCTCCTAATTTTAACGCAGACCAGCGCCCGGCCGGGGGTTCTCCCGGAGCCCGGGCCGCCCGTCCCCGCAGGGTGATGGAGCACTTCGCAAATGGTGCAGTTCTGCCGCCTTACCACATCAGCCCTTCCTCTTCCCCTCCCCCGCGCACACCGGCAGCGGACACTTGCACGGACACGGGACGAACTTGGCCAGTTCCTACTGATAACCGGGATTTTTCCCAACTGCAGTACATCCATGCGACGCCCGCGCGCGGCCGGAGGCAGGAGCGGAGCTACTCAGGCTCCGCTCGCAGCACCGTCCCCTCCCGGGCACCTCCCGCCCGCTGCCACCGAGCGGAACCGCGGGGCCAAAGGGCGGACAGGGGCTACCGCAGGCACTCCGCGCATCACCCGCGCCCGGGCAGGGCACAGCAGCAGCTCCGCGCCGCACGCCCCACGCTCGGTACCGCGCTCCCGGCCCCGCCGGGCGAGGGGCGACAGCCGGCGGGGGGCTCCCGGCGGCACGTGCCTGCCCCGGTCCCGCCCGTGCCTCCGCAGCCCCCGGGTGCGATGCCACAGCGAGGCGGGCGGGCTTGTGTGGGTCGAACGGCGGCGCTTACCGAGTGGTTGACCCCCCACATGAGGACGCTGAGCAGCGGGTCGCTAGCCCGGAACAACTTCACTTTTTGCGCCACGAAGTGCTTTTTCTTGGTCTTGGTTTTACTCGCCATGACGGGCACGATGCTGCTGGGGGCCGCCATGGCGCTGCCGGCGGCAGAGGTGGAAGGGGCTGGTGTGGGGTAGAGCAGTGGGCGGGCAGGAGAGAAGGGCAGGGGCGATCAGCGCCGCAGCCCCCCGGGCAAGCGGGCGGCGGGCGGGCAGCCGCGGGACGCCGGGCGCATCCCGGCCTGGCGGCTGAAATGGCCCCGCTCGGCGCGGCGGCCCCGCCCCGCCCCCCCCCCGCGGGGAGCGGCCGCCGCCCGCCCGCCACGCACCGCGCGCCCGCCCCGCCCCCGCGGAAACCGCGAAGAGCCGGCTCTGCCGCCCCACTGCGCATGTTCCTCTCGCGCGGCGCCTGCGCGGCCGCGGGCAGCGAGGCCGGGGGGCCGCCCGCGCTTCCCTCCCTCAGGGACAGGGGCCTGTGGAGGTGGGGGCTGACGCGGCCCTGCCCGGGGGAGAGGGTGGTTCTCGTCCGCTGCCCTCCGGCCCTCACGCCTATCGCCAGCCTTCTGAGAAACCAAACCTCCCTTCGCCGTACTCTTTAGCTAGCTAGTCGCTCACACCGTAACTTGGTGCAGTTTGTGTAATAGTTACTCTGGTTCCAGTTCCCTCTCTGTAAAGCGATCTGTAGCAATGAGAGGGATCTCTGCGGCAGGGCTTTGCCTGCTGCTCCAGCCCCAGCTCGGCTCCCTGGATAGAGCGGCTCCTTACAGCCGCCGTGCAGCAAAGACAGAAAGCTCGGTCCCCTGCTACAGTATTGCACCCTTGTAACCTCACTGTGCTGTTACGCCCCCGGCAGAATGTTTCTTGATTGCCTCCGTGGCCACAGAGGATGTGGTCAATGACAGCTGAGCATCTGCGCAGCTCAGAAATACCAAACACCACATAGATCTTTGCTCTGCTGTATGATGAGGAACTCAATGACATCTGCCATCACTGTTCGGGGTCAGTACCCACGGGTAACACAGAGCATACAGCTCCTGTGCCTTTACAAGAACTTGTACATCTGCTTCTGAATAATACAAACTTACCTGCCTGCAGTAGATCTTGCTGCTCATTGCTTCAGCAAGGTGACCAGATCCTTAGGGAGAAGCAAGAGCAGAGCAGCTCCATGAGGTGGACAAACCACAAGTGAGGGTCATCCCACTGCTACCAGTGCCCTCAGAGACAAGGCATGGGCACACACTCAGTGGGTAGGGTGCTGGCAAGAGCACACATCACATCAGCAGTCCCAGAGAAGCTGAGGAGGTGAACCAGGTCCATCCAGGAAGGCACAATGTAGGCACGGGGTCTATCCGGAGCCAGAAAGAGAGGTGCAGGCAAGCTGCCTATGAGAGAGGCCCAAGGTATAACCAGAACACAAAGCTGGAGACAGGTATACAATGTAGCTCAGGCAAAGACCTAAACTGTGGCCTGCCTGAGCTTAAGTGGAGGTCCTGGGCAGAATGTGTTCCCAGCGGTGGCTGTTCAGGGCAACTAAGGTCAATACAATAGAGTCTGGGACCCTAACACAGGCTTACATAAATTTAAAAATGTGTTGCACATCTCCATTTCTCTTTTGCCATTGTGATCTCAACAGCAAAGTTATCTGTCATGCTGGAATCCAAAGCAGTAATGTTTCACTTCCCTTCTTCATAGAAACAGTTACTGGGATTTATTATATGGTTCCTTGCCTTCATCTTATGGAGAGTAGGACAAAACAGAGAAAAAACAGGACAAAACTTTCTGTCTTTTTTTTCCCCAGCAGAATTACTTAGGAGTTACAAAGATACTAAATTGTAATTTTTGTTCTTGAAAATAGATTTGACAACATAAAAATCTATTATGTTCTGCTGCAGTCAATGGAAGCAGCTGAGCAGTCAGCACCTTTGAATAAAAGCAGGTCGCTTATATACCTAAATGTAGATTTGAACTCAGACTTTTGGAAGAGTTCAGTACCCATTTTATCCTTTACATTACACTTAGAACATGACATCTGAGCATTGTGCAGTGCTACACACATCAACATGACTAACATCTGCTATATATGTGTCTTTCTTCATCTTTCCAGAGTAAATCCATATAGTGAAGCATTTTGGTTTATAAATAATAAAAGTAGCAAACATTTTAGTAGGTTTGTTATAGGGAAGGCTGAAGAGGGAAGTTGCTCTTTTTTTCCAGACTTTCTTGTCATCTGGGTGTAGATTCTAAAGAGCTCTTCCCTGCAAAGATGAGTTTTCACTAAAGAAAGTTATTTTATCAGAAGAACAAAAGATCTTGACCATAACAATTACAACAAAATTTTTAAAAAATTCAAGAGCTGGGGCTATCTACGTGACAAGGTCTGAAGCAAAGATTTGTCCTCCTTAATATTAAGTGCCACAAACAAAGATGGTTGCCTGTACTTGCCTTTCCTGTAGGAACCACTGTGGGCACAGGTTTTCCACTGAATCCACAATACAGATACAGCTAGACTCAGGGGTCATTTGAAGAGACAAAACTTGATTACATTTGCAGCCTACACTCCTCTTGGGATGTCTTTCCCTCAATTATAATCCTGTCCCTTAAAACAGAACAGAGGCTGAGGCCCTCCAGCCAGTGCCCACAATAAAAATGTTCCCAGTCCACTTCTTGCAGTCCACTTCTTCTCCCTTTCAAACCTCATTTAACTCACCTTCAGCTGGAGCTCCAGGGCTCTCTCTTCACCAGTTCTAGCACTGACCCTGAGGGAAAACGTAATTTTATGCTGAGTCACAATGCAGGGTCCCAGCCATTGCCCACACCAAAATGTTGTCACAGCCACATTCTTCTCACAGTCCACCCTTTCCTTTGACATGTTCCCTTTTTAAGCTTCGTCCATCTGCAGCTTTAGGCTCTCTCTCTCTCCAAATGGCCACCTTAACACTCACACAGATCTTTAGACCAGGACCCCCAGCCAGTGCCCTCAATAAAATATTCTCCCTACCACATTTGCTCTACCCCACACCTTTTTTTTTAAAGTCTCCTTTCTAGCTCCATTCCAGCTGCAGCTCCAGGTCCTCTGTGTCTCATAGCTCTAACCTTAAGCCTCAAACAAACCAAATGCTGGGCTTTGGATGTGGTGCCAGTGCCCACTCCAGGAAGTTCTTGCTGCCAAGTTCTTCTGGCAGCCTACACTTCCCTGGGACAGTCACTTTCTAGCTCTGAGCCAGCTGCAGCTGTTGTCCCTTTCCTTCTGTCAAACATAACCTCAAACCTCACCCTACACCTAGAAGTTATGTTGAGCCTTGGACCAGGCCCCTCAGCCATTGCTTCCACCACCAAGTTTTTGCAGGCAAGCTATCCCTGTGGCCCAACCTTTTCACAATCAGCTGCTCTCAAGCTTCCCTTCATCTGCAGCTCCAGGCTCTCTGTGTCTCCCAGCATCAGGCCTAACCTTCACATAAGCTGTATGGTGGACTTCAGACCAGGATTGGTATGAAGAGCACCAGTCACAACAAAAAGGTCTTGTAACAAAGCTCTTCCTGCACCCCAGGTGTGCTAGGCCTGTTCTAACTGTAGCACTACACTCTCTTGTCAAAAATAACCTGAGCCATAACTGCAACCATAAGAGTAGGCTGGGCCTCAGACCAGGCAGCCCTAACAAGTTCCTTGAACTTAGACTTCCCCTTAAAAGCCCTTCTCTAACTCCCCTCCTGCTGGAATTCTAGGCTGTCTGTTTCTCCCAGCCTTAACTCTAATCCTGATGTAAACATAATCAAATGCTGTCCCCCCCTTTTAATTCCCAAGCCAAAACCGTCTCCCAGCCAAGTTCTCTTAGCAGCCCACCTCCTTTCTAACTCAACTCTCAGTGCAGCTCTGGGCTCTCTTTCTTTCTACCCTAATTTTAACCCTAGCCACTATTGGATTTGCATGGCAAGGTTTTGGTTGTGCAGAGGTCTATTGGGGTGGCTTCTGGGAGAAGATGCCAACCCACATTGGAGCAGTCTGCTCCTGAAGGACTTGCATCCCGCAGAAATGGGCCATACAAAAGCAGCTTGTGAACTGCAGCCTGTGGGAGTGACTCATGTTGGAGAAGTTCATGGAGAACTGTCTCCTGTAGGAGGGACCTGACATTGGAGCAAGGGAGGAAGAAGGAGAATGGAGCAGCAAAGACAATGTAAGATGACCTAACCACAGGCACCCATTCCCCCAGTGGGGGGAAAAGATAAATAAAATTGGCAGTGAAGTTGAACCTGGCTAGGAGGCTCCCCCTGTCCAGTTGAGGAGGGGAGTGAGAGCGTAACTTGATGGGCTCCTGATATCCAGCCAAGGTCAACCCATCTCAGCCATATCAATAAACCCAACCCAAGGCTTGGGCTAAAATTTACCTTGGGCTAGGTCAAACAAAAAACTTCTGGGAACAAAATTCTCCTTGAAGCTAACACTTCCAGTTATCCATTCTTTCACAGTCCCACTGCAGCAGAAGCTCGTGGCTCCCCCTCTCAAGCCTAACCCTGACTTTTATCTCAGAGGCTGAGCTTCAGACATGACCCTCAGCTACTGCCCAGAACAAGAAGTTCTTGAAGCCAATTTCTCTTTGCAGCCCACCCTTCACTTTGAGAGCCCTCTTCTAGCCTCTTCCTACTGTCTACCCTTCCCCTAGGCTTTCTCTTTTTCTCAGCCCTAAGTATGACCACAGGGTGAGCCTTAGACTAGGACACCCCAACAATGCCCACACCAAAACATTTTCCCTTCCAAATTCTCTCTGCACTGTTTTTCGCTGAAGCTCCTTTGTAAACCCATTCCAAGTGAAGCAGCAGGCTGTCCTTCCCTCGACCCTAATCCTTGCTGTAAACTAAGCCTTAGAGACAGGCTTTCTACAGAGAGAGCAAACACACAGTCCAGGTCTTTTCTTTGTTCCCTTATGCCTTAGGGACTGTTCGGTGCAGGTGTGAGGGAAGTTTTAGTCATACAGCCTGTCATGACATGGAAGTTGTATTTCAGTCTATTAACATATTTTTTTGTAGCATGACCCTGTGAGTATATGTTGCAGTCAGCATTCATGGTGCCTATACAGAAATGGGAGATGAAAGACCTTTGGGGTCAGTATTTAAACATGTCAGAGTTAAGACTAAACCTGGTACCATGTTGCCTATAATGACCATGGAGAGACATCTACATTAGGAACCTGGTTTCGTGATGGACTTGGGAGTGCTAGGTTAATAGTTAGACTGGTTCTTAGAGGTATTTTTCAACCTAAAGAACTCTATAATTCTGTCTCTTGGATCACATATTTCCACAACTGCATTCATGCTGCATTGCAGGCAACACTGCTTTTTTCACTTCACAGATAACTGATCAACAAACTAACTTAAATGTTGTGATGATGGTCCAGACACTAACAAAAAAATGAAGGGCCAAGTTGTGACGGTAAAACCTCTTTTGAAGTTTCAGTGAGTCCTTGGCTGCCTCTTAGAAATCTGATCAGGATCTGGTTCCCATGTAAAGCACTTAGGAAAATGGAGGAGGAGATTAATTCTCTGGGTTACTGTGCATTTCAAATCCTGACTGGTAGTTCCTACTCCACTTTAAAGAAATCCACCCCTCAATATATACTAGTGTTTGAGACTTTGAATGTCCAGTTTTTTGATAACTGAATGTAAAGCTTCTGCACTCCGCAAGGACTGAATAAAAGAGCACAACCAGAGCAAACTCACATTGCTTGGAAAACTTATTAAAGAGGTGTGATGCCACCAGTGGACTAAGCTGATCTCTTTGCAAGCCCAGAATGTACTCTGTCTCTCATGAAGTAGTTTACTCTCTTTAACAGATTAGTGCATATGTACAAGCATCAATGGAGACCAAAAGGAAGAGCCTCTAGGCTTGTAAAATGTAGCAAAGTAGGCTTGGGTGAACTGTTTATTTTGCATTGTCCAGTCTGCTCTATTTGTTCTGCCATTAGTACTAAAATTCCTGCTTTGTCCCATTTTTTGGTGCAAGATAGTCCCAACTGGAAGCTGGTGGACAAGGGAGAGAGAAGAATCGTGAACAATCTAGCAAGACTGCTAATGAATGGCTGTTCTTGGCTGACTTCATCAACAGTTAGAATAAACTAAAACAGGAGTGTGAGCTCTCACCTCCAATTTTAAGAAAGTCCTGGGATTAACCATGATTTAGCAAGCTTGCTTCTAAAACCTATGTGCTCTTTTTGATGCATGCCACAGAGTTTTGTTTAGCATGGTTGTTTAAACATAAAACTTGTTTGTTACTTTATTTCAGTATGAAAAAGGATATGAATCACTTGATTTTTCTCTCACTGGTCACCCAGAGCATTTCTGCTGGTGAGTTAGGGTCTCCATTTTGAAGGACAGGGATATCACATAGTTTGTGAGGCTTTGCCTAGCTACTGGAAGGTAATATTTCCCTTTACAATTATTTTCTGCAGCTGCAAAGAACAGAAGGCTCACAGAGTTTCCCTGGGCCAACTGCCATAGAAACTAATTTCAGCTAAGGCAGACTCATAAATTGTTCCATTACTCCATAAATTGGTCTGGGCACATGTCACTTCAAGCCAAGCTGGGTTACTTTAAATCTACCCTGTAGTTCTGAAATGCTACTGCTTTTTTAAAAGAACATGCCTTAAAGACATGATGAAAATAAATAATGTCTGAAATCAGTTAATATGCTACAAGAGCACAAAACCTACAAGGATGTCAAATTATTAACCATTACCATTTTTTTTGGAAATACAAAAAGACCAGACCAAATATTTTTAAGACAAATACTTTCCTTCATTTGTAAAACAGAAAAGGGTAAATAAAAATGCAGACTCCTTAATTGCTCCATATTCAGAAGAGCAAGTCAATCTGTATGGGGGAATGATTACTGGATACATATGTTTATAGGCAGAAAGCATTGCCTGCACTTTTCAGATGTGCCAGTAAGAGCTATAGGATTCACAGAATTTCACAGTATTACAGAAGATTCCAAGTGGTCTATGGAACAAAATTTAAAATACAAATTCAAATTTGTTAAAATTAATTTGCAAAGATAAATGTAATAATTTCTTAAGCCAAAAGGATTCTGACATTTCATTTTCAGCAGTACCAGTTTATTTTTGTTCCTCAACAGGAAGCACAGTAAAAAACCAAGGCCCTGCAAAGAGATTATCAGCTCCAATTTGAGATCAAGCAACTAACATAAGTGATGCTTTCTTTTTTTTGTTTGGTTGAGTTTTTTAAGGGTGAAAAAATAGTATCCCACTTCAGTCGAGGCTTAGGAAATTAGTATAGCCAGGTGCAGCTCCTGTAGTCACAATCCCAAACAGTGGAAGCCAGGACAGCTGATTTTCACCTTGTTTGGCTCTCCATAAACAAGCCAACTAAGAGTCCCTATGATCAGCATCCAGCAGTAGCAGTGTCCATTTTCATTCAAACAAAGTCAATTCTCCAAGGCAGAGAAATGCAAAACCCAACTGTCCTGCTCCCTCTGGGGCCCTCTGCTTCCCTTTTATGACTTCCCCACTTCAGCAGCACAGCTGCCAGTTCCACCTCCCAGCAGTTTAACAAGCCACAACTGCCAGGTTTTGCAGCTTATATGGTTTTTAAGGGCTAACCTCTTCCTTTTTCTGTAGAAAAGGCTTTTAACCCTTTATAGGTTCACAGGGCCTACAATTCAACCTCGTGAGTTGTTTGTATGCAGCTCTCTAGAGTAACTGAGATTTTCCAGCGTCTCTCTGGAGATACAATTCCTACTTTATCAGGTCTTATCAGCTGGGAAATTGCAGAACTGTTCCTGTACATTGTTACTCCAGCTGTGGGGTTACAGGGCAGTATATACAATACATAAACCTTTTATTCCCCCAGCAAATTCCTCAAACTTATTAGATTTCACTATTAAAATAATGATATTTTACAAAAGGCACAAATATAAGCTTAATAAGGACATTCTGTATATACATTTTCTTGTTGACTCTTTAATTTTAAAGGTGTTTTGCTCAACATCAAGTAATGTCATTTTGAATAATCTATCTATTGCTCTCATGCCAGTATAAAAGCTTTCTTTTTCTTTCTTTTTTTTTTTCAAAATATGCTCTTTATCATATTGAAAAGATATTAAGCTTCCTATATCTGCTTTTAATAACCCCTAAAACATAATAGATTGAGAAATAAGATGTAGTATTTAATTTTTTAAATGCATATCCTTTAATAAAAAATGCTTGGTGCAGAGTTTACCTAATTTTGTAGAAAACCCCAAACACTGTAAGTTCCATTTTACTCTAGCTGTTATATTTATAATTTTCAAAGTTTCAGAAGAATTCTCAATTCATAGCCTAGAAATATAGGTTCCTTAGCATCTGCCATTTTAGCATTTTGTGCTTACCGTGGTTAATCACAGGAACTACAATAGCTGAAGAGCTGTCACAGAATTACAGTTCTAACATGTTCAAATTAGAAACAAATTAGAACATGTTCCCACAAGTTCTAATTTGGACAGTTGTCCCTGGAACTGAAGGTTTTGTTTTGAGAAAAGGTTATGCTTGTGCATTCTTTCAGTGTTGCTTTAGGACTTTTTAGCATTCTTCTGCTGGAGACCTTGAAATGCTCCACTGATAACAGTTAGGTTAGCTCTGGAAATTCTCCTGAAAGTTATGGAAAAGTAACATACAGAGTATTCAAAGCTCAATTTACAGAAACGTTCTTTTATTTTGAATGCCTCCATTCAAAACCTCAGATACCAAGACCCTGAGTGCTGACAGCAATAACTGAACTCTGCAGCTCTAGTAGACCTTGTGAAAATCAGGTCTCCCATGTATCTAAACAGTATCTATACAGTATCTAAACAAAGTAACAGGTAAACATCAGCCCAGTTTACACTGAAGGAAATCCCATGGTCACCATTGCGCCACCTATCAGTTTGATCTGTTCCAGTTTTGAAATCTCCGAAGAAGGAAATTCTGCAACTTTTCCAGTATTTGGCCACCTGCTCAGGGGAAACATTTTTCTGTATATCTAATAAGAGTTCTAAATGGTCCAACTTGTAGCTGTTTTTCCTTGTCCTGTCTCTGGGCTCTTCTGCAAAGAGCCTGGATGTCTCTTCTCTGTGCTCCTCTCCCATCAGGTGTTTGGATCCAGCAGTAGGACCTTCTCTTTGCCTTAATTTCTCACAGATGAACACACCCAGGTGTCTCAGTGTGCACTCACAAGCACGTGATGCAGCTCTGTAGCTCCTGGTGGCTCTGCACTGCACTTGCCCCAGTATATCAATGCCTTTCGTCTCCTGCATACCCCCAAAGAGACACCTCAGATACAGCCTCAGAAGTGCTGAACAGGGGGCAATAAATGCTTTCCACCCGAGTGGCTACATTGTTGTTATAGCAACCTATTTAATCTGTCCCAGATGCAAGATCCCAGACCTCATTTTCCCTTGAACTTCATGAGTTTCTGTCAGATCATTCTCCAGTCTGCCGAGATTCTTTGAACCACAGCTGCTCCCTCCAGTGTCATATTGCCTACAAACTTGCTGAGAGTGCACTCCATCCCACCACCTAGGTCATGAATAAAGATATTGAACAGTGTTATGCCCACTATGAATCCCTGAGGGAGGCCACTTGTACAACCAGTCACCAGTTCTGCTTCATGTTGTTGATTGCAGCTCTTCCAGCATGGTGGTCCAGCTGATTTTCTACCCCTGCTATCATCCACTTACAGAATCCATACACCACTAATTTGGCTGTAAGGAGATAATGGGAAACCAAATCAAAGGCCTTGCTAGAATCAAAGTACACAACATTGACTGCTCCTCCCTTCATCCCAGAGCAAGTCAACTCATCACAGAAGGCAATCAGGTTGTTCAGGTATAATTTACCCTTGATAATTCTGTGCCGGCTGTTCTCAATCACCTTCTTATCTTTCCTGTGCTTGGAAGTGCTTGTAGGAGATTCAGTATTTAACATTTCCAGGGAGTGCAGCTCATCTGAGTGGCCTGTACAGCCTCAAATTCTCCTTGTCCTTCTTGAAGACGGATGTGTGTTTGCCTTCTTTCTTTCTGGCTTCTTTGTAATATATTATTATTTTAGTCAATTAAAAAAACCTACAACAGACCCATATATGCTATTAGAGGGTTAAAATCTATCAGGTCTCTCTTTTATGGAATTTTTTTTGTTCTAATGTAAGAAACTTTCAATATTTAGGTTTCAGGAAATTGTGATGTGGTTCTGCTAGAGAAACTTTTGCCCTAGATAACAATCTTGTCTCAAATTCTTTTGATTTACATGGAAAATACACATAGTATTCTCCTTAAATCTCTTTCCATTACTTAAAAAAGTTCCATGGGGCCAAAATATATTTAAAATATTACTTTTTTATAAAATAAGTGCAAACAGTCAGCTTTGTAAATACCAGAATACAAAAGGAAAGAAAACAAATTATGTGCTTGTCCATCTAACTATTTTGTAATTACTACATAAAACCCAAGGACTTCAGAGAAGAACAAACTGATTTCTCATGAGACCAGAAGGAAGATCAGTTTAAGAGCTGCTTAAGCACAAGACCAAAAGAGATTCTAGTGACATCTCCAAGAAACTGCACAAAATGCTGTAGACCAGAAGAGAAAGGTGTTTGTGCATGGCAATGTGCTGCAAACCTGTGCTTGGTCTTGTCTGTGAAAGGTCTAGGCAGCTGCAAGCCAGAAGGCCACCACTGCTCTTCGTGAGGCCACGGTAATGATTTTGTTCAGTGTACTAAACTCTTTGTACGTGTTTGAAAGCACACATGTATGAGGCCTGATCTACACATTTCTTTTTTGCTAATGTTTCATCGTTAGATGGGTAGTGTAACATTTAATGTAAATAGTTATCCAGGTGCAGAGGTAACTGCAACTGTTTACACTAAACAATCTTACTAGCAAAGGTAGGTTACTTCCTGTTCTTAGGAAAAGTTGCTACACTGTAAGAGCACATATATGACATCTTCTACCCTCAGATACGGTAGTGCTTGCCTGTTCTGGTTTAAAAGAGTACACTGAACAGAACCATTCTGAGGAGGTGCCTCTTTGCCCAAGGTTTCTTCCTTGTAAGCTTTAGCAGTGAAGGTGGCACTTCCTGGCGATCATGGGGATGATAAGACACCGCTCAGTCTGCATGTGTGGCTTGGTGTCAGCAACCAGAGTCCTGGTGTGAGATTAATTAGCAGGGATTATCAGTGTTGTTCAAGCACTGTGACCTGTGTGCAGACAAAGCTTTGATCATTATACGTCATAGAAAACTTCATAGCAGTCTTCAGTAGCACATCTCTCAGGTTTGTTATCAGAGCTAACAGGTTTTAGGTTCTCTCAGTTTCACTGGGGAAGCATGACAATTTTCAGAAATTCAGCTTTTGGAGAAAGCCAGTGGTCCCATGAGGAAAAAGGAGCCTTGTAGGTAGGAGAGCTGGATCAGTTTGCTTGCTCCAAATTGATTATGTTACATCATTACCAATCTGTAGTAGAGGACTTAGGAAGTTAGATAGGGCCAGGGCTAGGACTAGCACCATTTACATTGCAGATACTGTTTTGACAATTAAATGAAAGTAGACTTGCCCCATTTTTCACTGGGGGCAAGTTTTAAAAATTGTAAAAATATGGCCAAATAATATGGGTCAGGTTTTATTTTAAAGTGACACAATATAAGCATGAGATTAATAGTAGTTTAAAATTGGTTATTAGTGTATTCTGTGTTGTTTTTAACTACCTTCCTTACTTTTTTTTTTCCTTTTAATGTTCAAGAATCCAGTTTGTATTCATTCTGCATGAGAGCAAAATCCAGCAGAGTGGGATGACAATTGACATAGCACAGAGGAAGTGAGGGTATAGAATTATCTATGTAAGTTACTAAAAGCAAAAAGGAATGTCTTTTCTAAGCACAGAACATACTTTAACCCCAGCTAGTTCCTTTTCTTACAAAATAAAAAAAAAAAAAGAGCATAGCTCCTTTAAAATCAAAGAAATGACAATGATTAGTACCAGGAGAGCATCTTATCTGTGATTAAAGTAGACTTGGTGATTGATTCATTGTAGGGGTGGGGGGTGTTGTGGGGGGGAGGACTGAAATCACAGGTGAACAAATATAAATGCCCAAAGCTCGCTCTCTAGAGTAAATGGGCTTACATGTGTGAGGTGGGTAGGATTAGAGGGCAGAAAATGGAAGCAGAAGAAGAAATACCACAAACCACAGCTAATTTGGCCCTCCGCTTTCTTATGCTGTCACTGTTTCTGCACTTGGAGATGAAGCTGCAGCCACATTTCCTCTGCAAGGCAAGCAGAAAGGGTAGCTGAGATACCTGCAAACTGCAGAGAAAAGTGCAGCACTACAGGAGTTCTCAGACTGATGAAAATGGCAGCTCTTTGATGTTAGGTGCTGCACAGTCCTGCAGAAAGTAAGGCAGAGTTCCCATCCTGTGTTGAAGAAGACAACAAGGAAGCCAAGAGGCTTTGTTTTTGCTTTGAAGCAAAGATAAACAGAGGCTGTCTGCAAATGAAATATTCACATGGTTCAGTGTGTTTTTTAGTTCCTTGAATAACTATAGCTTGGTTTGAGAAATGTTTTAACTCCCACTCCATGGAAGGAAAAGGCTCCAAGGCCTAAAGGCTGTGCTGAGTGCAGAATCAGGATATTGGTGACACTGGACCAGCACTACACTTACTGCTGCAGACACTTGTAGAACCAATATTTACTCACAGAAAACTGTCCAAAAAAATGAGAATCAGACATGCTTAAATATTTGTAATGGGGCAAGAAACCTTTTCCATCCTACTCACTGTTTGCAGACCACATGGTTTCTGTTCAGGTCCTGCTGGGAAAGAAAGGAGAAGAAAACACCTGGGGCAGATTGTAAAGTCTCTTATATTTCCAAAGCAGAGAATACACCAGTAAACATAATTATATCATCTAATATTTTTGTATCCTTTTCTGTATTATTTTGGCTGCTGAATATTGCAAAGGAGAGGCTTTAGCCATCCTTATAAATGGCAAACAGGTCAGCTCTTCACTAATTGTTGGGCAGAACCTATTTTTCAAGATCATTATCTGAGTACCAAAGAATAGTGTTAAGACACCATTAAAAATAACAAGAAAATATTATTTATTGTCATTTAGTGCTTGCACAACTAGGCAAAACCACACACACAAATACATAAGTCAGAAACACTGTTACAGTGAAGATCTCAAAGAAAGGGAGATGGAGGAGAGACACGTGCATAATATAATGAAGAGGGAGGGAGAAAGCAGTGGGTGTTTTCTTTCCTCTTCTGCATGCTCTTTGTGACAAGAAAATGACTTTGGAGGTTTAGGCACCAGATATTTTTTTAAAAGAAGTAGCAGAGAAACCATGAATGAGACTGTTCTTTTGAAACAAGAATTACCTTATAAATGAAATTAAATATCTTCTACTGAGTCAGCAGGTGTCATCAAGCATGTCATCAAAGTGACCCACTGTCAGATAGCAAGTTGTGTTTCCCCTTTTGCCCAGAGAAAAGAAACAATTTGTATGGCTTATCATGTCAGTGTTTTATTAATTTGCTTTCTTATCCATTGGGATGTTTTCTATCAGTTACTAGGTTCCTCTTGGCTCTGTCCTTCATTATGTTCACTTGCAGAAAGTAGTATTAGCTTGAAACAAATCTCTCAAGAAGAAAGATGTATTTCTCTAAGCATTCCAACAAGCCTGAAATATTGTTGCTTCCAACAGTTTCTAAGGAAAAGTAGGAAAAAAGCCAAGCCAGAGTATCTTTTGGATGAGAAACTATTTAAAAATATATGTAATCTTTTGTAGGTTAATTTGGTTTCTACAAAGAGAGCAGAGTTTGCATGTCAGGGAGCAGAGTGTATGGAACAGGAGTGGTTTGTGCTGTGGTTAACCCTAATAGGCTGGAGTGGAGATTGTGAGCCCCTCTATGCCATGCAGGGAGAGCCACACGGGTCAGCTCTTCACTGCCTTGCAGGAGTGTCACAGGCACCTTTCCCTGACAGTACTCCCTGTCTAGCTTTAGTGTATCCCAGCTGGTACTCACAGAAATTATATACTAAACTCCTACCATTGTTCCAAATACCACACCACTTGTTAGGTAATAATAGAAGTAATACCTAAGTAGTAATTATGAATATAGCAATAGTAAACATTGAAAAGATAAAAATATTCTCCAATGAAACTTATAGAGGAAGTGATTTCTCTACACTGCAACCCTGAGATTATTCCCAAGTGTTTCAATAACAATGTTTTTAACAATTGTAGGCTACAGTCTAACAAAGTGGATGCATACATTAAATATAAAATGAATGTAGGATATATGTGGAAATTTACAGCCATGTAAATAACATGAGCATAAGACATTAAAGTTGATGGCTGAACCAGTTAAAAGTTTCAGTTTCTAAAGGTTCCACCACTGTCCTGGAGAATTTCACAACTGAATAGAAAATTTCACAAGAGTTTCACATGAACAGAAGATTTTAAGATTTAAGATCTCATTCCTGAATACTGCCTATTAACATGCAGGTGTATTTTCCATGATGTCCAGGGGAAATTTTTCAAGCTTAAAAGTAATGATCAATCTCAAAAATCAGCCTCCCATTTGGAGATTCCTTTTCTCTTTTTCTCCACTTATTTCTGACTCTCAGTGTTCAGCAGCATAACTGGGTGCCCCCATTGACTTCACCTTGTGAACTGACTGGGCTGGACCTCAGTAAAGAGTTTTAGTCACACCCAAAGTCCTTTTAGAAAGATGAGCTCTGGGCTGTAGGAGGTAGTGAAGCACTGTAACAATATTTCAGCCACTTCAGTAAAGAGTTTTCTCACCAAATATTTACAAAGGAGGGATCTGAGGAGTAGGAAAGTATCATTGATTACACATTTCTCACCTGAGCAGAAGTACACTTGAAAAAACATTCAGATAAAAAGAACTACCTGAAAAAGAGCTATCCTATGCTAAAACTACTTGAAGCTGGTACCTAAAGTGAAGAAAATGTAACCAACAGCATCTGAGGACTGGTTCTTTTGATTTTTACTCAGGAATATCACTCTGATTTAGGAGAATTTTACCCAAAGCATGAGATCCATTGGGTGCCTTGGGGTTTACTTACACTGGTCTTGGCAAAATTTTTGCCTTGAAAATAAAAATTGATGGCTTAAAGGAAAGGCCCTGTTCCAAAAGGAGATAAGCCCTTGGGCCACTATGAGGTCTGATACAGCAGGGTCTCAGTGCATAGCAAGTGACCACAGCATGGGAAGCTGCTGCAATGAAAAAAGAGGGAGCAGGCAGCCTTAATGTCTGAAATTAAATGAAACCATGCACTTCCCATCTCTAAGGCTAGAAACAACCAGTTTGGACATTGTTAGCTTCCTGATGGGGAGAAATTTCCAACATTGTGGAAATTTCTAGAACAGACATTTTGACTGCAGAGAGAAACCTACAGTTTTAGCTGACAGGAAATATAAGACCTGTTGCTATCTTAGGAAAAGTTTATAATGTATCCCAAAGGAAGTCACTAGTATTATTTAGTATTTATGTATTATATTAGCTTTTTAAAGTGTGGAACAAATTACAGTTGATTTCTTAATTAACTGTTTCTCAGCAGATGGGGAAAACAGACATTGAGAGGTTAGAATAAATTTGCCATACAAGTGAATGGCAGTCAGGAACATGAATCAGTATCTCCTGGCAAGCAGGGCACAAGTCTTTGCCAGTTCTGTGACAATATGGGCGAATCTGGAATCCTGTGCTTGCTTGCTCCTGTTTGCCTCCTGCCAAGAGGCAGTGCTTTATGCTTGCCCAGAGGCCCCTCATCCTGGCATGTGGGGTGGTCTCATCACAGCCACTGCTCTACCCCAGTCCTCTTTATGCAGTGAAGGACTTTATTGTTCATGTACAAAAAAGCCTTAAGTTCAAGCTTCTTTCTTCACACCATTGTCAAAACCCTTAAAGACCTGATCCAAAGTAATTAAATTAGGTTTACTAATGCCTTTTAATCCTCAACCCTTTCAGTAATTTTGTAAAAAGTTATTTTGTTTCTCAGATGATTTACGTGATTCAAATTCTTAATTTCTTGAGATCTCTGAATTTCGGCTAATACGTTTCAGGTACAATGGACAACTGTTCAGTACAATCATCTTACACAGTCTACAAACCTATGGCTTGGTTTGCTCTGTCCAAATCTGTCAAGTTTTCCCCTTTCAGGCTGGAATCTGTTTTT
Organism: Haemorhous mexicanus; assembly: GCF_027477595.1. NCBI lineage: Eukaryota > Metazoa > Chordata > Aves > Passeriformes > Fringillidae > Haemorhous > Haemorhous mexicanus. Next base: position 18,215,972 of record NC_082341.1, on the reverse strand, counting down.
TATGTCTCTCTGGATGACACACAACCTTTAAAGACCATTTAAAAACACCCCTCTGATGCCCTACTTTTTTTCTGTAGAGAATGCTCACTTCATTGCCATCTGGGGACACAAACACCAATACTTACCCTGCTGTAAGGAGAGATGTCATGTTGCAGGCTCAGCCCCTTAGGCTTGATTTCTGCCAAACCAGCAGCAGGTATAATTGTACCTAGTGGGACAATTGCTGATGATAGAGAAGAACTTGATTTGGGGTTCCAAAGCATTGTTGTCTGGATTAAAATCTAGATCTTTGGGAACAGTTTTCCTGAGCTAAAATTGGACTACTCAATTCTTAAAACATTTCCATGTGAGGAGAAGCCCAACTTCTGTGAGTCCCAAATCTGAAAATTTCTGCAGATATTCAAAGCATTTCTCATAAAACCACTTGGCCATGTACTCATTCCTTTCAGGGGAGCAACATATCATCTATCTGTCAGCTTCACATGAATTCATTTTACTCCTAGAAAACTTATTATGAAACAAAAACTGTTATTCTTGGCATAATTGGAGAAGAATTTCCCTCTTGTAAATATTCAGAAGCATTCTGGATGTGTTCCTGGGCAACTGGCTTTTGGCATCCCTGCTTGAGCAGAAGGGTTAGACCAGATGACCTCCAGAGGTCCCTTCTAACTTAACAAGTATAAACAAGTCACTAACTAATCTTTTGTCTTAATTTTCACTTATGCTGCAGTTCCATCACAATTTAGAAACTCTTCACCCCTCACCCCTCCCACCCTGTTCCCCCTTCCCTGCCTTGTGCTACCATTGCTGCATGGCTCAGCCTGGGGAGATCCAGTTCACAAAACCAGCATTTCTTGTGCCTGTCCCTGGTGCGGAGCAGATCAGATGAGTACCAACACCAGCACGAGAGAGGTGAGGAGGTTGGCAGGGTAATTTATCAGGGATGCCTTAGGCATACTCTGAGGTGTGTTTTGGCCACAATAGCCAGGACCCATCATCAGCATTACACTTCTAAAACACCATCTTTAGGAGTATGTTCTCTTTCAGTAAACATACTGTTTCTCAAACAGTAAACTTGGAGGTTTTCTGTTTGCCACTGGATATGCAGAGAGTCAACAATTTTTTTAAGACCCTTCTGTTTCTCTACAGACACTGTCTTTCTCTATCTCTGTATCTCTTTTATTATACTGTGCTTAAAAGTGTGGATTAATTGCTCAGCATCTGTGAGAATGAAATGGAATAACCTGAAATTTGCTTGAGACCTCCTGTGATGTGCCAAGTTCTGTTTCTTCCACTCTTTTGTCTTAGGAATAGAAATTTAGACATATTTCACTGTAATTTCACTAATTTTGAGAACCACATATAATTAAAATGTTGTTACTGTATGGAAGTTTCAGCCTTTTGAGATAATATGAAGGGGAAAACATAGTTAAGCATATGAGTAACTGCTCAGTGCCTTTGCATGTCCTGAGTATGTGCTACCTAAGCTGGTCTTTCAACAGCAATTTATACATTCCAGGTATGACAGGTAATACTGAATCATTCACCATTTTCCCCCCAAATCTCTAGAAAGGGTAAGGAATAATATTACTGTATGTGTGGTGGAGGAAGGTGGTCGTTGTGGTTCTTTAAGTATTCCTTTAAAATAAGACATGACAAAGCTACTTTGCTTTGTTATGGCTAAGGCAGATTCTGATTAGTTATATACCAATGCAGTTCTCAAATTTTTTGAGTATCTTTTCTTTTGACAAATTTGTAGACAGCACTGTAGCAGGTTCCTATACTGCAAAAGATGAAGGGTATATTCTCATTAATTTAGCAATATTGAGTTGCACCTTATTTAGCCATTAGCATTCTTTGATTTAAATAGCAATATTTGGAGAACAAGGTGTCCAAATTTGGCCGTTTGCAAGGGAAGGATGCATCCAAGCCTCTGAAAGTGCAAAAAAGCAGCAATGTTTCAGAGAGAACAAATGGGATACAGAGGCAGTGTGCCACACTGGCCTCTGAAACCAAAACTGCAGTATCATCAGGGTGTGCATGATATTTGTAAAACGCCACTAATCTCAAAAGGCTGCAACTTCCATACAGTAACAACATTTTAATTACATGTGAGTCTCAAAATTAGTGAAATTACAGTGAAATATGTCTAAATTTCTATTCCTAAGACAAAAGAGTGGAAGAAACAGAACTTGGCACATCACAGGAGGTCTCAAGCAAATTTCAGGTTATTCCATTTCATTCTCACAGATGCTGAGCAATTAATCCACACCAGTCTCTAGCATTCAAACTGTACTTCATCGTTTTGCTCTGTTCAGGTCTGATCCCAGATTTTAAATGGAAAAAAATGTATTAATAGAGCCATAATCATATTGCTCCCCCAGGTTCCAATAGCTTTGGAAGAACTGCATTTCATTCATTATATGTAACCAAATTAAAAGGCTCAAATTTTTTGTGTGTGATTTCTGGCTCACAGAGGCTGGGTATAATTATTTCTTCTAGAGTATTGCATTATACTGTAATTTGCACAATGGCCCAAAAGCTTTCCAGTGTGCCAGCAGAATCAAAAACTCCACCACTTTATAGTCAAGTGCAGTGCTGCAGCTCTGCTTGTTTCAGCATGGGTAGACAATTAGATAAATAGGGTGGAATTAACCCCCTCATTCCCAAATTAGGGGTTGTACTAATGTATAAAAAGAAACACCGAGGTTGGAACATAAACCTATTGATTTAATTTCATCAAAAGTCACAAACGTAATATTAAATAACATATGAATTAATTATTTTGAAGTGTGCAACTTGAAATGTTGAAGAGGTTCTACAATAGATTTTCATACTGAGATTCATTAAATTTTTTCCCCTGCAGCCTTCAAAAGCAGAAACCATCTTTTCTGTTCTTCTAGACATTAAAATTAGGTACCATTGAGTCACAGCTGTCTCAGTGGACAGGAAACATTTTTATTGTGACAAAAAGTGCCCTCATATGAAGCATTTCAGTAATGTCAGCATTTCAGCTGTCAGCTGACATTCAGCTTGACATTTACAAGGTGACTTCAATGACATTTCTGTAATTCGACTAACTAATGAACCTGAATAATCAAGAGATAAAACCCAAGCATCTGAAGCACATCTTCAACTTACATTTATGTCACAAATTGGTATGAAATTTTGATGATTCTAAATATTTTAGTGGTCTCTTTAAATCTTGGTTGGATAATGAATATCGCAAAAGCAAAGAAAATGTAAAGGGAAATTAATCTCAAATCATTGTTAAATTTGTACACCTGGGCTCACCATTAACTTCATACAGAACTGAATATCTTATTCTTCATATCACAGATATTTTTTAATAGCTTATAATAATGCTCAATAGTTTTTCTGGTACCAGGTTAAATTGTGCTTTCTTGAGATTAAATTATTGCAGTGAATTGCCACTTTCAAGACATTGGTTGAAATGCAAACAGTAGCTGTACCAAAGAGAAATGCCAAAAAAGTAAGTTCAACTTTTTTCTTTGCTCATCAAAGCAAATATTTAAGATCTCATTTAATGAATTCTTGAAACAATTTTAGAGTTTCCATTATATTTAGAAAATTATGCTAGTTTTCCTGCATTGTTACGGGTTTTTTTGGATATAGAAAATAAATGCTCAGGGAAGCTTATAATACTTTATTTTTCATATACTGAAATGCATAATTTCATATATATTTTCTGATAGTGTTCTGAGTTCACCTAGTACTTTGCAAGTAAATTTTCTAAAGAAATGCAGTTGCTTTTAATAAGTCAAATAAACCTGTTATCTTTTCATCACTTCCCTCAAGTCCTCCTCTCCTCTCCTCTCCTCTCCTCTCCTCTCCTCTCCTCTCCTCTCCTCTCCTCTCCTCTCCTCTCCTCTCCTCTCCTCTCCTCTCCTCTCCTCTCCTCTCCTCTCCTCTCCTCTCCTCTCCTCTCCTCTCCTCTCCTCTCCTCTCCTCTCCTCTCCTCTCCTCTCCTCTCCTCTCCTCTCCTCTCCTCTCCTCTCCTCTCCTCTCCTCTCCTCTCCTCTCCTCTCCTCTCCTCTCCTCTCCTCTCCTCTCCTCTCCTCTCCCTCTCCTCTCCCTCTCCTCTCCCTCTCCTCTCCTCTCCCTCTCCTCTCCTCTCCTCTCCTCTCCTCTCCTCTCCTCTCCTCTCCTCTCCTCTCCTCTCCCTCTCCTCTCCTCTCCTCTCCCTCTCCTCTCCTCTCCCTCTCCTCTCCTCTCCTCTCCCTCTCCTCTCCCTCTCCTCTCCCTCTCCTCTCCTCTCCCTCTCCTCTCCTCTCCCTCTCCTCTCCTCTCCCTCTCCTCTCCCTCTCCTCTCCTCTCCCTCTCCTCTCCCTCTCCTCTCCCTCTCCTCTCCCTCTCCTCTCCCTCTCCTCTCCCTCTCCTCCCCTCCCCTCTCCCTCTCCTCAGTTGTTATTCTCCAAAAGCTTTGCTTTTATGTTTAGAAGCACATTGATACTAAAACTTAATGAATAGTGAAGGACAGGGAGATTTTAATTTCAATAGAGGATGTTTTTTGTAACTCAGAAGATTTCTTCATCTGAACTAGTCATCTGGACTCCTTTCTAAGCACTGAAGATCTAATTATCATTATAGCAGGACAGTTGGACCATGCTTGGAAAATTTCTGTTTCCTCTCAGTGGGACATGAGAGAAGGTTAGGATGACTTGGTCTGACCTCTTGCTGTTGCCACCCAAAGTTAGAGATGAAGTTCTTCCAAAGCCCTACCTTTATATCAGCTATAAAAGAGCCACTGGAAACTGTCAGTTCTGGCTATGAAGAAAGATGAGCCTGCTTAAAAAACCAAACCACAATAAACAACACGTGGGGAAAGATTTGTTTGAGGCAACCTAGAAAGAGTAACACTATTAGGCATCTGGCATTTGGCTCCTCTTACAGGGAACAGTAAGGACAGGAGGTCAATGATACAAACAAGAGAAATTAATTTCCTCACAGGAAGTGTACTGGCTGTCTTTTTAATTACTTTTGTTCCAAATGCTTCTATTTTATGACTTTGAAAACGTTCACTTTATTTTTATACTTCAGCGGGTGATCATGCACCTTTTTAGATGGGTAACCATAGTGTTATCTAGAGTGTTTTTTCAAGGGTGAAAAATCCCCCAAACCTCACAGCATTTTGGAGAACTTATAGTTTAATTGGTATTTGGGGTCATATAGGCATTGTATGGAATAGTCTCTATTGGTACAGAACTTTGAGGGCATCACCCCAACCCAATTTGCACAATTATACTGGAATGCAGGTGCTCACTCTTCTTGTATCTGTCTATCTCAAAAGTGCAGTTACTGCCTCAACTAACCAGATATAATCTGAGAGAAAGAAGCCCCTGGGTAGAGAGAAGAGGCTCAAAAGTCATCCTGACTTGGAATGTTATTTATAGGACTGAGTGGAGATTTTCTGAACATACTGTTTGTCATGAAATATTTATTTAATTAAAGAAAAAACATTTGCAGGCATATTTGCACCACTTTTGTAATGGTTTCGACTGCCAGCCTCCCACTTGCCTCTTGGTTGTTCTGTTGGCTTTTTTTGGTTCATACTTTCCTATTGCACTGTGCTTTTCTGGCTCATTATCTTTGTCCACTGATGAGATACATGCCTGGGAAATTGTACAAGCACAGGGCAAGCTTGCAGTCACTCTACAAGCACCCTAGTAAAATACTCTCAGCTCTCAGTACTTCTTAAGCCAGAACTGCATGTGTTTTGTTATTAATGTTTGTATCAATGGATTTCACATAGGACACAATCAGTTTCAAGTTCAGCTTCACCTCTTCCAAAGTATAGCTCAACATAAAGAAAGTTCAACTTTGTTTCTGAGTCCTTAGGTTGCAAAGATGCTCTTGTGAAGTCTTGGCAATCCTGGGAGCTGTCAGACATGTGACTACCCTAAGGAAGGTGGAATTTGCACATATTTTAGTTTCAAAATGCAAATTTCTCTACTGGACATGAGCAATCTGTGAGTTTATAAGAATTTACAAATCTTATAAGAAAAAAAAATATTCAGTCAATTTTCCTCTCTATGCAAGATGGACATTTTTAGCCACAAATGCTGGGGATGTGCAAAGCTACAAGTAACAGGAGATTAAAAAAAAATCTATAACAGAAAAAAAAAAAATCTATAACAGAAAGTATCAGTTGACCATGACAACTGTGCTGATCTCTGCCCTGCCTCACAGTCATCTGCTGACCTAAAGGGCACAACGCTCACAGCACAGTGAATTAGTTACTTGAAATGTTGTTTACCCATTTGCTGTAGACAAAACCAACATTGTACCACCATACTAGGAACATATATTGCCCTACTTCCTTCTCCTAATACTGTAAGTGTTGGATATATGCAAGAGCTTGACTTCCCCTGCCATCCCCCATGATCTCTGCTCTTTCTGCCCTAGTCACTCAAAGCTCAGGAATGATGCAAGTCTCGTTCACTGGGGACTTCAAGCTCTTGCCCCAAGCTCATCCTTCAGCTTGAAATGTGGGAGGCACACTCAAGTCTTAGATCCGGTCATGGCAGTTTTTGTATCTTGGCCACTTCAGTTGATGTTTCATGCATGAGAGGCTGCATCTCACTCTGTGTTCCAACAAAGTATCATTTGCTGAGCCTGGAGCTAATATCAGCCGAAATCAGCCTCGAAAGCAAGGAGGAGCAGATCCAGCAACCCTCATTTCCATCAGGAGACATTCATGTACTGCCAGTGTAGACCAGAGAGGTAGACAGGGACTGCTGGTGTTGATGCTGATGTCATGAAGCAGCATAATATTCAGGAAAAGTGTCACAGATAATAACTGATAAATTTTTGGTGGGGGGAAGTTTCAATAATGGTTTTTATCACAGCTTTTGCAATCTGTTCTCCCAGCATTTTGAAGAGCTCTTTTTGGGCACCACAATATAAAGCTGTTAGAGAGTGCCCAAAGGAGAGCCATGGTGAAGAGTCCGTAGGGGAAGCCTTAAAAGGAGTGGCTGAGGCTACTTGGTCTGTTCAGCCTGAAGGAGACTGAGGGGAGATCTCACTGTGGTCTTCAACATCCTCACAAGGAGAACAGGAGGGGCAGACACTGATCTCTTCACTCTTGTGAAGAGTGACAGGACCAGTGGCAGGACCTGAGGGAGTGACCTGAAGCTGAGTTAGGGGAGGTTTAGGTTGGATATCAGGAAAAGTTCTTCACCTAGAGGTTGGCTGAGCACTGGAACAGCTCCCCAGGGAAGTGGTCACAGCACAAAGCCTGAAGAAGTTCAAGAAGTTCAAGAAGTCTTTGGACAATGCTGTCAGGCACATGGTGTGATTCTTGGAGTGTCCTGTGCAGGGCCAGCAGCTGCACTCAATAATCCTAATGGGTCTCTTCCAACTCAGCATATTCATATAATCATCATGATTCTGTGATTCTATGATTCTGTGTTCTCATCCCTCACATCCCTGCAATATCTTAATCTTTTTGTAAAGCCTTAAAATTTCAACAAGGTCTACTTCCACAAGTATACCCCTTATTGCTCTTTATTGCATCATGCATTTCGAAGCCAGGCAGCTAAGAGAACAATTTGCTTTTAGCCTTCCTCCTATACACACAATTGCATGTAGGGAAACAATCATCTAAGGACACAGTGGATTTTTATTTACTTCTGTGGAAGCCTGTACAGCTAGCTAGTAAAGAGAAAGCTTTAAGCTAGATTAATGTCTCTGATAGTCTTCAGGATGTATGGTAATTACAATGGAAAATCAAAATATACTAAATTAGTACAGTGTGAAACACTATTTGTATTCCATGGTCTGATTATATTTTATTTGGCTAAAAAAACAATCAAAAACAAAACAAAAACAAAACCACACCAAAGACTGAGCCAAATTCACCCAATAGCTCAGTGGGTCTCAACTAGGAACTTACAATCACTGGTGTTCTACTGAGGTAGCATATGGCCTATACCTTTAATCTTGATTGATATTAGCAGTTAGCTAATATAATACTCCATATGAAAACATTTTGCTTACATTAATATAAAGATGTTAAGTAAAGAGAAAGACAAATGGTGATGCAAGTAAGCTAGCAGAATTTGGTAAAAATATGAAGCAGGACATTTGTTCCTCAGATTTGGACAGTGATAGCTTACCACATTTATGAATCATTCCTTACATTTTTTATCATTTTCTGCCCCAGCAGCTAAATTAGTTTTACAACTATTAATTGAATTGTCTAACTTCACTATGCACTGGGTGATAGAAAGGATTATTAACTCCACTTTACAGATAAGGAAACTGAGACAGGGAGAGGAAATGATTAACTGGAGATCACACAGGGAATCAGAGACAGATAAATCCCAGATCTCTCCATCCAATGCATTAAGCGCTGAACATTGCTACTTCTCCTCCCAAACAGCCATCAGAAATGAGACACATTTCAAAGAGAAACAATTAAAGCAACATTTCATCAAAGATAAAAGCTTCTGAAATTCATCCTACCCTGGTGATCCCAAACGTTGTTCTCTTTCGTCTCTGTCACATTGTTTTAAGTGCAGATTATCCCTCCTTCCTTGCTTCCTGCACCATTAAATAGGCCAGGATGTGCAGCACATGCATATCCATCTCTCCTGTAGCCCCCCTGAAAATATCTGCCCTACGTACACAGAGACACTGCTGTGTATGCACATAAACACCATTTCTATTGTACAGAAGCTGCTCATTCCTTAGCACTCCAGCACCTGAAGAGCGTCTGCCTCTCCAAAAAGACAGTTCAATACAGATAGAGGACATTTTTTTCTATTAAGAAGTTAATGAGCAAGATTAGGAGGAAGTTGGGCCAGGTTCAATTCTCTGAGAGAATGAAGAGGGAGGGGTAAAAAACAAACAAAGAAATAAAAAACAGTATACCTTATACATCAGAGATTTGCTTGGCCTGACCTCACTCACATTCTGGTTGACCAGGAGAGCTCTGGCATATTCAGCTTGTACAGCACTTGACAATTTCAGCTATCACTTCTTCAAATAAGGTTCTTGATTAAACTAATTAAAGTGGTGTTTGTTAGCTGACAGCTATTAATAAGCAAGCTGGTTAAACACTTGCCATAATGTTTCAATCAACAGATTAGAATTTTCTTTGTTTTACTGTAAGCCTACATGTGTTTGTTATAATTACCTTAGTACTTAGATCTAATCCTGAAATTCCATAAATCAACAGATATATGGCCATTAATTTACACAGGAAATACAATAGGATATCTATTAAAAACTATTTATAAAGCACTGTATGTAAGCAAATCAAGTGTCTATATGATTATGGTTTTGAAGAACTTTTGTTTCTGGCTTTAGCACTTCTGTGCATACTCTTGTCCCAAATTAATACTAGTACAAAAATTCTTTGCTCTATTTCAAACAGAGTGAATGCTGTCGTTTAATGGGTCAGGTCTATGCCACTAAAGAAGAAAACAAAATTATTACATAGAAAACATTAGGGCAGGTGTGTAGATTCATATCAAATAAAACAAAATACTTAAAGAGATAGAATTAACTATTAAAAAAATCCTGTTTGAGCTACAGCATTTTTGAAAACCATTCTTAAGTTTTGAGATGCAAGTTCGTAAAATAAAGACTTTCTGAATAGCAGCATGGATCAAAAATCATTGTATTTTTAAAACAGTTCTTAATGATTGCAAATTTAGTTTCCAAAATGTTCAAAGTTAAATAAAACTTAGTCTTGATTGGTTTCAGTGGAATCACTGGGAATATGATCTGATGAACAACATGCTTGGTACTTGAAGATTAAGCTTCAAAAAACTACCTGAAAATCAAGAAAATGCAGTTAGATAAAATTAGAGCAACTTACTAATCATTACTGACACTACAACAGTTGTCTTTGCCTATCGCTTTCCATAATTATAAATAGTCTTCTAGTGGATTGTCCTGATGTCTCATAGAAGGCCCAGAACATGAACACATTCCAATTTACTCATGACATTACTTAGCTAAAAAGTATAATGCATTAAATTTTAATATTCGCTTTAGATACATTAAAAGTCTTTCTTTTGCCTGTGAGGTGAATATTATGGTTATTGACTTATTCTTAGGACCAGTTATATTTTGTTGGAACAAACTATAGTATGTAAAGAATGATAGAGGAACACTTTAAAAAACGCCAAAGTGAGTGTGGTTTGTAATAGGACTTTTTCAGGTTATCTAAGAAAACGAATTTGTAATTAAAGACTTTTGTCTTCTTCATAACAGCTATAATAGTCCTTAAATACAAAGCCACCTGTTTAGACTTCAGCTGCAGGCCATTACACACCTGCGACCTTCTCCCACCTGTAGCTGAAGAACCTTCATATTGAATCTTTACCTAATGGCAACTGTGTTTTCAAAAAAAACCAACCCCAAAACAAAACAAAACAAAACAAAAGCAACCAAACAACCAAACAAAATAAAAACACCCCTGTACCCAGAATTCTGGAATGAAGCACTGCCCTGTTTCCAGGAGACACTGCTCCTATTCTTTCAGGCTAGAAGGGGCTCAGAAATCCAGGAAGTTCTTCCACCAGTGTTATTCTACAGAGGGAAAAATTCATGGTGTATGATCTCATTAAATGCCTAGGGGCTGTGTCAAGGCACTGGGTTGTCACTGGGTTGTCTGCACACAGATTAATTTTCAAACCCATCTCCAGAAATCCTTCTCATCCTTTCCTCCCAAGTCCCAGTGCACAGGCTTCGTCTGCTTCAGTTCCATTTTAGATGCCAAGAAGAATTGAATGTTCTGCCACAAAATCCAGGCTACAACTCCATCTCTATTAGTGCTGTGTTTTGAGGCAATGGAATTCCTGCACACTGGTGCAGTCCACAGAACAGTGCTTATGCTAACTGGGTTTCCTTTCAGGGATGTTTAACCTGGTGGTGGTGCTCCATATGGCCCGCAGTTTCACTTCAGCCCTGCTGGGGACACATGAGGCTGTAACAGTTCTTGCTGCTCCAGAGTCAGTGAGATTCATTGCAGTGAATCAGTTCCATCAAAAGTGTGTGTTTGAAGCAGATCTCCTGGCTGCCCCACTCTTTGATTCGCACTGCAGAGGAGTCTCAGAGAGCCTAAACTGTATTCCTTGTAGGTGAAACTAAACTAGAAAATGTACCTCAGTTTCACCTAGGGCACTGCAGCCATTAATGGACATTCAGTGTATAAGATCAGATGAGATTCAATTTGAAATACACCCTCTGAAACACATAGGGTGTGGTACTCAGCACCAGCTACTTCCCTTTGCAGGCCTGCTTTTCCTGCTGCACACAATCTGCTAACTTAGACACAGCCTCAGAGAGTTTTCTGTGGTCATGATGATTGGTTGGTTTGGCAGTCTGACTTTGAACTGCTGCACAGTAAAACCCCTGGACAGCACATCATGTAGATGTGCAGGCCTCAGAACTGTTCAGCTCAATAACTCTTCCTTTTATTGCCCCAAATTACTCACTAATGTGGGCATAGTAGAGAGCTCTTTGTCATTAGACAGTAGCCTCTGTCATGAAAACCAGAGGACAGGTATTTTAGAAAAATACCTGTGAAAAAGTAAATGCCATGTTATCACAATTTTTTCCCCTGCTCATCTCTGTTGCTTTAACTGTATGGCACTACAGACAGTAGGGTTGCAAGCAGGGAGAGACTTGCCATCATAGAGACCCTGAAATGGGTTGAGGACATTGGTTTTCATATCTCTGCTTAGTTAAGACTTAAATTCCACCATGCAGATTTTACTGATGGTTTATTTAAATCCTGCAAATGCAGTTTTATTTTATTAATGTTCTATATATCAGATTAAATTTTGCATGGGTTTTTTTTTTAGCTTGGTATATCACCCAGAATTAAAAGTGGAGTCACTGAAATAGAAATAAATACATAAGTGAACTCAAATCCACCATAATTCTGCCGGTCTAATTCTGATTTTATGCTAGCATTAATCAGAACTAAAACAACTTAAAAAAATTCAGAGTCATATACTTCCAGAGCTGGTACTAGTGCATCTCACAGAACCAGAAGGTTGCCACCTAGCAGCACAGCAACTTCTGCTGTTGTAGATTGCAAATACTAAATGAAGAAAGAAGTCATGAAGGAGCCTAAAATTGATCTGATGTAAAGCCCAAGAGAGATCCTTCATGATACTTGTCAAAAGGGAACACAAAAGATTCAACCAAGTATTGCTGGTCAGGAAATAAAAAGTGGAAATGAAGGTTTCCACATACCTCTGACTTCTGCCTTGTGATTTCAGTCTGCAATAGAATCGAGGTACAAAAGAAAATAAATTATGACGGAACTACAGACAAAGACCAAGGCCGCTTTAGATTAAGTTACATCAGGGATCTGCACCATCTGTTTTGTATTGAAAAAGAGCAATATTTTAAGACACGTTTATTTCAATACACTAAGCATCTTAAGAGTTCACATAGTCCTTTAAAATATATAGTGAAGTTAAAGTCAAAATCCAACAGTGGAAACTGAGGGTCCTCTGCATCTTTCAAGAGACATTCAACAATTTCACAATAGCACTGTAAATGGAAAACAAACCTAATATATATGATTCTTGCCTGAATCCTGTAAAAATAAACACCATTAGTTATACTGTGCTACTCACATATTTTACATTCATCTCCTCATATCTGGAGAATAATCTCCAGTCATAATATTTACAGATAAAGTTGTTACATCATTTTATGGAGAATTTTAGAGAACAAAATATTTGTTTCTTTTTAGCTTTTTAGTTTCTTCTTTCTTCATGGATGGACCAACTGAATTTTCATACACTAGACTTTAGATAAACTGGATTTAAAATACCTACTGCTTTTTATTGTTTCACTGGATATGAAATTCACTGTTTTTATTGGTTTGTATAACTTTTCTCTTACTATTCAGACTTCATAATGTCCTTGCATTGTATACCTTGGTGAATTCCCAAAACTTCAGGTTCTGTTAGCAAAAAACCAATTGATGAACCACCACATATTATCCTTGAGCACAGCAGTTACAGTTTCCTTTAGACAATTTAGGTAACTCACCCATGCTAGGACAACTCTCAGTTGTCTTTTTAAATGAGTTATCCAACGTCCTGATAGATATAAAAGGGCCCTAATGGGATCTGGGTTTTTTTAATGGTTCTCAGAAACTAGGGTTACAAAGATGTCTTCTCTGTGTCTTCCCTGTTTCCAGGCTCTGGCTGTCAGTGCAACAGCAGTGCTGATGCCATAGAGCTGCATGAGCAGCAGCACGGCCTCCTGGCTTGCAGAAGTGAGTGGGCCCCTCTATTTGACACTCAAGTCCAATTTTGGCAACCACAGTACAAGAACAACACAAGACCAAGTCCTGCAGACAGACACCAGGATGTTTAAGAGACCAGAAACACAACATACAAGAAGAAGCTGAGGTATCTGGGTTTGCTCAGTCTGGAGGAGAGATGACTAAGTGGGAATCCAGTTTCTGCTTTCAACTGCCTAACTGGGTTTACAGGAAAGATGAAACCAGACTCTTCTCAGAGCTGCACAAGGAAAAGACAACAGTCAGGTTAAAATTAAGGGAATTCTGAGTGGATACAGAAAAAAATTCCTCTGTGAGAATACTAAAGAACAGGAACAGGCTGCCCAGAAAGAGCAGGAATCCATCCCTGAAGATACTCAGACTTCAGCAGGACTACTCACAGCAACCTGAAAGCTGATTCTGCTTTGAGCAAGGGGCTGTAGGTGGTGACCTCCAACAGTCCTTTCCAACAAAATTCTAAGCCTATGTGCATGGCCTGCTACTCCTACCACAGTAATACTTCTCATACCTAGCTTCTATATCTGCATCTATACACTAAATCTGTCATCTAGATCCTTATAATCCTCCATCCTGATTAATTCAAAACTGCTGCTTTCAGGCCATCTGTTATACATATTCCTTCCTGCCCACCCCCCCTCCACTGAGTATAGACAAGATACAGTGGTTATGGTATTCCCTGACCACAATTCTGACATTACTGCGTTTTTGTGTCTCATCACAACATTGCTTATCTCTCCCCCACAGCACAGCAGATTTGCTTGCCCATTTGTCAGATTCTGCCACTAGGTTCTGCTTGCGCTGGCAGATCTGCACGGCAAATCGTAGGCCGTGACCAGTCCACTGAACTGGTGCATGAATGCCTTCCAGCCTTCCACATTCTTGTGCACAGAGTTCAATTATTGAGATTTTTTGAAGAAGGTGCCAGATGAGGCATAACTGGAAGGGTTGTGATGTTTGTCAGCAGATTTCTTTAAAATGATGTGATACAGATTAGAAGATTAGGGAATATGCAGAATATGCTACGTCAGAAATTACATTCAATTAAATAATTACATGGGTCTAGATAACAATATAAATAATCCCAGCAGTTTTTCAAAGTATATGAGTTCCCACAGATCAGGCACCTTTTTGGCAAGTCTAGGTAACAACAATAAAAATACTGCAAAGGCTTTTAATTAATCTAAGTTAAATTTCAGTCCAGTATTCTTTAGGCATTTTGATGGTTGTGTTTTTGGAGAAGACTGTAGGATATTGTGCTCTATATAAATGCACAATTCTGCAAAATAAAGTCCATCACAAAGGTCTGATTCACATATTTGTACACAGACACCTGGTGATCTCTGAGATGTCCTAGTTTCTTGCAAACCCACCATGGCCTCTGTCTGGGCACTATAGAGAGAGAACTAATCACACACTACATTTGGCAGCTACCTGAGGATTCCTGAGATCCTCTGGGATGTCTGAAAAGATACGGTGTACCTTCAAATACAGGCAACTAAACTGGAGGCCCTAGTCCCCAGTTTGTACGTAACTTGCAAAATAAGAGAATAACAAAGGAAATAATTTAACAAAATACACTGAAATTACTAAAAGAAAATTGTAAGGATTTCAATGGGAAAAAAATCACCATCAAGTCTTCAGTTTCAAATGTTGGGTGTATCAGTGCTTGGCATGCTGGAATGGAAAGTGCTTTCAGAGAGTCTGGTCCCTGCAATCATTGGCTTAACCTATAATCCTCTCCAGACCCACAAATTTTGTCCTTGAGCACATATCACGTGCTCTGCCAACTAACAGCCAGACCTGGTAATCAGTTATAACCCCTAAATATATATGATACAAATATGGTTATATTTTCCTGGAAATATCTACATTTTGTTTGTTTCTCACACTCATTCCATTCTTTTGGAGTGTGTTTAGACCATGATTTTAAAGAATTGTCAAGCTGGTTATCAAGCTACAAATTATGGAATACTTTTCTCCAACTATGTGACTATAATGTTCTTAGAGAAAGTGGAAGTAGTTTCTAGACAACAACCCTGTATTTTTCATGTCTTTTGGATAAAAACTACAAATAATGATATCTCCTTTTGTACTGCCTCTGTCCATTTTCGATAGACAATCAGCTGTCTAAAAACTTATGTTTGGTTTATATTATTCCATACCAAAAGAGAAGAAATAAATTCAGGACAGATCAACACAGAAAAACAAAATCCTCATTTTTAAAGTGGTCTGAAAAACAGCAGCTTCAGTAAGGGAAGATTAGTAATGCAACTAATAAATTAGGATTTCAATGAACTCTCTACCTAATGGGAAGTTAGAAACATTTGTGGCTGGACCTCAAACTACACAGCCAACATAGGTCAAGCCACTGATTGGAACTGAGATGTGGATTGGATTCTCTTCACAAAGGAAGGGAGTGTTGCTAACTTCCCATATTTTTGGTCATCTTTTTGCTTGAAACTCTGCACTGGAAAGTTCAAAATAATGTGGAGAAGAAGGACTACAAACTTAGTGTTTTAAAAAAAATGAATGTAGTGTTAATCAAAACTGTAGAAATCCTTGTCCACCTGACAACTATGAGGTCCTAGACCATAAATAACTGCATAACTCTGTGAATATAACTGTGGGAAAAATTGTTAATAATACTGTCTACATTGGTCAAAATATCTGCATATTAAATCCACCAAAACACCCCCAATGCATCCACACAATCACTATTCAGCACAATATATTAATTACAGATTGAACTTGACAGCTATGATGAGCTTCATAAAAGCATTCTGACAGGAAGTGTAACCTCTCATTTTATTTAAGTAAAGGATTCTTTTCTGGATTTAGGTGCCTTGTTATAACAGTCTCTACCTTTTTTTGGGATATTATTGCCATATTCTTTCCTTCCTTAGCAGAGAAATTGAAAATATCTGATGGTGTTCATTTTCTTGCTATATATTGCTTCTGGCATAATAAGCACAATGCGGTTACAGCCTTCTATCTCTTTTATCCAAAAGATGTGAGTGAATGTACAAGATGCTAGTCCATGATAATCACATCCATTACATAACTGAATTTAGATTTCAGACCTGCCAAGTATTTCACACGGCTTGCAGGGCTCCCACAGTTGGCTCCTGCCTGGCCTTCTCTTGCAGCTGGGGATCCAACACACACATGTATTCAGCACTTACACAGATCCTTTGATTTGGTACATGAGATCATGGAGCAGGAATGAAGCTGTTACAAGCCCATGCCATCTTAATGGAGCCTTCTGCTCACAGAGGTCCTGCTAGGGAATGTGCTCTCTGGGCGCTGCCCAGTTTCCCAGCTGCATGTTAGCCCATCACTCAGTGCTCCCTCTGCCCCCTGGCCTCACACAGCATTCTCACAGGTACTGAAATAAACAGGATGGAAAGCACCGATATCTGATACCATGCAGTGCACAGAACTTGCAGTTTATTATTAAGCAGACAGTGCAATAAATCCCTCAGTATTATATTTAGTAATGGTATCATTTGTGTCATTCAGGAAAGTGATCTGGATAGTTTTGTAAAACCCCATGGTTTTGAATAAATCACTTCCAGAGTGAAGTATTTGACTGATGAGACACTAACTGTCCTACAGTGAGAAAATTATTCAGGCTGGGAAGATGACAGGTTCAGAGCCCGAAAAACAATACGCCATAGAGAGGCTGGAAAGAACAACGTGTACAGAAGACCAAAGGGCAATTGTCACTATCCCTGAGTAATGACCATAACAACAGGTGCTAAAACATACAATACAACTATATAGTACTAGCCAATTTCTAAACTGGCAGAAAGCTGAATAGCCAAGTGAAGCCCTTTTATAAGCAAGAGAGTCTCATTAGCACAATGAAAGGGACAAATAAAAATGACTAGGTTTGTTTGCAATACCCATTACAGTCTCCTGCAACGTGAAAGAACTTCCTGTTTTCTACTCACATTTGATCGCCCTATGCCATAGCTAATATAATGGTTGCCAAGTGGAAAATAAGTAGAATCTGTTGTTAAAATTGTCTATGGCCTTGCAATGGTTATATTTTTTCCCCATCTTTCTTTCTAATGAGATCTCTGTCTTACCAAATACAATATATAACTATTTCAATTTTCCTTCTCAAAGATGTTTATCCTTTCTTATCTAGCCTGGCTGTCATATCTTATTATAATTTACAGAAATCTGAAATACACTGTTCTGATAAACCTGTCAGAATAATAACAGAAACACATATAGTTAATCATTGTGATAGGGTTTTCATATTATTCTGGGAAAGACAGAACTGAATATTATGAATAATGCTAAATGTAATTTATATGAATATATAAATCCTTACCAGTGGTTTCAATTTCCTAATAAACTTGAAATTCTATCAGATACTAATTGGTAATAAGCACGATTCATTATGACTTACTATGCACAGATTTACTATTTGTGACAGTGAATTAAGACAGCAGACATGGGCATGGAGTATTCCTGAAAATTTAAAAAAAAAAGTTGTAGCTATCTGTAAGTCTGCCTAATATAAAATACTTGTTCTAAAGAATGTCAGTATGTCTGTGTTGGTCTTCAGTAACTATGTTACTCTCAGCCTTCTTTTTTAATATAGCATGCAACCAGGCTGTGGTAGCTAGAGATAAGGATTGGCATCAAGCTGTCATTTGGGGAAATATTGCATCTAGATTCTTCAGGTCCAGTCAGGGAGACCTGAAGGGAGATTTATCTTCTCCTATAAATTGCTAATGACTTCAACATTGAATTCATGAGTTCGGAGAACAGAAAATATAAACCCCAGAGAATGGCTTTTTTTGTTTGAAAGGCACATTAGCTGTAATCCTAAGCATATGACCCTGCCCCCTGCACAAATATAGGAAAATCAAACAGAACAAGCAAAACCATTCCTTGATTTATTTCTCTGGCTGTTCATGCTCCAGCTTTGTCATCAAGCAATCCATTTCAGCCTCCTCTGTGCACCTTGCATGTCTTCTCATTTTGCTGCTTTTCTCTGCAGCTCTTCTTGCTGCTACTGCCTCCTAAGTCACACACAAATAGATTTAGTCATGAACATCACATGGCAAAGTCCTTTGAAAATGATAGAACTAATTTTTTTTTGTCTAGTTGATAGCTTGCAGCACCAAACAAAACAGAATCATTAAATGGTTCAATGGACTGAGATCAAAGGGAGACACCTGTAAGCAAAATCCTCTATTATCCTTTCACTGTCAAAAGTAATTGTTGCTAATTGAACAAGTTTGTTTAATTGTAATATAGCTCAAGAGACCATATCCTGAGCTGCTGGAAATAGATCTGGTTCTGCTGAAGTCAGCTCTGCTAATCTATAGCAACTGAGGAACTGTCACAAGGAAACAGTTAACCCATTGCTTAACTGCATGGGCTGCATGACCGGCTTTTGCAGCCAAAAATGTCTCAAAAGTTGGGCTGAACAAGAAAAAACAGTCACATAATTTTTGTTTAATTTGATGAGGGAAGCTATTAAATACACACAGTATCAATAGACTAAAAAATTTCCAATAGAATTTTATGAAGGCCAAATTTAAAATATGCCAGCAAGTCTGCAAGCAGACACCAGCCATTCTTTTGTAAATGCTTTTAAAATCTAATTTCCCTTTGCAAGGAAGCAAGCTTCTCCCCTACCTCCTTAGTTTAACACACCACCACAATAAACCAGCAAGCAATGAAAAGCAGTGCTAGTGTACAGATTTAAATGTTTAGAAAGCAAATAATCATAAATCCAACACATCTTCAAATCAGTCATCTTTATAAGAAGAGCTAAAAAAAAAAAAAAAAAAAGGGAATGCTTCTGAGTACCCTTGAGTACCCTGGTTTGAGTGTGCTCAGCCTCATGTGTCTTGTGTCAGGAACTAAAACCCATGAACTCTCAGGCTTGCATCCTTCCCCTTCTCACTCCTGCTTTAATTCTGCAAGACAGTTCCTGAATGTGAATGGTGAAAAGAACAAGATCCTAGGGTACACAAAGACAGACCTTATTCCATCTGGGTATAGTCATTTGTGTATCTCACTGATCATAAGGCAGGCAACAAAACACAATTATATATCTAAAAGCCTTTTTCAATACCATTACTCTCTGCACTGGAAACCATATCCTCAAGCCTCCTGAACTTCCCAAGTTCTTTGAAAAGTTTCTGCTCTGCTCTATAAATGAGCCATGTAAAGCAACTGACTTTGAATTATTGCTGTTCTGGAAAACAGTGATTTTGCAAAACCACACAGCATTTAGTCCTAGTCCAATTTAAGCATAGCAAAAGGTGCATTAATTAGTACATAACTACTTAGAAGTTAGGAATGAGCAAGTACAAAAATTGCAATTCTTCTCGAGTCGAAGGGAGTGCCAGACCCAATGATACCTAACTGAACACAGGAAAACCAGAAAACAAAGGAGGGCTGTGTTGCAAGAAATGTTAGTTAGCATCTTATTCAATATCCTAAACTAAATCCAGCTCTGAAACAATTCTGTGCAGAAATCCTACCAAAACTTCTGAACGCACCCCTACAAACACCTAAAATGACTGGGCTGATGACCAATTTTTAACATCCAGAAATATGGAGCATTTTTGGTAGGCTGACAATATGCCAAGATAATTTTCAAAACAAACAATGCCAAACCAAAAACTGGATAGTAATCAGCACAGGAAATATATGAAATTCAAAAAAATTTTAAGTAAAAACAAGAATCTCATTTATTTCCATGCAGTTCAAGGTGACTGACTAAACCACAGCTTATCTTTTTGTGCTCATCTTCCACTTTGTCTAGCATTTTTAGGAGCAAAAATATAAGAAGAGCTTGCCTGATAGCTCTAGATCTATATCTAGATTGAAAATGTGAAAAATTGAAATAATTTTCTAATTGAAAATGTGAATGACAATATTCTAACAGTAAGGCCTGGCACTGCAACCAGGCTTCAGAGGCAGCAGTGCTGGCTCCTTCCAAGTTACCTATTCTTTAAGCAGTTGGCCAGCAAGATGCTGGGCTCTCATTCTGGTGGGAGTCTGGCAAAAGCACTCTAAAACAAGTGTTTGTAGGTTGTGGGAACAAATAGGTGCACTGAATCTTACAAAAGTTCCACTAACTGACTGTGATGGGAAAAGGGAAGAAAGCAGCTTGAAGATATTTAGATATCCCTAAATACAGGTATCTGAATTTTTGCAATAGTAACAGGCTATTGACATACTCTCAAAACTTAACATCAGAAAGGACAACAGAGAGATGTATCCTAGGTAAAAGTAAAGAATGTAAGAAAGAATAATTAAAAGTAATGTATAGATTGATAACTTATAATATTTTAAAAAATATTGGATTTGCTTCTGAACCCAATTTCTAGACATAAAGGGAATTTCCAGTTAAAAAAAAAAAAACAACACAATAGGACTTTCATCCAAACTAGTATCTTTCTAAGGAAAATTTATTTTTATGACTCATGTGCATAACCTCAACCTTTAAAATGTTTATTTCTTTTCTGTTTTCAGGATTAAACAAAACAAACCCTATACAGGGGATTTTTTTCCTCTCAGCTGCAGTGATATTTTGCCTTAAGATTTTAAAAGTTGCACAGTAGGAAAAAATAAAATGCAACTGTAATTGTGTACTCTGTACTGGTTTTTTGAGTTGAGAGAGTTGTGTAAATTACAGAGTAGATTTATGAAGAGCAACTGAAGAAAAGTGAAAAAATTGCTCAATTTCCCCTATGAATCTGAAAGAAACATAGGGAGAAAAAGAAAGGGACCAAACCCTCAAATTCTGAGAATTCTATATCTATAATTAAAAGAGATAGACTTGGATAAAGAATAATTTTCATTTTGAATGGTGCAGTATTGAATAAACTTAAAAATATTCATTAAACTGTATTTTGCGACTCTAGCCCTCAAATGCAAGATAAGAACAGAAAACAGCAATGCCTTGCTGAAACACAGCCTTTGGCAAGGCTTCAGAGGATTGGTGCTGCTACAAGAATGGAAACAATGCAGCAAAATTTGTCCTGAGGACACAACAGAATATTTCATCTTTGAAGAATGAAGCTGTACATTGAAATTTGGGCAAGAAAAGTCTTGGGTTTTTTAAACACAATCTGTGTATTTCTTCATTGGCACAGGAGATTGCGGTCTCTGAGAACACCCAATATCAAACAATCTGTCCAGGATGACACTTCACAGTATCTCTGAGAACTGATTCAGTTTAGCCTTTAAAAGGATCTACGTCTTGGGAAAACAAGGTTTAAAATATATTTGCTAAGAGATGTGAAAATATTTAGGCAGAATTATCTGATCTGTGTTAGATAGAAGGTCAAAAATTTCTTCAGTTTCTTCCCTTCCTTCAGTCACTCCTTGCAGTCATCCTTCAACATCTCTGATAATATCCACAGTTTTCAAATACCACTTTAGATAAAAACCACACTTGTATATGTTCATTTATATAAGCTTACAGTGGTCACCCCTAACCTACATTTACAAAAAAATGTGATAGTCATGGTGACTCTCATTTTCTTGGGACACATATGCCTTAAGGAATATGTGTGCCACATACTGATTTCTCAGCTACCACTCAAGCATCTCTTTCCTGATTTTGTAATGTTTATGTGCTGCAGCAACAATTTTTGAGCAAAATTTCGTCTCAAAACACTGTGTATGATGTAAACTTCAGAAGTCCCCAGTTTCATAGGCAGAAATTCACCTATAGAAATACTAAAGAATTTGGTCATTTCTGTTAAATAACTAAATTGTTTTCATTTTATGCAGTTTATTCAAGATTACACAGAAAGTTCTGTGGTCACAACTCCTCTCTTAAAGCTTTCACTGCTGAACCACCTGTCCCTTTCTGAGAGTCTCAAGCTATGAAGTACACACATACACAAGTGTGATATGATATGACATATCATGACCAGCACTAGGTACAAGGTGTGGCTGCAGGTCGTCAGTTTCTAAATGATAGTGCTGTGCTATTTGCTAAAAGTTATAATTCATTAATTTAATTGTATTGTTTTATAGAAGAGAATACAACTACTTTGGGGGAACATTTTTCAATACTCCCATACCATACACTTGTTCAGGCAGGGTGCCTATGAAAAATGAAGACTTACAAATCTCACTTGCAAATTGAAAGAAGGAAAGGCTTGTTCTCCGTTTTGAGTTCTTTTTTTTTTTTCCCCTAGAGAAAGAGGTCCATTTACATTGATATTGAGTAATTTAATGTGTGAAGTAATACAGAAAACTGAAATGCCAAGATGATGTGTTGTAAATTCATCACTCCTTAAGCCAGCTGCTTCTTGTCAGAAAAGGAAAGTTCCTTTTAAGTGTCTTTTGAGACTGATATAAAACATGTTATATGACAAGATTGTTTGTACTGCATGTCATCAGGTATTTCTTAAAGCATAAATTATGATTTTTTTTAATGGAAAAAAGTATTATTTCAGTCAAGCACTGCAGCAAATAGTAATTCTACTTCTGATGTTTC
Source organism: Haemorhous mexicanus (assembly GCF_027477595.1). Lineage (NCBI taxonomy): Eukaryota > Metazoa > Chordata > Aves > Passeriformes > Fringillidae > Haemorhous > Haemorhous mexicanus. The sequence continues at coordinate 18,193,176 of NC_082341.1, read as the reverse complement.
AGGAAATGAGAAATGACTCCCCCAGTGGCACTTCCAGTAAAAGCAGGAAGATAATTTTGAACACTTCAACATGCAAATTTCCAACACTTAAATTCAACAAGTACTTTGATTTGGCAGTAGCTTATTCATTTAAATCCCTTTCGAAATTAATAATTTAAAATGCTTTAAGATGTTGTTCTCCAATATTCTTTCAAATATGTTTCTAATTCATACTTGAGGGTTTTTTTTTTCAGAACCTTCAAATTAATCAAACTGATTGGCCCTGTCCCCTTGTAGGACAGCACACAAATTCTATAATGGCTTTAGCAAAAGTTTAGTCACAAAATTTCATTAAAATGTGTAGTTAATGAAGCTCTTGTAGTTATAGAGTTTTTCACTCTATTTGGTATTGACTCTCTAGGAAGTTCTTTTATTTCATAATCTCCTGTCTTTAATGCAATATGTATTATTTTGGTTTGTATATTTTTTTAGCATTAGAATAAACTATATTTCAATAAAATATGGAGCTTAAGAAGTGTTTGGACAATGCTCTTAGGCCCATGCTGTTGTTCTGGGAGCTGTCTTGTTCAGGGTCAATAGTTGGACTCAATGATCCTTGTGAATCCCCTTCAATTCAGAATATTCTAGTATTCTGTGGATTCTGTAATTTCTGACTCTCTGCCCTCATGGCATTTTGTAGCTGTTCTCATTTGTCCTCTCCTTTTGCTTCCTTATTAGTAAGTTGTTAATCAATGACACATTCAGAAAATTATCACAAAACTAAATTTAAAGATATTTTTCTTTATATATTTGTATAATTTTGCCAAAACACAGGTAAAAGTGCTGCAATTATATGTCTGTCACACAGTGTTTGATTGCCACTTCTCATGGCAAACACAGATGAAAATAAAACCAGCAAGTCTTCATTCTGTCTCTGCAGGCTTGACTTTCTCCAGGTCATCTGCTGTTGTCCATCTTCCTTTCTGTTTCACAGAACAGACTCACACTCTTCACAAAATTTGTGAAAAGTCCTGGCTACGAGTCTGAGAGTACCTGTGCTTTTCCTACCTGTAGAAGACCCTTTAGTCTTCAAGGACAACTGAGCCCATGGTTCCATGTGAGTGTATTGAAACACAGGGAGAACATGCACCTGATTACCATGTCCCTCCTCTTCCACATGGACTCTGCATCTGTATATCTTTTAAGTGATCATTCATATGAAATAAGGAAAATATCTAACCAGCTAGCAGTTGGCCAGAATCATGTTTGAGATAGCAATAAGAACTACCATTATTGATGACAGGAAAAAGACAAGCTTTCCCAGTAATTGATATTGTGTTTGGGATAAGAAGATCTCTACATACCAGTGGGCTGCTTGATCGCTGTATCTCCACACCCACAGCAGGATGCAGGACAGAATTAGAAAAAGAGAAGTGAGAAAACAACAAATGGCTCAAGATAAAAACTGAGTAATAAATGAAGAAAAATTTTTTAAAAACCCCAATGATCTGCAAAGACTTAGCACCTCCCACCAGCAGGCAAGTGCCCAGCCAGTCCCCAAGCAACAGCTACTTTAGGAAGACCACCCTCCAGCTTTATTGCTGAGCCTAATGTGATCAGGCATAAAATCACCCCTTGGTCAGTTGGGGTCAGCTCTCCCAGCTGTGTCCCCTTCCCAAACTCCGGCCCACCCCCAGCCTATCCCCTGGCAGGGCAGTGAGAGAAACAGAGGTGGCCTTGACATTGTGCAAGCATTGCTTAGCAAGAGTGTAATTAGCTCAGTTTTGGTCACAAACCTACAACGTGGCAACATACAAGCTGCTATGAAGAAAAATATCTGCAGCCCAGCCACACCCAGCACAGAGTTAAACCCAAATTTTTGCCTTCACTATTTACATTCATCTCTTGTATTTATAGTGCGTACCTGTCACTGTGGTGCCTGACTGTTTAGACAAAAGTCCATGAAGAAGTTAGGGAAGCTGGTGACTTGCCTCTACCAAAAGTTTTGCTTCCTCTCCTGCCAGGATGAGACTCTACTAACCATTGTAAACCTGAGACATCCATTGGTCAGGCTTTATGGAGTCAGTCAGTCAGTCAGTCAGTCAGTCAGTCAGTCACAAAGTTTGTGAAAACAAAGTGTGATTTCCTCTGTCTCCAGAGGTACCAGTCAGTATTAATTGTTCTTGACTTGTCATGGCAGCTGCTTTCCAAGGAAGATGACTTTAAATCTCCATAAATTTTCTATAGGAGTTATGATGTTAAAAGTGGAAGGAGATGCCTTCTCATGTGTCTAGCCTATGGTTGAAAATGACCCACTGACTTTTCTGTTATGATGGTACACATTTGTCATAGTATGAGGCCAGGACATGTTTCTGCCATGATCTCAACAGAATGATATGGCTTACAGAAATAGAACTAAATTTATACTTGCAGTGTAACCTTGTAAGAAATCTGGGGAGAAAGCAATGATATTTGTGATTAAAAGGAATCACAGGAGAGAGATGGTAGCAGCTGTAGTTTCTTTACCTATTACTATCTGACTTTGAGGCCCCCAAATGATTATATTTGCCTGGATTCTGTTACTCCTGCAGCTACTGATGGCAATTATGCTGTGTTTCAAATAGAAAATGTTATTTGATTTCAGAATTCAGCTTAGGATTCCTTCCAGAACAACCCTGGCTGGCAAAAGAGAGCACTGGAACGAATTATTGTTCTGAGACTAGCACAATTCTCCACATGGCACCACCTCCTCCGCCACCAGCCGAGAGCAGAGCAGAGAGGAGGTCGCCCCTCGGGCCCTGCTGTGTCTCTGGGCTGATGCTCTGCCCACGGGGCTCTGCCAGAGCTTTGCCTGAGCCGTGCTCTACCTCGTGGAGGGGTTTTTCCCATTTCTCCTAAAAACCGCTGGCTTCCACTTTTTTTTTTTTTTTCCCCCATGAAGGCTCTGAAAATAGACAAATTTTAGACAGATTGCGCATGTTGGTTAATTTTCAAAAATTGTGTCTGGGTGAGTAAGCAGCCTTTTCCTTTAGTCTGCAGAAATAACTGTTTCCTTTTTCCATCATTACCCAGGGCCCATCAGCACTAGCGACTTGAAGTTTCCCTCAAAGCAGCGTCACCAGCACTTCGGAGTCGGGATAAACGGTGAAGAAATGGATTAAACGCATGTGTCACGGCGAAACGCTTCCCCGTAGGCTTCTGGGCATTCACACGAAACGCTCGAAGCGGTTGCCCAGGCACAAGCGGCAGAGCGGAGGGAAGGAAGGAGGCGCGGGGGCGGCGGGCCTGGCTCCCTCAGGCCCGGCCTCCCTCAGGCGCGGCCGCCGCCGTCTCCCGGCAACGCCGAAACCGAAACAGCGGCGCGGGCGGCGCTGCGCGATCGCCCCCGGGCGGCGCGGGGGGCGCGGGCGCTGCGCTGGCTGCGGGGCAAGGCCGGGGAGCGTTGGCGGTGCTGAGGGCAACGGGGCTCGGGGCAGTGAGCACAAATCACCGGTACAGCGCCCGGGTGGCGGTGGTGCCGGGGCAGCATCGGCGGTATCGGGCGGGCGGCGCGTTACCGGCCAGAGCCCTCAGGCCGTACCCGGCTCCCGGTGGGTCTGGCTCCTCGGCGCTTGCCGGTGAACTGAGGGCTACTGTCTGTAGACCTTCAAAGTAAGTTAAAGTTTTAAAAGTTGGGGGGTTTTTTGTTTGCTTGTTCTTGGGTTTTTTGGGGTTTTTTTTTTTGTTTGTTTTCTGGGGGTTTTTTTGGGTTTTTTTGGGGTTTTTTTTTAATTTTTTCTTTTTTCTTTTTTTTTGGTTGATGTTGTTTTTGTTTTTTATTTTGGTTTTTTTTGTTTGGTTGGTTGGTTTTGTTTTTTTTTTTTAATATCATCCTTCCACGTACCAGAGGAGAACTTAGAGAAAGGATGGAGCAAGACTATTTATGAGGGCATGTACTGACAGGATAAGGGGGAATGGGTTTGAATTGAAAGAGAGTAGGTTTAGATTAGATCTTGGGAAAAAAATCTTGACTGAGAGGGTGGTGAGGCACTGGAACAGGTTGCCCAGGGAAGCTGGGGATGCCCCATCCCTGGAGGTGCTCAAGGCCACGTTGGATGGGGCTCTGAGAAACCCGGTCTTGTGGAAAGTGTGCCCTGCCCACAGCAGGGGGATTGGAATTAGATAATTGTCAAGATCACCGTCCAACCATCATTCTAAGACTCTATAATTCTTAAAGGCATACATTGAAGTTTCCTCCAACCACAGCCAAAAAGCCCACAAAAAACTTACTGTCTGCATGATAAGGGTATCTACTCCTTTAAGAATGGCAGTGACAACTGCAAGATTTATATTGAAATTGTAGTGTTTAATAACAGCTGAAGTGTATCAGTATGAACATAAATAAAATTTAAACCCAGACAGAGACTATCCTGCACTGAAGGGCTCCTCACACTATATCATACTAGAAACTGGGAGTTTAGGTGCTGGTGTCAGCAACGGGTGGACACATTCAGCAGATAACTGTACCAGTATTTTTAGATGTGAATTGGGAAGCAAGAAACTGCAGTAAGGAAAGACCCGCCATAAGGAAACTTAGATGGTAGAGGAAAAAGAATTTCATTTAAAAATCTAGATCGATAATATGGAAAAAGAAAAATAACAGTTCACTTCAGGTGAGACATGGAATTTCTGTGTGACAGTAACATGAAAGGTATGAAATCGAAAATTCTATGGATTGGAGATAAGAAATTAAAAAAAAACCCAATTGGATACAGAAGCTTTCTCTAGAAGAACAGTAACAGGTGATTAGACGATTAGGGGGAAAACCTCACCTCATTTATTAAAATTTCAAAGGTTTTGGGACTTTTGTAGATGGCAATCTCAAAGCAAAATATGGATCAGCTGGTAGAGAAGCATTGTCTGTAGTTCAGAACTCTTAAAATCTTTTCGGTTATCTGAAATTATCATCTATATGAGATAGTCTGATACTTATGCAAGGTAAAGACATCTGCTTTCTATTGTTCATTGACAGTGAGCAAGATCACTTTCACATTTATTGATGAAAGCAACATTTCCTTTTTTAACTTCTTTCATTTTTGTGATTTTTATCGTGTTGCCATTTTCTGATTATCTAATATTCCTCTAACACAATGAATGCCAACATGGGTTTATATGTCCACTGCTGTCCTTAGGTTTGCAAATCTGCTACCTGCATATTTGTCTTAAGCTGCAACAAATGTCTTTTTTTTTTCTTTTTACTGCATACATAATAGAGCCCAGTAAATGAGCAGTTAAAATGAAACAATAGGGCTACCCTTGCAGACACAACCATCAAAATCATGAACGTGATAGTAACACATCTGAGATGTTTCCCGTGTCGACAAAGAAGTATGAGTACACTTTTGTACATGGCAGGAGAGGCTTCATCTGGGATGTTCAGCAGAGGTCATCCATGTTTTCAAAAGGACTTAAAAAAAGCTTATGAGGATGATCTTTCTAAAGCAAAAATTCAGAAAAGGAAACAGCCAATACATTTCTTTGAAGATAAAATTATTAATGGAAGCAGTTTCCATATCCCTATATTCTTACTGGGTCTTGGAAAAGTAAGGGCTAAACTTAGAGTATATCTCATTTCCTGGGGTTCTACTTATGTTATGGTGTTCTTTACTCATAATTCATGTGTGTGTGTGTGTGTGTGTGTGTGTGTGTGTGTGTGTTTTGTGGTTACTGTCTTTTTTTTTTTTTTGAGTCCCCTTTACAGCCTGCAGAAACTCTTTTGTTGTCTTTGCTATGTTGCATCACAGCCATTTTTCAGAGCCTATTTGTACTGTTAAAAATAACTTCATTTTCTGAAAAATACTTCATACTCTTCAACTGTACTTTCGTTAGCCAGATGGTGACATATGGCCATGTCTCTTCTTGCTCTTTTGCTTGTACATGCATAAACTACATATTTGCAGTGGTAAACTTTTTTACCAAGAAAGGAAAGAACATAGGATTTCAGTATGTGCAGTGTGAGAATTCCTTTGATTAAGGTTGCAGTTTTGCATCCTTAAAATAGACAGAGCCTACTATATATGTAATATACATACATATGAAAAATTTGTTATGGATAATATTATATAATAATATGTATTATATGTGTATTATGAATTGAAATAGAGAGGAGGATAAACATTCTTTTTGTGTTTCATCTAGGGCTTTTATTTGTTAAAAACCTGAATAATTATAAAACTTCACTATAAGATACAATTATTATAATGTTTTACAATTTTTATTAAAACATTATCCAATGAATAATGTGCTCCTGAGACATGGTTTTTCTTTCTAAAGCAACCTGAACACTTCACTCAACAGCATGTGTCTTCAGAAAGTTTACGAGGCCCCTTTTTTGAGCATCTTTTTCTGTAGATAAGTCTTTAAACATTCTGGTTGAATTTAGATACATGTTTCTTCAGTTATTTGCATTAAAAGAGGCCCTGGGTAAAGATCTTGACTAATTAGAGGATTGGGCAATTACCAGTCATGTGAAATTTAACAAGGTCAAGTGTTGGGGACGGGACAACCCTGGATGTATGCACAGGAAAGGGACCTGGGGGTCCTGGTCCATGGCAAGCAGGAACTTGAGCCAGCAGTATCCTGGCAGCCAGGAGGGCCAGCCTTGTCCTGGGAGGCATCAGGCACAGCATGGCCAGCAGGGCAAGGGAGGGGATTGTCCTGCTCTGCCCTGCACTGGGGCAGCCTCACCTCGAGTGCTGGGGGCAGTTCTGGGTGCCACGATATAAAAATGACATTAAACTGTTAGAGTGTCCAAAGGAGGCCCATGAGAATGGTGAAAGTCTGGAGAGGAAGCCATGTGAGAAGCAGCTGAGATCACTCCTCTTGTTCAGCCTGAAGGAGACAAAGAGAAACCTTCCCTCCCCCCACCTTCCCAGGGAGAAGTGGAAGGTCAGGCACTGATCTCTTCTCTGTGGTGTCCAATGACATGACCTGAGGGAATGGTCTCGAGGTGTGTGAAGGGAGATTTTTTAGGACAAATTTCTTCACCCAGAGGGTGGCTGAGCACTGGAACAGCCCCCCCAGGGAAGTGGTCACAGCACCAAGCCTGACAGAGTTCAAGAAGCGTTTGGACTCTCAGGCACATGGTGTGACTTTCGGGGATGGTGCTCTGCAGGTCCTGGAGTTGGACTTGATGATTCTGATGGGTCCCTTCCAACCCAGCATATTCTATGAGTATGTGTGGGAAATAAGGAATAATTTTTTTGAGAAAAGTAGAATTCTTTAGGCTAACAAAATGAAATGTTTGTTACCTTCAGATAGAGGAAGGGCATGATCAGAGGGCTGGAGTACCTGTCCTATGCAGATAGGCTGAGAGAGTTGGTGGTTTTCAGCCTGGAGGAAGCTCTGGGGAGACCTTAGAGCACCTTCCAGTACCTAAAATGAGCTCACAGGAGAGCTGGGGAGGGACTTTTTACAAGGACATGTAGGGATCGGGCGTAGGGGAATGGCTTTAAAAATCTGAGAGTAGGTTTAGGTTACATAGTCACTCAGAGGATGGTGAGACATTGGAAGAAGTTGTCCAGAGAAGTTGTGGGTCCATCACTGGAAGTGTTCAAGGCCTGGTTGGATGGGGGTTTGAGCTACCTTATCTAGTGGAAGGTGTCCTTGCCCATGGCAGCAGGGTTGGAATAAGATGATCCTCAACCAAACCATTCTAGGATTCTAAATGTATTCTGATTCTATATATGTAAATATATGTGGAATCTATATAATATACTATATGTTATGCATAGAATATAGTAAATATATATATTGTATTGTATAAATATTTACTATAAATAATATTTTTATACATGCCAGCAAAGAAATAATTGAAATAATTGAACATCTTTTTTTAGACAACTTCTTAATGAAAGAGATGGGAAAAAATGTTTAAGGTTTTTAAGATATAGTGTGATAGGTGGGATTAACATGATACAGTGGCTGTGATGGAGGGAGGGCCAAGTCCACTCATTCAGAATGGCCCTTTCCCCCGATGTCCCCATGAAACTGACAGGAGGAAGCATTCATGTAGATTGTCACAGCTGGCTAAAATCTTAGGAGTGTCTTTAGTTTTTTACTAGTACTTCTTCCTGAGTGAGACCATCTTTGCCTTCTGAATGGGAAGTGTCCGGCTATTATAGCTCAGATAATGGTTGTGTAGCTACTGTCTCTCATTTGGTTTAGATTAAGTCCATTTTTCTTTAGTCTGTTTCTCATGGGATGAAGGATTTCACTATGCATCTCAGACATTTAGAATCACACACGAAAATCTCCTTGATTCATCTTGTCATAACTTGGATTCTCCAAGGTTAGATCCTAAGTCTGATGTAATTTAATATGTTCATTATAATTTAGAAATTAGGAACAACGTAGAAAAATAAAAATATTCTGGTGATATTAAAATAATTTGTTTCAACTAAAGAAGACTTGTAGAAACTTCTGAGAGCTCTTCTGCCGTTGGGTGAACTAGTAACACCATGGCAAATGAAACTTGTTGATTAAAGCAGTGTAATTTATGTCAGGAATGCTTGGAACAATATTCTCTTCAGTAGTAAATCTAAATTAATTGTGATCAACTGAGAAAATGAGCTATTTACCATATGTGGATAGTCAGTAGTGTTCTAGAATTGATTACAGTATTTCTCATTAGGTACATCATATCTGAGAAAGGTTTAACAGTCACAGAGGGACTCTGAGACAGGAAACATACATGTCTGGAAAAGCTATATGGAAAAAAATAATTAAGACAGCTTAGAAAGAAGGTAAATCAGAATGTACAGTGACTTATAAAGGAAGGTAGAAAAGATCAAGTCAAGGCATCTGGTAACTAAAGTTGTAATACAAGAAGGAAGGGTTATTGTGTTGGATTGAATAACACATTTAAACTATTTACGTATTTTTAAATCTAAGGAGTAGTTCCTTATACAGGACACTTGACAATTGGATATATGCTGTAGCATGTCTAAGAATGAGGAGTAAAAGGATTAGGCGTTTATGTGGACAGTAAAAATAGCTACTATTGTTAGGAAGAACATAAAAACTTAAGGAGATCTAAACCTTGGTACTTTAGGGAAATAGAAACCCTGTAACAGATGGAAGAAATCTGACTTTCGGGATTAGTTTCAGGCATTTATCAGAAACATTTGTCTGTTGTCATTCTGGAGGCTGGATACTGATCAGCCATGTGGAAGACTGTTCTTATTCACAGAATCACAGGGTGGGTCAGGTTGGAAGGGGCCACTGTGGTCATCTGGTCCAACCTCCCTGCTCAAGCAGGGCCATCCCAGAGCACATTGCACAGGATTGCATCCAGATGGTTCTTAAATCTCTCCAGTGAGGGAGACTCCACACCCTCTCTGGACAATCTGTTCCAGTGCTTGATCACCTGCAGAGTAAAGAAGCTTTTCCTCATATTCAGGTGGAACTTCCTCATCATTTTTTCAACAAATATACACATGCACGCAGATAAAACAGTGGGCAAATTCAAAGGCCTTGACTTAATTGGTCTTCCATATAATGTATTGTTTTCATATGGCACAAATATCTATATCTGCAGGATCTGAATATTAACTTGGACCCGCTATCTCTTTTTAACTCTCTTATTATATGAATCCAAGTTTTTTAATAGTGTGGTAATGCTTGCACTGTCATGACAACACAGGGAAAGGGAAGTCTGTTGATCCATATTTAAGGAGTTGGGCAGACAAAAAGATGAAAGGAGAATTTGGGAGAAGGAAAGGAGTTTCAAGACTATTCCACATTATTCTCTTAATTAAGAGGAAGCTATCTGAGAAGGATGAGGATTTTTAAGTTGGTATACAGAGGACTTATTGTTTTATGGACTCAAGAACAGAGTGAGATTGTCTGCTGATGATATGATTATCTTTTGATTCCATTGGAGGGGAGCAGTACTAGAAGGTCCATACAAAAATCAGTCAAAATAATCAATGATAATGACTGATTTATAGGCAATTTTTGCTGTTATCACAAGAAAAAAAAATAGTTTATCTGAGACAAAAATAAGCAGCTATACTTCAATTAAATTTGCTCAACTAAATTGACATTATGAAATTATGACCTGTAAGGCAAAAAGAATCTCACTTGTGCATAATTTTCAGTAAGAACCTGAAAATTGTGGCTAGGTTGTAGTAACACGGACTGAGACTATCTTAAAGTATTGGACTGTTAATTTGAAAGTGGATCATGTAATAAACAGCTGATTAGAAGCTATTTCTAAATCCTTCTCCTTGCACTGCTTTTCCACAGGGGTAATTGCTCTCAGCACACACCTTTGATTCCCTGACTAAGAGGTAAGTTCCACTGCTGGCAGAGCCTCTGACTTATTTCTGTTCTTTGACTTGGCTCTCGCAGTGTGTTCAGGGTCTTAGGTTGTTGCAGCTGTTATTTAAGGTTGTAGAAAACAGAAGATGCAAATGGAGCAGGAAATGTTTTCTGAGTGCATTTTCTGATTTAAACCCAGGAAATACTATTCTTTAAGTGAATGTAACAGGAGTCTAATAGGGTAAAGAAAGTATTTATAAGACTTCGATATTTCAAACAGAAAAACAATCAGAAATCTTTCCTCATATTTCAAAGTACAATTTATAGATTCTTTGTTAAAGCTCACTTGCTAGCTGTCATCTCATGTTTTTAAAAAATAAAAAGTGTAGTGACTAGAAATAAGTGGGTATCTCAAATTTTCAATCTAAGAAACTATTCGCACTGAGAAAAGCAACTATTCACATTAGAGCATCACAGTAAAAATAAATAAGTACAGGGATCAGGGCCATCATTATCTTATGATCTAGTACTTGGAGTCTGCTTCTCTGAGCAGACAACCGCAGCAACTCTTTCAAAAACTAAATAAATTATAAATTTTCTGTATTTTATTTGACATGGCAGAGATGCCAGTTCCTGATAAAATAGTTAAGAAGTTAGAGGCTTCCACTTTGAACCAAAAAATCTGCATTTGTGGCCGTCTGCAAAATCATTTTCCACTCACAGGCAGAATGTTCTGGTCATAGAGATATTACTGGAGATGTGCCTGTTCCTGCAGCTATTGCAAAAAAGTCAAGGTGGCTGTGTTTCCTCATATGCCTGGTTCTGCTAGTGTTCAGTCTGCTATGGTAATGTCTGCCAGACCTAGCCTGGCATGTGGATTCATGTGGAGAAATGGGATAATAAACTTAGCTCACAAACTTAGATGTCAATATAAATACATGAGCTAACAACTCCAGACTCTGGTCTTGGTCCAAGGAAAAAGTAGTTATTTTTAAGGCGCTATTCCACTTTAGATACCTCCTTTAAGATGAATCTGCCTTAAGAGCTATTGAATATGTTGACTAGATCTCCATCAATTATCAAGCAGAGTGATCAACTTTAGTGCTGATACTTAGTTTACTTAGTTTAATGGACACTACTCAGATTCTGGATATGGGTTTAACTTAGGATGCTCACATTGGAGGGGTTCTGGTCCTGGGGGAAAGCTAATGAAGTTCAGAGTGAAACAGGGAAGTGCCTACTGAGCTAAGGCACTAAGAATAGCCAGAGCTGAGGGAGTGCTTTGGGAATTGTGGTTTTGGAATGAGGATTTAGTTAGACATAATGACTGTCCTGCTGCTTGAGAGACACCACTTGATTGCACCACTGCACTAAAACTGGGTCGGAGAAAGAAAAGCAGGCTAGGTTGTCTACCACTGAGGCAATAAATTCCAGGTGAAGGACAGGAAGTAGCATAGAATGATAACTTCATGGATTGCTTGGCTATGTATTGGCTACATCTGTTAGGTCAAAGTACTTTATTACCTCTAGCTCTACATGATTTAAAACAATCAACCCTTTAATCTCAAAAAACATATGTAGAAAAGGCATGCTCCTATGATTCTAGAAATGTGCAGGACATGAAGTAGAGGATATTACTCAAATGAGAATTTATTTTGTCTTTAAAATTTAGAAACATAGATTCATTTCGTTTGGAACAGACCTTTAAGAACAAGTCCAACTGTTAACCTAACACTGCCCAGCCCTCTACTAAGCCATGTCCCTAAGCACCAAATGTCTTAATACCTCCAGGTCTGGTGGCTCAAGCACTTCCCTGGGCAGCCTGTTCCACTGCTTACAACCCTTTTGGTGAAGAATTATTTCCTAATATCCAGTCTAAACCAACCCTGGCACAACCTGAGGCCATTTTCTCTTGCTGTATTGCTTGTTATGTGGAAGAAGAGACCAGCCCCCACCTTGGTGCACCCTCCTTTCAGGAAGTTGCAGAGAGCAGTAAGGGCCCCCTGAGTCTCCTCTGGGCAAAATGTTAACCCATCCAAGCCATGAGCAGCAAGTTTGTCTAGAAATTAATTAATTTAATTACACGTACATGTAATTACTAGTGAATAATTTTAATTTTTAAAATAACTTTTACCGAGAACATTAAGCCAGCATTTGATAGATATAAAAATTTAGGCCCTACTACAATTGTTTTCCAAATTCTAAATATTTAGATTGGTAAACTGAGAACCTACTGAGAAAAAGATAGCAGGCAGCTATCTTGGAGAGAAAGGGATTTGAATAAAGAAGCTCTTTTATGGGTCAGTAGCCTTTCAATACCTGTACACATTGATTGTCTGTGATAATTACAGTTCAATGCAGAAGACACATTTCTAATTATCAGTAAGCCAAAGAATTCCGTGTCCATCATTCCCTCAAGTCAGAGAATGACCACTGAATACAGAGAGGTTTGTGGAAACAAAGCTCACACCAATATTTGATGGCAGAATGTATTGGAACCTGGATTAGTAACTGCATCAAAGAAATAGACTGAGGGGCATAACCAACAGTAGTCGACCTGTTCTCTCTGCTTGTTGATACAGATCACACTGCTTTTTTTTAAATGAATTTTTTTAAGGAAACAAATATTTATGAACACTTAGAAATATGTAAAAGTTTCTTTAAAATATGCTCAGAAATTGGATGTATTTATAAAGAGTGAAGAAATATTTTCCATTAAAAGCCTCAGTTATTCTTGGTCTTGAAATATATATAATATGAATCTGAGAACATTAATTATAAAACATTATAAATAATTTTACATTAATTAACTTTTAAAATTAGTTAGTTTAAAGTTAATTAAACTCACTCAGAATTAAAATTGCCTTTTATGACTGCAGCTTAATTTATATCTGAAATGAATTGAGCTGAACTGAATGATACTGAGTATGTGTCCATATCTCCATACCAGGATTTAGCACGATTTAAATAACACAGATTTCCTGAATGTCCATCTAAATCTGATTCTTGCATGTGTGCATGATTCTTAATTTCTACAGTGACTGCATAAATCAGAAGGTAGTATGTCCTTCACACCTGTTGAATATACTGTCAGTAAATTGTCCTTATGCTTTTTCTTATATAAATTAATTTGTCTCTGGCCAAAGCTGTGCTTTCTGGAACACTGAATCTGTGTGTGTGTTTAATACGTGTGTGTGTGTACAGATGCAAAAGGGTAAAGCAGATTGGAGCTGAAAAGTCTTTGGCCGTGTGGATTTTCCTCTCAAAACTGTAATTAGTGACCTACCTATGAAGTTTGAAATTTCAGGTCTCTTTTTAGGGTGTGCTTTATCAACTGCTTTCGTTAGTGCCGTGTTACAATTTATTTACAGAAATTGGTAGAGGAGCAGTATCTGGAAAATTCAAGAAGAGCTCCAAAGTTTTGTTAAAAACAACTAATAAGCAGCCAGGCTACAGCTCATGTTGCACTAGAAAATAATCTCTTATACCAGAGGTAGGCTCTCAGTAAACTCTGGCTGAGGGTGAATGTGTGGTCTTCCTTTGAGAACTGACCGAGGAATTAACAAGGGGTACTAATGGTGCACATTTCACTTTTACACAGTGTTAAAGCAAACCTACGTTTGGCATAACTTGGGTTATGTTCTATGCATACCTAATGCTAGTGGCTCAGGTTGCCCTTTACTTTTGCCTGTACCTTAACTGGAAGGCTCTGCTGAAGTTTTGCAAGCTACATGGAATAAGATCCCCGTGAGGTAGTACATCCATATGCTTCAGAAGCTGCTATTAGATGCAGCTGAGGAGGTCTTCTTGGTTATGTGCATGTGTGCTAATACAAAAAGAAAAAGAAAAATTAATAAGACAAGCTGGTCTTTGTGTAAATACATGTAACTTTTAAAAATCAGTTACATTTATACTTTGCAGAACTGTTTCTTAATACCTGCAGATCTGATTTTTGTCTCCTGTGAAATATGAACAGAGAATTCAAATTGTATTTGAACCATGTTTTCAAGGTAGAACTTATTTGTACATTCTGCAGTTATATGGAATGTTTGCCAACATAGAATGTATAGACAAAGATGGGGAAATGCCGTAAAAGGAATTTCAAGTTCATATATGATTTATAGATGCAGATAAAACTAATTTACAGAAAGGGATATTCTGTGCATTTGTACCACATTACAACCTGAGCCTGTGCTGTCTGAGACCTCTTTAGCTATTTATGTTGTTGACAGATGTATTTTACCAAATGTGTACAAATGTTAGAAAGAGGGACTACTTTCTCTATAGAAATTACTATGTCAAAGAAATTTTCAGACTGATTTGGTGGGTCAAATGAATAAGAAAGTCTGTCTTAAAAGGTTCCCTGAATCACTGGAAACTGGTTCCTAAAACACAGAAGGGAGTTTGTTTGCCTGCTCTTATTTTTGTTTGTTTGTTTGTTTTTAGAATGGGTAAAAAAGCAAAGAAGGAAACAGAGTCTCCACCCAAGGATGTGGTAAGTTTATAAACTGCTATGTGCCATAAAATAAACATTACACAATTACAGGCCCAGCTCTACCATCCTTACATAGTTCCTTATTCTCCTAGTTTACCCACATTATTCTAAAAATGGCTTTTAAAGATGTCTCTGTTTCTGCTTTTCTTGGACAGCATACAAACCAGAGTGACTGGGCATGTGTAGTTCTTTGTAGAGATTGTTGTCCTTGGCAGGCATTGCAAACAGTTATGTATGAAACAATCCAGGCTTCTTTTTATTTGAAGAACAGTGTTAGCTTTCTCTTCACAAAAATCAAAGGAGAGTGGAGAAGAGCAACCTGAAATCTGCCTGTCTTTTCAACTGTGAATACATTCTCTTTCTTTAAGGATGAAAGAGTTAAAAGCCTAGATGGATCTGTGGTTTTTTACTGAATACAAAATTTGACAAATATTTTGAATAATACTACATACTCTTGTCTGTTTTACAAATATATACACTCTTAAGAGGCAGTTTAGGTTTTTCTGTTATCATTGGAAGTACAGTGAAAAGTACAAGAGCTGAAGCCAAATATAGAATAATAGTGATAGTGAAAGGTTTTTTTTCAAAAGGTGGAGGTTAAGGGTCTGACATTAGCATACTTTTCAGGAGTTTCTATAAATTCACAAGGTATGAAGAGGCCCCCAAAAAGAGAATTGTTCAAAACATAACTATTTTTTAAAGTTTATTTGTTTTCTTCAGAAAGAAATAGAGGAAATACAGAAACATTGAAAAAAGTACAGTATAAACTCTGTGTCAATTAACAACCAAATTAATGAAAATGGGGACCTCAATGAATCCCACAGAGGGAGTCCTACTCCCTCAATGAGTCCCACTAAATGCCAAGTTCTTTACACTGTTTTAAAAAACCCAGTGGATTTATGTGTAAAGAGTTGTACTGCAAGGGCTTTTTTAAAGGTCACAGAAAAGTTAGCAAAAACTACATTGCAGTTTCAATATTAAATAAGCATATATATTTTTGACTGAGACAGTAATATCCAATAGTCAGGATGTCACTGAGACATAGCAGTTGACATCAGGTTTACCCAGCTGTTCTGTGGAAAGGTGAATATTACAAATGTGATGCATAACCTTCAATCATTAATAAATCCTTATGCAAGTACATTGCATAAAACCTCAACATAACTTCTATCTGTATAAAATAACCTAGAAAACCAGGAATCACAAAAAACTTATATGGGGGGAATCAAATTCAAACAGGCCTGAGAAATTAAGACTAAGTATCTTTGTAGCCAAAGAAAAGGTTTGAAAGGCATGGCAACACATTTAAGTCATACAGATGAGCTGAAGTGATTAAAGTTGACTTCTTCAGTAAATAGCTAGAAAATCAGTAGATACAGCCCAACAATTTCTATATCCAAAATATACAATGAGATTTTGTAGAGAAAACGGTGGTACAGCATGCTAGGTACTATAATAACCTGTGAATACACAGAAAAAGTCAGTAAAACTATCAAAAGGAATGAATTAGAAAGAGTGAATTCCAGATGGCACGTACAGCTTTTGGCTTAGTTTTTACCCTTATTGTACTTCAGGCTAGCATGTCTATTCTGACAGTTGTAGCAAGAGAAATGTTGCATATCAGGACAGTATTAAACATGAAAATAGATAATTTTAACT
The DNA here is from genome assembly GCF_027477595.1 of Haemorhous mexicanus. Classification (NCBI taxonomy): domain Eukaryota; kingdom Metazoa; phylum Chordata; class Aves; order Passeriformes; family Fringillidae; genus Haemorhous; species Haemorhous mexicanus. The sequence continues at coordinate 18,176,741 of NC_082341.1, read as the reverse complement.
ATTAATGAAGAAAATCTTACCATAATAAGAATTTTGTTCATAATGATTGCGTAAAATCAAATCTGAAAACTTTAAATTTCACCTGGGTGTTTCAGATGGCAGGAAATGAGATGCAGACAAAATAAAAGATGTATTAGCTATTATCTTGTGATTGATAATCTGTTTATGAAAATGTCAAGTCCAAGAAAAGAAGCCTAGAGATAATGTAGACGGGCTTATAAAAGAAGGCCTTTGTGCATGTGGAATGCTCTGAGAATATATGGTACTGCAGATGACCACTAATTTTTTATAGATTTCTAGGAACAGGTGGGAAACACATCTCTTAGCCTAGCCACTGCTTATATGTTTCAGAAAGTATTCCTGAGGACTCTGTTTTCACTCTCTTTTCTAAATTATCTTTTAGTATTCTCTGTTCTGAGAATAGGTCTCCAAGAGGAAAAATATTGCTTTGGGCCTCTATCTCTATATGAATGACCTAAGACAGTAATTCAAGCAGATAAAATATGCTAGCTTTGACATAGATTGATAGGAACTTTTCACATGATATCTACATTAAGTTTGGTCTAGACAATACAATTATTTGATCATCAGCTAGGTCATGGACATTGAAAGGGGAGCCTTAGATTATCCCTAGAGAAAATACTGAAGTGTTATCACTTAAAGAAAGCTACAGATACCTGAGTATTTTTGAAAAAGGCTTCATTCACAAGACTGATGTTGAAAAAAAATGAAATGATGAATTGGCACAGTCAGCTCCTGAAATTGTCTCCACATAAACACCTTCTTTTGATTAATGTCTAAATATTAATTTGACTTGACTTTAGTGAAGCTTTCAATACTGCCTCTTGTAACATCCTCATAGTTAAACTGGCGAAGTACCGACAAGATAGACAGACAGTGTGAATGAACCAAAAGGTAGCTGAACTGACAGGCTCAGAAGGTTGTAATCAGCAGCATGAGATCCTGTTAGAGGTCAGGCACACATGTTGTGCTCCAGGGGCTGATCCTGGAGCAGATACTGTTCAACCTCTTCCTTAGTGACCTGAATGATGGGACAGAGTGCACACCCAGCAACTTTGCGGAAGATACAAAATCAAGAGGAGTGATTGACAGACCAGATGGTTGTGCAGCCATTCAGGGGGACCTCAACATTTTCCAATAGAGAAATAGGAAATTGGGAATTTAATTAAGTTCAATAAAGGGAAATGGCCAAGTCCTGCACCTGGGGGAAGAATATCCGGTGCAGATTGGGTGAAGACCAGCTGGAAAGCAGCTTTACAGGAAAGAACCTGGTGATTCTGGTGGACATGCACCAGAAATGGGAACTTGGGACAAAGAAAGCTAACAAAATCCTGGGCATTAGGCAGAGTGTTGCCAGCAACCTGAGAGAGGGGAACTCTTGTGTTTCACTCAGTATTGGTGAGACCACACCTGGAGCGCTGTGTCCTGTTCTGTGTTCTCTGGTACAAGAGAGACAAGGCCTTACAGGAGCAAAGTCTTGGAGCATTTGTCTTAGGAGGAGAGACTGACAGTTGGGACTGCTTGGTCTTGAGAGAAGGTTTGGAGGGGTCTTGTCAGTGTAAAACTTGCTGATGGAAAGAAGTAAAGAAATCAGGCCAGGCTCTTCTCATTGTCACCCTGTGAAAAGATGAGAGGCAGTAGGCACAAATGGAAATGCAGGAGGTTTCCATTTAAGCATAAGAAAAAAAAATTCCTTTTTTACCTTAACAATGATGGAGTGTGGCATAGGTTGTCCAGAGAGCTTATAGAGTCTCCATCCTTGGGGTTACTCAAAATCAGACTGTGCACTAGGTCTGAGCTCTAGCTCACCCTGCTCTGAACAGAGCAGTTGGACCAGATTATCTTTGGAGGTGCCTTCTAATACCAACTATTTGTGATTCTGTGGAATATCTTGGGATTTATTGTTAGTACAGGAGATAAGACACTCACAGAACTGAAATAATTAGCATATCCAGGTATCTACTAAATCTGTTTTTCTAGGTAAAGAAAAAGGGACTTCTGAAGATTCTATGAGAGGTGAAAGGTTAAAACTGACCTTAAATCAAATTTAAGGGATTAAAAAAAAAGAAAAAAACAGCATGATTAAACAATAGAATAATGAGCAGATAAATACATTCTTCAAAAAGTGGGATTTTCATTCAAATGGGAAAACAAAAAAACGCTTCCACTCCCAAATGAGAAGTAAAAGCACTGTCACCCTGCATCAAAATATTTTGGGAGAGAACTAGCAAAGATACAAAAAACAGCAGTAAAGCTTTTTCAAATTGCCTAGATGCAAGAAACTTCTTGCTATTAAAAACACTATTAGGTGATTGCAGTCATGAAAGAAAAGTGAAATTACTTATTTTTGTGTCAAAAGACAAAGCAATGTGGTAATCACTAAAATAAATGTGATAAAATTGCCCAAGTACGAATAAATAGTGTTTGCCAAGGTCTTGTGCTAAATGAAAAATAGCTAACATCTGAAAATGTGGTACTAGAAGAATGGCTGGTAGAAAATTTCGTTTTTAAGAGGAAATACAGCAATAATTACATGAAGTTTTTCTTCTGTGCTGTGTCAATTGATAGAAATAGTTCTTGAAAAAAACAAAACCAAACCCATAGATAAATATGATAGTAATGGGGAAGAATCAATAGTGCTTGTGTAGAGGAAGTGAGCAAATGGATAATGGTGTTCTGATTGATACAGTTGCTTAGCTTTTCCAAAAGTTTTCAGACCAGGCTTTTCACTCTCATAAACATGAATGGGTAAAAAGAAATTACTCTCCTAGCAATAATGTCTGATTATAAAATAGGAAGGAAAGGTGAGAAAACAAGTTATTGTTCAGATTTCGTAATGGGGAAAAGTTGCCAGTCATGGGGTTTTTATTCTGCAGCTGTGTCATCCAGTGTGTCAGAATGAATGTGGATATTTTCATGACAATGGCATCCAGTTCTTAAGTAGGAGAAAGTGAATAAGTACAAAATTTCAAATTCCAGAAATAAGACATTGTGTTACTAGCAAATGCCCTGTACATGCACATGAGTGCCATTAACTGTTCTGGTGTTCCCATCCCAAAAAGGTAGAGCTGAACTATAGAAAGACAGCAGAATGAACAAAGAATGAACTAAGAAAGAACAAGAACAGACAGGGTGGCTTCTGTTTTAGGAAAGATCAAAGGGAGTAGGTGTGGAGCCTTTCCATTCACAATTCAGCCTGCTACAAGTAGGTTTCTTTGTTTTCAGAAGGAATCACTGTGAAGAGGAATATCATAGAAACTTACAAAATTATGAATATACAGGGAAAGCAAATGAGTATAATTTATTTCACCTTTTCTTATAGTGAAGGAACTGTGGAGGATAAATAAAATTATCAGGTGGTATTTTTAAAACACAGAAGAGGCACAGTTATTTTATGAGTCTTTAACTGTGATACTTGTGTCTCAGAATGTTAAGGGTGTTAAAATACAGATGGCTTCAAAAATTATGTAGGAAGTTTTTCCTGGACTTTTTGAACACAGAGGTAAAATCCCTAGGCTGTCCAGTTCTCTAGGTTGCAGAGCTGGTATCTGAGAGGGAACATAAGTAAAATTTAATAGTCTGCTTGCCCACACCTATTACTTGGCCCTGGTCAGAACGGAATGCGGGACTAGGTGGGTCTTTGGTCTGACTGGAAACATATTTTTTATTACATTCAATTTCAACTAAATGAAGTTGATGGAAGTAAAAAAAGACCCCAAAGCACGAAAAACAAAACACCCCCCCCCAAAAAAAATCCCTATCAAAAACAAAATAAAAACCCCTAACAGAAACCAAAAAACCCAAAAAAATCCCAAACCAAAACCAAACACCAAATGCTCTTCAGTTGCTAATGGCTTTGAGGTCAAATGTACACAAAAGTCAAGATCAAAGACATGTTGTAGCTTTCTTTTTCATTTAACTTGCTATTTTCTTAATACAAACTAAATGATGGAAATGTTGTTGCTTATAAATTTGTTAAATTTCTGTGTCTAATTCAAGGTTTGTAACTTCAACTATATTATTCTAGCACATAATGTCCTGTATGTGCAAAATACAGGAAGAGTCTGCAATAATGTATGAAGATTTAGCTGCAAGCCTTGGATTAAAAAAAAAAGGTGGAACACTAGCTATGCTGACATAATGATAAGGAGAAGTCATAAGCAGTTCTATGATAGTTTTGATGAACAACATTACCTCCCAGCAAATCACAGAATGGGTCAGGTTGGAAGGGACCCCAGCAGTCATCTTGTCCAACCTCCCTGCAGGGTCATCCTAGAGCACATTGCACAGGATTGTATCCAGATGGTTTTTGGGTATTTCCAGTGAGGGAGACTCCACAGCCTCTCTGGGCAACCTGTTCCAGTGCTCAGTCACCACACAGTAAAGAAATTATTCCTCAATCACTCAGTTCTCAGGCCTCTGATTCTTAAAGATACATTGATTTCAGTGACTGTTTCTGCTCCATTTTATGCACAAAAGTGCTTTTAATAGGAAAGTGCCTATTGGATATTGCATGCAGTAATAGCAAATGTAATGTCTAATCAAATGGGTAGAGATTAGACTAATTTTACTGAGCTCATGTGCCAACCTGTCATTAAATCCTAGGAATTTTCATTGAGTTGGGGTTTATACCATTACTTGTAAACATGAGAAATGCTGAAAATGGAGCAATGCAATTCTGACTTTGATATTAAATCAATGTATAAATATTATACATGTGTCTCTTATGTAGCTATTAGAAGATTTTTTAATGAAGTAAATCAAATTATTGACATTCGTAAATATATATGTGTATAGATATTGTAATAATATTTTAAATTAATTTGTATTGCTGTCTTACAATCTGCTATATTTTAAAGATAAATACATTGTTTTTGAGAAACTGCATGACTGCAGTTGTCATGTAGCTGACTCTGTATGTAACACAGATACTGTATAGGTCTGAAGGGTGAGGATAGAAACCATGCTAACCAATTACTTTAAATTCAAGGAAGCTTAAAACTTTTTAATGAATAGAATTATCAGAATTTCTTGAGTCTTCTTAGGAAACAAAAGGCTTTTTTAGATGGTTCCCTTGCTCAAGTGATGTTAGTCCTAAGGAGTCTATTAAGAGGGTGAAAACTGTCTGATTTGTTGGAAGATTTCTTTCTGCATGAGAGAGCTCAGAAATGGAAATGAAACCTTTGTATCATTTCTAGCTGGGTGAGCAGGAATTATATCTTGGAAGTACTTCATCTAGTACAGGATCATGGTGAGCTGGTGAACTGAGCTGACAAAGGCACAGAAAGTGTTCTTTTATTTTTTAAGCAGCCACAGAGTGATATTGCCACAGAGTAACAAAATCCTCTTCCTTGTACACCTGCTGAGTCCACAGGCTCTTTGTACAGCTGCTCAAAAAAACTTCTCATGTCTTGTTCTGAAGTCTCAGAATGCTCTTACATGTATAACAACTACATAGCTTGTTACCTTGAAAACTTTCTAGATTTGCAGGGAAGCATGAAGGTTTTCCCCAAATCTTCATATGTGATGAAATCATGGTTGTATTTATTTAGAAGTCAATTATTCTTTCTAATTTTTCAACAATGACTCTAAGTGTTATTAAAAAAAATTGGACTTTTCCAAGGAAACAGCAACTCATTAATATTTCTAATTCAGTGTAGATATCAAACAAGATTTCATTTTATTTTGAAAGAAATGTGGGAGTCTACTGCACCACACAGGAAGACTCAGTATAAATCAAACTTTTTTTTCCCTTTTTTTTTGTTTTGTTTTTAGTTTGATCCTTTATTGATTGAAAGCAAAACACCAGCAACAGTTGTGCTAATGCTTAGTTCTCCTGAAAATGAAGTTTTGGCCAAAGCATGTGATGCTCTATATAAATTTGCATCAAAAGGTTGGTATTTTTGCAATAAGCTTTGTTTTGCCCTGCTTAGATTTTGATAGTAGTTCACAATTGTTTCATTCCCTAGCATTGAAATCTTACTTTCTCCTCAAAGGCATCTGTTGACATTTGGGGGGGGGGGGGGTTTGAAATGTCTATCCAACCTGTAGTTGCAGTAATAAAGATGTCTTGTAGTTTGCATGAAGGAACCTTTTATAATTTTGTTGGAGAATTTTATATTTACTGTTTAATAGAGCTCATTTTAAATATAAGATAGATACAGGTTTTTATAAGCAACAGATCTGCAGTTGAGAAAGACTTTTTTATGTTGGAATTTGAAATGTCTGTACCAGTGTAGTAATTTTAATCTTCAGTTTTAAATGACAAGAACCACTTAGCCTTTTGACACAAAGTTGTTGTCAGTATTTCTGTGCAGGTGATTCATTGGAGGCTGCTCAGCCTCCTTTATCAAGCATATTTCTGTATGAGTTGGGAATCTAGCAAGTCTCCAGTATTCTAAATCTTCCAAAGGCCCCTGTATAATCTATAGCTAAACATCATGTTCAAGGTGCTCAGGAGACAAACAACTGTATAACAAAGGCTCAAATTTATGTAGCACGTAATTTCCTAAGTTGTCTCCTACTTATTCCATGTTATTCAATGTTAGTCACTCACATTGGTGTACACTGGTGGTATTCTTGCTCTGATTAATCTGGTTTAATTTTAATTTCCATTTAATTTATGTTTTCTTTAAAAATTATGCATTTATGTGCTGATTATTTTACTGATGTAAATTACCAGCACTGATGAAATTGTGAGAATAGCTGAAGTCTTTGACAGCTGGCTAGGGGTCACTGGGTTCTGGAAGATATTTACATTCTGCTTAATATGGCAAGTTTGGTTGCGGGCATGAGATCAGATTCTGAATATGTGAAGAGAGAATGTGGACTGTTGGGAGACAGCTATGAACCATAAACTCTTGCTGGCTCCTTCCCTCCTGTCCACAGCAAAATATGTCACACTGCAGAAGGATACATGTGTTATGTCTTTTGTGTTTAAAAGAACAATCCTTTAAATTATTAAGGTAGATATTCCTGTAATCTTCCAGAAGACTAGACTGTAAGTTTGTGGTGTGGCACAAGAGAAGGGATTGTTTTCAGTTAATTAATTGCAGTTAATCTATTTTTCTGGAGTGTTGCTAGTAAATAAAGTCCCATAATAAATAATGCCTCCTCAGTTTAATCATGTCTTGGCCTGAGAATGAGCATAGATCTCCAGTTTCCTCTCACATTTCTCACTTGTAGCTAGGAAGGGCAGGCATGGTTCATTAGAAAATGAATTATAAAGATGTTGTGGGAACTGAGAATAGGAGTAGTATTGGGATTTTTGTTTCTTGGGGTTTGTGTGTGTTTTGTGTGAGCAGGAACAGAAGGTTGTAATCACACTAAACTCCACTGTTCTTTGCATGTCCAGCACCTATTCAACTATAAAGCACTTCATTCTCAGGTGGTAGAAATCTCAGTAGAAATTAAGGATACAAATCCTGGTAGTTGCTTCTCTTGAGGGATAGTAAAGATTCACAGAATCTTTGAACTGTTATGTTGAGGAAAATGCAATTGGGAGGCAAGAGAGGAGGAAAATAAAATGCGTATTCACTTAAATTTTATCAGGTGTACAGTATTTACCTGATACTGTTCACCTGTACTTTGCTAAGTAGGAAGCTTTCCTTTGTACTTCCACTTCCATTTGTCTCCAACAAATGAGTGGAGTGTCCAATAGACAGAAGCATCCTTTGCTTGAAAAATGTGAGTTAATCTGAGATACTATTAATCCTTGAAACTATTTGACACGTATTTATTAGGGGTGTAAATCAGATGATCTTCAAAGGAGCTGCCAGGCCTCTGTTCTTTGGTTCCACTGTTCAATAAAAGATTCATAGTGATTTTACCTTGATTCATTAGAACTGTGAGGTTGCTTGCCTTTTTTTTGGGCTTTTAACCCAGTTCCTTTTCAGGTGATGAAAACAAAGTGACACTTCTTGGTCTTGGAGCACTGGAACATCTGTATAAGCTCCTCTCACATGAAGATCTGCTTGTACGCAGAAATGCTGTCATGGTATTTGGCATCATGGCTTCTAATAGTAAGAGTCTTGAGGTTTTACTATTTTTCAGTGTGTGGTCATCAAAACAAGAAGTTGTTCATGTGAAAAAATCCTATATTAATGGCCCAGAATAAAGTGATGTAAGGTTGAGTTTCAGTGGCTGTTATTTTATAGTGCTTTATAGACCTATATCTGATTAATGTAATTAAACAGATCTTAATTTGTGAATGTCTTACCCAGTTGTCTTCCATGAGGATATCCCAACCCCTCTCTAAGTCTTTTCATCAGCTGCTACCTGCTTGTTATGCTGCACTGGACCTTGCCCTCATAGATTATTTTTAATTCAGCATTAGCATATTGTCAGTGGTGCTGCACAAACATGGATTTGAATGAACAAATATCTCCCATTTATATTCACATCTTAATTGGTTTTTTATTTAAAAGTAAATTAAACTCATACCTTTTTTTTTTCTCACATTTCAACATGTTGAATATGTTGATAATAACAACACAGCCCTGTAGAATCACATTAAGTCTGTCCCAAAAAATATTACTTGATTTTTCTATCCAAGGGTTGAGGTTTTGCTACTTTGCCATTGACAACATTAGAAATGCAATCTGAAAGACTTTACTGTGATTTTAGTAAGACCTGTGTAATTCATGTTTTCCATTTGCTGTGTGGGCTGGCATCAGCATAAAATTGCAAAGTGATGGGTTGAAAACTAAATAACAGAAGGATTGCTTTTAATTTGATAATTTTAACCACAAATAATTTTAACTATCAGGGTATGACTTCTTTGGCAGCTAAAATCATACAATATTTAATCAGTACTTGCTAGATGCAAGTATTTTGAATAAAGTTTCAATGAAATATAGAGGAACTTCATGTGTATCAAATGTCACAGAATGTCATCTGCAACTTGAAAAGTCTCTGCTTTTTTTCCTGGGCCCATTGTGATCTTGGCCTAACTTAAGTTGTGTGTCTTTCCCAGTCAGGTCTTTTTGTCACTCAGGGAATAACCATAAGTACATTTTGTTTGGAGCAGATTCTGTTTCTTTACTCAGCCACCACTGCCAAACAAACAACTTGATATTTGTATTTTCTTCATTGTAGATGATGCGAGGAAGTTACTGAGGGAACTGGATGTCACAAATTCACTTATATCACAGCTGGTTCCAGAAGGTACCTTATAGTATTCATTCCTTGTGCAAAAGTACAGTCAGAAATAATTTATGATTGTCATTTTATCAGACAATTTAATAAAATCTACCCTGTAACGTGATTTTTCCTAGTACATGTTAAATAGGTAAGTGCTTTTATAGGAGTAGCTCTGTAGCTCACTGAGTAGTGTTTTGTGTTGTACAGATGGAACAAGATGTTTATGGACATACTGGGTATGGTTAACAGCTATTGTTTATTCAAATAGTGCTTTAAATTAAAACTAATTCACTACTGAATTAGTGAAAATATTCTGTGCTGAATAAAACTTAATCAAAATGTTTATTTTTTTTTCCCCACAGAAGATGTAGTTATCCATGAGTTTGCTACTCTTTGTTTAGCATATATGGCTGTTGACTATACTACTAAAGTAAAAATATTTGAGCAAGGTGGGTTAGAACCACTTATCAGACTGCTAGATAGCCCTGATCCTGATGTTACGAAGAATTCACTTGAGTGTATCTACCTTTTGGTACAGGTAAAGTTTGCTCTTGTTTATTGTGTTAAACTTCAGAGGCAGAAAAGCATTTGCACCCCTACCCCTGACATTCTCTATGGGGTTAGTAATTTTAAAATATTTGCTTCCTTTACTCCACCGTGTTCATGAATGTTTTTAAAACATTGAGTCCTTGTACCTGAGTCCCTAAATGTTAAATTAGTTATGAATAGAGCTGCTTTTTAATTCTGTTGAACTTAATGCAGTTGTCTGTGCTGTACTGCAGTAAAAGTAAAATCAGTATGAGGTTCAGATTTTTAAAACTAAATAATAATTTGCCTTCTGTCTTAGTTGAAAAATGTTAATCTTAGTAATGAGAGTTGTAATCTGTCTATCCAAAAGGTTGGAATTGCCCTGTAAATTAAAGAACTACCAATTGCATTGTTTCTTGTTTTGACCGGCAAGTCCATAGCACAATTTGGAACATCTTTTTAACGATAGGTGAATGCTGTCAACAGCTACTTTCCATACTGGGAGGAATAGATTAGTTATTGGCTACTTCCACTAATGTCATCCATATGCTGCTTAGCAAAAGAATGGTGCATTTGTATGGCAGTTCTTTCCCATGGCTTAAGCGAATCAATTCAGTAATGAATTCAGTTTATAACTCTATCTCTTTTGGGGCATCAGAGCATGTCTATTCAGAATCACATTTTACTCTTTCTCCTTTTTTACTATCTCGCTGTCTTTGTTGCAGGGTATATCTGGATAACTGCACCTGGTGCTTGCTTATATTGATAAGGATAATTGCATGCTGCACATGTGCAATAAGCTATTTAAAAGCAAATTGTAATTTATTTATTTATTTTCTTTTTTAATATAATCAACTACTGTCTTTTTATTAAGCTGCACATTCACTGTTTAAAGTTGAAATTTTATATTGTCATTTTATAATTACTAAAACAAAAGAAGATATAACCAGGCAACCACAGCAGAGTGCAAAAAACTGTTTTCCTCCCACTGAGGTAAATAAAAATGGTGAAACTAAATTTAAAAACTTTGCTCAAAGAAACATTTATGTTGAGGCAAACATGGTAAAATCAAGAGTGAATAGGCTTTTTTATACAGGACTAGATTTTGTGGTGAGTACTTCAGTCATGCAAAAAACCCCTAGAATTTGGGGCTTGATTATATTCAGTTTGATTCTTAGCTTAAAAGAAAGAAGTTTGCAGAACTGGAAGCTCTGCAGTATTGACTCATTTTTTAATGTCTGAAATTAGATTTTTGTTGTTCTTTCTGCAAAGTGAAAAATTGATGTATTGTTATATTCTCTATCACTAACATTCTTTGTTGGAATATTTTACTGCAGGATTTTCAAAACCGTGCTGCAGTTCGGGAACTGAATGTAATTCCACCCTTGCTGGGACTACTGGAATCTGAATATCCGGTCATTCAGTCGTTGGCCCTTCAAACCTTAGAAGTAATTAGCAAAGACAGGGAAACCAGGATATTACTGGAAGAAAATAAGGGATTAGATTGCCTTCTGAATATACTGGAAAACAATGTACGGTTTACTTGCCTTAAAAGTCGTTTTGTTCTTGGTGCTGATGTTTGTATGACTAATGAGAAATAATACTTATTTTATGGAAGAGAAATATAAGAACAAAGAGTTACTTACTTGGAGGGAACTTTGATAGAAATAGGATAAGCTAGGATATCTAGCTTACTAAGAAAAGAAGCAATGACATTTCCCAAAGTGTTTATTATTCAATTTTTGAATTGAGTTTACTTTATATAATGGCTTAAATTGTATCTAAGCAGTTCAGGTGTCACAATGGGAAATATAATGCATAGAGATATTAGTGAAGTTTTTTAAGATCACAAGCCCATTGTCAGTACCTGTCTAGCCTACTTTGATGTAAATTAAAAACTTCTGGGGGTTTTACTATTTTTAATAAATTGTGTTGAATCCTAAGTCATCATGAAATAAATGATATGAAAATATGTATTTTTAAATATGTACTTTGCAGTATGAATAAACTGTCCAAAAGAAAGTTGCAACAATTATCCTACAAACTTAAAAGCCTAAGATATTTTAGTCCTCATTTCAAGATTGTTTGGGTTTTTTTGCTTTTTAAATTTTTTTTAGGAACTCAGTGATCTGCATATTGAAACTCTTGCTGTGTTGGGAAATTGCCTCGAAGATGTGCATACTCTGCAGCAGATTCAGCTGACAGGAGGCCTTAAAAAACTAATTTCATTTTTAGAAGTCTCTACTGTTCCTGATATTCAGAAGAATGCAGCAAAGGCAATTACCAAGGCAGCTTATGACTGTATGTGACTTTTCAATAATCCATGGACATGAAATTGTTTATGAAGTAAATTTTTATCCAGAATGAGGCTATCTTCTCAGATTGAGGGTAGTACTTGTGTTGAGGAAAGCACTGGCAAGAATTAATTACAGTGATGAGTCTCACCAATCACAGCAGCAATTGGATGCTAGGAGATTATATATAGATATAATCTCCTAGCATTTTTTGCCTCAGTTTATTTTCAATTTTTTTATTATTTTATTTTAATATGTTCTTGTAAAATGCTTCATCAAAGGAAAATGGAGCTCTGAAAATATGATCCCTGTCTTTTGTTTAGTGATGCCAGCTGACTGCCCTCTTAAGCCACCTTTGCTGGCACTGCTTCTGCCTTTATCTGTTAAGACTTCATTGCAAGCTGACTTCCTTTTGCATTCAACTGCTCTTCTAAATGTCAGGCAATTTCAAATACAAATTCCTTTAACAGAGGCATGAAAGGAAACCTTTCAAATGGCTTGCAGATTAATATTCCCAGGGGAGTTAAATAGTTTCATTGTAATCTTTTTATAATTATTCATCCTATAGTTCTTTTTTATATACTTTTCTTTAATTCACTGAGGAATTCTGAATTAGGCAGAACATGCTCATCATTTATGCCCACAAGGATGCTCTTTTAATCAAATTACATTTGAAATTTCTTCTGTACATTGGCTACTGAGTTGCAACATGTGCCAAGTAGTGTTGTATAACAAAATGCAATGCAACTAATGACATACTTCTGACTATAGATTTTATTTCTGTCAAGGGATTTTTATGACAGTAGAATTTAAATATTTCATTCATAATTCTGGCACCTTGTGGTTGAATCATGGCTTTATGTGTATTTTAAAAATGGGTCATTTAATTAAATACATGGATAAAATAATCTCTCCTTTCTGCCATATTTCAGACCTCCTTTAGTCTCTCCCCATGCTATCTTTCTGATTCTTTTCTCACCTTGCTTAGTTTGATATCCTGAATATTTGTAATTATTTGGATTGAAAATGATACACAGAAGGAGTGTCCAAGTATTCTGTGGGTTTTTCTTTGCTTTTGTCATTATCTGTTAGAAGCTTGGCAAGTCACTGAAAATTGTTTTCATTAATGTTCAGGTATCAAAGACAGGAAGGGACCTTCTTATGTCAGTATTTTCTTTGTGTATTTTCCTGTGTTGTTATTTTATTACGCTACTTAGGACTGTCAGTATCATTTTTATAGTCCTGTGACAGGCTTGTAAGTTGTATGCTAAGCAGATTTATATTTGCTCCCACTGCTTTCTACTGCATCTTCCTCTTTTATCATATTTATTTTCAAATAAGCGTAGCCTCCTTTTCCTTTTTCACACTTTTTTTTCAGTTTTTGTGGCCTAATATTTTAGCAGCTGTTAGTAGAAGCATGTCTGAGCACATTTTTAAAGCACGGTTGCAAGAACCACACATAATATATTACAGTACTGCCTGTGATCTTATATCATGGGATGTTACCGTCAGTGAAGATGCATCTTCTTGTCATGCTTCTTTACAAATGGAGTCAATGAGGTTTCATTATAAAGGTTTGCTCTCTTCTTCAGCCTATGACAGTTAGTATGAATGCAGCAAGCTGGGAAAATACATCAAAAGGAGATTTAAAATATTTGTGCTGTGGAATTTTGGTGACACCCAGATAGACAACAGGAAACTTCATGTCCTGGTGTAGTAGAAAACACGGTCCAGTAAACTTGCTGCTCAGTGTAGTCCCCAAAAGCACTGACAATTTTTCAGCTACCTAGTGTACTGGTCTAAAGTCAGCCTTGCAGTGAAAAGAAAAGGCCATTATAAGAAACAACCCAAGTGCAAAAAGAAAACAGAAATATTTTCAGTTCTTGGTTTGTGATTGGATTGTGGTTGTAAGCATACTAAACAGCCTATCCAAAATGCAATACTAATATATACAGTACTACTACTTGCTTTGATGTGAATCCAGTATAATACAACACAGCTCTCAGTTCTGTAGTGACTTTTTCATTAAATTTGCAATACCTATACCCCCATTCTTCAGGTTTGATAATCATGGTTGTAATTTACCAACATTTCCTGTCTACTTGGGTATAAAAATACTGCTTTTCATTGGCATGAAAAACCTACTTCTGCCATGACAGAACATGTATCTAGCTGGTTGTTTTTTTGTTTTTTTTTTAATTCTGGCAGCTGAGCATACAGCAGTATCGGGTTTTGAAATTATTGTTGACAGATGGAATTTGGTTTTGGATTAGGTTTTTTTTCCCTGATAGATGTGATCATCGCAAGCAGTTTTGTTTATGTCTCTTTCAACTCTTTGGAAAGGGACTCTTGAAACTTGGTGTTGTTGTTATAAGATATATATATCCCTTAAGAGTTATTCTCAGTATCAGAATAAATTACATGGTATAAAGATGATATGCAACTTTAAATACCATCTTTAGGATGCTTCTCTGCTTAAGTACATTAAAATGGATCATATTTCTATACATAATCATTATGCCTTTGTCCCTGAATTTTTGTTGTTCTGTAACATAATTTTGAATATATTATATTAATTTATTGATTATTTTGTTTTGTTTGCTGAGAATTACCCTGGTGAGTTGTACTGTGATTCCTGCCTTGCCCACCAAATAATGCAGTCATTTCAGAATATTAAATTGTAATCTAATGCTATAAATTATTGAATGTCTGTGAGTGGATTATATAGACTGTTGATTAAGAAGAGCCTGATTTTCCCCTGACAATGCCAGACACATCAGCAACAACAAAATGCTGTGGAGTATATGGAGAAAGTGATGATCACTCTTGCTCTGCCAAACTTCTGATTTGAAGCTCTCCACATTCTTTGTGAATCTCAGTGCATCTCATGCTCAAAGGGAAGCACACCAAAGATGCTCTGTGGCCTGAATAACAAGGGCATTTCATAAAACTGATCTTTGTTTATCTGAGTTAACTCAAGATCAGTGAGAGGTCATGATACTATTTAACATTAACTTTTTTCATTTGAAATTGGTATAAATAATTACATAAGGTGATGACAGTGACCTGAAAAGTACTTAGTAGAAGTCAGATCATGATTTTGGGGTAAGAGGGGGAAATAGGAAAATATATTGAAAAATTAAGGTTGTCTCACCACGGGGTCAATGCGTTAAAATCTGGACAGAATGGTAGATACTCCAAACTCTTTTAGTTGTGTGTGCTTTATTTTCCTTCATGTTAAATCAATGTATTCAAATCACTTAGGGGTCAAGAAATTAATCACTGTAAAATTGGTGTTGGCACTGACATACAAAGTACTTCAGTATAAACTATGCTTTTCAGTTGTGCAATCTTTCTAGTCTGTAGTAAAGGACACAAAGGAAACAACTCATACAGAGAGAGGATCAGAAGAAAATGTTCATCCCTTAGGTAGAATTGGCACTTGGATATCGAAATATTAATAATTTTCATTGATCTAACTGCCTAAATATACAACCATACTCTTTATCATAAGTTCGATTTCAAAATGACTTTATTATTGTAAAATTATTTTTCTGTTTAAAATATTTTAATTACTATTTTCACTCATTCAAATTATTTATTCATATTATTATTTAATATAGGCATAAATTATCTTTAAAATAAATGCTTACCCATCATCATAGCTGCTTTTAAAAGCAAGAATAATTTTAAAGAAAATCTGTAAACAAATAAGTAACTAGCTGTACAATAAAAAAGTTACTGAGGCATGAAGAACTAGAGATCATTATTAGGGAGTATGGACTGCCTTAGCAAGCAACAGGCCAGTGACACACTTGACAACTTGTCAAAACAGTCTCTCATCCCAATTGAGGCCTTCTCTTGAGAGCTGGCTGATATGCATCAAGGTTGTGGCCAAAGTTCTGCTGACACTTAAAATCCTCTCTCTTTTATTTTTTCATCTTTGTTTTGAGATTTCATTTGTGTGTCTGAGGCTTCTAAAGGAGTTTAAAACTGAGCTAAAGAGGAGAAATCATCTAGGCCTGTCTCATGTCCATGCTTTGAGTCATTTCTGCTCTAATTACATTTTTGATCAAACTTGCCTTTCATTGACTTTGTGGGCTTGTGTTTGTTTACTTTTATTCACTACAGATTCAGATTTATCTAAAATAATACTTAAAATATTTTTTTCCCTTTAATTTTTTTGGGGGGAGACAGCAATCCAAAGAAGGGAGTGATCCCTCATAATGGTAGCATGCATTGGTAAAATTTCTAAATATTTTGAAGTCCCATTGACTTCTCAGTTCCTGAAATTCTTTAATACATTCCAAATTCTACTATGTAGATATAACTTCCAGCATGTAATTAGTCTGGTTTAAGTTATGCATATAGTTAAATGTTTATTGACTCTCCTTGAAGAGTTTCTGTGCTCTGCAGTGCCTTTCTGCATGAGGAAGTTTTTTTCAGGGATCTTTCTAAGAAACACCTGCATTTCTGATCTCATCAGTTTTGAGATGAGGGAGTTTATCAGTTTATTGGTATCTACATAGAGATGTCTGTAGATATGGGTGCTGTGTGCTGTTACTTGTGCAGAGGAAGGAGCATCTCTCCTTCCGCAGCTGCTGCCAGTCAGTGCAGTGTAGGTCAGCAGTGAACACTGTGCTAAACTACAAAATCCAAGTTCTCTGCAAAGTGGACAGAAAATTTTCTTTGTAATGCTCCTTACTTGTTTTTGTCTATTTTAATACATTGAGTGGTATTTCACCAAGTTCTATTGTACATTTACTGGAATGTTTTCCAGTTTTATGCATTTGGACTTGGTTAGCATAAACTGAAGTTCAGCACGATTCTGAATAAGTATGATCTGTTGCATTGGAAAAGCTGTTTCCATCAAGCCTGTGTGCACTCTGTGGTTTTAAAGTCTTGCAGAGAACAAACTTTGCATTCTGTTGGGCTGTGTATGTTTATACTGTGTTTAATAGTCATTATTTGGGCTTGGTTCAGAGTTCAATGAAGCCTAATCCAGGAGCTGGATTTTGGATGATCCTTGCGCATCCCTTCCAACTCAGGATGTTCTGTGATGAGATTTGGCTCAGGTCCTTTGTGCATATTTCTTAGTGGCTGGTGCCTCTGTTACCAAAATATTTCCAACAACTAAATGAAATCAAATTAATGTCCTTTCACTGATTTGGAAAACAAATGCAGATTAATGCTATTGTTATTTCTCATTTATAGCTGAAATACGAAAAATCTTACATTGGGAAGAGGTTGAGAAATTTCTCCTAAGCCTTTTGGAAACTAACAATGATGGAGTTAAAGTTGCTGCTTCCCAAGCCATTTCTGTCATGTGTGAGAATATAGACAGTAAATGTGTCCTTGGACTCCAGGGTAAGTATGGTGGGAAAGGATGAAATATGAATTTGTGTTTTTTCTCTTTATAAGGAGAATATTACAATTTTGCTGATTGCCATGGCTTATTTAAATGTTCATATATATAATTATTTCTTTCAAAGGGATTCCTCAGCTAGTAAAGTTGCTAAGCAATGATAATGAAGAGCTAAAAGAAGCTGTAGTGACAGCATTAGCTAATTTGACAACAGCCAATCTTAGAAATGCAAGGTGAGTCTGCAATAATAAATTATTATTTTAAACACTTACCTGAAGTGTTAATATTTTGATTTTTAAAGAATGCCTCATCTTGTTCTTATGCTACAAGGCAGGTCTGTTTGAATTTGACTGTAAGGCACTTTTTGGTGCTTATGAGTCACCTGGAATAGCTAGGTTCTCATCAGTGTTACAAGAGTTGTGCCATCTCTACTAACGTTAGCATAATCAAGGAAAGGTCTGAAGCAGATGTAATGAAAGCAGAGCTGTAAATCACGTTTTGAAGAGAACATATGAGCAAAATATGCCTTATAGTCTAAAGCATTTGATATGGAGTTTTTTTTTAAATCCAAAATCTTTGATATGTCTTAAAACTTGATGGTTCATACAACTTTTTTGACTGATCTAAATCCATTCTTTGAGGGAGATAGATGTCCTGAATATTGGCATTGTTTTGCTCTTCCTTTTTTTAATTATTTCCCAAGTAATAGAGAATGCTTGTAATGCATTCTCTGAAAGAAAAGAAGTGTACCTTCAGAATCCAAAATTACTAACAAAGGTAACAATGGTTGGCTCACTATATGTTCCAAAACAATTATATGAACTAAATTCTACTGTCAGCTGCAGCATTCTTTTATCCCAACTCAATTAGAAGTCCTGTACAGAGAAGAATAACAGAGCAGTGTGATGTATATGAGCAATCACATGTAATTTACAAACAAACAAACAAACAAAAAATCCTTCAAAGTTTCTTGGAATATACTTAAAGAAGATATAATAGAGTCACAGGCATTCTTTGAAGTGAAAAAGTAAAGTAAATCACAAAACAAATTGTTTCAATTTATTGATTCAGCTCTAATAGTCACTCGTATTCACTTAATGTTACCAGATGGAGCAATAATTTGACACAAGAGAATAATACTCTGTTCTCAGATTCACATAGTACATTTTTTTTTTGTCTGATATTCTGCTCTCCTCATGTGCTGGACTCTTCAGTTGGTGTCAGTGGGAGTCACACACACATAAAACGAGCACAGTGCTGGAGTCCAGAGGTCAAACTTTCAGCTCTGCTACAGCTGGTTTTCGTAGCGCAGCCCTTTGAGGTTTCACATTGTGAAAGGGGGATCTCTGGAGAGTTTTGAGTTGGTATAGCAGCTTATGCCAACTCATTCCATTTCTTTTGCTAAGGAGATAGTCAGGACATTGTTTAGCTCAACTGCTGGAACAATTCTCTGAGACCTCAGGCAGGAAAATAGCTGTCTCTGTTCCTTTGCATTATAATGAAGTCTGTATTTGTTTCTTGCTGGGCAGAGTCAGGAAATTGTAAAGGTGGCTTACATATACTTCTCTCTCCTTGCAATCCAGCTTCAAGTACAATATGGAAGCACCAGATAATCTAATCAGAGGCCTTCTGTGAAAATCAGGAAGCAATAATTTACATTAAATATGTATATTGGATGAATTCCATGTGACTATATAATTACTTCAAAGCTTCATTTCTAAATCAAAACCCTTAATAAGTCACAGAAGGGTCTGAGTGTGACTAGGATCTATAAATGAATATATAGTGTTGAACTCTTAGCTGATACAAATTGGTATAGTTCCAGCTCACTGACTGACTATCAGGCCCATATTTATTTTACATTCACATAATAGGAAAAAAAATAGTTTGGAGAAAATTCATTCCATATTGAGTTACCATAATCATATTTCATACTAGAATGTTTCATTTGTATGTCCTGTAGACCACTGAAAATAAGTGTATAAATAATGGAGATGCTGATGCACTTTTATAATAATGTGACTTCGCTGTGTGATTATGTTGACAATATTCTGATCTCAAAAGAAACTGATGAGACTAGTGCCCTTTTATCATTAATGTATTAGATTCTTGTTATAAACCCTTCAAGAATATAAAATCAGAAAGGTAGTAGCAGCAGGTGGACCTTATGTAGCAAGAACAAAATGGGTCCAGTGATGGGGAAGACTATTTGCTGTAAGTGCTTTCACTTTTTACTGGCCAGTCAAATATTCAACCTTGTTGAACTCGTATGCATGCATTCTGCTGTATTTCATTTCATAAACATTTTTCTGTATTATGTTGATTGAAGAATGTGTACCTTGCCCTTTTATTTCGTTTGAGGTATACGTTTGAGGATATAAAATGAGTACAAGACATTTCTATTTTTGCTGGAGATCTGTTGTTCTTGTTAAGAGTATCAAAAAGTGCTCCCAGCTTTTCATATAATACAGAAAAAAATATGTAATTTAAAGCAATCGTGTAATTAAAACTCCCACCATAGGTAGCTCATAATGATAAAGTCTTTCATTGATTAATAGCACAAGAACAGCGTAGGCAATGGGCAATACTACCCCCCACTAATGTATATTAACCTTGACCTTTAGGTGCTTCCCCACAGCAATGAAAGGCTAGTTTTATACCCCTACCCAATCAAGCCTTTGTTCCTCTGCTGAGACAACTAATAACGGTGTCAAATTCGGTGGAGGTTTGGTAATTAGAACACCTGTTCACGATGAACGGGACGGAGACCAGCTTGTCATTTGACACAAGTCCTCAAGCAACCACGATTTGGCAAAAATAAATAAATTATTGAATTACTCTGCTTCCCGGTGTGTTTTAACAAAAAATCTAGAGCAGAAGAGGACATGAGTCCCATACAAGTGGTTTGAGTTTTCAGGTTTACTGGAGAACATGGATTTTAAATAGGATCTCTACCAGAAAACATAACCATTAATCTAAATAACTTCTAAAATGTTTCAGCATTTAAGTTTTTGCTGCAGAGCTGATGTTGTGTCCCACTTCAATAGCACATAGGAAAAAATATGGTGGTCAAATGCCTCCTTAGATTACAGACTGACATCCTCAGAATATGCTTTTATAAGAATTTTACCATAAGGACAGAGTTTTAATGCTGATCAATATTGATGATAAATCTTTGTTAATAACTAGGCTCAGTAAAAATGAAATTGCAAAGTACATTGCAGTTTAAAATATCACGTGCTTATCCTAATGTCTTATGTTACTGTGTGCATAGCTCTGAGGTCATCCTTGATAGATATGTCAGAATTTGTTTCTGTGGTCATCTTCTGGAAAAAAGGAGAATTATGCTTAGTTGGGTATTTGCATCCATCTTTTCTATCACATTTTTTTAATACAGAGCAACAACTTGCTTTATTGAAAGCAGTTATTTGGACAGCAGAATGCCATTTAAAGAATCCTGAAGCTCTCTGGTTTTGCTGTGTCCAGGCACCGGGCAGTGTGGGTGCAGTCACTCCAGTAACGGATGTGATGCACAAATTGAACAATTGCACACGAACAAAGAAACAGCAGCGTCATCTGTTGGGCAGGAAAATAAGTGATTGTGTGCCACACATCTAATCCTGGAACAAATGGCTTACCTCAGCCTCTGCCTATTTTTTCTCATTTAAAGTATAATCAATTATTTTCGCTTTTCATGTATTTAGGATTAGATAATCATGTTAAATATAAATATGATATGAGAAGTAGCACATAGAAATAAGCTCTCACGTATACCAGTTAGTCAGACATGAATTTGACCAGCTCTTTCCTTCAGTATTGTCGTAGCACAAATGCCATTTCTAATAGCTGCCTTCATAAATCTGGCAATGTCTGAATTCTGGGCACCTAATGGATTTGCCACTAAAGGAAAACATATGCTCTGAAATTTAGAACTTTGTGCTGAACATGAAAACTAATTTTAAGCCTCAATAATATTTGTCCTCAATTTTTTATTTTAACATCAAAATTTATAGCATTCAGTTAGAATTTGGTATGAGGGAGGAAGGAAAAGGATGGTTTTTCTTCAGCTGTACCAAGGGCTGCAGAAAGTTGTGGTAAATGACAAAATATTTCTCCTGGGATTTACAATAAGTGCCAGGTGACAAAATTCTGTTTTGTATCTGGATTCAAGATAGTAAAGTATCATCCCAAAATTTACAAAGTCAGCAAGCTTGATGTTATTTAATTTTCTAATGCCTAAATTCACAGGAATCAGAGAACCTATTTGAATTCACAAAGGTTATATCCATATAGGCAGTTCCAGGCATTGGTGCAGCATCTGAATGTATGCTTTCTGAAATGTATCAAGATTGTCAAGATTTGAGAGCAGTTTGGGATAGGAGCAGAGGTTGGGAGCTCATTGGTTATGGACAGTGCCCAGTGAGGAAAAAGTTGCGTTGTTCCCTTGACTTTAGTGGGTGTTATATCTATTATTCCAAACTGAAATTCATACACTGATCTAATGACTCAAAATACATCCTTAATCTGTTTCACCTGTAGTGAGAGTGTCTCATCTTTTTCAACTGAGATTTTCAGTACACAATAGATTTTTTTATTGTTTATAAGATGAGCATGGCTGTCAAGGAAAAAATTTGAGGAACTTCCAGGTTTTTTTACATTCCAAATATTGTTATTATTAGGAAGTAGGGATTGCTACCATTAAGTAGTAATATCACAAGGTAGTAATCTTCTCTATTAGCAAATGGGAAACTTAGTAATAGCTTTTATCTTTCAAGACTGTCAATAGAACCTAATTCACCTAAATATTAAAGTGTTGATATTATGTAAGATAATACATTTGCATGAATATATATGGTAATTTTTGAGAACAGGAACATAATTTAATAGCATAAAAAGGTGATGGTCCACCCTAGGTTTTGTCTTTTTTAGTGGTTTTAGTTCTTTATGACATAAGTTCGTTTTTCTGAAGGAAGAAATCAACAATAGAATGCTGACTGTATTGTGTAGCAGTAATATGCTTTAATACTGACCCCTAGTGACAGAATTATATTTTTGAGCTAATGTGCTGCAAGGTAAAGGGGTGTTTTTGAGGTTTTTGGGTTGTGCTGTTACTTTTTTACGTTAGCATCCACGTCTACACTCTGTAAAATACAGTTATTTCAGGCCACCAACAGGTTCTTCTTTTTCCTTTCTCTTACTCTATATACATATTGTGGGAGGAACTGTATTTAAAAAAACAAACAAACAAAAACCAAAGAACAACAAAGTCATTACCTATTACCTAAGAGCTCACAAGCTTTTCCCTGCAAGTTACATCCTGACTTCCTTTGAAAACTGCAAAATGTTTTATGTCAAATTTCTGCCTTGGCCGAAAAGCTAAGTCCTGTGCCTGGGATGTCACTCAGAAACAGGTTCCCATTAAGACTTTAACATCACATTTAGATGACTGATACACACCCACAGACATGGGTCTGTGCCCTGCTGGCAGTCAAAAACCTTTCATACAGCCAGCTGTTGTGTTTTTCTCTTAGATTGGGAAGGTGTGGCTGCATGGGAAAGCCCTTCTGTAGGCTCAGACACTGTCTATTTTCTTCCCAGTAGACTTGCACCAAAAAAAAAAAAAATTGTTATGCATTCTCCTGGATGTTTTTGTTTTTTTTTTTTTTTTTTTTGGTGGTGGTGGTGGTGGTGGTGGTGGTGGTGGTTTTTAACTTTGGGGTTATATTCAAGGCAAAGACCAATATAGAACATTTATCTCTATCTAACACAGATCTTATGTCCACATCCTAAAGTGCATGGAAACCTAAGTAGGTCCAAAATAGTTTCAGGCAGAACACAAAACACTTCTGATCTGGGATGATGAGAACTACATAGAAATTTTGCTCCTTGTAGATACTGCCGAATGTTTTGGCCTGTTTGTACAACCCTACTTTCAAATCCTTGCAGTATGATCACTGTTTATCTTAGCTGTGGATGGCTGGCATTTCACTTAGAGCATGTTTGTTGTCACCTGTAACTTCCCATGATGGATTTCTGTGGGATCAGGTGAAAACCTTTTCTTCCTGGATGGAGACTCCTAAGCTCGGGAGAGAAAACTTTCTTTTGTGTAGAGGCACAAGTACCATGATTACTCTTGAGTGTGTATCCTTGAAATGTCATTCAGTGATAAATTATGCTTTTTATGAATTAAAAGTGGCAAGGGTTATTCTACATCTAAGTAAATATTACAGACAAATGTATTGGTGCTTTTGTATGCACATTTTTTTTGTAGTAGATTTCTAAATTAAATTATTAAGGTGTATATTTTAACTTCCTTAAGTTAAAGTAAGTGATGTTGTTTATTTGTTTATTTAAAGTGTGAAGTTGTGTATTTGAACTAAGGAGATTTTTCTGTAAGGAAATTTCAGGGTTATGACTGACCTTGCAAGCTTAATTCTGCCCTGCTGTGATTTAACCTGTGCACTGACTATGGCATGTTGGCCACTTGGACTGTCATCTGGTTAACATAGGGTTTCACAAGTAACCTTAACATTTTACCTACAAATTTAGGAATTTTATTGTAACATAGTCATATATGTGTATTTTCTTAGAGATGTAATTTAAAGAGAGAAGGCTAAAAGCATAAATTTCTGCACCCTAAATAATCATAAAAGCTTGAGCTTGTAGCAAGGCAAAACAGACAGCTGCCCTTTGAGATATGTTCACAGTTGTCCAGAAAAGAGTTATCCAGAAGTGAAAGCTCAAGTTCACAATCCAAAGTACTGTGTGTAGAGACTGACTTGGCACAGCTCTTTTATCCTTTCTCAGCTGGTGCTTCCAAGGAAGAACCACGGGATCTTTCAGGAGCAAAAAGGTTTTCTATTGTTGAATTTTAAGCCTTCCACGTAATAGTGGAAATACCAGAAATTCTTTACAAAGGTTGCAAATATTCTAACTGAAAGTCTCAGGCATCACGAACAGATAGTTCATTACCAATGCTCCTGTAATATTTTAAGTCAGGTATACTACAGTTTTAGAACTGAGATCTGTGTAACTTTGTCAGATGAGTTCAATGATAGACATTAGAAGATCTCTGTGAATTGCTAAATGAAAGTCAGGTATTACAGTCTCTGCTAACCCAGAGAGTTTAAGCTTTTATTGCATCCAGACTATGAGGTTTATTGAGTTTTGGTTTTGTTACAGTTTTAACAAGATACTTGTCATTAGAAAATAGGAATAGAGGCTTCAGTTCCTGAAATGAAAAATTAATATGGTTTGTTGATATCATCAATATTTTTATTGGAGCACAAAGGGCCCCCAGATTGCAGATCAGCGTCTCTTGAGCTAGATTCCCTTACTCAGAATAAACATACTGACATTAATCTCCCTTGTCTAGTGAAGAAAACTGAAGTAATATTAGTCTTTAAATAAAATACGAGTGACTATTTACAACAGTCAATTGCTTTTGAAAATAATTAAATCACAAAGTGAAATTTTTGATAAGTGCAGAAGACATTTATTGGATGTGATTATTCTGATGGCATAACAAGGCTAATGAAGAATATGAATACATTTAAGGAATAAAAAAGGAAGCTATTTCTTGACGCTTTTTCAAACTTCTGGATATGATATTCTTTCTCAGACAGAAATTGCATAAGAGAGCTGGATCAAAAATGCCTTGCGTGAAAAAGAAGTCATACGATTTAACACAGATAGAGTTGATTTTAAAAAATGTGTGTAATTAGATGCATAATTCTTGTGCATAATTTACATGCAATTATGTATGAAAATGAGCTATGCACAGGCATAAATGGCTAGCTAAGCACCTCACACACAATCACAGTAATTTTGCACAGAAATTAAACATGCAGTTGCAAACACATTTGAAAAAAAATGAAGTCCAGTGAGGAGGAAAAATTTGAATTTTTCTGAGCAGAAATTGTGTTAAATCCTCAGTCAGGAGTGGGGGGAGTAAACAGCATAGAAGTGAATAAAAATGTAATTGATTTTAAACCAGTTTATGTTCAGTCATGGTAGAAGAAACAAAACCAAACATACTTTACCATTTTTATGAAGTGTCAGTCTCACTAGTGTAAATTTAGTACAATCCTGAGTAAACAGTGGTGTCAAGCTGTATAGCTCTTCTCCTCTCTGTCCCCTCCCCCAGAGGTTGTTTAGCTTGGGGGTTTGAGGGGCAATCTTCGTGTTTTCTGGCAGCTCTTTGAACACTCTTTAGTTGCTTTCTTCCTTAGGCTAGACTTTCTCTTCGTGAAGAAAAGCTACCTGGACCATTCCTGATGCTCTAAGTAAATAATCTGTTATTTTTCTTGCCATGGCTAGAAGGTTTGGTCACAGACCAGAGCTTTTATGCTTCTGTGATGCCAACAAAGAGGTGGTTCTTGCTGCAGAGTGCTTTTAATACTAAAAGTAAAATGAAGTATAAAAATCCCGCAGAATTTTCATCAAATTTTTTACTGCTGATTGCTTTCACAACACACTCCCAATATCTGAGCTTTCCTCTTGCGCTGCAGACAACTAAAGCAACAAAATACTCACTTCAATGACATTCATACACATCTCCAAAATGTCTGTTAAAAAAAAGTTTGTATTGTGAAGTTTTTGGTAATGATTTTGTTGTCAAATTTTAATTTATTTTTGCAGTAAAATCAGTAAAGAAATCTTTGTTTATCCTCAGTCTCTCAGCATTTATTTTTTGAGTCTTATGTTACCTTTTAGAGAATTTTCAAGAAAATGTCTTAACACTACAATGTATATTTAAAATTAATAAATTAAATATTTATTATGTAACCTTTTAATATTTGTGTTCCCACTGACAGGTGAAAAAATATTTTAGCTATTCTTGAATACAGTAATTTGAATCCAGTTGTGATCAGAATTTTACTGTTTCACTAAAGAGCATGCTTAGGCTCCTTAGGGTACCTGAACTGTGTGTAGCTTGAGTAAGGTAAATGCCTAACCCTTTTAGGCTAGGCATTGTAAGGATCATAATATATGCTTATAATTATTAACATTTCATTTATTTTAACTTTAATTCAAACTCTGCAATTCCTACTCCAGTCTTATATTTTTTTTCTTCCTGTTTGTAGTTCAGATAGGCAGCTTCCACTTTTGAGGAAAAAAAAGATGATGTGACAGATGCACCATCCCCCTTTTTTTTTTTTTTTTTTTTCTTGTTGTTGTCTTCTTTCCTTTTCCCTAACCTCTTTTCTTCTTGTTTAGGAAAGTATGTACTTTGAATATATACAAAACATGGAGGAAAAAGCTTGTGAATTTATTTAATTTACTCCTCCTCCACATCAAAAAGTGTATATTTCTTTTCAGCTAAACCAAGGCTCACTTCTTCCTTGAAGATATAGTTCTGTAGTGGAAGCACTGATAAATTGCACAGTCTCAGTAGTATGTGTCTGAAGGAGAGTGCTCTGGAGGCAGGGAGAGTCTAGTGCTGATCTGCATTAAGCAAAGACAGAGCTGGTAAAAGCATTTTCTAACTTTTGTTGGCTCATAATAAAAAAATTACACAGTGCATGTCTCTGCCCAAGATAAAAGGAACAAGGACCTCCATACTTAGTGTTGTGGCACCTTAAACTTAGCCATGTTCCTTCTCTCAGCTCCCTTCTGAGGTCAGGTTCTGTGGCCCAGGGTGACAGTGCTGTTTCTGTGTTCTCCAGAGGCCTGTGGAGTAGGAGTGGAACTGTGGAACTATGGAACTATGGAACTATTCCCCATTCTCCTTCTTCTGTGTGCATCTCTATTACCAGGACACAGCACTGTCCTCAAATGTTCATGCCCTCTTAAAAACTTATTCTCAAAGGTATTGGTTACCTTCAACTCTTGTTACCAGCCATTGTCACTTCAAACAAATTCTTTTTGCCTTGTGCTCAGATGTGCTACTTGATTAAACGATGTGCATGAAACTGGGATTCAAAACGAGTCTGCGCAGAAGTAGAATGCAGGATAAAATAAATATGTATGATCTTCTAAATCAGTGGTTCTCAACCTTTTTGAAGTTGAGTGGCACTTGAGAAAATTGGCTGTGCTCTGTACCTTGCTGAGGTCAGGTCTGAGCTCATGAGGAGCCGTCACCTTGCTCTTTTGTTAAGTGCTTGTGTACTTGCTGGTTTTATGGAAATTATAGTAAATCTGCTTATGATGTGAGCTACGTCATTCAGTGCTGTGTATCATTCTGTAGCCAGTCTGTTAGGGACTGTATCTTTACTAGGAGATCCTGTGGGAGAATATGTGTATTCTTGGGTGTAATATGGGAATAGTAAGTCCTGTACTTACTGCAGAAACATTAGATATACTATACCTGTGAGATGCAGTGCTGCATTTTATGAGTAGTGAATCTGTCCCATAAATCCTGGAATTTCTGTGTATCCATTGTAAAGAAGAAACAGCTTGATTTTGGTTTTGGTTTTTTTCCTTCCTGGGTGAAGTGTGTGTCTATGCACTGCATGATGCAGTAAATCTGATAGCTCATGGACACTCACTGTGTGCAGCTGAGTGTGTAAGGTGGGTCTCACCCAAGCTGTTCCAGCAGGTACTCCATGGCATTGTTACACGTGCTGTTAATGTGATGTTTTCCAGCACGCCTGTGATACATGTGGTGTACAGCTCATTCTTACATGTGCAATCAGCATGTCCAGAATTTCTTCACATACAGCAGCCCAGATAGAGCTACAACTGTCCTGAAGCTGAAAATTTGGATAAAATTTTCATGGGTAAGATAAGACAGTATTAACCAAATAAGTGTAGTGGCCTTACCTAAGTAAAAAGCCCAAAACAACCACAGGAAAAAAAAGCCACACAACACATAAAACATTTTCAGCTCCTCTTGATCTGGTCAGGTAGGAAGGGGGAAGGAGGACACAAAGGGAAATCCAGCTACTTGAAGGAAGACAGAGGGGTGCAGTGTGGGACATCTGAAAACATGGGATTTACTTCTGAATAGAGACCAAAGTGTTTACATTAAAGCTACTGGTGCTCCAAGAGGGTTAATTAGGCAACACCAAACTGACCCTGTATCTTAATGCTGCACCTTCAGTCCCTGGATTGCTGCTTTTTCCATGGTTTTCTAAACAAGTAACTATTGTCTGCCTACCAGATATTGTTAGATCCGTGCTCCAGCACTGCTTGTGAGCTGCTACTGCCTTGCACCTGAGGCAGAGATGAGAGTAACAAGCCCCATTAGGCTCTGCTTGTTCATTCCAGGTATGCTCAGGAGCATCTGTATCCCCCTCTCTGACCAGGTGGAGATACTTGCACTAAGATGAGTTCACAGTAAGACCTACATCATGTTGCCCACGTATTATTTTAGTAATTATCATTAGTGGCACAGGTTGGCATGTATTCTACTTTCTGTCCTGTTTGCATAAAAGTGTGACTGAGCTTTCCTCATGGGTTTTTTTTGTTTGTTATCAATGCCAACAGTCTTTGGTAGTATAGTGGTTTCTTTTATATGTGATACTTCTAATCTTGGTTTATTTTGTAACTGTGAAAGTTATCCAAATATTAATCAAATTTTGGTAAGGTACTGTTACAGTAAAGGATATTCAAACAGAGATGTCTTTTTTTACTGTGTTCACAGAAATTCTGCAGAACTTATAAAAAGTGTAAACTCTTTTTTTGAAGATTTTTTATGGTTTTGATGTAGACAACATGTACTAATAGAGGGTATAAAAAGCAGTTGCAGTGAAAATTCAACTTACCATCTGTGCATTCCCATTGCTAACAATATTGCCAACTTTTGTTTAACAAACAGATTAGCCTTAAGTAAAATTATATATCCTCTAATATTACAGCTCCTTACACCTTCTTCTGTCTCGTGCTCAAAGTTGCTATTTCATTAATAATACTTCTTCAGCTATTTTTTCCCCTTGACTTTCACTAACCTAAATCTATGTGGTTCTCCTTAGAAAAAAATCCCGACCATCTTCCTCAATATTATTTTAAATAACATTAACATATATTGAAATAACAATAAAATAATTGACTATTTTGCACGTCTATCTTAAGACTTGTCCATGGGAGCATTTATTCCAGCCCAGCTGAGGGGCAGCACCCTTCAGCCGTGGATGCAGTATCATCTCGTAACAGAGGGAATATGTAAACTGGATCTGCTGTTAATAGACTAGATGATCTGGATACTCTGTTCACTATAAACCTCATTAGTAGTGCAAGAATGATTATGGGGAGAGGTGGTAAGAAGCGTTTGCCTGGAACTAAAGATACAGAATTCTGCACCTTTGAAAATATGCAGGATTTAATTGACTTGTTCAATACCTCAGAAAGAATTCATGTCCTTGTAAGTTAAAGAATCCAGAAGTTTGGTCTGTCTATGGCTCTGCCTTTTGAACTTCTCATCGTGAGTCATACAGAAATCTCACAAACACACATTTATATATACAGATGCCTACTTCTGTATATATGTAAACCTTGAATTGTAAAACTAGTTTAGGTGATAAAAACAGTATATGAAGAAGAAAAAATAACAATTTTTTTTCCCCTTTTTTCATTTTGCTAGTGTTGTAGCTCAGGCTGAAGGAATTGTGCCATTAATAAACACCTTGAAGGCCCAGAGGGATGGAGCCATTTCCAATGCCATTGTAGTGCTCACAAATCTGTCCCTGCAAGAGCCCTCCCGTGCCAGTATCCAGAGCCATGGCATCATGAGTGCCCTTGTGGGGCCACTGCACTCAACCAACAGCCAAGTGCAGAGCAAAGCAGCCTTCGCCGTGGCTGCCTTTGCTTGTGATGCTAATGCACGAGCTGAGGTAAAACTGAGGTTGTGTTTATTGATGATGTTTCTACATCTGAGGTGGGAGTTAATTAACCAAGAATCTGTTGTGTCTGACCTAGAAGTCCTGAGCTTTCTATGTAGTTACTTATTTTTGTGATATTTGTTCTGCTAAATATAGCTCAGTTTTTTAGGAGATTTTGGAAAGAGCTTTCTCTAACTTGAATTTTCATGACTGTGTTTGCTTGCACCAAATTGATGCTTTGCAGCTTTTCAGTGACTTCAGTGAGCTTTAACTAGGGCTATATCTTGATCTGTATATTTAGGAGCATTAAACATCAAGATTTCTTTCAGCTGCGACTGCCAGCTCAACTTTGAAGATGGGAAGTTCAGTCCTCTTTACTCTCCCTCAGTGTTCTGTTGCCCATTTTCAAGGCCTGAACGGCAATGTCTGACCTTGATTAATGAGATACTGGATGTGCATGGAGTAAATGTATTTCAGACAAAACTCAAAATATAATTAATCCTTTGATCAGTGACATCCAGCTAGTTGAACTCTTTTCTGTTTATGAATTGGTCATAGTATTTTCTTCTCATAAATAAGAATGATGCTATGTGCATTCATAAATAATAAGCTAAGGCTTTCTCATGGGTCAAGGATATTAATTAGGACATGAATAAGGGGCACAGATAATTAATCTACCTCTTTCAGTGTCCTTAAAATGTCTTTCTCTTCGGAAATCCAAATGAGCAATATTTCCTCCAGCATGTATAGGAAAGATACTGTATCACACAAGAGAATAGGATGTTAATAAGATTGTCATACATACAATACAAATTCAAATGTATTGTGATGTAAATTAGCTGCTAGGAGGCACCAGAACACAGAAAAAGCTGTGTAAGTCTCTGTGGCAGTCTTGGGTTGCACAGTCTCTTTGGGTTCCACAGTGCAGCCTAATAACTGGAAAGCAGGGCAGAGCCAGAAGGGATGACTGCCTTGTACCACTTAAAAGCTCCAGCCTATGCAGACTTCACAGAAACACAAAATCCCCATAAATTACCTTTTTTCAGCCCAGTGTAGCTTTTCTACAAAGCTTGAATGTTTTGGGAGGTGAATTTCACAAGCTGCTCTTGCTGGAATAGATGAAATATGTATGGCAATGTTTTCACTTTTTTAATAGTTAAGAAATGTAGGCGGGCTGGGACCACTCGTTGAATTGCTGCATTCTAGGAATGAAGAAGTCAGAAGAAATGCCTGTTGGGCTGTTATGGTCTGTGGAAGTGATGAAGTAACTGCAGTTGGACTGTGCAGGCTAGGGTGAGTAGAAATAATATCAAAAGTCAAAGACAATTTTTGATGAGAGAACTCCATTTAAGTCAATCTTTGCATATTTATAGCAGAATAACAAAGCTTTCTGATAAGCTGAAACTACTTTTGCACCACAGATGTTACAGGTGAAATGGTATTGATTTTAAGGAACAGAATCTTCTGACAAAATATAAGCCTGTTGAGAGAACTGTCTAGAATTATAAAACATTTGCTTCTGTGGCTGAATTTGGCTTTATCTTGAAGATAACTTCTATCAGTCAATATTAGGGACTACAGTGCCCCATGCATTTGAAAGTGAAATAAAGACTAAGTTTAATATACAGTAAATTGTACTTACTACACACAGGCTAGATTTGATTTTAAAGCTGTGGTTAACTGCAGGTGTGCTGAAGTGTCATGGAAAAGTGGCCCTGCTTTATTCTTTCTTAGGAACTCACAGGTCCATATATTAATATCTGAATTGCAAAAGCTGGTTTAAGTTATAAGAATTATGACACAGGACTCCTCAGACAAGGAACTCTTTAGTTACTGTTAAATTAAAATATTTGTAATTGCCCTGCTCCCTCTGCTGGGCACTTCTCTGGAGACTGCACAGATCCTTTAAATCCATCTATGAGGGAATTTCAGAGACTCTCAGAAATTCAGACCAGGAGAGGACCTCAAAGGTGATATTATCCATCTATCCTAGTGTGAGCCTGAATAAGGTACACTGACATATTTTAGCTTGGATAAATTTGGGTAAATACTGATCCTGCTGGAGTTTGACAACTTTTCTGAGGAAACCTGTTCCAGTGCTGGAATATCCTTACACTTAGAAGGGGTTTCTCAGTTTTAAATATCCCCTAAAACAAATCACGTTGTCCTGCTTTCAGTGAGATTGAATAACCACTTTTTATAGCAATTTAACTCACTGAATTTTCTCATTTTTCACGTCCCTTTTGTTTCTTTTTCATGACAAAGTAAAAATGTTAGACAAGTTTTGTTTGTATCATTTCATCACACATCTCTGAATTTCTCTAATTTTTTATGCCATTTTGAAGTACCATCTCCCAGTCTGGATGAAGTACTTTGGGGGAGGTCGTACCACCATCAAATGAAGCTCAGTAATTATTTTCTCTATCCTGCATATGGCACTGTTCTTAGTTAATCCCTTTTTTTTGACAGTATCCAAGCAGGACTCCAATTTAAATGTCCTTCAAGTTTGACAGCGTATTATTGATAATAATGCATGAAGCATAGTGTTTCAACTAGTCAGGCACTACTTCATGTTATTTTCATGTCGATCATATTTTCCTGACCTGCTCATGAGTATCCAAGTAGGAATAAGTGAAAAGACTTATAAAAGTCAAAACGTATCTCAAATTCAGCTCATATCTCACATCTACTTCTTCTGCCTATATGTTGAGTCAATTACCCTATTGCAGCAAGGATTAGATTGACTTTTCATGATTGATTCTTGACAAATATGTAATGGCTATTTCTCATCTCTTGTTGCTTGCTTACTGATGGTTTAATAATTTGTTTTAGTGTTCTTCGGACACTGAAATTTGGCTGAATGATCTCCATTATAAATTCCTTGTTCATGGTTTTTTCAAAACTAGATAGTATCTTTGCCCTTCTCCACTCTCCATCCATCTAGCCTAGAGTTTTCCAATACAATTATAAATAGTTCCAATCTTGCTTTTGCAAATTAATAGAGTGTATGAGGTAAGTGTCCTCAGGGACTGCTAACCATGTCTCCTCAACTTATCCTAGACATTTTAAGATTATTGTTTCTACCTCCACCTCCTTGTTAATATTACTGCCAGGCATCTGCTTGAAACCTTTCTATGAAAACTGAAGCAAAAAAAGGTATCAGACACTTCAGTCTTTCTGTACCATCTGTTATGAGTTTTCTTCCCACATTGAGTAATAGATGTACATTTTCCTCTCTTTCTTGTAGCATGTAAAACATTCATTTTTGCTTCAGTCCCTGAATAGTTGTGTCTCACTTTGCCTGTTCATCTTTCAGGTTTGTCCCTTACTTTTTCTATTTTGTTGAAAGTGTCAGTGTTTCCATTTCTGTTTGACTTCTGGCATTTTTTTTGCTTTTCAACTCTTCATGGAATTTTTGGTGTAGCCATTTTATTTGTCTGGTTTTGGCTTATCTTTCTTCCATATGAGGGTACTTGTGTCTGTAATGTCATTTGATTTAGACCCTGCTGTACACATTTTACCTGCCTGCCTTTATTCACTTTCCCCTTTAAAATTCCCTGTGTTACTTGCTGATTATCTGCAAGATGCTGTAGATACACAGCTTGAACTGCTCTTCCACTATCTTCTCCCACTTCTCTCTTCTATAAGAAAAGGATGTCATTTGCCTTGCCTGAAAAACTTTTCTCTGGAATTCATCTGAATTCATCCCTTCAGAAGTCTACATTGTAGATGTCCACAGCTGAGGACATCTAGTTCACAAAAAAAAAAAAAAAAAAAAAAAAAAAAAAAAAAAAAAATTTATATATATATATATATATATATAGTATATATAAATTGATTCCTTGGCACATTAGGAGTATCTGCATGTGTGCATAGTCACACACAGATATTTGAATATGTACTCTTACACACACATGAGAATATATAATTCTTTTTTCCTGGTGTTTTTTTTCATTCCTGAACAGTCTTAGAACTGCAGTATGCAATGTTTTCCTGATTCAGTTTCCTTTATTTTCTTAGTGATGTTTTCCTAAGTTTTTCAGGTCAAAAGTTGTCAATTTGTGGATCTCAGCACCAGAAAAAGCTCAGGAAATTAATTCCTGTCCTCCCATGTCTCCATGTGACTATTTGTTTCTATGTCTATACTGCAAAAATCCTGCCATTCTGGTGGTGTTGATACAACTTCTTGTGTCCTTGACTTTCCATGCTTGTTCATGTTTAGCAAATGTCTGCCAGCTGAGCTCCCCCAAACACTGTAACAATGCTAGACCAGAAGGAGTCACACATTGCATAATGCACAACTGAATCTGCAAATTGCCTTGCAGCTGAAAAGAGAGAGAGAGGGAGAGAGGTTGCCTGGACTGTATCATATGGTCAGCTCTGATCATTATTCCTTTTACATGTTTTTTCTCCCAAGTTCTCTATAGTGCTCTGTGACATCCTTCTAGATAAAAGGTTGTGGCACCCTGTCTGCATTTCTTTAGGTAGCATTAAACTACCTAAAGGAATTGCTTTTGCTTTTGAGCACTGTTTTCCTTCCCTAGAGAAGGAATTCTGTGCAGCACAGCCACTCCTTGCTGGCCCAGAGGGCACAGGACCAGCACTTGGAAGTGAATATATCTTGGCCTTGGTAATGCTGAAAACTAACTCTGAGCTGTATAACAACATTTAATTAGTATTTAATGATTAATTAGCCTTTGTATTTTATTTATCAGTGCTTTAGACATCCTAGAAGAAATTAATCTGTCAACAAAGCGTAAAAATAAGTTTAGTGAAGCTGCTCTGGAAAAGCTACTTGATAATAATCTTTCCCAAAAGTACAGCCGGATGGGATATTTATCACCAAGTAATATCATTACTAATGGCTTCTATGATTGTGGTCAGGTAAGCTATTCTAAACAAATTACTCTGTTTAGAAAGAGTAACATTTTCCTCTTAATTTCAAAACAGTACTGTAACAACAGCCAAATTCTGGCTACAGAAAATACTTTGTTTTCTTGTCCTGAAATTTCACAGCTGTTATACAGATCTCTTTTGATTATCTTTCTTAATGGATGAAATCATCTTCATGGTATTCACTAGCTGTGATCTTCTCAATCCTATCTGAGCTGTTCAGACCCTTCCAGATCCTTTCTCAAACTTTAGTTCTTCTGGTCTCTTTCCCTGCACTATACTTAATGCTAACTTGACATTGTATGACCTATGGACGTTTTGTTTGTTAATTTTCACATAAGGAAGCAAAGAGTTCATATTTTAAACTCGGTCATGACCCTTTCTCTCACAAAATAAGTGTTTGTGTATAAAGTCTGACTCCAGTATCACTTATTAGTGCTGTGCTCAATTAAATCTGAGAAGGACTTTTCAAAATACTCAGAAAAATTAGAAATACCAGTCTTACTGACAATCAGTGAAATACCTGCTCCTAAAGCACTTAGTTGCTTTTGAAAATTCCATCCTATGTCATAAAGCCTTCAGAGGCAGGAGCATTTCTTTATTCTGGAACAATTTGGGATGCTTCCATCCAATAACTACAAGCTAAAATATTTATGAGCAATCTTTTCTAAGAAAAAATTATTAAGACAATGCAAATTGAGAGGAAAATAATTTCAGATATTTTGAATAGCTTTATAAGTTCTAACACAGTCTTTGGTTTAGGATTAGGAATTTTAAATTACTGTTTAGTTATCTTTTAAATAGATTTTTTTCTCTGCATCTTTAACTAAGCAGAAACCCTTGTATTTTATGCTAATTTTCTTGCAGGTAAAACATGGAGGGAAATTTTTGTCTTTGGAAGAACTAAGCAAGCAAGAGCTTACTGACCGTCGGGCAATAATCTTCATTAATGCTAAACCCCGAGAAAGGTGAGTCATGTTAGATCTATTAGTATTTGTTGTAATAGCTCATCTTTTTAATGGTTTTCACTGTTTCCAGTACAAACTTCATTCTATCTATCTATCTATCTATCTATCTATCTATCTATCTATCTATCTATCCACACACACACATATATAAATAGAGACGTCTATTTTATTCCCAGCACAGTGCTTTTATGTCCTAGGAGGCAAAACGTTTGTATTTTATAAAATAAGAATTTGGAAAATAGCTTATTCAGCTGAGTTGCTTTATTTATCTTAGCCTTGAAGACTCATTCATTTAACTCTCTTTGATTACTGATATGGGACACCCAGTGTTTTATTAGTTATAACAAAACTTGTCATCTGCTGTAATAATTATGTCATCTGAGCTGAATGTCAACATTCGACAATGAAAGCTATGATTTGATGGTCCTCTTGTACAGACAAATGCATGGAATTTTAAGCACATCATTCCAAGGGGTGGGACAAAGCCAAGCATTAAGCTTTCAGGCTTGATAAAGAACCTGTGGGCATTTCTTCTCTGTTTAAGTTGAAGCCAGCCTAACAAATCTTCTTAGATTTGAATGCAGGAAATTGGTATTGGGCTTGTTTAACTGGGAGCCATTTCCTGTAAACAGTCTCACAGATCAAAGATCGCTCTACCAACATTTTGCAAGTCCAAAAACTTCTTCTCTGTCAACACATCACATATTTGGGTTACAGTATCATTAGCTTCCCTTTTAAGCTTGTATATGACACCGTAAAGTCTGGGAATATCTGTGACAAATTAGACTTCCATGCTCTTTGTTGATCCCTCAAGCTGTCTTTAACTATCAGGTCTTCATTCTTTGTTTTTGATACAGCTTCTTGCTTTTTGCACATTGGCAGCAGCCTTACTCCCCAGTTACTTTTGTGTTCATCATTGGGCATTCTCAGAAGAAAAAGAGTTCTAGCACAGGAACTGGTAGGGCTCATTGGCAGAACTTTAAACCAGCCTGGAAGGGGGAAGGAGATAAAGCCAGGTTGGACAGTGATGAGTGATGGGATGGGGTGTCAGTACATGAGGAGCACTGACAGGATCCCTCAATCTGCCTCAGGAGGTGTTGGCTACAATGTACCACGCCTGAAATGTGCCCACACTAATGCACCCAGCAAGAGGGACAAACAAGGGGAATCCAGGCTTTGGCCCAGTCCCAGAGTTTTGACATTGCTGGCAGAAGTGAAACCTGGTGGGATGGGTCCTGTGCCTGGAGTGCCCTGTTGGATGGTTCCAGGCTCTTCAGGAGGGACAGGCAGGGCAGGAGAGGTGCAGGGGTGCCACTGTATGGAATAGAAGGGGTGGAATGTATGGAGCTCACAGCTGCCAATGGCACAGGCAAGAGCCTCTGGATAAGAATCAAGGGACAAACAACTAATGCAGATGCCATCGTGGGAGTCCACTACAGACCTCCTGGACAGGACAATGACAAATTATCCTTAAAGAACTGAGGGACTCTTCCAAGTCAACTGCCCTTGTCCCTATGGGAGACTTCAACTTGCCAGAAATTAACTGGGAGCATCACACAGCTGGTACAATCTGGGCCAGAAGATCCCTAAAAGCCTGAATGACAACTTTATGGAACAGGCTTAGAAAGATGCCCTCCTTGATCTACTCCTTGTCAACAGGGTGGATCTTGTGAGCAAGTGGAAATTGGAAGCCATTTTGGCCGTAGTGACCATGAAGAGATCAAGTTTAAAATCTCTGTTAACAGAAGGAAAAATGCAAATACCTCGACTCTGGACCTGAGGAGAGCAGACCTCAGACTGCTCAGGGAATTAGTGAGTAAGATCTCCTGGGAAAAAGTTTTTGCAAATGCTGGCATCCATCAGTTCTAGTCACTTTTTCAACATCACCTCATGAGGGCACAAGAGCAGGCAATTCCCAAATGTCAGAAGTCAAGCATACAAGGCAGAAGGCCATCTTGGTTGAACAGGAATCTTCTCTTAAAAATAAGGAGGAAAAGGAAGGTGTATGCCCAGTGGAAGCAAGGTCAGGTGACACGGGAAAAACACAGAGCCTCTGATGGCCACGGTAGGGAGAAAATTCATGTGGCCAAAGGTTGGCTGGAGTTGAAGCCAGCCAGAACTGTGGGGGACAAGAAAAAGAGTTTTTTCAAATATATTAATGGCAACAGGCAGTGTAAAAACAATATCCCATTACAGGATGAGGATAGTCTTCTCACAAATAGGGACAGAGACCAGGCAGAGGTGTTTAACAACACATTCTTTGCCTCTGTCTTCAACAAGGATGATGGACCAACAGGTACCCTTAGCTGGAGGACCATGACTGCAAGAATGATCAACTCCCAGTCAACCCTGAAATTGTGCAGGATCTGCTACTCTGGCTGGATCCCTAAAAATCTATGGGGCCTAGTGGGATTCATTCAGGAATCCTGAAGAGCTGGACGATGTTATTGTACAACCTCTCTCGATGATTTTTGAGCAGTCTTGGGAATACAGAGAAGTCCCAGCTGACTGGAAGCTAGTGAATGTCCTGATTTTCAAGCAGTGTGTAAAGAGGGATCCCAGATATTACAGGCCTGTTAGTTTCACTTCACCAGTGCCTGGTAAAGGTATGGCGAAGATTATTCTGGCAGGTATTGAAAAACACCTTAGAGCCAACACAGTCATTGGTCACAGCCAGGGCAACTTCATGAGAGGAAAGTCCTGCTCATCCAACCTGATTTCCTTTTGTGACAAGGTAACCCATGGGGTTGATCAAGGGGAGCCTGTTTGTGTAACGAGATTTTTGGATTTCAGTAAAGCTTTCAATGCTGTCTCTCACAGAGTCCTTCTGCACAAGATGTCCAGCTCAGAGCTGGATAAATACATCATGTGATGGGTGAGCAGCTGGCTCCTGGCTCAGGCACAAAGGTTAACAGAGAATGAAGTGACATCAGACTGGTGACCTGTCACTAGTGGGGCTCCACAGGGCTCCATCCTCGGCCCTGTGCTCTTCAACAGCTTCATCAATGACTTGGACCAGGGCTGGAAGGGAGACTAAGCAAGTTCACAGATGATACAAAATTGGCAGGAGCCGTTCACTCCCTCAAAGGCTGAAAGGCCCCACAGAGACCTCAGCAAATTAGCGGGCTGAGCAATCACCAACCATTGAAGCTCAACAAGGGAAAGTGCTGGATTCTGCACCTGGGATGGGGCAACCCTGGATGTACAGACAGACTGGGGAATGAGAGGCTGGAAAGCAAAGCCATGGAAAGGGACCTGGGGGTCCTGGTCCATGGCAAGTTGAACATGAGCCAGCAGTGCCCTGGCAGCCAGGAGGGCCAACCCTGTCCTGGGGGACATCAGGCACAGCATGGCCAGCAGGGCAAGGGAGGGCATTGTCCCGCTCTGCTCTGCTCTGGGGCGGCCTCACCTCAAGTGCTGGGGGCAGCTTTGAGTGCCACAGTGTAAGCAAAATATTAAACTATTAGACACCATTTAAGGAGGGCCACAAGGATGGTGAAAGGCCTTGAGGGGAAGCCGTGTGAAGAGTGGCTGAGGTCACTTGGTCTGTTCAGCCTGGAGGAGACTGAGGGGAGATCTTATGGCACAGCTTCCTCATGAGTGCAAGAGGAGGGTCAGGCACTGTTATGTTCTCTGTGGTGACCAGTGACAGAAGCCAAGGGAGTGGCCTGAGGTTGTGTCAGGGGAGGTTTAGGTTGGATATTAGGAAAAGGTTCTTCCCCCAGAGGGTGGTTGAGCACTGGAACAGCTGCCCAGGGAAGTGATGACAGCACCAAGCCTTACAGAGTTCAAGAAGGATTTGGACAATGCTATCAGGCCCATGGCATGACTCTTGGGGATGGTTCTGTGCAGAGCCAGGAGTTGGATATGATGATCTTGATGGGTCCCTTCCAACTCAGCATATTCTGTCATTCTGTGATTCCATACTTTATTTTTGATCCCTGAATTAATGTCTGGTTTTTAGTAGTTATGTTATTTCTTTCACTTATATAACACCTATGAATGTATTTATTGTCCTTTAAAATCCAAACTCTGTTTTCATAGCTTCACATGCAAATATTAACTCTGCAAACAAATGCAAAAATATCTTATTCTGTTTCAGTGTTGTAGAAGTACAAGAAGTATCACCATCTGTTTCAGGAAGAAGCAGCAAAGAAAAATCAAGGTATGGTTCTCAGATTTACTAGTTGTCAATGCTGTGTTATTGCTGTAACACTAGAAATAGAAGTTTGAGAAAATAGTGACAGATAGTTTCTGAATGGAGTTCAAATACCTAAACACAATGTTAAATATATTTTTGGAGTCTTTCTTTCATCTCCTATTTGCAGTAATATTCCTTTGTGTTTCTTAGTGATTATTCTTCCTCTCTTTCCATGCTGTATTTGAACAGCTCACACTTATTTGCTCTTTTTTTTCTTCATTATCCCTTGGAAGCAGTGAAATACTGGTATTTTACTACTTAACAACCAAGACACAGGGAAATTACAGTAGAAGTTCCTTCTCACTTTAGAAGCTAAACCCATAAAATGTTCCTACACTGCCTACAGGCCTCCTTATTTCTAGATTAAATCTCTTCCAGTGCAGTTGACAGATGACTAAAAGCTGAGAAGGGTGTGCTCAGAGCTGTCCTAAATTTTTAGGCAACTAGCCTAAAAATGCTTCACTCTTGCAGCACTTGTCCTGATCCATACAATACACTAGGTACAGTGCTGCAGTCTGTCTCTTCATACCAAGTAGATCAGAACCTCTACTCATGTAGCGGAAAATTAATTTCCTTCTTTTACAGAAAGAGGATTTGAGTCTATCCCTCACACCTGCAGAGAGCTGACCACAAGACATTTGGGGTTTAGCAGTCTCTTTGTGGTTTGTTGTAGCTGATCACTAACGATGAGGTGTAATGAACAGGGTGTTTTACTTGAGCTGTTCAGGTACTTAACTCTCCTCACTCTCGCTAAGACCAGGCTTTTAGTCCTTGTCTAATATAAAATACTTGACCTGCAGTTTGTTCCTGTGGAAGGAAACTGAGCCATGGTCTCCCAACTGTCCTTCCTGTAAAACAGCAGCACAATCGTGACCAAAACAGTGCCTTCTGCACTGGCAGGTGTACATGCCTGATTCAAGGGGAATGCAAAAGCAGTCCAAATGGAACCTCCTTGCCATCAGTGGAATGGTCTCTAGTCCTTGATAGGAATGTGATACAACCTACAACTGTCCTTGCCTTTTCTGTTAGCTAACTTAGTGAGGTGTCTATTTATCATGCTGGTTTCTGTGGGTCCCAGGCTTGACTTCCTAATTTTCCTTTCTTTATGGTAAAGGGAGCCTTGGCAATGGCTAAGGGTTGTGAGTTCTAGTCGGTGATGGAAATGTTGAGTGCTGCAGGGCTGGAGAAAAAGGAGAAGTGGTGTGTCTGTTGTAGGAGCTGATGTACTGTGTTTCCAATTTTTATTGTGGAGCTCCTTCATGAACTGATACCCTACTGTCTGTACAGGTGTATTATTGACAGAGATAATGGCTGATTTCTGACACTGCTTATATATTTCTGTGTATGATTGCATCTGCACTTGAGAAATGAAATGTGCAGTAAGAAAATCAAGACAAAACTGAAACCTACTTTTGATCTCAGTAATTCAGTGGTATCTCCAATAGAGGAAAATCAGAAGTTACCTGGACAATGGTATTTCACTCAGCAAAAGCAGCACTAGAGAAAAAGGCTTAAAGTATTATACTTTGAGTTATATTTGAGTATGTTTGAATTATATCAATTTGTTTAGAACAGACATGCAAATTACTGACAGATAATAGCTACTGACTGTGAATCTTTGAGGTTTTGACTTAAATCAGGACCCAAATTGTCAGACTAGTCTGTCCAAAAGTTATTGACTTACAAGGCAGACATTACCATTTGACTAGTTATTTGGACTGCAAGCACTTCTGAAATTCAGTGTAAATCATTTTATAGTGGATACCTGAAATGGATTGTATAAATTGCATTGTGGAAGGTTCCTGTTTCAGGATGCACCAGAGTAGATACAGCAGCTTGAGTGCCTTAGGAGGCCTGTCCCAGTTCATGCCCCCTCCCAGGTCCTCCTGCTGCCCCGCGTGCCCTGCTCATGACCCACTGTGCCTCTGCCAGTTTAGTCAAAGAGAGCAGAGGCAAGGGGAGATACTGAGCCCCAGTTATTTTTTCTCTGTGCCATTGGGGAGTTCCTTCACTTTGGAAGATGCTCTAGAGTCATAGGCCAGTTTGTATAGTCTCAGGAGATGGGAGACCTGTTCTGACAAGATAATATATTTGTTTATTACAGTGTGTGATGAGGATACACTTGGATAGTTGCTCTCTAATGTAATTTATATCACTTGCAGTGTAAATGACTGCTCTGTTTGGAACCATAACTCCTTTGAAAAGCAAAAAATTTTCTTTGGGAAAAAATAAATGCCTGACTCAATTTCCCATAGTAAACCTTGCAGGGGTACAAGGACTCCTTTCTTCAAGTATGAAATAATTGCTTTTGAATGTCATGATCAAGTTCTATGATTTATAACCCCATTGTCATTCATTTTGAATCCATAATTCATACATCATTATTATTATTAATTTCTGAGATATATGGGAGTTACTTGAAGGTCAGTAGCTGATTCCAAGTCTCAAACATGCTTAGACTTTTTCCAACGTATTTTTTCCTTTGATCATATGTTTCTGTTCATCAGCATTTTGCAAAGTACTCCTGAACACTGTTTAAAACCATTGTTTTGAAAAAGTGATACTACTTTATATAAACCATAGTTGAAAGCCAAGAGAAAGGGCAGTTGTAATAGTCTGCTGGAAATGTTTGAATTAGATGTGAGGAAGTGCCTAGTTGATAGTTTGACATATATTTTCATTGACAGCAACATTTTTAATCTGGCAGTTTCATATCTGATATACACATTGACTGGGCTAAAAGATTGTATTTAATGTAGACTAATAAATGTGTATTTATTCCCTCCTATGTTTCAGTACTGCACTTAAGGAAACACTCCCCAATGCTCATTTGCTCCTTTTCAAAAGAGAACCAGGGCATTTAGGCTATGCAAAATGGGAAAGAACAGAGGTGTCATGGCTGCTTTTTGATGGTAGAATATTGTATTGACTGCCTTCTTCCTCCAGCTGATGCTCTGGTGACCTGTTGGACTCTCGTACTAAAGTTGCAAAGAATCAGAAACAGCTTGGAGACTATTAAAGTGCCATGAGCTCTCCTTTGCAATATTCCTCTGCTTTCACTGCAAGTAGTCTCGTGACTAGGAAGACAGCTCTGAGAAATGAGAGTGATTTTTTTCTGATGTCACAATTCCCACTGGCAAGAAAATGGGGATTAAAAAAGAGGGCAAGAAAAAAGGGCAGTAGAAGTCTCCTGTAGAGGTTACTGGTTATTTTATAGCACTGAGCTGTAAGACAGCAGCTCCACAGTTCCTTATGAGATAAGGATTAGACAAATATGATGAA
Organism: Haemorhous mexicanus; assembly: GCF_027477595.1. Lineage (NCBI taxonomy): Eukaryota > Metazoa > Chordata > Aves > Passeriformes > Fringillidae > Haemorhous > Haemorhous mexicanus. The sequence continues at coordinate 18,133,287 of NC_082341.1, read as the reverse complement.
CTGAAGAGCTGAGGAGTAAGACAGAGGCAAGTGTGGAAGACAATCATAAATCAGCTATTCCACCAAGGAACACAACACAGTCATACCTGAGAGAAAAAAGCAGCAGCAAGAAATCCAAACAAATCACTGTTCAAACTCACCTCTCTCAGGTGTTTTGTTCCTGAAAATTGGAAAGGAAGAGAATAAGTGTGATTCTAGAGTAATTTGAATAGATAAGAATAGGAAACAAATTCTCCTATAGCACTGTAATTTAATGGTGCACTTCTCATAGAGAAAAGAAAGTACTGGAAGGATAGAAGGGAAGAAGGGGAAAAAGGGAAAATGGCAGAGAAACAAGAATTATAGCGTTTGTAAATGTTGTTCTCTTGAAAACATCCTAAACTGGACACCAGAGAGTTGGGAATAAATCAAGATTTTTTAAACACAGTATTTTTAACCATAATGAATAAATGGATAAATTGATAAGTAGATAGCTATTTAATCTAACATTATAAGGTTCTCTGGATATAGTTAGATAGAGTCAAATTAGATAAAGAAAACTGTTTGTCTGCTTTTTTCCAAGCGTAAGTGTAATTAATAACCAGAACAGTTTATTTAAGAGGGTGGTGAATTTTCTATAATTTGAAGATTAAATCTTAATTGGTTACCATTCTAAAATAATGTGCTTTGTGACACCTATTTAAAGGGCTCTTTGTGAATATGGTAAATCTCAATAGGTTAAAGAAAAGTTTGCAAAGTATTCTGAAGACAAATTGCTTGAATTCAACTACTGATAATGATGTATGCCCTTTTGCTTTGTTCAATGCCTTCCATCTTAAGAGTGCTATTCATAGTATAAATTTTAAGAATAATTTGAAGAGCATGCAATAGTGATAGTGTGTCTTGGAGCCATGTAGACTAATGGTCCTTTATTTCTTTTTTTTCTTTTTCCTTCCAAGATCACCAGAAGTATTGCATATTTTAAAAAATGAACCAGAACTATAAAATAAAATAAAGAACTTTTGCTGTATTTCACAGTAAAAATTTTCAGGATCTACACTGAAAAAGGACACAATGCTTACAAAACACTAGTTTCATGTGTTCCCACAAATGAAAGATCCTAAACTGTCTGATTGTATAAAGCTTAATAATACCTCTGGTAAGATAATGATTTTATAGTTGCTGCATAACTTGTGAAATGCACAGTATTTAATTTAAGCAGAACAGTCATTTCATTTATACTTCTGCTGGGTGCTTAAGATGCCTGTTTAGCCATTTTTCAGATCCTGAGCATTAGGAAAATATGAAGCATGTGCATTGAAAAAGAGCCAGCAGAACCACAGAATTATTGTAAAATCTTTCTCTGACAAGCCATGCTGTAGTTTGCATAATGCTTGAAGTACCTGAACTTGCAAGTACAGAGGCTGTCTTTTGGAAAGTTCTGTCAAGATTTGAGCTGTGCTTTTGATACCATTTTTTCCTTTATTTGAAGACCAGATTTTTATCAAGTAAAAAATCATTGGAGTTTGTGGTTTTTAGTTCATATCCATACAAAACTAAACCGTAACTAAAAATATGCCCTATATGTATATAGTAGGTAAGTAAGTGGCTCCTCCTCTATGTAATCCATACGTGGGAAAGGCATATCAGAGCCATTAACTAAAAATAAAATGAGAATTGACAACAATGTTAATATGGAGCTAGTGGCATTTGTTCCTAACCACCTCCTGTGGGCATGTTCCACAAGTGTTCTCTACAGCTTTGTAGATTTTGGATATTTGTTATCAAGAGAAAAGATGTCTCCTACCTTCCACCTCTCCCTAGTCAATTTGTCTAAATGTCCTGTTGGAGAACTGATGTGTTTGAATTTGAACTTTAGAGGATACAGTATTCTAGATAAGTGTATTTTTTTTTTCTATGTAAGAAAAGGGAAAGGGAAAAAAGAGGAGCAAAAACCAACAGAAGTTACTCGAATTACATCTACAATCCTGGAGGAAATAAAGCTAGAAAATTCCCATTGGCTACCACCACCTGACTTCGTTTTAATGGATTACATTAATGATGCTTCCAAAACAATTCTACCACTAAGTTCTACCCGGGAACAGGTTGTGGCTCTTGCACAGTGAGTACCAAATCATATTTCCATAAGCTGAACTGGTAAAATAACTGTTTTCTTATCCTAAGTCAACTTTTTCAAAATAGTTATTTTCCTGGGCTTAAGTGGAATCCAAATCAGCTTTGGATTCCAGACTGCTGACAAATTTAGATTTTAAGCTTCTTGTTTCTAATTTTGTTGCAATTAATTTAATATATTTTAAAATAAAGTATCACTTGCAACAAAAGAGTATCAATTTCTCATTTAAAAAAAATATTCTCATAGACAATTTCAGGTTATTTTTCACATTTACACATCTGTACTGATTCTTTCCAGTGAACACATCAGCTGCATATAGCGTCTACATAATCAAGGAGCCCCAAAGTTCCAGGTTTTGCAAAGCCTAAAAACATGGTTAGAACCCAAACCTAATAGGATGGTTGCAAGTGACATGTATCATGTCTGTTCTCCTACAATTTTCCTGCCTACTTGGTTTTGGAACCCCTTGGGACCGCAACTCTGTTGTATTTTGTTTTCTATTGAGCCAAAAGCATAATACAAGTTTTCTAATATAGCTTTTAAGTGCTCTTGTAATTAACATTCTGATGATTTAATAGTGCCAGAATATTGCAATAGTGCTTGTACAGACTGTTGGTATCAACGTGTGATTCATTGGTTGCACTGACTGCTCAGCCTGGGCACCAATCACTGTCACCTCCAAGCAGTGTGTCTGTTTTCATCTTCTCCATAGTTTAACCTTTATGTCTTGGCAGTTTCCGGGCTGCCTCCTGAATCTGGAGAGTTTGGCATCAGATCCCACTTACTTTCATAAAATTTGTTACTTTTACTAACTCTCATTTTTAATGAAGTCATCTAATGTGATATGAGGAATGAATTTTCCATTGATTGCAGAATTTGACAGGACAGATATTCATCCTTAACTATCCAGCTGTGTATAAATCATGCTGCCTTCCTCAAGGTGGAATCCATAAAATTGTCTTATAAATCCACTCTTCTAACACACCAGTGAAGTACTTGCAGACACACAACCCAGTGAAACAATCATGGGAAATTCAAGTAGAATGTTTTCCGTGGGGATTTTTCTGTCTGTGTTCCATTTTAGGCACCTGCCTGAATAGCATGTGTTGAATAGGGAGTGGGGGAGAAGGCAGCTGCAGCATCCCTCAGCAGCCTGGCAGCCTGGCTGGAGTTCCTCCTGTGCTCATTGGGGAGGAGGTCAGGCTAAATGAGGGGACATCAGAAATGCTGGATGACTCCTTTGGAACAAACACAGCTGGCTGGGGCAGCCTTGCTCTCTTTGTTGAGGGCTGGCCATGGGCACACACAGCACAAGGGACTGCTGTGCTGCCCCACACTCTCTCAGCTTCACCCAGTAATTCCCAGCTTCAAGATACCCTGTCTGACACGCTTGGTGATAGCTCCCTGTGCCCGTGCTATTGCAACCAAAGCTTCCTCAACTCTAAATTTTGAAAAGTGAGGCCTCAGATGTTGCCTTGCTTGTGCTGGGCAGAGGAACACATTTACTGCTTCTGCAGAGGAGGGGATGCAGGTTAGCTCCCTGTTGGAAGCAATGGCTTATGATTTTCATGTCAGCTCTGCAACATCTAGTCCAGAGTGAGAGACCTCAATAACCCTTGTGCCTGTGGCTGAGACACTGAGGGGAACAAAGGTCTTTACATACACTGACCTGCACAGGGGAGATTAAGGGGTGTGTGTGTGTCTGTGTGTGTCTGTGTCTCTGTGGGGGGGGGGGGGGGAGACTTACAAACCAGGGCTTGGTCCTGTGTGTGCACAGTCCCCCAAAAGACGTGTTTTTGGCAGAGCTTGCACTGACAGTGAGTTCTGATCTGTTTCTGAGCCATTTGTTTAAATGGATAAATACCGCTCACCCCCAAAATATTGGCTTCAGTATAAGAAAGCACACATAGAAGGTAAGTACCTTCAATAAATACAGCTGCTTTTCTATGTTGGGACCATTACCTATGGCTTTATTTTTGTCATACATATTCTCATGCCTTTATTAGTATTTCCAACAAATGATAGGTCTAGAGAGAGAAATATGTAACTCACCTAATCTGTTACCTGTAAACATGATCATCAGTTTCTGTAATTACTTCTTCAGTAATTACACTGTTATTGATGACTTCTTCTGATGACTTTGAGCCTGTACTACAGCTCTCCAGAATCTCTGCTTTTGCACCTTGATTTAGGTCTGTGACAAATATGAATGACCTGAGTTACGGTTATCTGTATTTATCAGTAAGCATATTAAAAATATCAATTACTGAATTTAAAAAATTAATTAGGCAAAAGTATAAAAAGTATAACAGTCTTAAAGGTAATTCACTTCTTGCTTGTATACATTTTATTGTGCTACATTTTTGCAATAAATACAAGAGGAATTATAGATGTAATTGATCCCAGTATGCATTTGGAACAGGTTTGTTGCAGAAAAGATGGGTGGCACTATTGAAAAAGAGGAACTACATAATTTCTGCTGGGAACTTGACATGAGTGAAATAGAATTTGACCTGAAAAGCAACATTGTGCCTATCGGGACAATCAAAAGAGGGACGTTCTATCACAGAGCTTTACTTTTCAAGGTACATTATCATTTATTTTGCAACATACCATATTGTTGTTAAATGGATAATCTAAGCTAAAGTATATTTGCATCAGTTTGATACATTATTTATATTCATGTAAAATCTTTTGTATACAGTTTCATAATTTTTTGACAGCAAAGCTGATTTCCCAGTGAATGAAAGCCAGCATCGCTTCTTTCTGTAAACATTCTTGTTGTCATTAAATTGTCTTAAGTGATATCAGCAGAATACTTGATAAATGGCAAAAAGCCAAAGTATTTGATTTGGAGTCAAAACATTTTACATTTTCTGTAAACTGCAAAATATTGAATTATGCAGCTTCCTTCTTTTTCCGTGCAGCAAATGTAAACTTGTTGAGACAACTTTTTATTTGGTATCTATCCAGGATTCTGTGATAGTATATAACAGCTTCTATGTTCTAGTTTCTTAGAAGAAACTGGGAAGTTTTATTTCTTCTTTCTTTGTATGAGGATGTACTGGTGCAGCCTGGTTATCTGCCCCATCCTTTTTCCTTGGCTGGATTTTTCTCTTTCTTGAATGGAAAGAAACAGAGAATCAAGGGCCTAGCACATTAAGAAGGAAGAACCTAGGAAATAGTACACAGGAGAAAGTGTACAACCCTAAATTTATGGTATCCATAGGGCGATAAAGTTTCCAACTTATTTTATGACATTCTGAGGGTGTGAATTAATTATGCTCCACTGTCCTAAGAAACTTTTGTAGGGACAGGTCATCTCTCTTAAAGCCACAGCACTCTAAGCAATGGGTATCTGTCCATTCGTAACAAGTTAAAAATCTTGCAGAATTTCATTCCTTCACAGCAGATGTGTGTTGAAAAAGCAGTTTGGTAGCTGGAAACCATTATAGGTCTGTCTGTGATAGTGCAGCCCAGAGGAAGGGCAGGTGTTTCATCTAGCAGACACTTGCCTCACATTTCATTGCTTCCCACATTTCCAGGGCTGAAAAGCAAGGAGTGTGCTTCGGAGTGAAGCAACAGTCCTAAACTTACACTGATAAAAATGTTAGCTTTTTACACTTAATATTTCATATAGCTATATGTGTGCAGTATGCCTACGCCTCATTGTTTGAATATACTTCAAAATGTTATTCAGAAGTAAGTTTCCAAGTAGACAAAAAACATTTCTGGGTACTGTGGGTGTTGCACTTCATTTGAGATCTGAAGGACGGGCTGATAACCATATCAGTGTTTGAAAAGAGTTAAAATGAATGTTTTTCATGCTGTACATAGGATATGTGAGAAATAACATTTAAAAGCCTACTCTTTCTATGCAAAACCAACAATAAAGGTTTGAAGTTTGGAACACTTGAGAAATTTATAAAGTATGTTTCAAGAAAGTTCTAGGCCTTCCAGGTGTTGGTTTTGTTTTTTTAAGCATCACTGGGCCTTGCTGTTTATCACAGAGGCTACATGAATTAACTACAATTAACTACTTTTTCTTTCTTTTTTAGGTGATAGCCGACAGAATCGGCATTGGCTGTAGTTTAGTTCGTGGCAAGTATAACAGATGTTGGAATGAAGTTAAATTGGTTGAATACTCTCCCAAAGGGTTTCTGCTTCCTCCTCAAGACTATGTTGTAGATCTAATGTTTGAACCAGGCTGTTTGCTAAAACAAGGAACTACAAAGGCTGATCAATACAAACTCATTTAATAATCTTGATGAATATCACCAAAATAAATATTTTAATTATGTTTGCAGTGCTGTATTTATGAAACATGAGAGGGTTCATATCCAACTATCAAAAAAAAGTGTATCTGGTATGTTGTCTTAAAGGTTTAATTGAATGAGGTTTTGATATCTAGCTTCAGTGCTTAGAAATGTTGTTAATTTTTTGGTAGTATTTGAAGACTAAATTGCAAAACTACAGATTAAAATTTGGTAATCAATAATATTTGGTGTATGCTAACATTACAACATTTATTAAATAGGTTAAATTCCAAAACAGTATATTCTTTTTCTTTTTAATTTTCCTTCAAATCCCATGCACACTTATAGGAATTTCATGTCCATAAAGCAAAAAAATGTGACATCTAATGAAATGACAAGACACTTAAAAACAACTGGACAATTCTTGTGTGAAATAACCCGAGAACTGAGAACTAGAACTACAATAACAGTATACTTTCAGCCTCTGAAAAAAAAAAATCCATTTATATTTCTTAGAACTTGGCAGAGTTAATATTTACAGATAATAAGATACTCTGGATGAAAGTATATACTGTTTGTCCTGGCACAGAAAAGACAGATGATTGATAAGTTAGTGCTTGTGGTCTGTTTAAGTTCTTTATTTTTGACTTGAAGATAAAATGGACTCTGAGAAGGCAGCAGTTTTAGGCAGGGAATTTGTATTTCTTGCAGCCCCGGGTAACGTGGTGCTGCTGAAGAGTAGCGGCGCTTTTAAGAGAGGTAAGGTACTGGCTAGAACACTCTGGGAAGCACTTCCTGGTGAAACTGTCAGGGATGTACTGGAGTATTTCAGAGAGCACCACTATCAATTGAGTTTACTGTGGAAAACTGAGAGAGTGTACTGTACAGCAGTTAGGCCAGTGCAGGCCTAACAGAACTAAATTTCAGAAGACCAGAACACCTACAACAAGGCATTTACTTCCTGCCTACCAAAAATGTGATTTTAAAAAATGGGTCTGTATTATTTTAGCTTTTTAATGTTTGTATAAGCACAGTCACTTGCCTTGACTGCTTTGGTTGAGGAGGAGGTTTGTATCTGTTGTATTCATTACTGCTCATGAGCATGATCCCACCACTCCCTCTCCTTCCTCCTCTGACATGCAGCCTGATTTCCTGGTAGCCCTTAGGGGAACATTTTATCTAAATTTATGTTGTAAATTTGCTTATATGGCCTCATGTTCATTTTTTTTTTTAACCTTATGTTCAGCAGTCCTCTAGACATCAGAATGAAAATGAAATCTGGAAACAAAATGCAGGATGTGCTGGCAGAACTGAGAGAAAAGTGAGGATGTGTTTCTTATCATTGCTATGTAGCAGGTAGGAGACTGATGGAAGGTCATATGCTCTCACTGACAGGTATGATTGGGTATAGAAACCCACAACTTTGAAAGTCCAGTAAATTGAAGTAAAATAAGAATTAATTTCCTGCTAGCTATCATTTTCTATAGTTTTCTTACACTGGAATTTCATTATTTTGTATTGGAACCATAATGTTAAAGTATGACTTACTGTGTTTGAGGAGGTCTTGAAAAGAAAGCAATTTCTGTTGTTTCTAATAAAAATCAATATGAAAAAACCAGACAAAATGCAGTTTTTCAAAATAAAAATTGGGAAATTTCTAGGTATACAAGCTCACTTTACATAAAATAATTATCTAAATAAATAAAACCAAATATTATACCCTGCATTGCATAATGCAGAATTTGATGATCCAGAAATGCAGGATCCAAAAATATTTTATGTCTTTCACAGTTTTGAACTTTGTACTGAGTTCTGCCACTTCAAAATTGTAATGCACTTGGATGTCAGCATTAAGATCTAGGTAGAATATAAACACTTCAATCTAGAATGGTTACTTTGAAAACTGCACTTTATTTGTCAAGTACGTCAAGAAATGCCACACTTTTTTATTTTATGTTAATCAGAGACCTGTAATTGTGTCCATGGCCTGGTGAAGAGTCCCCCCACCCTTGATAAGAGCAGCTCAGCTCACATTCAGTTCATTCCAGAACTGAATCAGGAAGCAAAATGTTTAAACATTTCTACAGGGCTCAGCTGGGTGAGTATTCCGAGGACATGCCCAGCACACACCATTTGGCTTGGGTTGTGCCTGAGGGAATTGATTGCCTACCTTCATTTAAGGAGCAGATGGGGAAGGGCTCATATTTCCTTTTACATAATAGTTCACTGGGCAGCTCAGTCACACAGAAGGAGTCAGGCTTGATGCCTTCCTAAGCACAAACAAAACAGTCTGCAGCTACCTCATTGCAGGATCTGTTCTGGCCACTAAGCACTCTGCATCCCTTTTTAAAGATCTGCTGTCGTGCAGAAAAGAGTGTAGGATTAATAGACTACAGAAACAGAAAAGTTGGGCAACCTCTTCAACTTAATATTTGGGAGTAGCAATTAGGCTTTTCCTTTGGGAAAAAAGATAGTCTGGGTCTCCAGTACCCACTTCCAGAAATGTTCTTATGTTTTACTGCCTAGACACGTAAATATCTATTGTAAAATGTAGAACCTGTACCCTACCTAGAACAAGATCCTCATAATTAGGTGCTCTCCTGCAGGCTGAAAAGCTGTCTTAAGCAAAGGTAAGAACTGAGACAAGGTTCATTCCTCCAGAGCTGTAACCCCCAGGCAACGACACAGAAATGGCCTCATGGCCAGCAGCTGTACAGAATGAAAACCAACTGAGATGTGCTCAGTTTCTTGAAAGAGAGGGCATGTTGATGGTTATGCCAGGACAGTGATGGGGACTGAAGATCCTGATTTGAATGAGGCACCCCCAAGTCATCCTCACTGTCATGTCTGTGCTTCTGAGAGAAGCTGGCATAAAGACTTTCCTCCTGTTCATGGAAACTGCCCAGCTTAATATTGACTGTGCAGAGATGATGAAGTGCCCTGCTCAGCTTCCCGCATGGTCTCTTCCAAGGCATCTGCAAGTGACAGACCACACATGCACACACATACACACCCTGCTGCCCCCACTACTCATTACAAAGAATTTTAGTTTTGATTTGGCATTGAAAAGCACAATGCACATATATAGCACATCTGCATATCAAGAAATACGAATCTGGACTGTGTTAATAAAAGGTCAGGTACGATTCCTACCTGTCTGATGAATGTGAATCAGTAAAGCAGCAGACAAAAGTGGTGGTGAGATCAATGGGATTGCAACTTCCAGTAGAGGTTTTGGTATGAGAGAGTCTAATGCTTTGGCCTTGCAAATCTCTGCTTTTGCTTGTTCTGTGTGTCTGGGACCATTGTGGCTAAGGGAGTAATTCCAGTCTCTGCAGATGAGTTTTTGGCTGAGACCTGTTTCTGAGGGGTGCTTCTGGTAACCACCGCACTGCAGAAGTGGACTCTGCTTCCCCCAGCAGGCGCTGAGGCAGAACAGATTGCTGGCAGCAGCAGTACCAGCTCCTCCATGCTTCTCTTCTATTGCCCTTGATCCTGAGGAGTAGGAACACTGAGGTTAACTGACACTTATTTTATCTTTATGCTAGCAAGGAACAATTGCAGTGTAATTTATAGATTTGGGACATTTCGAATGCTTTCTGATTACCCACTGCTGAAGTAGAGCATTGGCTTGACATCAGTCCTTCTAACCATGCCCTCCCATGCTTGTAGAAATTGAAATGAGCTCTTCCTCCAGGAAATCTCTGTTGCTGACTAACTCTGGGTCCTGAGAAGAATCCAGAGCTCTCAGAACAAAATGCATATTTATTTTCAGATGTAAGTGGAAATTTTTTCTGTTACTTTTCTCACTAAACTTGTCTTCAGGGAAAAACAAGTCTTTTATTATTAAATGTGGGCTTTGAATGGTGACACATTATTTCATCAACAGCTTCTTGGCATGGATCTGCACCTCTTCTATTACATGATTCATTTCTCTGTAAATCCATCTCATTATCGACACAGAGTGTCAGAATGGAAACTGCAGAGGCAGTAGACATTTACTGGCCAGTATGTCAACTTAGTTAAGACGGAAAAGTGCACTAAAACATTTATTATATTCATAGCCACCTTGCTGGTTTATACAAGGGTCTTTCTCCCAACAACTCTTTGGCACTTCCTATTTTCCTTCAAAAGACTGGAAAAAAAAAAAAGAAAAAAAAGATCCCCATATAATTAAAAGCCCAAACACATCACAGCAAAGTAGAGGAAGAAAGCATAAGAATGGACAGACAGACTCAAGCCAGGAGTCTGTCCTTGAAAGTAAACTATCTCCAACAATGGCCAGTATAGAGAATGTAAAGAGCATGGCTCAAATACATTCCTGCATTTCCAGAGTACTCTGCTAGGTTCAGCACTTCACAGCTGAGGGGATTTCTGTGTGTCTAGGGATTTAATAACACATTTACAAAGAGATGAAAACACATAGCATAGATACACCTCTACAACCACCCGCTGGCACATCCAATACACAAACCCTCTAACACTACAGCTGTGACACTGTACCTCCTCTCCTCCCAGGCAGCTGTACCTCTTCCCAAATAACACAGAGAGAAACAATCAAAGGACTCTGCTCTAGCACTGGCTGTGGCCTTTGCAATACAACAGTGTGTATGGGACATGATACCAGTCCCATACATGGGGCAGCTCTCCAGAACTGCTACTACAATAGATCTTTGCAGATAAATTAACAGCTGTTTAGCCCTCTTAATGAGCTTATTATTTTTCTCTTATACAAACACTGTCTCTGACACTGAAACATATCAGAAATAGTGGAATAACTTTATTTGGCCTTCCTTGTCCTCTGTCACCCAGGCAGAATTTAGAATGCACGTACAGGTAGAGTATGCACAGGAATGAATGAAACACAGTGGGAGAGAGACCTACAGGAGAGAGACATAACCCTAACCCATATATACACACGTATGTGTCTTTGACCTATAAAAATGTTATTTGTAGGACATGGAAGAAATTGGAGTATTGGAGATACAATGAGCTAGTAAAAGGTTTTCTTTCATGAAGAGTGTGCTTATTTGCATGGTAATGAACCAGCTAGTTCTTCCAGGTCATTGATGTTTCACTGATATGCTAAGACACCATCTATGGAAACCTTGTGCAAAGCATAATTGAAGCAAGTTCTTATTTGGAGTTGGGTAGGTGCTGGGGGAAATACAGCAAGATGAGAAGAACAATCACATCAGAGTAGGCAGCAGATCCTGTTACTCATGCAGCCCTTTGCCCAGGCTACACCCACCTACTCAAATGCTGTCCACAACCAGCTCCCCTCATGCTGGTCCTACCTTGCAAGTGAGCACAGCAGACCCTGTCTTCAGCAGACCAAATCCTTGGGCTCCCCAGGATCTCTTTGCTTATTTTAGAATAAGAGACAAAAAAAGCTCTTCAGCAAGAGCTGTTTGCTGCTGGTTTTCACTCCCTCATCCATGCTGCATAAAAGTAACAAAACTGTCCCAAGGCTCCACAGAGGGTAACATCTTTCCTTTTTGTGGTGACAGTATTGTGCAAGTTTGCTGTAAAAACACAGTGCCAAGTTCTTGTGAAGCAGAAACTGCTCCAAAGTCACTTCATTCTTTTGTTGTAAGAAAGGCTGAGCTAAACACCCGACCAGAGACCTCAACGCCTGCTGCTCCCACAGCTTGCAGTCTTGCTGTTTCCATTTTTTTTTTTTGCTTTCTCTTACTGTTTCAGGAAGACATCCCTAGATTATCTTACTGTGTCTGATACTCATCTCTTGTGTTTTCTCATCTACATCCTGTTGTGGTTTAACATCAGCCATCAGCCCCACACAGCCTCTCATGTACTACTCCTTCTGTAAGTGGGGGGCAAGAATCAGAAAATTCAGTTTAATAGGTAAAACAAAAGCTGCACATGCAAGCAAAGCAACCCTAGGAATTCATTCACCACTTCCCATGGCCAGGCAGGTATTCAGCCATCCCCAGGAGAACAGAGCTCCATCACATGTTAACAGTGACTCAGTAAGACAAACAAAATCACAGAACCAATTGGGTTAGAACAGACCTCTGAGATCTCTGAGTCCAACCATTGACAGACACCACCAAGTCAGTGAGACCATGGTTCTAAGTACCATGTCCAGTCTTTTCTAAACACCTACGGGGAGCGGACCTCCACCAACACCATAAAGTCCATCATCATGAATGCTCTCCCCCTTCCTTCTTCTCCCCTCTGTTTTATATATGAGCATGATACTATAGGCTATGGAATATGCCTCTGGTCACTTGGGGTAGCATCCTGGCTCTGTCCCCCCACAGGTTCTTGTGCAACTCCAGCCCACTCACAGGTGGAGTAAGGAGTAGAAAAGGCCTTAGTGCTGTGTAAGGGCTGCTCAGCAGTAACAAACATCCTCATGTTATCAACGTCCCCAGCACAAAACCAAAACACAGCCCCATACCAGCTACTGTGAAATAAATTAACTCTATCCCATTCAAAATCTGCACACCATTTTCTACAGATCAGCAGTTCTTCCTAGTTATAAGAAGGATTTGAACAAAAACCCCCACACCATAGCATGTTTTTAATTCCTTTTTAGTATGAGCTTCTCTGAACAAGGTGCTTTTAGTGATACAGTCTGAAAGAAGATTCCTTAAAGGCCAGGTGTCAAAAAGATTTTAAAGAGTCAAAAGGCTTTTCAAAATGTCAAGTCATTAGTTTTAATTGGCATTAGGGAACATATTATGAAAGACTGGAGGTCTGCACAGTGTCCCAAGATATAACAGATGTTGGTAATGATACCTAATTTCCAAAGTTGGAGAATTCTCTGACAAATGGGCACTCTTAAGACACAGTTTATCCAGGGTAGATCATACAGAAGAATCACATGCTGTGAGTGCCAGTTTCTTTTCATTACACTGTTTTTTTTCTGCAGACTTCTAATGTAAGTGGGTTTAATCCAAGATTCACCTGCTATTAATGGGAGCTGCATTACCAAAGAGAGAACTAGTGACTAAAGGCTGGCTTCTAGGTATAAATATGTGCAAAAATAAGTCAGGGACTGTAAGCCCAAATATTGGGCTATTCAGGTACTAAATTTCTTCAGGATCTCCCAATGACAAGACAGCATCAGGAACTGACAGGGACTAGGACTTTGCAGCACTGGGCCAAATTTAATGTTGTGCCTAAGTAAGCTCCCTGCCCATTCCACAAGGCAAGATCTGTGTGGTGTGTGTTCAGGTCTAAAACACAAATAATGTGAAATGCAGGGTGAGCTCAGGATGCAGAGTTCCATATGACAAGGATCACACTGGTCCGATGCTGCTTCTGAGCAAAACCTCTGGTCAGAAATCTGGAGTTATTTACACAGGGATGACTCTGTATCATTTGTTACCATGGGACAGAGGAGGGATGGGAGTCACAGAATCCTAGAATGGTTTGAGTTGGGAGGCTCCTAAAGATCATCTCATTCCAACCCCCACAGTGGGCAGGGACGCCTTCCACTGGATCAAGTTGTCCCAAGCACCATCCAACCTGACTTGAACACTTCTAGGCATGGGATATCCACAGCTTCTCAGGGGAACCTGTTCATTGCCTCATCCAGGGGCTGCCACTGATTCAGTGTGTTGTTACCACTTGCTGTGTATTTGCTGATCACAGAAATTCAGTAGTAGAGAGTAGCACAGGTTTCAGTCAGGTCCATGTTCAGTTTTGATACTGAAACACTGCTGGACATTAGGTATGGTGGGGAGGTATCTTTGCTTGGCACTCAGAAAATAAAGTAATTCACTAACAAATGGGCTAGCAGCACCTGGCCTATCAGAATTTTTTCTTGCTAAATGAATGGCAGTATGGTGTAGAAACAAGAGGTCCATGTGAATCCTAGAGCCTGCTCTGATCCTTTCTCTACCCTCTTCCTACATAGCAGATATGGACAAAAACATCTACCACAGCAGCCCTGACTCAATACACTCTGCCTTTTAAAAAGCTCCTCACCAAAGGTTCTCACATTAAGTTGGTTGTCCCCACAGATCTGGCCAGATTTTATATCACAAGAAGCTGGAGAAAGTTTTGCTCAGTTCAGAGTTGTTCAGATAATTTTTTTCAATTTTTTTTTCAAGTGTTTTCTTCCATACGTGGTAATGTCAAGGGGCTTTATTAACAAAAGCTGCTTAAGCAGGGGTTTGAATTTGAACAGGGTTGTTTTTTTTTTTTCACTTCTGCACCTTGTTCAGATAGGTCCTGGAAAAGAAACCCCAACTCCTGTTCCAGTGGGAGCAGGGTATGCTGGGCCAGATTGCCACCAGGAACTTCATTTTCATGAAATGGAAAACCAGCTCATGCCTTGAGAACAGAATGCTAGTTTCTCCAACAAAATAAATCTTTGGGGGCTCACCTAAGAGAGAAGGAAAGGAAGATTCACAGCTTCACTTACATGAATCCCAAATTTAAAAATACATCTAAGATGAATGAGTGGGAATAAAACTTGTTCTAGTGAGCCTCATTCCTCAGTAATTCCCATTTTCTGGGAAAAAGGCAAACTCTCTTATCAGGGAAGTCACTGTAGGAGGAGAGGCATTTTCCTAATCTGAGCGTGAAGCATGCAGTACTCTTAAATCATTTATATTTTACTTTTTTATGATGCAATCATGAATTAGCTTTTTCTGTGTTTGTAATGAGAGACTAGAACAGAAGGTCAGGGCTTAGTTCAGGGTGATAAATCCATTAAGATAACCTACAGAAAATTGCTGCTAAATAAGTGTTCATTCAATTTTCTGTTCAGGCTTTGGGTACTGTGTGGAAGGACCATCTCAGTTCTTCACTACCTTGGGATAAAAGCGATAAGAAATCACACACAAATTTGTGGAATTGTATTATTACTGTCCACAATTATTATTGTATTATTACTGTCCACATGGCTCAAGGAACTGGATGGCATGATATTGGGGATGCACAGGGTAATGCAGGGAAATAGCCTGGATTTGTTGCTTCCCAATAGCTGCCCCTGAAGATACACATATTCCATACCAGACCGCCCGTCTACTTTTAGCTGAACCAATGGTTCAATTGCAGAGTTGAGTTTTCTATCAAGGAGTGATTGCAAATTCCCATTTAACTTTGAATTCATGCCTTCACTTGTTATGCAAGGAATTTCTCAAAGCATTTAGAATCCTAGTATAATTTATGCTGGACACGACCTATGGAGGGCATTTGGTCTAATCCCACTCAAAGCATTTGTCACAGTGGACCAACCCCCTAGATCTCGTCCAACTGGAACTATTCTATTCTATTCTGTCCTCTTCAAATTCCACCCTTAGACTACAAGAGAAGGCTCCCACTTAAGCTAGCCCACAAATATGACCTCTTACTTTCCAAAAACAAAGGTTAGAACAATCAGGTATCCTACAGCTTACGATTAGCAAAAAGAGACATTAAACCATAAAGCAAACAAAGTGAGAAGTTGTGTGTTCATTATTTCTGATGATGTCTTTGACCTGAATCACATCAGGCTGCTCCATAAATGAATCTAAGCAGAATCCATAGATCAGCTTCAGGGAGGTTCAGATCTGCATTCAGTCCAGAGGAAACCAGCACTATCCTTTTCCAAGTTACTTTGACACTTCTGCTTCTAATAAAATTTGCCAAATTCCCTTTCCATGACTGGAATTCAGCACCAGAGCGCTACCACATATCTTTAGATAGTGCTTCCATGTGGAAACAGTATCTCCATATACAAGGAGCTCATAGTTTCATCACATCTGAGTGGCTAGATGCTGGCTGTGGAGCTGTATCCAGTCTATTAGAGGAGAGAGAAGACTCTGCTGAGGAAGGATGTGGAATTCCTGCCATATCTCCTACAAAAGCATTGAGGGTTTCCGTGGAGGAAACAGAGCCCCCCACTGATACAACCCACCACTGAAGGGCTCATGTCAGACCCTTCATTCACTCCCCGGGCACCTGGGCACACAGCACCCTACATATGACAGGTCCAAGATAAATTGTTGCATGGTGAGCTCCCACGTGTTTCAGTGGAACCACCCCACAGGAGGGGACACACATTAGGTCTGACAAAGAGAGCAAAGGAAAACCAATTGCATACAAAATGAAACCACCACAATTTCTTTCAAGTGTTTTCTTCCATACGTGATAATGTCAAGGGACTTTATTAACAAAAGCTGCTTAAGCAGAGGTTTGAATTTGAACAGGGTTTTTTGTTTTTCACTTCTGCAACTCGTTGTTGCCTGGCTGAGTGCTCAGTACCTGCCAGCACAGACATTACTGGTGGTGCTCTGCTTGTCCCCACAGCCATCAGTCCAGGCAGAGCCTGAGCTGGGAAATGGCTGGAGACTGAATAAATATTAGCAGGATAGTCTGGGCTGTGACTGCTTCCCTCTTCCCTTCTGCTTTCGCCCACACATGTGATGCTGCTGCTGCCTCGGCACAGAGCCACACTACAGGAGGAGCTGAGGAGCTTCTCCCCATCCACACATGTCTAATGGGACACTGTGCTTTGCATGAGTGACCCTTCCCTGGATGCAGCTTGTGTACATGCTGGAGACAGGTGACATTTTAACAACAAAGCTGCTGAATTACATCTCAGGGAGAATTTACTTGAAAATTTACATAATGTAGTTAAGGGAGATTTTTAAATGTTTCCTCTTGTGCATAAGGGAGAAAAAAAAATAGGAGGAAAATTAAGTAACAGTTTAATTGGCTTTCAGAACAGTCTATGGGGAGAAAGGCAGGCCGGATATCTGCCTAGCTACACGGCTTGGTGTGTGCTGTAACCATGGGAGGCAACATTACAGGCATGACAGGACAATGATTTGGTTTTTCAGCACTGAAGATCTGAAAAATGAATTACCTCCAGCTGGGGGGTTGTTTTCCACTTGAGGAAGACCTGTCATGCTGGTTTGGATGACTGCAGGTCAGGCTTCTGTTGAAGGGGAAAATGGAGGATTTTCTCCTGCTCTGCCATGCACCACCTCAAATATGGATCACAGCTGTTGGGATGAATGGGATCTGCCTCTTCCACCACCCCCCCTCATTTTAATCAAGGAGTGGCTTGTAATGAAGTGGGTAACTGAGAGGATGAAGAGGTTTGGGCTGATGAGCCTGATGCCTTTCACTTCTTCTGCTCCCACTGCCCCCCAGACCCCTACTTCCCTCCTCCAGAATCTGAGGAAAATGCTACAGCAGCAGACCTGTGTTGGTTCAGTTCCCACTGCCTCAAAACCGCTGCATTTTGGGATGGTACCAGTAACAGAGACCTGCAAGAAAGATACTGACAGTTCATTTTTTATTTAATTTTGTCTTTAAAAAAAGCACCAGTTAAATCGATGTCAATTACATGAAAACATGCAAGTTTCAGGACTAACCACTTTCTCTCAGCTTCCTTCATTTCTCAGATAATTCAGGGAGAACTCTATTGATTATCTGTCGTCCTCAGGAGCAAACACCATCTGAGTGAGATTAAGACCAGGAATGTGAGGGAAATGCCTCTTTTCTACAGCTGAGCTAGAGACAGAAGCAGGGAGTGACACCATCACCTGCTACCACTTTCTAGCCCTAAGCCACTTGCCAGAACTGGGGAAGTGTCAGATTGGGTCTCTCCTCACCAAAGGCTCCCTAACCTGTTCCACCTCCCTCCTAAACCATGGCTAAATGACTGATATAAGATGCCATAGGGGCTAGCTAGAAAGTGCACTGAAAGATCACAGGATCATCACTTGCCAAAATGGCTGAACATGGAAAAATATTGTCCCTCTGCCTATAGCATGGATGCTGCCTTCTGCCAGCACCAAAGTGGGGTGGCAAAGCTCTCTCCTCCCTGCCAGCAGCACTAGTCTCCTAACACCCTGAATCACAGTCCTGAAGACTCACAGGCATCACATCTCCAGGGGTTTTGTCCAGGTACTCGGGCTTCACTCCACCATGTCTTATTACAGAGGAGAAAGCCATAAATCAGCCGTGTGCCCTGCTCCCCCCTGCCACTGCCGACACTGAATGCACACGGAGGAGCCTCGCTGATACCCGTGCTTTGCTGCAGTACTCTGTGGATCCGAGCAGAGGCAGTGATTACAGCCGCGGTACTGATCAGATGCTGTGTTGGATGTACTCAGCTGCCACGGGGCAGCTCTGTCTTGGGCATAAGGATGGTTCAATACAAACATGTATATACAGGACTGATCACACATGAGTGTTTTTTAGCTTTGATTTTAGAATTGGGCTAGAATAATTAGACTAAAATAAATTTATTATTAGCTTTGTTTATTATTAGCGTCATTATTAGCTTTGTTGTCCAATGTAATCAAAACACTTCCTTCCCCATCCTTCTGAAGTGATGAACTAATTCCAAATCAGAAATGAAACTATGGGAAGAAAAGCAGACAGTAGTATTAAGGCTTAACCTAGAAAATTAACTTGTGTTTAGGTCTACCTTTTAAGGATGGGCACACAAACTAACACACGTGTCCTATTACAGGTATATTTATAGGCCAAGCCAAGGCAGCTGTGACTGCAAATCACCGCAGGAAACCCTCAGATGGCACAGCTCCTTTGCCGTTCCTCAAGAGCAATGCCTGTAACACGCATCCAGGACAGCAAGAGCGCTTTTGTATGCAAGTACCAGACCTGTTCTTCTTAAAAACAATCTAGAATAGCTGCAAGCAAATATCTCAACAGGATTTTGTTACGTTTACGGCCGCAGAGAGTGTTCATTTTTAAGCTGCTCTCGGTAAGAAGTGATTGAAATGTTTACCTGCAAATGCTGCATCGGCATTTAAGCGGGTGCTTTACTCATTGCTTTTATGAGGTCTGATTCTTTAGGTGGAACGCAGGGACTACACACAGCCGGAATCTTTCCCGGTGCCGCCCCGCCGCTATGGCTGCTCGTCCGCTCGGGAGGATGCTCGGGAGCCGCCGCCTGCTCCTCCTGCTGCGCTCCCCGCTGCTGAGCGCCGGCCGCGCCCGCGCTGCGCACAGAGGCACAGGTACCCGCATGGGGAGGGGGCAAGGACCCCCTGCTCGCCGTCTTCTGGCCGGTTAGGAAGGGCTGCGTTAGCATGCTGTAGGTTTTTGTCTTGAACTGGCAGGCTAAGCTCTAGGTTATTTGGTTAAACTATCATTTTCAAATGAACTTCCCCCTGCCCTCTCCCCCACCCCCAGTCTCACCTCTGCCTTGCAAGAGATGAATTCAGGCAAGTGTTTCCTCCTCAGGAGCTGATTGTTTATCAAGGATCCCGTGCTGATGGGAGACAGGCTGGGAGGCAGTTCCCCACCTCAGACTTTTTGATTAGGAGAGTATTGAACTATTTTACTCCCCGTTTTTCAGCCCGTCTATTAATTCTTTACCGCAAGTGTTCTTGGTGTGTACAGACTCACAGGACATGTTGCTGGAGGTTTACACCATGATGGGCGACTTCTGCTCTGCTGTTGTGTGTCCCTCACTTAACTGTGGCCTCATTTCTCTTGGGCTGTAGGTGCTGCTTTCTTCCAGTCCTCCTTCTTAGCACCACTTTTCACTGGGGCCTGTGGAAGTTGCCCATGTTCCGCAGCCCACAGATGAACATTAGTTCTGGTTTCTGAGGGTTTCCAAGAGGTTTGCCAAACCTTTTAGTGCTATCCAGGCATGAAGGAGGAACACTGGCAGACCAACCAGTTATCCTGGACAGAGGGCTGTGCTGGGAGAGTGGGTGGTACCTGGGGTCAGAGGTGCCCATTTCCTTTACAAGCCTTCCCAAGTGGTTTGCTGGAGCTGCTCTCTGGATGTAGCACACCAAACGGAAAGCAGATGCAAAGTCCTGCACATGTCCCTGCTCATGCCTCTGAGCTGCCCTCTGAGCTTTGTCTGTACCCATAGAAACTTTTGGAGAACTGAGATGATGATGGAAAGCATCAATGGAATGTAAGCTATCTTACTAAATTATCTCTCTATATCTAATTGAAGACACAGACCCCCTCACTAAACAAGCTGAAGCAGCTGCTGCTACAGACTGGAAAAAAAAATTGTCTCCGGAGCAATTCTATGTTACACGAGAAAAAGGAACAGAACCGGTGAGCAAAAGGGCTGATGCTGCCCAAGGGTGAGCCATCTCCTCTGCCTGCTGGGCACAGAAAAACCTGCCCTGGGGAGCTCTCACCACTCAGTTTCTTCACAGGATTTCCCCTGCCTTCCTGTGGATGAAAGTTAGACTCAACATACGGAACGGGGTGGATTTTGTTCTGACCCAGGCTGTTTTGCAGATGAAAAACATTCTGCATTCTTTTCATATTTTATTGGGGGTTTTTTCTGGGATACTTTCCTGCCAGATCAACTGTTTGTGTGGTGGGAGTAGAGGCCCGTCCAGAGGACAGGGAGATCCTCAGATATTTTTATCCTGTATTCTCCTTTTTATGACCATATGTAGATTAGCCATGGAAATCTTAAACATAGTGCTCTCTTCAGGAGATGGGTTCTCCCTCAGGTGCCAGATCACCCACCCCACATGTCTCCACGTTTCCTCCTTCTGGGAAGGAAGCCATGTAGCATTGTGGGTGGAGTGCTGGTTGTCCCTAGCCCAGAGACAAGACTTTTGCACACATGGAGCATGTACCATGTGATCTGTGCCCAAACCCATATCTGTAAAAGAAGGATCCCAGTACCAGACCATGCAGGAAGGAGGAGAGTCTCTTTGTAAAGCCGCTTTAATGTTGTGGCAGTCCATAGCAGAGCCCTGGCCTTTGGGATCCTGCACATTTCACCAGTTTCCTGGAGGTCATGACTCCATCCTTGGTACCTGGATGATTTATGCATCTGACTGGTCTCAAAGTTTGTGGAGGTAGGGGGTAGTCTTCACTACTAGCCCAAAGGCATCCTCCCCTTCATTTTTTCAGGCTGCTAATGTTTGTTCTTCAAAGCCCCCCTGCAAAGCCTTCTTTTTATGGTTTTTCTCCTGTTTTGAATCTGATTCCTACATGCTTCTTCCAGATGGTGAGCTTTTAAAGACCTACATTATTAACTTCTCTTTTTTCCTTCCTATTTGAAAAGCCATTCAGTGGGATCTACCTGAATAACACAGAATCAGGAATATACTGCTGTGTGTGCTGCAATGCCCCCCTCTTCAGGTAACATCCTCTGGATTTCACAGCATCTTTAACATGTACTGATTGTGGTAGGAAGGGCAATGTCTTTTCATGAATGGCATGGAAAGTGTTGGTCAGAAGAACAATCCCTGGGTGCCCAAGTGCTGTGTGTAAGTCTTCCAGGATGCCTGTGGTGACACAGATCCATGGTATGCCTTTTCCTTGAGCTGATGAGGGTTTGCCCGTGGCCAGCACACAGCTGTCAGGCTGTAGTCTGCCTATTTCTCCTGACACACTTCTTTTTAGTTGATAATAATTCTCTGGTTAAGAGGTCCTTAAGCCACAAGCTGCTGCAAAAGACATGTATTTATGCATGAGTATCACTGTGTGTTTGCTCTGTTCTTGTGCTCCTCCAAACTCATCTTCTGCCACTCGTGCTGCTGGGGGGGAGAGGCCTTGGTCTGCCTTTGTCTACTGTTGTGATGTTCTCATTGCTGAGTCCCTCACACTGCAGCTGAGACCTTCTCTTCACCCCCACTCCCTCCTTGTTCCCTAAATTAAATTCCACTATTCTTGCCTTTTTGGTTGCATCTACTTTTTAAAGCCTGGCTGCAAATGATTGCACAGTTAACCTCTGTGCTCTTTACAATACTATATATTCTGCAACTTCATTAATGTCTAAGTAAAAGGAAATAGAGTGCCTTGGAGTAGGATATGCAGAGAGTGTTCTGTTCTCTGTAACTGAACCAGGAAAGACAGTTTCTCATATTTTTGGTCTAGAAAATAGCCCTTATTTATTCCCAACTGAGAACTGAATGAAATGTGGCTGACTTAAAGGATGAATCACAGATCAGAACTTCAAATGGGATGCTAAGGATCGAGAGATCTGGATAGAAAGAAAGGAGGGGAAAATGTAATGGATGTATTGAAAATAAACCTAAACCAAGCAATTAAATTATAATTGTGTACAATTAATTTTCCTTTGGCCAAGTGCAGAAAACTATTGTTATGCAAACATGCATTTGCTTTAATGTATTATCTTCCATAGAGGTTTGCTAATGAATATGTCCAAATGAATTAATTTCTGATGTTAGCTCGGCATTACAAAATGCACTGAAGAGAAATATAAAACCTAAAAACACCTCTGGAAAATTCAGATAAATTAGAGAAATTGTGAAGTACTAAGCTGTGGAAGAGTTCCTTCCATTCCTTCAGATTTTCCTTCAATTTTGGCCCCTTTTATATTAGACAATTGATATTGACAGGCCCACATGAAGAGAGACAAACACTGGAGGGAATTGCTTCTGTTGGTAAACTAGTAACAAAACAGCAATATAACCAAACAGTCAGGCTGCCCTTTGCACTATCCAGCTTTCAGAGAATATAAGCACTTTTCTTTGCAACACAAGATAATGCTAAGCCTCACAGACAAAAAAGTTCAAACTTTCAGGAAAAAAAAAATCTTGTAGGAAAAAAGGAAACTATTAAATGTGAAAAATCACCTGAAAATATATTTTCCATGGAGTTGTTATGCTGTGGAGAACACAAGCAATGAAGGGGAGAAGTGGTATTGGATAAGAGTTTCATTCATTATATTTATTTTTTCCTAGTCCATTAAAAATGTTCTTGTGAATTTTTGTTTTTTTCAAATGCATTAGATCATTAGCTGCAGGTAAACATGAAGTATTTCTTCCTTTCTTTGAAACATGCATGTATACATTTAAATCAGAATTTAATACCTTCTGCTACCAAATATACATTTGAAAGAGTTGGAAATACGTGGAACAAACCCCTAACCTTTATACATAGCAAATTGTGGTGCTTTAATGAAATCTCAAACCTTCATCAAACCATAAACCTACAGCTGAGATTCATACAGCAAAAAGCACTTTTTAGAATTATCTGGATTCCATCCAGGACGACTGAAACAGGGATCAAAGTAAATGACATGTGCTGGAGGAATGGTGTGTCGAGGTCTAATCTAATGCATATGTTTAGGGAAAGTCCATTTATCCATAAATTAAGTGGTGAAATACTTCAAAGGACAAATATGATCTTGAACAGCAATATTTTTGGGTACTAAAATGTTTCTATTAGGGAATCTAAGTGACATTACTCTTAATAAAACCACACAGAGACCATTTCTGTTGAGAGCTAGTTTAACAGCTCAAAAGATTGTTCCTTTAGCAGTGGAAAACATCTACAGTAAACTTAAGTACTGTGAGTGGCATGTAAGGGACAGAGTCAGGGTCAGATGCAAAACCCACACAGTGTTCAAGACCTTCCTTGACTCTGTGGGTTTTCAAAGAGGATCTTTGTATCTATGTGTGAATAAACATAAGGATTACTGTGTCAAAAAATAGAGAATTTTGATAAAAAAGAAACAGAACAGATGTATGTCAGGGAAGCTCTGAAGTCATGTATGGATATGTGTCCTCCAGGCCATTCTTGGGGACTCGGTGGCTGGTAGGGACAGTGTTCATGTGGTTTTGTGGCAGGGAAAGCAGGGAGCCTTCTTGAGCTAGAAAGAAACAGGCCTGGAGCCCTGAGGACCTTGTTGTACAAACACAGAATCTGCAAACTGCATTTGCTTCAGAGCAGGCTGCTCCTGTGCAGTGTCCTATTTATCTCCAGTTTTGCGGAGAGGAGGGGAAGGAGAACATTTCTCATGGCTGTGTGTTGATGTAAATGACTAAGCAACAGCCCACACAAAAACTAACCTTTGGTCATTCTGTGCTAGCAAATCCTCTTTTATTTCCACAGCTGCATTACTCAACGAGAGCCCTGTACAGATTATAAAAATGCTGACTCATGCACTGTTCTTTGGGTTGGATTTTTTTAAGCTTTTTGTCTAGTTTGTTTGCCTTATCTTTCTAAAAGTCACTGAAATTAAGATTTTCAGATTTTTCTTCGCCGCGTGAACGACCCACCAAAATAAACATGATGTATATTACATACTTGGTTTTAAATTCTGTCGTAACTAACCTTTCAATCCCCTCGATCGAGCTGCTAGTGGTGCTGATGTCTCCATCCACCACTAGATGCCAGTAAGCGCATTGGGTTTGCGAAACTGGAAAAAAAAAACACGAGGAATCGTGAGGAAATGGTTGTGGTGAGTCTCCAGACCACTAATCTGAGAAGTATGTGAACCTATCTTAATTTCTTATTCTAACTCACGCTAGGTCCCTCTTTGATAAGAGAAGGTTCATATTGTTGTCAAAGCTTGCACAATTTTAAACAAAAGGCATTATCTCATTCCTGTACCAAATCCCTAAAATGTCTTTTGATCATATTTGCCAACGCAGTCTGGGTTTTAACATGCAGCTAAACAGTGTTGGTCACCCTGGATGTTAACAGGAGGCACCCACAAGCTGACAGTCTGTTGTACTGTTTCTTATGGCTGCCATTATCTCTTGGGAAAAGCAGATCTTTGTGCTGTGAGGATTTGTCATTGGTTGATTGATGATTTGAGCAAGGCTCTGTTTGATTTTCCAAACCAGCTTGATGGCTGACTGCAAGACAAAGCCTCTATCATCATCAGGCACGAGCCTGGTCTGGTGGGCCAGCCCAGCCTTTGTCTGCTCTTCATTTCTTCTTGTAAACTCTCTTCTCTGAGATTGCTGCATTGAGCCAGGCTTCAAACTGCAGCTCTGGAGGTGTAATGGCTAAACACTATAACATAATGTTGGTATAGCATAGCTGTCAGACAAAAACCCTTTTCTAAGCTTTACAAAATACCAACCTGACACAGAAATAGAAACAGTGAGACAAAATCTCCTGTTGTGAACTGATCGAGAATTCCCTTTGGAAAAGAGTTCCCAGCACAGTTTGATGACAATGAGAAAATTCTACTGTGCCAAATATTAATATTGGTACAACACAGGAATGAGGGAAGAAGCCAATGTTCTTTAACAGAAGCAGACTCTTTTGTAACATCTCTGTTATTAACTAACAAGAAGATCTGATTTCCACTACAGCTCAGAGAAGAAGTACAATTCTGGAACTGGATGGCCATCTTTTTCTGAGGCTTATGGTACTTGTGGCAGAGATGAAACTAACACCAATATTGTGAGACGACCAGATAACTCACTGGGGTCAAGAAGAACTGAAGTTGTCTGCAAACAGGTATGTTAATTTTGGAGATGATACAAAAAGACACAAAACTTAGCAGATAAGTTGTCTTTGTGCTCATGAATGAATCTACCTAAATACAACAGTGAGAATTACAGTGTCACTGGAGCCATTCTTTCCAAGTCTGAGCTGAAGAAAAGTATGTGACTGGGGAAAGCAATTGTGTATGTATAGCCAAAGGCTGGAGCTTAGACAGAAAATGTACTCAAGGTGTGCTGCAAGGTGTGACTGGAGATGGTAGAAGAGACTCTGAGATAGGGTCCATGCATTTGGCCTATCACAGGGACAGTTCTTCCTCATTCAGCCTTGCTAAATATTTGCTGTAGATGTTCTTAAAATATTCAGAGATTGAGACACCAGCTCTTGAAGCCATTTGCAGCCGTTACTATTTGCCCTGCAAGGTGGTAGCTGTGCCCTGCATCACCACAGCTGTTTCTGTGGATTCTCTTGTTTCACAGGAGCTACCCTTCTATTTTTTCTAGATCTTTTGACTCTCTCAGTCATCTCTTTTCTAGACTAGAAAGTTCCAGTTCCTTCAACTGTTCCTTTTTATGCAGTGCTTTTTAGTGCACTCACCGTCCTGTTGCTCTGTTTTGCTTCCTTCCCAATTGACCCTTTTCCTTCTTGTAGTAGAGTGCAAGGTTGGACACAGCACTGCAGCTGGGTCCAGCCTGAAGCAGGGGTTAGAGACTGTTCAGATGTGTTAGAAATGGTGTTCCTGTCCTTACACCTTTAACCTTTCCACAGACCATATTACACAAACACATATTTATTTTGGAACCTGCTGTAATACCCAGGTTCTTTTTCTAAGCAACTTCCTCCCTTAACCATTTCTTCCCAACCTTGAATCTGTTTTTTACTTCTGTTCAGGTATAAAAGTATGCAATTGAATTTAATGAATTGCATCTTGGATTTGGGTTTTTTTTTTATGTCTCTGTGTGTCTGTTTTTGTAAACTGTTAAGATTGTTAATGCTGTACTTCAGTGTGCTTGCAGCAGGCTTAGGTATATCTGCAAATGTACCAAAAATTTGCTGCAGTCCATTATCTCAGAAGAGTTCACATTTGCAGCCACATGCAGCAAGCACCTTCAAGTACCTCAGCTGAAGACCTCCTAATTTTATAATGTCACTGATAGCTATACTGTGTCTAATATTTTCATGTCAGTAATTTGAGTCTAATATTTTCATGTCAGTAATTTGAGAGGGGAATCCTCAGTTGATCTGTGAGAATGACCTACGGTGACCTACAATTAACCTGTAATTCTCATGACATATTGAGATGTTTAGATCCTCTCATTTATTTCCTATATTTTCTGGCAATAATCCCTTTTCTCCTGGGATCTGCTTGTTTGGGGGCAAATACTTGCCCACTGACAAGATGTGACTCCTTGTCACTCCCCAGGACTCTCCCACTCACACAACTCAACAGTGATTTAATCATGGAAGTTTCTTAGTCCAGGATAGCACAGTAATAATACTGTTGGTCCATAATTCCAATGATAATAATGCAGTGACAATGGTTTCTGGTCACCAGGGGTGCTCCCCAGGGCTCAGTGCTGGCACCAGCTCTGTTTAATATCTTTATCAATGATCCACACCAGGGGATCCAGGGCACCCTCAGGCAGCCTGCAGACACACTGAGCTGGCTGGAGGGCAGGAAGGCTCTGCAGGGGGATCTGGACAGGCTGCACTGATGGGCAGAGCCCAGAGCTCTGAGCTCCAACAAGGCCGAGTGCCTGGGCCTGCTCCTGCCCTTGGCTCACAACAAGCCCTGCAGCTGCAGGCTGGGGCACAGTGGCTGGAAAGATGCCTGGAGGCAAAGGTGCTGGGGGTGCTGCTCAACAGCAGCTGAACAAGAGCCACAGAGTGCCCAGGTGGCCAAGAAGGCCAAAGGCACCCTGGCCTGGATCAGCACCAGTATGGCCAGCAGGACCAGGGCAGTGATCATAACCCTGTGCTCGGCACTGGTGAGGCCACACCTTGAGGTCTGTGTCCAGTTTTGGGTCCCTCAATTCAGGAAGGGCATTGAGGTGCTGGAGTGTGTCCAGAGAAGGGCAGTGGAGCTGAGGAAGGGTCTGGAGCACAAGTCTGATAAGGAGAATCTGAGGGAGCTGGGGGGAGAAGAGGAGGCTCAGGGGTGACCTTATCCCTCTCTACAACTGCCTGAAAGGAGGGTGCAGCCAGGTGGGGGTTGGGCTCTTCTCCCAGGCAGCTGGAGACAGGACAAGAGAACATGGTCTCAGGCAGTACCAGGGAGGTTCAGGCTGTACATCAGGGGGAATTTCTTCATGAAAAGGGTTGTTAAGCATTGGAATGGACTGCTGAGGGAGGTGGTGGAGTCACCATGCCTGGTGACTTTCTTTGTTCAAGAAACCACTGGACATAGCAATTAGTGCCATGGTGGTGATCAGTCAAAGATGGGCTCTATGAATCTTTCCCAACCTAAATGATTCTGCCATTTTGCAGCAATACAAAAATAAAATGATACTAATTTCTGTTGTAGTGTGACGCCCATCTAGGCCATGTGTTTGATGATGGACCCACACCTTCTGGGCAGAGGTTCTGTATCAACAGCGTTTCATTAAACTTCAAACCAGGCTCTGGTCAGTGAGGAGTGGCTCTCTCTGGCTTGCAGAACATTCTTTCTCTGCTCGTACAGCATGCTTGTGGAAAACTCATGCTTTTAATATATAACTCAAATTTTAGTATTTATGCTGTAGTAGCTTTGTTTTCCAGCTGTTATCATTGTTGAAAAAATACATATTTTTGTTTTAACTCTTTGTCAGTCTGTCTTTTCATGGTTAGTGTGGTGGGTTGATCTCCTTATTGTATTTTTTAATTAAAAAAAAATAATCTGTGCAATAGTTCACATTTGCAGCTATCAACATTAGTTGTATTGAGGCTGCTGAAATGAGGTGCTCTCCTGAACCTGACTGCCTGTTCTGAGCAGAAGTTGTGGCACTCAGGAACACATGTACATGGCTGATCATGACAGACTTATACTTCTAAAAAATCATCATAACCTTCTAAAGGGAAGCAAAAATAAAATGAATCTTCAAATAAGGTCTGAGAGGGTTTTTTTCCCCCTGATGTGAGAGACCCTTAGCTGAGCCAAGTGACTTTTCTGTGAACCCATAAAAGCACAAAGTCCTGAAGGAGGACCCAATTAAAACTATTTCAGGCAATGGAACCAGTGGAGACATGAAGTCTTTCTTCTTTTTAATCAGTTATTTTGATTCTGTATCCAATCGCAGAGTTGAAATAGGGTTTGCTCCAGAAACTTCTCTTACAGCAATTATATTATAATAATGTAATGATATGTGTAATATTTGCAGACTACTGTTATCACTTATGTATTTCAGAATCCAAAAATAAAAATCAGTATGGAATTTACTGTATTTGTGGGAAATAAATTGGCATGAAAAAACCAGGCTTGGTAAAGTGTTGCTTTTGATGCCTTGTCTGTTCTTCCTTGTATAAGTTTGTAAATACTTCTGCATTCTCTCAAGCATTGTCATTACATTTTGCCCTAAATGCAAAAGAAATCCTATGTCTATTCAACTGAGCTTTCCTTCCTTCAGAATTTTTTCCAGGGAAAATAATCTCTGACTCAGAACATCAGATTCACTAAACTGGCTGGGTTTAAATGCTTCCCTGCTGAGCGTTACTAGGCAACATCTCATTTGGCTTTACCTATAACAGCCTGTTTCCACTCTCCCCACTTTGGTTGCCTCAGTGATAAAAAGGGTGTGTTCATTTACTAGTGTAGTCTTAAAGCTGTTTAATGTCTTCAGAAAATGGACCTCTACTGCACTGAATTTATTTCTGCTCCTTCCATCTTGGAGCTCTGTGGTTTTTCACTCTCCTCTGCTTTCTAGACGGGAACTGTACAATTCCCTGAAGTCGTAACTCTACAAATCCAAAAACATCATAGAAGCAATCATCACTACAGCCAACCAAAACCAGAATGGCACAAAGCCCACCAGAGGTGTGAGGCAGCATGAGTGAAGCCAACACTTGATGCTACTGATTTTATGTAGTGTCTCAGCTGGTGACAGTCCCATTGCCATCAGAGGTATCTGTTAACAGCACCAACACGCTGCTTATTGTGCCTGTGTGCATCATGCTCTGCCTCTCAGGGTTGCCCTTGCATCACCCACTGTATTTTCTGTCTGCTCTGGCTAGGCTGTGCATGCCCAGCCTGCTCAGGTCTCTGCTCTCAAGGGTCTTCACAGGTTGTACAGGAATCACAGTCTTTGCACTATCTGAATTCACGTGCCTCCTTATCCTGATATACTTTCATCCACTCTTTGTATGTTTCTTTGTCTTAAAATCCATTGCACAGCAACTGAAAAGGTTATTTGACCCTTAAAGGCATTCTTTAGTCAGGCAGCCTTCTCTCCTCTCCTCATGTTTCCTAACAGGAGAGGGTTCTCTCAGAAAGGGGGAAGGTTTTCCATGGAGTCCATGTGTTCAGCCAAGTGCTGGTGGAAGAAGCCAGCACCTGCCTTAGAAGAGTGACATTTGGCTGGGATACCAATGGAAATACCCCTCACTTCTGCAAGTGGCCTAAAGTAGAACTGGCAAAATACCTGGTTTTTCCTGCTGCTAGAGATTCCAGGTCTCACTGACACCTTTTACAAATTAAAGTGCCATGCAAACAAAACAGGCCATGAAGCTGGCAAAACAAGTATCCACACAGACCTACGTGCAAACCGCACTCAGTTTAGTACCTTGGATGGATGGACATGGTTGGTGGAGATCAGCTCTTAGTAAAATGGCAAGTTAGTACCTACTGCTCACAGAGGGAGCTTGCTAGAGCAGAGAGCACTTTTATTTCACACCTACAAAGATCTTTGTATGCAACTGGATGTTAGGAGTTAGCAGCAGCTGGTGCCTCGTCACTCATGGAGCAGGATGACCTGAGGAAAGAGTCCTGGAAGGCCTCAGTTCAGCTTGTGCAGTGTTACTGATACATAATCACATGAGCAGATCCATAGCTCCAAGAGCAGCACCTGACCTGCACTACACTGGTATGTCACCGAGCAAACACAGCGAGGCCCCCACGGAGGGGGGAGTCAGACACTGAGATAAGCAGCCTTGTTCTGCTTCATGTGAAACAGGGGAAAAGGGGAAAATTTGAGCATGTGTGTAAAATCAGAGTAATGGGTACATGGCCTTCCAGTGCAATGTAAACTGTTGGGCACTTGGGATCTCTGACCAAAAGCTCTTTGGGGCAGTGCACTTCATCTTCTTCTGTGTCTATGGTACCAGCCACATCAGAACAGATCCCAACTAAAGGCCCAAAGTGTTATAAGATCACGAAAAATAAAGACCAATAATAATGGAAGGCATTATCAAGGAGTATCATAGGCTACAAGAATTTCCTCATGTGTCTGCAATTACTTTGTTCCACCATAGTGAACAAAGAGCAGTTGCTTTTCCGAGTGGAATATACTCTGCCAGGAAAGTGCAGCTTTATGTTCCATTCTTCTTATCTGTGGAGTTTATACCATGGTCATTTCATTAATTAGTTTCAATGGTGATACTTTTTATTCCATTGTGGTTTCAAATAGCCTGTTTATAAATCCTAATTGAGGTTTTGATGTAATTGTTAAGAGATTTTTTACATATTAAATAAACTATTTAATGACTTTCTTAGTCTTTATAGCATCTCTACAAGGCAACCAACTATTCCCTCTTTTGCTGAGGGAAGACTTGATGAGAAAAATTTATTAGCTTGCTCAAGACTTCAAATTAAATTGGCAACCAAGCCAGAATTAGACTCTGCATGGCTCATGACAGCATCTGTATCTTCAGACCCTACTTTTTCAAAACTTGTCTTAGTAATTGATTGTTTAGGGGGGGAGAGCATGTCTATTGCCAAAAAAGAGGAAGTAAACTTAGCATATGTTTTCCAGCTATGGAATTAAAACCAAGTCTAAGCCAACACAGGCAGCTTGGCTCATAAAGAGAAACTTGACCTCTTTCTCAGAGCAAATGTGATAAGGGCTTGGTTGGAATTTATAGAATAAAAAAGAGAGAAAGTAGGACGGAAGGAGCAGGTTACTCTTATATTACTAAAAACTTCACTCAGAAGAAAATCAGAATGTGTGGAAATGGGCAGAAATCATAATGCCCATTATTTCAGCCATGTAT
The DNA here is from genome assembly GCF_027477595.1 of Haemorhous mexicanus. Classification (NCBI taxonomy): domain Eukaryota; kingdom Metazoa; phylum Chordata; class Aves; order Passeriformes; family Fringillidae; genus Haemorhous; species Haemorhous mexicanus. Next base: position 18,101,601 of record NC_082341.1, on the reverse strand, counting down.
CCACAGAATTGTAGTGATGCTCTTTTCTATTGCACCATGCTGCAAATCATTTGGACTCTTTTTTATGCTTGTGGACAGCCTAGTCTGATTTTGGTCAGAACAGGAAAAGAAGGGAGACTATTGTCAGTGCTAATACAGGATTTTTGCCACCCCTAAACACCTCCAGCTTATGGCTCAGGAGATAGCCTGCATGAGAAGGAACTGGAAAAACTGGAGATGTTCTTTTTTTCTGAGTATTTAGCTGGTACTCCTAAGCATGTTCATATTTTCTGGTCTTAAACCTTGGGCCTACTGCGTAAAAGAAGGGAGTCCTGTGACAGGACTCCACTGCCTCCTCTTTCATTCACTTTATGGAGTTTTGCACTTGGCAGTGAAGTGTTTTAAACCTTACTCCAGGGCCTGCCCCACCTCCTGCCATACCCAAGTGATGAGCTGATGGTAACACTACGCTCACAACATGTCATGTGCTGCTCAGCACCCTGCACCCTCATGGATTTCTTCCACAGCTCTTCACACATAAACGATGCCTCGCCCCAGCCCTTTGAGGTAGTGGTGAGCCACACGTCACAGAATTGGAAGCTGAGGGACAGCTGTGGGAAGTGACTCGCCCACAGTCCCCTGGGGCAGGGCAGGGAAATCTGATTACAGAAAGGGTTCTCAAAAGCTCTCCAAGTGTGAGCTGCTGCCAAAATTCACAAAGACAAAGCAGTTTAAAAGCAATGCGCTTTATTGAAGAAGTGCCCAGATTTTTTCAAGACTTAAAGAATTTGTCTCAAGGCAGGTGTGTCCATGGGGACTGGTTTTAGTAGCACTGAGGAATTTGTGTGGAAGAGATTGGCAGCTTGCCATGGGGCAGAAGAAAGAGAAATGCATGCCCATTATTGCGCTCCCTTTTACTGTCTTCTCTTTTGTTGTGATGTTATTTTTTTCTCTTGCTCCTTGGTATCCTTCCTTGCTCCTCCTCCCTGGGCTCTGGCTTTCTTGACCCCACGCACTCTCACCTTGTGCCTTATCCCTCCTAGCTCCACATCACTTCTCTCCCCTTGGTGCCCAAAAAATGAGCAAGCACATGGTCCTGCAGCCGTGTCCGAGTCAGCAGCTCCCTGCCTGTGCCGGGGGGGTGACTGCGGGGATCCGGCTGGCAGCCCCCGGGGCTCCAGTCCCTGCAGCCCCCGGGGTTTGGATCCCCTGCAGCCCCCGGGGTTTGGATCCCCTGCAGGCTCCGGGGTCCGATCCCGTGCCAGAGCAAACCTCGGCTGAGCTCATTCTGCTCGCCTGCTTTGTACACACGGTTTGACAACATTTACAAGGCGACTTCCAGAAAAACTCATCAAGGGCAGAGGAGTTGCCACAGGAGTCAGGAGAAAGATGGTAAAAAAGTCACAAGGAATTCTTGCACAGCCTGCTTCATTCAGGAAACAAGGGCTGTGCTGCACTGTTGTACTACTGATGCATGAGATGTAGAAACGTGGACCACAACCGGGTCATCTTTGCTCAGGTGTCATTTGTGGAAGATCAAAAGATGGATCCAGACCAAAAGATGGATCTTGTAATAGCAGGAAAAGGAACAGGAAAGAACAGCAACTGTTGCCCAACTTCTATGGGAGCGGCAAAGGCAACACAGAGGAAAGTGCTGAAGTCAGGGACAACAAGAATTTGTGTTTTCCTTTTCAGAGGAGTCAGCACTGAAAGATGATGACACAGCTGGTGGATGTCAGCTGAAGAGCTGTCTGTGAGCTCTCAGAAATGGGAGAGCTGAGATCAATCCTCCCTGGTGTGAAAGTCTCTTGGGGATAGTTGTGACAGAGACATGGGATGCCTATGCATTTCCTGGGATTACTGAAGGAGAAAGCCTTGTGAAGGGCTAGGATATGAACAGTGATAGAAGCAGGTGTTCATGCTTGGGAAGTTCAGGAGATTGAGCCCACTGTTAATCAGAATACCAGGTGCAAAATGAACCCGCATACGTTCACTGCCCCGGGAATGACCCTATCCCAACCCAGAAAATGTTCCCTCCCTATTTCAGGCTTTACATTTTACCTCTTAGTCCTGGGCCTCTTGGGAATGCACTTGGGTTCACGCTTGGATCCATTATGAACAAAGATTGTTAAAACTAGTCATGTACAATATATCTAGCTGGAGTTTCCTTAGGCCCCAGAGAAGGAAAAAAGGGGCCTCCATGACACTTCTCCTTGGCAATAGCTAAAACAGCCTCTGCCTCTGGGCTTAGTCTGTAAGAAGGGCATTTTCCAAAACTGGAAAATGTAACTTTCTATGACCTTGTAGCCTTCACTTAAGTTTTATGAATGAATCTCTATTAAAAGCGGGGGGTAAATGTTTTTCCTTTGTCCCTCTTTCAGTTTACAAATTTGTCTTCTCCTATAGCCAGCTGTTAAAAGATTGGTTCTGCCCCTGCTTTCACCTTTCCTGTTTTATCAGCTGAGACGTCAAACTGAGGGCCTGACCACTTGGTGTTAAAGATCCATGGCTTTTTTGTAAGGCAGTGGCCAACTCTCTAAATGCTGCCTTGTCTTACAGCTTGAGTTAGCCTCTCATACCCTAAAACACGAGGCATCCTTGCCTTGAGCAATGAACAGCTTCTCTCTCCTAATTCAGGGATGACAGGAGTTAAGCAATAGGTGAAAGAAACTGCATATTTCTGGTGTATGAGCTCTGCTGAGAGGCTTGATTCTTTTAGTTCTTGAAAATTGTTTGACTTGTACAGACGAAAAGGGCTGTAGAAATACTTATGATGGCTTATTATTTTGATCTTGTTGCTATTTTTATTTCTATTACCTCTGTGCCAGTTTATCTTTTCTGCAAAATTTCACCTTTTTGCTCTACACCTGCCTCATGAATAGCCAGAAATTGCCAATTGATAAATGTTGGAGGAAGCAGATGAACTTCTCCAAAGAGGCAATAAAACTCCTCTGCTCCACCCATACCACAGTATTTAACAAAGTCCCCTAAGCACCTCTCCACAGATAACTACAGCTGATCAGAGGTGTACAGCTGTGCTTGGGGTGACTTCCCAGCCTGTGACAACCACTGCAAGGACCTATCCCTCTCTGCCATCAGAACCACTCCTCCGGATGGAGGAAGGCAAATAAAGCTATTTGATGGAACTATGGCAGGGTGAGTGGGGCAGCCTGTGCATGCTGGGGAGATGTGATGCAGGCAGGATGATGAGACTGGGCTGCTCCACAGCAGGAGGACCTCACAGGGTGAGGTGTGGTAGAGGGAGTAGATGGGAATATGAGGTGGAGGGTGTGGCATGAAGGAGGCAACATTCTGCCTGAGAAAGGTAACAGGGTAGAGTTTTGGGATCCTGCTCTATGGAGGTATGGCATATGGTTGGGTGGTTTTGGAGAGAGATGGACAATTACTACTGAAAATCACCTTAAATAAATCTAATATTCCAAAGTGTTTTGACAATTTTCCCTCGAAACACATTGCGACTCAAATGACTGCTCTGCAGTGACCTCTAGGGCACGTTTGCTTTCAAACGTGCTGCAACATTCAATCACCTCGGAAAAACAGCTTCCCCCAAAGATATTACATGATCTACTTTCTCTTCTAAGAGTGGCTTGTGCCATTGCCAGGCTGAAAGTCCTTCTTCACATAATGCCCCGCACAGGGCATGTAGAGAGGAGAGGCTTGTTATCTGCAGTTTGCTGGTGCATCAAAGGAAGTTGCAAATGGTCTGCATGAATCTGATCCAACGCTCTTTGAAGTCAATGAAACCCCTTCCCTCGACCCCTCATTCAGTTCTCTCAGCTCCTTATGCAAATCATAGTCTATTTTGTGTGTCTCTTCAACAAAACCAACGTGTTCCTCCCAAGCATATCCCTTTGTGGAACCTGATAGCAAACCTTTCAAAATTCTTGGTGTTCTCTTTTTCTCGTGAAGCGTGACTTGAAAGTAGATTGATGCTGTCCAAAGCAGGGGGGAAGAAGTAAGCCCCAACCCTACAAATCTGTTTAAGTACTAATTACAGACAGCTATTATCACTGACTGCAGCAAGACTGCTCACCTGGGTAACAGCCAGGAGGAATAGGCTTCAGAGAGGAACCTGATGAAAATTAGACACAGCACCAATGAATGTAGGCCACTTGATGCAGGAGGTTGTCAGGAAGCCAAACTGGAAAGTGCTGTCCAAGCCTAAAGTGAAATTTACTGCATACAAACAAACAAACAGATGGATGGATGGATGGAAGGACAGAGTGCAGAAGTCCTAGAAAACCCAGGAAGGAAATGTTGGAAAATTAGACCAAAATTCACAGAGGAGGCTAAACCAAAAAATGGGCAGCCCTAATTGTGATGCCTGGGATACAATCCTAATGCTTTTTGCCTTGCAAGATAGTCCTCATGTATTCATTTGCCAACTACACCCCCCCCACCCCTCCCACCCCTTAACAATTAAAAATCCGGGATACGGATTAAAGCGATAGCAGGTGGCAATCTAATTACTATCAATCTTACATCTGAATCTCTCATTTGTCGTATAAGCCCAGCAACAGCTGGCTCTCAACCCCAGTTATCCTCGTGGCTGTTACAGCAGGTTCAAAGAAGGTGCGGAGGGATGGTCCCTCATCTGCACGCTGCCAAGGAGCGAGGGGAGCAGGGGGTGTCCAGGTGCTGTGACGAGACGGAGGGAGCCCCAGTTAAACACTTTTTTATTTCTCTTCCCTGGGGTCACTCGCGGCGGGGCTCGGCTGCCACTGCCGGGCGCCAGCCCCGAACCAGGGCCGGCTGAAGGGCATCGCCGAGCCCGGGCTGCGGCCGCAGACGTGCAGCTCACGGGGCAGCAGCACAGCAAATGAAAGGCCATTCTCAATGAGAGCTAGGGAGAAAGCAAATGTCTCGTTTTCGGGGCTGTTTCAGTCGTATCGCGGTGCTCCAGGCGGCTGAGCCGTCCCAGCGCCGCTCCCGGCCCGCTCCGAGCGGCGTCACGAGGTGGCGGCAGAGTCCCGAGGCTCCCGCTCCTGGCCTGCTTTTTCCGTGGGGAATCTGGAGAGCTGGCCTGGAAAAAGGTGGAGTAAACTATGGTGTGGTGAGTTTTGAGGATGTCTGTGTTCACACTTGAGGGAAACTTGGTCGATTTTTGCAGTCAGGAACATAATAGTTTCCTTCTGAACAGGTCACACTTCCACCCCGGAGTGCATTCCAGGAACAAACTTATATTCTTGAGAGCTCTGTGTGGTGTTTGTCTCTGGAATTAAAACGTGGAGGCTGGCAGCACCATCAGCATCTTTTCTGCCAGCATTTGGTGAGAGGCAGTCACCTTTGAAATGAAGAGGGACAGATCTTGGGTAGGGAAGGAAAAGAGGGAGCAAAAGTCGGTGACTCAAGGCACAGGGCAGGAGAGAAAGGGAATGAGGTACCCACTGAAGTGAGGCACCATAGAGAGGGGTTTCAGCAGGTAACTGGAGTGAGTGAAGGAAGAGACTGAGGTCCCACTGTAGAGTCATGGTTCGGGTTGGAAGGGACCTAAAGGATCCAATCCTCCTGTCATGGGCAGGAACACCTCTCTCCACACCAGGTTGCTCTGAGCCCCAGTCAACCTTGTATGCATCAAGAGATGGGGAATCCACAACTTGTCTGGGCAACCTGTTCCAGTGCCTTACTACTGTTACAGTAAATCATTTCTTCATAAAGTCTAGTTTAAACCTACTCTCAACTTAAAGCCATTCTCTCTTGTCCTAGCACTACATGCCATTTTAAATAGTCTCTCTCCCTCTTTCTTGTAGGCTCCCTTTAGGTACTGGAAGGTCACAATTAAGTCAGTCCTCTCTTTTCCAGTCTGAACAATCCAAATTTTCCTATCCTTTCCTCACAGGTGCTCAGTCCCTCTAATAAACTTCATGGCCTCCTCTGGACTTGCTCCAACAGGTCCATGTCCTTCCTCTGCTGGGAACCCCAGAGCTGGATGCAGCACTGCAGGTGGGGTCTCACCAAAGCAGAGCAGAAGGGCAGAATCCCCTCCCTTTACCAGCTGCCCAGGCTGCTTTTGATGCAGCCCAGAGCAGGTTTGGCTCTCTGGGCTGTGAGTGCCCATGGCTGGGTCATGTCCAGCCTCTCACCCATCAACACCCCAAAGTCCCTCTGGGCATGGCTGCTCTCACTCTGTCCATTCCCCAGCCTGTTGACACCATGGATAACAGCATCTCTGAGGACTCCTTAGTGGCTGTAACCTGGATGTGTCTTGTGGCTCAAGCTATCATTGCTAACACGACCCTTCAAAGACATGGGGATATGTTTACCAGGTAAACTCCATTTGCATCTGATAACAGTTAAAAAGCTGGCAATATTATAACCAAAAATACACCTTAAAATGTGTTATTGTCTCTTGGCTGCTATTCCTAAACAATTGCAGTCCCCAGGGATCCAAAATAAAGGGAGACAGCATCTCTGCCCTCTAAAGAGAGGACAATCTGGTGTGTGAAACACCAGGCAGAAGCCCTGGGAATGCAGCTGAGCCGTGAAGCCCTATGGAGGATTTGCAATGAATGCTGGCATGGCAGAAAGAGGGCACTGAATTCACACGCATTGCCCCAAGCCTTTGTGTGCCAGTGTGCAGGGCCAGCTCTCACTGCCCAGTCCCACAGCCATAATTAAGGGATTCCCACTCGCCATGAACAGGTGCAGCCCCACCCAAACAACAAGGCTGCAGACAAAAGATTACAAATAAGGCCTAAATCCCTCTACTGTACATTGCAGTGGTGAGGGGGGACAGGTGGCCTAGGGTAATTCAGGTTCAGTCCCCATGCTGCGGTGGGAAATTGCAGCAGCTCGTTTGGATTTGATAACTCCTTGCTGGCTCTGTTGATTGGGAAGCCGATGGAGGCATGGATTAAATCAAACAGCCTGTAAGATACTGGCAGTGGAACTTTTCCTGCAGGTTTCTGACAGCTTGCAAATAAAGGCACAGATGATGGAGAAGCTGTTTTCTCAAGCTATCCTTTTCTCACACATATTCTATGTAATTTATTCATTCATTCATTCATTAAGCTATAATTGATTATAGTAACCTTGTACATCAGAGGAGCCTGACTGTATGCATGCAGGGCATTTGCAGTGCTCGCACACCTTTGGGACTTGCTATGTCCAGAAAAGGTCTTGAGAGTTTTGGTAACAAAGTTGTTCAAAATATTAAATTAATATCAAATTAATATCTGATGTGATATTTACTGTTTTCCAAATTTATTGCATATGTCTGTTGCATATTGTTGAGTTAGGCATCTCTTGCCACCAATGTCCTGTCTGTAGATTTGGAGGGAGGTGTTACCCAGCTCATGCAAATTTCCAGTTTCATAGTCTGTACTACTTCATGCATCTGCCTTGGGTGCATGTGGCTCTGTTGCCACAGATCAGAGTGCCCTACAAGCTTTCCTCTGGTTATCCTCACCTGAGAGTGAGTGAAAGGCTGTTTTCTGCATTTAGTAGGTAGGCTGAGTTATGAAACCCTGGATTCCTCTGAATCAACAAAAACACACCAGCTAAAGTTTAAGCAGTGCAAGTTCTCTTCATAGTTGTTAGTGACCTACAAGCAGGTAAAGATGGTCTAGAAATAATTTGAAGTAATTAGCTTCCTACATGGGATATCTTCAGTAGTGCTGAAAAATCAGCCAGACTAAGTATGGGCCAGACTGAGTGCAAGGTGCTTGAGTACTTCAAAACTCTTGTTAGGCTTTTGAATCATTTGAACGGCAGAGTGCCTTGAGAAACATGTAGCTGCCTAAATATTAGTCCTTTAACCTGCAGGTAAATTGTTTCTGTTCCTTCTGTTCCCAGTGAACCAAGAGTGGCATCTTCAATGGCCACCAGACTCCACCTTAAAAAAGTTGCCTCCTGAGGGTGGTTTGTTGTACCCATCTTTTCCCCTTGACTATTGATGAACACCTTATACCTAGGAGGACAGTTACATTAACATAGATGTAGGTGCCCAAACCTGTTCTAAATGTTCTCAGGTATCCCACAAGGATAGCCTGCATGGGAGTTCCAGCTGAGCTCACAGAAAGGTGCAGGTCTCCTTTTGCTCCTGTGTCATATCTGCAAACCCCAAGTTTTGGATACTATGTAGTACTTTACATTGTACTAGACCATATATGTCATTGCTCTGTGTGAGGGACCGAATCCCTCTCCTAATTAGTGTCCAGCTCCTGACTGGATGAAGTTAATGAGGACTCACACCCTAAGGGACTTTCTTGAGGATGTTGATGCCAGAGGCATTTGTTTACAAGCCTAAAAAAAGCAAAGAAGAGAGTCCTGGGAAGTATAAATCCATCAGCGATACCATGATAATGAGAGTCAATTATTAATCAATTTGTAAGCATGAAAGTGATAAGAAGGCAGTAAAACATATCAGCATGGATTAATCAAGAACATATCACTTCCAATTAATTCAGTGTTCTTATTTAGGACTAACTAGACAAGTGTGTAAAGGCATATACGTAATATATGTCAACTCTGTTAGTGTCCAAAGCCTTTACTCTTCTGATAAACAAAGCCATTTAATGAGATCTAAATAAAATAGAGATTGAAATGAGCCTCTAATGTTTGAATCATGTGAAAGTGCTCATCCACAGTTCACTGTCAAAGCTGGACGTGCCAAGTGGAGTCCTGCAGGTGTCTGTTGCAGCTCCAATGTTTTCAACAATAAATAGGCTACAGGGAAAGAGAGTGTTTAATTCAACTCCTGAGAGCACTGGCTGGGAGTGGAGATTTGGAGAACAGGACTGGGACTCACATTGATCTTCACAGATTGGAGAGCTTGCCTGAAATCAATACGCTGCACTGTAATAAGACAAGTACAAAATGCAATCTTGGGAGAAAAGGCAGATCAAATGCATGATTTGTGAAATGAATAACTGATAAGGCAGCAGTAGTGCAGGAATGGATCAGCTGGCTGTTATGAACTATGCACTATGCAAAATAGGAGATGCAAAAAAACATGTCATTTGAGGGTACACTAACAGCAGTGCTTTGGTTAAAACATTGAGGTAATTATTCTGCTCTACTTGGCACTGGGAGGCTTAGCCTAAGTACGGCTTTGGACACTACACTTGAAGAAATGGTACAGGGAAATTAGCAGCAAACACCATAGAAATGGTAATATGTTTTAGAAGTGCACACTTGAAGGGATATGGATTTGCTTAGTCTCAGGAAAAGGTCATTCAGAAGAGACATGAAAACAATCTCTGTTGTGAGGAAGTTTTTCATAGAGTGGGATGAACAATGTTCTCCCACGCCTCCCGGAAGGCGAACGCTGGAGAAGAGCTGCCAGGCTGAGTAAAACAGTACTTTCAGTGTGCGGACAACTTCCAAAGGAAATGCAGCATCTCCTTGTGTAGATGTTTTTCGTGTCCCTGACTTGGTTAATAATTTGCCACAAAGATAAAAGCCTCAGGGCTAAATGGATGCAGAGATGTGGTTTTGCAATGCCTAAATTGTAGGTGCTGGGCACACAGCCCCAAGGCTCCTGGTATATTGAGAGGCAGGTGATCAACAAAGAATGTAGGAGAGACCCAGTGGGCTCAGTAGGGAGCCAAAACATGTCTAACTCTGGGCTGGACAAAAACATAACTGCATTGAGAAGTGGGGGTTGAGGGATCTGCAACAGAAGTCCTTTCCTGGAACTGAACAACCATAACAGGTCAGCCACTCTTGTCAAAAGTCATCACAACAGTTTTAACATGATAATTCACCCAAGACTACTCAAAAAAACATCAACAATGTAGAGTATTTCCTTGTGAGGCTATGTGGTAGCTGATGGGAGATTCCTGAGGAATGTGGACTCTTAAGGTGCTTTTAAGTCTTTGGTTTTTCCTGCATCTCTAAGCTTTATCTCTTTCCAAGACAGGAATCATAATTTCAAAACTCAGCTCTACTAAATAGTACCTAATACTTTAAATAAAATTATTTTAGTTTTAAAAGCCATTAGACAAGTTTGTGGAAGGGAGAGAGAGGGAAATGTATCGAGAACTCTTCATCACATGGATCTATGCCATGGCCCAGGATAGTAATCCCCCTGCTCTTATGGACAAAACATAAAATTTTTCAGGAAGAATTGTAGAACAAAAGAAGGATTGTAAACAATATTTGTCAGTCATGGAGCAAGAAAGGCATCCCAGTGGAAGGGGCTTGAACAATCATCAGAAGAAGCCTAGGACTATGAGAATCAAAGTGGCAAAGAAGGAAAGAAATCCAGTGTTAAGAGGTCACACTTCAGGCACAGGCATGTGTGTTAAGAACATGTGCTATGGCTGTCTCTTGATAGTCCTTGCCAGGAAAAGGAGGAAAAAGACCTTGGGTCACTAGCTAATGACAAAGTGGTCATGAGCCACTGAAGGAACACGGCCATGAAAAAGGTAAATGCAACCTTTGCAGTACAAAGTGAGGGATTTTGGCAGAAAGGCAAATGCTGACATCATTCTCCAAGGAGCTGTGAGAACTCTCCTGAACAGCTGTGTACCATTACAGTTCTGGCTACCCCAGAAGATTAACTTATATGGAGAAAAGGGCAGGGAAAGGTGATAAAGAAAGGAGGAGTCCAATCCTGAGCTTTCTTTGCTTGCCCTGGCAAAGTGAGAGCTGGGAAGGAACGTGTGTATAGAGACCTAAGGAAAGATCCCACGGAGATTGAGATCTTTCATGGGAACCAACACCCACATTAGAACAGATGGGCATAAACCAGGGAGGAAGAATTCAAGGCAGGAGGATAGAAAATTAATGGAGTCTCTAACCAACAAAAAGGGTCAATGACTGGAAAGCTTCTTTTCTATTTAATCTAGAGCTGGTTTTATTTATGGAAGAGATGACGTAACACAGGTGCTTAACAGAATGAAGAAGTGCTCTGTTTCCCATTGGGATAAGACTCTTAGTTGTTGGAAATTGTCGGGAGTAAAAAATTGATGCCAAATCACAGAGCCTCCTGCCAGCTGGTGTTGGGGAGCCTTACTGCCCTTGCTACACCGTAAAGCAAGTCTCTAGCGCTCCACCAGCTGTGCCCTGCTCTGCTGCGTTTCAGCGAACCCTTTAGCACTTATGGGGACAGTCTTGTGTAGTGTTTCAAATGAGCGATCCTGCCTCAGAGCAGTGCTGTCAGGACTCGGTCTCAAGGAACCATTTCCCCTTCTCTTGAGTGGTTTTGTGTCTTGGAAGATAAGAGACTCCTTACCAAATGTGCTTTTTACATACTGCTTCCCTCCAGCGGCCCCGTTTATGCATTCCCCACGGGAGAATGGGAAGGACACCACACAGCCCGTACGGCATGGCATGAGCGGGGGGCACCGAGGAGAGTTTTACCGGGGGCTCTGGGCAGCCCGGGGAGGCAGCCCCTGCTCCCAGCCTGCCCACGCCTTCTGGGGCGGTCATGGCCCCTTAGAGGAGCCCGTTCCCTGCGGGGCCCAGTTGGGTTTGTTGCGGTCTCGTTCCGCTGCGCTGCCCTAAAGGAGAGACTGCGCCGTCCCTGTTCTGCAAAACCGGCACCCGCCCGACATCCCCCGTGTACCGTGGCTGTATTTTCCTCCGGCTTCCCCGTGCCCCGGGCTGGGCAGGGCAGCCCCGGCTGGCCCCGCAGGCTGGGCACGGCCGAGCCGCTCGCACCTGAACAGCTCCCGCAGAAAGAGCCGGGCAGCAGCCGCGGCATCGCCGCCTCCGCAGCCGGCGGAGCCTCGAGCCCGGCCACCTCCGCTGATGTAAATGATATTAACTTTAAGCCCTTCTATTGACGGGTCAATTTAGAAGCTGATGAAACAGTAAATTGTTGGTGGAAACGTAGGCAGTTTTGTGCTTTGCCAAGCAGGTGCCTGGCGGTTTTCGTCAAGGATTGGTAAATTTACAAGAGCGCAGTGAACGTGCCCTTCCCGGGCTATTGTGAAATTCAGGGGCGAACAAAGGAGAACGTGAATATTCACACAGTCGCCTTTCAGCGTGTGGCATTGCTTCGCAATTTTAAAGCGCTGCTCTTTTTTGTTGTTGTTGTTTTGTCTAGGAAAAAAACTACCAACACTCCTCCCCCCCCGAATTAGAAAGTACCTGTTTGCGTTTTAAAGAACATGGAAATCATCCGTGAGCAACCATATAATTTGATTTGCTAAGCAATCTGCGAGGCGATTGCACATCATTTATAATGTTCATTGAGCATTTTGCTTAATTGTGTCTCTTTTTGTAAAGGAAGCACAGCCCCCTCCCGGCTGCGGCCGGCACAAGTGGCCAGATTCCCATGGACCCGCCGACAACCGCCGGCCCCGCGCGGGGTTTTTCCCAAGAGGAGCCGTCCCCGTACGCACGTCTCGGGGGCGAGAAAAGGGCTCAGGTACGAGCTCGCTGTCTGAAACCCCTCTGCTCACAGCCCGCGGCTTCGGCAGGTGCTGCCCGTCCAGGCTGGCGGGTGCCCTACTCGCTTCTCGCCGGGGAGGTGCGTCCCGAGGGCAGCGAGCCCCGGGATCCGCAGGTGCGGGACGGACCCGGCGGCAGCGATGCCGGGAGGGGCTGATTCCCTTTGCCAGCCCCAGGCCCGGGAGAGGAGCTGGGAGAGACCTGAAACTGGCACCAGAAGAGAAGGGAAGACCTTTCATGCCCAACCTCGCTGGGGTCCGCCCCATCCCGTTCCCCCGCACGTGCTTTGCCGTAGTCGGTCGCACCTCCGCCCGTCGGGGAACATTGCGCAGGAGGGCGCGGGCCGGGGGTCAGCGTTTAGCGGGAATGGGGCGAACCCCCGCCTTTCAGGCCCCTGTAGGGAGCGGCAGGAGAAGCCAAGCAGGGCTCTGTGGGAGCGCGGCTGGGGCTAGCAGCCCCTCCGCTCTCCGGCGGAGGGAAGCCGGCAGCCCGCCCGCCGCTCGCCGCCCGCCCGCACCTTTTGCCTGCCGCGACCGCCCAGCCGCACCATATAATTTGATTTTCCCCCGTGCCCGCAGATCGATTGCAGCTCATTTGATACATTCAGCGGTTCCTCGGGACGGGGAGGGGGGAGAAGGGCGGGCCGAGGGAGCCGGCGGCACAAGTGTTGGGATTCCCATGGGCTGTGCCTGCTCTCCAGCTTGCCGCCCTGGCACCCCGGCCCGAGCGGCCGAAGGAGGGGGGTTTGCAGACACGGTGACCTCCGCGATCTCGGTTTGAAAGAGCCTGAAAGGCAGCCCGCTATGGTGCATTACCAGCCCCGCGCCCAGGTACCGGCTCGGAGGGGAGGGCGCACAGCCGGGCCGACCCCGGCTGCAGGTGCCGCCTCCTCCGCCGGGCGGGCGAGGGCCCGGGGCCGCCCCGCCGCCTTTGTGGGGCCGCCGTCCCGCCGCGCCGCGCTCGCCCCGGTAGCGGCTCCGAGGGGGGAGAGTTTTTCCCCGCCTTATTTATGGGCCTCACATGGTGGAGGGGGAAGGAGTGGGCTCGCCACGGCCTGCTCTGCTCCCTCCGCACCCTCCGGGCCAGTCCCTGCTCCGGGAAATCCGCCCGGGTCCTGGGCACCTGCCTCCGGGGATGCTTGGGCTGCAAAGCCCGGGGGTGCTGTGGGCTGGTGAGGTTCTGCTGGCCCGCGGGAAGAAAACGAGCTCCCGCAGACGTATCTGCAAAGTGTTTTGGGGTCTCCAGTACCTGGCAGCTCAGCTCTGCCTGGTGCCTGGCGTGCGGGACTCCTCGCCTCGTCTCCAAACCAGGGAAGTTATGTAAAAGTCTATTACCATGAAAACACAGTGTCCCAAGGTTGCACTGAACAGAAACTGTGATTTCAATTATCCTTTCAGTGGTAAAAAATTCCTAGAAGTTGATCAACAAAGTGTCAATTTGTATCGTGAACTGCAGTAGGGCTTTTTTTTCTCACTAAACCTTTCCCAGTAAATATCATTTGCGCAGATACTGGGCAAACTCTGATCGCGTCTTTTGAAATACTCTTGCTTCCTTTCTCAATCAAACATTGCAACTCTGAATAAGTGCAGCACGCCAAAGAATCCCAGCAGGTGAGCTGTTGAGGAAAAAAATATCATACTCAGAATTTACTCCACAGAGACTTTATGGACTTCAGATTTCTTGTTTAACCAAACACTGACAGTGTGGATATGAAGATTTGAGAATATTCGGTAGAGCCTGCATGGAGCTCTCCTGACTTGTCTATCCACGCCTGTGGAATGACCCCCATGTATTGGATCAACAATAGAAGTCAGGAAAATTATGCATGAAATAGAGGAATAAGAGTTGGATGGGAAACCAAAAGCACCTGAGCACTTTCTGGGGACCTGGGGTTTTGCCTCAGCTTCAGCTAACAGGATTCGTTATTCTGGGATATCACATAACTTTGGAGCTACTTCACAAGACTGTGGACTGAAAGGCAGTGTGCGGGGCACAGATCTCGCTCCGCACCTCTGTCTTCCCTTCACCTCGGACTGCTGCCCCTTTAACGCCACCCATTATCCATTTTCCGTGTCTCAGCTGTTGGGTGAAACGTGGCAGACAGTAGAAGCCGGGGCACCTGCGGGTTGGGGCCGCTCGGAGGCAGCAGGGGCCTGGCAGGTCCTGCCCGCCCTGGGCCGCGCCCCTCACGCTGCACCCGCGGGGGCTCCGTGTACGTGGAAAGGAACAAGGACGAGCTCTGCCGCTTCTCGCCCTGCGGCTCATCCCCGGCGGAGGGGCTGAGGAGCAGGGCCCGGTGCCGTGTTCCTGCGTGGGTGCCCGAAGGGAGACACTCACCGCCGCGCCCGCCGCTAAGACAGCCCGGACGTGGGCGTGCGAAGGTGCTCGTGGGGATGGGGGCAGACCCTCGGGGAGTGCAAAGCCAGCCAGGACCCGCACCCTCGGGCCCGGCCGACGTGTTCACCGCGGCAGGTGCTGGGACAGTCAGTGAGCCGGATCTGGCAGCCTGTAGCGCTAAGGGCAGAGCGTGGCAGGAGGTCGGGCACTTCACAAGCCCTACGGGGTGAGGGACTGCCCCCGCTTCCCGTCCCGGTTCCGAGAGACCTCGAGAAGAAGCCTCTCTATCAGCGGGAAGCGATAGGTGGCGGCGGGCCAGGCGCGCTTCTTGCTCTAGACAAGAAGAGCCTCTGTGGTCTCTCCGTGGCGCTGGGCTCGATTTACTGCGCGGGGGAGTGCACAGGGCTGAGCACCCCAGCAGTCAGAGCCGAGAGTGCTCTGGGTCGCTTCAATGCAAATTTCATGCCCTTTCCTTATTCCCCTGCGAGGGGCTTTGCGTGGAACCGTGGAGCGTCGGGAGTGGGTGCTGGTGGGCCAGACTCCTCAGGCAGCCCTGCATGGCCCCATGTCCCGCCCCGTCTCTGGACCTTTGGCGAGTCCCGGTACCGGTGGCTGCCAGCTAGACTTGTCGTGTGGTCATTGACTCTGAGGGAAAGGCGATGTGCCTTTTGGCGTGCACCCAAAGGTGCCCAAAGGTGTTTTCCACCCCCCTTCTCCCTCCCCCTTAACACTTGTTACTGCCCTCGGTGAATAGAAATAACGAAGTGTCAAGCGCTGTTCATCCATTTTCATTGCTGGAGAGCGGTGCAGGGAGGAGTCCTTACCGAGACCAAAACGGGGCCAGGTGAGACATCCGTGCTGGACAAATATTGAAAGGGAGTTTGGGACACAGGCGGTGGTGGCTCAAGTGCAGTGCGGCGGCCCAGGTTCCGCTTGTACACGTTCCTGGTTTTTGCAGATTTCCTTTTGTAATACCTTGGGCAACCCGAGAGGAACGTTCCCGCGCCTCAGGCGATTCCTTCGGAGACGTTACTCATCTCCCAAAGGCAAATATACAAACTGGAATCGTTCATCTTTAAAGCCATCACTGCCGCAGGGGTGAGGGCTGAGTTCGGCGCAGCGAGGGAACGGCTTCTGCCGGGTGCCGCATCGAGCGCTGAGGAGCCGGGGAGCTATGTTTCATTTCCTGCGCACCCCAGCGCACAGGCAGAGCGCTAGCCGTGCCTGTCGTGGGGTTCTCCCTGCACTGCCTTCCTCCCTTGGGGCACTGCTCCCAAATTTTCCGTTAGGTCTGACCGGTTTCAAGACAAGCTCCGAGCTCCCAACAATTTGGAAACAGTGGCTTCTCAAAATATTCCTCCGCTTCCCTTTGCAACTTGCTCCCTTCGCCGTCGGTTCTGACGGAGCTGCCTCTCAGGGACAGACAGACCTCACAGACTGACCTCCCAGGCTACCTGTCTGAGTTTTGTGGCCCGGTGGTGTCGTGCCAACTCCCCAGTGTGGCATTTGCATTACCCCGCCTGCGCGGAACCACCGTGCGCCAGAGCTGAACAGGCAGCGGCTGCCCTGGGGAAGGGGGAAAGACTGGCATGGTAAATGAACTGGGCTCCCCAGTCTCTCTCGGCATATGCTGCTCTTGGATCAACAGAAGAGAGATCCTCTTCTCCTCTTTCTTACCTCTTAAGACCTTCAGTAAGGCTGGCGGGAAATGCTTCACCACGGCGTTAACGAGAGATACCCTGACGCCTTGTCATGCTCTCGAGCAGAGGGACATACGTAGTCAAAACGCTGCCCTGGGAGAAGGCTGGTGGCAGAGGTTTTGGGGAAAAGAACCTGCTTGGGGGTGTTATTCCCCTTCAGGATCTGGCGGCACATAGCCTGTCTGACCTGGGGAAACTTTGCAAGGTGGGTGTATGTGGCTCTGCATGTCTCGAGCGGGAGCAGGGGTGTCAGGAGCCACTCGACATGGTTTGCTCCTCGGCTTTCAAGTGTCCGTCTCCAGCCAGAATGGCAGGAGCAAGGACTCGCCACTCCATGGGTGATGACTCCTCGGGAGGGAGGGAACAGAGCCAGCTCCGTGGCCAGGAAATTCCCCCGAAATCACCTTGGTGTAGCTGGGGATTTGCATTCTTCATTTTCCGTGTGTTCTGTGGTAGGTGTGACATGGATTTGAGAGGGATGTAAGGTATATGTTAGATTTATACTTGTGCTTCTGGCTATGGTGCTTCACCCGTAGCCATCACTCCCTGGCTGCACTCAAGCACATTTGCTCTTGAAAAAGGAGATTCTTCTGCCTTGCGTGGGGCCAAGGTGGGGAAGGAGCAGGCTCCCTTTCGGGTGTGTCCCAGCGGGACAAGAGGGACCGGGAGCTGAGCCCCTGTTCCCCAGCTCTGAACAGGCCTGGAAGCCCGGGCTGCTGGAGGCGGCCGGGCGGATCGGGCACCACACCTCGGCAGAGCAGCACAACTGCGGGACAGGCTGTGGATAAACTGGCGGCTCCTGGGGCTGTGGGGCTGCTGGGGTGGCCGTGGGCTCTCCCGGACTACTCGGCCTCTCCACCCCCACCAGCAGGCTCAAGGGCTGGCCACGACAGGCCCCTAGCCTCCCCCCAGCGCCTCACACCCAGCTACCGTGGGGTCGCGAGGCATTAAACCCAGCCAGCACTGAGGAGGGCAAAGGAGGGACAGGGATGCTTGCAGTGTAAGGGGGCAGCGCGACCACCCAGGGAGCCCCGGGGCGGGGAAGGGAAAACATCTCTGTGTCGGTGCGGTGCCGAAGCTGTGTTTGCTCTCCCAGGTGGGTCCTTCGGCTCAACGGGACATGGCTGCTCGGGAAGAGTGATCCGAGGGCGAGCGGTGCCTCTGCCAAGCTACATTTGGGAACGCCGAGGGGCCTCCTGGCCGCCGTGCTCGGTGCCGTTCGGAGCGGGCCCCACCAGGCCACCGGGCAGAGAGCTGGACGGAAGCCAGCCGTGTGCCCCGGCCGCACGGAATGCCAGCAGCAGTTCTGAGCGGTATGAACACCATCACAGCCCAGGGGACCGAGGGAAGGGATAATTGCCCGCACTCGACGCTAGTGAGACCGCATCTAAACTTGCGGGCGTTTTTGGGACAGCCGGTGCAGAAAACAGGCGTGAGGGGCGAAGGGCTGACGGGGTAGAGGAAGCTGGGGCAGCTGCCTGAGGCGGAAAGGCTCCCCTGGAGCGGGGCTGGCTCAGCCTGGGGCAGAGGCAGTGTCGGGGGCACCCCGCAGCGCTGCGGGGATGTGCATCCAGCAGCCTGGCTCTTGACAGAGGTGCCTGGTGAGAGATCGAGGGATGGCGGGCGTCAATGGAAACAGGAGTTCGGACGCACTCATCCCAGTCTCCTCCGAGGTCCCTGGGTGGACGTGAACGGGGAATTGCACTGCTGTTGCATCGCCCTTGTAACGGGACACTCCCTCAGCTTCCCCTTTCCGGGACGGTGGGAGCAGTCCCACGGCCACGAGTGGGCGCGTTCCTGACTTCGCGCAGAGGTCTCCGCCTTTCCTTCTCGTTCTTTTCGCGTGGGCCGTCTGCAGGCGGGACTTTCCAAGTGGTTCTTGCAAAGATCTTTGTTCCCTCCCGTGACTCACGCGTTTCCCTGCCCTTATCACGGCGATGTCAGCGGCTTTGAAGTCCAGTCATTTATTACCTTTCCGGAGCTGGCCCTGTCTTGCTCTGCTGATAGACCCGGGTACGTTTCCACGAGGAGTTTGATCTCTGCCCGCGCTGGTGGCACGCTGGAAAGTCACTTTCGATAAACCTCGACAGACTCTGCCGGACAAACTATTGCAGCGCTAATGACAGAGATAATCCTCTCCTAATCTGGCGGGTAATCCATTTCACTCTAGTGAGAATTTTTAAGGCTTTAATCAGTGAGGGTCTGTTAGGGAATTATTAACAGAGCCTCCGCCGAGCGAGCTCGTCTGGAGAGGAGCAATGGGAGTGGGAAAAGGGAGAACGCAACGGGGCCCGATGAGGTCAAAATCGATGCACGGCCGGGAGCGAGAGCTGACGTGATGTATCTTGATGTTGCGATAGAATTGCCTTCAGTTCGAACGCCACGAAAAACCCGCCCCATCGATTCCCTCTATGCCCGCTCTGACAGCAGCTCTGCTGGCGACGGGGACTGGCACTCCTGGGGGAGCGGGAGAAGCTCAGGGATGACGCTTCCCGGTGCCGAGAGGGAGGCTGTGTCAAAGCCAAGAGGCGCGCTTCGGTAGCGGCTCGTGAGGAGAGGTGCCGAGGCGCCCCGGGGCCCCTCGCCCGACGTGAGGGGCCCGCCGTTGCCAGCGGCCGCGGCGGTGCCGGGCGGGGGCTCCGTCGGGTCCCGCCCGGTGCGGGGCGCCGCCCCCCGGCCGCGCGCGGGGTCCCCCGGCGGGCGGCCCGCCCCCCCCGGCGCGCCCTGATTGGCTGGCGGCGGCGGCCGGCGGCACGCGCCCGGGGATGTTGTTATAAGACCCCTCGCGTGCCGGCCCGCGGCGCCAGCGGCTCCGGCCCCTCCCCGGAGAGCGGCGGCGAGGCCCTGCCTCCCGCCACACCGCGGCGGGCAGGGCAGGGCAGGGCGGGGGCGGCCCCGCCACCGCCACCGCCGGGGCGGCTCGGCCAGCGAGCCGGCGACAGCGGCTGCGGGCGCGTCCCGGCGGGGCTGCCCCCCTGCCCCGTCCCGTCCGCGCCGGGCCCGGGAGCAGCATGGAGACTGTGCTGCTGGAGCACTTCCCCGGGGGGCTGGACTCCTTCTCCTCGCCCCCCTACTTCGACGAGGAGGACTTTTTCTCCGAGCCGCCTCCGCGGGACGTGCTGGCCGCGGACGGGCTGCTGGAGCCGGACGTGGATTTCCTCAGCCGGCAGCTGCAGGAGTACTACCGCGACGGCGGCGACCCCGAGGGCGGCTACCGCTGCCCGGCGCCGGCCGCCGCCTTCCCGCCGTCTCCCGCCTCGCCCGGCTTCGCCTACGAATGCTGCGGGGCGGCGGGCGAGGCCTTGCTGTCCCCCGGGGGGCGGCTTCAGGCGCTGGGCTCGGCCAAGCGGCGGCGGCGAGTGCGCTCCGAGGCGGAGCTGCAGCAGCTCCGTCAGGCCGCCAACGTGCGGGAGCGGCGGCGGATGCAGTCCATCAACGACGCCTTCGAGGGGCTGCGCTCGCACATCCCCACTCTGCCCTACGAGAAGCGCCTCTCCAAGGTGGACACGCTGCGCCTGGCCATCGGCTACATCAACTTCCTCAGCGAGCTGGTGCAGTCCGACCTGCCGCTGCGCAGCGCCAGCAGCGAGAGCCCCAGCCAGCCCAAGAAAATCATCATCTGCCATCGCGGCACAAGTAAGTGGCGGGCCGGCACGGCCCGGTACGGCACGGCCCGGTACGGCCCGGCGCGGCCCGGCACCGCGCTCCGCAGGAATGCCGGCCCCAGCAATAACCCCCTGCCTTCCTTTTCCCTCCTGCCCTCCAGGATCTCCCTCTCCGAGCGACCCCGACTACGGACTCCCCCCTCTGGCCGGTCACTCGCTGTCGTGGACTGATGAAAAGCAGCTCAAGGAACAAAACATCATCCGGACAGCCAAAGTGTGGACCCCCGAGGACCCGCGGAAGGTGAACAACAAACCCTCCGTCAACGACATAGAGAATGAGCCCCCCTTCGACTACGTGGCGTGAGGCGCCGCGCGGGTGGTCCCCGCCCCCGCCCGCTCTGTACATGCTGTATGTAGAGACCTCTATTGTAAATGTAATTTAAGATTCAGACTCTAAGGGCAATCAAATTTATTTATCTATTTATTACGGAGTAGTGTTAATGAGGTAGAATCGTCTGTTTTGAATATATAATTTATATAATTTATCTTGATTTTTTTAAAGATATGCAATAGGTTTATTTCAACAGCACCTTTTTTTTTTTCTTTTTTTAATTTTAATGGGGGAAATACGTCAGAACCTGTGAAAATAATTTATTGCCGCACGTGGACTCTCCTTGTGTTTGTTAATAATAAACCCGAATTGTACGTTGTGGAGCAGTATATTTATGGGAAGCAGCTTCCGAGAGCCCCGCCACATCCCGAGGAAGCCTTGCAATGAACGCCTGGACCGGTGTCCAGGCGGGGTGAGCCCCAAGGCTCAGTGACACCCTCAGCCCAGATGCTGGCCCCACTCTGCCCCATCGCCGGCTCGGGCTGCGTTTATAGCGCCGGGGGGACGGGGACGGGCGGAGACACGCTTTCGCCTTCTCTCCACCCCTTTTGACGTCCTCTCCTGAAGTGCTTCCAACTGATGTCTTTGTCTATCTAGAAGGTCCCCTCCTTTCAGTGTCTCAGCCCTGCTTGTGGTTTCCAGCTGGAAGACCCGAGCCCCCAAACACAAACCTTGCGAGGGTGTGTGTCCCCCGCCTTGTACCCCCGACCGCGCCGCCATGGGAATGGGCGCGCTGTCCAGAGCCGCACAAAGCTGTTCCTGAAAGTTGCCGGGGAGGGAAGGACGAGGCTGGGGGCCGGGCAGGCTTGGGGCTCTGCCGGCTGCCCCGAGCCTTCCGCGGTTCTCCCACAGGCCGCGCCTTGGAAACAGCCCCCGCGCTCCTCGCCCTGGGGCTGCCGCTGGGGGCGGGGGAGGGGGGATAGGGGGATGGCAAAGCCATCGTGCAACTGGTGGTAGAATCGCTCTGGTAGCCCCAGCTCAGCGTGCCCGGCTGCGGAAGGGACGGCTGGGCTGCACCTGCCCGGGGGCGAGGGGTGGGGGCGGCAGGGGCCGGTCGGGCCGGGGGCTGCAAGTGCTCCCGGCGGGAGCGGGGGGGCGGCCCCGGGCTGGGACGGGGGGCTCGGCCCGACGCCGCAGGTGCTGATTTTCCCGTGGCACCCGCGGCTCAGCCCCGACGGCTCAGCCCCCGGCAGAGTCCCAGATGCCCAGCCCGGCCCGCGGCCGGAGCAGAGCTGTCCCCGCGCGGTGCCCAGGCGGATGGGAACGGCCCGGGTGAGCCAAGGTATAATTATAACTCATCATATACTGTACATCTCTCCTTCTCGTTTTTTTTTTTTTCAAAACTGCCTCAAAGTGGGAGCAATATGTTGCATGCATGCTAATTGCATTAACCTAGTTAAACACATTTAGTTCCCTAGCGCGGATGGCATGGATCTATTCCAATAGCAATTAGAGGAGCTACTTACACACACAAACACGCCGAGGCTGGGCCGGGGCTGGGGCTGGGTGGGGGGGGGTGGTGGGTCACTGCTTATTTATTTCCTGACTTTTCGTGCGATTCTGGGCTGCGGCGGGGCTGACTGGCCTCAAGCCTCGCCCCGTCCGGCGGCAGGCGGGCGGTACCGGTGTCATTGAACTTAAACGGGGCTCTTTGAGAGAAAAAGAGCCGACCTATAATTCGATCTTGTCCTGTATTAGGACCTCATTAAACACAGAAAGTCGCTTTTTCACAAATGCTTCCATCAGGCATGTAATCTCATTACACTCATTAGAAAGTCAAATGTTAGTCGGACTTCAGTTTAATTATAAGTTATGGAAGTGTTGTACCGTTTCCTTCTGTGTATAGCCTCGTTCGTCTCAATTGGCTTTGGTGATGCGATTCCCCCACAATTAAAACACTACAATCATTGTTATGTGGCACCTTTTCTTTGGCGTGCCACTTTTTTGTGATTCAATGCTTCAACACATCCTTTAGTATGGTGCAGATGAAGCGGAAGAGCCGGCCTTCGCATGTAAAGCACCAGGGTCTCTATCTTGTCACTCTCCCGTCTTGACTTGGCAAGTCCCTTTAAACGCAATCTTCAAAGAGACTGACAGCTCCTTTTGACTGACTCATCATCCATTCACCCCAGCGCCGCGCTCCTGCGACAAAATCCGCCGCACAGGGCAGGAGGGACCCGCCTGTGCAGGTCCCCGGGCCCAGAGGGACCCGGCGGCTCACGCAACGCAGCTCGCAGATTTTGCGGCAGCTTTGGGGGGTTTGCTGGTGGGGGAGCACGGCTCGGCGCAGTACGGACCAGCGTGGGGAAGGCGTGACTGACAGCCACGCAACCCCAGTTCCCAGCCGCCTGCCCCCTCCTCCCCGCGGCCGTGAGCTGCACCCTCTGTCGCTGCCCGCCGAGGTCCCGCGGGCAGTGGCTCCCCGCCTCCCTGCCCCGCTCCCAGAGCCCCCGCTGTCCCCCTGAAACCCCGCACCGGCTCCCGTGGGGCCACCCCTCCGCGCCCGCACTGCCTCGACGGCGCCCCGGGGGCGGGGGAGGCCCGTCCGGGCGCCGGGACCGTCCTGCCTCCCTCCGCCGCTCCCCGCAGCCCGGCGGGAGCTAGAAGGCAGGGTAGGAGAGAACAAAAGGGGCGGGGGTGGGGGGGGGAATCTCCAGCCCCGCTTGGGGTTGGAGGGAGTGTTAGAGGCACTTGCAGGCAGTTTGCTTCCCGCAGTCTCGCAGGAGGGAGGTGCGGATTCTAGGTGTGCGGGCTGATGCTGTGCTTCCGGAACCAGCATCGCTCGTGATGCCCCAGGTGTAAAGAAAACTTAATTACCGAAACCGACAATCCTCCATAAAAAAAACTCCAAACCAAAACAAAAACTCTAAACCACAAACAAAACCCTAAACCCTAAACCCTAAACAAAAACCCTAAACAACAAAAAACCCCAACCTGAAAAACCAGAGCAAAAAACAAAACCCAAAAAACAAGACCCCCACTCAAAGGAAGGGAAGCATCAGACCGCTCGCCTGCATAGCCAGCAAAGGGATGGGAAGGTGTGCGTGACTTCTCGGCAGAGCTGTGCGCAGGCAGGGGCTGCCGTGGGCACTGTGAACCCGTCCCGCCGCGGTTCCCAGGGCCTCTCATCTGCCGGCAGTCGGGTGAGCGCCCTGCGAGGCGCGGGACGTGAAGCCTCCCGAGCCCGGGATCTCATCCCTCTTTCATTCACGCATCTCTCGCTGGCACCGAGTACCAGCTGCGAGGTCGAACAAACACCAGTTGAGTGTCCCCTGGTAAACCTCCCGCTTTCCAAAGCATCCCGCAGCCGGTGGGAATGGTCCTAAATAACTCCACAACAAACCGCGCTGCCGAGACCTGGAAGCGTGGGCGGGAGGCGATTCCCACGACGGGGCCGGGGTCTGGCCAACAGGTGCTCGGGTTTGGCGGAGGGCGCCGGGGGAGCCCGGGGAGGCAGAGCCTCCGCTGCCAGAAAGCAGCCTGCTCCGGCGCCTCCGGCTTTACATGGCGTGGAAGCCGCAAACAATCGCAATGATATCTTTATTGCTAGGTTCATGTCCTGGGCTATAACATATCAATCCCTGTCGTGGTTCTCTCGGATGCACCTGGTATTTCAAACTTGTTCTTTTTGTGCTTCTGGGTCCTGGACTGCAGCTGCCTAAAGCTAGCAAAGAGAGAGGCCCTTACAATGTGTCCAAGACGTGTTGGCATGGTTTGCTTGTCTTTAATGTACCATTAACTATTGTCTTTACACAATATGGGAACTGTAAAGCATGACATGTGTTATAATAAAACACATTTTCAACGATACACTTGGACTCGGCGCTGGGATGCAAGCAAACAAACAGGCCCAAATCTTGTTTTGTCTCCCTCGCTAAGCCTACTGGCAATTAAACTTAAGACCACTGCTTTCCCCTGATCAGCCAATTAAATTTTATGTCTCCTAATTTTTCACATAGAAAAAAAGTCTCGGTGCCGGCCCCTAAAGACATTGATTTTCTTGCTATCACCTGGCGCTCAGACCTTAGTTCCATTTATCAAGAAGGGAAACGTCAGGCGTTGCATAAAGTGACTCTGTTACCATAAGGCTCTCACCATCCTGCCCTATTGTTTTCCCTTGTTAATAACTCATTACCAGGATTTAACAAATCAACCATTACATATGTTTTGTGTCTCCATATTTTGATCCGTACGATTAAGCAGATGTTACGATTGAAAATTGAAAAGTCCAAGGCTACTCTCGTCTGAAAGAAAGAGGGCAGCCTCAAACAACGAGCTAACAATGAGATTCAGAAGATCTTCAGAAAAACATTTACGACCAATAAACAGACTCCAACCTGCTCCATTTCAACCATTGTGCGCCTTAGGGGAATAATTAGGTTGAATAGGAAGAGGTCCGCGGGGTTTTCAATGCCAAGCCCACAGGTGCGGGGTGGCACGATGAATGATCCGCCTGATTTTTGCCAGGCTCAAGGGCCCTTCTCCTGGCCGGGCGAGCAGATACGAAATATTGTCATTTCTTTTAATTCACAGCGTTACTCTCAGGGCGAACAAAGGGGCGGGGGATGAATGGCTCCGGCTGCAGGCGAGGCGCGCCCGGCCGCCGCTGGCCTCTCCGGAGACCGCCCGGCGGGGCCGAGCGCGCCGCCGCCGCCGCGCCCGGGGTCCATCCCGGCTCGGGGGGGTGTCCGTGCCCCCCTCGCCGCCGCGCGCCTCCCGCGCCGCTCCCCTCGCGCCGCCGCCCCGGCCCCGCGCCGCCCCCGCGACCCGCGCCGCCGCGCGCCTCGCCGCGGGCCGGACCCCGCGCGGGCGCACGTGCGCCCCGCCGCTCCCCGCGCCGCCGCCGCGGCCGGGAGGGGGCGGGCGGGGCGGGCCTGGGCCGGGGGCGGCTCCCGGCCGCAGCCCCCGGTGAGGACCCGCCGCCGTCGGGGCTCCGGCGAGCGGCAGCGGGCGGCGGCAGCGAGGCTCTCCCGCCCGCCGGCCCGCGTTGCGCATGGAGGTCTCCAAGAGGGGGCCCGTCTGCCGGGAGCCCCCACGGGCGAGGGCGGCGCCGCCCCTGTGCGGTCGCCGCACTAGGGGCGGCCCCGGGGGGGGCCCCGCGAGGAGCCGTCGCGTCGCGCCCCGGGGCCACCTCTGGCGGCGGCCACGCCGGGAGGAGCGGGGCTCCCCCCGGGCGGCCCCTGGGGCTGCGGCGCCGGCTCCCAAGGCAGCGCTCCACTTTGCGTCTGCGGGCGCAATACCCGACCGGGCGGCCGGGAGCCGGCGCCCGGGGGGCCCACGGGAGCGCCTACTCCCTGCCCGCCCCGGTCCCCGCGTCCCCAGCCTCCCCCTGCCGCCCCGGATCGGCGCGGACCCCGCTTTTTCCGTGCCCCCGCTCTGCGCAACCTGGAACGCCGAGCGGCTTGGAGAAGGCAGGGCCGGCCCGGTCCCGCCGTGTCGGTCTCGTTCTGGGGCCCCGCAGGACAGCACCGGGGTGTCAAGAGGCTCTTCCCATCCCTGCCCGGCCCCGCCCGGATGGACCGTGGCCACCCCGGTCCCCCTGATCCTCGCCATCCCGGGATTTCCAGTTGGTACGGCGCGGCCCGAGCCTCCGGCCCCGCCGGGCGGAGGCTGTCCTCTCCCCAAGGACTGGCAACGCGGCGGGGTCGCACGGGCGGGAGCATCCGCCGCCAGCTCCCCGACGGGGCCGCGAGCCCTCTGCCATGCCGGGGCGCGATGAGGGGACCGGGCAGAGGGGACTCCTCGGCGGAGGAGCTCCGCACTTCCCGGTCGGATGAAGGCGGTTTCCCGTTCTGGGAAGTACCTCCGCCGAGCGCCCCGACGGCTGCACAGGCCCCCAAGTTTACCGGGGGACGGGACCGATTCAGAGCGGCTGCTCACCGCCCCAGCCTCCCGCTCTCCGGCTCCGGGCAGAACGATGGCCCTGGCATGAGCTACGGCGCGGACCCGGGCGGACGGCTCCCCAGCGGACGGCGGGCGGGACGGCCCCGGGCGAGGTGGGGACATCCGACACCTCCGACCCCCACTCGGGCGATACCACGGGGAGCTGCCCCTTGCCGCTGAAGCGAGAAGCGGCTCGAGGCGCGTTGGGGCGAGTGGGGAGACACCCTGTAGTCTTAACGTGGCTCGGAGAGCCTCTGCCGCGCCTGACCGCCGCCGGTGGGCTCGGAATGGCTGCTTTGGGAAATGGGGGAAAACAGGGTGCCTTCGGGACGTGTCTGGACCGATAGTGCCCGCCGGCGTGGGGAGCACTGGGTCGGGGATGCGCGGAGCACTGTGGCCCCCCTCTCGGCGGAGCGCAGCCCGCGACACTGACCTTCCCGCGGGGGGGACCGGGACGCGCCTTTCACTGAATTAGCCGCACAGACGTCTCGCTATAACTTTTGTTCCCTGCCGCCGCCCGGACACAGCGCACCCGCTCCGCAGCCAGCCCGTCCCGTCCCCGACGGCTCTCCCCGTGCCCTGCCCCGACAATGCGTGAAATGCATCACTGTCACCGGGCGCGGGTGACAGATGAGGCGAAGACGCGGACCCCTCGCCAAGGTCAAGTTGAAGATGCCGATGGCGGTGCGGTCGCCGCCGGCTGAAGCTGAACAAGGCCTTGGCGGGGGCCCTTTCCGAAGTTACATTTCTACCTCCCCCGTTTCCCCTTTGCCAGCCCTTTCTCCGGGGACCTGCGGGGTCGAGGCGCGGTCCGAGGGCCTGGGGTGCTGCTCGGTGCTGCGTGGGGGGGCTGGTGGCCCTGAATGCCGGAGCTCCGGGCCCTGGGGGTCTAGGACCGGCCCAGCCGGGCCGTGCTGGGCTGGGCCGGGGCGCGGAGCTCCGATTGCAGTCACAAGCGCGGTCACTGCCTTGAAATAAACTGCAAAACGCTTCGGGGTCCGTTTTACCCCGCGTTCAGCAAAAGTTTTCCAAACGGAGTCTGGTTAAACAAACACTTCGCCCTGCTCCCGGCTCCCTCTCTCCCTCGCCCTGCGATGATTGATATTTTTTATTCAGCCAACTTTTATTTACCTTGCAAAAATGTTGGGGACAAATGTGATAAATTACAGATATGCAAATTTCTTTGAATGGCGTTGTAAGTGTGTCTCGCTGGAGCTGAATAAGTCCTTGCAAGTCGGTCTGCGCGCACTCAGGACCCCAGGGAGCTGATCAAAGCACCCTTTCTCTTTCATCCCCAGTATTCTCCTCCAAACTATTTCGATACAATATGTTTCCATGATGCACTTAATGTGCTAGGGACACAGAACTCATTACAACCTAGCTAGTTCTGCCGACCCCTTTGTTCAGAGGCATAAAGTTTAAAAAAAAAGGAGGGGTGGAGGGGGGGCAAGGGCTGCTAGTTGCCAGCTTTCTGAAATGTTAAAGCATGCGTCATTTTTCACCAGGTCTCGTCTTGATATCCTCAAAAGACAAACTATGAAACCGGCCTCAGCCCTTTCTGGCATTAATTACGCTGCTGTCCAGCCGATCTGTTTTTCCTATTATATGCATTTCTCAGCAGGGATTTTTTTTTTTTTTTTTTTTTTTTGCAAGACTAATGCAGCTGCAAGCTGAAGTATGAATACGTTGTATCGGAATAGAAAAAAAAATAAGCGGAAAGGCTGAAAAAGTTGTCAAAGTCAATGCTGATGTTTTCTTGTTTGCCCCACGTTTGAGATTTTGGAAAAGAGTTTTGAATCGCCCTGCTATGTTAACTGCTTTTGCCTCGAATTATAAACTTCTTAGAAGGGAAAAATCTCAGCTGGAGGCTGCTGGAAGCAGGTTACTTGTTTATTGAATGCCGATACGCCTAACGAATATTTTTTCGCCGGAGAAACACTTCAAAGATTTGGAGAAATCACTGAAAATTAGAATCCCGGAGTTCAGGGCGATCCATTTCCAACCCATGGCGAGGTGGCGGCTGTTTGGGGAAATGACTCCAGGGGGATGACAGTAAGAAATAAACTCTATTTCAGCGGATGGCGCGTTTGTTTACGGGGTTGATTGGTTGACGGAAATGGCTGGCAGCCAGTTCTGGGAAAGATTCCAGACCTGACTCCGATTAACCCTCTCTGGTGAAACTCTGCTGGAAACCAACTCACCAGCAATTGCCATTAATCTACTTACTAATTAAGCCAATTCATTTCTAAAGGAGAAAAATTCCTTTCTTTGGCCAAACTGATGGGAGGAAATTTGAAAGAAGCGCCAAACTGTGTAACTGTAATTCAGCCAAGGACTGCTAAAACAAGGTGTTGATATATAGCTGGAGATTTAAAACAAGTTTCTAGGGCAACAATCCTTTGGAGACGGTGGTATATAGTGCATAGTAGATGAAGCTCGAATAATGGTGGACTGCAGTGTGCAATTGTACGGACATTGGTTGGAACCAGGACTGCTTTTCCCAATTAAGCCGCTCGAGGCTTTTACTCCTAGTAATTTATCTGTCCCGTTTTAACGTTTCAGCCTTGGGTGACAGCTACAAAGAACATCTGTGCCGGACCCAGTCAACGTGGTCATAGAATCATAGAAAATACTGCATTGGAAGGGACACACAAACGTCATAGAAGTCCAGCTCCTGGCTCTGAACAGGGCAACCCCAAAAATCACATCATGTGCCTGAGACCATTGTCCAAACCCTTCTTGAACTCTGGCAGGCTTAGTGCCGTGACCACTTCCTTGGTTGCGGAACTTGACGCGCAGCTTTTGCGTGGCGAGGACATTCCATCTCCCCTGGTCCCGGGGTCCGGATCAGCCCAAGAGGACACAGGGACACACTGTGCCCTCGCAGGGCTCTGTGCCAGCGGGGACCTGCCAGGGCTGCTCACGGCAGCCTGGCGTCCCGGCGGCGCCGCTCCAAGGCTCTCCGTGGTGCTGAGGTGTCACCTTTAGGCAAGCAGTGTTTAGCTCGGTCTGGGCGGGGGAAGAGGAGTCCCAGGGTGACCCGGCCGCTGGCCGAGGCCGCGGTGAGCCGGCCCGGAGTGCGGGGTGCCCTTTTCAGAGCAAGCCACCACCCCTTGCGCTGCTGGCAGCAGAGCACCTGCAAGGTGAGAAGTAGAGGTCATGAGGGAGAGCTTCACCCTTCCACCCGGCACCTGGAGGAGAAGGAGCAGCCCTCGGCTCCCTGCGCTGTTTGTCGGCCCTGCAGCCAGCATCCCTGCCCGCTCCCGTCCTCGGGGCCTGGCTCCAGCACACTCGAGGGCACCCGCCGTCCCGGGCAGACCCGGGGCCCCTTCACCCTTCGCTTTTGCCTCTGAAACAGCCGTGTACCCCCGCTATTCTCTCCCCCGCACCTTTCTCTGTCCCACACCGCTCGCAGAACAGCCCCGCCACCGCCCCCTGCGCGGTCCCTTCCGTGCCAGCGGTGACCAGCAGCGCTGACATTCCCCAGGCAGTGCTGGGGCTGTGGGGGCTGTGACAGGCACGGAGCGGGGAAGGGAAGGTGCCCAGCCCCGGGCACGGCGCTCCTCCAGAGCCGCGCTCCCGCGCCCCAGCCACCGGACTGGGCGCATTAAGGGCGCAGCCCCCGGTGGGTACGGCCTTGAGAGACGGCACATTGAAGGAGGGATAGTTTTAAATCAGTGCAACAGATCCTTCGTTTTCCCTTGCTGTTGTGTTTCGTTTGCTTTGGTTTTGTTTCTTTTCAGGTGCGGGCAATAGCAAGATGAACAAATTAAGGGCTCGGCGGAGCGCTTGTCTCCGGACAAGGCGGCGGTGGTCAAAGCGCTCGGCGGGAGGTAGGATGATGCTGAGCCCTGGACATGAGCAAACCACCCTCCCAGAAAGCAGCAGCCTGGTGTCATTGCACTAAAATGACAAGATCTCATGAAATACGCGGTACCACCAAGTGATGACAGCAAAACTATGGACGCAAGCTGGAGAGGAATGGGGAAACATTTCCTCCAGCAGCTGATGGCAAAACTTAGCAGGTGCTGTAGGTAGTGCGCTGTGTCTTCGTATCTCAAGCAAACACTCAACTTCTTCATTTAAGTCTCTCTCTGAGATCATAAAAAATAGGATGCAATATCCTAAAAAGACTAATGACATTTCACAGGTAATGCAATTTAGAAAGAAACACTTCCACGTTTTCTTTTCCAACAATGTGCATTTTTGTAAACTGCTATAAATTGCAATTCAAAAGCCCTGATCTCGCCATCCCCAATCATTTTTTATACTGATCAAATGAATGCAGATACTCCCATTTGGGAGGGGCGACATGACATTTCACTTGGCAGTTCTAAACAGGTCACAGACCTTTCACAGACCCTAAGGCAGTGGGAGGGAGCTCTTTACGAAACCGTGTAACCAAATCAAACCAATGGTTACCCCTTTTCAATACCATTGGAATGGTTTGCACAATGCTATTCACATAGCAGCAGAGAAACTGAAAGGATGGTCATCCAATGGAAATTTCTTTTCTTTTGTTTAAACTTGTGGAGCTCCAAAAAAAAAAATTACTTTTACAAACAATTACTTTTTGTATGACAAAAAGCTAAATGCTTCTACGTATGTGTACACCAGGGCCATCAGTGCGCCTGGATGTTTATACAGATATAGTCACACATCTGTGTGTGGGGATGTACATTTATTGGAGATGTTGCTTTGTTTGAAGCCATAGGCACAAAGACACAACATGGCTGCCCTGGAGATGACCTATTGCTTTCAAGTTGCTTGAACACATCAGAATTTCTATTGTTGAGGTTGATTAATTGAAACTGATAAGTTACCATGAATAAAGATTGTTTTTCTGTTTAATGTGGTGGGCCTGATTTGGTAAATGCTTCATTCATGTAGCCTTGCAGTGCAGCATATGGGCAAGATTCATTCAGTATCGCAAACATATACAATTTATTATGCCTGTATGGTCACAACCAAAAGGCCTTTCTATTTTAATGACAAAGTTTGAATGAAAAATTCCATTTAAAGAGTCACTAACATTAAGTGCGGCTTTGTAATTTATTCCTGTTGCCGGCTGCCGGGGAATCGAGTCCTTGGAAAAGCGAAGGCTCAGCGGGCAGGGCTGGCTCCGGGGCCAAGCAGCGGCTGCTCGCCGCCCCACGCGTGTGGAGGACGCTCCTGGTATCGCACGCTGCCGATGGACTCAGCGCCGTCGTGTCGCGGCACCGGCGCCGCGCTGCGCTGGACGGGGCGGACGAGGGACCCGCCAGGGCCTCCAGCGCCGCGTCTCCGGGCACAGCCGCCCGCAGGCCGGCCAGTGCCTCTGCCCGAAGCAGGAGGCGCCGGTGCCCACCCGGCCCTGCCCACGCCGCCGGAGGGGCCGCGGTGCCCTCCCCGCGCCCCGCCTGCGCTCGGGGTCCCGAACGGCGGCGGAGGCTCAGCGGGGCTCTCCGCATCCCCACGGAGCCCACCCCTGCCCCGGGGCGGCAGGAGAGCGGCGGGATGCCGTGACATGTAAAGGGCAAGGGAGAGACAAAAGGCTCGGTCTCCAGTAGATAGGCTGGCCCAGGGCTTTGAGTTGATACTCAGGAATGAAGCTAGAGCCCCACTGAAGCCGCTTTGCTTCAAGACTTTACACCCTAACCTCTCTCCTTCCACGTCTCTTGATGGCTAACCACTGGTCTAAAAGTTTTCAACACAGACGATTCTCAGCCTTGACCTCACTTCTGCTTAAAAAGCCGGTGTGGTTTTCTGTATGATCCCAAGTGTAACAGGTCAAAACAGCAACAAAGCCTCACCCAGCGAGGGAAAAAAGATGAAATTTGAAATGAAGATGAGAGGAAGACATGTCAGGAGCTACTGTGTGGTGCAAATCACTACATTACAGTCCACGTGTAGGGGCTTTGGTCCTGTTCCTGTCTGCTTGAGGGGATTTGTAAAGCAACATTTCACAAAATCAGCATGTTTGTCAGACAAAGTAGAGGTTCTGCAATATCACAAATAAGCATTAATGATGGGGGTGAAATTTATGAAAAATCCCCTGAAAGGGCCCTTTCAAGCATTTTTTTAAAAAATATGACCTCTTAACCTCCTCCTTCTCGATTGACAGAGTAATTTGAAACAGAAACAATGTAATCTATCAAAATAAGTTGTGTTACTTCTGTAAATCAGATATTTATGTTTGAGCTTTCTCCTACTGACAAGCTGTAAAGGCCCACTGTTATTCCAAGGCTTTATCTCTGAGATTCTTGTCTTTTCTGCTCATTAAGAGTCTGTCTATAGATTACAAAGTCAATAGATGCAAACACCAGACTGTGAGAAAACTCTCCCTGAGTACATAAAAATCAACAGCACTGGATGCTATACAATGGAAAGCATAGATATTTGTAGGTGTTCGGTTTTATCAGCTTTAAACAAGGAAGAGAGTAAATATTGTGGCAAAATTTCACCTTCCAGTGTTGCACACTTCCTTCTGCCATTCCTAACGGTGGATCTTTCCGCAGCATCATTTCAAAATGGCAGATGTAAGTTTAAATGAAAGATAGTTAACAACTGTTTTGAGTTTTCTACCCATAGCTGCAGTTCTGATTATGAATCCAGCTAGTGGGTGGTTGGCCTGGAAGGGATGCCTTTACAGCTACTTTTATGGATTATCCTGTGAAGGCATGACGGGATCTACTGGACATCTTTCACATCACTAAAAGACTGAAGGATCCTGGGCCCTGAACAGGCTCCTTCAGCTCTTGAGAGGTGCTTCAAGGGACAGATTTTCAGTATTTCCTACACTATTGCATCCAAGTTACTATACACACATTTTTAAAAAATGCTGCAATGTGTGCATTCTCGGTATTCCTTTGTGCTCTCATGTTAAAACGAGACTAAAGTAAAATATATCCACAGACAAAACTCTCAGCTTCAACCCAAACCACATGAAGGGGAGATTATTTATGAGGGAGCTGAAGCACAGTGTCCAGTGGATTTTGCCAAGCTATTAATAATGCAACATTACTGTCAATAACACTCTTTTCACTATCTACAAGTAGTGTTTGGGGCCACCCTTAAAAGCTGGCGAAACCCCGAAGTGATTTCCCGAGCCGCCCGTGGGTGCCAGCAGGTCTGCAGCGTGCACAGCTGGAGAGGAGCCGGCTGCCGCCCGGCCCTGGGGCTGCGGTGCCGCCCGCGGCGGGGGCGGGAGCGGCTCCGCGGGGCTGGGCGGCCGCGCCGGGCGCGGGGCTGCGGCCAGAGTGCGGGGCGGCGGCTGGAAGCGGGGGTGAAGGTGGGTCGCAGCCCACGAGTGTCTTCTTCCCCGTACTGCCAATGGTTCTCATCATACCTTTGCGACAACTCCGTGTTGAAGGAGCGATGAAGTTTCAGAGCAAGGTGCAATCAAACTTCCCGTTTGCCCAGCAGGAGGGTAGACCTGGCGTCTTCCCCGATAAGAAGTTAACTTTGGGACGGAAGGGAGGTAGGGAACTTTAAGATGGTTTGATGCTTTACAGTTGGCTCCCCATTTATTCCTGCTGAATTAACTTTTCCTGACCATATTATTGCACCACCCGCTCAGGTGTATGGTGCTTTCCCACTTCTCGTGCCACACGGAGCAGTAACTCCTCTGAGCCCTGAGAGAGCCTCCTTCAAGCAGAGCTTTACACCTGGGTACGTGTGCCCAGCAAGGCTGGACTTACAGCTTATACTTACAACTACTTTACAAAAGCAGCAAAGAACTGAGAAAGTTCTACTTGAAAAAAAAGAGAAAAGTCTATAGATAAGGTAGGGGCAGGTGTACAAGCTGGAACCTGTTTAAGATGAAGGGGTTTAATATGTTTCCTCAGCATTTACAAAATGTTTTGTTTTGCAGGATGTTAACCTAGCATTTGATTTTCTCCTTTACCTTTAAAAGGTTTAAGGTTCTATATACTAAATTTTAAATAAAAATATATTTATATGGAAATAAAGAACCTATATTGAAGCTCATGAAGTCCTAATTATCTTTACTATAAATCCTATTGTATTATTAAAATTCTATGTGGAGGTAGACAATTGGGGGAAGTGATGCACCACTTGAATCCTAAATTCAGGAACTTCAAGAATAGATAAAAGAAACAGTTCACTTCCTAAAATGTACTTGATTTATATTAGCATACATTCCTAAGCCTCTGTTTTTTCATGTCTTTGCCTAAGTAATTATTTATTTCATTAAACACCAGCAAACTTATTCACAGAAAAAACCCTATGCACTAAAACATTGTTATTTTCTTGCTTTAACAATAATTTCTCAAGCTAAAAACAATTCTAAGCAATTAACATACCTGAGATTTACAGCAATTAATTCTACCTTGGTATACAGAATTCTCTGTATTTATCCATGGGATTTATCTGGATACAACTAAGAGATGATTTCACTGGTGCTTTGACATGGAGCACCAAAACTGTTCTCACTTCCACACTGTTTGTGAGTGTCACCAAAGTGATGCATTTCACCCTTTTAAAAAGGAAATTCACATTTTTTCACTAAGTGGAAACTTCTGAAGTGATGTCAATAATACTTCCATAAGTTGACAGTTCACAATAAAATCAATCAAGGATATTTTAAATAGGAATCATATACCCGAAGCATTCCTTTATGTTTGCATCAGTGATGAGGGCTTTGGTATCTTGAAAAGAAATTCTAGCTGGTCATTCTTGACATAAAACTGATAATTTTAAAATCAAGTACTTTTGTACCATTCCTTTCTGAAACTGGGCCAGCAGTGTTCTAATACATTTCTTTGGAGAGCTGGACCATGCAATTTTCAATTTGGAACTTTTCAGAGTTTTCTTCTCTGAACATTTGATCAGATGATATGAAGCAAATTCCTTCTATTATTGAAAGAGTAAATCCTTGCCTGTTTTTGGACCACCTACAGTGCTTAGTAGTTTAAAAATCTTATTTCAATAACCTCTGTTTTCTGTCTGATATTTATTTATTACTGCTGTTTTTTTATAGTGGGTTGTCTCTCTTTTACTATAGGTACACAAACTCATGAATTCAAGACTGGAAGTGTTGGGAATCCTTTTCCTCATCCTCAGCTCACACTTATCACAGACAGTTCCTGATAACTTGCTTCTGTTGGTGTGTTCTCATGTATACATTCATCTGATGAGTGACTCCTAAATCTCTCCCGAGAAAGCTCCTGCAGTCAATACTGAATAAGGATTCTGGGATTGTGCTCACATGTCAAGACTTCAGCATTTACAGAGGTGGAAATGAGAGATTTTGCAAAGAAACCCCTTTGAGCACTTGCATTCTGTCCATATTCTATATACTGAGATAACCGAATGTTCAAAATCTTTACAGAAAGCCTGTGGCAATAGTCCCATGAGAGAGGACAGGCAAAGTATTTTGCAAATACTTTAACTTGGAAAGAGGTGAGAAAGAGGGCCATTTCTTCTTTAAAAATTGTTCATTTTCTCAGTATTTTTTGTTCATTCCACCATTCATGATGAGAGGGTATAGGGATACCAAACAGAAAATCCATATGCCCCAATAGATTGGATGCTTTCTAATAATTTACTTGGATAAAGAAGCAGGGATGAGTTTGAAAGAATATTCAACACAGTTTATCAGCAGTCAAGAAGAGACCTTGCAGGGCAAAGGAGTAATTGAAAATATTAAGGATTCCTTCAGAATATTCCATATGCTCTTTGAGAGGAAACTGTGGGGCAGACATCAGCCAGTGGAACAGGTCTCTAACCAGAATGACATTACATAGCACTGGTAATTAGATCAATTATTTCTGTATAGCTTCAATTATGCATGCAGACATTGCACTCTCCAGCCTAATCAACTATTCATGAGGATGCTATCAAGCCTTGTGCAGAAGCCAAAACACAACTATATGTTGGAGGAGTCTTGTTGAGTCACAGTTTTCCATACACTCCTTCAAATAGCGGAAATGATGAATTTATTGTAACTGCTTTTCAATAACATTAAGGTGTCAAGGTTAGGCTTGCTCTAAATGAAATTAATAATTAATTGATTTCTAAGAATTTTCTCTACTTAGGGGAATATTTTACTTTTAGTTAAACTGATAATGCGGTGAATGTTCTTGTTTGGCTAACTGATACATTTTTTTCTTTCCAAAGTTCTGAAATCAAAATATATTGAACTATGTACCAGACAAACTGATTTTGCTATGAAAGCAACTGCTAAACTCCTTCAGAAATAGGAATATTCCCACATATTTTCCTTTATGCTCCACATTGCCCCAGGGAAGGTAGCAACAATTTTTTCAAGTCATCAGAAAAACATGACATCCTTGTTGCTGAAAGTATAGTTTCTTTTTAACACAGTCTAGCTGATAGTCTTTCAGTATCTAAAAAACCCCCAAACAAACAAAATACAAAACACAAAAACAAGCATTTTTCTTAATTCAGCCAGTATTCAGTATTCAGAAAGAGTGATAGGTCTAAAGAAATAAACCAAGTTCTTAGTACAGTTTTGGAACTGTACTAAGAATCTGGAACAAGCTAAGAATCTGGAACTGTACTAAGAATCTGGAACAAGTTCTTAGTACAGTTTTGGAACTGTACTAAGAATCTGGAACAAGCTTCTATCTTGCTAAAACACAGTGGAGAATATTTTCCATGTATTTTTGATCATAGTGAAATGCAGTTACATTTAAGGTTCTCTATGCTTTTTTTAGAGACCTATAACTTCATTCTTTCCTTGAGACTTTAGTGAGCAAGACTCTGAAGAATGCTAAATGACCTTTGGCACCTAGGTACAGGATGGAATCACAGATTGCACTTGGAAAACCAAAGTATCGTAGGCTGTGTTATGCCTAGCTTTTTTCTGTTCATCATCTGTGAAAAATTCAGGTGGAATTTACTGCAGACATGGTGGTAGAAAGAAGGCAATGGCCAGTCAAGAGCCAATCCAGGTCAGTATCAATAGATGAGCAGCTTGCTAAATGTATTAGAGGTTTGAGAAGGGAGCAAAAGAAGGAAGACAGTTCAGAAGTCCTGCCATGATGAAGAGAGAACAAATGATGCAACATTTGGCTCAAATTCCCAGAACCATTAGCAATGACCATGACGTGTTATTAAAAGTGTCTGACTGGACTAGTTGGTGCTTAGTAGGCATTTGCAAGGCTTAGGAATTTGTTAGACAGTCTTTGTAGAGTGAAGGAAGCCTGTGTGAAACCTCCAGTCACTGAAGCAATCAGGCTTTCATTTGTGTACCATAAACCTCATTCACAATGAGCCACAAATAAACATCCCAAGCATCCCTTCTTAGCTAACCAAAATGAAGTATTCTCTGGGAGGCTACCTCCAAACCTTCGGATCACGTGACTTAAAGAACAGAATTTTGCCTCTGAGACAACTGTTCTTCAACTCAAAATGTGGGATCCAAGAACTCTTTTGCTTCCTTCCCAAAATCTCTTCACTTGGATTTTGGGTCAGATAAAACAGCCACTGACAGCACAAATACCACCAAATGTGATAGGCTCAAGTCCTTTTGAATGCAACCATCTTTGCTCTTTTTTTAAAAAAAAAAAACTATACCCATGCTATTTTTGCACTCCAAAATTGTATGATTGTGACATGCTAAGCAATGAGAAGCACTTAAACTTCAGAGTACGTTCCTATGCATCAAAAATTTCAGATTCACTGTCTTCAAACACTCAATTTTTGTTGCATTTGGAAGTCCAAGAAACTGATCTTTGTCTTCATTTTTTTCTGCTCTTCTGTATTCTGGATATTCTGTGGTTTTAAGTCTAGAAGAGAAATATTTTTTATCAAGGTTGATTAGAAACGATTGTTGACTACATAACAAAAAAAGCCAAGTTATAGTTAAGTTTATCTGAAACTCAGGAAAAACATGTAAAATTAAAACTGTTCTTAAAGAAAGAATAAAACACTTTAAAATATAGAAATGAGACTTATATAAACAATTCTCCTGCTTAGCTTAGTAACTTATGTAACTTAGTAACTTAGTTGAGTGCTTAAAGAAAACCTCCAGAGAAATATTTGCCCTACAAGCATTTAAGCCAAACTTCATTCCTGAGGGACTTTTCTAGACCCCGACTCACTAAATTATGGGAACTGGAATTATTTCATAGATGCCTTTTTTCCAGGCTAGAACATGAAGAATTTAATGCTGGTCTGCATATTTCCATACATATATGTAATTTCAGATAAATATATATAGAAAAGTGCATTTCTGTATAAATATCTGAATCTATATATGTAGTTATGTAATCTATATTTTTATCTGTGTCTATATCATTTATATTTACTTATATTTATTTCTGACTGACAATTTGCTATAAGGCACATTTCTATCATCTTGCTTAAGAACCCAGATTTATTCAATAATTTAAAGCAGGTCATGCACTCACAGTGAATCAGACTGCTGATAGAAACAGACACACCAGTGCACCGTGCAGTCTATTAAGAGCCATAATTTTAAGCACTTCAGCAACTAATATTCCTTTCAAATAATTTAACTTTTCTTTAAAAATTCCTAAGATATTTTCATGTTCTCTTCTGAGAGAAGCATCTGAAAGTCAATGAATCCATTGCTATTTTCAGAGACTTGTTTAGAGAATTAAAAAGAGATACTTCAGGGTGCTTTTCACTGAAAATTTTCCTTTTTTCACTTTATCTGAATTGATGGTTAAAATGGAAAGCTCATTATTTTTGTAACCTTGGTAGCTTTTCAGCAATTACCTACAGCATCCTGAACAATATGTTAATCTTCACTAGCCCTTACTTCAGTGTCATTCTTTTTCCACCTGAAAATTTTCTGGCTTTATATTGGCCCCTGGATCCCCATCACCTTCTGTCATAATGATGTCTTAAGTTTTAGCTTTTATATTTTTCAGATTCTGTACTGCATTAGGATATAACTCTGAACTTCATATAAAGTGTTAGCAAGTTCTCTCCACAGTTTAGTTAGACAAAACAATATGGGACAACAGGGACTTGTGCCTACCCACAGCCATCCAAAGGATTGGCTGGAGAACTTTCTGAACTCTAGAGCATTTCAGCCAAATCCCAAAGGACTCAGTCATTATGGACTCCTCTGCCCTGTTCCTGAGAGCGAGCCGATTGCGTTAATCCTGCAACCAGATGAGAATTTATCCTCCTGTGTTTAACATCCCTGGAAAAAAACAGGCCCTAATTTCAATCTGGCCTGCTGTTCTGTGCCCACCTGCAAACCAGAAAGGCAGATGGCTTTTTAGGGGTGTCTCTCCCTGCTGGGCCAGGACTTGAAACGTGAGCAGCCAGCAGAGAGAGTCCCTGCCATGCCAAACCTCCCGGCGCTGGTCTCCCAGCCCTCTGCCAGGGCAGCCCGAGTCTGAGTTCAGGGAGCCGCTGACAGAGCTACTGTGTGGGTGAAACCCCACCTGGCTGGGCTCTGCTCTCAGCCCAGAACACCGTGGTCCTTTGGAGTGCGTCCAGAGGAGGACTCTGAAGATCCCCAGAGGGCTGGAGCACCTCTCCTACAGTGACAGAATGAGAGAGGGGGAATTGTCCAGCTTGGAGAGGAGAAGGCCCTGGCCTTCTTCACTGGGGCCTTTCCAGCACATCGAGGGGGCTTTTATAAAAGTGGGAGATTTGCACAGGCAGATGTAGGAAAAGGAAGGAATGGTTTTAAACTGAAAGAGAGGAGATTAAGATTAAATATTCGGAAGAAACTCTCCTCAGGAAGTCGTGAGGCACCGGCACAGGCTGCCAGAGACCCCGTGGCTGTCTGCTCCCTGGCAGTGCTCAAGGCCAGGCTGGGCCCGTCTTTGGGCAGCCACGGCCCCATCCCCGACAGGGTGGCTGGAACTAGATGAGCCCTAAAGTCCCTTCCAAGCCAAACCATTTTATGATCCTATGATTCATTCATATGCTGCAGAAGGATGTCTTGTTTAGCCAGCCAAGGCCCAATTTCTGTGCTATTTGTACACACAAATGATGCACACAATATTTTACCACATACAGCTGAGCATACCCAGCTTTAACAATCTATTGGACTTACTGTTTTATAACTTCCTTTGCCATGTGGCATGAGCAAGCTTCTGTATCTTGAGGCATTGAAAAGGTTTCTCTTGATAGAAATGAAAAATTAAATAAAATAAACCAGTTGCCTTGTCTTTACTGACTATCTCGCTGAGAGATGCACATTTAAGTGCTTAGTAATAGGTGCTGCAGATATTTTTCAAGAAACATGTCACTCTTAACCACATGCAGGGGGAAAAGATTTTTCATATTAAAGTAACACGCATTAGCTGGGTGTCATTCTTAAGAATGACAATATATCATTAAAACCATACTGAAATAAATTGCCCAAAATATCTGTAATATTCCCAAAAGTAACTGCAATGAAATGGACATTTGATTGATATTCTCTTCAGAGCTGTAAATATAAGATACTCCTAAATGTAGACGGAGCCTCTCAGTTCTGGGTAGACTCCACCTATCTCATATGAGAAGAGACTCTGGTCAAAAGGTCTGGAGATGAATTTCTCTTCATGAAAGAAATCAACCAGTCTATGAATTATTACCCACTGCTCTGCCCAATTAATATTTACATTCCTCCAAATTTTGAAAATGAGAAACTTACCTAATTTCACCATTAATGAGTGTGAGGTTTGGCTTTTCCACTTCCTCACTTAATTGACTAATCTTTGTCTCCTCTTCTACAGACTCCTGCAGATTTCATGTGCATATAATTTCTCTAGGGTATCAGGTACCAAGTCTTAATTTCTGTTCATTCTACAGTGACTCTTGCCAAAGAGTTTTTTAAGATTTTATGCTAAGGATGCAGTAATAATAATAACAATGAACACCTGTTATGTTTGTGAATATGGAATTTCTTTTGCTATATAAATGTATACTACATTTCTTGGGGAAAAAATAGATACAGAGTAACAGAGCAAGAATTAAAAAATACACTCCAGTTTTAATCTGATTCCAGACTACTAAAATTACTGTGATAGAAACAAATAAAAATATAGGAAACCAAAAGTAAAATACCAGAATAAACCAGAAAAATACAAACAGATGTGTTGACTGTTTGCATTTCTTGAACATAAATATAAATATATCAAGGCCATGAATAAATAATTGCACACAACTACCAAAACCACTGTGATACACAAGATTAAGGCATTGCAACCAATACTCTCCAGTGGAACTCTAAAATAGCCAGTTACAAAAAGAAAAGTATGCTTTTGGTCTCTTTTCAGGCCTCAGTTGAAATAACTAAGCAAATGCTATTGATCAGCAGAATTAAAACAAATAATCAGTAAGTGTTTAGCAACCCACGGGACATATATGCATTAAAATGCCATTATTATACTACATTAAATATCTGAGCACAGTTACAGACCTTATGCAGTGGAAAAATCTGTGAGGAGTAGAACACAGAGTTTGAATTTCAAATACCATCCCTTTTCTGTCTGCAAATTTATTACAACTTTAACCACAGAGTGCTGATATTTTATCTAATCTATGAAAATTACTGCCTAATTTCTCAAGGCCCAGTTCATGAGTTAATTTGAACAGCTGTAAAATCTTTCCTTTTTCTTTTCAAAGAAAAGCATTAGACTGCAGAAACAGGTCTTTTTAAAGAAGGGAAGCAAAAAACCCTCAAAAATACGAAAACTTTTGTATCAGGTGATAAGAATTGTTCTTAAGTGTGAATACATAGTTTGGATTGTTTGGCATGTCGTTTCTTGAATTCATGAGGGAAGAGTGATAAGTGGCAATGAAATAAAATCTCTTCCACCTCAAAATCACCTCAGAGCTCAGCTCCAGATCAGTAATAGATAAAGCTCTGACTGATGGTCATATTTGGTCCTATCCGTGATACATATGAAGACTTTAAAGTAAAAACCCCTGTTACAAAACCAGAAGTTCCTGGGCATTTTAGCTACAAATAGTAAATTAAGAAAGATATAAAAGAAATTAAATTGATTTAATTGTTATAAAAAATGAAAGAGAACTGATATTAGAAGTATTAACTAAAAAATTTACACTTAGTGTTCTCTAGATATTTTCAGGCAGTTACTTTATCAGGCCACATAGTTTTTGCTGATTTCATAAAGAGACATAGAAGATATTCTGGCCACAAGAGGGCTCACATATTTTATAGATTTTTGGGTATTTTTAATGAGTACAACAAAATTGTAACAATATACAGGCTAAATTCAGGGGAATATCTGCTGCCCAGATAGTGATGCTGTCAGGAAAAAATAATTTTCCTGGTTCTTTAACAAACTATTGGAAAAAAGTGAAGGAAAAATAAGAATGTCCCTATAGTCTATTTATTAGTTCATTTATTGTCTTTTCCTCAAAATTATTCTATTTCTATTACATTATACATTACCCATGTATAAAATGACACATTTATCTCTTAATTAACAAAACTTTTAACGGTCTGTGTTAAAAAATATCCTCCACCTATTCAGGTAAGAGAGTGTACACTCAAGCAGAGCAGACAAGAATAATAGGACTTCATTTTTCTAAAGAGACTTGCATTGTTACTAAAACACTGATAACATTTTCATTATACAATCAACAAC
This sequence comes from Haemorhous mexicanus, assembly GCF_027477595.1. Taxonomy (NCBI): domain Eukaryota; kingdom Metazoa; phylum Chordata; class Aves; order Passeriformes; family Fringillidae; genus Haemorhous; species Haemorhous mexicanus. Next base: position 18,058,787 of record NC_082341.1, on the reverse strand, counting down.
CTAGTGTGTTCTCACCATTTTCAGATGAGAAGATGATTTGGGGCCAATTTCAATGAACTTACTGAGAAGCTATGCATTGTCCTTAGAGATATTGGATCAAGCTAAGTAAGCCTGAAGTACAATACAGAGTTTGCTGGGCAATGGCTGGCTGTGTCTTCATTGCAGTTCACCATCTGTAGGACAGGAATCATGCATTTCCACACCTTTGATTTGTGTTGTGGAGATAAAAAATATAAGGGAAAAGAACGGCCTGCAAGACAGCAGAAAATGCAGTTGGTGGGAAATATTCCTCAGTAGACACCAGTATCAGCACAGAAGAATTGGAAGTAAACTTGAATTTCTGAAAAAAAAAAAATCCTGGAAAGAATGAAATGTGCTGTTTACATGATTAAATAGATTTTTCAGGACTCCATAAATCTGAAGTTAACATTTGTCTGAATCATCCCTAGAACAGTGGCAAAGTCACCACCAAGAACATACTGAATTAACTGATTTGGTATTTACTCAGGGTCTCCTATTCTGCCATTCCAGACACCACTCATGTGTAAACTACTTCTGGTTGTAAGCCCTACAACTTCCACATCTTGTCCCAGAGCTTTCAGACTCTAGTTCCTGGGTTCATGGTAGGGGCTCTGGAAGCTCTGCCAGCCCTTGTTAGAACAGAGGCTCCTGAGCCTTTCCACTCTGTTTTTGTGCTGTGGAGCTCTGTCTTAGTAAGTCCTGCACTTTTCACAGACAATAAAGATGCTGCATGCACTCCATAAGACATACACCACAAAAATGCTCTGCTGCAGGGAGGAAAGCAGAGCCCTGAGATATGGCACTGATGAGTACCAGTGACCTCCAGACTGGACTGGTGGAGTGGAATGTAGGGAGTGAAGATGAAGATTTTAGAGAGGCTGGATAGAGCAGAGAAGTGGCTGAGTAAAAAGTATGCAAATATGAGAACAGCGGTCATATGAAAAACAAAAGAAAGCACTGAGATTCTGGGACAGAGAATGTTCAAGGACAGAAAATTATGCATGAAAATGAAGTATGGAACAAGGGAGATGAAAAAGAATTCTATGAAAGAGAAGCATTAGAAGAGAAGGCAAATAGGGTAAAAAAAAAAGCATAATAGGATTAAAAGCTCATTCAAGACTGAAATAAGAAAGACATAAAGAAGATGCAGTTTAACAGCACACAAAACCTTGTTTTTAAGAACTCTGAGTACTATTAGCACAGTCTACAAAATTACCTGTCTCTTATCATTGTTAGAAGCAGTTTAACAGATTACTGTTCAGTTCATTAATATTTAATCCCAATCTTTTAAACCTAGCCATTAAAGCCTCAAAAGCTAACGACTAGGTAGCTGAATAATGTATATAATTACCTTAATTTTAATAAATATAATTTGCACAATCTATAGGCTTGAAGTATTTTTTCAATGCAATCATTAAATACTTCTAAACCTGCTTTATAAAACCTGAAACTTCTTTTTAATGTTGTATTATTTTGCACAGATTCCTTTCTAAGATAGGAAAAAAAGGTGCAAAGAGAAGAAGTTAAATCATCACAGAGGCTTCTTAAATGTGTTAGAAGCACAGCTTAGAAATTTTGGCCAGTATCTTTCTGTTGTTTGCTTTTCCTGACCTTTATGTTTCTTGAGTTTCTTCATTTCAGCAGTCAGGCTTGTCTTACCAGCTTGCTGCTCAGGTACCACACATGTTATCTGAAAGTAACTAAAACACTGATTATTCTCTTTGCCAACTATACAAAAACAAATAGGAAGTTTAGTCCATACACAGTGCTATTCCTGGAAAAAGTATTCCCTTTTTGGGGTTGTTAGATTTTCCCAATATCCTGTTAAGAATTGAAAGATTTTGTAACTGAAGTCAGAGGCTGGAATTTGAAATTTTTGTTTTGTTTTGTTTTGTTTCTTAGGATTTCAACCAGCAACATTTTGGCAACGATAAGAAAAACAGTGTTGTGGATAATTAAATGCAATCTTGTTGCTGCTATCAATGGTAAAATTGCCATTGCTTTGAATGGATGAGAACTGAAGACCTCTTGTTAGAAATTCCCCCTGGCAAAAACAGTGCTCTGTGGAAGGTGTATGGCTACATGAGCAGAACAAAGAAATGAACTCCTGATTCACACCTAACTATGATTTTGACAATTATGTCTATTCTTGGAGACCAGGAATCCTTCCTAATCTTGGTTTTGTGTGGATTCTCTGACTCAGATCAGTCCCAAGGCAGCACTAGGAAAATCCAGGGACACAGACTAGAAGGGAGATGTGGCACATTTCCAGTCTGGGTGCTTGGATGGACAGGCGCCCATGGAGCATTGTGGCACATAACTCACACACATCCTGTGTGCCTTCAGATCTTCACCTCTCTTTTCTGGAAGCTGATTCTTATTGCACAGAAATGGCATGAGGATTTTTGAAGGGTCCTTGTAGGAACTCAGGACATCCCTTTTGGGAGTCCAGAGTTGCCGGGACCCTTGCCAGGGGGCTCAGAGACCTGGCACGCAGCCCAGAACACCAGTGGGTTCGATTACGAACCATGGAGCAAATTGCCACCTTTGCATGAAGAGATAAAAGCCACAGCAGTGTAAATAAAATGTAAAAATAAAGTACTCACAGAGTGTAAATATAGGTTTTATGATTTTTGGTACAGGGGTTTTTGGGGACAAGATGGATGGATTTGGGCGTGTCTAGCCTTTCTTCTTCTTCTCTACCTCCATCTTCACTGGTAATGTTGGCACTTTTGGATTGGTTTAGAGTAGAAGCTCACTGTCTAACATAGGTGATAGGTATTGGAAAATAACTGTAAACATGTTATACGTAGTTTGTAGTCTATAAAGATAACACCACCCTGGGGGCAGGCAGAGTGCCCTTGTGCCTCTGGCTGTCCTGCTGAGCTGACCTCAGCTGGGCAGGAGAAAGAATTTTATAGATAAAATACAATAAACAACCTTGAGACCGAGAAATGAAGAGCCCTGACTCCTTCCTTAAGTGCTGGGCGGGGAAAAGAGACCTTCAAGCTTTTCTCGGGGTCACTCTGACCAGCTAGAGAGACTCTGACAGGTCCTGGGATAAAGCTGCTATGTAAATGATTGCTACTACTTTAGCAATTAAAATCTTAAAGATGCTATAGTTCTGTGAGATCCCTAGACTTCAGAAAGATCCACATGTAAATATATTAAAAATATATATCTAAACAGAACCACAGAAAGGTTGGGGTTGGAAGCAACTTCTGGAGCTATAGCAGGTTCACCTAGAACAGGTCACCCAGGATTGCATCCAGGAGGGTTTTGAAATCTCCAATAAAGGAGACTCCACAACCTCTCTGGGCAACCTGTTCCTGTGCTCTGCCAGCCCCACAGTACAGACGTTTTTCCTCATATTCAGATGGAACTTTCTGTGTTTTAGTTTGTTTCCATTGCCCCTTATCCTGTTGCTGAGTGCCACTGGGAAAAGCCTGGCTCCATCCTCTTGGCACCTGAACTTAGCTTGTAATAATTAGAAGATCACCGTGACAGTAAGTAAGTTTTTCCATCTATTTTAAAGATATTTCTGTCTCATAAGGTGTTTCTTTTCCAATTTTCGTTTCCCCTTGATCATTATACTTCCAATTTCACTTTGTATTGGCAGACTGGTCACTGTAACTTCCTTGCAGTGGTGAAAACTGACAAATAAGGCCTAATGCCTGTTTTAATTTCCTGTAATATTTTAATTATTTGGGAAAAGAGAGCATCATTGATGAGGCACACTGTATCAAAATTCTGTAAGTAACCAAACAACCTCAAACCTTCCACTGTTTCTCTGCAAGGTGTTATATATGTAACTTTTCCAACTGAAAATTATATTCTATACAGAACAAAATCTGAAAAAAACAAAGATTAAATTATTGTTGTGTTTTCTCCCCAGCTATCTCCTCCACACCCAGCACAAACACACATTCTCTCCCCTGTTACATTTCCACAGCTCTCATGAGCATGGACATGAGCCTGGCAAATCAAACTCTCCATCCACCCACCTGTTTGAACAGAACTTCCAAGTTTTCAGGCATGCTTTGTATGAAGTCCTAGCCCTGTCCAGATCAGGTCCTCATTTTGTTTTTTCAGCTGCAGATGCATTCCACTTTCTCTCCCATACACATGCTGGTAGCTATGTGGCTCATTCAGAGGTGTAAACACCAGAGTTAAAGAACAGATAATACTGCAGATACATTGCAGTATCAGGGCTTTCAAAACAAAGAAAAGAAATCTGCTAATGAAATTCACTGTAAATATTCATTCTTACTAGATGACTGCAAAACCAACCACATGGTCAAATCCTCCATACAACAGAAGGATTCCATACTGATGTAGCACCTTGGATTTCAGTGTCAACATAGCTGGGTAAAAGGAGAGTCTGCAAAAGCAGAATCAGGCCTATTGCAGCTGTACACAAAATTCAAGCCATGGGATAATGGTCCAAAGCAGCTCAAAAGTCACAAGATTTGATTCCCACCTGTGTGAAATAGAAGCACAATAGGGCTCCTGCAGCCCTTACTGGTATCCTCACTGACTGCTAGGACACAACAGAGAAGAAAAGGCCATGTCTAAAGACTTTCTACAGTTTGAAGATGCTCAGCTCTTGGGATGGCTCCGTGAGGAAGCAGCGGCACTTCTGGGCTCCAGCTCGGTATGGCAGTCAATAGGAGTGAAGGACAGCTGCACTTATGCTTCCTATGATATTTAATGTGAAAAAATGGTAAAAAAAACCCCAGTATAAATCTAATACTAAGGGCAGCTGCATAAAATTTAAACATATGAATATTTTAAAGGAATAAATTCTCTCCATTATGTTTTTCCATCTCAATTATCCTCATTGCAAATAATTATATTTTTTTTCATTAGATCACTTCAGCCACTCCTGTGTTTTGATATTCTTTCTGCCCTACTTCCATTTACTCCTCTGAAGTCTAAAAACAGTGCTTTTCCTGCCTGAAAAGAAGAGCAAATACCTTTGCAGATGTGGAAAGCAACAACAAACTGGATTAAAATTCAATTTTTGAAGACAAGTGAGACTCCTGCCTCTTTTCAAGGGTGTCTCCAGTATATTCTTAATACAGAAGGAGCCTTGATCAATTTCTTGATTTGAAAAGTCCTTGCTATTTAAACTGCATCCTTCAGCTTAAAAACCTTAGTCAGGCTTAAGTAAGATTTTATATAAAAGTGAAAAGAAACACTAATCATCGAGGTGAAAACCATTAGGGCATTCAGATTTCTGTTTTTCAAAAGTTTGGGATGAATCATTCTAAATGTATTTATTACTGTCACTCATTCTACTTACTGCAGAATGATGAACTAAATTTTAGGCCCTCCTGCAGCTGACTGAAGCTAACAAAACAGGGTTCTGCCTACAACTGGTGTAGCAACAGACCTGGGTGAAGGGCTCTGAAACTACTGCCTTCTTCCATACATTTGATTTAAGCTTTATGCCTTTGTTTTTTGTAGTAGATATTTTTGCCCCCGACGAGATGAGGGGGACTGCATTTTATCAGAAGGCTAATTAATTACTTTATTATACTGTTTTATTCTATACTATGTTACATTACATCTAAACTGAATCTGCCAAGCACTCAACTGCACACCAACTGCACAGCACCTTGTGGCTGTCAGCTGACAGTCCCAACACACACACACATGGATTCAATTGGGCAGTGAATCAAAACACTCTCACCAGAATGCAGTTACCAATTCCCTTCAGGTAAACAATCTTCCACAACGCATTCCACTTATTCCAAAACACAGGAGCAGTAAATGGGGTAAGAATTGTTTTTTCTTTCTCTGAGGTTCAGAGAATGTGAAACCCAGAAATATTCTTGGGAAGAATTGTGCCTTGCTTTTCTCTGTGAGGAGAAATGTGGTGACAGGTTTTCTTACATAATGCTGTTCAGAGTAGGATACCTCACAAGCTTGAGCCTACTATTTTCCACTGAGGCTCAGCTCTCAGCAGCCACCCCTGGTCCATGCGGTGGTCTTTGGGCTGCCTCGTCCCAGGGCCATCTGGCAGGATTGCATGGTGCCTCCCCACAACTGGGTCGGGTCCTTGCCTGAGGGCATTTGGTTCCAGACAATGCTGGTTCAGATGAAAGCTTTGGTTGACACTGCAAGTGCCATCTGTTCTACAGGAAATCCTTCCTCTGGGCCATTAATGAAGTGCTCCCAGCACATAACTATGTATTCTTCCCCCGACAGAAGGTTTCATGCAGTAGGGATTACCAGAGGATGTTATTTGAAAATGACGAGTTTGCAAAAATACCCCATTTCATTGCATAAATTTGCTTGACACACTCAGTACAGAGGAGCCCTCCCCACCTCTTTGCAAAGGAAGCAATTACTTAGATGGTGTTTCAGCGTGGTGACAGCACCTCAGGCAATGTAAAAGAACTGAACCTTGATCTAAACCTTGCTTCCTGGAAGCCAAAATATGAATCCATTGAACAGATTCCAAAACTTGAGTAAGGAAATTGAGCTCTTCTAGCAGAAGCTAGGATATTCTGTATTAGCATGGTGATTATAAGAGTTATATTTCAGGGAAGACCTTTCACACATTTCAGATATATAATCAAACATGAAATTGTTTTTTGACAAAATACACATGGCCAGAGTTTAATAACTAAAGCCTTTCATGTTTCCTAAGCTTTTCATCCGTTCAGACACTGGAGCTGCAACTTTCTGGGTAGCAAAGGGCATTGGCAACCATTGGTTTAGGTAACATCTCCCCCTCCTTCCAAACTAATTTTTATCTTGAAAGGGGAAACTTTGAAAAACAACATATGCTGCTTCACTCAGCACAAAAAGCAACTCAAAAATACTAGATATCCTCCTCAGTAACACTTCTAATTGCCTGAAGAGTTCTAAAATGACACCCTTTTGGTTGAACAGCCACAAAGGCTGGAGAGGGATGAAGATACCTTGGCTTTATAGACAAGCTCAGAGATAGATTTTCCCTTTATGCAGAAGAGTGTCATAAATATCAGATGCAGTAACCTACTGGAAATCACCTGTTTTGGGAAATTTCAGGAATATTCTTTCCTCTTTCTAGAGTACTGAACATACTACTAAAAAAAACCAACCCTCCCCTGCCCAACCCGCCCCCCAACTCCCCACCCCCAGAAAACACCAAAAAACCCCAAAAAACCAAAAACCCCCTAAAACCCAAAAAACCCAAAGAGAACATTTATAGGTTAATGTTCCCTTTTTTTGGAAGTAGTTACAGTTTCCACTGCAATTCAAATTCACTCCTTTTATTCTACTTAATTTCAGAAAGATTTGGCAAACTTGTACCCAACTTTGAGCCTCCACAGTATTAGGAAGAGATTTCGATAATAATAATAATAATAATAAATATTATTTTCCATTACTTATTGTATTATTCTAAGGTTTTATGATAACAAGGAGACAACCTTGAAGAATATAAATACTGAGGAAGGAAACCCTTCAGTATGTACTAAATATTAGGAGCTGAGGGTTGAATTTAAGGAAGTTGGAAAATAGAATAGAACCAATAAATTGAACTACAAATACAACATGGAACAGACTTTAGGAGAAATGTGCCAATTTCATTAGTTGTGACATTATTTCTGTTCTACTCCTACACTTTTCTCATCATGATACCGTTTGGATATGAACTATTGCTCTAATGAAAACCACTCAGAAAAGTCTCCCCTTTGATGGGACTAGCTAGAATGATCCAGTTGTTTCCATCTCTAGTCTCCTGATGCTGTAGTAAACATTATTTCTTACTGCTTATATCTCCCTTTTTATCAACAGTGCATTATGCAGTCATCAGTTACCACTGAAACAGAAGATAAACAGATATCCTATTATTTTCAAAAATCTTAATCTATACCACAATGGATTTTCCAGTGTAAATATAATCCCTATCTAGATACATAAAAATGTATAGAAATGAATGCAGGTGTCTCCTGTTCTATCTATTAAAAAAAAAATAATTACACAACCAAACCTGCAACAGTACAAACACAGCGTAAAAGATCAGCTAACACTGTATGTGTACTTAAAAGTAATTGAATAGAAATTGAAAAGCAGTTGAATGTTATTGAATGTGCTGTTGTGTGCTTCCTTCAAAAATGAAAACCCCCAAACCACACAGCAAAACCTCACCTGTCACTGCGTGTTTTACCCACTAACAGCTCCCTGTCCGAGGGGCTCCATCCCCAGGGCTGCAGGCAGCGGGCAGGGAGGGGCTGGCACACCCCACATCCCCCGGGCAGCACCACTCAGGGGTGCTCAGGTCTGGCCTTTAGCCTCTTGCCAAGAGCCTGCAGGGAAGAATTATGCTTTGCACTTTTTGGGAGGGTGTGTGGAGGACCAGGAGTGATCTTCTCTCTGGCAGGATCTCTGCAGGGCTGTTCAGTATCCATACAAATCCATACAGCTCTAAAAAGAGCATCTGCAAGCACAAAAGTGATACCTAACAGAAAACTGGAAGACCTGTAATTCTTATTTTATAAAGCTGCACTAGGATCAAAGTGGTCATCTGAAGACCACTCCTTAAAAGGACTGAAAAAGATTTTAGAGGTGGTGTGGAGGTCGATTTTTTGTCACAATTTTGTGTTGTTTCTACTGAGATTGAAATTTTATGTTGTTTCTGCTGAGATTTTACTCTGTGACTACAGCATTAGGGAAGCAGAAATCTGGGTAAGTGTCAATGCAGTACTTAATCAATACAGAATCCAACATTAATCAATTTATTTCAATAATGGGTATTTCTCTGGGGCTATAATATTTGAGCTAGAAGTCTAAGTAACAGATAGGTAATTAATAACAGCATACAAACTTTTTGTTTTAATACAATCAAGTGCCACTTTCCAAGATCACACATACTTCAGCTAACCTAGATGTGCTGTAGTTCAGTTTATCTCAGCATATGGCTTGTTCTCACCACATGCCATAGATTTCCAAATCTAACTATAATTAATGGGATTTGTCAAATACCTATTGAAGGAAATCCAGCCTCAGAAAGTGAGGCTGATTAACACATTGATTTAGATATCAACTTCTAAGCATTGCCTCAGTTGTTTTTTTACCTATTATTTGAAGATTGGGGATATTAATAACCCTTTACTCAAATAAAGGCATTGTGAAATACAAATTCAGTGTGAATTTAAGGACACAAATTCAGTGTAAATTTAAGGATAATACAAACAGATAAAAATATTTAGTTTTTATAATGGTTCACTACTTTTATTCTGATATAATGAGAATATTCTGAAACAGTTAGAAAAATTCACAAATATACCTATACATGCACACACACACACACATATGTACATATATATATATATATAGGCACACACACATTTTCCAGGCAAATACTTTCTAAAATGATTAAGATATAATTCATAGCAGAAGAGAAATCCAAACAGTTTCACTGTACCCACACCTTTGGTAAATGACAGGGTGTAGAAATATGGATAGATGACAAATAATATTTTTATTTGTTTGTGATCACATTTGAAACCTCATAGAAGAGTGAATCTTTAAATAGCTCAAATAATTAATGACAATTGTTATAGATCCATCATTCTTATGAAGGAAGAAAGAGGCTTTTTTTAAAGGAAAACATTCAAATGCTCTTTCATTTTATTTTTTTCTTATTTCTCTCACATGTTCTTTACTTGAAGTATTCAGAAGTTGGGAAGTGTACAGCAGGACTTACATGAGTAAGGATTTGGAAAGGAAAGATGAACTATGTAAAGCAGTCCACACTTTCTCTCAATAAATCAAGGAAGTGTTTTGGTTACTCAGCATGAAAAAAGGAAAGCATAAATGGAGATTTAATCCCTAAATGTCAAGAATAACTCAAAGACATATAATTTGATTATAAAACCATCTAGACCACTGCTGCTGGGATTGCCTCCCATGCTACTTAAAATGAAACTAGACTATAATAGAGGACCAATGGATTTCCTGAATGAACTGTTTTGTGGGTATGTTTTTAAGTGTTTCAGTGATAGATTATTGCAGGCTTTTGAAAATTATACTAAACATTAAAACCACCTTAAAAATTATTTATGTAATCATGTATTCTTTGTCTGTAGACTTTTCTATATTCCAATAACATTTCTTGGTTTGCAATAATCTTTATTTCCAAGATAGTTCAATGAATCCTTAATATCCCGAGCACTGATAGCCACAGCACAGTAAGATCACTTTATATATACATTTGTTTGTCAGATTTCCTTCAGCTGTATATATACATTATATATGGATTATTGTGCCTTGAAGGCTGGAACATGTGAAGTGCAAGAGTGAGGAACCAGACCTCACATCAGGTGTACAAACACAGAGGAACTACAGGACCTCCTGACAGGTATCAGTAATTCCTCAAGAGCCTCCTGGCACCACGTACGGCCCACACAGGATTTTTTCTGGCAGTTACTTGCTCAGATTCCAGCTGCACACAAATACCCTAGCAGCATTTTAAATCCTGCTTCTTTCTCCATGGTCCCTACAGGATCACATCCTATTCAGCTAATCTCAATGAAGTTGAGGAAATATTTTCCACATGAGGAAAAATATGATTCTTGAGCTTCAGAAAGAAAAACCTATTCAATGGCTGGAGTACCTTTTACTTCCCAGCATTTTTAGCTATCTGTGATTTTCAGTGGTAATAAAGGGACTTCTTCCCTCCGACTCCTACATTGTTAAGTTGAACTGATTTCAGACAAACAACCCCAATAACTGTAGCTGTTAAATATTATGACCACCACCCTGTGGTCTGTCATGCACTTCTCTCTAGATTGAAGGGCAAGGATCAGTGAGTACATGTTCAGAGAGGCAGAAGGTAAGGACCTGGTCTAGTAGTGATGTTACTCAACTCCATTTAGATCAAATAGAAAAAAAGGCTGTTTAAAAAAGTGTAGTTGTAAAGAAAGTTGCTTTTTTTTTGATGTAAAGAAAAAATTGAATTACTTATATAATACTCATACATGTAAAACACAAACACAGGCTTAAGAGAAACTTGTGGAAAAAGAAAAATTAGACTAAGACAAATTAAATAGTGGTACAACACAGGCAGAGCCCTTTGCAATATTAAGTAATAAAATCTGTATTTTCCTTATGAGTTAATGGCATTCTTTCTGTGCCACACCCAGGACACTTTGCACTTTTCCCTTGTCATCTTCTCTCTTCTCCCTCTGCTGTTAAAAAAAAAAAAAACACCAAGAAATATGAATAAGGCTATGGCCAGAAACCTTTGCAAAAAGTCTAATATTAACCAGCATTATGGTCTATTTGAAAATTATCTTAAAATGAGTCACAAAGAATTCATCTGTGAATAAATGTATTCAAGAGGCATAGGACTTTTTTCAGATATAAAGCTAATTGTATTAGCACTTTGATCTATGCCAGTGGAAAACTGTTTTTCAGTTCACCATCTGGGGACATCATAATAACTAGAGGGAAAATATGCACTCTTTTTCTTTGAAAATTCTGTTGAATATGAGCTGGGACTGTCAACAACATTAGAAAGTGACAGCAGCTTCTGGCTAGTACTGAGTTGTAACAAAGCCAGATATTTCTGTGTAGTGCTCAGCACTGCTCATGGATTTGTACTGCTCAGATGATGGGAAACTAACAATATTGTCTATAGGCAATTAAATCCAACAGAATATTGATAGAATCATTAAAGACAACGAAAGGGGAACATATAATCAGTGGATATTTCTCCCCATAGGATTTTTCTAGGATTTTACTATTGATTGAATATTCAGTACTTTGTTCCTAATTCTGTTTTGTAATTGTTAATTTTAAAATGTTAATCTAACACTGTTGCATTTCCCAGGATTTAAGCCATTAGGAAATGTAATTTTTTATCACCAACATTTTTATTAAGATGAAGTAAAAAAAATTTCAGAATCATATAGCAATACAGAAAACATTACATTAATGTAATAATCTTGATGAAATTGCTTTAAGAACTTGTTAAAACTTAGAGAAGATCTTTTGAGAGCACAAAAGGTCTATTCCAGTCACACATTCTAGGATTTATGTTTTCAGATTCAATCTTACTGACATATCAATTTTTATGTTCTAATTTCATCCTTCACAAGCACGGTGTCCACTGAGAGTGTTTTTATTCCTGTGCTTGTCCATCTTTCACTTACACATTTGTATGCACTCAGAGTACCAACAAGAAGCCCCAGAGAGCAAAGCTTTCAAGTTCTCACTGTCTTCTCCTTCTTGCTGTTTTCTAGAGGAGCAGCATTCCGTGTTCAATATTTCCCATCCACTCTGCACATTACTGCTCAGACTTACTTGATTTGGCTGCATTACTGCTGTATTTCTTTTGTGCTTGTTACTGACCTCTTTGATAATATGCAATAAAAAGATAAGGTCCCAAAAATGTAATGCTAAATGAGATCAGGGGCTGCAATCAGCCAAGGTATCTCCATCACCTTTCACTATCAGTGGTGAACACTCTCCATGTTTTGGAGACCTCAGAAGCAGACTCCAAAATATGCCCTAGATATTTGACAACCACGTGATTGATTTTAGAATTTGGAGGAGAGAAAAGAATGAGACCAGAGCTCACTCAACTGCCTTTGCAAAGGCTGGACCCCTGTGCACTTACACTATTACTACACCAGAGCAGAGAGAGGTTTGCCCAATTCCCCCAAGAACAGCCCCTTAAAAGAAGCATTTCTAGATAAAATTTTGAACTAACTCTGGATTATTAATAAACTAGAAGTGGAGGTACCTAATAATAAATATGTGGTTTAAAAACCATTTTTATTCTGAGAATTTTTCTCCTTAACTAATAAAAGCTTCCTAATATCTAGATTATATCAAACCTGACTGCTTAAGCTTTGATGTTAAAGGTCCCACTGTGATTTCTAGAACTATCACAACTCAATTTGTGATCTAAAATTATTATTCTCATATATTCTCTGAGGTACCTCAGATATGATCCAGAAAAGTGTCTGAGCTGTTTTCATGTTACATATCACTTCAGAAACAGATGATGAAGATAAATCAACCCTCAGTTACAGCACCTTACACTTTCAAATGCTTTTGGTAAATATACCAGTCAAACTGTAATTTTTAGAACTAACTAGGATTCCATGCTGGCAGAGTCTTATCCAAAAAGATTTTCCCTGAAAAAGCAAAGTCTATACTCTGGCCTGACTTTAGACAAACAAGTTTTAAAATATTTTATTTATTATTTCCTATTTAATGCATTATTCCCTATTTAAGTCCTGCTTACACCTTCAAAGAAATTTTCTTAAAATGTGACGAGAATTATAAACTATTTTCATTATGAAGGTGCATACTAGAATTCATTTAGTATGCAACTTACTTTGTAGTATTTTTTAATCTTCACAAACTGTTTTGAAACATCTAGTGTACAACATTATACTTTATTTTTTCCACCTTAATTTAACAAAAAATGCAGTCCTACAGTACTTATCCAGACTCCCTGAAACTGAAAACTGAGTAAGTACTGTAGGATTGGTCCTCTATTAAAAAAGCCCAAGACACATGGTGCTGAGATTAACAAAACAAAGTAAAGCAGCTATGACTTGGCACAAAGTTTGACAAGCTGCAGAAAAGCAAATGTTTAAATAACTGAAGTGGTACTGTTTTTCTATTCACAACCTTTTCTCTTCTAAACAGTATCATATTCTTTTCCAGCACATTTAGATTGCAAGTCAAGCTGTGTTTTATTTTTTATTATAATAAACCCAGTCAGTTTACTGTAACAAAGACGTACTAGCAGTGATCAGTGTGAAAGCCAGTACGAAATCAGGCTGGGGAGAAAAAAAAGTCAAATGGCAAAATAAAGGACCAGCCGTCTGGAAAGTTCCTGGATCATGTAAAAAGAAAATAAAAGGCAGTGTTCTTATGAGACTAATGCAGAATACAAAAATATTTTAAGACAAAACTCTGTATCATTGCCTACGACATTTGCAAACAGCAGCAGCAAATCCTTTCAAATAATGTTGCATTTATTAAATATTTTCCAAATCTTCCTATAACAAAAGAGTAAAGGGTTTATTTTTTTAATATTTCTAGTCACAATGTTTACCTCTGTTCTTTTCAAAATATGGTAAAAAAAAAAAACTGTAAAGTATTTTTTCCTGTCTTTTTTCACATGTAAAATAGCTTTCCTACTTTTAAAATAAATTTATTGAATCTATGGGATATCACAAGATTTTGGCATATTTTTTAGACTTGCAATAATAACTGATGGTTACAAACAAAAATTTATACATCAGTGTCTGACCAGATTTTTAGCTGATGGTCTTTCATTTTCAAGTTCTGACTTGAATTTCAATCAATTAAAACACATACATGTGAGATATAGGTTTGGATTTCATACTACAAACAGGCATAAATTTTTAAAACCCTTTCAAAGGCCAGGCTCCCTGATAAAGAGACTACAGGCACTTAGCTTCTCCCTGGGTTTAAACCTTGACACACAAACAAACATTTGTGTGATAACTGCTAGCACATAGATGTCCTCACTCAGAGCTACATACATTATTGGAGTTTAATAATGCCACAGGAGTCACACATATAAAGCAGAGCAGAGTGTGAAGTTTCAGGAGGTAAGGAAATGATGAAATCATAAGAAACAGAGACTTCAGTGGCCTAAACCCTCAGAAAAGTGGGTATTTGTGGAAACCTGTTCCAGCCAGACAGCAGTGGCAGTTTGGATCTGCAGGAGCAATTCCACTGTAGTGCTGTACATGGCAGAAAGATCAGCAGATGTCTGTATCATCTGCAGCAAGTTCTAACATGCCCCTGTGAGACAAACATTGTCAGGCAAATTACACATCTCTTCTCACCCAGGACAAAGGATTGTGCCTAAAGAGCAATTTACCCAAAATTCTTTATGAATTCTTTAGAAGTTCCAGAATCAAGCTCCTTTAAACAGTTACACTGCATGGCAAAGCTTCCTCGGTTCTGCTGGGCTGGAGCTGTCTGTCAAAGCGATTGTCACTCAGGACTCACAAGTTAAACATCTATATTTCCCAGTGTCACCAGGAGCAGTTTGTTACTTACTGCATTTGCATTTTGAACATATTTAAAACCAGACAATGTTGAGCACAACACTGACATTCATTTTCTTTCATAAAAACGGAGAAATGCTCCCCCTCAGCATAATAACCTGGAAGCTAGAATGCTCAGCCACAAATCAGGGCAGCCGACATTGTATGCTGCTGTGAGTTTTATGGGGCTTGATTACAATATCCCAAGTCATGGAAAAGTAGCCTAAGTAGCCCTCTATGATGAGAATAAGCCACCAGTTCTGTTCAAGCTGTGCCATTGGACACAAAGAATATGAAATTCATGAGACTAGATACAGAATGCTCATGCATGAGCTTGACGACATACCAAAGCTGTGACTGCATGAGAAAGGGACAACCCTGTGCTTTGGCTCGATGGATTATTTATGCATTTTACGTTAGACTATGAATTACAAGAAAACAATATACAAAATATGCCCCCTTCCCCCACACTGCAACTCAACCCAAGCAAAAATAGTCAGCAAAAACACAAAGAAAGAAAAAACAGATCTACAGAAAAGTGTCTTCCTTTATGCCAGATATCCTAACATGCATCCCGGGGAGATTCTGTGCTTGCTCTCCCTATATCCCACTTTGAGGAGGAACATGGTGTAAACTGGAATTAATTCATTGGCATATGGAGCTACAAGTTCAAAGGTCTTCAAGTCCAGTGATCAGAGCTCTGAACAAATGCTCCAGTCCTTGTGAGAAACTCAGTCCTTTCCATCTCTTATGATGAGAGAAATGAGAGAGGCAATGCTCTCAGACAGTGCACAGCTTGGCTGCCTGGGCACAGGAGGAAGACCAAGACTCCAAGTCCCACCTGTAAGAAATCAACCAGCAATTTCTCCAAGTCAGTCCAAGTGTTTCCAACACATTTCATTGCCACTTATGACCAACTGTGTGTGTTTTGAATCTCATTTGTAAGTGTAATCTTTCCTTACACTGTATATACTGTATCAACTTTGTGAATTCCCTTTCTGGAATAAAATGTTCAACTGCTGGGTACTGCAGCAGTGTGTGCCTTCATGACCAGCTCCTCTTTTTAAGACCAAAACTTTTCACCAAAGAAGAATTTATGCACATTCTGGCTATCTCGAGGACATCATTCAAAGGATACTTAGTTAATCTTTAAGAATTGTGGTTTTTTTTTTTTGAGAATTGAAACATAACTAGATTAATGATCAGAATTATGAGGACTGTCCCAAAGATATCTCACAGTACTTCACTACCCTGACAGACTGTGCCTTGACTCTGAAGGGCCTCCTGTTCAGGCAGCTGTGCTGGAGGCCATAGGGAGGAAGGTGTGTGGTCCAAATGCACACAGATATGGGCTTGCAGATCACATGAGTGGCCCACAGAAAAGAGTACCTGTGCTGCTGCTCAAAACCACAGACTGAGGTGGCATCTGTGGGAAGATACTAAATATTAGACAAAGCCCTCCATTGTATGGAGATGAAGGGAAGGGAAAGAAAACAGACAGTAAGTTTCAGGAAAAATTTCCTGTGAGTGAAAGAGTGAAAAAATGTACTTTAAAAATACTCTTTGAACTTTAAAATTGAACTAAGAAGGAATATTTGGTATAGGAACAGATGAGTGGCCTTTTCTTTTGAGCATGAGTCTTCAAACCTAAGCAGGATTCCTGAGCCCACTGAGAGAAGATAAAAGCTTACAGAAGACACATTCCTCCTTCGACAGACTAGTGCATTTGGTCAACCAATTACTATTCCAATTTTGATTTTGTATTTCATGTACAAAATGCTAATGAATTTACCTTTTAAATGCTCCTGTAAAGATAAAGAAGTATCATTATTTTAGGAGTGGGAAACGTAGTCACAGGGATACTAATCCAAGGTACAGTAAAAGGCAACAAAAAGGATGATTTTAGAAATCAGTGCCTCAGTCACCACCACAATATAACTATACTTGAAAAATATGAATTTGCATGAGAACTTAGTAAGAGTGGAATTCAAATATAGAAGTAACACTTTTTCCCTTATGTTTCATCACAGAGAAGTGAATAATCTACAAAACATTTTGGAAACATGTCACAGAAGGAATATTATAGAAAGAAGTCCTAATTTCTAGTGTCTATTTCCTAATTTTCAGAATGAGAACTATACACTGTACAAAAGAGTCCTTTGAGAGCTATCATAAGAAAGGAAGTCCACTGGGTAGATATCTAGATGCTGTACCAAGAAAACACTTGAGTGCTGTCAATCTTTTACTGAGATGAATTGTTAATTAATAATATATTGGCATTGTAAGTTTTCTTTAAAAGTTGCCTTTTACACCTTGTTCAGATAGTGTTTTGCTCAGATAGCATATAAATCACAATACAGATATACTAACAGCTCTGTTAAGGAATAGTGGAATATTTAACAAGTCATAGGTTGCAAAAACTATAAATTTTCTTTTTTGGAAATTTCTAGCTACTTACCTATACAAATCTTCCTTCCTAGCCTTCAAAACCTTACTGTGAAATTAAAGTGTTCAATCCTTTCACTGTAGCTTATTGAGGTTTAGAATATTCAGGTTTTTAAAGTAATTTTCATTCAAGGAATACCAATTCATTATTACTCTGCAATGAGTACCATGACCCGAAATGTAACATAAGTCAAATTAAAGTCAGTTTTTAACACCATTTAGACTATACACTGCCTACACTCCTGGACTGTTCCTGTTCTGCCAAGAGTGTCATAAAAGTTAAAATTACTTTGAACCCTTTGAAGCACTTGCTCATCTCTTTCCATTTTTAATTGCATTGTTTGAACTTGCTCATCTGAAAACAAGAGGGGAAAGAGGAAACCCCTGGAACCACGTGCCTCCATTAATTCATTCAAAATGTTTGCTTCAGGTCAGTGTCCAGAGCCAGCAGAGTGCACTGGGATGGGGTCCTGGCAGAGCTGTGACCTTCCCTGCTGCCCTTGACATTCACAGCCTCCTCCCTGCTGCTCGGCTGCCTGGGCACAGAGATATGAAGAAGTAAGTTCAAGTGTGACTGAGTGCCCACAGCTTCCCATTAACACTGGTTCTGGACACCCTTGCTGCTCCTCACACCCAGTACAAAGTGTTTTAGCAGGTGGATCTTTATGTCTCATATAAAACTACCACAAGATAAGAGTTTCTGTGGGATCAGATGATAAGCAGGAATGAGGAGTGCTGTCTGTATCAAAGCAATCTCACCACTATTGAAGGTGATACTGAGTCCAGCCTACAGGGAAATAAAGCTAAACAGCCAAATTTGATTCTGTTGCCATAGGTTCTAGTCATCCATTAAATGTTTCACTCTGGCAATATATGAGAAGTATCCTGCAGGTAAGGACTGTACATTGCATCTGGAAAAACACCTTCTTTTAAAACTATAATAAAGTACAGGTATCAAAGGTAGTGCCAGCTTGAGAGAAACTGATTCTGTTATAAACTTTACAAGAAACACAAAACTAATTATATGAAGAAATGTATATTTTGCAGAAGCTCAAGAACTACTCTAGGGAGGGAGTTGATTTTAATATTTTAAAGATAAAATAGTAGACCATAATTTAAAAACATAACTATCTACATTTGGCACTTTTCTGTATCAGTAACTTTACAGTATGTATCTGTGACAAAATAAGCAGTCTAGTCACACTGCTAGGCAATATTAGAAGTCTCAAAAGCCACTGCAAATATTCCTTTGTCATAATCTAAAAATATGTAAATATATGCATTAGAATTAGAATAAGTATGTATGAATTTTGTTACAAATACACACAAAATTAGCATTTGATACCAGAAAAAGGCAACAGTCCAGAAAGAAGTTCTGAAGGGCAAAGAATTCCAACTTCAGTGACATTTCTTATATGCTTTTAAACTAACTATCTTGATCTGATACCAGTTAAAATTTAATTTTACCAAATAACTATTTTTCTTTTTCAGCATGTTTCAGAGCATTTTCAAGATGAGAAGTCTCATTGTGCAATTTAAAAGACTCATTATCTTTTTCAAGCTTTGTTTTTTTTTTTTTTTTTTCCGCATGGTCATTGTCTTCAAAGACAACCTGAAAGATCGTGATGCCTTGAATTTATAAGGAAGGAATCAGGGATTTAAATATGCTGCACTGGTGTAATATTATACATCACAGTATCATATAATTTCTGAATTCTATTACAGAGTCATAATACGAATAGAAAAAAAGTCAAGACTCTAAATAGGTCCCCGCTAGAAGAAAGGCTGCAGTACATTATATACAAAGCCCATAACACATGGGGACATTTTATTGACAGGAATAATGCATATCATACTGTTTGTGTGCCCTCATCATTCAGGTCAATTTATTATGGAGGCTGTGTCCAGGAAGGCAGCTGGGGCCTATCCACCCACACTTCCCCCCGTGTGTATGAAGTGCTGTCCGTAACTAGGCAGGCAGGAGGGACTGTGGACAGGCAACACCAGGGGGTTGCAAAGTGCATGGCTAAGGAGGGGGGCTTGTTGCCTTTGTGTCATTTCTCAGTGACAGTGCTGCCAGTGTCATGAGGAGCACATCACATGTCAAAGCGGTGAAGTTTTCAGGCTGGGAGCCGCATGGAGTCCATCAGGCCTTCTGATATCAACACAGTTGGTTTTCCACTTGGTGTCGGAGCCACCCAGAGGCAATTCATATTCTGAACATTAACATGGCTTTGCATGCCTGTCACACATAGACCGTGCAGGGGTTTAATGCTATTGAAGACTACGGTTTAAATCTCTATGCAAACAGTGATTACCTTGTAAGAAGGTTCCAGGATAACATGCAACAAAAGACTTTAAAGTTATAGTTTTAGTAAAGCAAACTCATTTACATTTTTATTATGCGTGTCCTTTGTTTAAATCTTGCCACGTCCATTATGGAAAAGACTTCTTATGCAACTGAAGCTTATTGGGACAGCTACTCTTTTTTTCTTGTTGGTTTCAAAGCTATTGAAAACATTTGAATATATTGTCTTATGGCTGTCTAGATTTTACTGCCACATATTTCTTTTAAAATTATAGAAAAGCTTTCAGAGCTGGCACAGATCTTTATAGTAATACCAGAATATTAACTAACTCCTGAAACCATTTAAAATATTAACACAAAAGAGGAGACTCAGACAACAGTTTCTTTGCTTGCTAAGGAAAATTCGTGATATTATTTGCATCACTTGGTAAAAATATGAACTTTAAAAAGAATTACTCCAAACAAAAAATCTTACAGAAATTTAAAAATTAAATTTCAAGTTTTTGAAATGGCACGTAAACTTAAACTATAGTGTAATGATGGATAAAATATAGTTCATAACTATTTGTTTTTCTTTGAAAAAGACATTTTTTTTCCTCCAATGGACCAGAAGAAATTACTAGTGTACATAAAGTTTTGAATGCAAAGTTTTCATTGATTTTATAAGAAATTAAATGTCAAGTGCTTTGCAAATAATTCATATTCGTTTGTGGTTTCCCTTCCTGTACTGAAGAAACAGTAGCAGCTTACATAAAGACCAAGTGTGACTAAGAAGAATGTTATTTTTAATAATGTAGTATTTTAAATAAGTTCTAGTGAAACACTTCATCAATATTTCATTTTAAGCAGGGTTTCTGCAGTATCAGATTTAAAATTATTCCTCTGAGATAGCTGTGAGAGTGCATGCTTTTACTGGAAACTTTCACCAGATCCTGCAGACAGCCGAACACCCTGCAGGGAAAGCAGTAGTGTTAAGAAAACAGCACATGCGACATTTAGGTAATTAGCGGATACTACTCTGGCAGTGGCCAGCTCTAAACCACCGCAAAACAACCTCAGAATTTCAAAAGACCTTTCAAGTAACTGCGATAACTGTTTAAGTAACTGTTACAGCTCTTAAAAGGCTTAAGTATTCGGCTCTGGCTGTGTTTGAGCATCAACAGCAGATGCTCGAAGAAGAACCTTTACGTAAAATAAACAACAAAATTAATTCAATTCACTTAAATTAATGCCGCGGGTAACTGCGAGCCGGGATCTGAGCGCGATCAGGATCCCGTCCGGTTCCACGGACAGGAGGCGGGAGGCACAAAGGCTGCCCCGGCCCCGGCCCGGGCCCGGCCCTGCGCCGCCCTCACCGCCGGAGCTGCAGCGCCACCGCCCGCCGCGCCCAGGAACTGCAGCTCATTAACTATTCCGGCTCCCGCTGCAACGAGGACACTCATTAGCAAAATGAACAAAGGGACAATTTTCTGTAGCTACAGTCATCTGTTACACTTTGAGTGGCAGGTTTTGTAGCAATGTTCTCCCTACCATCTGCCCACAGCGGTAGCGTTTGGCTTGCCTTAAACTGGGGAACTTTTAAGTTGTAAGAAAAAAGGGCTAGAGGTTGGACGGGTTACACAATATGGCTTACACTGAGACTTCAAGTTTTCTCACCTTTTCTGATGTATTGTCTTCATTCCAACACTTTTATAACTTCTAGTAGAAAAAAAAAAAACCAAAAAATTAAAAGCAGCAAATTTAAGCCTTAATAATTCTACTCTATATTTGCTGAGGTTTTGTACTGTAAACTTATGATAGCTTTCCTGATAACACAAGACAGACATGCACACATAGTTTTGGAGCACAGTGAGATTCAAGTGGATTCATTCACCCATACTCATAGTATTTTAGCCAAACAGGTAAAGGTGAAAGAACATAGCCATTCACTATGCAATTGAGAAATCTGCACTTCTATTTCAGTGCACTGCAGTATTTAATGTACACTCAAAATAATAATTCTGCCTTTCAAATAACTGCTTTGCACTCTTACTGCATAGAAATATGATGTGAATTACTGGTGTTATCCTATGACATGAAAGAAGAACATATTTGAGAATATTGCAGTTAAAATTATAAACTGAAGTTGTTACTGTTGTAGATACACTGGTAATTTTCCTTGAAAACAAATCCATTCTTGAGAATCTGTCACCCAAATGATCATGTACTTCTGTTTCAAACTTGACTTTAGATATTTACAGGCCATGCTGTGTGCACACCAGAGGGTGCAATTGCCCAGGCTGTCATTAAAAACGCTAATTCACCAACACACCCCAGGTCTGAGTGGCAAGGGAAATGATAATTTCAAAATTTATTTATTTTTATTATCCATAACATCTTGAATTCCCATGTTTATAATATTAAACCTTTTACAGATGGTAACTGTCTGTTTCAAAGAAATGTAATTTAACATGGGAACCTGCAGTTTGGGCACTGGGTGGATACAAGCCTTTACCTTACAGTCATCCACCCTGTTATTAAACACATATCTTGAGTTAATGGATTAATTTTATTAGGGCTTCCAAGGTCTTGAAGGAGATGAAGATGTCATCATTCCTTTGACAACATGCTCTAATCAGCAACCATTCACATGGTGGCGTCATCTTGTAGCCACTGTATTCTATTTTGGCATTTATGGAGGCCTTCTAAATGAAACAAAACATAGACACTGCCCAGGGAGGGACTAACAAGTGCTACTGGCCCAGATAGCTCCATTTACCTTCTAATATCATGTCAGAGCTGGAAATAGTAAAGACAGAATAGCTTTGAAGGGAAAATAGCCTTTTCATTGCAAATTCTTTGACAGAAGAAAACAGTGAACTTTTCTTGCTCCTGTTTTGTATGAGAATGCAGAATTCTCAGAGAAGCTGATGATCACAACTTTTGCTGGGTGGATTAAATAAAGATGGCAGAGATCCTGAAGTAATCCTTGTAGTGCAGCCTAAGGATGAAGGCTTGGCCAGCCAGTTTGACACGAAATGTTTATTGCAATCAGCTTTTTCCATCCATTCAGGAGCTTGTCTGAGATGAAAACCAATAGTGAAGTTTTGTAAACTGTTGCTAGAATGCTTCTTGTGACCTGGAGAGGGATTAAGCATTCTCTAAAGAAAGAGATTCCAAACACTATGCAAATATCTCCAAATCTTCTCTTTGGCAAGGTATTCAGATTCTGTAATCAGTTAATCTCAAACTATATGATACCAGATTTAAGCTGAGTTTTTCAATTTAGGGCACTTTCTCTGGCTCTTAAAAATATTTTGACTTTTTCTTTTCGCTTCCCTATCTGTGCAGACTAGAACTAGGACTAGTACTCAAAAGACTCCACAGATCTAGCACTGCTTTACACTTATCTTGAGCCTGTTCCAGTACCCAAACAACCTCTGGGTGAAGAAACTTTCTCTAATATCCAAGCAAAGCCTTCCCTGACACAGCTTCGGGCCATTCCCTGTCACTGGTCACCAGAGGGAAGAGATCAGTGCCTGCCACTCTGCTTTCCCTCACAAGGAAGCTGCAGATTTCCCCTCTGCATCCTCTTCTCCAGGCTGAGCAGACCAAGTGATCTCAGATGCTCCTCACACAGCTCCTCTCCAGTCCCTGCACCATTCTCATGGCCCTCCTTTGGGCACTCTCTCATAGATTTATGTCTTTCTTATATTGTGACACCCAAAACTGCACACAGGACTTGAGGTGAGGCCACACCAGCACAGAACAGAGCAGGACAATCGCCATCCTGGCCAGCTAGTTGTGCTGTGCTTGTCTGAAGGATTTTCACTACTGTTTCTACAATTTTTACTTAGGAGTAAAGTCATACAATAGCATTCACTTCCATTACTTCCAAGATATTGGTTATTTTGTCCGTAATGGTGCTATTTATAGCTCATTTACTGATAAATTGTCCATTTTATGGTCAGGTCTTTAGCAATAGCTGTTCTCATCTTTAGTTATGTGGCCTTTTTAGCCGCATAACACTTATTTTCTTAGAAATTTCAGCTTTGTTGTTCATATTATTGTTTTCAGATTTTAACTGTTGGTCAGTTTTTCTCACCAATATATATCAAGCTTTGGAAATACTGCATGTATGTGCACCAAAACCCACTTGCATACCCAAATGCATTCATGTATTTATGGCATAACTTACTAGCTTCTCATTAACCTTGGCCTCCCCTTGAGCCTTGTGTGCATTTCTGGGCCCCACAATTTCAGAAGGATGTGAAGGTCCTTGAACATGTCCAGAGGAGGGCAACAAAGCTGGTGAAAGTGCTGGGAGGAATGTGCTGTGAGGAGTAGTGAAGACTTTGGGCTCGTCTGGTTTGGAGAAAAGGAGTATGAGGGGGGACTCCATTGCTCTCTAGTGCTTCCCAAGGAGGGAAAGTGGGGAGGCAGGTCCTGATCTCTTCTCCCTGGTGTCCAGTGACGGGACATGTGGGGATGGCTCAAGGTTCTGCCAGGGAGGTTTAGACTGGGCATTAGGAATCATTTCTTTAGCGAGAGTGTGGTCACAAACCTCAAGAGGTTTCCTAGAGAGGTGGGCAATGCCCCCAGCCTGTGTCTTTACAGCGGGTTCACAGGCATGAAGTGGTAATACAAGTGCCCTTGGGTAAGTGGCTGGGACCAAAAACTGTATCCAAATCCCTGATGATCCACTGAATAATTCAGCATTACAGCACTAAAATCTACAACTAACTGACCTTGTACTGCTAAAAGCTGCGAGGCAGTTTAAGTATTGCTGCCAAACTATTTTGAACCCTAACAGAATGAAAGGTTTAACATCTGAATTCCAGTGAAGTTACAAACGTCTCTACAGGCTTTCTGATCCAGCTGGGTGTTCTAAAAGTACTCCCACCAGCTCAGAACTTTTAAAAGATAGTGAGGAGATGATTTTGTAGTTCTAGAATTTCACATACCCACTACCTTAGGTGGCTGCCAGCACAGTTAGATGGCATTTTTAGATCTCAGTAGTACTACACAATTTCAATGATACTTAGAGAGCAGGGAAGAAAAAGCAATAGAAGTGCCAGGCTTAGCTGGCACTTCGGAAACTCTTTAGATCCTGAGTCTGCTTTTACTAGCCTGAAGCATATGTGAAGTTTTGAAAAAGTATTCCAGATTTGTCACATTTCAGTGAACTCCAGACAGGTACAGTCAATTTGGGCAGAAGGACATGTTTATGTTGCAGAAGGGATACAAAGCAGATGTATGGGCAAATGAGACTGAATCATGTCTCCTACTTGAAGACTAGAGACTGAATAAGCAGGAGAGCTCTTTGCCACTATAACTAGCTATTTATGTCTACATTTGCATGGGGGAAAGGATTAACAATTGAAAAAAGCTTCTCATATCTATTAATGGTTGTACCCAAGTAGCTGTTATACTCCATGAACTCCTACTGCAGGTGTTAAGAAAACTCCAATGAGGGATTTCGTATTACGTTGTTATATTTCAAATGAAGTTATATCTTCACTATACATTTGAAATGCTGATTTAAATGATTAACAACCCAATTCTGAATGGAAAAATAAAATATTTATTTTAGAATTCCCAGAAGCAGTGTTTCACTACCTAATTATAAAAGGGAACATAGACTATCCCTCAAATAGTCTCTATAGTCTTTTAAACTATCTCTGCCTAAAACATTTGAAGCATTTGCAAGAAGATTCCTCAACACTCACAAAAATCCCCTACTTTAAACTTGGTTTTGGAGCAGAATTTCTTTCTTCAACTAATGGTGCTACCATCAGACCATTATCTAGGAATGAAGAACAAAAGTAAAAAATGAACATCTTTACTCTTTGTGAAGTTTTAAAAAAACTTGCAGTTTCTTTCTTGACACAATCTTCCATTTTCTTCTAAAAAGCTAAACCCTTGATTTTGCTTTCTAATCACTTTAAGCTATGCAACATTCTTGAAAGCAGATCACCTTCTGTCACTTGGTCAGTGCTTTCTGCATTCTGATTTCCTCTCACATCTCTTTAAAATTCCTCAGCCTCACAGTTCCTCGTATCTTTTCTGTGAACTTTTCTCCTTTGCTTCACATTTCTCTATCCTATTCTGTGAAACATCCACATGATTAATGCTGGTTTAAACCCATTCAGAAGTGCACCTGTTCTCCTGTCCCTGCACATGTCTAGGAGATCATTCATGCTGTAAGAACACATTCTTTTCTCCTTCCAGGATTCTCTACAATTTTTTTATATACCGTATTACACAAGAGATGCTGTTAATATACTGGACACACTTCCCACTATATATCTCCACTTGACTGTGCTATGTATAAACAGGAGGATAATTTTGCTAAATATTTTACCCACCACCTTTCCCAACTACCCACATAAGTGAAGTAACTTACTAATTCTTTTTTTTAAATACTGACTTTGCGTTGTCAAGAAGCACAACCATGTGTGCTCTGTTTGCATGTAGGGGAAGAAAGATGAAATTTAGATTACATACTTCCTAATGTGGATTCTTTTTGCTGTTCCAGTTATATGCTGAAATTAGTTACCATGAAGGTTTGTGGCACAGGCCCTAGAGGGCACCTGGAGTGCCCACCCCACCTGGATTGGCCATCACCAGCTGCTTGGAAGCCTGAGAGCTCAACTACCAAACTCATCAAAACATTTGAACCAGTCTCCATTTTATGTGATTACTATGTTTCTACCTCTTAACAGACCCTATCACAGACTGACAATGAAGCAGGTTCCCTTAATTTGCTGTGAATTAAATGCTCATCCCTTCATGATTTGCCTATCCTGAGTAACATGGAAAAGTGGCACTGACTGCATATTTGGGTCTAATCCTACACTGCTTGAGTATTTTGTGGTTAATCTCCATGAGTCAATAAATTGAAAACTGCACTTTTTTGCATTCTTCCACTGGTATCTACTAACGTACCTCATTCATGTTGTATTAATTATGATACTTACCTAAAATTATATTCAAGAATGCTAAACTGCTTAAGAAAAAACAGTATTTGTAAAAAAACCCCTACTTTTAGTGCTGATTTATTTCCATTAAATATAGTATAAATGCCTAGTCCTCACAAAAAATTCAAATACCTTCTCCAGGTTTTGAAGTGCAAAGCTATACTCTGTAACCAGTTTATGACACATTAATACTCAGACCAGCAGTCTACTATCCCACTGATGATGAAAACCTCGCTCAAAGTTGGCCCTGAGAACAGCCAGTGTACCACACAGCTGTTGTTGTTTTGTTGAATTTGGACCTCATTCTGCAATTCAATTTGTATTACATTACTGATAATTTTGATGTACAGTAAAAGAACAGGAACAATTACAAAATCGAACAAACTGCTTTTACTTTTTTCTTCTTTTTTGTTTAAGAAAATGAAATCCAAGCTCTTCTACTTAAATAATAAGCTCACGTTTCTTTTCTGTATTTTTTCTGCATTATTAAAACATTTTTCATTAACGTTCAAATAAGAAACTTGAATCTGAGAATTTATGTATATTTCTCTCTTGCAGTGAGGGCTCATTGATTGTGACATGATTGCTAAGGAGTATTAATGCTGGCACGGGCTGTGATTGGCTGCCCAACATTCACTGACTGTATTTTATCAAATAAATAAGTGGGAAAAGAACTGTAAATAAATTATATACATAGGGAGTGTGCTGCTTTTGTTGCCTATTAAAATATTGTTATAAAGAATTTTACCAGAAACATCACAAGACAATTTAAGAATATTTTTCTAGATATGGTTGTTAATATGCTGAGCACATTGTAATTCATGTTCTGTTCAATTGTAGATTTGCAAAAGACACCTTATACAGTAAATTTTGAATCTATATTAGTACTCTTCTTTACTTCCTTATTTTCAGTACTTCCATGGATTAGTTTTTAAGTAAAATATTGTTTAAATCTGCACAAAAATGATATATGAATAAAACCTGGTATATAGTGAAGATTAACATGTAAGTGAAAAAGAATTTTTTCTTTACCCATTTATGTAAAAAGTCAATGTCTGTCAGTGGGTCATTTATGTATTTACAAAGGTTTGGAGCCTGCTCTTCAAAATTTTCTTCATATTGTGTTGACTGACGCTTTTGCAGATGAACAAATCTGGCTAGAGGGAGCAAATGAGCTAAAAATCAAAATCTTAGAATTTTTTGTTTTTATATAGAAAGCAAGCTGGACAAAAGAAAAGTATGGCTATTCCATTACTCTGTTCAACACACCTATGACTAGATTTAATCACCTAAACACATTTCTATGCCCTACTGCTCACTTGGGCAGGGCTAACAGCTTCATACCCAGACTTTGGACATCTCCGCTGCCAGCAGGAATGTCATCTGCACAGGAAAAGACCTAAATTTAAGTGTCTGCCTCAGAACTTGGAGAGTAAGTTTCTGCCACAGGCAATAAGGCAAATGAAACTTGACTCAGTTGCTCATGAACACACAGTTTAGTGTCAGGAGTGAGGTATGAAACACATCTCACACGGGGCTGAAGGAAACCTGTCCCTTTCTGCAACCAGAGGCAGGGGCCAGCTTGAATATCTTTAGACATCTCCATTGAACAGAAGACAGATCTGTACTGACTGTTTGGGAAGATCCTCCCATGAGACATCTAAATGTATGCTTCTTCATCTGTGAGCTGATTCTTAACCCAAAACAAAAAATTTGACTGTTAAATAAAGTATCAGGGAGCCTTCTGTAAAGAAATAAGAAATATTGCACTACAATGTTGTTTGATAAAAATTGAAAAGTAATTACATGAAGAAAACTGTAATTTGCTTTTGCAGAATAAATTATAAAAATGAGCCCAAATGAACATATATTGCCATGTCAGTTGTATCAATGACATCTTTTTAACGCTTGTTGTAAGCATTGCTCCATTGCATCAGTCTGGGGGATGACAAAAATTTAAAACTAACACTAAGAAAACTGTAACTCATGAAATGGAAGATATGATATACAAAATGGAACATATATCTATTTAGTCTCATGCAAGGAAAGCTTGAGACCTGACCCTCAATATAAACACAAATACAAATATATACTGGTGTACAAAGTGTTCTCTGTTAAACTAAAGACTCCCCCTCCAAACCTTCAGTACTGCATATTTCGAAGATACTTGGACTCACTATTTGACAGGCAGAGAATATTTATGCAGAAAGAATATTCAGCTTTCTCAAAAAATAACTAACTTAGGAACACTCATGTATCTGCCAGATGGTAACTAGTCAGAATCTGCAAATGAGACCCACACATGTATTAATACAGGCATCAAAATGTAAGCTCAGTAAGCGGCCAAAGCTTGTTTGAAAATCCTAATTCAACACCCTGCAATGTGTTTCTTGATGAAAAGAATTGAATTTTAGCATTGAGCATTTTAGCAAAGAACAGGTGAAGGGTTAAAGGAAATACATTCTGCTTGCCCCTGGCTCAGATGAGCAAAATACACTGGAGTCTTTCAGGGATTAGAGGTAGAATGAGATACTGCTTCTAAAAATAAGCATTTCATTTTAGTTTGTATCTCTGTATACCACAGAGAACTAAAAAGAAAAGCTTATTCTTTCTAGGAATTTTGTGAGCATAATTATTTTATAACCCTAGACAACTTCCTATTTCCTGAGCAATTTCTTCCTCAGTAAAGGCACAGCTGGAAACCCCTCGTTTTGGAGACACACATCTCCCTCTGCAGGTCTCTAGAGGCACCGTCTTCCCGCACAAATTCCTAAGGCACTTCGGTTGAGCAGACTGCACTGAGCCTCCTTTAGGACTGCACCCTCTTCTCCCAAGTCTAAGCTTTACATTTCAGTGACACACTGCTTACAATACACATAACTGAACAAGGCAAGCACAGATTGTATTATTTGTATCTTCTTTCCAATTTGCTTTTGTACGTGATTTAATTTATTCTCCTTAGATGTTTGAGATCAGCTAAGTCAAACTTGTAGCTCACACTGGGCAAGTGTCAATGGAACTGACAGGCCTGTGTTTATTTCCACGCTTTTAGCCACTACTCCAATCTTTCAGAATTTTTACTTATCTTTTTTGTACTTAAAGTCTTGCAAACTCCTGTGTAGTTTGCTCTGACTCAGATAGCAAAGTAATCCAGTCTCTAATTAAGGTATTAATACTTGCATATTAATCTATTTTGAAAACACAGATATATATAATTTAGCTGAAATAGGTTTATGAAAACAGAAGAAAAGCCAAAACAGATTCCTTAAGGGTTACAGAGATGACAGTGACAGAAGTATTTTTCATAGTATAAGAAAAACTCTGTTATGATACTTTCCTAACTTATGTTGACTAAAGTTTGCATAGCAATAGGTAGCTCCTTTATTCTGGTATTTCTTTGGAAACTGTTTATGTAGCATGATCAGTGCTGTAATATCCTATTTTTAAGTCACCTGAAATGCAAGGGATACAAAACCTAAAAGATTCAAAAAAATCACTTACAATGTTAGAGTAATTGCATTACTAATCGATCTTCTGTTAGTAATGGAAATTCAAAGACTGTGCCTGTATTTCTTTTATAATTTCATTTGAATTATTTTCGAGGATAGACGGGGTAATGGGTTTGCATGGCCAGGTTTTGGTAGTAGGGGGCTACAGGGGAATTTCCCACAGCAAATTTCCCCATTTGCTGTGGGAAATTGCCAGAGGCTTCCTCCACGTCCCATGGAGTCAATTCCAGCTGGCTTCAGGAACTATGCTGGCCAGGGCTGAGCCCATCAGAAATGGTGGCAGCACCTCTCTTACCTGGTAAGAGAAAGAAGAAAAAAAGTTATTGTGCAAATGTGATTGTGCTCGGAGAAGAGTCAGAATATGTGAGAGCAACACCTCTGCAGACACCAAGGTCAGTGAAGACAGAGGGGGATGAGGTGCTCCAGCCTGACTGGAGATTCCCCTGCAGCCAGCCCGTGGAGGCACACAGGGATGCAGAGATTCCCCTGCAGCCCGTGGAGGCACACAGGGATGCAGAGATCCCCCTGCAGCCCATGGAGGCACACAGGGATGCAGAGATTCGCCTGCAGCCCGTGGAGGCACACAGGGATGCAGAGATTCGCCTGCAGCCCGTGGAGGCACACAGGGATGCAGAGATTCCCCTGCAGCCCGTGGAGGCACACAGGGATGCAGAGATTCCCCTGCAGCCCATGGAGGCACACAGGGATGCAGAGATTCCCCTGCAGCCCGTGGAGGCACACAGGGATACAAAGATTCCCCTGGAGACTGTGGAGGCACACAGGGATGCAGAGATCCACCTGCAGTCCGTGGAGGAGCCCCCGCCGGAGCAGGTGGATGCCTGAGGGAAGGCTGTGACCAGAGCTAGGAAAAAGAAGGCCGGGTCCCGTTACCGGCGTCAGCGGTGTCTCGGGAGAGGGCCCGGGAGCCGCCGTGGCCCCGCAGCTGTAGATGCCGGCGGGACGGCCCCGGAGCGCGGCCGAGCCCTCACGGCCCCGCCGGGCAGGCCGGAAGTGACGTGCGACCCGCGGCGGGCGGCGCCGGGCGCTGGGCTCGGGCCCGGCCCCGCCGCTTCCCGGGGCCGTCGGCCGGGCCCGTCCCGCGGCCTCCGCGCTGCGCCGGGGCCCGGCTGCCCTGGGCGGCCGCGGGCAGAGCCCGTCCGGGCTGGTGCAGCCCGCACAGCGTCCCCGAGCGGAGAAAACGGGTCCGTCTCCCCAGAGGCAGAACCCGCTTCTCTTGTTTGCTACCCGACACCTGTTGCTCCGCAAATACCCTCACTCCCTTCTAAATGCTCTTCTCATTTGATCCCCATTAATCTCATTCCGTAGCCTCTTCCCCCTCTTAAGCCAGCCTACACGCTGTTGGAGCATCTGTCCAACTGGACGCTTCCTATTTAAGATAAAAGTGCTGTTAAGTTGTGAATATCAGTGGTTAGATCCTCACGGGAGAGCGTCTGATGAGAGTTCATGCACTCAGGTAAGCGAGGTCAGGAAACATTGTCCCCACACGATGACATGGCTCAGACAATGCTGCACATCACGGGCACCCATGCAATATCTCCCACTACACACCCACCGTCCTGAACTTCTCACCTCTGCTTACAGACTGGGGCACAGAGAGGTAGATGGAGTTTAGATGGATTTTTAAAGCTGTATAAGAATAAGAAGAAAATGTGGAAGAAATTCTTCTTCCTTCAGAACCTAGTGGTTTAGATTCTGAAGGAAGAAGAAGAAAAAAATCTGGGCAGTTAATGGCTGCAGGCTGGAGGAGGGTGGTACGGACAAGAGTATAAGCCATTATGAATGGCCAGTTTTCTTTCTTTGCAATAAATGAACCTAGACTTCAAAATTCTAGTTTTTGTGTAGTTAGGAGACAATAGTATGATGGCCCAGAGCTAGGCATAATTTTCTCATAGCTCTCCCTTGATAGAAGTCAGTCAGAAAGTATGGACAACTGAAAAAAAAGATAAAGGTATTAATGTGAGTTTGAGAGCTAGTGCTCTTTGACCTCAATAGCTATTAGCATCTGCATTAAAAATTCCTTAAACTTTTTTGAACTCAGATTATACCTAGAGAGATGTCAAATATTTAATTTCAAATATCAACATAGCACAACTCTATAAATATAGAAGAAAATAATTACTTATAGATACTGTAAGGAGTTTTAAACAGGATGATTTCTTCTAATGGAGTTGAATTTTGCTAGTTCAATAACTGTTCAATGTGACACATAATCTTTATGGCTCATAACTCACCATGATTAGATGAATAAAAACCATTTCAAGTTCTGTGAGTCCACAGAAGTGCTAGGGAATCATATGCCTTTAAGAAAAAAATGTGCCTTTATTTTCAAGAATGAAAATAATTTAAGTAATTGTACCTTTTCTGCAAGCTCTGGGCATTACCTCATTTCAAGTACAGAAGATGGAAAGTGATACAAACTGCCAACATACAATTAAATGCTAGATTTTTTTCACTTCTAGCTCAAGTTGAAAAAGGGATAAACAAGTGATCTCTATTCTAATAGTAAAAAAGAGAAATTTAAGAAGTTACATATAGTGCAAGAGATAAATCATGAGTACATTGACAGATGTTACTTAAATGGATATAAAAGGGAGATTGCATCATTAAATCAGACATGCTGAGTAATGGTTTAAATTGATACTTGTAATTCTTCTCAGAGGTTTTCTTTGGTAGAAAAATAAAGGTAATTGAGTGAATGGCAGAATTTATTACTTGGCTTCAAAAGACCATTTGTAAAGCCTGTCTTTTAGGTCACATATCAACACTAATAATATAGGGAAGAGTGCAGTTTGGTTTGGGAAAAAAATCTAATTAGCCATTTGAAACATTGCAAATGTACTGGGGAAAAACTGCCAAAGATTACATCAAAGTTTTTATGACATATAGGAATCAGATGACAGATTAGGCAAACTTATTTATTTATCCCATATATTGCTTTGATACATATGAAAGGAGCAAGTTTTATCCATTAGAAGTTCTGATCAGAAGATTCACATGTATTTATGAACTGAAAAACTCAACACTTTGTTTATGATATATTATGACTAACACTGTTAGTTCTTTTCTTGTTTTTGATTACTGTTGATCTAACTATTCTAACTAATGTTTTTATGTTAAGTAACTCAATGCTGCACACCCTAATTACCTACTGCACTCATAATAATCTTGTTTATTTAGAAACGTCTTTGCTCTCGAGCCTGGGCAAGGACAGCTATTGATTCTCTTAGATAATAATCAAAAGCTGTTTGTTTATAATCTTCATTCTCCAAATTCCCTGAAATGAATTTTATGATAATTTTAACCCAGTTAGAAGCTGTTGAAAATGGATTTGGAATGGTGCTGATGCCAAATCTAAAAGAATAGTATTTATAGCCTTATCAAATACTGCTTTTAACCTTGCAAAGTGACTTTACTTTCAGTCTTTGAAAATGAGATCCTACTTGCCTCTGGTTTGTGTCCCATCTCTCCAGAAGTGTAAGTGTTTCACTGGCTGGGGATTCTGCTTTCTGTGCAGGGAACACTGTGGCACCACAAAAAACCCAGCAAAAAAAAGCAAACCAGGAAACAGACATAATAGAACAAAGAAATGGAATAAGACTTGATTGCACATTAAGATCAAAGTCTTTACCAAGCTATAGTCCTCTGTTATAATTAAACTAGAATGGTCCTCACATTGATAGGCCACCCTGGTTTCACCATGCTGCTGCAAGTGTTTTGTTACCAGCGTCCTTTCATAAAACTATTTGCAGTTATGTCATATCTGAAAGCCGAGGCTGTGAGTCAGGACTAAATTTCTCCCTTGCCAGTTCGTATCCATTTCTTTTTGGCCAACATTACCTTTAACCAAGGGAGCTCTCCTTGCTCCCTAGTATTTAATCTGTGATGTATTTTTAGGGGTCCCTTCTCAACCTTAGGTAATGCAACCTGTTAGGTAATGCAAGCCAAGAGCAGTTGTCTCCTCTTGTTAGACAAACACTGGTGCCCTGATCATTCTAATTCCCCCTTGCTCTCCTTGCAGTCAACATCCTTAAGCAACAATGAACAGAAATGTCTACAGTATTCCAGATAAAGTTTCACAAGTCCTTTCTTAAAGAAATATTTATTTTGTATATGTACTCACTTGCTGTGTTCTAGGATCCTATTTTTCCTTTTGAAAGTTACATCACATCAGAAAATACAGTGATTCTGCCTCTGTATAGCATTTGTGGGTCTTCTGGCCTGCTGGTTTCCCACAGCTGAGATTATGCTAATAATGGAAATACTGACCTGCCACCAGGTGGATGCCCTTTCATTTTGCACTGTTGAATTTCAGATAGTCACATAAGCAATTCTGTCTCTAGTCTTCAGATGTTTCCCATATGACATTTTAAAAATCTTCTTTAAATGCTGCTCAGCTCTCAGGCTTTAAGTCATTAGCACAGCTAGTGCTGGTGTAATTACTGAAAATATTAAAGTCAGTCTCAAGATGGATCTTTGAAGTACTCCACTAGCAAGTTTATTTCAGTGTAACATTAAAATCATTTTTAGTTGTCTCTCTCCATCATCATCTTTTGTTTCTTGTTTTAATCCCTGTCTTAATTGGATTGGTTATGACTCATACCATGCAGTATCAGAAACTTTTATTTAGATACTGCAAGATTAGATATACTAAATTTCTTATAGTGACTTTATATCAAATTCAGATAGACATGCACAAAACCCTCTATGTCCAGGTCTGATATAGTAAGCTGACTGTATTTGGGATTCTAAATCTGAATTACTAATTGATTAATGCTTAATATTCATAAAATTGTGCTTACCTATAAATCATAACTTGAAGAATGTTTATTTTCATGTATGGATAATGTCACTTTAATAACTATTTCTTCTTTGCAACAGTGTTAATCCTTCCATTACACTAGAATAAATACTGAAACTCTTAAATTGCTAAAGTCTTATTTTAAAATTTCTGTAGCTATTCACTGGAAGCCTCAGGAACACTAATTTATATTTCAGGCTAGATAAACATTCCATTCTGATTTGAGTTACCAGTATAAACCTACAAGCTGGAGAGTATCTGTCCCTGATTTCTTCAAGTGAAAAATATTTCAGATTCAGGCTCATTGTTATAAATACTTTTTTAAAATTATCTCTTGTTATATTAGAACTTTTAAAATTCAGATCAGAAAAAAAAAAATCCATATTGTACACTTAGATATGGTAAACTATGTTAAGGAAAGTTTTGGTTATTTACTCAGACTATGACATCAGTCAGGATGAATTGATGTCATCCCTCCTCTCTAATGGCTCTACCTGTGTTATTTTTTCATGTTAAGACAGTGGAGTTAAATAGCTGTGATCCAACCTTGCCATAACAGTTAGCTCTGTGCTACATAAATGGAAACAGAGCAGGTTTTTAATTGTGATGAGGTAAGCTCTCTCCCTGCATTTCATCAGGGATTTGACATGAGTTGCTGAGCTGGTTCTGTAGCATATAACCACAGCCCTTTCCCACAGGAAGGACTTGGCAGGGGAACAACAAAGCTGGTAAATGTAATTACCTGCTCTTCTGTGACTCTCAAAGCATGAATGATGAAATGTTTTCTGTGACACTCGCTTCTAGCTGCAAAATGATGATTCCTCCTTTTGCTGTTTATTGATGGCAGAAAGGCAGGGAAAGGTGTGCACTGCAAGGTTGTGGAGGATAGAGGGGATGACACTTCCCATGGAATCAGTCTGTTTCCAAACAGTGAGGCCACACATGGTAGTGCTGGCTGCTTGCTACCTCACAGGAGCATTTTTTCACTTCAAGAGCAGGCAGTATTGCACCTTCTTTTTTACCACAGTTATTTTATGCTTCCAGTTTTTATCAAGATTAAGCTATTAATAATATTTCCTGTAATTGTGAGTGGTGATTTCCTGCTTCTGGTATTTCTGTATTGCCCATTTCCCCTACCTCCTTCACAGTCCTGGTCAGAACTGTGTTCTGCTCTTAGTCTTAGCCAAAGTATCTACTTTCCTTGACCCCAAATTGCCATTAAACAACATGAAAGGGATAGAAGGTGACTGATTTCCTGTAACTGACAAAAAGTAGACATTGTGAACACTTATATATCTCGTCAGGTTTATAAAAATAGAGAAGATATCCTTTCTAAACATCATACACATTATAAAGTTTGTGTATGTAACATTATTACCACGTTAACATTTCTTTTTCAGAGGAAACAGCATTGTTGATTCCCACCCCCCCTTTTTTTTCCTGGTATCACCTTAAGGCCCTCTGCACGATGATCACTGCAACTGCCATCTACACTTCTGAGCAGAAATGTGAGGCTTGATCTGCGTCATCACTCACATTTAGAGACTCACTTATCAACTGGGATACAAGCTGAGCCCTTGAGACATGAGCAAATGTCTATATTTATCACCAACAGCCCTTTTTCCACAAACTCCTGCCACATGATGTCATAGCACTGGTTGCATCTCTAATGCCTAGTGCACCCCTACTGTGAATAAAATTTTAATATATGCAGAAGCTGAGCAACCAATTGTGAGGCAAAGCTCTCTAAGACATAACCCCTGTTTGATGCAACATTTTCACACCTCAGTGGAAGTGTGGATACAGTTTTCCTCCTTTTTATGGTAGCATTTAGGGTGAAATACACTAGGTACTTTAGTTATTACTAACACTTAGGCATCACAAAGCAGGTGGTATCAGGAGTAAAAAAAAGACACTGGGAACAGGAAAGGGCAGAATTTGTTCTTTTGGCAGTTCTGTTGCCCTGTGACTGCTTTATAGAGTTACTGACCATACCCCAAATAAGTTACCTGGTAATTTTATGAAAGAAATTATTGATTTGATATGATATAATAGATATGATAATCTGCAGGCAACAGAGGATGAAATTGATGTTTTGTCAGTATGTTCCTTCTAGTTGAAATGTATATGCATTTCTTCCCTGTATTAGAAAGTTTCTTGATATATTTTTCTCTTTTCTAATAATTTACAAATTTTTTCCTTGGTATACCACTTCAGATGGTATACCACTTCAACATTTCATCTTCCAGTTACATACAAAAAGTTATTAATTTATTAAATACTCAGTCAGAAATATCTTTATCTGAAGGGCTGCTATGTCAGCACAAACAAAAACAAAGTGAAAACAAAACAAAAAAGAAGCAATGGAAATGCTTGTTCAGTGTAATTCACGACATCATTTTAGCCAGCTTCTTTCTTCACTAGCAAATGTTCCTGGTGATGTAATTAATTTGTTTCTCTTATGTCAATCATGTATCTACTACACATTAAAGTTAAAATTAGTTCTACTCTCATGCATTTCATTTTACGTCAGTGAATACCACTGTTGTTCCACAGCTGTTTTTGTGATTGTGGTTTGCCTTCTAAACAATTTAAAGTATTCCTGGAATGTGCAGGGTAACCAGTGATAACAGTAATGTCAAGAGAAACTTTAACCACGGGAGATGTTTATGCTTTATAACTGCAGAGCTTGTTTTGAGATCTATTCTGTAAGAGCAAAGGACTGGACATTACCCTGAAATGAGTGAATCAAAAGCTCAGGAATATTACTCTGGGGAAAACAGTGAAGGGCATACCCATAGTGTGCTCTTCTCACTTTCCAAACACCCTTAGTGCTTGTGAGGCCACGACCTGTAGGCAAAAGTGGACAGAAGTTGGAAATACAGGAGTATTCTGGAAGTAATCAATACGTGGGTTGTGTTTTAGCTGGGTCATAATAAAGCAAAATTTAGATTTTCCTTGGAATTTACAGCAGTTCTATATGTAGCTGAAAGAAACGTTAAAGACCTATATTCTGGTAGTAAAAGGCACTAAAGGCAGCAGAACCATGTGCCCCTGGCTTTTATAGAGACTATTGCATTAAAGGCATTCAAATAGTTCTTTGAAATTTCTGTTTCACCAGAACTGTACTCATAGCACTTGATCATTCCAGGTCCTGCACCTGGTGGTGGTGGTGGATGTCCCTCCATGGAAGTGTTCAAGGCCAGGTTGGATGGAGTTTTGAACAACCTGGTCTAGCAGAAGGTGAACAGGAGTTAGATGATCTGTGAGATTCCTTCCAATCCAGGCCAATCTATGATTACTCCCTGGTGTAGACCATGGTTTAGGATGTTATTGTTAAAACCTGTCAGATATCTAAGAAAATGACCTTTAGGAAGTGCTGATTCCTGGTAACTCCTAGTTTGAGAGTTGAAGGCTAACCATGAGATGCTTGTGTGGCAGAGGCTCCATGGGATTTTTGTCATTGGTCATCCAGAGACTGGATTCCCCTCAGGCCAAGTACGTGTGACTAACTCTGGCTGCTCAGTTATGAAAAATGTTGGTTACATTACACTGACAGTACTTAATAACAACACAGGTAAAACACACCAAGGTGAGCTTCTCTTTCCATTTACTTCACACAGGACATAATAAAGATATCAAAAGTAGTATACTATTAACATCAAGGCAGTGGTTACAATGTTTGTTTTGTCTCTCAGTTTCCTAGCAACAGATCTTGATTGTATTTTAATGTTATTAGTAAGCTTATTATGTGCATTTTAACTGAACATTTAGGAAAGACATTGTATGTCATAGAATGGCCTGGATTGGAAGGAATCTCACAGATCATCTAACTCCTGTTCACCTTCTGCTAGACCAGGTTGTTCAAAACTCCATCCAACCTGGCCTTGAACACTTCCATGGAGGGACATCCACCACCAGGTGCAGGACCTGGAATGATCAAGTGCTATGAGTACAGTTCTGGTGAAACAGAAATTTCAAAGAACTATTTGAATGCCTTTAATGCAATAGTCTCTATAAAAGCCAGGGGCACATGGTTCTGCTGCCTTTAGTGCCTTTTACTACCAGAATATAGGTCTTTAACGTTTCTTTCAGCTACATATAGAACTGCTGTAAATTCCAAGGAAAATCTAAATTTTGCTTTATTATGACCCAGCTAAAACACAACCCACGTATTGATTACTTCCAGAATACTCCTGTATTTCCAACTTCTGTCCACTTTTGCCTACAGGTCGTGGCCTCACAAGCACTAAGGGTGTTTGGAAAGTGAGAAGAGCACACTATATGAGCAAAAAGTGCAAAACAGAACAATCTATCTGCTACCATTATAAAAACCTGCTAGCATAGTTAGCATGTATTTCAGGATATTCCTTGGATTTCTGTTCAGATAAACAAGTTTTCTTATCCAGAATATGTTGCATTAGAGCATCAGAATACTAGTACAGAGGTAATTTGGGCATACAAAAATCTGTTTCTCTCCTCAAATGAAGCACCACAAACTTCAAGTCATACCTCATTATAACGAACAATCAGAATTAAACAGCTGCCCATCCATTAATGTACCACTGTTCCAAATAACCTATGGTTTTGGAGAAGCAGAACAGTCCTTAGTAGGAGTTTCTATAATATCCTAGAAGAAAGAAATTTGCAGTACTGAGCATTCAAAATGCAGCACTTGCTCCTGCCAGAAGTGCTCTTATTCTGCAGCATCCATTTACTATTCTCTAAGAGAAAGAGCTGCCTCTCCCTCCCCTCTCTCTGTTACCAGACTATTGAAGACTTTAAAGCACCATCCTGTACTCGGCTCTGACATTTACTAGCAGACAGAGCATTCACTAAACCGAACTACAGATAGCTTTTCTGGAAAAAACCAAAACAAAAGTAGCAAAAGCATTAAGTGATGAACATTAAGTAATACACATTATACATCTTTATAAATGACCAAACACACAATGAAGAACAACTGGCATATTTTAAACCCACTAGGAAGTAGTTTTACATTAATTCTCCTATGAGTATATATATAAACATATACATGTTAACTTAGAAATAGACATTGTCAAGTTTTGACTTAGAAAAAAAACTAGACGGGAATCTTTCCTTTGCTCCAAGCCTCCATTTCAAGGAGGAAAGATTTCAATTTACTGCTATTTGGTCAATATATATTCCTGTCTAAGTAATGATTAGTCCAGAAATAAAGACTTACTGACTGGGCTCACAAACTATATTTAAAACAAAGTTCTGAACATTCTGAAATACAAGAGTCACTCTGTAATTTCAGAACAGTTGTAATATCTTATCCCACTCAAACAGGCTGCCAGAAATGCTCCTGGATAAGGCCCATCACCATTTGTTCTAAAGATATCAAATTTTTGGCTGGCTCTGTCAGGTAACTGAGGACATTGGGACTTTGATTCATATCTCATATACTTCTTACATTTCAGTTTCGAAGGCAAAAATTTTGGATATGTATTTAGTCTGTAAATTTTCATTAAAAGGTTCCCAATATTGCATGCAATAAACTGCTGTGTTTTATCTAGAATAAAAAAGATGTATGTGAAATCTTTTCCTGTAAATATCCACTGTACTTTGTATGAAGTGGTTGAGCATTTTTTCCCCAACATGCAATTTAGCTGAGTGAGTCATAATATGTTTTCCATGTAAAGAGAATGAAATTCCATATTGTGTTACTGGTAACCCTGGAAATAACTGCAGAGAGGGAAGATAGGAAGTATATCCCTAAACATTGATACAAAATACAGCCAAGACTCCAAAGAGAATTATTTTGGACATTGCAGTATATTGCAACTGATCCTCTTACTCTGTCTTTTTAAATAATGTAAATAGAATGAGGAAAAGAAACTTTTCAGAATATCCAAATAAAGGGTTTTCTGTTTGTTTGTTTTTAGAGTTCTACAATCTGCTTGGACTACTACAACTTTCCTGAAGATACTTGAGGCTGTGGGATAGAATCCAGAACTGTTTTTAAGTATCACTCTGAACTTCCATATGTCAATATATTTCCCCCCATTTTTTTAGCAATGACTGTGTTAGCATTTGATCATAGTACAAACTGGTGTTTCTGGGTCAGCGTGCCTGACAGAACACAATCAAAACGGAGAGTGTACAGATCTTATCATCGTCCCTGGACAAAGGCTTTATGACTTTATTTATACTGCAGCTAAGGCTAGAAGACATGGCTTAATTTTAAAGTGCTACCGGCATTAATAAATCAATTATCAATGATCTTGATGAGACCCTTATTTCACTCGTGTGTCTCCTCTTAATATTTGCTGGTTTCTATCTCACACCTGTGTATGCATGCACTGCATGTCCCAGAGTGGGACTGCAGGTGGACAAACAACAGCTCGCGCGTGGGGCTGTCCAAACCCGAGTGGATATAAAGAATACTATCGGAGCCGAGCTGCAGATTAGCGACCGTGACACCGAGCGCACGCAGGCCGGGGCAGGGGCGGCGCTCGCTGACGTCCCGGGCAGCCCCGCCCCCTCCCGCGCTCCCGCAGCTTCCAGAAGGGCCGGAGCCCGCGGGGGGGCCGGGCCGGTGGCGCAGTCGGAATTGCTGCGGCCGCAGGGCCCGGCCGGGGCGGGGCGGGCGGTGATGCCCTTGTTTATTTTTACCCGGGCGGTTCATCCTCCTCGGCAGCCCCAGCGCGGCCCCCGCTGCCGCTCCCCGCCCCAGCTCCGACGGCGGCGCCGCCTATAAAGCGCCGCCCGCGGGGAGCCGAGGATGCAGCTCTACAGCTCCGTGATCACCCACTACCCGGCGGCCGCCACCGCAGCAGCCGCCGCGGCTTCGCCGAGCTCCGCCGCCGTCTTCAAGGTCTCCTTGTCGCCGGGACCCTCCGCCGCGGAGGCACCGAGCGCCGCCGACGCCGCGGGCCCGAACGCGGCCGCCGAGAGCTCCGGCAAGGACAGCTTCGTTCCCGCGGGGGGTAGCAGCAGCGCCGCCGCCATGCCCGCCTTCTCGTCCTGCCTGGAGGTGATGCCGAGCGGCCCCGCGGCGGGCCCGGCCGGGCGGCCGGCGGGCGGCCCGCAGTTCAGCTCCTGCGCGCAGGTCACCGTCAGCCGCCGGCGGCCGCTGGAGCGGATCGTGCCCATCCGCATCGTGCAGCGCGCCGATGCCGCCGGAGAGCTGGTGCCGGGCTCGCCGCGCAGCCGCGCCTGGCTGGAGGGCATCCTGGAGAGCGTGCGGCAGGCCGGGGGCGACGGCGAGGCCGCCGCCGAGGAGCCCAGCAACCGCAGCCTGCGGCTCAGCGAGCACTGCCAGGCGCTGCAGGCGGCGGCCGCCGGAGCCCAGCCCGGGCTGGTCCCCGGCTGCGGCCCCGCAGAGCGGAGCGGGGGGCCCGCGCAGCCCGGCGGCCCCGCGCACGGCGAGGAGGAGGAGGCGGCGGGGCCCGACGTGCGGCGGGGACCCGGCGGCAGAGCGGAGCGCAGCGAGAAGCTGGCGCTGTACCTGGCCGAGGTGGAGAAGCAGGACAAGTACCTGCGGCAGAAGGGCCGATTCCGCTTCCACATCATCCCCGACGGGAACTGCCTGTACCGCGCCGTCTGCAAGGCGGTGTACGGGGACCAGCGGCTGCACGGCGAGCTCCGCGAGCAGACCGTGCACTACATCGCCGACCACCTGGACCACTTCAACCCCATCATCGAGGGCGACGTGGGAGAGTTCCTCATCGGCGCCGCCCAGGACGGGGCCTGGGCCGGCTACCCGGAGCTGCTGGCCATGGGGCAGATGCTGAACGTGAACATCCACCTCACCACGGGCGGCCGGCCCGAGAGCCCCACCGTTTCCACTATGGTTCACTACCTGGGGCCCGAGGACCCGACACGGCCCAGTATCTGGCTGAGCTGGCTTAGCAATGGGCACTACGATGCTGTGCTGGACCGCGTGTGCCCCAACCCAGAGTACGAGGCGTGGTGCAGACAGACTCAGGTACAGCGCAGGCGGGATGAGGAGCTGGCCAAGTCCATGGCGGTGTCCTTGTCCAAGATGTACATAGAGCAGAATGCCTGCTCATGAGACCGCCCGGGCCGGGAGCTTTGCTGCAGGGACTGACAGAGAGGTGTGCTGGCTGTGATGGTGATGCCTTAATCCTTAATGAAGCAGCAGCACCCCAGATGGAGAAAGACTGTAGGTTGCGGGGGATAAATACAGACGTAGTTGTAATATTCTGTTGTAAAAACTTAGCCTCGGGTTCTTTGCAAGCAGATTTCTCTGTGTATGTTTGTGTCTCCCCTCCTTACTGTCTATTTTCTATAAGAATGTATTTTTTGCACACTATTTTTAAACTGTTACCTCCATCTTCTACATCTTACATTA
Source organism: Haemorhous mexicanus (assembly GCF_027477595.1). NCBI lineage: Eukaryota > Metazoa > Chordata > Aves > Passeriformes > Fringillidae > Haemorhous > Haemorhous mexicanus. Next base: position 18,015,344 of record NC_082341.1, on the reverse strand, counting down.
GTATCTGGCTTTCAGCTGTACAGCCAAAAACGTTTGTAAACAGTTTTTGTAAATAAGGCTTATGATGTAACAGCTATTTTTTGCTGTGTTTTTTACCCATAAACCTTATATTTTTACCAAATGAAGTTGATGTCAAACTGACCCCCCTAGTTAATGAAAATATTGTGGGTATTTTCTTGCAAAATTAAAAATAATGGCTTTTGTAAAAGTGTGGCAAAGTGAGAACAGACTGCTTTTAGGAACAGTTGCTTTCTCTGCCTGGAGCACAGAACAGGTCCTTTGAGCCAGTTGGAATGCAGCTACACGTGAACAGAGCAGGGAGCAATTGACTCTTCTGTTTTTAATTACTGTTTTGAGTAAACTGGCCTCTTGTTGCCTGGTTGGCTCACTCTCTGCTCCATTTATATTATTTATCTATAATAACACACATTAACTTGCAATAGAATGTTGTGACTAGATAATAGTCTCCTGCTTTGGCAGTAATTGCCTTGGCTGCACCTCAGTGTTTGTGTTATTGTTTCTGGGGTTTTGGTGTCTTTAGTATAAGCCCTGCTTCTTTTTTGGCACTGATGTTTCACCAACAAGTCATTATCTGATCACAACATTTTATTCACGTGACTTTATTTTCTAATCAAGAAGTCGGGAATGGTATTCTATGTTATGGTTTAAAAGAAAAAAAATACTTAAATTGAGGTTTGTATGGTTTGCTGGGTCAAACATTTTAATGTCTCCAATCTGGATTCTGTCTCTTCTACTATCTGATTAACTTGTTAGATATATTTATTAAGTAATGCAGTTTGTACTTTTTTATTTTGTAATATATTGTGATTTTGGAATTTATACTGTATTTGTATAATAGGAATCTTCACAGCTAAAATGGAATGAATAAAGAATATAATTTTACCTGTGCTCTGTGCATTCCTGGTGTGGGGAAGAATTGTGGGTGGGTTCACAGGACCTTTTATTTAGCTTCTCTGCCTTAGTCTCTCCTATTAAGAGGTGGGAAGAAGGGGTATGGTACTTTATATATGTGAACCACTGATAATTCTGGTGTCTGTCAATATGTGAAAGAAAGAAATGCAAGCATTTTAAGACAATTGAATATCTGTAATTATTTTCTTACTGCAAGAGATCTTAGTAGATCTGTTTGCCCATGAGAAAGAATTTTCTCTAATAATGTGCCTTAGAAGAAGAGTTCTCAAGCACAGTTCATAAGCTGGTGACACCAGGGTTGGTGGTGAGCCAGCTCTTTGCTGGATTGTGCACACTTGGGCTTGGACATTGGTCTTTGGGAACCTCCATTCTGTAGTTAGACCCAAATTTGCTTGAGATTTGTCCTGTCAGTAGTGATGCCTTGGCACCCTCTTGTCACTCAAATAGAAGTAAAGTCATAGGAAGATGCAGCTTTCTACTCCCCTCGCAAGATGGAAATGCCTTGCAAGTTGTTAAAATGCGTTAACAAATCAGTCCCTGATCTCAAAATAGTAAAAGGCTTCATCCTTAAACAACAGAAGGGTTCTGGGGTAAAGTTACAATTAAAAAGTAACTGAAATGCATCAGCATTAGTTGACCACGTGTGATGATAAAGAGCTGCAGGATTGATGTATATGTTTTGTTACTAGTTTATGAGGTACAGAGTAGATTTAAATATTATGGTATTTTCAAAATATTGGTAAATACAATATTTTTCCTGTTCTCTTTACACCCACTTGTGCTTTTTCTTTAGGGTGCAAACAGTGGTGGAAAAACCCCAGTCTCTCTAGTCCACTACTGCTTAACCCATGAATCTTTGGAAAGCTGAGTTTTGAGGAGAGAGCACGGCAAAGATGCAGTCATGGATGTGTTCGTAAGGAGCAGAGGTAGTTTATGGGGAAAATGGCCACTTACATGACTCTAAAAGTGAAGGTATTAATACTGCATCACTAAATATCAGTGATGTGTTGACTGATTAATAACATTTTATCCAGGCTGCTTAGGTTTTGGGTTGGATGTGATTAATTCATTCAAAGTTGTGACTATCCCAAACTTAAAAAAATCCTAAATGCATTTATTTTAAGTCTTCTAAAATTGCAATTTTTGGCTGTATCATGAATTGTGATCACAAATTTTGTTTGTGTTTTGCAACACAAACCTTAGAAATGCTCAGTAAGCTAAGCATTAAAGGATTGGTACAGCATAGTGTTCACTCTGTGTGATAAAAATGATACTAAAATATCACAAATAAACAAAGCAGTGTTAAAAACCAACCATGCAGGACCATGGGATAGGTTCCCACAGGGTTCCTCAGCAATTAATCTACTGCATGAGTCACAGGGGCATGCAGAGAACTTTAAGGAATTTGAAAAAAACTAGGTTACTTGTTGAACTAGTTTGCAGAGACATGGAGGGTGTATTGATGAAGCGTGTAACAAGGCACTTGTTTTTGCAGCTTGAATTACGTACTCTTTCTAAAAGGAAATTACAAAAATGGCATTTCAGATGTCTTGGACATGTGGAAAGTGGTGTTTTTTTTAATAGCTGTAGTGTTTAAAGTTCAGCTGAGACACTAGGTTCACCAAGCTAGTGGTGACTTGTTTGAACAGTAGAGGCAGTTTTGTGGACAAATTTTATGGAAGCAGTGATCCTAATGTGGACAGAGCTTTACAAAACTGCTTGTAACACTATTCTTGCCCCCAGCAAAAGCAGAGGTAGATGCAAGTTTTTATTTACTGTCCTCTGTTCAACAATTCCAGCAACAAGGGAAGGACAGACATTGTCCTGGATCATAATTTCAGTGCCCAATTATTTTAACCTTGGCTAATCACTTACATAACCCAACTAATCCTTAGACCTGTCTGGGGACTTTTGTCAACAGACTTTTTATTATTGACAATAAGTCAGAAAAAGCTTGATTTTCGACATGGCACTTGTATGGTTCTATAAATCAGTAGAAAATGCTTTAATTCTAAACTAAGCTAATGTGCACTTCAGTTGGTGGGAGCATAAGCTTTGTGGTGCCATCTTTGCTTGAATTTTATAGCACAGCTGTGAATTAGTTGACATGTTGGATGCTGCATTTCAGGAGTTCCTTAGGTTGCCAAGACCATGACATTCTGTCACTAAATGTGCAAGGGATATGTTAAAATTGACATGTGTGTTGAACAGACTTTGTTACATGAAGCAAAATTTGCAAGAACTGAATTGGTTTGCAATGAGGGAATCCCAAAATAAGGGTGATGGGCAGGTAGGAAAGGTAAGATTTATGTAAGCATCACTGTTTTCCATTTCAGCCAAGGGCTTTCTCTTCAGAAAGTTAAGTGGATGACACTTTGTGCTTAGTAACTTTCTTAGGGCACATAGAAGTTGTCTAATGCCAGCTACTGTGGTTTATCTGTCCTGTTGTATTTGGCTGATACATTACATGTGTAAAAGATAAATATTTTACATTAAGTCCACTTGTAAATAAAGGTGTGTTTCAGTACTTCTTATACCTGTACAAAATCACCTGAATACAAAGATTTCTACTGTCTGCTTTTGCTTTTGTGATGTTAGAATTACTTGGTAGGATTTTTGAGAGTAATATTTCAATTTTGTTTTAGTGATTTGTCAGTGTGCTCATGCATAGCTTCTGAATTCAAGCAGAAAATGATGACAGATATTTCACAACAGAGACAAGTACCAGGCAATAGCTGGTTTTTGCTTATAATTTGCTTATACTCTTTTCTATTTATTCAACAGTTTATTGATATGCAGTGATAAGTGTTCCCAGGATGTTGGTGCAAAATGGTGTGAAATGAAAAAAATTCCCGAGCCTCATTGTTGAAAAGATTGTCTCATTTCAGAATTGCATGGTTGTGTGAAAATACACGGCATACAGTGAGATAGTGAGTAACTGTTTGAAAAGACATCAGGTCTGCCAAATGCAATTGTGTAGTCATCAGAACTTTTTAAAGAAGCAAAAATTTTAAACTTTGAATTTTTACTAACGTACAGGCTGATTTGTAACATGTACATGTGTGTTTCAGTTGAAAAAGAAAAGTGGCTTTCATATTTCCTGTTCAGTTTTAATTTTTAATCGGTCTTTTTTATAACAAGTTTATACTGTTAATGGATAAAAAGATACAGCAATGCAGTAATATATTGTTCTTCAGCCATTTTTTTCTGGAGTTAGTATTTAAAATCTGTTTCTACAAGGAAACCCATACACCGTATTCAGACTGCAAATCAATGGAAATAAACCACTGTCATGTTCCAGGTTTCTGTGGCATGAGTGGTTATTACTCCATCTTCTCATAAATTTGTCCTAATTACTGAGTAAGATCAAGCTTCTCTGGAGAAAAGGTAAGTGTGCATTTGTAATAGCATGATGCATGTACACAGGGTTGAACTCATCTTTCTTGTGTGATCTTAAAAAATGGCATTTCCTGCATTTTTAGTGTGCATTTTTAAACCATTATGCTTTTATCCTTATTTTATTTCATTGAAGTTTTACTGGAAGTTGTAGGAAACAAACTACTGAGTTCTTACAAGGCATGGTTGGTGAATAGTGTTTGAACCTTCAGCCCTGGAGCACAGTTAAGCTGAGCACAGAGTGGCATCTGCATGGAAGAAGGCAATTGTAGGAGGAAATTTGGAGCTGGGATCTGGCTGTGAAGGAGCCCAGGCTGCCTTCTACCCTTTCATCTCCCTTCTTCACCCACGTCCCCAGCAGGCAGATCCTGGCTCGCTGTGTTGTTGGTCTGGTGGCAGCTTCAGGATCATTGCTGCTGCTCCTTGGGGTCTAGTTATGGAGTTCCTGCACTGTCCAGCTTTTGGGGGCTGCAGATGAAGGAAGGGATGCAACACTCACTAAAAAATGAGAGGGATTTCATGGGCAAAGACATGGCGCTTTTCTTGCCTGTGAACTTCTATTACTGAATTTCAAAGACTTAAAGCATGGTTAACATCAAAATGGTTTGCAAAGGTCAATGTAATTTTAAAAACCACATAAAGCATGTTAACAGATTTTTGAGAGTCAGATGCTGAAGTATGCTGAAATACCTATTTTTTTAAAAGTAATCCATAATTACATTAGCAAAACCATATTATTTTCACAGGTACAAGGATCCAGCATTTTTCCTGCACAAAACTTCTATTTTTGCTGTCTGTAAAACTTCATTTTTCAGCTGTTTAACTAACAGCTGAATCTAACTAATATCTAGGCAAGAAAATAATGATTTCAGATCTCTGGATGTGATTTGGAATTTGGCAAAGTCTGTCAATTTAACCCAATATCACTAAGTGCACTATTTCTTCCCATTGCTGATGCTGTACTCAAATTTAGAAGTCTGCTTTTAGAAATAAAATGGTCGTTGGAACTCCAGCTGAGCTTCTTTTGATTTTTTTAGGGAGAGCCCGTGGTCAAAATGTACTCCCTTTGTAAATAAACAAAACTAGTATGTTTTATATCTAAATTGCCTGTCTTCCATATGACTTAAAGATTGATATATGATCAAGCAATTAAGCAGTCGACTAACGTGTTTATATGATTTGTTTGCTTTCCTGATAAACTTCAGCTCCACTGCAATAGCAGTAGTTAATTTATTGTCTCAGTAATTACTAACACAATTCCTATTACTTCTGCAAACTTCTGCAATTTTAAATTTTCTTTTTGTGGCTATTTTTGTTGATTTTCATGAATAATGCCTTTTCAGGATTAACCTTAGAAAGTAGTTATGCTGTAAACCAAAACCTAATTAAATAGGACATTTGAGTGAGTTTAGGAGTTGACAGCTCTTTTGCTGTTTATATATAATCAAGGGAAAGGTGGTGCCCAAAATGAAGTGGTTCTGAAAGGACTTGTTTTGCTGTGGAAGATGGTTATGGCAGCTTATAGATCAGCGTTGTGACTGTTGATGTAAAACCTTTAATGCACTTGAATTTATTATTTCTTAATTAAGTAATAATGTTATCTCACAACAAGTTGCATTTTTGCTACACTCAGGATCTCTTTGCTACACGAGAGGCTAATACTGCTAGATTGGAAAGAAAATAATGTTTTGCTTTTAGAAGTAATTGCTTTATTTTCCCCATTTATCTCCCACCATTCCAATATCCAGTGAAAGAGAGCTCTGGCTTCAGGTAAAGAATATTTGTGCATGTCACCTGTGTTCTCCCTGAACTAGTAAGTTGAATACATGTAGAATAAGTTTTTAACTTCAGATTAATACCCATAAAAGTGATGAATAAACAGTTGGCTAAAAATCTGCCAAACCTACTGTATTTGGCTCAGCAAAGCTGCAGTCCCACTGGGACTTGGATGGGAAGCAGCATTATAACAGCACAAGCTTTAAAGGTATCTGAAAACTTAATCTCCATTTAGTTATTTTGCTCTTAGTTTTTAAAATTTTTTTGCATGCGCATTATCTTACTTATCAGGAAGTAAATATTTATGGGTGTTTTGTCAATTAGGTAGCTGTCCTTTTGGATATACTCAAGGTAATTCCTGTGAACCATTCATGTGAATGGGATTCCTGGTAGATTTCCATTTTCAGTTAATATTTTACAGCACTGGCCCTGAAGAGGCTATGCAACACCTGAAATTGCTAGAAATTATACCAAACAATAAAAAATTCAGTTCTTTGATGGCATTTATGTAAGCAGATTCTTCTCCTTCTTTAGCTCTATCCAGAGAAAAATGTTCCAAAATGGATAAATATGGGAACCACTGGGATCTGTTAGGTAAATTAAAGAAGCATCTGCAGAGAAATAATAAGATATTCACCAAATATGTTATTGCAAAGGGGGCTGTTGGGATATGATCTTCAAAACTCCTTATTGTCACGCTGAGATTGTGACAATTTGAAACAAACAAAACCTAAAAAAATCCCCACACAGAAATGGCAAACAGAATCCCAAAAGAATGGAAACTTTTACAACCAAAAAGCCAAGGGAAGCTGCTCTGGGTAGGCTGTGTTTGTAAGGAACCATTGTCACAGAGACAGGTTATATAACATGAACCTTGGCCGTGGCCTCAGCTGTAACATCTCCAGGAAATCATTCTACCAGCTGGGATTCTACCCTGGAGACCTAGTAGGTAATAGTCGATGCTCTACTTCAGTCAAGGGATTGAGTTAATCTCTGCTAAGACTTTTGGTGCTTCCTCAAGCCTTTGAGCTTTATCTCAGTGCTCTCTGGATTAAGCTCTTGCCAGCCAGCAGCAGTATCATTTCTCTCTGGGTCACTCAATATTGATAGAGGAGGCAGACAAGAGGCAGGTACTGTCTCTGTGTAGAGAATCCTGTGCTCCATCATATCCCATTGGTGTCTTATATCACTCCTGTCTAGTATGAAGGAGTGTGAGGAAAAAGGAATTGTACACCACTAGAACGTGGGATCAGTTCTATCTCTGTTCATTCAGAAGTTCTCACAAAAAAAAAAAAAAACCCAACCAAATCTGTGCCAAGTCAGTTAAACTAACTTTTTATTCATTTATTTACTTTTTCATATTTCCTTTTCTTACCTTGAGATTACATATGAACAGAGATCTTGTTTCTTGGAAGTCCAAAAGGTATTGTAGAAATTTTCATTTGATAAAACATGATTTATGTGTTATTTTCAGTTTTACAACCTCTGTGGTGTAATTCAAGCACAGAGCTGTGAAAAGTATGTTTGTAAAGGAGTATTAATTTCACCTTTATAGGCTTTTAAAGTAAGTGTTTATAGCTGGGTTCACTTTGATAAATAGTAAGGGAATTCTGAATGGGAAATATGTGACTAGGATGTTATAAAAACATGACATTTCATGTTCTTATGCACTTTATTGTATATTTCCAGATTTAATTTCTTCAGGAGAAAAATGAGTATGGAGCTTATTTGAGCTCTTTGCTGCTGTGCTGCTGGGCAAGTTCATCCCAGCAAAATCCTGAACTCTGTCACCTTCCTGAAAGATCAGCCCTTGCCTCTAGTTATTGCAGATGAAGAATTATATGAGGAGTCTGTTTACTCAGATTCTTGAAAGAAAATCTTTGAAAGGGAGAATGTAATAGCTACAGCTGTATGGAAAGTCAATCATCACCTGTGCCATGTTTGAAATGCCATTTTTAATTTTTCTTCCTTCTATGCTGCCCAGTGAGATGAAGAAGGAAAATTGCTGTGCTAGTCCTTTGGGGAATGTTTGCTCTGCAGAACACAGTGCTGTGCAGAGATGCCATCGAGCTCGGCAGGGCCAGCAGCATCACAGAATGGTGCCTGTTAGGTAGAGGGAAAGAGCAGGTCTCTGAAGGAGGTGAGTAGGTTCCTTAGTCCCAGGGTTGTTTTGCTCTCTCCCCAGTGCATGCACAGGGTCCTGGGCACTCTGACAAGTGTCAACACTTGGAAGCATAGGTCAGTTTTTAAAGATTTAACTCTATAGACTTGGTTTGAAGGTATTACTTGGTGCATAGCTGCCATGGAACAGTCTTGCAATATCGAGCTGCAATAATTGTATGAGGAATATGTAGCCCTGGAAGAGAGTTAAAAATACTATATTGTATATAAAACTTCCATATATAACGAAATTGCTTTTTAATAGGAAGCCATGGCGACTGCAAGCAGGAAAATGTTATAGCAGTTGTAAATAACATAAACCACTTCTCAGCAGTTCTGGTGGAGATGAGAGGGAATTACATAACAGCTGCTTTCCAGCCCCAAGCTAATATGACTTGCCTGCTTTGCCAGCTCTTGGGACTCAAAGATCTGAATTATCACCTCCCACCTACACTACAACTGCAGAGTGCAGAAGGGTGGTTTAAAATAATGGATGTTTCACAGTCATATTTCTGTGAAACATGCAAACTTGGTTCTGTTAGGGTGTTGGGGTTTTTTGGGTGTTCCCCCCCTGCCCCCCCACCTTACCCTGAAGATTTAGGAGGAATTTAACTGTTCTAAAAATCATGTGAAAACTTGAAAGGTCAAAATGCAGCCCCAATGCACATGCAAAAATTATTTTCTTGCTCTGGCTTAGTAAAAAATGTGTCTTTCACTGCCCATTGTCCCAGGCAGGGCTGTCACTGTCCCACCAGTTTGTATTCCCACCTCCTCCTGCTGCATTACCTCTAACTTTGCTTTTACTGTTTGTGCTCTTTTGGCTGGGATAGAGTTAATTTTCTTCAGAGTGACTCATATGGGGCTGTGTTTTAGGTTTGTACTGAGAACAAGGTTTGTATTATAGAGATATTTGTTATTGGAGAGCAGTGCTTGCACAGCATCAAGGCCTTTTGTACTTCTTGTGCTGCCACACTAGGGAGGGAGCTGGGGTTGCTTGGGAAGCTGGGAGGAGATCCAGCTGGGACAGGTGACCCCAAGTGACCAGAGATACTACAGAATTATAGAATCCCATACCATAGAACATCACTCTCAGTGTACAAAGTGGGGGCAGGAAGGGTGAAGGGGTGGACGTTTGGAGTGACGATGTTTGTTTTCCCAAGCCACCATTACACGTGACAGGGCCCTGCTCTCCTGGAGATGGCTGAACTCCTGCCTGCCCATGGGAAGCAGTGAATTAATTCCCTGTTTTGCTTTGCTTGCATGTAGGGCTTCTGCTTTTCCTATAAAACTGTCTTTATATCAACCCACGAGTTTTCTCACTTCTACTCTTCCGATTCTCTCCCACATCCTGCTGGCGGGGGAGTGAGCGAATGGCTGTGTGGTACTCAGCTGCTGCTGGTGTGAAACCACAACACCCTCTCAGCCCCTTCTCCCAGTCCTTCTGCCAACCTCTCCCTGTTGTCTGATCCCAGTGCCTCTCCTCTCTCCCTTGCAGCATCCATCACTCCCAGGGGCTTTTCACAGCACGTGTCCTAGTAATGCTGGATCTAAAGCCCCTGAGTCACAGAGTGACAGCTGTTTTTCAAGAGAACATTGCAACACTTCTTATTAACAGCAAGCCTTTTTTTTTATTGGTCATATCCTAATAGGAACTAGATTCCTTATTAATCATGGGATCTAGCAGTCATTTGGAACAAAGTTGTCTTCCTCTTGTTTTCAAGAGCAAGTTAAACAATTTACAAGTTTGAATGCAACCACAAACCTTCATAGCACTACAAATCTCAGTGCTGCTGGCAGAAAGGCTATAGTGGAAGGCAGGGAGTAGGCAGAGCAGGGGAGCTGCTGTGGCAGGGCTGGTTCTGCACAGCCCTGGCAAAGCTCAGCTCTGTTCTGATTCAGGGCCAAGGAAGCTTAGGCAGCAGCAGAAAGGTCTGATGACTTTTTCATTTTTTCAAGTCCTCCTTTATCTAAAATACTTCCGTTCATTGCATAGTCTCTGGTAACTGCCAAAAGGTGTAACAAAGGTGATTTTAGCATCATGTTCTGCTTTGCTAGCATTGTCAGAGAGATCAGAGCTGTAGACACTGCAGACAAATCAGCCCACCAGATACCGTGATGGTGCAGAGCCTGCAGCTTGATCTGAAGGGAGGTGAGTGACACCTGAGTATAATGAGCAGTTGGTGAGTTTACTTGTGTCTTAGTTATAGCTCCCTGGAAACATGAGGTCTGACAGGATATGTATGATGCCTCTCCACCCTTGGAAATGTGGCATTTTGTGAGGTACATATTATTTTATGGTTTTGAAAAGCTGCGTTACACTGAAAATTCAAATTCATTTAAATAATTCTGTAGTCTACATGGCACCCTATAAAATTTTCAATGTGATTGGGAACTGTAACCTATGATTCCTGCAGTACCACAGCTTTATCCACAGCTTCATCAGTGGCTCGTGGCTGTGAGAGTCAGGCAACTGCTCTTACTCAATTAATGCATATTAGAGAAGCAAGGAACAACTTTCTCCCAGAATTAGCTTGACATGAGATGAGAACCTCATGAAGTGCAACAAGGCCTCATGCAAGGTCCTGCAGCTGGGTTGGAGCAATCCCAAGCACAAACCCAGATGGGACAAAGCAGCCCTGGGAAGGACTTGGGGGTGCTGGTGGATGAGAGGCTGGGCATGAGCCAGCCATGGGCACTCCCAGAGAGCCAAAGGTGTCCTGGGTTGCATCAAGAGGACCGTGGCAAGCAGGGGGAGGGAGGTGATTCTTCCCCTCTACTCCGCTCTCATGAGACCTCATCTCAGGTCCTGCCTCCAGCTCTGGGCTCCCCAGCATGAGAAGGACGTGGGCCTCCAGGAATGAATCTGGAAAAGGGTGACAAAGGTCATCAGAGAGCTGGAATAGCTGCCATATGAGGGCAGGCTGAGAGAGTTGGGCTTTTCAGCCTGGAGAAGTCTCCTGGGAGATTATACAGCTGCCTCCCAGTACCTAAAGGGGGCCCACAAGAAAGATGAAGAGGAATTTTTTACAAGGGCATGTAGTGACAGGGCAAGGGGCAATGGCTTGAAACTGGGAGTAGGTTTAGGTGAAATATTAGGAATGAATTCTTGTGAGTGTGGTGAGACACTGGCACAGGTTGCCCAGAGAAGTTGTGGATGCCCCATCCCTGGAAGGCCAGGTTGGATGGGTCTTTGAGAAACCTGGTCTAGTGGAAGGTGTCCCAGCCCTTGGGGATGGGAGGCTTGGAACTAGGTAATCTTAAAGGTTCCTTCCAACCCAAATAATTTTATGATTTTATGACTCTATGAGTTACAACTAACAGGCTTTATAAACAGCAGAAAGTACAATAGAGTTGCTATGAGTCATGGTAGATATAATACATGCACTTTATTTTTCCTTATTTTTCTGTGCTTGTAAATTGCTAACTCATGATAGATGCAAATGAAACATTTGGCATTTCTAGTTTTTTTGTTCTGTTAGGTTCCTTTTGCTGTTTTCCTTTAGACTGTAACCGTTTTCTATGACACTTGCTTTGCATTTGTTTTTGAATAGGTATTTATGCATTTGTCTATTTATACACTAAAATATAGCATTCATTTTCAACAACTTAGTAACAGAGAAATACAGCATTTTCTCATGGATCTTTGCAGATCCATTAAAGACAAAACATACAGAATAGATCCAGTCACTAACTGGATGCTGAAAACACTTTATAAAAGCCAAAAGAAGTATATATATATTCAAATTTGTAACAAATAAAATGCCTTAATGAACATAATACCATAACAATGTCTTGCATTTGAACTGAACGGTGTCTTTAACTCAATTTACATTAAAACGAATTCATATAATTATCATTATACTCACATTTGTTTCAGTGAAGTTCTCAATTTTCAAAGAGACAAAGACGTGCCATACATTTCTGGTAGGGCCAGTAATTTTGTTTGTACTTTGGTGAAGGCAGAAAACTGTGCAAGCTCTTTGTTTAATAGTAATTTGGAAAATAAGTTCCCTCCTCCCAGGTTAGTTCATATCACTAATTTGTTTTACTTTGCTGTATGAAATATTCCATCTCACAAACATTATTAGAGATACAAACATGTTCACAAGCCTTTTTGTCCCTAAACTTACATGTTGTTTATTGTAGCATCTCTTTTAATGCCTCTGAAAAACACAAGATTAAACCCTCTCAGTATTTTAGGTTCCACTGACAGATGAGATTGAGTCTTTTATATGTCATGTAACTGGGTAAACAATTTTGCAGGAAAACAGCAGTACCATGATATGTTGTTCTCTCAAACAGTAGGTGCATAATCTTCAACACAAATACCTTTGAAAATAGAAAGGGAAAACTGAGTTGTACTGTGTACCTTTGACTTTTAGTTCTAGCAGTACTGATATATATTGAAATACTGTGCTGCTGTGCTCTTTCAACCCTGGGGAAAAATTGGTCCCCTGTAAATAAGTGTCACGCACAGGGCTGCATATCATTGTAAGAACAATTCCTGCTTATTTCTCCAGTGATCAGGACTCCTGTTCCTTATTCTGCTGAACCTGTAAATAAATGAATCAGACACCTCAGTAATGGGAATGAGAATAATAGTTATGTTGTTTGTGATGTGTGTGGTGTTTCATTACTCTTTGGAGCTCCTCTGAGATTTTTTAGTCAAGCAGAACTGCAGCTCAGTCCTATCAGCCAGCGTGAGCTAAGTGTGCTTTTGGCTAAACTTTGTTACCTTCCATTTTCCTGGCCTTCATTTAATATGCCACAAAAGTCCACAATCTTGAAAACAGACACCATGTTCATTTGTTACATATGTAACTACAAACAGATGCTTATGACAGAGGAATTCAGTAGCTTCTTAAAGTGATTAAGAGATTACATTACAGTTTGAGGGGAGCATTATTAAAGGATTAGAAACCTCTCTTAACAACTGAAAGCATGAGCAGTCTAAGGTGTTACATTGCTTGATTTGCAAAGATATAGGTATGTGGGTTTGGACTTTCCAACCTTATGAGTCGATGTGGTTTTGGCTCATGTGGAAAGCATTATTGGTGCCAGAATTCCTAAACACACCCAGAACACGTATTATAAACACCCTGGGAGCACCTACTGTTGCTGCTAGAGAGGGGGAGAGTCAAGACCTAGATTTACAACACAATGAAAAAACCACTGATGTGGTGAGCTACTTTTCAGTACAGTGTTAATTTCAACAAAAATTGGAATTTACCTGGAAAATATTTTTGCAGTTATTTTCAGTTTTACATGAATAAAAGAAGGCAATAGACTTTTACTGAGCAGTGTGCTTTTAATGCCATATGTATGGTAAGGGTCCTAAAGGCCGTGGGTTTGCTGAGAGCTATAGGAAAGTGTGCTTCTTGTAATGTTCATGTTGTAAAAATGACATTGTAATGTAAAACTTCGAATGTTTTTAAACTTCTCATTCATACAGTTAAGACCAAGTAACTCTATTCCTCTAGTGATGGATAAATGTGTTTGGATAATGCCAGTCAATGTGGCAGTGCCTGCAAAATAGTTACTGCAGCAGCAGTCACTTTAAAGAAACCTAACAGGTTTGCAGCAAACAGTTGACCCAAGTGAATGGGATCCAAGCTTAACTCTTTCAGTATTCAGTTCTACAATGTAAAAAAGTTTTTTCCCAGCAACAACACCCCTTTGAAATTATTGTATTTTTCAGAGTATGAATTCAATACCAAGCTATACCCCTAGTAATTGTACCTTCTTGGTAGCTTGGAACCTGTTCCAAAAAAAATCCATTCCAGGATTTTTTCCAGTTCTTCCAAGAACTACCCTTTCAGCTTCAAACAACCCTGCGTCACTTAGCTTGCCATTAGGAAAAAAAGAAATATTTGCAGGGAAGAGATCCAATTGAGCCTCAGCAGCAAAGAGAATAGCACAGAGCTGTGCCAGTGAGGAACCTGTGCTCACATTCTGCAGGGGAACACAGGAGTAGCTTTATTGGTTCAGAGCAGTCAGCAGCCCCCAGTCTTCTTTCCTGTAGTAATTGTAAGTAGACACCTGGATGGAGCACTAAGGACAGGCCAAGCATATGGGATATTTCCCCCTGAAATTTTCCCCACACTGATTGCTCACAGCTAAGGGGATTGTCTACAGGGTTTGTCTGCTATGTATCCCTTTCTCTTCCAAGGTGTCCCAAGCAATGGGCAGTCTCCCATGGGTTCCCTTGCCTCTACAGCTTCCTTTGGCTGTGCAGGGCACCCTTCCATGTCTTGCATCTCACCCCACACACCACAGTCCTCAGGGAAACTGCATAGATTAGGCAGAACCACTCCTGCGCTCAGGCAGGCATTCCTGGCTGCCTGCTACCAGCATTTCCCACCATCAGCTGCTGCCCTCTTGGATCTCTCAGTCCTGAGCAAAAAAACCTGTTAAAAAGATGAAGCTGAGCCTTCAGAAGAACTGCAGCTGTCAGTGTAAATAGAGAAAAAGGCTTTCCATCAAGTTCCACAGGCAGTAATGACCTGGAGCTCCTGTTTCCCTGTAGGAGATAAACATCTCACCTTCTGGCCTCATTAGCACTGTCCTGGAGACTCCAGTTACCTTTTCTCTCAGATATTAGCATACCAGTCTAAAATCACAGGGATTTCTTCAACTTGTGTTTAGCTTTGAATGTCAGTGCCCTGTTTGAAGAAAGGGTTGACTGTCTGCAAGCTTTTCTTCCCCTCTGTAATAGTTGGTGTATCAAAAATCTTCCCACAAACGCTCCCATTCTTGTGCCATTGAAAGTTCATGGTGGTTATGGTTACTGCTAAGAAAATGGCTGTAAAAGAACGGTATTTTTTGAATTACTACTTGCTGTGTTCCATTTTCAGTTTGTATTTAGTGTCAGTAACAGACTTAAGTTTTCCTAGCACTGAATTTGAGGATAGCGGAAGTCAGGGCTGCGAGGTCAGGATAACTGGGTAAGTAGGCCAATAAGTAATTATGATAAGAAGGTTAAGATAATTAGTAGCAGCAATAAATGGCCAAAGTTATCCTGCTTGAGTTCTCTGTTCTATTTTGTCAGTGATCATTTTCTTAGGACAAATTATGAGAAGCAGCAATACTTTGTTGAGTACTGTTGCAGTCATAGAAGTTAAAATTAAGTAATAGCAATGGGGAGGGATCATTGTTTTTTGATGTAAAAAGGATGAAGTAACTGGTGTTAGTAAGGTGGAATATTATACAGTGAGTGATACTGAATGAGCACTGAAAGCCCAGAACTGAAATTAATCAAATGGAAATAGATGAAAACCTTAACCAGCAATACATTCAAGGTGAAACATCCTGCAGCTGGCTCAACTAAAAAGGGATTTTAAGGAAAAAGACGTGGTTAGCAGTTTAGTGCATGTGTGATTTATATGATTTATATTTGCACACAGACTGTGCTCAGCACTGGAGAAATTCCAGGTGAAACGTAGTTTTTGGCTTTCTTTCAATGTCTCTTCTACTATTTTTAGGACTTACATCTCTTGTGCTTGAGCTTTTCACTCCATCTCCCCCTCGTACTGAAGTCTGGGTGACTTTGTGTCTAGGCCAGCCTCTGTAGAATAGACTGTCTGGTTCCAAGGAGGATGCAAGTCAGGTTGTCCATGGCTAATAATGCTCCTGAATCTTTCCTGTAATTTGTCTCAAAGTGGAAGATGTTTTTCTGTAAGTGTCACTTTTTCCTGGTGGGGTATGTAAAGAACCACAGACACATGGGTTGTAAGTGTACTGACAATTACAAAAAAGGGTGCAGCTTTGCCATGAAGGAAACCTTCAAAGAACACACCACAGCTGTATATTCTGCTTTCTTGCTATTGCTGGTTCTTTTCTTTTTCTGACCCTATTATGCTAGAAATTAATGTTAGAAGTGTCGGTAACAAAGGCTATATCCTTGTCCCTGAGATTCTTTCCTGAAGAACTTACAGCTTGAATATTAGTCTCAGAGTTGATGTAATGCCAGCTTTTTGTGCTCACCTATATTCATCATGTATCAACTTCTCTTCCTGCTGCCCTAATTGGATTGTGAGGGGGTCCTTTGATTTTAAATTATTGAGCGATGGAATGCTTCATTTCTACATCTGATATTGTTCACAGCCTCTGAGGTTTCCTAGAACCATAAAAGGTGTTGGTCTTCAACCTGAAAACTAAAACTGCTTATGGTGGTTTGATTTAAAAGGAAGGTTCTTCTTTTTTTTTTTTTTTTCTCCTTTTCATAAACCAAAAATTTTGGGGTTCATCAAGTTTTCAAAGGGATAATATTTCCAACTAACAAAAAATTCAAACCACTGGTCTTCCTTTTATTTTGCAAGTGTATCTTTCTCTTTGAAAAGATAAATACAAACTCTGCAGGGTTGATCAGGACCTACAGGGCAGATGTGTGCCTAAACACAACCTCAAATAAATTGGTGATTTACATGCCTATACATGCTATGTATAGTAGTAACATACCAGAGCCCTGACAAAGATTGTTTTAAGCACTCTGTAAACAGATAAACAGGTCCATTCTGCCTGTCAGAAAGCTTGCAAAAATGCAAAATAAGTTGCTGCAGATGAATATAGTAAGCTAGACAATTCTCCATGTTCTGAGGAGATCAGAATAATGATGTGAGCAGTTTAGTCAAAGTACCAGCTTGCTGTTTGGGGGTACACTTTATAGTTAATGTTGTGGCATCCAACCTTTAGAAAACAAAACATTTAAGTAATGCACACACACACACACAGAGTCAGTTCATTATCATAGGTCAAGATATGTTTGTGATAGTAATTACAGGTTCAGAAATAAAATTGTGTTTCTTTAACTTAGGAGAGCCATGAGCCAAATAAAATACAAGCTTTATATGATATTTCTTTTTGGCAGAGCTGACATTTCTCTAAAATGTCATCTTAAAAATTCCTCATGTCTGCTACTTTGTCATGAATTGAAATGTATCCTGCATGACTAGTAAGGCATGTTTCACCTGAATTTTTCACACCCTATGGAGTATAAAGGATTCAGCAATGAAAAGTATTTTACTTAGCTAACCATTGCCTCTGAGGTTATGCAAGAGCCTGGTATGTTTCCAACTAGGCTTGTAAGTTTGCAACATGAACTCCAAATGTGCATCGAGTCGGGTTGGGCTTGGGGCTTCCATCTCCTTTGTGCTGTCCTCACTTCAAAAGTTGGGGTTGGGGCCTTTTGCTTCTCTGCTGACACTTCTCTTATGCTTCCATTTAGAACTTTTTGAGCAAAAAAGTGTTTTAAGTGGAATTTTTTTCTTCCTCTAAAAGAAAAAAACAGTAAGGAAGTTATAGGTGTTAAATGCTATCGCTCCTTGATGTGAAAAATGGCAGCATGGTGATCATTCTAAAAAGACTAGATAAGGTTTTCAAAAGGATTTGAACCAGCTGGAAGGTAAGGTATAAACCTAAGTTCTGGTGGTGTTGTTTGAACAGACTGCTTCTTACCAGGTGGCTCTGCATATCACCATGGAAATAAAGTGTTATCGTGGTTAAGTGCCTTGTTTACTCGTTGGATGACTCCTCTTCCAGAGACTTGTAATCTCCAAGTAGTGCAGAGCTTCACTCTAACAGAAGAGAAGCACACAGGGCAAAGCAGTGTGTGATTTTCTTGCATCACACAGTGAGGAGATCCAAACTCATTTAGATTGTCATACTTTTGTCTTGCAAAAGATATTTTTTAAATCTTCAGCTCTCTGAATGTTGAAGTGGCATCTCTCAGCTCTAGTCCTTCCCTAACATAATGCCAGCTTTGTATTTTCCAAGCAGGGAGTTGCAAACAGTACAAGTGCCTGAAACTGCTGCAGAAGTGCAACCACAGAGGCTCTGGGCAGGGCAGTAGGAAAGAGAAATGGGTTCTCCAGGTGCAGTGCCCAGTGCAGTCATCCAAATCCTACTGAACAACAACCTGGGTGACCACGGACGGTGCAAAGTGTTTGGGAGGAGGAGCTCCCATGGCATGCCCCCATTTGGCTTGCATAGCAGGCAGACAGTCAATACAAGCACTCTAGCTGAGGTGAGGAAAGGAAAGAAAGAAGAGCAGCAGCAAAGTCAGGAAAATGATGCAGCCTCTTCTCTCCTTTTGCTGCTCTGTGGTTGATGTTACCCCTGGGAAACCCTTGACTGACTGAAGCCATATGTTGGACTGAGCAGATCAGCCACATCCAGCAGCTGGCCACTGTGCAATGAGAGTGCAATAGTAATTGATTTATCCATTAAACTTGCTTCTTTTCAAGTTTTTTCTTGATGTTGCTAGAAGGCAATGAATCATATTTACCATCCAAAAAGAGCTGGACATAAGCTAACCACAGAAAAAGAATAATTTCACTATTTTCTTTATTGCATTTACATATGAAGGTAGGCTAATCCTGATGGGATAAGTGAGTTGGTGGCATGTCTGTTCAATTTAGAGGACTCTGAATTGAAGCCTGCACATATTTGCAGACTGAACAAGGCTGAAATACTAATCTTGTAATAAAGCCTCTTATTCTAACATGCACAAGAGTTGTGGTAAAGGTCTGATTACAAAAAAGAACGATATTAAGGTAATGTGTGATTTAAAATAAAGAAGCATCTTGTTGTATTTACTGGATTTTGAACAGGAAACAGAAAATACACAAAGCATATTTCATTTGACTATTAATTTGACAGAGAATGGTTTCAGGTTGTTCTCTTCAATGTGGTCAGTGTATTTCAACATTTTGCCATCACCAACTATCAAAGTTATGATTTGAAGTTTAAAGTTGATAAGTATATGAGGAAATTGGAAAAGTGAATCATAAAAGATAATACATTTGTAAAATATTTGAATAATCAACTATATTGTGAGGGGAAATAATATGTATGACAGCTTAATGTGATTTTTGGTAACCAAATTACATTTTCAAAGTTTGCATAATGCTGTGAGAGCTCTGCAATTGGCTTCTGCTCAAAAGGTTGCTTAACTCATTATCATCACCATTTTTTGAGTAACAGCAGTAAAGCATCTGTCTGCTACATACAAAGTGGTGGTGAAAATTGTTGCTACCAAGTGTATATGGAAATGAGATTAGTTTTTTTTTTTTGCGTGGTTATGGGTATAAACAAAAATCTTGAACCATAAATGTCAGCATTAACCTTTAGCTTGAAGGTCTCTCTCAGCCTGGAGGCAATGCTGGATAAAACAGAAATAAAATTGAAATAGAATAGACATTCTTTATAAAATGTCATTTTGAATGCAATAGCATTCTAATTTAAGACACTACCAAAACAACACAAATAAATTCATATTAACATTAAAGATCTCTCTAACTTAGCTGTTTAAACAAAAGGCCACGACAGACACACAGAAGCGCTCCATAATGAATTAGCATTAGGAGAATGAAGGTCAGTCTCAGATTCAGCTACTTGCTTTCCCCTTTAAACAAAAACATGCATCAAGAACAAGAATCAAAATAAATCAGTAAAAAGTGAGCTCAAATTGAGGACGATATTTGGGGAACCTTTTTTCCCACAAAGAAACAATTCCAACAGCAAAGAAAGTAAATTGCTAAATTTCCACCCTTATCAGCTGTTCATCACTGCATTATCATAATTTTAAAGAACCCTGCTTCTAGAATTATTCTGATACCACAGAAACTTCATTTATGGATACTCTTAAGCAGAATAAATAATTAAGCACTGTACATAGAATTCACAGGACAAAAAGAAAAAAAATCCACCAAAACTCTTTGAGTTAATTTTTTAATGGAATATTCAAGGTCTATTAAAGTTATGAGCTTTTAGAGTAATGTAAAGAAGCTGCTACACATTGTGACTCCTGCTTCCATTTGTAATTCTTAATGGTCTTAGGTCTTACTACCATTAGGCTAAATGGAAAAAATGATTGGAAATGTTGTTAATTGGGAGAAAAGGAGGAAATGTCAATCATGAGTCATTAATCATTTTACTTTTCATATCTGCCTTTACAAAAGCATAGGCAGTGCACTGGGCTTTAAGTATGCCCTAATTAGAACAGACAGATAAAGCCATAGCTTCACGTTGAAAGAGAGTTGTTTTACCTGGTCTCTGGTGGACTTAGAGTACCAGGGCATTAAGACAATTTGTTTCAGAAAGACCTTTTTAAATTTAATATTCTTTAGGCTTCCAGATGATCAGCTGATCAATTCTCCTCCCCACTGGGTGGTATTTATTTGCTAGCTGGGATTAAACTTGCGTAACATTTAAAGAAAACCTGCTTAAACAAAAAAAGTTAACATTAAAAGCAAAACTACTACAAGGTTTAAAAAACTAAACCACTTGTCCTCCCTACAAATGGAAAAAAATCCAATCAGCTGCTGCAATATTTTTCCTCAGCTGCTGAAGTACCTGAGGCTTCCCTAGCTAATATAGTGGCTTCAGCTCATTGCAGATGGTAGAAAACATGAAGGTTTTAACACAGACAGTTTCAGGACTGTGGGATTTTGCAAAACAATCCTTGATATTTCAAGGACTGCTGTGTGTAGCGTGGTATGCACAGCAAAGTGTTATCAGGATCTGATTAGAGGGATAAAAATCCCATCCCCAGTCCTGTCCTTTCATGCCTGTCTTTTAATGCCTCTCCCAGCAGTGGAGCTGTGCTTTGCCAATTTATGTGCAGAGAATGACTGCTGTAGAAAGCAGAGCAATGTTTTTGGTAGGAAATGAATGATGAGAAATAAATCTCTTCTTGATCTTAATGATCATTTGTTCTTTAGAGTGCCTTGATTTGGCAGCCTGCCTACTCATTAGTATTCCCCAGGAATGCAGTGGGATGGTGTAGAGTGAGATGGGATGGGATGGGATGGGATGGGATGGGATGGGATGGGATGGGATGGGATGGGATGGGATGGGATGGGATGGGATGGGATGGGATGGGATGAGTAGACTTTCTCATCCAGGTGTACTGGATGCTTTTGCCTTGCTTTTCTGATGGCTGCTGCTTTCTACTGCCTGGCAATGTGAGAGGGCAGCTTGTGATGTCCAGTGATATTTTGTCATATTACTTGTCAGACCACTCATTTATTTTGCCTTGTTTCATATTTCAGTAATGAGTCAATACTAGAAATCTTGTGCTGTAATCTCTGCCTGAGTGTTCAGTGGTTTGAATACCGTCCCACCCCAGGAGATGGATCCACAAATGACAAATGTTAAAATACATGTTTTTATTTGTGGCCACTTCCCTGAGAAATGTTCAGTTTGCATTTCTTTCTCAAGGAGTACTGAGCCTGAGAAATCAATTTAATGTTGTTTTTAATAGAAAGGTCAGTGATGGCTGGCTGTGTTTCAGAAATTCCTATGAGAAAAGACTCAGCTTGTCTCTTGACAGAGCTGCAGATGAGCAATGATCCCAGCACAACAGAGGTCAGTCCAGCTGCCCAGGGGATCAAGATGGCTCAGATTTAACAGGGATTTCTGAAAACTGAGCTGTGGCTTTCTACAAACCAGTCTGGGGAGAAAAGGAAAAACCTTTATTCAAAGTCTGAGATTCAGCACATTCTCTAATGATCATTATTCTTCAGCTACTCCTGAGGACCAGCCCCTGCAGTGGCCCTTCATCCCCACCTCTGTCTCTGCACGCTCTGTTTCAGTCCAGGTCTGCTCCACCCCCTGGCCACCAGCAAACAGAGTTCTCTCCACTCTGAGTTGGTTACAGTTCACTCTGAGTTTGTTCTGATGCTGTCAATAAATTTTCTCTTCCAAACAAAACTCCCTCATCTCAATCCATATTTTCAACTTTTAGGGACTTTGTTTCACTGCAATATGGAAATATCTATGCAGTTATCTTTGGTACTGAAGCTCGTGGTACCAGCCATAAAGACTGCTGCCATAAAGCCATCCTTGCTGACACTGACCTTTTTTCACCCACTGAAATCAGAATCTCACTTGAGGGATATCTTCTTCTGAGGAGTATTTTTATTCCACTTTTTGATTGCCTCCACTTAAGAGAAGTCTTTTCTCATTATTTCCTGGTTTTTCATTTGAGGAACAGGCATCATATTGCCTCACCCCAGAAGGCAAGTAACAGATAGGTGGGAATCTCCTCCTGGGAGAAAGTCTTTGATTTTCTATGTTCAAATTAATCCTACCAACCTCCTACCTTCCCTGCTGTTGCAATCCTGTTTTGGATTCTAGACAATAAAGGAACAACATTAGTTTCAAATGTTTTATTCTCAGACAGGTTTAGATGAGCACTAGGGCGTGCAAGGTGATGACCTTTCATGTGGTCCTGACAGAAACTGCTAGTTAAAGATGCCAGACTTCTGTGAGGAGAGCAGAAACCCAGTGGGTGTTTAGAGAAAAATCTTTCCAGGGAAAATTGGTTCTTGGTGGGTAAGCAAGTGTTAATAAACCCATCTTTTTTGTCGATTACTTTCTTTCCTCCCTTTTCATTTCCCCACGTCAAAGGGGTTTTCTTTCTCTGATTCAGTGGTCGTGGAATGCTGTAGGGCAATGGAAGATAAATACATTGTGCATTGAAAAGTGAGTAATATTGTATGCCAGCCAAGGAGATGTTCTATGGCATCAGTTTGTCCTATTTGATTTGACCCAGGGACACTTCAGTCAATCAAGCAGTGCATTATCATTTCAGGGGAGAGGAGAGATGCACTATTAATCTAAGTGAGCTGCAGTCAGACCTGACAGGCAGGGGACAAATCCCTAATCAATCTTTTAATCACCCACCTGGGGTGGTTTGAATGAAGTCAATTAAGGGATTGTTCATCAGCAGAAAAATCTGTACTCAGCTAGTTAAAGAAACATGCAAGATCTCCTTTGTGAAAGTATCTTTAGAATAAAACTTGTGAGTATCTTTCTCTTCCCTCATTCATTTAGTGGAGAGTAAGCTGGATGAGAAAGGAAAGATGTATGTAGGAGAACTGTACAAAATATCAATATAATATGATCACAGACATGTGTTTAGAATAAGTGTCCTTGTTCTCCAGAAGTTCTGCAAGTATTCCAGAAAATGCCAAACTGGAATGAAATACAAATACAGAGTAAACATTTTAATAAACCAGCTCTGTAAAATATCATGGTCAAATGATTGGATGAGGTGTTAAAGGATTGGTTTCCTATTGTAGATGGTGAAGGAAAGGCATATATTGTAGAGACACTTATAAATCCCTTTTCTTTTGTTGACGTTTCTGGTACAATTTGTCATTAATGTTTTGTATTCAAAACTCCTGCCAGACCTAGTGAGGCACAGGATGGCCACAGAAAGCAAAACTTGGTTGTAATTTCTGAGCAGAGATATTTTACTTTAATTCATTGGAGTATGTCTGTAGGTTTTGAGCACAAAGTGGTTCTTTTCCACAGAATCTTGAATTGTGTGATTTGCTTACTGAGACTTAATATTTACAAATTTTTGAAAATATTACCTGTTGTGCAATTTTATTTTGTTCTGGAAAAAGCAGAGCCAAACTGTTGTCATCTGCAGCATTTTTCAGTCCTGCAAATCACAGCAGCTGTGATTAAAACACAGCTATTCAAAAGCAGCTTAATCTTAAAACCTCCTGGCAATCTACCTGCAGCATGATCATGAAAATGTGATTAAAAACTAAAAGTACATTCTCAGGACATCTCTAATGGAGCTTATTTTAGTGGGGGAATAAAATTACCGAAGGAATTTTCAGGATAAACATGAAGTAATCTGTTGTGATTGCAGACTTCTTACTCAGCCTTGTTTCGAGAACATTATTGGGCTATTTTTTTTTGGCCTTTGTTTGTTTAAACTTCTTTTGCATGTACATTAGGAAAGATCAAACCTTCAATGCTGTGATAATTTTTTTTACCTTCCCTAATAGTCATTTCAGTGCTGTATTAGGAACTTAAGCACTAATGGTTGAGCTGACAAATAAATTTTATTTTCCTCTCTACTTAGATCTCAAACTGAACAAAATCACCAGCTCCTGGTGATATTATCTGCCATTCCTATCTCTGTAGAAGGCTGAGATAAATTTCAAAAGAAACAAACAAAGCCTAATTGAGAGGGACCTGAGGGATGTGCAGGATTGCAGTGGAATTTTCTGTAATCCTCTTTGGCAAGCTTTTGGTACTGCTCATGTGAGCAGCTGAAAACACTTCCTCTTTGAATAGCAGGTGTCATTGCAAGCTGAAGCCCAGGTTCATGGGGCCTCTTGGGAACCTGACCATACACCTGAAAATCTGTTCTGTCACAGCTGATGGGAATCACACACCTGGTTGTCACAAGCCACCTTTACACATCTGTGAAAAAAGAAGTAAATCTCTGCTGTGCAGTTGGACCTACATGCCTGCTCTTGAGGTGGTTCTGGTTGCAATGTTCATTTTGAAACAGGAGTTGAAGTTTGTTCGTTGCTGTACATCGTCCCTGGGACATTGGCTGCTATTTCAGATTTTATTTTCCAAAAAAATGAAGGAACCAGCACATAGGATTCGACTCTGCTTCTGTTGAAACAATAATAGAAGACATAGACCTCCATGAAGGACAGCTCACAGAGGAATGACAACCAATAATGCACTACAAAGCCCATGGAAGCATTAGCTGCATGGGGGAAAGGTCAGTTAGGGCTTACAAAGGAAAAGTGATTTTTCAGTTCTTCTGGGTTATCTGTTTCAGACACTGACACTTCACTGATTTTAGACAGATCACATCGTAGTTGCACCAATGTGGCAAGAAAATCAGGAGAGTGGGCCATGCATGCAGGATTTTTTGACCTGGAGGAGCCACCGGTGTCTCCTTACTCAGGACCACTTCCAACAGCTCCCTGTGTGTCCTTGAGCTGCTGGGGTGACTCTGCTGTCCCTGCAGGGGCAGGTACCTCATGCCTGGGGGCAGGATGGTGGATCAGGTTTGGGCTCCTTTTCCTGTCTGCTGGGTGGGTGATGTTCCAGGCTGTGCTGTAGCAGTGTGATGTGGAGTAGAGCAGCCCCAACCCACCTTCGACCCTCTGCTCAGGTTAGGTCATAGTAGCTGAGAGTGTTTTGCAGAATCTGGGACCACCTCTATGCCCTGGTGTGTCCCAGCACTGCACTGAATGAAGATGCAAATGTGCACTGTGCCTCTGCAGGGCCTGGAATTCTGCAGGAAGGTGATTGGAGCCAGTGGACCAAAGGGGACTTGAGCTACAATTTGTTCTCTTCCCACAGGAATCACCTGGGACATGAGGGCATGGGAGTTCAGATGCAGCCTCAGGAGATAAAAATTGCCCCTTATCTTTCACAGGCGTGGTTCTTGAAGTCAGAAGCCCGAGAGGCAGACCTGAGCACCTTGACAGTTCACATGCTGCTGTAGGGTGTTGCTGCCTCTGTTTGTACAACAGCTCAGGGTGGGCATTGCCTTCATGCATGTTAGTGAGTCATGGAAGTGAAAAGCAGGTCTCATTAAAAAAACCTTTTTTCTCTTCCAGTCCACAGCAAGCTTTTGTATCCTGAGGAGATGAGAGCAGCAGTTTGGGCTGTGTGTAGTAGACACAACTTTCAGTACTATGGAAAACAAATTTACTCTTCAGGAAGAGATTAAATTTTCTTCTTAATTGCAAGTCTTTCTTTTAAATAACAATTTTAAACTTAAAATTCCTTAAGAATAAGTTTTAAAAAAATGGCTGTGCCTAATTTGCTGTTTAAATTCAAATGATTATTTTGGCACACAAATATCCAAAATCAAGTGGGAAGTAGGCAGACAATGAAGGCACAAAAGACAACATGAAAAAAGTTGCAATTTTTAAGGGAAAAATGCACAGTGTTCTGCTCCTCAAAGCCCTACCTCATGCTAGTCCACTGACTTCACTAGGATCCTCTGGGAAGAGTCCATGCTGCTGGCTGGGGTTATTCCCATAAGAAGACAGTGTTTCAAATTAGCTTTTCTGTCCTTTAGCAACAAAAATCTGAGACAAAATGTACAGCCTGCTTAGGATTTTAGCAAAGTAGGACAGCAATAAATCAATGAGATAGTACTTAGGAAACCAGGAGGTTAAATAAACCAGGAAAATGTGTGTTGGCTGTGTGGAGACTGCTTCAGAGCACCACTTTAGAAGCATGGAGTTAATGTATACCACCTACCAGGGAAGAGTGTTTAAAAAACTGAAAGGAAAACAAAATGTTGTCATAATCAAACAACAAGGAGGTGGAAATTGCTAAATTAAATCAAAGGCATTTTTTTCAAAGGTGGGAGTCTTATATAAACAAGGAAAGAGAAAAAGATCATAAACCATAGCAAGCTGAGTGTCCCACTGCAGTAAAGTAGGGCAGAGGTTTAGAGGGGGAGTTAGTATAAAGGTGTGAAAGCTGCTATAAAATCTGCCTTAAAAACATCAAAGGAGAAAGTCTCCCAGAAAGTCAATTGATGAAGGGTAGAAAAGGCCCCCTATGAAGACAGGACCTTGCAGCAGATCTAAATTATGTGTTTCTATTAGTGCTGGTTGCAGGAGGGGTCAGCGAGGCTCCCACTGGAGTCATGCTTGGCAGGAGATGAGTATGAGAAACTGATTGACACAAGCCAGCAAACTGAATGTTACCTCTTCCCAGGACCAGAACAAATTCACACAGGAGCTTTGGGTAACTGCAATTGTCCTGTTTGAGATACAGTTTAAAGCACTTAAAGACAAAATAATGGAAGGCTACAAATGGGACACGGGTCTTCAAAAAAGGGTTGAGGAATAATCTGAAAGACTACAGATTAAGAAGTCTGACATCCATACCAAAAAAGTCAGTAGAATTGAAAAGACAGTGGGAGATGGAAGGAGCAATTTTCTCACTCAAAAGAAAGCTCTTTTCATGGATCCTTGTCTTCATCAATGGCCCGAGATGAAAACCCAAGAACCTCATTCCAAAGATATCCCTAAGGACAGAGTCATAGGGACACTGAGAGTGAAGTGCTCCTCTCTCTTTCAAAGATGTTGTGCAGCTGTCCTGGGCCAGCTTTGCTGCTGTCACCTCATGCTGCTGGTTGGAAATGTCATGGGTGCAGTTTTGATGTGTGTTGATGAGGGCTCTGTGCCTCAGCTTGTCCTGCTGTGACCCCCAGTTTGCACCCCATGGCACCCAGGAGAGAGGAGGGTCACAGCCTGTGGGAGGGCACATTGCACAGGGCAGGGACCCTGCACAGCGGGCAGGAGCGTGTAGGAGACAGGGTTGTGGGGGAGGGCTCTGAGCCTGCTTCATGTTCAGGTGTTCCATGGCTGTACACTGGAAAAAATAGGAGGTTATTGGTGGGCAATCACCTGATTTGGACTTGTGACTGTGCCGTTTAGGACATAAAGGACATGGTAAGAAAATTTGAAAAATAAAATGAACGACAGCAATGCAGATGTTAAAACAGTATTTTCTTGGAGTTGTTTGACCTGAAGTTGTCTAAGAAGATTTGCAGAGATGAATGATTAATGAAATGGCACCTGAAATTCAATGTCAGTAATTATGATATAATGCATACAAGGAAAAAAATCAATCCCTGTAAGTATAAACATTGTCAGTAAGGGATTAATCCCTAGTAGCACTCAGAAAGGAGGCATAAGAATTAATGTGGATAGTTTTCTAGAGGCATCAGTTCAATGGTTGTTCAGAGTCAAAGGCAGATTGAATCAGACAAGCTTTTAGGAAAGGAAATCACAACAAACCTGAGCATGTGATTATGCTCCAGTGCAAAACTGTGAAGAATTGGCACTGGAGTGCTGTGGATGAGGCCCAGGACTGACAGCCCTGGTCTGCCAAACCTGCATGGGACTAAAGCCAAACCAGGAGGAGGGTGCTTGGATGCCTGTAGGGAGCAACTTTCAGGTTTGGTTTCAAATTTATACCTTTGGTCTCTTGTGTCAAACCCTGCATACCTGGCTGATTTCTGAAACAGTTAAAATTCGTTCAGTGGATATGTCTGGCTCTATCTTAGGAGAAATACTGTGTGCAAAGTCCTGTGACAAGTTTAACTGCAGGTGCTGTTACAGAGGCAATCTCCATTCTTAATGGACAGCTGAGTTACATCCTCAAACCACAGTCATGCCTTTGACCTGCAATTGCTGCTGAGACCAAAGAAAGTGGCTTTTTGGTGAAACTTTCTCTCCTCTGTGTGTGGTCTTCTGATCTCATGATAGAATGAAATTTTTTTGATGTTTCTCTTGCCTTGGGGAGGGAAAGAAGGAGGCCAAAGCAATTTGCTCAATGTGTATTCACTTCCTCCTCCCATCAGGGTCACAGTCTTGAGCCAGTTGACCTATGCCAAGAGGGATGAGCTAGGCTTCCAAAGCCAGGTTAGCAATGACATTCAAGCACTTCTGTCACAGACTTCCTCCAGAAAAAAATGTTTTTCCAGTTTATTCTGCTGCACAGTGCATATATCTTTCTATATATTTTTTAATATAACAGGCCTTGCAGGGAATGTTTCTTTGGTTGCTATTGCACAGAAGACAGACCAATAACAGTAAGTCTGTACTGTATACCCAAAATAACATAAAAGTTTGGGCTTTTTTATTTAGAGATTATCTTATTATATTATTATTTTATATTATGAGAATATTAGATTACTTTTCTTTATCTAGAAGGCTGTGAGTGTGTTTAATTTTGGCATTAGAATCACTGGTAACCTCTTCTAAAAGCACGATGAATCAAGAAATATTAGAATGCTAATAGTCCAAATGGATGAACGGTGTTATTGTAATGTAAAGTTCTTACATTAAGGTAAATCTATATGGTATCTAATAATGTGCTGTTTTACCATTAGTGCTCTGTTGTCTGTGATTGGTATAGAATTAGAATACTAAGTTATGCTCTGCTAGACAAACATGTACTTAAAAAAAAATTAGAAGAAAAACTTCGTTCAAAGTAAAGACATGGTGTGTTTTTTTCTGCTAATACTGAAACAGGCATTTTCATCAGTTAGTTTGCCCTTTATCAGAGCTTTAAAATTGTTGCTCATATTACATTGCAGCAGGTTCCAATTTTGCAAGCAAGGGAATTTTGTTGAGCCCTTGACCTTCAAAAAGTGCCCTCGAGCTGAGCATTCAGCTAAACTCTCTAGAAACTCAGCTTTGATTACATTTTGAGAGATTAGGAGCTGTTTGTGGTGTCTTTGGGAACAACAACACCAGGCTGGAGCAGGGGTGTAAGTGTTCTACTCTTGAGTGTGCTGCTGTCTCTCCCTGCTGAGAGAGCTGGGGTTCTGAGCTTTGAATGTATATAAAAGTGGAAGGGATGCAGACCTCTGCCATCCCACAAAGTGAGCAGACCTGCTTGCAGGACTAAGGACTGCACAGCCTGTTTTAGCAACCTTGCACAAACAAAGTTCAGTGATGAGACACTTCTATCCACTAGACTTTTATCAATATCACCTTGCTGCTAAATTGTATGCAAGAATGTATTTATTCTTCATAAAAACGTTAATAAATTCCTCTTGCATTCATTTAAGCACCAGGAAAATAGCTTTATGTTCTACAGTGACACTTAACATACCAAGGTAATCGTTTTACTGCCGTGTTTCTACACTCTGAGCAATTGGGTTTGCTTCTTACTTGCTCAGCATTTTGCTGCACTGAATGAACAGGATGTCACTGAAACACTTGGGCACCTCTTGAGTTTTAAAAGACTTTAGGTGAAGGAGTTTAACCTCACCTTTGTATCCTTTGGTATCTGCTTGTTCTCGTTTTTTGCCTTGAAGCACCAACATTCATACTTTATTTACAGATCTCAACAGGCTTTGCCTTGTCAAATATTTTGAATTCCATAATGAGGTGTGTAATGTCTCTTACATAAGCTCTCATTTGTGCTCTCCTGGGATGGCTTGCTTTTGTGCTTAAATGGTTTTGCCTGTGTTTGCTCTACTCATTTTACTTTTTGCTGAGAAATTAAGGAAATGGCTTTCAGCTTATGTTCTCCCACCATGTTTTTATTCCCCTCCTTGAAAAAAAACCCAACCAAAATCAAATAAAACTCAAGCAATCACCCTGCTTCAGATCATCAGTTTTGTTTAGAACTAATGTCAGTTGCAAGAAGCAAGTGGGCTGAGTTGAAGGTGGATGAATGTCTCCAGCAGGAAGTGGGTGCGCTCATTTTTCCTGGATGAGAACTTCTTTAATACTGTGATGGACTGGATATACAATCTGAGCTACTTCTATTTATGGACTGGCTCTCCAATTCATGTTTTATGAGTTTCTTCCCAGGCAAAGTTGCTCTGTTTGGTTAATTGGAGTCCTGTCAGGAGAACAATCAAGAGGATATTAATCTGAAGCTCAAATGCCACGTCATTTATCAGGCAGGGGTTTTGTACTGTGGAGTTCAGAATGTACTTGGCAGAATAAATGCAAATAAACCTTTTATCAATGAGAGAGCCTTAAAGCAGTAGATAGAGACATTTCAGTCCCTTTTCTAAATATGGTCTTAAAATAGTTTACACCAGATGCCATCTATGAATGACACTTTGTTATTCTCATGTTTTAGATAAAAATAATATAACAGAACTTCATTTTCATGGCAAATATGTGGATATTTTGATCACATATTTTGGAGACAGAAACAAACAATAATCTGTTCTACTTTTTTCTTATGGTACAGAGAAGCAAAGTAAGAGAAAGGTCACTCCTCTGGAAGCTGATGATAGATGCACTTTTTAGGAGCTCCTTCCTGAGTGTGGAACATTGGTAGTAATACACTGTGGGAAAGTCCTTTTTCATTGGCAGGCAAAAAAATCTTAGCTTTTTCATGTAACCATTGGTAGAATCCATGTCATTCCTTTAAGTCCTTACAACATTTTGGGATAGAA
Source organism: Haemorhous mexicanus (assembly GCF_027477595.1). Classification (NCBI taxonomy): domain Eukaryota; kingdom Metazoa; phylum Chordata; class Aves; order Passeriformes; family Fringillidae; genus Haemorhous; species Haemorhous mexicanus. The sequence goes on along the minus strand of NC_082341.1, from coordinate 17,984,353 downwards.
ATTCCTTACAACACAATGGGATAAAATATAATATTGTGCCTTGGAAGCTGTGATGGGGACTCTCCAGGGATTGTCCATTTGGGGCCATGTCCCCTGGTGCATTGACTCTTGCTGCTGGGAGGAAAGAACTGAGCCTTGGCAGCTCTTCTGGCATTATGTCCTGCATTCATGTGAGGTGCTTCTATTTCTAGGTTCATTTTCTAAATTATTTAAATTAAAATAAGTACTTCAGTGCTTCAGTCCATTAGAAGAAGTCGGCTTTGATGCAGTTACATTAAGGTCTGAACTAACAGTGCCAGAAACCATTTTCAACCTCTTATGCTGGGTAGAGTAGGCATAAAATGCTAGTAAATAGAAATCACAGAGTGTCACATTCATTTACACATGAACACAGCTATGTCTGCTTCGAGGCAGGAGACAAGTAAGGCATACATTTATTAGCTAGAAGAAACCCACATGCATGAGGTTTGAAGTCACAGTCCCACTGGGCGTGTGTGTACTGCTTTATCAGATTGCTCCAGGGGACAGGCCCAGGAGGGCATCCCAAGCTGGAGTTCTCAGCTACAGTTTGTGTCTTTACCACACTTCCCACACGCCCCAGATGTGTCCACACAAAGTAGCACTGAGTGTCCTTGGGATCTCCTATCCTACAGTGCTTTAGGCATTGTCAGCAAGAGAGGTGCTGACGATGTGACCTACCATCTATCTCTGCCCAAATGTCCTCTCTTGCCTGTTCATAATTGCCAGTAACAAAGACAGGTTAAGAGCCTTTTCAAATTTCCTGGATGGATTCCCAGCTGGTCCCACTGCTTCCCCAGAGCTTGCCGGGAGTTGGAAGCAAGCAAAGCCCTGCTGGCTGAGCCTCCAGGGGGCTCCCTGATGCTGGGACAGGCAGCAGCCTGTCTGTGCCTTCCCTTGCTCTGCTCATCTCAGGCTCACTCTCTCCCTGGAACTTAGGTGCAGCAGTGATCCCCAGCACCCACACTTGGCAGCACAGATCCCATGGGAGATGGGGAAGGTGAGACCCTTCCCCTGTGCATGCTGCAATTGGATTTTTACAGCTTCCTCCTGGAACTGAGTAGTGAGCTAGAATGTGTGTTGCCAAGTGACGAACACTTTGAGCAGGACTTAGCCTGGGACACTAAAATTAGTCATCCAAAGTATTTGTAGATGAGATTTCTAAGCTTCCACTACTGATGATGAAGATCCAGTCTGCAAATCTCAGGGGAGGGAAGTTCAGCAGAGGTGGGGCGGTCTGGAGGCTGAGTCTGCCCACAGTGAGGTAGACACAGAGAATTTCCCTTTGGTTGCTCTCTCACTAACAGCAGTATGTTGTAACTGAGATGCCTGAGGCTGCCTTAGGCATCAAGATGGGGCTTGCAGATGTGACACAGGGGCTTGCAGATGTGACACAGGACCTACAGGAGACATTTGGTCCTCTGGAGCAGCAGCTGGAGGCCAGCCAAAAAACTCCAGGGCATGCTAATATCATCAGGCACCAATGCTTTGCAGCTGAATCCCAGCTGATCTGTACTGACTACAGTAGGAGCTGAGATGCCCAGCTCACAAATAAAAGTTTGCGATTAGGTGCTTAAATTTAGATCCCTCAATCTCTGACTGAATCCCACCTTTGTTTCTGGCAAGAACCAGGAGCCATTTTTGCACTCTGAATAAACTTCCACAGCACACACACACACAGACAGAGGTATGTACATGCACACCATGAAACAAACACAGTTCTTGCAGCCAACAACCAAACCAGCATCCCCTTGACTTCTCTCTTCTCTGCCCTAGGAATGCCCAAGGCATGGGGGCTGCAGCCCTTCCCAGTTTCACTGGAAAGCTCCTGCCACCTCCTTTCTTCACAGGTGAGTGAACAGCAGCTCCTTTCCAGCCTTACCCTTGGCACTCGCTGGGGAAGCCTGACAGCCTGGCCTCCACCCCTCCTGCCAGCACAGGATGGTGCTGCAAACATTTGTGTTGAGAGACAAATGAGAGAACATTTGTGCTGCCTCTGAGAGCCCAGGGTGTTGAAGAGGTGGCTCCTTTCATCACAACAGGGAAGAGAGAGGCTCTGGAAATGGTCAGCACTGGGCACAAAACCTTCCAGTGAGGCTCTGCCATGAAGTGGGAACTTCTGCTCTCCTTATGCTGTGGCCACTTGAAGGCCATGTGGTCACAGTCAGCCATGGGCTTTGATGCAGACTGTGAACAAGCAACATCACCTGCAAGACCCTGTGAGCACAGCACAAGTGCTGACATGAACATTTATACTCAATGAACTCCAAAAATTCTGTTTTCTGAGAAGCTAACCACAGACCTCTTTGTCAGTGTGTGGTGTGGGGAAGAGTGTGACACCAGCTTTATATGCAGGAAACAACACATTACTTCTTGAAGTACAGCTATTGACTGGATATCCCCAGATAAAAATGAGCTCCAATTACAAAATGTATTAATAATGTATTTCCGATTCCTTGTAGATTCTATTTATGCATTTGTTAACAAAACTGTTGCTAAGTTGCCCTGAATGGTCTGGGTATAAAATTTATTAATTCTGAGGATAAGCATGTTCAGCAAAAAGTTTCACATGATCTTGCCAGTATGTTTGCCATAATTTTTTTGATAACTCAATTGTTTTATCCTCTGACAGGAGCACCTGTGTTTGTTGTTTCTTCTATTAATTCCTGTTATCACTGTAGACATTCATATCCATGGGTCCATGTCTTACATACAGCATACACTGAACTTACCCCATTATTTTGGGTAAAACCCCACCTTCTTAGCAATACACTGGTTCCATGTACCACCCCCCTCCCCCCCCACCCCTTACTTACCCATTACCTTCTCAGCAAACAACTGATTGCTTTGTCACTCCAGAAAATGTTCAGGTATTGCCTCCAGGATCTGAAGAATAATCTCTTTACTCTTTTAGTAATATGAGCTACTGTCAAAGAGAAATGCACAGAAATTCTTTTATTTGAGCCTTTACTAACAGAAATAATAGAATTTCAGAAAATTAAACAGTCTTGGTAAAATTAAGACTATAAGCAAAAAAGGACTGAAGGTGGCACTGTAGGAACAGACATTTCCCTTTTTAGAAAAGAAAGATGGTAAATGCCTGTCTTTCTCTTTGAAACAAGAAGATGAAAAAAAAAACAAGAAGAAGAAAAAAAGAGAAAGAAAAAGAAAAATAAAAAAGCAAAAGAACAGAAACAGTTGTAAGCCATGAACCTTATTTTCCCACATATTTTCTCTCATTTTGCTATTCCTCATCCTTCAGAGTGGGAGAGCTTTGAGGAGAGCACCAGGGCATTCCTTGTCCTTTCCAGCAGAGCAGACACACATCTGCCCACAGTGGGCAGACTGTCCCCACCATGGGCAGGACAGCCAGCTGGATGTGGGACAGTCCAGCCAGTGGGATGCCAGGCTGAGGATTCATGAACTATAGCATGTTTCTTTCCCAGATGGGTCTGGCCTGTGACAGGATTTTTACTTTCCACAGATCTACCCCTAATGCTCACTAGAAGGGCACAGAGGGAGACACATCTAAACCAACCAGCCATTACACAAAATGCTGAGGGTTATTATTCAGCCCTGCAACTCTTAATTCTAGTCAAACTTTTGGACTATCTTTGCCTAAACTATTCCTTGATCCTTTACTTTGCCCCTTCGTTCTCACTCTGCTGCAGGTGGCCCTGCTGGCCTCCAGGCAGGAAGACTTTCCAAGAGCAGCTCCTTCATCCTATGAGAAGTCATGGTTATGTTGCAGAGAGGTTTTTGGATTCAGAAGCTCTGGCCTAGAGCTGCAGAGGCACACAGCAAGTACAATGCCCTGAGTGTCTGCACAGCCTGTATACCACTTAACTGCAGAGCAAAATCTTGATTTTTCAAATATTATAGGCCAGATGCCCACATTTCAGAAGGAAGTTTGTGGGTTATAGCCAGCATCTGCATCTACCATAGTGCTCTTTCACTGTACTCAAAAGCTTTTTAAGACAGGGATCTGCCTTTGCACCCAGCCACAAGAACCAGACTCATGTTGGGAAGCAGCAATGTGACCTGGTCTGGGAACCAGCTCCACCAGTGAGAGCACAGGGGTGGAATTCAGATATTGTTTGGATTTTGTGCAGTTAGTATCTATTTCTACTTCGGTTTGGACCTTGTCTGAAGGTTCAGCCTTTTCTGGTGACAACTTTGCTCCTATAGTTCAGCAAATTAGCATGGGATTTATTGTTTTGTTTTGTTTTGTTTTCATGAGAAGGACAAATCATTTGACAATGTAGGCCTAAGTTGGCATGGAGACTTTGATAATCAGGAAAGGGACATTAAAGTGGGCTCTGCATCAGGAGCAGGGTGCTGAGCACTGCCCCAGTGTGTGGTGCTTCAAAATGAGACAGATCTTCAGTCAACAGCAGCTCCAGCACTGGTGAGCCAATGGATAGCCAAAATAGCACAGCAAGCCCGAGTGTGTGCTCACATGCACTGGCACAGTGGAAGTTTGAGAAAACAACAGCACACAAAACAAGACCAGCATATGTCATTCCTCATCAGGATGCTACTGATGAGATGAGAGTTTTTAGATGTGTAGGCTGGAAGCCAAAAGTACAGTCATTATGTGAAGTATATATGGTTTTCCTGCATGCTGCCTTGGTGTGCAGCACAGGACACCCCGTGCCTGCCTCTGTGGATCTGGGGACAGCCAGTGGCATCCCCAGCAAGGACAGCTGGAGAGTTTTCACAAACATGAGAGCTATGAAAGGCATGTAAGAGCTGGTAAAAACAAGTATCTAGGGGAACTTGTTATTTCTTGTAGCAAGTTGCTACATCTTGTATCTTATCACCTGTTGTAACAGGTTTGCACAAGGTCTGTGCTTGCCTCCTACGACATTACTACAAGTTTTGTACCATGGAAGTTAAGCTCTGTTGCAACTTACCAGTGCTAAATTTCACTCTTAAGGAAAAATGCCAAGGAAACACTTTGGGAGGGTAAATAAAGCAATGTGCATAGCTCAGCATCCCTAAAGGAACAGCCATTCCTACATCTGCCAGGAGGAGGTGGAGCAGGGTGTGGTGTTCAGAGCCAGCTCGGGTATCTTCGGTGTCTTTGGGCAGGGTTCCAGGACCCAGAGTATGTGAATGTCCTGTGCCTCTGAGCCCAGGGGTGAAGTTGGTGTGCACTGTGAGGACAACTCTGTCCTAGAAATTGGCATGTTGTCCCCATAGGGCAACTTGCAAAGCATTCGTGAAGATTTTGAAGGTGTATCTGATTTAACAGACTGATGCCTCCATCTGTTGTAAAGGAGGGTTTTTCTTCTGTATGCTTCCTTCATGTTGGCATTGCTGGTCTCTGAATGTCTTTCTCTGTAGGAGGAAAAAGACAAGATCCTTCCATTATTTTAGTAGGACAGAGGGAGTTTTTATACTTCCATGGCCAGAGGTGTGCTGGTGTGTGTTCCAGGGAGCTTCCCTTGTCCAAGGACACATCCTTTTGAGGTCTGATGCAGGTTTTAAGGCCCTCAGCTTCATCTTGGCTTCTGATGCAGCAGTGCCATAGGTCTGAATGTGCCAGGTCAAACAGGAAAGACGAGCAAAACAAGTGCATGCTGTATTTTTCTAGAGATGCCATGGAAAATTGTGTAGGTGGGAATCAGGTATCAGCTTGGATATTGTCCCTTTGGAGAGCTCTTTCTTTCAGTAGTTCTCGGTTAGAACCCTGATGATCACATGTGGGTACCAAAATCTTCCTTGGTGAGCCACATGAAAGCGTGTTTATTATCCAAGAGTATTTCACCTGCCCAGATTACAGCTTCTGTGAGTGTTTTAGCTGCATGGGAAATGTGAGCATGGTTGTGAGGAGGTACTCGTGGCTCATACCCTGTCTTGCCTCGTGTAAGAAATGGGAGCTCTGCGTGCAACACTAACTGTATTTGAGTTATGAGAAAATAGAAATCCTTTCTATGTCCCCCTCTCACTCTGTGTGACACCCTCCTATTAAACAAGTCCCATTATCTTCAATAGGAGGCAATTCATATGTCAGTGGTGGGATAATGGCTGGCTGTAAGGTAGTAGATAACATAATCTGCCTCTTGAAGTTCTACAGAAACTGTCCTTTCTATTTATTTTACTTGACCTGGAAAGAGCAAAGTGCTGTTAAGCCAGCAGGTTTGATTGATTGCAGATATATAGCTATACCCAGGAGTCTTGCCTATCAGTAAGTTACTTTCAAGTAAGGATGGGTTTGATTTGCAAGCTTTGACCCTAATCTAAACCAATGTGTAATGGAAAGCTAAACCCCAAGTCATAAGCTGCTGTTAGAAATAAAGGCAATCACTATGAAACAAAGCAAGTTACTTCTTCAGATGATTTGATAAAATAAATTAAAATACAGTAATGTGATAATGCTGTCCTTTAGATGCATTTAAACAACTTCTATCACTCTCTGTCACTTGGTAACTTCATTCAAGAGCAATTGATTTTAAGAAGGAGAAAAATGTGAATTATTCTTTTGGAAGTTGCTCTCCCACACATTCACAAGCAAAATCTGTCTTTAAGAGCTATAACATGTCTGAGGCTATGGCAGCTCTGCTCTCTCAAGTGAGTATTTATCACTAACCTAGGGAACTTGATGATTTATAGAAATTTTTGAAGCATGACAATTATGAGATAGCTTGTAGTAGTCTTTAAGTCGTGTGTGTTCATTCTGGTCATGGATTGAGCAATGAATGGTGTATTTTTTGCTTTCATTTTGAGCCACCTAGTGGTAACATAAACAAGATAAGATTTCTGTGCTAAAGAGCTGTGAACTTTTCTCAGCAACTATATTTAATTTAATGGGACTCAGTAAAGTGAATTGCAACCTCAATATTTTGTCCCTTTTGTTAAATAATTTTTTCTTAGAAATAGAGTAAAACTTTCAATGCTTTCTAATAACAAGGAATCCCTCTGATTTTTGCTGACAACGGGGTGCTCCAGGACTCTGCTGAAGTTGCTTCAGGCCATTTTTAACTCTGGGAACGCCTCTGGGGACTTTTCAACTCACCAGGTGTTCAAGTGGTGCTTGGCAGATGTGGCAGGAGGATGCATTTAGTGCCTCCCTCACCTCAGCCTGGGCAGAGTCAGGCAACCTTGGGCCATACCACTTTCTGGCCCTTAGCCAGAGCTGGTTTGAGAGGATTCCCCAAAATATTCTTTGATTGGAGTCAGTTTCTTTTCATAAGAATGGAAACCCCTGGCTCTGAGCCTGAGCTTTGCCTTGTGTTTTCAGCACTTGCTGCTAGCTTTCATTCTCCAGAGCACTTTTATCCAGTGTATCCTAAGATTAAAATCTGAAATTAAAAGTAGTGTTTTCCAAAATGGAGCAATTTGTCCAAGTATTAACAACATAGCTGAACTAGAATTAGCAGGGAGCATCATATATTCATATATCCATGACAGAGCTGCATTTTCTAGGCCTGTTGTCTGAATGATAATCAATCACATGTCCTTTAGCACTCAAAGAAGCAAAGTTAATTACAGACCTGCTCAGTGGTCTATGAGATACACTCAGATATACTGTAGCTAATTTTAGGGTTTCCTAAATGGGAACTGTAGATCAAAGTATCTTTCATTTTGTCTGCGTGCTCATATAATGGTCTCAAGAGCATCCAGATCACTAAATCCTTATTGCAAATCTTGCAGGTTAGAAACCACAGTCACCTTTCTTTTCTGTGCTAAATTCTTGAAGACTTTCTAGTCTTTGGCTGTTCCCTGATGCCATGTTGCCCACATTCTCCCTTATTTTCATATATCATTCGGTTCCCTAAATATAACTTCCAGATGCTCCTACTGTGTAACATTCCAGAAAAACCTCTAAATACTACATCCTATATTTTCAGCTGTATTACTGAAATATGCTTTCAGAGCAATCTTAAAAAATAAATAAAATACTTCATCCTCTGTTTTTAATATACAATCTAGAAAAGCAGGGCTCTTCTTTAGAGAGAGAAAAAAAAAAAATTATATCTTTAGGGCTTCCTAAAGGTTAAGGCATTCAAATAATCCCCCAAGCATTAGCAAAGAGAAAGTCAGACTTCCCCACCCACTTAGCATTTTTAATTTCTGTGTTGTACCTCAAGATTCTGCTATTTCGTGTTTTGATTTAATTTTGCCCTAAACTGGGTACTGGAAGCACCAGGCCTCTTAAACTGATAGTTACAGGCAGAGTGTGGAGACAGGTGTTTGTTAATTCTTGTCCATTCTGAAAAACATGCAGGAAGGACTAGAAGAATTCCTTGTAAAGTAAGAGAGGAAGGAAATGTCAGCTGGGGCAGGGAAACCACAGGACCAGGCCAGATGGGAAGAGAAACTCAGCCAGATGTTTGCTATCATGTTGAATGCAGTGGAGCCAAACAGCAGGTCGAGGATGAGCCGGGACAAGGAGAGGGATTTTCTCTCTTCTCCTGAAGGGCTGTGTCCAGAAAAGGATGTGTCATTTCCAGATTACTCCCTGTGTGGTCTGAAAAGAAGCTCGGCGCTTACAGTGCTGCAGTTTTCGGGGTCAGAGCGAGACAGCTGGGCTCCAGCTGCCGACTGCGCCAGCGGGGAGCGGCGGAGGCCGTGCTGGGACCGCGGCTGGCCGTGCCCGGCGGGGTGCGCTCCTCCGACCCTGCTGGAGAGGAGCCGGACGGCTGCCGCGGTGTGCGCCCCTCGGACACTGCTGGGAGTGCTGGGGAGGAGAGCCGGGCGGCTGCCGGGGTGTGCGCCCCTCGGACACTGCTGGGAGTGCTGGGGAGAGGAGCCGGGCAGCTGCCGGGGTGTGCGCCCCTCGGACACTGCTGGAGAGGAGCCGGGCAGCTGCCGGGGTGTGCGCCCCTCGGACACTGCTGGGAGCGCCGGCAGAGGAGAGCCGGGCTGCTGCCACGGCCCAGCCGAGCCGCGCTGTGCCGGGGCTGTGCGGCTGTAGCCCACTCCTGTTTTTGGACTCTTCTGGGCGCAGGGTCAACCCCGGCCTCCAGCGCTCCAGGCTTTGCAGGGAGGATGAGGGAGAGGGGGAGAGCTGGGCATGAGAATTGGCACCCTAACTGCTCCCCTGGAGGACTTGTAGAGACCACACCCTGTTCCAGTCCATGTGGAAATACTGACTGTGAAATAGCGAACCCCAAATTGCTGGCAGTTTCCTAAATTCCCAGAGAGGGATTTAGGAATGTTGTTCAGACAAAAATCGAAAGAATACACAGGCTGTCTAAATGAGTGAGGACACGTTTCATTGATTTTTAGTGCTTGTAAGACAAGGCAGTAGTTCTTTAAAACTGGACTTTATCTCCTGCCAGGATTGGAGATGGGAATTCCTCAATAAACCACAGGGGCAAGCAGTGGGATGGAAACACACTGCCTCCCTGGAAAGAAGGTTCTGGAGTTTGCAGCCATCACAGATCTCAAGGCAGAGCAATGTCAGTGGTGGTTCCATCTGGCATAGCTTTGGGGTAAACTCTGCCCTTTTCTGACCAGAGAAGGTGGGGGTGTCTGCATGGAGATGTGTGCAACAAACTTGGGCAGGCAGTTACCATTGCAGGGGAAAATAACTTGGGAGGGTAGAACATCTGTCCCCTGGCCTCTTCACACACCAGAAATGTCCATGCAGGGTACCCTGTGCAAGAACATTTGTTGGGCACCTCCTGATTTCTTTCAAGGTGTTTCCCCAGAGAAGGACTGGCAGTGGTTTTAGATAAGCCCTGCCCAATGGATAGGTACCAAAATGACCAGAGCTTTACAGCTCTTCTCCAGCCGCCTCCTCCCTGCTGTCCAGGTGTCCCTGGCTGCTCTGCACTGGAGGCAGCAGCGTGGTCTGGTCAGGCTGGCACAGGTGCCAGGAGAGCTCTGGCATGACAGTGGCATGAGGAGATCCATGTAGGACCCACACTGTCACTGCCAGCAGCTCCTGGAAAACCTTCCAGACTTCCCTGCATCTCCACGGACACAGGCAGAGCTGTATCCACAGTTTTGGTGGCACCTCACTTCAGGGCATGTTTTGGGCTCCCATTAAGTGGCTGAGAGGCATTAAAAAAGGTTAGAAAGGAGCAATAGCTGGAATATCAGAACAGAAAGTGCTAGATAGGGTCTGCCTGCTCAAGAAAACAGTGTGCTAACAGAAACAGCGTAGCAAAGGATGGACTGTTTGAGATAAAGCCATTGAATTGACATATCTGCTGGTCCACAGAGATCTGTCTGCCTGCTCTTTAGCTGTGCTATTCCACCACTAACCTGTCTTGTGGCAGAGTTGTTGTTGCTGTGCCAGTCTGATGAAGGGAACAGTTTTTGGACTTGTGCTGGCCACTGCAGGGCACTATCCCTGGCTCTGTCATCTTTGCATTTTCAGCAGTTCTTCAGACCCATATGCCTGTGCAGGCAAAGGTAATTTCCACCTTGAGCCCACAAAATTTGTCATGCAGCATGCAGGTATGCTCAAAACTTTTAAATGCAACATAACTGCTGGACTGTAGCCACCAAGTATTTCCATTTGGTCACAGAGAGGGCTGCAAAACCCCTTCAAATGTGTCTAGACAAGGAATAAAGTTTGAAGTTATTCCCACCAAAGACTTCTACAGACTCACAGGTATATTTGTATTTATCAATCCAAAACTAGCTTTGGATCACAGTACATTGCTCAGAGCTCATGTTCAATCAGTTATACACAATGTTGCCTGCAGAGCAATTATTTTCCTGAGAATATGAATGCATAATACAAGCCACCATTCTTATTTTTAGGTGTATAATTTTGCTTTGGCCATTTCCAGAATGTGTGTTGCCTGGTGCCACCTGCTTTATAAATTGATCCACCTCTCTCACTCTGCATTACTGCCATGTCCCCATTCTTTACTACTCACCAATTTCTCTTAGCTTCAGGATAAACTTTACATTTTCTGCCCAGTCACTGATGATAGTGTATAGCAGTTTCTTGACAAGAGGGAAGGAGCTGTCAGGCCAATCTGTCAGGTCCCTGTTTATTAACTGCAGCAGCCAAAAACCCACGTTGCTGCAGAGAGGCAGCCTGGCCTTCCCAGCACTGTTACAGCAGCAATACCCACTGTAACCCTTTTCTTCTCACCCACTTTAATTTCCCTGCAAAACATTGATAATGATGTCTTCAATTCCCAGACACGTTCTCAGCGAAATGATTAAGCTTAAAAAAAAGGAATTGCAATTGTTTAAAGAGGGATTGTTTTTCTGAAAAAGATTCCACACTTTTCTGAACTGCATCTGAAGAACAAAAAGAAAGGAACAAAATAATGTGCAGCTAGTTAAGAAAGAGCTTTCAGACTTTATTTTGTTGGTAAATGTTTTAATGTTCCTAGTCATGGTTAGACAATAGGGACATGACCTGAACATCCTAGAAAAATACCAGCTGCTCTGCAAGACAAAAATTGCAAACATATGGTGAAACCAGTATCACTGAAGCATTTAACTTGACAAATTTCACAAAAGTTAATTCCGGTGGTAATGCAGTTCCTTCCGGGAACATTTATTTATTTGCACACTGGTTTTCTCAGTGAGTTACATACAGGCTTTTTCACTAAGGTTCACTTTCTCTGGGGAATGCCATTCAGTTTAATGTTGCTCAGAGTGGTCTCCAAATTACTGCTCCAACTGTTTTTTGAGCAGCACAGTTGTGTCTCTCTTCAACCCAGCCCTCCCTCTGCTATTCCCTGTCTCACTTTCCAGACTACACCACAATCTTGCTTACTTTCAGAAGGAACATCCTCCACCCTTTCACATTTTTTGTTTGTTTGTTTGACTGTTTTCTTCTCTGGGATGTACTTATTTCCCTTGAATCAGCCTTCTGCTTCATTCTCCTGGCAGATATCTTGTGTTGGCTTTGACATTGTCTGCCTTTCAGTGAACTCTGCCTGTTGAGCTGTGAGTTGCTCTACCCAGATCTGTGCCAGCTGTTGCTCTCTTGAAATCTTTAACTATGTCCAAATCACCACATGACTTGACTATTGTAATTTTCATTTCTGGTTCTCCTAAATCTTTGCTGTCTTAGCTCTGATATTTCTGGGATGCTGCAGCCAGGCTCTTCTTGGTCCTTGAACAATGCTACTTCAGGATTTTCCATGACTGTTGGTATATTGATTTGCCCAATATATGAAATTAGATAAATTTTTGGGGCTTTTCTATTTTCTACTGTAGATTTGTGGCTGTATCTGTTGATGCAACCTGTACAAAATGACGCACCAATTACTTCCTGGACTGGGAACTAAAAGCTGGATTTATGCTGCACTGTTAGATGTGAATCTCTTCCCTCCAGATCTGAGGGACTTCATATTCCTCTGTTTCTGCTGATCTGTCCTAGCTGAAGTTACTTTTATCCAACCTGCTCCATGAGGACCAGCAATCCCTTGCTCTGGGAACAAAACCTGCCTCACAAACCAATCTGCTTCTGGCCCTGCTTGCAAATTTCACGTGGTCACCTGCCTGAGAAATTGCTTTTTAAGTGTGATATGTAGTTCTCTGCATGTCTGCCCAGCAAAAGGCACATTTGCCTTCCTCTGTACAGGGATATGTTGACTACCTTTGATTTTCTGAAGTCAGTAACTGAAATACTGAGTCCATCTAAAAATCTGATTTTTTTTGGCTTATTTACTTTTAAAATTTCACTTTCAATATAAAAGATGTTTTATATTCCTTTTCTGCCAAACACATTATTAAGTTACATAAAAATGAGACTGAAATTGGAGGACTGCAGGTAAGAAAGATCACACAGATCAGTAATTGTGTGTATACATAAATAACATGCCAGTTTGAGAAAAAGACCAGAAGTATTAGAGGAGAGGTTTCTTCACTGCAGTTTTTATACTGGATAGTACAAAACTAGGGCATGGGGAGAAAACACAAGAAATGTATGAGATGAATGGGAGACTGGGCAGGTGAGGCAAAGATGAGAGAAACGGTGGTCCAGAGAAGGCTGGATGGTGACTTTAAATCTCTTTGGGCCTGCACAACCCCTGTGCAAGTGTACATGTGGTGGTGAAGAGAGGTGGCAGCCAGCTGTGATGCTGGCACCGGGCTGTTACAGCCTCTGGGGTTTCCAAGTGAAAGCAAGAAGTTTATCCAGCATCTACCATAAGCCTCCCTTAATCTCAAACTATTTCTTTCAGCATATGGAGTGCATTAAAAGAGTATTAAACCATTCTCAGTGGAGGTTTACTGTGTATTATACAAAAATTGAATTGTTGTAATAGCACAGTTGACTACCACCTCTAAAGATGTGGCATAAATCTGAGTTTTAGTGCCCCATGTAGTAAACACTTAGAGGGTAACATTGCACAGTCTGCACAAACAGTGTTATGGAGCAGAGCCTCTCTCCTAAAACAAACACATTGCCACCAATCTACATCAGAAAATAGAAAGGCCACGCCAATTTAGCAAAAATATGTATTAAACAAAGCAAACCATTATTATACACATAAATTTTAGCTGTTGTGAGATGTTGTGTCACCTACAAAAGCATCATAAAATGATCCTAATAGCCTATACAGGCATTTAGCTTGATTTAAAAATACACATCCCTTTGACATAGATGAGAGTGGTATACTGGTACTGTAATTACCTTAATCTGGCAATTGCCATAAATAATTCTCCTTTTCAAGGACTTGAAGATGCTGTGAGTAGTTCCTCTACTTGGTTCTTACTACAGCATTATTGCTGTTGTTCAAGGCAATTATTTAGAATTTAAATGTGCCCAGTGAATCTGTTATGTGAATAAATTTATGGTATAAAAATTATAAACTGCATCTGGAAAGAGGAAAAGTGGGAAAATAAAGACCCAGCATATGACTGTGGTCTTATCTTATGTAGCACAAAGTATATATTTTTTTATTTTTCCAAGTTTTGTGTCATTTTCCCCCATAAAAAGAAGTACAAGGTATCCTGATTCTTATTGTATTCAATCATATGCTTGTGATTTCTGCTAGAAAAATATGAACAAAATCAACTTATGTGAATAGACAAAAGATATATAAAGGAAAATATTTTTCTTAAAATCTGACAAATTAAAAGACAAAATATCACTGAATGGTAGAAAAAATGTTGACACACCTGAATTTTTTTTTAACTCCAGCAACAACTAAAAATTTCATTAATGGAATAATGAGATAAAATAAATAAAACATGCCACAGGTTATACTTGCTTTTATCTAATGAAGAATCTTGCTGTTCCATATCTGTATCATTAGAAACACTACATGTGTATATATGTGGTGATTCTGCAGGCTGTGAAAATGGTGACTGCTCTGTCATTTATAATCCATAAACTGTAAAAACTAAGTCTTTCTCATTTCACAGGTGAGAAGTAATATTCAGTAGTGCAGTATTCCAATAGCTGAAGTTGTGACCCATTGAAAAAAAATGAAGGAACATTATGAGGGATGAGTTCATGAGGAGGTGCCTGAATGAATGAATGAATGAATTGAGAGCTCCCATGAACAAAGAAATCTTCCAAGTACAGGCCTGAGTCATGGGTAGGAGGATCCAATCTACAAAGATAAAAGTGAACATCACAATTCTTTGCAATTGTGACAATGATTTGAGCAAATATTAGAGATAATAGAAGGGCTTAAAAGAAATAATCCTTACTACTGGAAGAGTGGCACCATTCTGGACCTGTATGATACAGCACTACAAACTAGGTTCTTGCATTCTAATACCTGTAAGAAATTTCTGTGGATGCTCAGTCTGAGTCTCTAAGTTTCTAAGCCCAATCTAAGTTTCTAGAGCTTAATTAGAGCTAGGCAAATCTGTGAAAAATTAGCAGTTGGAATTTTTCCTCTTCTCAGACACAATGTATGTTAAAAACACGTGATAAAAATCAAATCCCCACCAAGCATGAGGAGCAATGGAGTGCAAGTTGATTGCAGGGTTGTATAAAAGCTGTGTCTGAACTTGTCAGCTGAGTGTGCCCAGGATGGTACCTGGACTCAGAGGGCAGCTGACCCACCTCTACTAAATTCCCTCAGGCCTTGGGTGTCACATCTGATGGAAGGAACCCAGGCTGTGCTAACTCCCAATATGTGTCTAGGAATGGCTTGGGAGAGCAGGAGGTGGCACAGGCCAGCCTTGTGTTGGAGGCAACAGCTCCAGTGCCTGGGGATGCTCCTTTGTACTGCTTAATTTGCTAGGATTGGCACAATGAGAGAGACAGTCCTAAAATAATTGCTGAGTGTGTGTGTGTGTGTGTGTGTGTGTGAACTGTACCAGAGTCAAAGTGTTACATTTGTATTTTCTTTCTAAGCATGTGTGTTTAAATCCTGCAACCATTCCCTTGAACCACAGTCCCCAAAACTGGGTCCTGTGAATGGGGAGAGTGAATCTCTGGAGAGCAATTAACTGAGCAAGTACTTGTGGTGAACAAAAAGCAAGTGTCAGCAGGATTAATACCCAGATTCATACCTGTGCTCCTGCCCTCAGCCTGCCTGCCTGGCCCTGCTCCTGTGTGCCTGCCTCAGCTTACCTTGCTGCTGCTCCCACCTTCCCCACAGCCACAGGGCCTCTCTGAGCAGGGAGTTGCATCTCCCACCTCCCAGGCTCTATCTCTCTACCTGGCTCCTGCTCTCCTGAAGTCCCAGTTATTCCTCTTTCACCAGCTGGTCACATCCTCTTTTAGCTGCAGACTGCTTTTCCCTCTGGCTCAGGCCCATTCCGTTTGGGCAGCCAATATCTTTTTCTCCTCCAGCATCAAGCCTCAGCTTTCCCAGGAAACTGGTTCCTCTTTCTCTCCTTCCTGGAGCCTTTGAGTAATCTCCACTTCAGCACCAAGCCCAGAACACCCATGAAAGACAAATCTGCCTTGGCTGGGTGTCCTGGAGGCTGTGAGTCATGCTGAGGGGACAGTGCCCTCCCAGTCACTGGAGCAGTTTGAGCAAGATCAGAGAAAAGTGAATTCTTGGAAACTGTGCTGTGAGAATAGAAGTCTCCACCCAACAAGAATAAACTGTATTCTTCTTCCCAGAAATTAAAAAAAAAAAAGCATGAAGAACTGGTGAGATTTATCACAGGGCAGAAAAAATGCAGCTCAGAAGCAGGAACCAGCCATTGTGTCAAAACATGGCAGCACCAGATTTGTCTCTTCTGCCATCAGGAATTTTAATGCTGGTAAAACAACAGATTTCTCCAAGTCCTGCATCCTGAAATGATAGACACATTTAGGCAGCCACACTCAAACCAGACAGTTCCAGTAACAAATACTGCTTGAAGCAAAAACCCAGCATAGAAATATCTTAACTGTATAGACACACACTAAAAGAAACCAAAAAATAGAATATCTTGGACTGCCAACCCAACTTTTCATACCAAACCATGCTCACAATGTAGGTAATATGGATTACCTGAGCCAGCCCAGCCTGACACCACATGGGTCAGCACTACATTTGAAATGTTTATGCAAATGATGGGTACTCACATGATAAAGTTATCTTGGCTTTTTTTTAGCTGGTTCTCCCATATCAATACTGTCACACAGCCTAAAGCAATTGAAATGATTGACTAGCAAAATGTGCTAATAACGTTGATTATCTTCATTTATTTGCATATAATTCTTTGCTAATTTCTCTGCAGTAATTAGGACTGTGGCACATTGCTGACATGACTTTTTAAAACAAGAATGTGTTGAGTGATATTCAAACCTGTTTTGTGATTTCCAACTGATGTTTTCAATAAAGAGAAATCACCTTCAGGAAAGATATTTCTGAAGTGAATATGTATTTCTAGATTTTAAGCAATCATTAGAGGGAGATTTTGCTATCAATGTAGATGTTCAAATTCCAGAAGACATTTCTCTGGAGGCTACAGCTCAGTCAAGATAGATCACTGTTGCCAGTCAGGTAGGAGTTGTTGCCTGGGAAATATGGAAATGACCCAATGTTCTGTACTCAAAGCCCCAAACTAGTTGGAAGAAATACTGACAGAAAAAAATGCAATCCTGTAGTATCCCAAAAATTATATTTCAGTTTGCCATTTCACCTGTGGCATTTAAGTAAATCTACTGAGGTTGATAAATTACTTACTAATTATGAATATTGCATTTTGGTCAGCAATTCCTCCTGCCAAATCTTTGATCCTTTCGGGGACTACTTATGAGCATGCTACTTATGAAGGTTTTTAAAAACTTTTTTTATTTCTATCACCACTTTAAATTCATCTCTACTGTGCATTACTAGGTAGTAGGCACTGAAATATTTTATAGAGATAGCCTGGATGTTAGAGGCTATTCTTATCTCTTATTAACATCAGGTTAGCATACAATTCACAGGCTGGTTTTGTCTTGCTGTGTCCCTGCAAGACAAAAGAATAAAAGTCAAGGACAAAAATCTGTGTCCTGAAAATCATGACTGGACAAATGTAAACTTTCCTGAGTGCTTTGCCAGACACATGACAATTTTAAATAGAAGAAAGTGAACAGGTGAAGAAAGCCATCAAAGTCAGCAGTAATGCTGCTGCCTAAACAGTTTAGCTGTCTTTGCTCCATTTCTTCCACAGCTATTGCTGACTGTGACTACAGATAAGTTGAACAAGGATGGAGGTCACCAAAACAAGAAATGCCTTAATAATTAAGGGCTCAATACATTTCACAAATGCACCTTCTTCTGTATCTGCTGCCAAACAGCTGTGCATCTGTGATACCTTGTAAAAATAAATTAGGAAGCCTGAAAGGCTCTGTTCATAATCTAAATGTGGAACTGAGGATGCAGAATGAGGATGAAACTACTAATTACTCTCTCCAGGCTCATACTTGCAATATAATCAAATCTGTCTGCTGGGGCGATCAGCACTTAATCAATTGAAGTGTGATATAACCTTGCACTTGGTGCTAACATGAAGCTAGAACTAAAAAAAGCCCTGTCATTGTTACAAGCATATTTTCAAGGCAGAGAATTAGCAGGCTTTGCTCTCCAAAATAAGCCTTTCAACATTTAATTCCCTATAGCAGGCTGTACATATTTGTTAAGGTCTGTGCAGAGCTAACAGCTGAGCCTGTTGGTGCCAGCAAGCCCTTCCTCTTCTGCCCTGAGAATGGTGTGCTATAGGAATGCTTTGTTCCAGCACACTTCTCTGTTAGTAAAATGCTAAGCTTTAATGCAAGATGACTTATTAAGTAACAAGGTGAAACATTTTGTATTTTCCACGTTGTCATATCGTATAGCCTGAAGAAAATGTTAATCATGGAAAAGTTGTAGTGGTTTTTTTTTTTTTTTTTTTTGCTTTGGGTTTTTTTGTGTTTCTAAAAAAAAAAAGGAATATTTTTTGTTTTATTTTTGGTTTTGCTTTTGTTTTGTTTTTGCTTTACTTTGTTTTGTTATCTTTCCCCCTTTTTAAACTGAGACTATTCTTACAGCTGAAAACCTCTGTACAATATCAGCAGTCACTCAAAGGCTGTGTTTGGACAGTTAGCAAAATTTTGTGACTATGTATTTAAATCTCAGGGGAGCTTCTCTGCCTGTCACATCAGTAGCTGGCAGCTCAAGAAGAAGGTTTTCCACAAAGATTCACTTGTCCTTTAATTGTGGAGAAGTGAAATAACATCTGTCTGGGTTTTTTTTATGACTTCTACTTCCGAATTAAACAGGGAAATACAAGGACATGACAAAGAGAAAGATCTCAGCTTTCTGAATCTGTAACACTTTGGTTAGGTGATAGAGTGAAGAGTCTGTGTCAGCTCTGGTTTACTCAGATATGCTTTTGCTGTCCTCAAAACTGATTTTCCTAGTCAATGTCCATTTCTGGGCTTGGAGAGCAATACTGTGGAAAGGGACCTGGGGGTCCTGGTCCATGGCCAGTTGAACCTGGGCCAGCAGTGCTCTGGCAGCCAGGAGGGCCAACCCTGTCCTGGGGGGCACCAGGCACAGCACGGCCAGCAGGGCAAGGGAGGGCATTGTCCCACTCTGCTCTGCACTGGGGCAGCCTCACCTCAAGTGCTGGGGGCAGTTCTGGGTGCCACAATACAAGAAATACATTAAACCACTAAAGAGTGTCCAAAGGAGGGCCATGAGCATAGTGAAGGATCTGGATGGGAAGGTATATATATGGGGAGAGGCTGAAGTCAATTGGTTTTTTCAGCCTGGAGAAGAGGAGACTGAGGGGAGACCTCATTGTGGTCTTCAACATCCTCACAAGGAGAAGATGAGGGGCAGGCACTGATCTCTTCACTCTTGTGACCAGTGACAGGACTCAAGGAAATGGTCTGAAGCTGAGTCAGGAGAGGCTTAGGTTGGATTTCAGGAAAAAGTTTTTCACCCAGAGGGTGGCTGAGCACTGAAACAGCTCCCAAGGGAGGTGGTAACAGCACCAAGCTTGACAGAGTTCAAAAAATGTTTGGACACTCTCAGGCACATGGTGTGATTCTTGGGATTGTCCTGCACAAGTCCAGGAGTTGGACTCGATGATCCTGATGGGTCCCTTCCAACTCAGCATATTTTATGATTCTATGTTCATTTCCAATCAACTTTTGAGATAGTTGAAATACTGACTAAAAACATTTTGGTTTTGTCTGTTTTATTTTTAAAAACTGTTAAACTCCCACACATTAATTGGAAATGCTAAAACAAAGAAAAATATTGTTAATAACAAAGCTCTATATTGAAATTTCTAAAAGAAAGCTTAAGGATCGTGCTCTCCCTAAAGAGGATGATAACATGGCTGCTCTGCTCAAAGACTGAAAGAGAGATCAGCCTGGGGCTCCAGGAGTTTTCCAGTGAATGAAAGGCCTCCTGGCCTGATGCTCACCAGTCCCCGGTGCTCAAGACAACTGTGGTGTCAACAACATGTTTGCCTCTCCCAGGTGCCTGACCTTTCTCCATTTTGACTCTGGATTCCATCCACCTGGACATGACTCTTGTCTCAACAAACTCTGGAGAATAACTGACTTGCATGTTATTTGCATTTTATCACTCTTAGTGTAGACAGTCATTTGTGTTGGTTGTGTAAGATTACATCTTTGGTTTTGGACACCTTGGGTTCTGGAGAGAGGAGGGAGGAGCTAGTCTGGCTGTGCCATGGTGGAGAAATGGGTGCTCTGGCAGGAGTAGCTGGGATTGAGCTGGCTGTGCCCTATGGAAGGCAAACACGCTGGATGAGTTCTCATCTGCTGCCCAGGGTGGCTGATCACTTGCAGCTGTGCACAGCCAGAGCACAAGCCCCTGTTCTTAGCTGTACCTTCCTCTGCTCTGCAGGAGTGTGCATGACTTCATACAATGCAAGTGGGAGCATTTGGCCTAATCACTGTTTCTGCTGAAAACAAAATCTGTCAAGTGGTAAAGACAAAACCCTGTGCTGAAAAACCTCCACATTTTCTGCTTCTGTTTATTATGAAGTCTGCCTTATAAAGCAAGGAATCAGAATAAACTACGCTGGAAAAGACCTTTGAGATCAGCAATCCTAACCTGTGACCTAACATTACCTTGTCAGCTAAACCATGGCACTGAGTGCCTCATTAAGTCTTTTTTTAAACACCTCCAGGGCCAGTGACTCAACCATCTCCCTGGCAGCCCATTCCAATGCTGAACCACTCCTTCCGTGAAGAATTTTTTTCTAACATCTAGGCTAAACTTCCTGGTGCAGCTTGAGGCTGTGTCTTCTTGTCCTGTCACTGTCACCTGGGAGAAGAGGCTGACCCCCCTCCTGGCTACAACCACCTTTCAGGTACCTGTAGAGAGTGATAAGGAAGGCCAGCTTTATGCCACTACAGAAATGACCACACTACATTTCTCCCTTCTAACAAAGCCTGTGCTCTCAAAAAAAAAAAAAAAAATCCTACCAGTAGGCAAATATGAACACAAAGACATGATAACTTTGCTCATTCCTGTTTTGTCCTATCACCCTCTGTCAATAGCCAGACAAGTGAAACAACCTTTGTAATTAAAACAAACCAAACCAAACCAAAACAAACCCCAAAATAATTTCCTGTGTGCTTCCTTCTGTGGAACAGGAGGACATTAGAGGAGGTCAGCTGTGTCCTTGGTTTTTTATTTTTGTCAGCAAAATAAGAACATCAGAATTATGAAAATGTCCAAACTCAATCAAGTGTTCATTAGCATTCTGGAGAGTCACTTCAATTAAAGAAAACTCTTATTTTGTCTGCATCACTAGGGAAATGCAGACTAAAATTGGAACGTAAATGTGGTTGTATTTTAGAATGATTTAATGTGACAATCTTTCTATTTGCAAATGGCCCAGCAAAGGGTCACAGTTTAACATCAATTCACAGAATAAAATGCAAGTTCAAAAACATGTCAGAACAATTTGCAGGATGTTTTTCAATTATCTGGCAAAGAACACATGGTGATTTCTTGTGTTATTTCATTTTTCTTTGAGACTTTGTATGCTGCCAGTCCTGAGCCATGAGTTGTTTGCATTCTTAAATTCCAGTTTGGGAAGTTCACTAAGATACTAGCAAGAAGCTCTAGCAAAGTTTCCTTCCATTTCCAAACCACTTCAGTGTCTTTTCCCACTGATGGGATAAATGGGCTGAGCATTTTCAGCTGCATCTCAGGTAAAAGCAATGAAAATCAAGCCCTTAAAGCTCTGATTTTCAGAGTGCTTAACACTAACTCTAGCTGGAGATAATTGAAGCTACTGGTGCACTGTAACCTTGAAAACTTGAAACAATGCTCTCTTTGTGAGGAGGATGGTCCTTGGATTGTCAAACTTTCCTGGAGATGTGAGGTAGGATGACTTTGCACATTCTGCCTAAAGCTGGACTATGTTTTAAGTTCTGTCTGCAATCTGGTTGATCACAGTTTAATGGGCTTTTCCTCTCCTCCGTGCAATGATGGTTAAGAAAGCACTCTAGATATTCTGTAAGTAGGTACAGTAAATACCCAGTAAATAGGTACAGAGGTTCTGGCCAGCCTGAGGCGTTTCCCATTGGGGGTTGGGTGGTGGGGAAGTGCCTTCTGCCCTGGAGGGAGAGCAGCCTGGTTGCTGCTCCCTCCTTGCTGGGGCTGTGTGTCACACACGAGCGTGTGCCAGACTCTTGTGTGCACTGGGGTCCTGATCTTGTGGCACTGGTCACTTCCCAGGCAGTCCCCACTTTGCCACTGGCATGAAGAGCACTGCCTGCTCCATCACACTCTCTGCAGCACAGCAAAGCCAGGCACATTTTGTAGCTCTTAATTTCTTTTGTGGGGAAGACATTAGGAGGTGGTATTCCCGTGTGTGTGTCAGTCATGCCTGTTACTGTGAAAATGCTACAGAATCCCTGACCTGTTCTCAGGCTCTCCACCTCTGCCATTGATGTGCCC
Source organism: Haemorhous mexicanus (assembly GCF_027477595.1). Classification (NCBI taxonomy): domain Eukaryota; kingdom Metazoa; phylum Chordata; class Aves; order Passeriformes; family Fringillidae; genus Haemorhous; species Haemorhous mexicanus. The sequence continues at coordinate 17,962,085 of NC_082341.1, read as the reverse complement.
ATTTACAAATCCCTTGGCTGTTCCCCCCATCTGGGGCTCCAGAAAAGAACCAGGACTTGCTGGCATCAATGCCATGAAATAGTGCCAGCCAGTATTACTGAATTCAGCAGAAGCAGAGCAAGGTTTGAACTCTGAGCTCTGTAACTGGCAGTCTGTGCTTACTACAAAGCAAAAACCCAAAACTTAAGCTACCCTCTTGATATCTGATGTACTCAAAATTGAGAAGTATTATAGAATCACAGAATTGTTAAGGTTGGAAAAGACCTTTAAGATCATCAGGTAAGTCCCACTGTTAACCCAGCACCACCACCATACCCACCACTGAACTATGTCTTCAATGAAAGAGATGAACTCCATCTGCACCAAAAATCAATATGCCAGGGTCAACATAACTGGCCAGCAACCATGAAGGCTTGAAGGCATGTTACATTTAGACCTCCTGTTGAAGCAGTTCTCCTGTGTCAAGTTGTTCACTTCTTTCACAAGGGATCTTTCAGCTTTGAAGTGTGGAACTATAAAGAGCCTCTAAAATAATACCATCACTGTCATAGTCCAGTGGGGTTCTGTGCTCACTGTCTATCAGTGTGGCCCATACCAAATAGGTTTACTGTACTAGACTAAAAAATAAAAGTATTTTACTAATTGTGAATCTTAAAAGCTGGAGTGTATTGACTGAGCACGAGAAAGTCTAAACCTGTACAGCCAAAATATTAGTTTTATCCATTATCTTCTCTCTGATAGCAGCCCTCTGTAGATGCATTGAGAGGAGTACAAAGCCAGGGAAGCCATAAACCCTTCCCCAGCATAATATCTCAGCTTCTGATGAACCATGGCTCCTCAGCTACACATTTTTTCTCCATATTTAATAGACCTGGATTGAGTTTTTTACTTATCCTGTTTGACTCATCAATTTCTGAAGCCTGGGAAACTCTGGTGAAAGCCTATAGAAAGACTTTTTGCAGCTGTGTGCTTTATTTCTTTTATTTGTTTTGAATTTGCCGTCTTTTGTCTTTGATGCTTTCTGATTCTTGCACTAGAAAAGACAATGAACACAAGATCCTCGTTTATGTTTGCTATCCTCTTGTGATTTCACAGACTTTTTTACAGTCTTTTTCAGTCACCTCTTTTCAGACTGCAAATGCCTGATCTATTTAATCACTTTAGATGCAGAAACCACTTGGTACCTTTGTCATCCTAATACTCCACTTCTGAACCCTTCTCAGACCTGCTGCACCCTATGGGGATGGGTGGATCAGGACTGCCTACAGGATTCAGGGTGTGGTAGCCCCATACCTATGCAGTATGGGATGATGTTCTCTCTCTCCTTTCTCTGTTCCTTTCTTAATAATTTCTCACATTCAATTTGCTTTTTTTTTTTTTTTTAATTACTCCTGAGCGTTGAGCTCTGACACTTTCATAGACTCTATTATATTTCTAAGATCTTATTCCTGAATGGTAAATTAAAGACTGCCACTGTGTATATAAAGTTAGGATTGTTTTTCTTGTACATGCTACTTTACATTTATCTGTTTTGAATTTCATCTGCCACTTAATCATCCAGTCAGTTTGTTTCTTGCTGTTCTCTCTTTTTTTTTTTTTTCCCCCCACGAGCTAAATTCTTATCAACAGAAAACATAGCCATCTTACTGTTCACCTCCTTTTCCAGGTAATTTAGAAGTGTGGAACAGGGCAGACTTATCACATACCCCAGTAAGACTCTACTGATACCTGCTCTGCATGGAGAAAATTGGTTGTTTATTCCTGTTCCTCCTTTTGTAAACTTTAACTCTTTACCTGTCCCTCAAAGAAGTTCCTTTCCTATGTTGTGTTGGATGAGTTTTTGGTGAAGGACATTGTCAAACACTTTTCAGGAATTCCAGAGACAGACTGAATCACAATCAGTATGTGCAGGATAGGGTAGGAAATGCTTGTTCACTATCTCTTCTCGTACCTAAAGTAGGGGACATTGAAGGACACTTCTAGAAGGCATATTTAGAAAATAAAAAAGCAAAATGATTCTTCAGGCAATTTTTAGCTGGCTTTCAAATTTTGTTGCCACACTTAATGTGAATAGTATTTGTTATTTGTGAATTCAAGGGATAGTCTGGTCTCGTTCACAGATCACAAATCCACTGAAGGTTACCAAATGTATAGAAACAAAGGCTGCCTAAAGCACTCATGGAAGTTAGAATGGTTGGAAACCCTGGGAGTATTCATCAGGAACATCCTGTACATCTGTCCTGGTTGTCTTCTCTTTCCTAGGCATTCACTTTAGGAGACAGGATTCTTAGCAAACCCAGCCTGGCCATTCCTCTGCCTTTTTGTGCCCATGTTCTTAACTGGGTCTATTACTGGATGCCTTCAGAGAATTCTGTCTGGTTTGCAAGACCTGACTCTCCTCTTTGAAAGCTCCTTCCCTGGAGGGAGCTGGGGTTCTGTGCTTTTCCAATATCCTCTTAAGTCCTGCCCATGCTCCTGATGCAGCTGCCAAACCAGGAGGTGCTGCAGCTCTACAGATGCACCTTGCAACTCATGAAAATTCGTCATTGCTTTTGCCATCCTCCATTCCTGCTGTGCAATGACAGCTCTAATGCCTTGCAGCTTTCTTTAGTAGGTCAGCCTTTAAATCATCTGGACCTGATGATTTTTTACCTTAATTTTGCCAATTTCTTCTATAGATTCTTCAAATGAACTCACTCTGAAGTAGTTCCTTTGACATCTCCTCTCTGATGCATGAAGAAAGGTTCCAGCCCAGACATTTCCCCAAACTCCTTCAAGGCTGTAAAAAATCATTTAATTTTCCTCCTCTGCTTTATCTTCTCTGAAAGTTCCTTTTGTACTTTGATCAATTAATGGGCCTACAAACTCTATAGCTTCCTGCTCCTGATGTGTTTGAAGAAATGATTAATTATGAGGTTTTTACGCCCTCTGAAAACTGTTCTTCAAACTCTTTTTTACTGGCCTGAAACGAGGAACAAGAGAACTTTGCCGAAGGCATTAATTTTGATCTTTTTTCTTTTTTCTTTCTTTTTTTTTTTTTATTTGTACTTCAGTAAAGAAAGGAAAATTCTTATTGATTTGCATAATCCTGAAAATATATGGGTTTTCAACTGAACGCACTTCTACACCAAATTTCTTACTCTTTTGGTCCTACATACATATCTATAAAAAGTTATACAGCATATTCTGTTTTTTTTTCTGTAAAAACATTTTTGCATTTCCTCTGATGCATTATTGTATGCTAAATAACTAGATGCCTTTTTCTTTATGAGTGTGCCAAGTTGCTTCTATGAAATGCACAGAAGTAATATTTTAGTCTTCTCTTTCTTTAGCTAGATGAAACTGCTTGGATGCCTTTCCTCTCACCTGCTAATATCTGACTTGTAGCTCACTTTATTGCTCATGCCATAAAGTGAGCTACAAGTGTTCTTCCACAGACCCCTTTGCACCCCCATGTTGGCTTCTGGCTGATATTTGCTGTTTAACTTCACGTACTTCTGGTTTGGCTCTTGCCCAAACCCCAGTCTGGGGATTTGACTATTCCTTGACTGACAATAGTCAAGTCCTTTGTTTGTTTAAGCATTTCCTTGTTGGTAACTTGACTACTCTGCTCAGCTCCTGGTATAGAGGCTGTTGTGAATTAAAATAATCTCCTGGCTCTTGTTCTGTGCTGGGGTGTGTTGTGGTGGGGCATGCTTCAATTCTGCCTGCTGATGGCAACAATCCTCTCTTGTTGTGTAGTTTTATCTTTGTGCCTGCTGAGAGAAAGCTTCTATGTTCCTCTGTGTCCTACCTGAAATGTTCATATTCCCAGAAATCTTCCCCTGATCATGCCTTTATTTCTGCTCCTTTCTGGTTATTCACAATGTAAGTGAATTCCCAGAATTTCTCATTTGCTTTTGGATATTCAAAATCATTCAAATTTTGCTGAATTTGGTCTTGTTGAAACACATTATCTACTCTGTTACTCCTGGCTCTGGAGGTTTATCTGTACATGCACAGAAACTGGGAGGAGGGTTAATGCAGTGGCAAAATATGGCTCTTCATGTTTCAGAGAAGGAACTTCACATTTCAGTCCCAGGAACTTCACAGTGTCCCTGCCCCAGGTCTGTCTCATGGGCCTGTTCATGGGCAGCCTGAAAAGGCAATAGCCAAAAAAATTGTCACTTTTTAATCCTGTTGTGCTCCTTTTTTCACTCATGATTTTTCCTGATTGACAGCACCTGCCTTCTCACTAGAAGATTATTACTCTTACCTAGTTTGCTACTCTAACTATCTTTTGAGGTCACTGTATTCCATGAAGTTCTCTTTCTTAAATTAATATTATCAGAGATGTTGTGCCCACCTAGACTTTTTAATGACATTAATTTTTGTCAAGAATAAGATTTTCCTTCTTGGAAACCTGCTTTTTCTTAGCTACTTCCCTGTGTCTGTTTTAATTTGTGATAATATCACTCGTTAACATTTTCTGACACTGACACTAATAATATACTATTTCTCATCTTTCAGATTGCCATTCTTTTGGCAGTTTGACAGTAAAATAATCTTTGACATTAGCAGAAGCAAGGCATCTACCCTGTTGAGCGCTTCTAAGATTTTCTTTAGTTGCCTAAATGTATCTAAGACTTAGGTACCACTTTTCTAGAATTAATCAATTCCATCTCGTTCTACCTTGTTTTATTTACCTAATTAGGAGAAAAAAAAAAGATTTTTTTTTTTTAAAAGCAAATAATGTAGTACAATTTAAATACTTAACCTTCTAGGAAATTAAGTCATTGTGTATTTGCAATTAAAAATCACCAAACCCAAAGTGTATTGGAATCTGAGCTTTGATCTGAGTGTCAGAATGAGATTTGTAACTCCTTCATATCCGTGGCCATTGGGATTCTGTTGAACTTTGAGGTTCTTGAGTCAAAATGTTTCTAAAAATAAATTTGCAGAAGTTTAGAAGTCTGCTTTGAAAGGTGTGACAGCAGAACAGACTGAAGAAGGACTAAATATAATACCTTCACCCTTTCCATTCTGCTGCCCTTAGATGTGCAAAGCAGAGCTGGGCAGACCTGTGCCTCTATGAAGTTGCAGGGGGGGAATCTGCCTGAACAACATTTCAGATGTGGTACTGTGGGGTCTGAGAATCTCTGCTGATGGCCTCCTAAGGGTGAGCATGTTTGCTCCTTGGCTTTTGTGGCTCTGGCTATGGAAGTGTATTTTTGCTTTGCTCAGTTGGTAAACTTAGCAATGCTTTATGCCTAGAAGTAAAAAAAAAACACCACAACAAACAAAATTTCTGCTTGAAGGAGCTAGCTTTAGTACTTATTCATTGAGTGTTGATTCAAAACCGAACCAAATTGTCATAAAACACAATCACCACCTCTGTGAGAGACAAGAGTTTCAAGGCTTATCTGAAGCAGAAGATGCATTACGGATCTCTGTCTCGCCAAGAGATACGCGTACATTCACCCTGCCTTGTTTTCCAGCCCCTCTTTTAGTGCCCCTTTCCCCTTGGAAACACTTGGCTGGCTCCTGGAGCACCAGCTGTCAGAGTGGCTTGGTCTCAGCTCAGAGACCTCCTCCCTCTGAGCCCTGCTCACCATAATGTTTTCTGACAGGGGAAAGCTGGTTATGGCTCCCTCTGCACTTACCCACACTGCTCTGCTCAGCTGCACAGAGCATCCTGGGCACTCATTTTCAGATGATAAAAGTTAGCTAATTGCTACAGCAGGATCATTCTTGCACTGTGGATGGGCTTTCTTTTATTGCTTTGTTCTTCAGCATGTGTGAGGTGGCCCTGGAAGGACTGGGGTCCCATTAATCTTGTATCTGTACAAATCTTTAATGAGATGCTGTTCCCTGCTACACAGCTTGCAATCTACAAATGTCTTATGACAGATGATGAAACCCAATCTACAGAACAGAAGCAAAGGGATTTAATTGAATGTCACACCCACAGAAGCCAAAGGGCAAAATCCTGGCCTCACAGAGGTCACTGGCCAAGCTCCCTTTGGCTTTAGCAGTGCCAGGCTTTCAACGAGAGCCTTTGCAGCACAAGGATTTGTATTCTGCTCACGTTGACCTATTTCAGGTCGAAATTCCCTTTAGCAGTGCTCACTAAGCCATTGGGCTTGCTGGTAAACCTTAACGTGTTTAGCCAATGCAAGCTGACAAGGGCATGACATCATTAGCCAAGTTGCACATCCCACTGACCTTACCATCATGGCTTAATCCGCTGGGGTCTGTCATCCCTAATGGTTTGGTTTGGCAGTGCTTTGCTGCACTTGTGTATTCACCTACTAGAATCTGTTAAGAAAACATGGATATACAGAAGCTGCTGTGTGTCTCTGATGGCATGTGAATTACAGCAAAGTTTAACAATACTTTACGCTGTTTGTGGACTAGCATATTGACAGCTCTGTCTTGTTTTCTGATATCTGAGTAATGGATTTCTCAAGTCTGATATTATGTGAATTGTGTCACACAGAAATTACCACATTTTGAGAAAACTTGATATATCTACTGAGAAGGTGATTTAGTATGATTTCACATCTATCATGTTTATCTTTCAAAATTTCACACCATTTTACAGGCATCATTACCCTGATTTATTTTAGAGAGCGAGAACTAAAGTTGCACACTGACAGGTCTGACCAGAAACCATTATTTCACTGATTAGGTCTCTCTTTGCTAGCAGAAGGAAGAGTGAGTGTCACGTCTCCAGTCGAGAGCTGAAGTATTGCAGGACTGCTCTGCAGACCAAGCACACAAGCAGATCGCCTTCTACTAGGAAAAACAGAAGCAAGTACCATAAATTCCAGATCATCATGTGTACTCTCCTCCACATTCCATAGAAAAAATCAAAACAACAAAACCAAAACAAAACCAAACAACTAGAAAAGAGAAGAATCAATGCCACCTAAGATAAATGATTTGGGTAGTTGGGGGAAAAGAGGGAGCATATAGACCTGTTCCTCAGGCATTCCTAGTTGAAACATCTTTCAGCATTCCAAGTAATCTCTAGTCCTGCCCAGCAAGCTGCATCCTGGGCAGGAGAGTGGGAATTTCATTGCATAAAAGATGAACTAAGTTTTACAGCTATTTTTCCGAACTCCTTACATTATTTTCGTTAAAAATTTGTCTGTGTGGGGAGTGGTTGCAGAAGAAATGCAGAGGGTGAATTCAAAGGGCAACAATCAGTCTATACTCATTCCCAGTGTGGGTTAAGCTGAGCACACAGGCACAATTTCACCATGGATTAAGAATGTCCTCCTGAAGAGTTAGTACGCAATAACTATTCCAGGCTATTTCCCCAGGTAGACAAGCCTAAACATCTGATAAATAGGCCTATTCCTTTTCCTCTTAACCAATTAAGTACTTATTTTAGAAGGATAAAATGAATTATCACATAACTATTTCACTGCAGTATGTCTTACTTAGAGCATTAATGTCACAAAAAGTGAACTACTGTCCACAGATTGGAAAAAAAGATATTAGTGTTTTGCATGTACAAGCAGAGATATCTCTTGACCTTATTTTATTTTGGGTACAGATGATGATGTATTGTTGTTTTTGCAACACTTCACATTTATTTCGCAAAATAAATCACATAATGGTCTGTCATAATAGCCCCAGTAGCGTGACAGGAAAAAAGAATTGGTAGAGCTACACTTCAGTGCACAGTGAAATAGCTAACAATTTGTTAAATATCCCATGAGTGGATTAAATAGGCATATGATCAGTTATGTGGCTGCCAAGCCACAGCAGGAACCAATTAGAATTCACCAAAAATAATTTAGATGAAAACTGATGAATCTATCAAAACCTAATTAAATTTATGGAAAAAAGCAAACATCTTGTTGACAAATTATATAACCAACAAGCTTCTCTGTAGAGAGTCTACAAAGGATGGCCACTGAAAGTAGAACTGCATTATTTGATCTTGTTTGAAGAGTACTGAGTTTTTTAACATGTAATGTTCTTCCTATTTAATTTTCAGGTAAATCAGTCACATAAAAGTGAGTCAGCTGGCTTTACATGAAGAAGCACAAAGTTATTCAGCAAATTGTAACTGTTGTTAATTATTTCATGGCTTGTCTTATGTGAAACACGTAAGAGTCTATGGAGGGGATGGGATTTGAATGGAAAGGAAAGATGCTATAGACAGGGAGCTCTTTCAAAGATCTGATTTTATATAATGAACTAGAAAATACGTTGATAAATGCGACAGAGCTCAAGCTCTTTAATACTGAGATATCTTCTATGGTATAATGTTGGGGTAGAGGATTGTTTTTATTGAAATCCTGGGTATTAGGCCACCAAATGGTGAAGCAAGTCTGTGTGAGAATGAGCACTGAGATACCAGCAACAAAACCCAGAAGGCAGAAAGGCAAGACACCTCTAAATCAGAGCTTTCAGCTGCAGTAAATAGATAAGCTGCCTTTAGAACCAAAAAGACAGGGACGTGCATGGTTATTCTCATTGAAATCCTGCAAAGAGTCAGCCAGAAACAGGGCTGCTGATCATCTTACTCCAGCAACGTCAGGATAGATATTTCTAAAACGTACCTTACACTCCAGTTGTTTCTCAGATATCTGCACTGTTCATTCTCCCATGAAACTGTTGTACATTGTGACCTATAACCTGAGCTTTCTTTTCTCAGAAATTCAGTTTTCCCAGTGCACCAATGCTTTTGTGCTGTATGTGTTTTGTATGACTAATCAACACAACAAAGACATAGCTGAGTATTACTCAAGACAGAGATTTCCCTCCCCATGCTATTCCAAAATGAAGCTTACGGCTGCCAAGAGAAGAAAGGTGATACGTGTTTCTCATCTGTGCCTGGGCTTTTTTGGTGGCCACATGGGAAAGTGCTAGCACAATGTCTGATTAATCTCTCTTGAAACTGGGAAGTTAGCAGTGACTTTCCTTCTACCTTTTCCCCAAATTGAAGACAAATGAGAGATCCAATCCTTAAATACAGGTAATAATATTCTTCCAACTTGAAGAGTCTGAATATTTACAGAGTAGGTATCTATGAAAATCAAAATGCAGAAGAGTATGTTCTGTCATCATTGCTTGAATGTTAATGTTAGCCAGACTCCTGTGTTACATAAAGATGTCTGAATTACTTTGTATAAAATATTCTTACAGTCTAAGGAGACAAGTTAAAGTGAACATGTCCTAATGCATGGATCCATAACAAGAAGTACTTGCTTTCTCTGGGAAAAAGAGCAGTCACACATGCCTCATTTTCTGATTTTTCTTGCTTTTACTTGTTCTTGGTGGTTTCCGTGGTACTCTGTGGGGAGGAGGAGACTTTTTGCACGTTTATCCCAGGCACAACAACGTGTGTCAGCACAGGGGGTGCAGAAATTATGTACAGGGTCATACAAATGGATGACACACTGTGCAACTTCCCAGCATGCCTAAATAGCCATGAGTGAGCTTCCAGTGGAAAACACCCAACAGACAAGCTGTGAATGTGTAACATCTTCTCAGCACTTAACAAGGCATCACCTTGAGCTAAAGAGGATTGCTGCCCTTTTCCTCCTTGTTCAGACCCATCCCAAGCCATAATTCCCTTACACTACTGCAATGAGAACTTCAAGGACCAGGAAAAACAAGCTTTTGCTTGGGACATAACAAAATCCAGGAGCACAGTCTTTCATTAGGAATTTCCCACTGGTGGGTTTTTGGTTTTTTCTTGGTTATTTTTTAATGACTGTTGGATTAGCAAGTCTAACAGAAGCTGAAGAGATCTTCTAAAAATGGGGCTGTTTGGTCCTAAACCTGAGATTCCAAACTCCTCTTGAACAATCATAGTGTCTGCCCTGCTCTGCTCAGATGTAAAGGACAGCCTACTTCTCTGTAAGAAGGAATTAGATAAAGATTTGTTGTGATTATTTTAAGCCCCAAACTAATGTGCTACGTCTTGTATTCCTTGATGTATTTTGAATTATTAATTACATGAGACAGAATTTCCAGACATTTGCATTATCACAACTGGATTTTAACATATTTTTTTCACGTTAAGGTCATGTGACAGGTTGGACATTAGGAGGAATGCCTTCACAGAAAGGCTGGTTAAATGTTGGAATGGACTGACCAGGGCAGTGGCAGAGTCAGTGTTCCTGGAGGTGTTCAAGGACAGAGTGGACATGGCATGGTCCAGTTGACATGGTGGTGTTTGGCCAGAGGTTGGACCTGATGATTTCAAAGGCCTTTTCCAACCTGTGGATTGATTCTGTGATTCTGTAAATGTGAAGTTCTACGATTGAACTAGAAATATGCCCTTTCCATATCCAAGGGTTAAATTTCATGCTTTGCTGCTGAAGAATGCACTTCAGGAGAAATGGAAGAAAACTCCTTTAGGCTCCTTTTAAAGCACATATCACCTTTTCCTGCTGGGGCTGGTGCAGGCGGGTGAATAAGGGCTAAGCAGCAACTGAAATACTTGCATGTCTTGTGGTGGATTTCATATAAGATGGTGCCAATGTGTCTCACATCTATCTCCTACCAAAATTTTTGATAGTTCTTGAAGACCTTTTAAATCTACCTCTCCTATTTTTTGTAAGCAGAATGGGTCTCAAAGCTAGACCACTGGACACTAATAATGTGCAAAAGTTTCTTCTTAAAAGAAGCTTTGTTATCTTTTTGGAGAACTAAACAGAAACAGCTTGGTGTATGCACCAGCCTTAATGTAGGAAATTTTAAAATGTCTCCTTGATAAAGGCACTGCATGGTAAGGTATGGGAACGTATTACAGAGCATCTTTAAAAGAGATGGAAAGTTCATTTTTTAAAATTACTGGATATATTCCTGATAGGGAGCTTGATATATACCAAATAACATCAATAAAACTATAGCCATTGACTTCATTAGAAGGATGCTCAAACTAATTATTTGCCACTGGTTTTACATCTACAGTTAATTTTGAGCTTAATTTTCAGAGGTACTAAGTGCACTCCCATAACCCATTGATTTCAAGTAATGTTTTGGGTGCTGGGCACTTCAAAAAATGAGGCTGCCTTATCTACAAATTCAGTCAAATTGTTAATCCACATTGGAATTAATGGACTAAGCTAACAGAATCTGCAAATAAATTGGAAGCAGTGAATAATTGTGTCTCCTGATGGTTCTGGAGAGCTGCCTTATCTAACCAGCCCCATCCATTTTTTCACCTGCTCTGACAACAGGCTGCCAGGCGTGGGCTGCTCTGCAAGGCAGCAGCCTTCTGCTAGGACACTTTATGTCACACAAAGATATATTCAGTGCTTAAAGTGAGCCTATTATTAATAAACACCAACACATCTCAGGGGTGCTATTCATCTTAGCACCATCCTCGTAAAATCTTTTTATTGTTTGTGTGATACGTTCTCAAGATATTAACATTTTTATGTGGCTGGAAAGAGAAGAAAATGCCTGAATTTCACTCTGTGAACTCAAATCCAAAAGTGGCCAGTGCAGAAACTGTATAAAATTGGATAATATGTTTACAGAAAGAGCTGGATGGGTAACAGAGTTGGCAAAGACATTCAGCTTTTACATAATTGGCTCAGATACTTTCCAAGTCAGAAGGGTTACTGAGGCTTTACTGCCTGCGAGTGGTTTTGCAAAACCTGTGAAATTTATCAGAAAAGGGACATTGCCCACCAGAGGAAAAATACCAACATGCATAACATTGCCTGGTATAATGGGAAAATTTGGAGGATTTAAACCAGAGGCAGCCAAACAACAAATGAGGTTTCAGGTACTTACAGGATCCTGGAAGATCTGGAGTCAAATGATGACTGGCTTCCCTACCCTAACTGAACAGCCTGGTGGTTCAGACACCTGGATAAACAGTAATAATTAGCTCTTTTGTTGATGTATTAGGAAAAAAAATTGTATTTCAGCATTTTTAATTTACTTTGGGTTGGAATAAATGATCTTTATTTTTAATGGGATATTCTCAACTTCCATTTCCAACATTTCCAAATATTGCTGAACATTCTCTTTAAATCATTTTTGTCGAAATAATTTCTTGAAAACTTTAAATTTCATATTTTAAAATATACATGAACCTATTCTACAACAAATGGAGAAACTTGATGCATGGTTAAAAAAGAAGGCTGAAAAGACAAGAAGTTTAGAGTAAGACCATATTTATTTTTCCTGGTTGTTTTAGTATATGAAGCCATAGAAGAGAAAAAAGCTAAACATATGCTATATTAACAGATGTTAAATAAACTGCAAAATAAGGATAAAGAACAAGTGAATAAAAGGAACAAGAAACCCACAAAATACAGCAGCTTGTTTATTTGAGTTAAGTGAAAGCAAAGCATTCACATGTGTATAATTTCCCAAAATATTCTGCAAGTGTCAAGAATTTGTTATTTTCTGTGCTTTTCTGTTCTTGATTTTCAGAGCTAAGTGCAGTAAAGATGTACAAATTTTTGAGTTCTTACTGTTGTTTTGCTCCTATTAAACAGAGTAAGGAAGTAAAACCCTTTCAATATTGAATACTCAGTTACCGGTCTTCCTGCAGGCCATTTGGAGTCCTTGTGGCTGTGAGGGAATTGCATGGCAGACCCAGGTAAGCCTGGCTGAAATAGAATGTTCAGCAGGGAATGCTCAGGTATTGGGAACTCTCCGTGTTTGAGTGCTCTAAGCTACAGCATCATTTTCCTCTTGCTTGTGCTGTTTCTGTCCTATTCAGGCTGGATTTCACTCAGCTGCACGTCCCTCAGCATAAGGAACAACCTCCCTGGGCCCAGTGCCCCCAGTGGCACAAGGATGGCCAGGGCTTTGGCTTCTACCAGAATCTGTGGTGACAGTAATGAAAAACTGAGGCTGTCCTCTCACCTGCAGCAATTTGGTATTGAAGCTTTGACCCCAGTGTTATCTATTAGGCACAGATCATTCTGATAGCAGTTATCACATGGATATAACCATTGCCTCACTCCCTCCCACCTGCCCCATACCTTTAACAGAAGCTGTCTGTATGGATAAAGGTTTGTGCTGAGAAAGTCCTGCTCAGTCATGACGTGAGTAATGACTTCCAGACCTGAGTGTGGAGGGACTCCAGGCTTGGAACAAGGGTTTGCCTTACTGGCATTTCTCTTCAGAATATGTAGCAGATCTTTGACAGCCAGATCTGTGATAGAATGCAATTAAATTTATCAGGTTCCAAAATTCAGAAGAAATCTAATTCTTCTACAATTTTTAGTAGTTCCACAAGAATGTCTGACAGAATTTGCAATGTGTGCTACAGCAATGAATATCAGTCTGTGTTTGGAGAGAATTTTGAACAGCAGACTGCTACCTCAGACAAGGTGAGTTTGCTATCAAAGCAGTGGGGCAGTGCAGTCAATGTTACCCTTTGTGAAACACTCCACAAGCCAGCAGAACATAACCAAGCAGACAAATAGTTATGTCTCTCTCCTTTGTGTTAGGCTGTGTAGTGCCCCTCAGAAGGCCCTGCAGCAAAGAATGATTGATGCATGTAACAGTGAATTTCCTCCTGCTCCTCGAGGACAGGAGCACTTGCTGTGCCTTTCCCTTCATTTTTTGTGGTTCACCATGCTCTTTGCTTCATGCTTTCCTTGTCCTTGAGCATAATCAAAATAGTACAGGCTGTCTGTAGCCTCAAAGTAAGGCAGATAATTTAGAAAATGTTTTCACATATTCTTTCTTCCCTGATTATTCATTTGACCTCAGATTATTTTGGTTTCTTTTTGGCATCTAATAGTAAAGACTAATGCAGCTAAAGTCAGCCCCTACAAAAGATATGTGAAAAGCAACATCACATTTTTAGACTGAGAAGGGTGCTTGTCTGGATGGTACAATTTAAAAAAGTCTCATTTGCCTGCAATAAAATATTAATTCAATACTTTCCATTTGCTGTTGCATTTCCTTCTGTGCAGCATTCTTTCATACAATTCTGGTATGTTCTAAAAATGCTACCAACCTAAGAGGAAAATCATGCCTCTAAAAACTTCTTGCTAATGGAATATTAAAATTACAAGTCAGTTGTCTTAAAACCACTGAGTAACAGCACTTTCCTGTTTACCAAAAAACTACTCTTTTCAAATGGCTTTATCTTCCTCTCAGATCTCTTAGCCTACTGGCCTGGGGGAAAAAAAAAAGAATAAATAAATAAATAAATAGAATTATGTGGTGTGGCCAAAGCCAGAATCTGCATTGGATGCCTCTGGGAAGACTGAACAACATTTCAATAGTACCAGCACTCAGTACCTCATTGTGATTTTCAGCTGAGACTACTGGTGCTTAAAGAATACCTATCTAGGTCACAGTAGTATTTTTTTTTATCCATAGCAACTTTTGTATGCCCAAACAAATAGAATGAAGCTTAAAAGGCAGAAAAAAAAGAGCAGCTTCTGTGTCATCAGAGTTTGTCTTGAGAAACTCAGTCATCTCTATGGTTCCATAAGAGCATGACATGTACACAGCATATCCACAAAACCATGTGTGTGAAGGCAGCCTATCCAAAAGACAAAAGCTTTTCCAGTCTTGGCAAAATAATTTGGTTTGACAGTTGACATGGGAGCCATTTCAAGGTAGCTGGGCACAGGAAACTGCTGGAATGTCATGCTGTGCCTTTAAACTGAGTCCTGACGACATTGTTATCATGTAGTGAATTTTAGAATGGTAGAAAATACATCTTTTGTTGCAAGTTTATAGCTGAATTGGTGGCTGCCTTCTGATTTCAAATGGTGTGTTGTTGGGCAGGGATGGTAACCAAACACACCTGTGCAATTCTTTGGGCATCACCGAATCCAGCATTTACTGATTTCTGTGGATCAAAAACACTAGGAACCAGTACAAACTGCAGACCAATATACTACAGTGTAGATATTAAAGTGCAAACTATGTAATATTTCTCCTTTAGCTCCAGGCACAAATGCAATTTGAGAAACATTTTCTGCTGAAGAACCTTCAACGTCTTACTACTTGTTATGGAGGCTGAATGTACAATTTTTAGCTTTGAATCATGTCATCACTGTCACCATTCAAAAGACAGCATGTCATCTTGGCTTAGTGTATGAATTATGTAGAAACACAGTTTTAGTACATTATTTTCTATAGTAATCACATATGCAGTCTTGACATCCTTTGTGTTCTCATTAGCCTTTTGTAAATAACAATCCCTATAAAGCAAACAGGTATTGTCAGTACTTATAAACTACTTTGAGATGTTAATCAGTAGTTAATAATTGAGTATATAAAATTAATCTTGTACCATTAGCCACTTTTACAAGAGCTTCTTTTTTGGGAGCTGGAGCTCCAAGTGTTGATATAATGATTTCCTGTTTTCATGATGGTGCTCCATCTCCAAACATTCTCTACTCAGAGCACTATCTCAATTACTCAAAATATAAAACAGCATATTTTATAAATCTAGAAATAAATGTATAAGCACATAATTTTATGCTTGATGTTTTTGTCATAGGCTTCCATAAGTCAAAAAAGACACCATTAGTTTTAGCATTTTATCACAGGTGCTTCTCTTTGGATGGGAACTGCTAAATCATAAGGTAAGAGTAATGAAATTGGATGAGAGCAGAGGCCCACCTGACTTAGTACACTTTCTCTAATAGTCAGCAGTGGCAGATAACTATGGGAAAGTCAGTATGAGCAAAAATAAGTATAAGCAACTCATTTATGTCAGTTTAGGGACTTCTATGCAAATACTGCATACATGTCACTATATTCAACAGCTCTCCTTGGATGTTGGTTGTAAAAAACCTAAATGATTTTGAAAACATTTGTATTTCGGGTTGAGTCAGATATTGTCTTAGACCTATTTTCTTTACTTTAAACTTGAAGTTGGATAATTTCAAATGGTGCATTATAGATCTCGAATTATGAAGGAGAAGAAATAATTATTTCTTACATTTCATCTCTACATCATCCATTATTTTAATACCTTGGTTGTATCCTCCCAGTTATGTCTTTTCAAAACTGGGGACTTCAAGCTGTCTTAGTTTCTCTTTGCAAGAAGACTGTTTTAACCCCAGCCAGAAGGTTTTTCAACAAAGGCACCATTATCTATGGGATCTCTGTAGGGGCATTATTACAACATTATTCGGCTCTAAAAGGCTTCAGATTGTGCTGAGAACTAGCTACAGATATTTTTCCAGCAGCTCTAAAAGCAAACCATTACAAATAGAATAGTTAAAAGGGATTTTAACTGCCTACTAAAAGCCACACACAGTTAAAACCCCATAGTGTCTAAAAGATATGGTTTTCCAGGAGGAAATCTGACAGGGTAAATATAGATTCATCTTGGTGTTTCAGGAACTTTTCTTAATCCTTATTGTGCAGGTGAAGAGAGAGTGAGCTTCCTTTGGTAGTATTGCTTTCCATAACTTGGTTTTATATTGAAGGCTTAGCCCTTCCTTGACAACAGGCCTATAAATGACAGACCTGTAAAACCAAATGTGCACACACACAGAGTCCTTTCACTCTGGCAGCTTTCTTACACTGCAGAGCAGTTCCTGGTCAATCCCTGCTGCAAAACCATGACTGGCAATGCTTCAGCAGCATCTAGACAACTTTATGCCAACAGCTGCTAGTGAAGGCAAGGATACAGCATTTGTCCCCATCCTCTGACTTTCCCCAGGAAGACTGACAACTAGGAGACTTCATATCCTACCAGAAAAAAATTGATTATTTTCCAACATATTCCTCTTAACACTCTTCTCTCATCTACAAAGGAACTTCTACTGAAGACAGGAGGGGAACACCTGACTTAGGTGGGAAGAGAACCTAGAATATTTGCATTGCCTTCCTGACAATAATAATGTCATTGTTCATTTCCATTTTCTTGAAATGTTGTAACTTTCATCATTTTAATGTAATTTTGGTGGACATAGTCTAGCAAAGAATTCA
This sequence comes from Haemorhous mexicanus, assembly GCF_027477595.1. Lineage (NCBI taxonomy): Eukaryota > Metazoa > Chordata > Aves > Passeriformes > Fringillidae > Haemorhous > Haemorhous mexicanus. The sequence goes on along the minus strand of NC_082341.1, from coordinate 17,945,198 downwards.
AACTTAAAATTTCATTTATCTGTGGGCTTTTATTTTCTAATATTTTCTTCAATATATTTTATTCAAAACTAGATTATTTGAAGGTCATGTAGCATCAGAAACCTGGTGTTTTTTAGCAATGCATAGAAAATATGCCATTAAATTAAACTGTAAAGTGAGTGAAACTGAATTGCTGGGAAGGGCAGAATATTGCCCATTTCTACTTCAGTGCCAAAGTGAGGAGTCAGTCTTCCTTTGGCTAAAACAAGGGTATGAGGAAAGGCAAAAATAAGTTTCAGTTCTTTGAGGGATCTGAGAAGGCCACTTGGCCTTGAAATGAAATATTTAGTTGGGGGCTTTTTCTAATAGAAGCAGAGGAAAATGCAAGTTTGGAATTAGGTCCAGAAAGGAGAACCAGGAGTGTGGCAAACACTCACATCAGAGCTACTGATGGTAATGATGCTAGAGCTGCAGAGGCTCCTCTGACCCTCCCCCAGCCTGGACTCTCCCTGTGACCATGCAGGAAGAGTCCAGGACAAATCCAGCCATCTGCCACAGACTTGACCTTGTGTTTCCCAGTGGTTCCTGGAAAATATCAGCATTCCAGAACAACTCCTAACTCAGGGAAAAGCCACCATGGGAAAAGCTGCTGCACTGGAGAGGACACAGCCGGATCCTGCCAGTCTTGTCCTGGGTGTGGACACTGAAGCAGTTGTTTTTCATAGGAATTTAACTATTTTTAATACCTCTCTCTTGCTTTAGAACATTGTTGAAATTGGCTGAGTGCTCTGCTGCACACTGTTGCAAAACCCTGTGATGATCTTTGATAAACATAAATGTTTTTTGTGCATTTTCCTAATTTTTCTAAAATCCACTTTTTCCCCTGTTGGTTGAAGTTCAAAGGAGTATTGTGCACTCCAAAACAGGGGAGAATGTTGCCATGATGAGATTGTGTCTTGCAGTATTCTTTTTTTTTCAAATGAAGAAAGTTCTGAAGGACATTTTTTTCCTGCAGAGCTCCCTGCTTGGAGAGCTGAATTAAACCTAGGAAAATATTAATAAAGATCGTTCCATAGGAAAGCAATGAAAACAAGTGCATGCTCTAGCCACAGACAATGTAAAAGGCTAAATGAATTCCCCATTGAGGTGGTTGCCAGGTTGTGCTGCAAAGGGGATGAATTTGGCTCAGAAGCCAAACTGCAAGTTCAGAGCCTCCCCAGAGGTTTTGTTCTGTTGCAGTGTCTCTGCTGCTGTGAACAGCGACTTCTGGGAACTGCGCCTTCCCTCAGTGATTCTGCAGCAGTGCAATCCTATATTTAATCAATCCAGCTTCTAGAAATACTTCATTGCCCAGTGTGAAAGTCACTGCACAGACCCAGAGATCAAGAGAATGTATTTAGCCCCCATTCAGAAAAGGTACACATTCCTTTGTAGAAAAACAGATGGTGAAATGCGAGTGAAAGAAAGAATGAAAATACTGTGTCAGACTTTTCTGACCTTTCAAAAGGTGATAAAACTTTGGGGAAGTTTGGGTTGGTTTGTCCAGTGTTTTTTTTTTTTTTTTTTTTTTTAGGGGGTGGTATTGGTGTTTTTTGTTTTGTTTTAATACTTCTCATCCCTACTTGACTCTTGGAAAACAGAAGGAATTATTTAGGCAGGCTATACTTAGGTTAATAAGTTTTAGGTGTAACGGTAACTTAAAGCAACCTCATGATTGTCTCAGGAAAACAATAGAATAAAATCAGTGAATGCAGAAGTTTTATGGCTATCACATCTACAAAAATTCCCTTTGTTTCTCACAGTGCAATCAACAACTAGAACTTTTTTGTAAAGGGTTGGGGAAGCACAACACACCTGCACAAGAACTCTATCGTGAATACCAAAGTAAATCTTCATCCTATAATAGAATATTTCCATCAGACTCAACGTTTTGCTTACTACATTCCACTCATGAATGGCTGCATTTGGGTGTCTTCCATTTTGTGCATTTCAGGAGCTGTATGGAACAGCTAACAGATATCAAGTAACTAACTTTACATGAGGACAATATTGAAATTGGATTCCTTTTGAAAAATCCCACTGAATGGAGAAGATGGTACTTTTTAACATCTCTAAGGCCTTTATTCTGTCTGCAGGAAAAACTTGTTTACTTCAATAGGAATACACAAAAAAATAAGTACTTGTCTGCAGATCAAAGTGCAGTATTATAATGTAAGATTTTAATTCAAAAGAATTTTAAAAAATTAATTCATAAGAAAAGACTGGCATATGCTTTCTTAAGGTCATCTTAAGTTTATTTTTAATGGGTTTGAATCAACCCCAGACAAGGATTTCTTCAGTGCAGTCTCCATTGGTATAAATTATTTTCTGCAATAATTAATACACATTTAAAAGGCTTTGGGCTCTAACCTGCTTGTTAGGCCAACAGACAGGGATCTTGGTCCTGTACTGAATCTGAAGAACATCACTAGGATTTTCCTACAAGAGGTGGTAATTTTCCATGTACAAGCCACTGTGGGATGTTCAGTCATGCCATTTGGCAAGGCTCAGGGAGCATCCTGTGAGACTGCAGGGGCCCTTCACTGCTGGTGTTGGTGAGAGCAGAAATCTGCAGCAGGATCTCCTTGTGCCGCACATGACAGTGTTTAGATGGGTGCTTGCAAGACAGCATCTTCCTTCCAGTCCCTCACAGCTTCCTTCTTATGTTTCTGGAAAAAAATGATACAGATTTGGTCTCAGCTGGACTGAATTGCTTCCTTTGAAAATGCTGAGGTAGATAATTTCAGACATTTTGGAATGAAATAATCTGAAGCATTGCTAAATGCAAAGGCAATTTTTTCTCTTTTGAGTTTATTATAATGATACTGTTACTATTACAATTTCATAAATTTCAGAAGTTTCCTTTACAGTTACCCAGTTAGGATTAATCACCATCTCTACTGTATGAATTTATGGCCCAAGAGGCATTACAAGTAATGATAATAAACAAGTCCTTAGCATTACTTTAAGTGAAAAACTCAAACCTGGAAAAATGTATTTAATATTATGATAAAAAACTAAGCCACCACTATTGTATTTTACATAGGGCATATAGGGCATAAAGGTACTTACTTTTATTTCTGATGTGTAAAATCAAATGTCACTCAAAAATTATTCTGTTCATAAGTATCTTCAGTGGAGTGGCAATAATTTGCACTAACTCCTGGAAAACCCAATCTGAATTCATTAATTTTGCAATTCAGCAAGAAATGTGGATATTTAGCAAGAAAGAGAAGAACTCAACTGAAATAGCCTGGTTTTAGGACACCAGCATGAAATTGTATTGAATACTTTTCACTGCTAGTGCTTTGAGCTGATGAGAAGAAGAAGAAAACCTCAATAAATTAATACACCATAACAGCAGTCTTACTGAAAACACAGTTTGTACATTTGATTTTCAGGACTGTGCTCGGTCCATCATGGCATCATTTAAAGCAAGGCTTGGCATCACTGGAACTGTTGTATGGGCTGCACCAGAGACACCTCCTGCATGGTCTTGGGCAAGTTATTTCACCTTCCTGTGCTTCTCTTTCCCCTGCTATCTCTGGCCTGTCTTATCTGCTTAGTCTGGACTGGAAGTCTCAAAGACAGGCATTCTCTCTCCCTGTTTGGTCAGTGAAAAGCCAACTGAGTCTCAGCTCAGCTGCAGCTTTTGTGAATTGCTGTTTTATAAATACTGTCTCTTACCACAGGCATAAATGCAGTGTATCATACCTGGGAAAACCAAAGTCCTGGTAACAAGATCTCTCTCGAAAGCATCTCATACTTTAAAATCACAGAGATATGGAGAAACCACCTTATTTATATCAGCAAGCATGAAGTTTGGAAAGATATACACTATTCAAGTTTTGTTGCTGCTCTATCTCCTGTTTAAGTGGATTATTCAGCTTCATAGCTGCTGGTTTTTGCCCAGCACACTATGCAGGCAAAGCTTCATGCCTTCTGATAGAAAGGCCAAGTTCAGGCTGTCTTCCTTCCAGACAGAAGTGGCAGCTAGCTGGGAACAGGAGGTGCAGAAAAGCAGAAACCAAAATCGCATTACGAGCAGATTCCATTTTAAACATACCTGCAAAAATAAAAGCATCGTCCTCCATCAAAATAAATTAAGCAAGCTTATGACTTTATAATCAGAGCTTTCAAATGCTGTGTGTCTTGATATTTCTTGTTCTTGCCACTTGAAATTCTCAGATAAACAAAATTTACAAGCATAGTAGTTGTGCATCTGGTATTGTAAGATTGCAATACCAGTATGGCACCATGCAGCATCAAAAATAATTTTTATGGGGGGTGGGGGAAATCACCACAAGAAAAAAAGAGATTAAATTAGTATTTTTCCTTCATATAAATTTATTTTTGTCTTGAGACCCTGTTTATTTTGTTTGATATTTTTAAAACATGCATGAAATTGTTGAAAGTTTCCATAATTTCTCATCCTCATTTTCTGTCAGACTACATAGTTAACTGCATAGATTCTTGTTTCTGGGCTCCTCATGCATTTAGCTTCTAGCTTAAGATATTTTTCACAGCCCAGTTCGAGTGTGAAAGCCCAGTTGGAACAGAACTGCTAATACGATGTTTCCATAGAAGACTGTCGCCTTCCTGTTCTGATGGAAACCTCTCAAGCCAGCACTCTCCTTAAAAAAGGAGAAAGGAAGGTTTCAGGGTCTGGGGCACAGGCTGATGGCCCCCTGGCCTATTCCTCCACCTGGCTGTGGCAGGAGAGCCCTTCCCGGTGGGGAGCCAGCCGGGCCAGCCCGTGAGCGAGTTCCAATCATGCCCGTGTGGGACTGGTTGGGGAGCTTCGAAGCACAGGAGCGGCACGACTAAAACGCTCCGCTTAGCTAGATGCGGCTATTAGGATGCCTAATAAATATTTATAGCCCCTCACCGAGGAGGTGATTGACAGCACGGGGGCAATCCCTACCCTACAGCTGCAGGCAAGCACCCGCCTTGGGGAAAGCATCCCGGGGCGGGGGTCGCCTGTAGCAGGGTCGCGTTGCTTCCGCACTCGCGGGGGGGCTTGGGACGGCCCTCGGAGCTCCACAGTTCGTGCCTTCCCCCCCAGGGGCTGCGGGCACCGGCAGGGCAGGACTCGCCCCGGCCCGCGGAGGGACGCGCGGCCCAGCCCGGCCCGGCCCGGCTCGGCTCCCCCCGCGGTGCGGGAGGGCGCTGCCGCAGTGACTGCGGTCCCGCGGAAAGCTGCGGAGCCGCCCGCCCCGCCGCAGCTGGGCTGCCTGCAGGTGAACTGAAAGTCGTCGGAGAGAGAGGAGGAGGAGGAGGCGGCGGCGGAGGAGAAGGAGGGAGCGCGCAACCCGTCCTGCGCGCTGCAGCCGGCGGAGGCTCCGCGCCGCCCCCGGCGCTTCGCGGCGGCGGCATCCCGGCTCCGCCGGAGTGAGTGGTGCCCAAGTTCGCTCTCCCGGGGGAGGGGGTGACCTTGGGGCGATCACCCGCGGGCAGGTGGGGCTGAGCGGGGCGGGGGTCGGCGCTGTCCCCGCCACCGCCTCCTCCCGGTGCCGTCAGCAACTCGGGGCGGCGGAGGGCGGGCGGGGAGCGCTGCCCGGGCGGCTCCGGCGCGGGGGAGGCACCGCAGCCGCCGCGGGAGCAGCCGGGCGGCCGAGCGCCGGCTCTGGAGCACCGCATCCTCCGGCCGGTCTGGTTGTCCCTGTGCCTGAGAGTCTTCCGCTTGTGAGTAAACTTAGGAATGTGTCAAACTTAGAAGTTACTTATTGGTAAGCATGGAGTACCACAGAAACTGCTTTTCCCCCGAAAAACATGAGGGGGGGTGTGGGGTGTGCGTGGTGTGTGTGTTGTGCATGCTTTGGCTGTCAGAAGCTTTCCACAACAAAATGACTGTGCTTCTTGGAGGAAAAGAACCCCAGCCTAAATCCTTTAGGAATGTGCAGTTTGAGTCGGAAGCTTTTCCTTTGAGACCTGAGGACGAAAGCGCAGCTCTCTAAGCACCCCAAGGGAGGGGTCCGCAATCCGAGACCTGCTGCTCTGAACGAAGGGACGGTGTGAAGGTCTGGAAGATGTTTATAGTGGGGTGTTTTGCATGTCTTTGCCCATGTGTGTGCCCTGAGGTATGATCTCTTCTCAGCCAAGAGTCAACTTTTTCTGCTGTTTCTGGAGTTCAAGCAAAACTATTGTTAGCTTTAAGAATAGCAGGATTTGGCTTGTTCATGTTTGGCAAAGTTCAGCCCCTGCATGCAGTACTGGGCAGTATGGTGATGTCAGCTTTTCAGAATATTTAAATGTCATGTTTAGTGCTGCATATCTGTGCTGCTGTTTAAAAACAGTCATTCTTAATATGCTTTTATTTCTTGTTCTTTCTCTGTCTTAATACCTTCAAAATCCTAGTTTGGAGTTCTGCAGATGAGCATTGCATACTGTCCGTGGAAATCAGCAGCTGCTCGTTTGCCCATCTCTGGTAGCTCAGGAAGGCTGCCTGGACAGTAGCTTTTGCTTACTGGGAAAGCACAGTTAGACTATTAGGCAAAGTATTGCATAATATCAAGCATTTAGATATAATCTTGTAGACTTCTGGTAAACTGACTTTCTGCATGTTAGAGATGGATATCAAACCCATATTATTTATTTTTTCCTTCTGACCTTGTGAACTGTGTGAAGTGCAGTGAGTATGCATAGAAATCTGTATCCTCTAGCTCTCTAAAATGACATTTTCATACAGTGACCAGGCTAGATCTCTGACTAACTATACCAACTATTTTCTCTTAACTCTGTGTTCACCAAGCCAAATCTAATCTCAAATTCACTTGATAGCATCCAAACTAATGCATGCAGGAATTTCTGTGCACACAGCTGATCATGCTGTATGTACAGTGGTCAGGGTGCAGCATTGATAGTGCAAAACTCTTTCTGCAGCCAGAACCTCCTCTGATTTTAAACTGTATATACCTGGAGCTCTGACTGATGTGCATAGGTCCAAAGACTTTATGTAATGCCAGAGTTGAGGCTTGGATTTTAGAAAACCTTTATTTTCAGATCATTGCACAATAAGAGGAGGAAGTTTAGTATTTAGCATTTTTAATGCTCCTGTGTCTGGAACTATACATATTTTCTCTACGGCAGAAAAATTATTCTAAAGCTGTATTGATGATTTGTTGTAATTCAGATTAGCTATGTTTTCTAAAGCATTCAGTGTGCAACAATAAAACTGCCATTAAATTAAACTCCTGTATTTGGATACTCCCCCCCCCCCCCAAAAGCATTAAAGCATTGCCTTTGTATTCTATTCATCATTGGTTTTGTCAGGGCTTTTTGTTTATTTGTTTTTGGTTTGTGCATTTTTATTTTCCTTAACAGACAGATGTTCTGATTAGCTAATTTGCTGTCTACCTGCTTTCAGTGCTTGACACAGCAATCTCCTCTTTATTGCTCTGAGATCAATTGTTGTACTGGTACTCCATGTGTGTAGGTTTTGGTTTAGGCTATACAAAGAGTTGGGAAAAGTTAGCTTGCCTTTTTATTTTTTTCTCTTACTTATGCCTAAGCAAGCCAGTGCTCTGGTAGGGCAGTTTAGTTTCTTGAGTGACTAAATTGATTTCTCCTCATTGAAGGTTAAAGCTTGGCAGCTCTTGAGTGTGAAGCCTTGTGTAATAGGGGCTGTCTGGACAGTGGTTTTGTTGGGGTAAAGATGACGTCTAGGCTGCTGTTGGTAACAGTTTGGATTTTGTAAGGTTGCCCTTAATTGAACAGCTCTCTTGTGTTTGACATTTGCTGTGACCTCCTGCTGTAAGCAAAAGGAGACAGTTAATGATTTTGAAGCTTGTCTTTCACTCAGAGTTGAAAATGAGGATGTTTAGTTCTAGTTCCTGTTCTCTCAGCCATGGTTGATTTTTCACTTTTTTTTTTAATGTTCTGTTGCATCCCTATCACACTTGAAGTTTTTACAAACATGCAGAAACATTTATGCATGTACTGAGAACCTAAGTGTTTAAAGTTTGCTTTAAAGATACAGAAGTCTTAGAGATAAACCTTACCCATTTTTACAGTAGTTATGTTGATTAGTCAGGTTAAGTTTGCAGTCTATTGGAAGTTAAGTTAGAAGCAGTGAAGAAAGCAATGAGGAGAAAGTAGACTCAGGGTGGTAAATATGGGATGAAGAAAAAGGGCCATGCTCTGGAGCAGTAAGCAGAGGGCGCAAAGCAAGCTGAGAGGAAGGAAAACTGAAGAAATAACTGGGAAAGTGGGGTGGAACTAATGTTAGCTGGCAGGGAAAGAGAAAAAATATGGACTTTCTTTGCTATTTGACCCATCACTTATATCAAACTGTAACGAGTTTAAGTCTCATGGAGAACGACATTATTTTTGCTTACCATTCCTTATGCCAGTTTGTACTTGACACTGTTGTGGTGGGCAGAATCTCAAGCCCATAGAGAAGAATTTTATTGCAGACCAGCTTTGCTGGCTTGTGGTGACCAATGAAATAATTTGTGCATCAGCACAGTCCTGGGCTCTTCTACTGAAATAGTGCACGTGAGTGGTTTGTCATGGCATCTGTGTGTGTTTGCACTTCAGCAACGGTACCGAAATTGGCAACTTGAGCATTCAAAGGGTGGTTGGTGGTAACTGCTTTGTCTCATAAATAGCCCAGCTGGAATGTAAATTGCTGACCTGGGGGTGAAGGCCTTTCCAGTCCATTGCAATTACTTGAGCTTTTGGGCCTCTTCCAAAGCAGTGCGTTCCAGCTAGGCATGAGTGATTCTTTAATTCTGCAAAAAATAAATTGCTTTGCCTCAAATGTGTTCTGTGGTGCAAAGAGACATTCCCCTGTGATACCAAATATCTCAATCCCTTGGACTGGAGAAGGTGTGGTCCTTGGTTTTGATTCACTGAAGACTTGCACATAACCCTCAACATTATATTTATCTCTAAGTCCTAGATTTGTATTCGTAGATTTGGATTCACTAAAGATGCCTCAGAACTTGTATACATAGTTTATATATATGCAAGACTGTTTATCTTTTTTTCTCCCTCAGAACTGTTGAATAATAGTGTTTCTTCCATTTTTTTATCCAATATAAGCTGGAATTGGCTATATTCCTGAATGCTTCAGAATTCATTAAATAATGGAATGGTAGTTTTCCAAGCCAGCATGAAATGAAATAACTTTAAACATGCATACACAAAAAGAAAATGCTGAGATATTTGTTGTTAACATTAAAGTATACTGGGATAACATTAAAGTCTTGGGATAACAACATTGTCTGTCCCAGGGTAGTGGGTAATGCCAGGGGAAGAGCTGTTTTTTTGTCAAGGACATAATGAATTGGGACAGTGCAGAGGTTATTCCAAGATCATCCCTTAATAGAAAATATTGGTGGGGGTTTGGGGTTTTTTTGTTTTGTTTTGCTTTTTTCCCTTATTTTTGTTTTTTATAAATTAGGATGATATTAAAATTATTGGTTGTTATCCCTTTTCTTCCAATTTCTTTGGACTGGGAGAGGGGAAACATACCCTTTTGTAGTTCCCCACTGAAAATCTCTCAGGAAACCCTGAGAGGCTGGAGTATCTCCAAATCACTTGATACAGTGTTTGGATTTGTGCAATTTAATGGCAAGTCTGTAAAATCTTGTGGACCATGTGTTTCTTTAAAACAGGGCAGCTTTAGGTTCTTTTCCTGTATCTCTTCCTTTCTCCTGCAGCATTATACAACTTTTTACTTTAGGTCCCAAATTGCTTAAAATATAAGCTCTATGTGTGTGTGAGCTTTTTGTTTATTTGTTTTTTGTTTAGTTTTGGTTTTCTCCCATGTTGTATAGACTAAAATCAGTTTTTAGATCTTATTAGATACATGTTACTTTTCTATATCCCTTCTTTGGGTGCAGGGAGATGTGAAACAGTCCCTTTGTAGAATTTGGTAGGAGTTTGGTTGAGACAGAGGATGGCTGAGGTTGGGAGGGATCTCTGGAGGTCATCTTGTCCAACCTCCCTGTTCAAGCAGGCCCACCTAGAGCTGCTTGTCCGGGTGACTTTTGAGCATCTCCAAGGATGGAGATTCCAGAGGCTCTCTTGGAATACCCTGTGCTCAATCAATGTTGCTAAAGAAAAAAAAAAAAGTGGATTCCTTTGTGATGGAATTTTAGAGGAGTGTTTAACTTCTTTGTGATTGGTGATGTGTGTTTGATGAAAGATGCGATTTAAACCAAGTTAAATCCACCACAACCAAAAACTTAAGGGGTTTGCTTATTGCTAAGATGCTTTATACAGCTTTATGCTGCTCAAACTCACAAAAGCTGGCATTTTATTCTTCAGCTGGCCTACCTGGTGCTTTACTTTCATTCAGTTTTTCTGTGATCTCTATCCCAAAAGAGTATGAGCACAAGAAACCTTGAAATCCTGATTACCTTTACAAGGATGGAGAAGGAAGCCCCCCTTACACTGCTGGCTAAAGGACCCCTTAACGCTGGAAGAATACAACTTAACCATGTCAGATTTTGGAGTTCTGGACCACAAACATCCCCACATCATCCTCCTCCTTTCCTGATGCAGCTGATGCTGGTGGCTGCTGCACTTCTTCTGTCCCTGAGTCCGACATGCAGTTCAAACAGACCTTTTCCTAGCTGGAGTCTCAGTCTCAGAGAAGTTTTTCTGGGAAACAAAATACATATTTATAAATTAATTTACAATTTGTGGTGTTCACTGTGTGGCTAACGTTACTACCCTGTTCTGTACTGTCCTTAGCATACATTGAAGCTACATTGCATAAATTCAGGTTTGTTGCATTATTCAGGTATCATGGTCAGCAGAGTATGCAAGACTACTATAGTTAAGCATTTACTAATTTTTCATTTTAGAAACTAATTGTGTATAGCTTTTTGACCTAGGAAGGATTTTATCAGTGAAACATAGCAATACTTTTCTTTCATCATCATGAACTCACTATATTCTGTTTAAACCAATTTTTTTTTCTTGTCGTATTGCATGAAATAGGGTAATAGAAGGCTCTCTACAAGCATGCCAGCATTGTGTTTTTGCTATTAGAAAGCTGATGGAGAAAAGCAAGAAGGTTCTCTTGGGATCATGTAAAAGAGGACATGGACTGTCAAGATAGTTAGGACTGAATATTGCTTTAGTAATGACAAGTCCTACCTTGGAAACAGCATTCTGTCTGGCAAGAGTCTAAATTCTGTGATTAGGAAATTTATTCTATCCTTTATTGCTATGACTTTGTACAGAGATTATTTGGAAAGGTTTGCTGGAAGAAGTTTCTTGAAGTTATTTGTCTTCATGTTGAAATCCATAAGGATGGATTATACGTATTTGTTACTCAGTCATGGAGTATGTAATTAGTACTTTGGCTGAACATTAGTGAGCAAATGCTTTCCATTGTAACATTTGTTTGAATAAACCACTTTTTAGTATGGATAATCCTCTTTTAACATAATTGAAACATGGAGCTAATACTTAAACATTTTCAGTTTAAAGACCGATGGGATAGTTGTAGTATGCTACTGTAAAATCACCACAAAAATATTGAAGGAGTCATGTGCTATAAGCATGAGTACAAGATTTCTGTATTTCATCCAGTCCCATTTCTATCATTCTTGTATGTGGTGGTATAATAATTATAAAGACTTTAATTGCCTAAGAGCTTGCCAGCTTGCATTTGCCAGCTATGCTGAAATCCTGGCCAAAATCTTCAAAATCATGCAGTAAGCTGCTGTTGGCTGAAACTGGTGGATATAAATAGATGATATGGTGCTGAATTACAATTCATTATTGAGATTCAGCTACTGTCTAATAAATAGCCATAAAAAGGCAACATTGTTTCCCTATTAGGGCTTTTAAAAGAACGCAGTATTTTTAATTTTTTTATTTAGTAAAGGTAATGTTTATCACAAAATTGTAAGATCTAATTCATAGTTTAGTGACTCTTTCCAAACAAAAATCTTTTTCTGTTTTTGAAAAGACTTGTGGTCTACTATCTAGCTGGTTTCCAGTAGGAATAGTTCATTATTTTATTTTGGGGTGAGGTAAAATTTGGATGAAGACAGTGCATTTTATACATGAATTGCTTTTCAAACATCATGCTTCAGAAATTATGTTGAAGAACTGCAGTATCTAGTTAATAGTATTTTCAAAATTATTTGTGTTTCCTCTTCCCAATAATAAGGAAAATTTGTGCCAGATTGGAACTTTGAAAGTGGGAAGATACAATGGCTTATTCGTGGAATCAGTTTTAACTGATCTGTTTGTGACTCCATAATAGCACCTTCCAGGGGCTAGAATAACATCAAAGTCCAATGGCATGACATGCTGTGGCATGTATGGAAAGAACTCATGGGAAAAATCAGGCTGGAAGGGACCTCATAAAGTCTCTAGAGTGGCCTCAAGCAGACAGCAGGGGCAGCTGTGGTGTCAGAATAGGCTGCCTAGGGCTTGATCCAGTCATGTCTGTGCAGGCTCCATGCATTTCCAAATCTCTCAGGACAGCCTGCGTGGCTGCTTGACCCTGCTCACAGTGAAAATGCCTTTAGGGATTGCAGGTTTCTCCAGCCTGTAGGCTTGGTGTGTGCACCTGTGTTAGATCTTGACTCTGTTCTTTGTGCTGCCTATCAGGTGGTTTTGTGGTTTGAGTTTTAGAAGAGGGGATCAGCTCCCTGATTTAAGTGGTTCACCTTGGTGCTTGGGCTGTTTTGCACACAGAGTAGTTGGGTGCCTTGGAATCCAAACTAAAATGCACTTCTTGGGGCAGGAGGTGCAGAGTAAGGGAATGCTGTGTGTGTTATGTTTGATATCCTGTCTCCATGGGGCTTAGGCATATGAGACAATGCCAAGTATTGGGTGTGCTGGAAGTGCAAAGTCTAGCATTTGCAAAGCAAATGTGGGGCCAAGACCAGGACCTAGCTCCCAAAGCTTTGTCTGTTTGTGTTGTGCAGCTAGAAAAGTTGTTTAATTGACTCATCTCTGCTCCTCTGAAACATAAGACCTGATTATGAATACTTTGGGGCTTTTTGGCTGATAGACAGGGTTAGTTTGAAGCACTTTCAGCAGTGCTTCAAGGAACCTTGTACATTGCTGCCTTCAAACTAGCAGTTCTTCCATAGTAGGTTCTTCTACGATGTATTAGGTAATTCTGTGAGTAGTAATTTGAGGAATTCAAATTACTTCAGCCCCTAGTTAGCACTTTCAGCATCACTTGGCAGGAAAATGAGAAAAACATTCAGCAAATCCTCACCCTAAGTAAGTTTAAACCCACTTCTGTACCCTAGCATTGTAACTTGCTGAGGTCTGTTTATGTGTCTCCTATTAAAACTCTGCAGCTGGATGAACAACCCAACATCCTTGGGGGCAAGAAAGCATAAAGCTATTTCCTTTCTTTTCAAGTGATGGCAATGCTGAGAAAACTGGACCTATGAGTGCTGTGCCACTGAGCTAGAGTTCACTGTCTGCAGATGCAGTTTCTCAGGCTTTATCTGTGTTACAGTGAAGTGTGTAGCTGCCGGTGTATTCACTAAAGGTATTAATGATGGATACATCATCTGTCAGCATGCTAATAAGCATCATTAACTATCCTCAAAGCAGCTAAATGATACAGCTGTTGAAAAGGCAGGAGTTGCACTCTAGCCTCCTGTCTGAGCTCCTCTTTAGGCCCTAATGGATGGAGCTCACTGAGGGAAAACCTGAGGACAAAAGCTTGGATGTGGATGAGTCTGTGAGAGAGATTCTTCCTTTTGATGTTTGCTTTAAAGTTAACAGAGCACCAGCATGCACTGCAATTGTTTGACTAGAGTTATTGTTTTGGTGTCTAACGACCCATGACCATTTATTAGTTTCTGATGTTATTACTATAATTGCACTAACATCTAAAAGTTTCCAATTGATGCAGTGAGGCCACTCTGCCTTCCTTGACTACTCACAGGTGCAGATTTACTGCTAGTAACCTTTTCATTTTTTACCGTTTTCAAGGTGTTGTCTTGTTTATGTTAAATTTTCTTTGTAAACCAAGTGTCTCCATGGGTAGCTATTAATATCCTATTACTTTACCTCTATTATTTCATAATGCTAGTCTTGTAACCAATTTTTTATGGGGTTCTCTTTATGGCCTCTGGCACAGAGCTTGGTCTTTGGATTGCTCAATGAAGACCAGACCTCTGAATGCTTTATATAATTCACAAAAAAAAAAAAAAAAATAGCCCATTCACGAGCATCCAGCCTGGCAATTAATGGCTTTCAATTTTTTTCTTTACTTTTTTTCTTTAATTTTTTTCTTTAATTTTTTTTCTTTTTGGTTTCTTTTAAGGAGAAAATCCCCCTCGCGTCTGCGGGAGGACCGATGAGAGAAACGGGGCACTCTCAGGTTAAATGGAAGGAGATCTGTGGCACAGCGAGGAGGCGTTCAGCATCCTCTGCCCCTTAAGCTCGGGACGGGTGTGCTGAGCCGGGAGGGCAGGGCGGGCGCTGCCGCAGCGCTCCGCGGCCGCAGGAGGGAGCGCGCTGGCTCCGCGCCCCCGCCTGCGGCCCCGCCCGCGCCCCCGCAGTTCTGCCCCGCCGCGCCGGGCGGAGCGCGCAGGGCAGATCTTGTCCTTGGCGGGACAGCTGCGGCTCAGCCCTTCTGTTGGCAGGGGCTGGAGCATCAGTGCTATTTTGTGTGTCCAGCGGAGTTTTAAAGGTTATGTGGGGCGTTGTGTGCAGGGCGAGAACAAGAGTCTCTTTCTTCTGCAGGCTGCCGGGTTCGAGAGCTGCTGGCAACTTTTAACGAGTGATAAAGTTGTACTTTTTCCTACTCCTTTCATTTTTATGGCTGACATTTAAAAAATTCTGAACAAATATCTGCAAAGGGCACCAAATAAGCTGAAAATCATTAAGATTCAAAGATATGAAGTACAGTGGTGTAAATATTTAAACCACAATTCTGTTTATTCTTTCTTTGGTGGATTAAGCTAGTCAGTGAAAATCCGGCTCGGGTTCTGTTGCCCACCCCCTCAAAGAGAACAACACTTTGCCATGCAGCACTGCTGGACACAGTTGCTGTAACAATGGCATTTTTTTATTTGTGATTCTGTACTAAGCTGAAGTTTAAGGATACTAGGTTTTCTCCCCATGTTCACATTCTGTCACTACAAGGATTTCATTTCTCAAATGCTCAAAGAAACCCAAACACAGTATGACCAAGGTATATCAATAGTAGCTATTTATCAACTCCTTTAAAACCTAACTATTGTTTTAAAAGCAAAATTTACCAGAAACACCAAGCAAATCTGGTGCTCCAGCCAGTCATGATAGTTCCTTAGGTGCAATGCACCCTCTGAATTCAGACACAGAGAAAAGTCCTCCTGACCCTCAGTTTACTGATGCTCGGAACAATGTTTCTTAGCCTTTTAAGATTTGCACAATATTTTTCCTGATAGGGTTATTTTTTCCATGTCTTACACTTGCTCTACAAGAAGAAATGCAAAGGTAGTGATGAAAAATATAGGCACTTTTTCCCTTTGAGGCTATACAATGGAATCTGACATACAGAATTCACGCACAGAGGTATTCAGACAAAATGTCACTATATTGTAGCTGCCTCACAGATTCAGTATTTTATTATAGACCTTTATGTAAAGGCAATGTTTGTGAGATTTGACATGTCTAGTAACTCCCAGCATGATGTGTAGCAACTTGAGCCTAAACCTCATCTTCACACCTTTGTCCCCTTACTTTGGAAAGATACAGACATTACACATGTTGTCCTTTTTGAAATAAACCAACCCAAATGTACAAAGAAATCAGTAATGTAGGACAAAAAAATCACTGAGGCTTAAAACCTAAAACCTTGTGGCTAGTTATTCTGTGGTTGAATATCAGATGAAAGATTCAAATACAGCAAAGTTAGCTATTCATTGTAACCAGGCACAGCTGACTTACTGTGACTGTAACAGTTCACCAAATGTCAGGTACCAAATCTGAACTGATTAAATGTGTAATTGGTTTAGTTGATGCATTGATTTTGAAGAATTTCAAACTACTATGTGTGTACTAATAAAGTGCATTTTTGCATTGCAGCAAGCTTGAGCAGAACTTTCTATTCACCATCCTGGCCCCCCAATTTTGTTTCACACAGCTAAGTAACTGTAAAACTGAGACTTTCTGTCATGTGGAATCAACAAGAAAAATGTTTGTAGCCTCCTAAATAGCTTTTTTGTCCTGAAGATGTCATATAATCAAACCACAATTTTCCTGCATGGTTAAATATTAAATGACAGCAATTTGCTTGTTGAGAATTGTTGATACTTCATTTGCGGTTTGGTGATTTACTTATTTATTGATGTATTCTGCAAAAGAACTTTTTTGTTTCTATAAGGATAACTCCAGCAAGACAGTGACTGATGGAACTGATGCTTTACAGGTGCTTTTAGTTTTGAACTTTGGAACTATTGCTAGCAGTTCTCAGGAACTGAATTAATACTTAGCTTCTTTCTGTAATAACAGTTGCCTGCTTTCTGTAGCTCATAGGAGGTGCCATGCTGGACAAGCCATGCTGAGTGAGTTATGTACTGCACACATCTGTCTCTTGCAGCTCTTCCAGTAGAAGAATCTGGAAGTTTTGATAGTAGCACTACAGAATGATTGGAAAACAGGGGGCTGCAGAATTCAGTAGCTTCTGTGAGCTCTGAGTGTTCTCATCTCTTGTGCATAGGGTAACAGGACCTACTAATGTGACCATTAACTGATAGGGTTGTGCAAGTTGCTTTGTGAAGTGGGGGAGGAAGGTGAAAGTCACGCATCTGTAGCTAACTGTCAGAAATTAGAGGGTGTCACAATAGAAGTACTCTTCTGAACTTTATTATTTCTTTTCCCATAGCTTGCTACTATCAGAGAAAATAAGAGGGCTAATAAATAGTAAAGTTTGAAATGTTGCAGCCTGCCTTGATTTTTACACAAAGTGGCAGTTCCAGAGCAGTTATACCCCTGACTTCTATTGTTGTCTTCCTTCAATTCTGTTGGTGTTTTAGCTCTGTAGTACAGAAAAGAATCTTTCATTCATATTTTGTCATCAGCTTAGGCTCCTCCTTGTCTCCTGAGATTTATATGTGAGCATATTTGCAGAACTTGCTTAATAGTTTTATAACCCATTTTTACAAACAACTTGCACCTTTATTTCCTTGAGGAATTCCTTGAGGTGCAGTATTTATCACACAGGTTTGCCTGTGGCTGAGTATGCACATCCTTAGTTGCACCCATCTTTATCTGCATTGTAAGAGAGGCTTGGCGTGCACTGGCAGTGCTGCTTTTAGAAAGAACAAAGGGCTGTAGATGCAGAGCCTGAGATGGAATTGTATCACCTTCTGCTTGATGAAAGCTTACTTTGAACAAATGCTGTCCATAAGATATGCTTCTGCTATATCATTCAGGTTCTTACTATAAAGGGGTGTTTTTATAATCTTCTTTTTCACTTTCCTCTTTTTATATTTTTCCCCTCAGCTTCCATCATGAGTATGTTCAAAGTAGTAGTTGGTGGTGCTGAATGCGACAGAAAGCTAAGCAGGAAGTCTGGGACTTACATGCCATGCTTTGAGCTCCCTTCTGAGTGTTTGTACAGTTTCACCTCCTGATCTGGGATCTTATGATACCAGAGAGAGAAGCTGGTGTGATACAAGAGTCTTGAGCTCCATTGCTTTCTTGCAGCACATCTGTTTCATATACCTGATCACTCAGTTTATTAGCAGTGGTGTTACAGTTGTCAGGCTTTCAGCATAGATTTATTTTAACATTTTAACTGTGTCATGAAGTAGTGTTTAACAAACAGTACTTCATGTTTCTTTTCAAAAATTATGCTTATTATCAAACATAGTAGTTGAGTTATAAGTAGAAACCAAAGTGGTTGTATGAAGCATAAATATTTCTTACCTTTGGGGATGATGAAAGAAAATACCTTTGAATAACAGTGCTTCAATAAAATGAGTAAAGATGAAATGTGAAGATGGTTTGTGGGTTCAAGATGCTAAACATCCTGCTAGGAACTGCTAGGACACATCAAATCTTACAAAATTAGCCTCTACATCCATGTTCATAATAAAATACTGAACCTGAGAGATGGCTGCAATGTAGGGACAATCTGTCTGAATACTTCTATGCTTTAATTCTTCATGTCAAATACTGTGGTGTAGCCTCAAAAGGAAAAAGTGCGTGTATTCATACATTGCTGCTGTTGCCTTTCTTGTTCTACAGCAAGTGTAGGAGATGAGAAAAACAAACAGAGGGTCAGGTGGACTTGTGTGCATCTCAATTTGAATGGTGCACTGTACTTAAGGAACCAGCATGACTGGCTGGAGCACCTCATCACCTCTCTGTTTCTGGTGAACTTTGACTTTGAAACCAGAGTAAAGTTTTAAAACAGTTGATAAATAGCTGTTATTGATATACCTTGGTCATACTGGGTTTGGGTTTCTCTGAGCATTTGAGAAATGAAATCCTTGTAGTGACAGAATGTGAAGACGAGGAGAAAACCAAGAACCCTTAGAGTCCAGTTTTGTATAGAATCCTGAATAAGGAAGTGTCATTTTTATAACAACTGTGTCCAAGTGTTGTATGGCAAAATGAAGCTGTTTGGATTTCTTAATTGACTTTTCATACATAGTGTATTTGAATTCTTTCCACACATAAGCTTAGTTTGTTTTCCTGCATGCTGTAAGATTAAAACTTGGCAACATCAGGGATTTTTTTACACTTTTAATGTTTAAGATGTTGTGCACAGATTGATTTCCACACCACCAACACTTCTTATTTGTGTGTTGTTTATGAGAGAAACATTCATCTTTAAATTCTATTCCTTATATATGTTAAAGCCTTTCAAATCCATTGCTGAAGTGTTTAGCCTTTAGCAGAGTGGTACCCTGTTATATTCATATATGTGCAGTTCTGTCATTGCTTAGTTGCTCTACCTTGTCCACTGTGGTATTTTAGTAGTCTTTTCTGAGTTCCTGGGTTTTTGTCTGGAGTTTACAACTGTACAGGATGGACTTTTCAATAAGTCATTCCTGGTGTGTTTCTTGAAGTGACAATTGCTAAGTAATGTTTTCTCTTTCTGAGATGTTTGGATCTGAATGCAAACGAGACACAGGTTTTATATTGTCTGTCTACATTTATAAAAGTTCTCTTTAGCTGTAAATGGGGATGACTGAAGCACAGCCAGGAAAACTTTATTTGATATTTGGATGATTGCCATAAATAGAATTCAGCTAACACATGCCTTTGTCTGTTGTTGAAATTCAACTTTAAAAGGATTAATTTCTCAACCCTACCCTGCTGTGCAGAATCCTGAATATTAACAGCTTTTCTGAAGGTTAGTGGAACACTGCATTAACTGGTTTTTATTCAGCTATGAATTGCTCTTTAATAGTAGAAGTTTTGGTACCAAGAGTTCTGTTTTAAAAAAATGCAAGAAACAACTTTGACTTCTCATTTTTATTTTCAAGTACAAGAACTAATGATATTACAGTTTGGATAAAATATTGATGCCTTTGGTGATTAATGATATATCACTGGTCATCTTTCTTTAAAATAGAAGCGGCTGTCTTTCAGCAAATTTTTTTGTTTTCACTCACACAATTTACTGTGCATTTCAGAGTTTGAGTAGGTGCATTTGCAGGTAAGATTTGAATCTTACATTGTCCAATGCTGCATCAACTCTACATCTCAGAGTGCTGAGATCCTCTGCTGATCCTTCAGTGATGCTATGCCAACATGGACTTTTTAACCAAGATGTTTTCTAGTGCAGGTAGAAACAAGGCATCTGCCTTTCCCTATGTGCTCAGGAATTGTTTTGATTTAGAGTTTGCTTCTTTAGTCTGGAGCCAGAGGAAACTGGAAGGAAGATTTTCTGTTTGGCTGTGTAAGGTATTTCTGTACTTGCTGCAGCTTCTTTGAAAACCTCCCACTGCTGCTGTGGCATCAATGCAGCTCTGCTGCTGGTAATAACAGGAGCACTGGTGGGAGACTTGCTTCCAGTCTTTTGATGCTTTACCATCTGCAGGTACTCTGAATTCAGGGTGGCAGACAGAGGGAGGGTATAGCACTCTGTATTTTATTTCCACTCTCCTGTCTTTAGTCGTGCTACTCAAATGAAAACACATGATGAATTAGGAAGAATACCAGTTGTCTTGCTGACATACTTTCATTTGAGTGCGAAAATTAGTGGTCCAGATAGAGCTGGGAAATTTATTTTGAATAAGTTAATGTCAATAGGAGCAGAGGGAAGAAATCTTTGTGTATTTGTTAATTAATCACATTATTTTGAGATGTATACTTGAAGACATTAAATGAAAACATTGTTTTAGTAAGTCTTTCCAAGCAGATAGAACACAGGGTAAGACAAATTCAATTGTGCCCTGCTGATGGCTGGCTGAGGAGTCTAGGCATTCTTCCTATGACTCAGTTTCTAGGGGTAGTCAACTTTCTACAATGTTTTAAGATGTGTCCATCAAAACTCTTATACAGTGTATGGGGCCCTTTTACTCACTTTCACCAAGGGTAGGTTTTTCTTGCTCTTTGGCTTTTGCCATGGAGTTATGGTTAGATTTCTATGGTTAAATGTGACTTGGCAGAGTTAGGTTTGTGGATGGACTCAATGACTACAAAGGTATTTTCCAACCTAAATTATTCTATCCTGAAGAATTTTAAGAAATAACAGAGATTGAAACCATATGAATTAATAATAGCTTCATGACTTATCTGATTGCTGAAAACAGTTCTTTTCTTGGCTACATTACTGATTTCAAGGTACCAAAGCTAAATGCAGATGTTCCTGTTCACTGTAGCTAATGTACCACTTGTGTGTGTATATGACTTGCTCATCTGTCTGGGGTGCATCTAAAATGATGTCAAAGGTGCAGAGGTGTGTGAGAAACACCATTTGGATGCTTTCATATATCCAAAATGGAAGCTGTTCAGCTCTAGATTGAAATGAATTCCATTAGGAGGAATCCATTTCAAGCAGAAAGTATGTTAAGAGCTACTTCTGCTTACAAAAGTGCACATCATCGCTGAAGAGGCTTGGAAGGATTTCAGATCTGCTTGTGCTTTTGCATTAAAGGAATGATTTCTGGTCTTTTTATTCCTCTGCCCTTGCTCCATTGCTACTGTTTCTTTTTCTGAATTTTCCCATCATACTGCCTGTTTGTCTCAGGTAGAGTCCTTGAGCCATTGCCTTCCTGCATGGGTAGCTTCAGGTGGGCTCTGTTTGGTTCTGTGTCTGCAGCACCATCTCTGCTTGGTCCATGGCTGGGAAGTGGAAGCAGGCTCTTCCCTGTTTACACTGAGCTATGCAGTTCAATTAGCTACATTTTATATAGCTCACTGAGCTATAACAGAGCCCTCTTCCCATGGAGCAGCTCTCTGACCTGCCTCTTGTATGTGTGGTGACAGATTTTTGTGTCATTTGCACCCTGTTTGAATTCTTGTGCTTCATGGAAGGGGAAGCAAAGAGGGCAAAACACACTAATACGAATTTTTGGGGTGTTTTTTTACCCTAGTGTGGTGGTGGAAAGGAATCGCCTGCAGGTCCCAAATATTATCTGGGCAACAGGTCCAAATGAAAAACCTGTTCTGGTGCCGTGACGAGCATGGCTGAGAGATGTGGAGGCTTGGTGAGCACCCTGGCCCTGCACCTCTGAGGCAGGACCTGTCAGCCTCTCTGCCTGGCCACCATAGTCAAACTGTTGTACCTTCCAGGGTTTTCTTTGGAGGATGGTGTGTTCCCTTCTTGGAGACTTAATCTGAGTCTGAAGATGCGTGTAAGCAAGTGGGGCGAGCAAGTGAAAAGCAAAATGTGAGTCTTGAAAGATCGGGGTAGCTCAGTGTTCTGAGATGCATAAAGAAGTTTTCATACTCCTAATTTAATTTTAATTGTTAATCTCTTTATTTGCCATTAAATTAATCTTCAGCTAGTCTATTTCATGTTGTTAATTTCCTTTCTTTTCTTTTTATATGTATTTCCTATGGATTAACAGTATTATTCATTCAAAGGGTATCTATCAAACATAATTAACAAATAATTTGATGGCCCAGAACCCTTTTTTAAAATTATTACTTTTAGGAAATAGGTTAAGCAGTTACTAGGTTACAGGAAGATAGTAAGAAAGAATTGAACAGCCCATCTCTGTAGCCTCTCTCCCGCAGCCGCGGGGCTGTACAGGAGCCCGGCTGGGTGCCCCCGGCCCGGCCGAAGATGGCCACACGAAGTGCCACTCCCGGATCCCCTCCGGAACCCTGGGCAGTGGTTACCGTCTGCGGCGTGGGTGGCGCAGGCGGGAACTTCGGCTACGAGGTACCGAAGCAAAGGAAGGAGGAGGGACGCCTGTATAACTACCAAGGATCTTTTAATCTTCTTTCCCGATGGGTTCAGGGACAGGCGACAAAGATAGGGTCCCTCGGTGACGCCGAAAAAGGGAATGGGTGTGATAGGAGGAGACATAAAGCTTACCAATAGCAAGGACCCAGGGAAGAGCGTGGGTTACAGCTAAGCCACTGAGGATCACACAGGGGAGGGGAAAAACCACAGGGGCAAATCATACATCAAATTGAGGAATGACTGACACAGAGAATTCTCGAGATAAGGGGGGTGGTTACCATGACAGGCAGGGGAGGGGGGGCAGCTCCGGTAGGGAGAAACCATTGTGAGGGAAGTACATGGGGGGAACCGAGGACCGAACCATTATTGAGTTACAAAAGGAATAACTGATTCTAAATACACACAGTGCCACACATCTCTCCTTGGTTTGATCTACATTAACTCCCTCATGTTGCTTGCTATAGCTCTCATCTGCTGCCTACAACACCTTCCCATCCCACAGTTAACTGTTTCTTGTTGTGAGCAAGACAAATCGTGGTGAGGCCATTTGGGGAGCAAAAGTCAGTTTGTGGAAGGCTGCTTAAGCTGCTGCTGGAGATTGAAGGTTACTGTATCAGTCCCATGCTGGAGAGTGAATAGGTGATGCAGCTCTTGTAAAGCAAAACTTCTCTGCTTGAAAGTTGAAACTGAGTCCATGTTTATACATTTGAATGTCTCATATTTAAAAATAAGAGTCATTATCTGTAGTGGCACACTAAATAAACTGCATTTTTCCCCCTTCAGAAACACTTTTCCTCTGGAGAATTCAGCAGCAGCAGTACTAGGCAGTTGCTCTTTGCAGAATATGTGATTTCTTTCCTGGCCCTGAATTTTTATCTTGCTGAAACAAATATTTTACCATTAAGAACACTTGGTCACATCTGGTGCATCTTAAAAAGGGTTGCTTTTCCAAGAATAGCATGCAAACATGAAACCAGAATTATAAGCAGATGTTTGCTAATATGGCCATAGATAACCTTTCAGTTTCATGTTTAATTTTTGTAAATAACCATCTATAAAGAATGCAGATTAATAGAGAGCAGAGATGATTTCTGTTAGTGTTAATATGTTAACTTTACTGTGTTGCTGATGTTGTACTTATTACTATAAAATAGCATTATTTATTGTATAAAATTGCCAGCTCCTGTTTACACAGGAAGAGACATTTTTGTCATTGCTCTTTTACAACCTGGAAATGTTTGCTTTTCTTCAAAGAACATAGAATGATGATTATCTGTGTCAAAAAGACTTCTAATTTTGGCTTAATTCTTTCATTCATTGATAAAATACTTGAATGTTCTGGAATAGAGGGAATTTCTGGCTGGTTTTTTGCCTTTGCATTTTTAGTGAGCTTGGCATGGCTCTTGCAGTTGGGCTGGTAAAAATGAGGTATTTGCTCCCTTGACCGCTGGCCTCAAAGAAGCATATTTTAGCTTATTGAAAAAAAAAATCTGTTTCATAAGGCAGACCAGTAGCTTTTTGTTTTCCTCTTATAATATTCTCCTTTTAACTTTCTTAAATTAGTTTTGGATAGTTCAGTGTACAGATGCAGCTGACAATACTCTTCCTTCACTGAAAAGCCTGCCTGTCACTGCTGCAGCAGGAGACAAAGGCCTAAGCCATGCTGCCACTGCCTCTGCCTTTCCACAAGGGTCCTTGTCACAGTGGGACCTTAACTGGTGGCAAAATGTATTCAGATGCCATCACAGGGAAGGCATGACATGGGACAATGTCAGAAGTGTCCCTTAGCAGTAAGGGCTGTGGTCTCTGGATGCTCCAAGCATGAGACAACTGCCATCTGCTTTCTGCTGAGGTATCCAGCACGTCAGGTCCTTAGGACAGCTCGTGATGGCAGTGACTGCTTGTGAATCTGAAAAGTGATTGTTCACAGAGGCAAGTTTGGGGAGGAGTGCAAGCTGCCAAATCTGCTTGCTCAGAGGATGAACCTTGTAAGGGGAGGGGTGAAGTTCATTGGTGTGGTGCTGCCTGGGCTGTGCCACTCGCAGGACACTGCAAACCCCCTCTCCTGGCTCCAGAGACTTGTGCAGGATCAGTCAGCAACTGGGCAGGTGGATTAGGGTGAGAAGGGTTAATTGCCAAAACAGGTTAATGTGAGCAAGCAATCAACCTGTAGAAGGTGTATATTTGGGGCTTTTTTGGGTGCGTTTATTTTTTATTTTATTTTTAAGCTTAGAAACTTGAAAACATCTCACTTGATGATAATATTGACATTCCTCACAAATAGAGATGTACACGAGTATAGCAAGTACATCTCAGCATCCAAATTAGTAGATGACGTAAAAGAACTGTTTGGGAAAGATAGCACAGCACTGAGAATTCATCAGAGCATTGCTTGCATTATAGTTGAAATACCTTCAAAGAGAAACTAACAATTGAAATAAGTTCTGAAGCAGAAGAGCCTTGCAGGCATTAGAGAAGGGGTGGGCAGCAGCTTATGTGTTAGCAAAATATCTCCAGCTAGAATATTATTTTACATCCCTGTTGTGCAGTTTTCTCCCTTGGTAATTTACAAATGGAAAATAAAATTTGGAATTATAGCTGATTAGATATTGTGAGTTCTCAACAAAGCATGTTTGTGTTCTGTATGCAATTATTACAGAGTTGCTGGGTACAACTTGGTAGATGAATTTGAGTTATCTTTTGTGTTCAAGCAATTTAGCCTCTGCTTTTTTTGTATGAAGAATGAACTATGTTCTCCTCCAACTACAGCACTTCTTAGATAAAGGATATTTTATGTTATTTTTTTAACCAGTAATTATTTTTTAATTTTGTAGTGAAAATTAAACTAATTTAATCAAGTATAGCTGTACAAACGATTTTGATTTTGCCAGTTGTGATTGCGTAGACCTCATTCTGGTTTAAATAAGCAGTGTTGCTATTCTCAATTCTGAAGACAGAAACCCAGCTATTCTCTCTGTCTTCTTTTCCTTCTCCTGGCTCACTTATTTGTACATGTTCAAGTACTTTGGCCCTGTCAGTCCTAGATGTGAATCTGTGATTCTTGCTAACAGATTGCCTGGGCTTATTCTGAAAAATGATGTGGTGGCAATACTGGAGCATTTTGCCAGTGCCATGCTCTTTTGATGGGAAACTGGGGCAAGGAGAGGCAGAGGCACTGGGATTCTGCCTTTTGCTTTCCCTTAGGATAGTGAGAAGCTCACTAATGTGGCCACCCTTTGGCAGGTGTGACCAATGATTCCCTACTGTTGAGCAGTGTTCTTAAAAATACTTTTGTTTTGAAATTTTGAGATCATAGGCTGTGTTTATCAGCCTGCAAGGCTTTGTGAATATGAAATGTTGTATTTAAGTTTGGGAAATATCCATTAAACCACTTAGATGCAAGTTAAAGGGAAATTTGTTTAATTATATCTCAGCCTTTCAGTAGATTCCACATTGTTTGGTGTACTTTTAATAATGGTCATTATTTCAAGATATTGTCACCTTGAACCTAAATCACATTAATGACATTGATAATCTTTA
This sequence comes from Haemorhous mexicanus, assembly GCF_027477595.1. Classification (NCBI taxonomy): domain Eukaryota; kingdom Metazoa; phylum Chordata; class Aves; order Passeriformes; family Fringillidae; genus Haemorhous; species Haemorhous mexicanus. The sequence goes on along the minus strand of NC_082341.1, from coordinate 17,919,340 downwards.
AACTTGTAGTACTACTGAGTGATGCAAATAATGTTGTTGGTTTTTATTTTCTTGCTTCTAGATATAATGTTGGATTTGAAATGACTAGAACTAACAAATGGATAAAGCTTGGAAATGGGTATCGGCGAAATAAAGCTGAAATAAAATTTTGGAAATGTTGAGAGGTCACGATTTCTTTGGGCATATGTCAGCTCTGCCTTGTGATGAAAGGGTAGCTGATGCTTTAAGAAGTTGGATCATTTGTTTGCTAACATGTGGCAGAGTAGTAGAGACAAGACTCTGGTGTGAGAAGTATTTCACCGATTATGTGGATGGTTGTGGTTAGATCTATTGCTAATACAGTATCTAAATATTGCCAATGCAGTGTATACTATAATCAGGTCTAAAAGGTTGTACCATAAGCAGGTTCAATTAGAAATGCACAGGTTTGCAGTCTTTGGCCTGCAGAATGCACAATTACAAGGTTACAAAGCACCTCTGTGGCTACTTTTGGATTTTATTTCTCACATGACCAGATCTTAGTGCTGGTACTCGCCTCTCCAAAAGCGTGTGTTCCCTGTCTTCAGACTGGATGTACCCTGCAGACATCTCTGCCTGGGGAAAGGGTGAGGGTGCGACCCACCTGGAAGCTGCCTGCAACTTTAGGGGACCAGCTGGCCCAGACTCCAGCATTTTATATCCTTTTGCAGGCTCATCTGTACCAAAGTCAGTCACAGTCATCACAGCTTCCCTGTCTCTGGAATTCATTCATTATGTGGACATACAGACAGTTCCTCCTTGAATTCCCGCCTGTCATTCTAATCTTAGGGAAAATCACATTTCCAATCAGAGACAATGGCAAGGGAGTGGGTGCCTGTGTGTGGGGAATAGGACTCAAAGACCTGACTGTCTTTCCTTGCTGTCACCCAGCTGCTGCAGGGCATTTCTGCTGGGTTAAAAATATTTGATTTTGCAATATTTTTCTGAAGTGAATAGCTATTAAATTGCTCATACTTCCAGCTCTAACTGCATTTTAACAAACAATGTTTTGGTTAGTCAGCCTCGATGAAGCGTTGTTTGCAGGGTTTTCAGCTGTGGCTGTCTGTGGGAGGCTGCCAGTGCTGGTTTCCAGAGGGACTTCAGCACACCCACTCTTGACTCACTCCTTCCCTGTTTTAGGTTTCCTGAAGTTCCTGTGCTGTGATGCCCCGGAATGCCTCATGGCAGAGCCGCCCGGCCGCCCCGCTGGAGCGTGGCGCTGCCCTGTAGAGAGCTGGGTAAGTGAAACCTCATCCTTGGCCTGGAAAATGCTCCCCACCCCATGGCCCATCCTCACAAACCTGGTGACATGGGCTGGTCTCATCACACATTTTGTGTGTCTTACCACTCTCTCCTGGGTTCATGTGCATTGGAGGGCTGTTTGTTGGGAAGTGGTGGATGCATGGGTTTCTTATTTCTAATATGCTTTGGGTCAGTTTCCTCTGGAGAGGTGATTATGTGTTAGATGGGTAGATGGGGAGGATATAAAGGCAGAACTAAATGGAGCTGGAGACGCTCACTAAGTTGCAAATTATACCTTCATTGTCTTTATATATACACATATATATATATATATATATATATATATATATATATATATGCACGCACACAGAAGATAAGCATTGGGGTGAGGAAGGTGGGTTAGAGGAGGTGCATCTGAAATGGTCTCTTTCTCCTCTCTTTAAAAAAATTAATTTCTGGAAAACATTTTTTTTCTGTCATGAACACTGCTGATTTTCTTCATGTGCTATGAGCCCCATCACATCTTCCATGTACTGCTAAAATTTGTTAGATGTGGCTACCTGTTATGTGATAATTGCTTTCTATGTGTTACTTCACTTGGATCATTTCCCTCTTGCAAAAGTAAGGTGCGATGGGTGGCTGGAACCCCCTGTTTGACCCTCTAAGGGAGGCATTTGGCTGTTTTCTGTGCCTGAATTGGACTTGGACTTTTCTTTATGATTTTATCAGTGATCACTATGTTGCTGGAGAGTCTTGGTGAGACACAGAAAACTCCGCTTACAATAGTCATAGTCATATTTGGGAATAAATCTAGATATTTTCATATGGTTGTCAGCTGTTAGAACTGTGGACTTCTGGACCTAGATCCTTCTAACAGCCTTGGTAACAAGTCCCATGGGTCTAAAGGAATAGCTCTAGGAATTGATCCAACTGTCCAAGAGGAAGGGCAAATAAAGTACTCATTGACACCTGATCATTAACTATATATATGGAAAGAAGGAGAGGTGTGCCTGAAATGAAGAAATATTCTCTTGGTTTTTCTACAACAAAGAAGCTATGCTGTTATCTGATTATTTCCTGTCTTGTCCCATCATCTTGTTTGGGAGAAGATGGTTGCAAAGAAGATTGCTTTTCTGTCTAGAGGCCCACAAATTCAGAGGAAGTCTGAGCCCGTTGTCCTGCCTTCCCCAGGGGTGGAAGCTAAATGGCTGAGAGATCTGTCTGCATGGTCAGGGCTAATAAGTTATTTTGTTAAACTGGACCACTTTGTGATCTTGAAAGCGCTGTCTGTGGGCTGTTCTGGTGTTTGAGGGCTGGGGCACTGGAGGATTTGCAGCAGTGGTGGGTGATGGCTGTTGCTGAGAAGAAATGTGAATTGTTGTGTCATCTGTGCTGATGTGAAGCTGTGTGTGGAATCATTGTCAGCAGAGCAGTATCAGTACATTGGCAACAATCATTTGAACTGATGACCAGGTCCTGGTCAGGCAAAATAACTGTTTTGAGGTTTGTAGTTGCAATCTGTGCCCTCAGAGGGATTGTACTCTTATTTGCCTCTTGGGTGGATGTCAGCAACCTGCTCCTCTCATCTTGTGATCTGACCAGTAGAGTTACCTTATCATCAGGTTTTGTGATGCTGTTAGCTCAAATGTTTGAAGCTGTTTCTGTTCACCATACTTTGCATTTCTTACTGGCTGTCTTGAGACAGGCTGAGTTTAAAGTCACCTTACTGCTGTGTTTGTAGTTCTGAGGGGACAGACTCTGAGTCTCTGCAAGACACTTTCCTTGAATCTGAAGCACTTTTTAAAAGAATGTTTCATACTTGAAAATTACCTCTCCTTTGGGATTTTGCTTCCAGCCAAAGCTGAGAGATAGCAAAGCTTTGAAGTGGGGTCTAGGAAGGTGGTGTCTCAGTCTTTCCTTCTGTCTCTGGTTAGTGACACTACAGCCTTTTGTATCTGCTTTAAGGAAATATTTTCAGGTTTTTTAAAAACTATTTCCACAGTTGATTATTCACTTCATTAATTTTATTTGGAAGAGGGTGGATGTAGTTTAGCAGAAATTTGCTTTATGGCTGTTTCTAATGATGCAAAAACTTTCCAGTAGTAGATTTTTTGGGGGTCAGTTGATTCACACATACCAGCCATAACTGGCATTCACTGTGGGTTGATTCTTGTTTTTGAAAATAATTGATTTTGATCAGTTTGGTTATACCAGATGAAATAAGTTTATTTTAGGCAACCTCATCTCAAAATGGGAATGGCTATGTGGTAGGGCAGAGCTGCAGCATATGGAAGTTTCCCAGCCTTGGCTGAACTGGTGTGGCTTCTCAGCAGTGAGCTGGAGTTTTGCTGCAGCCCAGTACAGTGATTTTAGGAGCTGAAAGGACCAGCTCCAGTAGCTGGGTTAGCTGGAGTTGAAAGCTGTTGAGCAGCTTGAGTTTCATCAACCTGGCATTACTCTGCCTCTCCCTCCCTGGCACCACTCCTGGGCTTGCTCTTGAACAGCCCTGTGAAAATGATGGGGTTAAAGGGAATCTTGTGATTCTTTGTGGCTACTTATTGGTATTTTCTTGCTGCTATGAATATTCGCTACATAGATTTGGCTAGTTGCATTACATGCTTATCATTTACCAAACTTGCATGTTCAGAGGGTGTTTTTCTTTTCATTTCTGCTTTTCAAATTGTTTTTTCTGAGTGTGGTGGGGAGTGTATGTGTGTGCTCCTGGTACCTTTTACCTCAAGTTTTCCTTCTGAGTCCTTATCTCTGCATATATATTTATGTTGGGCATTTGTATTTTAAATGCCCAAGTTGGAAATTGACTTTTCTTGATAGTGTGCCTAAGGTATTTGCACTGTGTGTTTCCTGTGCCTGTGTGCATAAACAAAACAGATGTAACTGATAAACAATTTTGACTTTCTCTCGGTCATTTAAATGAGTCAGAATTCTTTTTCTTTACAGATTTTCCCTTTGCCAAGGTGTTGTTCTCAGGACTGTTTTCTCTCCTTGTTCTTTTGTGTGTCTTGTGTGTTTTTTGCATTTCTCTTCTGCTTTCACCTTCCTTTGGAAATCAAAGGAAACATCTAATTTATGGCACTTCTTTATCAGCCCTTTCATCCTTTTAAAAATTTTCATTTCTTTCTTTCTGGGATAACTGCAACCTTTGCCCATCCTCTGACTGGATACTTGTGTCACAGATGTTCTTGTGAGGTGCTTGAATTGTATGGGGGGAAACTGCATCCTGAACAAATGCCCAATTTCCCCATCTTGTAAGTTCTACCCTGTTTTTTAAAAAAGTATTTTACAAAGTACATGTATGTGTGAACATCTTTACTTCATCAGTTTGGATTCATTCTCACGCCTGGCAAGTCAAGAGACTTGGCACTGAGAGCATTTCCTTATCTCTGCAACCTTTTGCATATATATATTAAATAAATTTTGCAAAATATTCTTCTGAGGAGTGCAACATCCTGAGAGAGGCAAATGGCCTGTAAAAAGAAGTGCTGTAAGACTCTTTTTACCTTTTGTGCTCCAAGATGTAGTTCTTAGTACCTCCTGGATCCTGACACACTGAAGAGAGCTGTGATAAAGAGGTCCTGTGTTCCTCCTTATTTTTTCATGCTGGAGCAGATTCATTTACCACTTGCTGTAGCCTCAGTTCTGTAGCCCTCAGCACTGCCCTAGTACATTTTTGGTGTAATCATAAAGCTGTCTGTTTTAATTGGAGACTTAAATTTATCTGCTCTTTGAGATGATGGTTCCACCCTTTCCTCCCCAGGCTGTAGAAATGCCGTGTCTTCCACTGAAATGTCAATAGGGAGACTACCAACCATCACAGTGACCTCAGAGGCTGGGCACAGTGTCTGCCAGGGGCATGACCTGGGCATTGTTAGTGCAGTAAGTGTATGATCCCTCAAGGTGAGCCCCAGGGCACCATGCTTCTCCTTTGGCAATGAGCATTTTCCCATTTTAAAGGCAGATACATCTGCACATGAAGATGAAAACAGACCCCTGCTTGTAGCATGAGAAGCAGAATCCTCACCCAGCTGGGTGTTGATTCCCATCATCAAGAGCTGAGGAGGTGTTATTTTTTTTCTTTCCCTTGCTCTATTCAAGAGGATTTACAGAATCTTCTGAGGAGGAGAAAAGTGTTGTCTTTTAACATTTAACATAACCCTGAGGTAGCATCTTGAGGAACTGCTTGATTTCTTCATCTGTGTTACTCCTGAGCTGCAAAGGTGTCTTAGACTCTGCCCATCTAATTACTCCTTCCAAGAAGGATGTTTACTTTTCTCTTGAATAGGGGAGGGTGGGTACATGACCTTTGTGAACTTGAGGAGGGTAGGTAGTTTTGCAGTGAGAGCTATAGAAGAATGTGTAGTTTTAGCAGTGGGGAGTGTAATTTGGGAAACACATTGGATCCTAGTCTGAAGCTGAGGTCCCTTCCATTAATGTAAGATATGAGAGCCAAACACGGGGGTATCAGGGTAGAGAGGTTTCCCATTGCTGCTGTGAGGAAGTTTTATTTGCTCAACGTCCCCGAGTTAATGATCAGCTGGTGTTTGTTATTCCTGCAGCACTGACATTGGTGTGAGTCTGCTGTGATGTACAGGGCCTCCTGCCCAAATCAGGATGAGATCTGATATTTTGTGTCAGTAGCTTGAACCTCGGAGCAACCCCTCACTTCTGTATTTTCTCCTGAAGGTGTTTTGTCCCTCTCTTATCTATCTATTTTCAGGAAACATCTCAACCTGCACAGCCAGTGCTCCTCTGCAGAGTGTTTATTGTTGGAAAGGCTTTACATTCTCCCTCAAAGCTCCCTCCTCGTTTTGTGTCAACTTTCTCTCTGGATTTTCTGTTTGGTTGGTTTTCTACTGCTAATCTTCTACCTAACTCTGGGGCTGAAGTATTCCTACAGCTTTTTAGTTTTCAGGAGGCTCTAGGGGCATGCTATGAGGCTCCTGATGTTTTTCTGATTGCTGGCCACAGCCTAGGAGAGGTCAGTAGCATCTCTTACCCTCTGCTAAACACTGGGAGTCTCCCATCCAGTTTCTGCCATGAACTGAGGCATTGCTGAAGTATCAAGAGATTATTTGGCTTTTGAGTGTTGAGGGAGGCAGAAATGATTTATCAACTTTTTTCTTGAAAATATCTGTCGAGTTGCAAGGACCAGAATGCAGGGCTGTCAGTGCCACCCAGGTTAAGGGGAACATGTTGTGGAGCAGTGTGATGCACTAGCAAATGCTGTAAAATGCAGCAGGTATCAATCAGTAACATCTTGTACTGGGTTGTTTTAAAATTACCCTTGGCATATCCCAGCATTTGGGAAAAAAAAAACAAACTCCAGTGCTGGAATTTTGATGATAAGACATAACGTGAGGAAAATGTTACAGCAGTCAGGTTTGTCAGTGATGTTCAAGTGCACTGTACCATTTTTACTGCTATCTTAATTTTAAATTAACTGCTTCTGTAATATATAGTCCTGACTACTTTAGATCCAATATGACTTCAGGACAAATATCTTCAATACAGAGATTCCTTCTGGTATATTCTTTTTCTGTTAAAATAATCAAGATTTAAAAAGAATGCATGGAGTATGGTCATAGCTTCAGAGTGGATGTGAATGCTGAGCAGTCATAATGGCAGTGCTGGAAAGTACTTGTGTAAATAAAATGTACTTTCTTAGGTTTAGGGTGGGTTTTTAAAAAAAGACTAAAAAACCCCCAAACCCACAAACCTGGGAGTTCTAGAAGGCTTGGAAGCATCTAGATTGTACTCGTTGTGATGACTAATTATGGTATTTACTCTCAGAGAAGAACGTGGTTAGTAGGGACTTTGTCTTGAAAATTATTTTTAACATGATGAAGAATGTCTCATCTGTCTGTTTCTTTTCCATGTCTATACTATTTGTGTCTTTCATTTCTTTTATTAGTAAATGCGAGAGGAAAAATGGGAATAACTTCAGGAAATACATGAAGGCACAGTAAACAGTACTATGGGAACAGTAAATAAAGCATCTGCTTTTGGTTCTTCTGTGAAATCAAGAAGTAACTGGAGCAAAACACTTGTTGGATATTTTTTCACTTCTATATCTGCTGTCACGCTTCCCCTGCTTCTTAGAGTGTCTCTTTTTCTCAAAACAGTCGCTTCATTGAAACCAAGACTGAAGCCTACAAAGGAGCCACAGTGAACGAATAATAAAGGACAGAGATTCCAAATGTTGTTGATCTGGGCTGGATTTTTCTGCAGCATTTGTGCCTGGTTTGGGATCCGGCCGTGACCCTTCTGGGACCTGCAGCTCTGTGGGCACCACTCATTTGCTGTTGAGAAATTAATGTAAACACGGCGGGTAGTTCACCATTTTCACAGGTGGAATGGGTCTGTGGCATAACCTGGGGAGGTGAACTGGGGGTGGTTTAGCTTTTTGCTGGATTATTTGTTCTTTGGCTCCCCTCCAGTCCGTGTCCTGTCCACACACAGATTAAGGCTCCTGTCACAGCAGAGTAGCTGGCATGGGGCTCTGCCTGAAGCTCTCCCTAATCCAGGAGTGCATCCTGTTTGGGGCTGTGTGCGTGCCTGGCAGGGGCTGGTGGTTAATCCCAGTCCCTGACTGTGGGGCAGGGCTGAGTCTGAGGGCAACATCTTGGTATTGATTTGGAACCAGAGCACAGACCTGATACAGCTGCGGTCAGCAATGGGACACCCAAATCCCAAGTGCCTGACGCACTTCCTGACACTTCCCTCCTCCTGAGGTATGGACCAGGGAGCTGGTGGATTTATGGCTTGCAGATCAAGGCTTGCCAGACTTGCCAGCATGGCATTAGTGAGTACTCTTTTACTACATTTTAGTGGTATCCTGGAGGTTTGTTTGCTGTTCCAAGCTTGTCACTGCAAAATGGTATTAAATGAGAAATAAAAATGGGGACCTTTTTTAAAACATGAAAGATTTTAAGCAAAACCCATATATTTGTCTACCAACTTTTAATGGTTTTATTCCTTTAATATTAAGGGCTAGAAGTCTATTGTTTTGGGGGTTTTTGGGGAACTTTCAAAATATGAGTCTCTTCTGCTAACATCAGACTTGAAGAACTAAGACTTTGAAAGAGCCAGATGATATTGTGAAACTCTTGAGGGAAAAATATCATGCTTTATCTAACTCTGTAGATAGCTCCTTAAAGTACTCCCTCTGCTTCCACATCCCTTTATTCTGCGACATGAAAGAGAAACCTGAGCCAATACAGGATTACAGAACTAGGTTACAAACCTGAAGCTAGGCCATTTGTAGTTACAGCATCAGAATTTTATTTTATATGCTTATTTTGGTTTAAAAATTGTATGCATTCGGAAAACTGTCTCTTCCCATGACAGTTCTTTCTTTCAAGTAATTAATGCAAGACAGTAAGCTGCAGAGACAATGAATTGTAAAATTTCATTGCTGGTTTACAACAAGAATTTGAACCTCATCCATCTGTCATCAAAAAAAAAAAAAAAGCCTTTCAAAAAGCAGATGGTCTTGTAACTAAAACAGATCTGAATTCTGGCAGACAGGGTGAGAAATATGCCTTGTGAGAACAGGGGAAAAACTGCACTGGGAACTGTTCATCTTGGTGGAGTGCTCCAGCCATGAATATCTTTGCTAATTCTGCCTTGCACAATAGTGGGCAAAATCAGTAACTTCCCTTCCAGCACAGCTTGTATGCTCTTTTTTTGAGAGGTGTCATTTCCTAATAGGTATTTTATAAGCAACTTAAGTGCTCTTTCTGCATGTTAATAACAAGGGTTTCTGCATAGAAAGGATTTAATTCTGAGTGGAAATCATGGATTAGCATTGCAAGTACCTCCTTCAAAACAAAACTCTCTACTTACAGTGCTATGTTTATGTACAAGCATTTGGTCTTATGGGTGGTCTCTAGCAAGATTCTTAAATTAACAACCCAATTAATAAATAATGCCCGCTCTCCATCATTTAATGATACTTTGAATGACAACAAAAAAAAAAATCATCCTCAAACTTGCTAGAGGCTTGTTTCTACCTATTACTCTGCTTTACCTAGATGAAGTTGTAGCTGTATAACTTCATTCAGGATTCATTCTCTGGGAATCCCTAAGTTATTTAATCAGCTTCATCAGATTCACTGGCTGAAATGAATAAGTAAACTCAGTGTTGCTTGCATGTGTGCCACAGATACCACTGGTAATTGAAATTCCTAGGGGCTGTCTGTGTCTTTTGCATGATTTGGAGTTCAGCAGCCCAGCACACTATTAAAATAATTTTTGTAGTGACTGTCTACTCAAAATCACATTAAGCCTGCTTTCAGGCAACAAAAATGCTCTCTGGAGTTATTGCAGCCTCTTAATTGACAGCGATTGGTTTTTTCAATAGTACATAATGGGAAATTTTCTCAGTTTAAAAATACAATAGTAGTTCAACACATCCACATTTATTGTAGGAAAATCATTAACTATTTTAGGCCTAGTCTTTTGTCCATCCTATGTTTAAAAACAGGTTAGAAATCTGAAGTCAAGCTTTTGATAACTGCGCAATTGCTATCTCTTTATGTCCCAAAAAGCAGGAAGATGATCATGAACACCAAAGTCAGTAGCATCATGTGGAGTCTTTGGGTGGGAGCCTCCTTCATGCAGTGCAGTGCTGGTTTGTGATGCTGACTGAAGCAGAAAGCTGGGGAAGCTCTGTGTAGTCCCTTGGGATGAGTTTTATACCAGAGAGGCAGCACTTGCCATGGAAATAGCAGAAAAGACAAACAAAAATCTTTTGCATGATTGATGAATACATTGGTTGAAGGGAGCCATCCTCCTTCTCCACCTCTCTTGTGGTAGCACTTCCTTTTAGTGTTGCTCTGTCTCTTGCATGCATGCAGCATGAGTTTAAAAAAATGGGCACAGCAAATACTATTCAAACTATCCCAAGGAAAACTATACAACTGCCCAACCTGATAACTCTATCTTCTGGCTCTTTAACCAAATGAGAAGATGTGAAACTTTAACCGTCAGAAGATATGAAAAACCTTAAAATAGTGCTGTGTACACAGGAATGCTTCTTCTAAAGCCTTCAGTATTATTATACCCAGGGACCTGAGAACACTCATAGCTCCTGCAATCTTCATCCTCTTATGTATTCCACATTATACTTATGGGAATCTGAAAGTATGTGAGCTTTTAGTCTCATTAAAATATATTAATAAAATATGTGAATATTGGTGTGTAGGCTTTTCTTGCACTGCTCATACAGTTCCGTGGCTATTGTATCAGTGTGCTTTAAAAATTATTCCTTATAATGCATGTTACAACATTTCAGTGACCCACCTACTGAAATGTCCTTACTTTGATAAGTAAAATGTAAGAAGGAAGAAATCAAATTTCAAATCTAATCTTTGCCTCACAGCAGAATTTGAACTGTGCTGTCTCACCTTGGGAAAGTTAGTGGAGATGTGGCTAGAGGGGCTCCCTTGATGCTGTGCTGAAGGTACATCCTTTGGCATCAGTAACAGATTTGTGGAACTGTTGGGTATTGGGAACTGTTTGGTGGTACTGTTGGGTTTTGTTTGTTGTGACCGCTTGCCTGGAACAAAAGACCCCCCCTGTCACACCCCTTGTTTTGCAGGGTGTGTATATTGTGATGCAGAGCCCCAAAGAAGGGTAAGGGGAAAGGAGAGTCCCTGTCCTGGAGCACTTGGCACTCAGAGCATACTCCACAAGGATCAGGATACGTGCTTAGGATCCCCTAATGATGGAAGGAATTGTATCCATGGACCAGAAACCTGATCCAGTGGAAGATGCCCCTGCCTATGGAAGGGGATTTGGAATGAAATGATCTTTAAGGTCCCTCCCAATCCAAGCCAGTCTGTCATGTTCTGCACAGCTCTTAAGTTTGATAGCTAAAAGAACAAGACAATACCCCATTTCTCTCCTGTTAGCTACAGTCTTGTACAGGAGTGAAATGTCACAGGACATGCAGCCATCTGGAGTGCAGTCACCTCCTCTGGCTGGAGAGAGGCCCAGCTGCCCACTCTCTTCTGCCTGTATTGGGACTGGATGCACAGACCTGAATTTCAGGGGCTTAATTTTCCAGCTGAAACCCAGACCAGTTCCTGCTGCAGCATGTTCTACAGTGATACACCTTGTTTTTTGTCAAAGGGAGAGTTTAAACTTCAGGTTTCCTTTTTATTTTGGTGAAATGCCAATTTGAAGGGTTCCCAACCTTGTGTGTACTGCTTTCTGTGTAACACAGCTACCAAATCAATAAAAATTGAAGAGCCCTGGTTGTATGTTGAGGTACAGTGTGGTGTGAGTATGTTAACATGTACTTGGTTTTCCTTATTGTCTATTTATATTTGCTTTTGTTTAAGTATTTAGCCCTATTTAAAATTAATCTTGCTTCTCTTTGGGATGCTTGCATATGTTGATCTTCTTGGTCTTTTTTATTGCAATTTCTTGGTTCTTTTTGAGTAAGCAGAAATGTTGCAGCTGTCCAGGTTAGTCATCACTGCTGCAGTGCTAGCCTCAGATGTGTTGGGGTTTTGAGGACAAGATAATCAGTAAAGCCAGAAAAGAACTGCTTCCTCTCTCTCCTTTGACTTCTCTGCTAACAAATCACAGTGAACTGCTGTTGGCAGTGGGAGGGGACTGCAGGGTGTGAGGGCAGCCGAGCCCACAGGGCTGCTTGTGGGATGCAGACGAGCCCCAGAGAGGACGTGTAGAGCTGGCACGGCCCCACTTCCCAGATGTGCGCCTGATCCTTTCGTCACATCTCTGCTATGCTCTGTCAGTGCTTATGCTGAGAAGTGAAGCTTCAGAATCCAGAGCATGTGGATGCTGTGATTTGAAAGTTTACCTCTAGTTTTCTGTCAGTCCTGTGTGAACCTTGCTCTAAGATGTTTATTTTCCATACAGCTCTGGGAGTGCCTTCAGATCGCATTTCAATGTTGAATTTTTTTGTGGTCAGTCAGAATGTGCTGTATTTGTCAGAACTATTTTATTCAGGTGTGCTAATGGACTCCAAAGGAAAATTGATTTTGCAATTCTGTGCATGTCTCAGAATCTTCTTTGTCAGACTAATTTATCAGAGTTTGAACCCGGCTCCCTGGCTGTTGTCATTCACACTCCTCAAGAGTGCATTTGTCAGGCTGTTGATGCAGTAATTTCTTGAAAGTATTAGTGGAAAAATTTAGTTTTGAGATAGGACTAGTAAAGGAAGGGGAAGTAGAAATTCATAGGCATTTTTGCTGTCATAAGTTTCTGTGAATTTTTTGAAGGAAAATGAGTTCTAGGTCACATTTGGATGTGCACTTTTTTTTTTTCTTTTCTTAAAAGGAGAAAATTGAAACCTGTTGAAAATCTGTTAAGGCATCATGTCTGAGGACCACAGCTCCTGAAGGACCTCATCTCTCATCTAATTTCTCCATGAGATCTTGTATTATAGATCTTATATCTATATATTCTATTTTCTTGAGATCTTATTATACATTATTTATATGTACACATTTATATTAAAGATATTTCTGTGTTAAGGCATCTCTGATGCATCCAAGAGCAGTTTTAAGCTACTAAGTAAATAATATGGTGACTGTTTTTCAGGGTGTGGTGCTGCTTAGAAATTTTATGCCTTTAGTATGTTGTGTAGGGATACCTTTGCAGTAAGTATTCAGTATAAGTTAGATTATGGATTGAGGAACAAGATCCTGCATTAGCAAGCTAAAATTCTGCAGGCTCATTCTTTGTTAAGCACCAGCCTTTCATGGAAAAGGCATTTGAAAAAGAAGAAAAAAACCTGTGATTATCTTACAGCGAAGGATTAAACCTATCCCACACTGGTCTGGGAAACAGTGTGGCCATGAGGGAGAGGGTGATAAATTCAGCTGACTTTAATTTGCCAGAAGTCATCCTGTCTTCTCCTTTAATATTAGCTGTTGGAGAGCTGTGATTAAGTGCTCTTCCTCCTGATAAGGGCTTACTGAGAAGTGGCTGACAGGTAGAAACAGCAGCCAACTCCCGCATGTTTTAGGAGGTGTTTGCAGACGGCCGGCATCTCCCGTCAGCGCTGCTGATAAGCGCTAAGGCAAACAGCCACCCAGAATGTGTCTGGGCCAGATGAACTGTGCTATGCACAATGTGCTAATTGTCACAAATTGGCTACTCTTGGTGGGCATGACAGGGTGAGAGTGTATGGTGGGTTTTTTATAGTCTAGTTGTCGCATACTTAGCTTGTACCAGTTTTATCCTGAGAACAAGCATTTAGAATTTTTTTGTGCATTGGCAGCAAATTTTTGTTAAGCTCAGAAATACTGTTGAGTAACTATGGTATAAAGCAGTTTTATTTAAAACTAATTTAAAAGGTCAAGAAAAGTTCTGGAATACAATATGAAGAACTTTTTTATTGTTAAAATGTTTTAAAAACATTTAAGGAAATATTTATTTTTCCTTTCCAAGACCTTGTAAAGTCAGAAATTCCTTTCCAGGACCTTGTAAAGTCAGAAAAAAGGACCTATCCTCCAAAAGCTGACAATAGATTGTCATTTACATCACCTCAGAGATGGGTCAGATACCCTCCCCTATCGACACTAAAATACTTTTAGAACAGGTCAAGCCCATGAGATAGGGGTATAAGGAGTCATATACAGAAATGGGCAGGAGAGATAATTTTGTGTGTTCTCTGTGTGAAAGCACTTGGGAGAGTGAAGCCCTTCTGTTTAAGGGGGGAGCTGGGGCACTGTTCAGCTGTGTTTGGAATGGAGGGAGGTGCTGGGCCTTTCCTGGTGTGGAGGTTCCCCTGTGGCACCTGCTACTGTGCACCAGCCCTGCTGCGTGGCAGGGACATGGTGTGGTACCACCCTGCAGCTGCTGCCAGCAGTGATCGTGCTGACCCGTCAGACTTCGACAAAACTCGGCTTTAGGCTGCAGGGCAAACATAGCTGGTGTTTCTGAATATCCTTTCTTTTCATTGTCAGGAGCCACAAGGCACTTCTAACACAGTTCAGAGAAGTGGGAATGGAGAAAGGAGGTTTGCTCACTGCTCGTGTTACAGCAAATAAGCATCCTGGCACAATAAGGGCTGCCTCTGCTTGTCCCAAGCTAAAGTCACATAAGAAATGCAGGTTCACGGTACTAGCTGCTTGTCCTTTCCCAGCCAATTTACGATTTAGATCCTAGGAGCCTCCTGGGTATATTCATTTCTCTTAGAAATACAAAGCTGTTACCTTTCTTCCTTTGTCCAGCTGCAGTTCAGAAAGAAGAATGAGGGAGGGACACAGGCACAGGAGCTGAATACAAACGTGAGGGCAAGAAAGTTTCATGGTACTATTCTTTGCTATAATATAGCAAATAATAAAGTGCTCAGCAGTCATAACACTACATGTTTGCTGTGCTGGGAAAATTGGCAGACACTGAGAGAAGGAACGGTATTAAGAGAAAACAATGCTTTGGCATGTTTGATTTCTGTCCAGGAGCCCCAGAAAATGAGGAGAGTAAATAAACAGAAGTGAGAAGATCCTGTAAAGTCAAATTGAGCAAAATTGCCTTGTCAATTGAAAGAAGGTGAATGGAGATGGCAGGATGTTTAGAAGGATTTGAACAGCACCTAAGGCAGGAAACAAAGAAAAATGCTTAGCAATTGAAAGGGTGTTGGGGTCTTTTTGTTGGTTTCATTTTGTTGTTTTTTTTTTCTGATTTTTTCAGTCTATTATATTCCCAGTGGTAGAATTCTGTATTGGTCTTTCATCTAGCAAAAGTGATGGTTACAGTAATGGTCACTGTAATACTGTGTGAAGCATGAGAGAAATGCAAGAACAGTCTGAAGGAAAAAACGAGTTTATTCTGATTAAGAAAAGCAGTGGAGGGATTGCCATTCAAACTTCAAGATGCAAAGCTGCATGCACTCCTTATTTACTCAGTATTTTTTTTTCTTTTTATTTCATTCTCTTCCCCCCCCCCTTTTTTTTCTTTCTCTTTTTTCACTTTTTTTAAATGGAGTATTAAATGTCAGTAAATAATTGTTATATAATCCTTGAAGAATCACACTCTTTAGAGTGTGATTTAATCTGGCTTAAATCACAATGAATGAGGTGAGTCCATAAAAGTACTTGTAGAGATATCCGTGATTTCGTGATTTTACTATTTATGTAGTTAAGATTTTCCTAATACAGACTTTCTTTTGCAGTTTTCCACTGGGTTTCAACATAAATAGCACACAAATATTAGAGATGCACTCTCTTAGAATAAACCTTTTTATTGGCATTTTTATCTGCTTATTCTGAATTCACCATTTGGGGCTTTTTCTTGCAAGCTCTGCTAAGCTTGCTGAGTCGTGGCGCTCCTTTCAGGAGCAATGAGTTGCCCTGTGGGCTGTGATCTGAGCTTCTGCACATCTTCTGGTGGGCCACAGAGAAACCAGAACTGCTTGTGTTTCCACAAATGTGCTTACACCCTCCTAGCTCTGTGCTTGGTGTCTGTGAGGGCCACGTGCAGCTGGATTCAGGTGCCAAAGCCAGGATTCAGTGCAACTGACGTGTTGTTGGCCAAAGGTATTTGGGTTGGTTTCTATCTGGGTTTTCTTGCTGTTCTCAGAAGCTACAGAAGTTCTCAGCAGCAGAGATGCTCTGAGGGATAGTCAAAGCTTGGAGGTTGTACAGAGCACTCTGCTTTTTGTGAAGATGTGACATTTCTTACCAATGTGGTTATAAGTTTGGGACTTTAGAAGGAATGTTCTCTTCTCCAGATCAGGTATGCTGGTACTCATCCATGTGCTGGGACTGATTGCAGGCTGTCAGTTCTCCATCCTGCTACCCCATCAGTGCTGTCCGTGTAACACAGGTGTTCCACCTGTGGGACAAACATTCTCTGGCATGTCTTCAGAGCCATCGGGCTTGAAGTGGGATTGAGAGAGAAATGGAATATTTCGTGCAATGCAGGAGTTCAGACTAGGTGGTTGAATAGTCCTTCCTGGCCTTAACCTCCGTGAAACAGCAGATCTGTTATGCTAAGGCCTTGACTTTGAGGACTGATTTAGTGCTGTGCCCTGCAGAAGGGTATGGCCCATTTTGGAAGCATTTTCTAGGCTAACTAGCAAGATGGAATAACTCCCAGTTGCACAAATCATTAGAGGCCTTCAGTGGTACTCACAGATTACTAAACAAGGTGGAATAAAATAGGCCTTGTCCTTTTGTTGTAGCTGCTGAAAGGTTGCCAGGGAATTATTGAAATAAATGTGACCCCCCACATCCTTCTCTTATCCACTGTTAACTTGAAGATTTATGCTGTCAGAGCTCTACATCAGTTTTCATTTTTGATGAGATTATTTGCTCCTTTTTTTTACATATTTTTCATGATTCTAGAGGGTTACAAGTTTTACTTTGATCCAATATCAGAAGTTATTAGTGGTTACTTGCTGCTATTTTACTACAAAACTATCACATACAGGAATTATTGACGTTTATGTCTGAAGCATCACAATAGTTTGCTAAATTTGGCATTAGTAATGAAGTGCAGATTAATTACAATGTCCTTCAAAGTACAGTAGGGAGTAACTTGCTTCAAAACAAAACCTGTATGAAGTGAGGCTAAGTGTGAGGAGGATCCTTCTCCACTCATAATGTACTAGGTGATGATGTATTCTGTGTTCTAAATGTCTGGTAGGAGCTCCAAACTCCTGTTCTAACAATTTCCATGTGAAAACCACCACTGTTTCCTCACTTGGTACAAAAATTCAGGTTTGGATTCCATTGCCTACTGTCAAACAGAACTTAAATTTGGTGGTTAACAATGGTTTAAAACACTTTTTCTCCCAATGCTGTTTCAAGAAGAGACAATTTTGCAATGCCATTGGCATATTTTACTGGTTTTCTTTGAAAAGGTTACATTCATGTCTTATTTTAAAAAAAGCAAAACGTTCTGATTGGTACTCTCTGTGCAACAAAAGTTACCTCAAGCTATACAAAAATTCCTATTTCCACATTAAAGTAAAAAATCCAAAGAAGTGCAGATCACCAGAAAGAACTGAATTTTCTAGGCTCCCTTTATTTTGTCTGCTGAAGTTTAATAACTGCTTCAGGCAAACCCAGATTTTAGTGGAACTGAAGACTCAGTCTCAGTCTGCAGGAATTCTGGAGTTTTTTGACCTCTGAGTGCTCTGCATATTGCAGTGTTTGAAGGAAGACAACAACAACCTTTGCAGGCCTTCTACTTCCCTGGCTTTGTTCTTTCCCTCCTCCCTGTTTTTGACCTCCTCTGCTGTTCCCAGATGCATTAGAAAGAATGTGTATCTTCCTGCTCCTCTGCTTAAAGAAGCTTGACCTTAAACTTGAGCTATGAACCATCCCATGGGACCTTTGGAGGGAGAGGTGGTGAAGGGCTTCACAAAGCCCTTTGTGAAGGGGTCACAAAGTGACAAAGGTGTGTAGTGTCACCTGCAGCTGGTCATTGGCTACTGACTGTGATGGGGATGTTAAAATGCTTTGGGTGAATTCTGGTAGCTATTGAGATTTTACCCAGTTGTTTGTGTTGCTATCTGCAGTTTCATCTCCAGCTCTTGTGATTGTGGGAGATGCAGCATTAGTTCCACAAGTGCCAATAATAATTCTTTGCCTTTGTCATTACTGAAATAATGTGAATATGTGATGATTGAATAAAAATCCCTCTGAGGGTTAAACCTCTCTGGGGTTTCCTTTGCTAAACCCCACCTTTTTCTTGTGTCATGATATTTTTTCCAGTGCTTAGGCTTGGGAGCACTGTTCATAAACATGCTGGTTTTAGGTGCTGATTTTGTAAGTTGGAGACCTGACTCCCTTAATTTTCAGTGAATAAAGAGCTTTATATGATGAAACTGCATAATGGTGAACTGATTTTTCTCATTAGTGGGAAAACATTTTTGTTACTCTCATTGTGGTTGTGACTCTAGCAGAACTGTCAGAAAACAGCTGAGGTGTGCAGGAAAATATACATTTTGTATTAGATTCATAACTCTGCTTTCAAATGGTCCAGTCCAGATGCCATGCAATAAATTAAATAGAAAATAGAATGTATATCAAGTGTATTATTATGCAAAGGATAGACAGATCTACTGTGCCATACATCAGTTTTGTAGTCTTGCACCCTGCACGTGCCAATTCTGAAAGTAAATATTTTGAGGTCTGGTCATAATTTTGTTCACATTCTCAAAACCGATCTGCAGTTTTAACTTGAACTGAGATGATTTTTTCCCCCAAAGACAGCTTCACTTACAAGCTTTCTAATGTGACAAAGTAATTAGCACTCACCTAGGAAATCCAGAGAGGGAAACTGGGTGAACCAATTTGCTGAAAATTGCTTTGGAAATTACTGTAAATATAATGTGAATGTTGTGCAATTCCTCAGAACTTTCAGTGATCCTGATTAATGATTATATTTTGATAAATTGAATCTATTACACTAAAATGGTTTAATTTTAATTTTTTTTTAAATGCATACTTTTGTGAAACTGTATCAGTATTGTCATTACTTCTTGTTGACTACTCTCTTCTTAACTGAGGCACTGTGAAGCCCAGGTACCCAGAAACATGGCTGTATGACATGGTGAAAAGGACTCTGCTGCTGATGTGCCTACCCAAGTTAAATGGCAAAGCATTTACCAGTCTTTTCCTTTTTCTACTGTTTTCTTAAATGCATTGGTGTGGGGAAACATAACACATCCTCTTGTCTTTGCTGGGGCATGGTCAAACTCCGGCTAGCTACATTTTATGCTGATGGGCAGTGGCAGGAGTTCACCATTAGATCTGTCAGTCTCCTTTCCCAGAGCTGATCTTGACCTGATTTCTCTGTGCAATCAATTCATATAAAACCAGATGCCAACAATCTCTATTAACTGTGAATTAAATTCTTATCAAAATGAATCGCCCCAATTTGGGGTGAAACAAACAGCCCATGTCACTTGCTTCAAAAAGTATACCATCTGTCTGATAGAGCTGATTTCCCAGAAGTGGCACTAAAAATGTCTGCATGTCTACAGAGGAGCAAATAATTTCCTTAGGAAGAAAAAAAAAAAACCCTCTTGCTGTTATGCTGAAAGAAAGTGAAAGAAAGTTATGCTTCTGAAAGTTGTGCTGATTTATTGTCCAGAATGCCTGAAGATGAGTGGTTTGTGTGGGATTGTTTGTGGGGTGGGATTCCTTCTCCTGCGGGTGTGAGAAGGGCTGCATTATGAACCTTGTGTGTGCACTCTGCTCTTACTCATCTTGATTCCAGCAACACTAACTTTTATAACCATAAAACACAATTATCCCTAAGACATGCCTGGTACTGTTGTGGGAGTAGTTCTGAAGCAAAATGACTGTAATATAGCTGAATGGAGAGCTCAGGTGGTTTCTCTTAAAATTGCAGGGTGGGTCATGTTCAAAAAAGAGTCAAATATTAAATGAGGGGTGAAAATACATTGGATTAGAGCCTGGATTCTCTAAGTTAGTTGTTGAGGACTATAACCTGGTTTCTTCAATGAGTATTAATCCTAATCATGTATGATATGGTGGTGAGTAATAGTAGTTAAGCTAAGGATCAGGAGTCCAATTTTCATCATATTTCTAGGAAATATAAGACGTAGTGTTGCATAGCAACAGCTGGAGGTATAGCAATATTTGCACTTGAAAATGTTTAGTGCTTTGGGAAGCATTAGGTGGCTGATGAGGTAGGCAGTGAGGAAATGGTATTATTCTCTCTTAGGGAACTGGTTTAAATGCAGTCTTGGTTTTACTGGCTGAAGAACATTAACATCCAAATAACTAGCTAGATGTCTGCAAAATGAGTTATTGGTCTCGGTCCAGTTTTCAGAGCACCCATATTCACATTTCAAAAACTATTTCTGTAACTGGCAGTGCTGCTGGTGTGCTCTGAAGGCAAATCAGACACAAACAGCCATGGAGGCAGCTACAGATCTCTCTGCTACAGAGTACCCCTGCCTGGTTGCAGAGGCCTTCCTGCTCTGGTCCTACTACCAAAATGAGGTGTTTCTACTCTTTGTAGCTTGCAACTTTTCTCTACAGCTGTGTGTGAACTTGAGGGCACATTATTTAACTTTTGTAAGATCCTGATATCTTTGTTGTACTTTGTTTTAACTGTAGGTGTTTTGAATAAAAGATGCTGCCTAGGATATTTTCCATCTTTTGAGATCCTCCTAAAACATTTTACACTTAAGTTTTTCAGAATGAGATGTGAGTTCCCATTGAAGCTAAGAGTTTCCCAGAAATGTGCAATCTGTGTCAAACCATCTGTTTTCAGAAGGTCTGTGTTCTTCTCACCTGGAAATAGGAGGTCTGAAATAAACCAGGAAACCATCCAAAGATGCAGAGGAGCAAAGCTGCTGGAATGACATAACAAGAATTTGGAGTACCCTAAATGCAGTTTGGTACATTAGCTGTTCATTGCTCAAAACAACTTTTTGTCAGAAGAGGTTGTCAGATGCTCAGTAGGACATGAGCATTTTGTAGCCAGGCTGAGGGGTGTTGTAGAGTAACAGTGAGCAAAAGGCCTAAAAATTGGAAGCTAACAGCATAAGCCAGTCATAGAAGTGCTTGCTACGTTTTTTGCACGCATCTAGTTTTACCTTTCTTACTAATATTTAATATGCTTTAAAGGAAGTATGTGTAGTAGATAATCTCCAGGGTAAATCCAATAGAACTGGGAGGTGTGGAAGGGCTCAAAGATGTCCTTTTCCCCATGAAGATTTCACTCAATGCCAATGATCACTCTTCATTTTCTTAACTGCCTAAAGTAAGCTTGGTTATGAGCATCATAAGAACATTTCTAACAAGAGAGAGCTCCAGATTGAAGATCTGCTAGTCTTTAAATAATAATCTAAAAAAGTATTCTATCATTGATTCCACTTATTGCTTTAATTTAGGAGACCTTAAGACATATGTAAATTAAATGAAGGGCAGATTCACAGGACATCTTAAACTAATTTGTTTCATAAAAATACACCTTTGATTCTTAAAGTAATTTTAAAATGTTGTAGCCATTTCTGGATAAAAAAGATTTATGACTATTCTGCTTATGCTGCTTTTCCTAAAGGTAAGAAATCATGCTTATGTCATTTTACTGTTATGGTAGTAGCAGGGATGAGGGAAGGTGTATATTAATAAGTTCACTCTTTTTAGCAAAGTAAATAAAGGACTAAAAACCCTATCAGACTCCTGTCATGAGGTTAATTCTTGTGTAATTTAGAGTTTTGAAGGTCTTTGGTAGAAAACTATTCAACTTTCTTGAGATTGCCTTTATTATCTGAACACAATGCCAGCATGTCTAGAAGTGTGCTCATATGAGAAGGTGAAGAGTAACATTCCATACTCAAATTTGGGAAAGACATAGCAAATTTTAAAATATATTACTGATTGTGAACTTGTAATATTTTATTACAAATATATTTTGTAATATTTTATGGTTCTTGAAACTTAAACTGCTTATCATGTATTCATAAAAAAATCATTTTTCCCCCCAGACCCTATCTCTTCTTTTCCCTTTTGACACTAAAATTTCTTTTGATGACTTGCTATGGTTTTAAGTATGCCTTCATCTGTCTATTCACTTGAGTCAAGGCAGTTTTCAGCTGTGATTTTTGATTAAGAGAGGAATTTTATAAAATGTTAGAAATTATTTCCCATCCAAAGCATGTATATTCTGTATTGATAGCGTGTAAATTCTGTATTGAATCTAAGGGGTTTTGGAATTTCTGTTACCTTAGTGACACTTGTATCCACAATAAAATGGTTAATTGTGATCTGTTTTTAAATTTCACGGTCTCATTCAGTTTACCTCTATATCAGAACTAGTCACATGACAACTGGAAATGGGAGGGAATATACCTTATATGCACAGTTAGGACCTGCATCAGCCTGTGAATGCTGGAAGGAGTGCATCATATTTACATGTCCCTGTTTTTATTTAAATATATTAAGCTCTTTGGCTTTAGTGGGAATTCCGCATGCCCCATATATTCAGAAAGCTAGTCATGTTCACATATTTCTTAAATACAGTTTTGATTTAAGTGCTTCTTTTAGGCACCTTTGGGCCTGACTTCTAAGTAGATCCAAAAACAAACGAAATATTCTGTATTCAAATATCATATACATAAGCAGGTAAGTTAGTGCACCAATTTTTTTGCTTTGTTTTTACCTTGGCTGAAGAAATCTGCTAGTGCTTCTTGAAGTTTGCAATAAAAATTGGTAGAAACATATGCAGAAACTTGAAGAGCTTCATAAAACACTTTTTTTCTTGGTTGCTATTGTAGTTCAGTTGTGTTTTTATAAAGTGCTCTAACTTTGAATTAATTTCTGTATGAAGTTCTGCTAAGGTGACATTTTTAGGTTTAATGTGTTTTCACCTTTTTCAATCAATTTTATAGCAGTACTTTTGTTTGCTCAGTGTCTAACAGGTCTGCTCTTGTGCCCTTCTATGCATAAAGTTGACTTGCCTTTTATATAAAACTCAAATTTTTACATACATCAACTTAATGCAGTTTTTGTAATTTGTAAGGAGAATTTGGTTGTGCATCAATGTATCCATAGGTGTCCTTCCTAAAGGAGACCACTACTTATATATATAACCCTAGGACTTTTGTTAGTTTATACAGTGAAAGGAAGATGGTGTTTTCCATGGAATAAGCTATTTCTAAAAAATATACACGAAATCCCCCCACCCCCATTAGAGCACTAAGCTTCTTTGTGACATTTAGCATAGAGTTAATGTTTCTTTTTTAGTTTTTTTATACATTCTAAAATTGCCCAGGTAAAAAGCAATGATAGCTATACCTTTTTCATTTTGCTCGAATTTTCATAACAGTCTATCACAGAAAAGGAAAAAGTCGATTTTTTTTTTTGCTTTGAAGTATGTGCTCGTGTTGTTTTTGAAAGATTCTACATTATATGTGTGTATTTTAGATGAAAAATACACTTAACTTTTTTGGTTATGTAGACTGCACATATACTTGAAATGCTATTTTCAGAACATTCATAAGGTAGAATATGATGGCTTTGATGTAAAACCTAATAACCCAATAGGAATTTTTATGCAATTTTGTTGATCTTTACCTCATTATACAGATTATTTTTTCAATAAGGTTTTGTTAATGAAAGATTTAAAGACTTTTCTAAGCTATGACCAATATTTTAGGGCCTAGCGCTGCAAAAGCAGATGGAGCTTTGGTTTCCTTTATTTCCATTGTGAACTAAGGAGTGTGTGAAACAGAGGGAAGCATTTTTAATTTTATGCATATGAAGGTTTCTGTAAAATACACACTGATGAAGGCATTTTGACATATTCTGAAATATTCCTGACTTGATACATCTCTTGAAACTTCTTATTAGATATTTTCTTGAACTATTAATGACTGAAGTGCAGAGTAGACAAAGCTTTGAATGAGAGAGATTTAGGACCAAAAATACATGCTCAGGAGCATTCAGTTTTGTTTCTCAGCATGGGTCTACCTGTATCCTTGAGGAATTATCTGCCACCAATTCAGTGGCTGCAGCTGTGGTGTTTGTGTGTCTGTACATACAGATATGAGGCTGCTACTGTGAAGGTTTAGCTGGATGGTGCTTCTAAGAACATCTTCCTTAAAAGGAGCCGGACCTTTTCAGCAGTGTGCTGTGTTTGGTCTTGCCCTTCTCCAAGGGACCACAGAAAGAGAGAAGATAAGAAGAGAAACCTCATTTTGCAGTCTGCAGGATCCTACAGTTTGTGCTGCCAGTTCCCTGGAGGTGCAAAAGCACATCAGGTGCTACTGCATGGTGATCTGGATCTGCATTGCCCTCTGACAGCTGGGCTGTGCTCTTTCTCCAGTCCTGGGAGATCAGAGATGGCATTTTGAGTCTGCATGACAGCAGAACTTTCCTGTCAGCCAGATATGTTCCCAAAGTCTTTCTCAGATCTGTTCTCATCAAAGGATGGTCCTGCCTGCAATCTGGGCTCCCATGTCCAGTTCTGCTTTCAGGACAGGTTTTCACGAATGTAAATGGGTGCTTGTTTTTGTTATTTTGGAGTCCTTGAGCAGTATAAGGAGCTTACGGAAACATGTAAGGTCTTTGAGGGCCTTTCAAGGCCCTGTCCTTTTGTGAAATTTAAAGGGAAGTCTTTCCCATGTCAGCTCATGGGCATCACACAGAATGCTCTAATACACTATTGGTGTATCACTACTAGGGCTTGGCATTCTGTGGGACATGGCAGAAAATTTACAATGCAGACTAAAAGCTGAATAATCCTCAGCATAGAATCCTGAGGCAAGTGGTAGGCAGTGTGTCAGACTGCCTGCCTTGAATAATGAAAGGAAGCGAGTAGGTGCCTGTTTCCAAACACCAGTGCTGTATAAACAGCAACGTGGGAGTGTCAGTCAGTGAGAGCATGGAGGGCTGCTAGTAGAAAAATTAGCAGACATAGAGAAATAGAGATGTAGTAAAAATATGTAGAGGAAGAGGTTCCTGCTCCTGGGGATGTGCTGGGAATTGTTGGCATCCCCCATACCTACAGTAGTAGAAGGTGGTAAGGATGTGGATGGGCCACTGCTAACCCAGGTGTGAGGCAGTGCTTTGCTCTGAAAATACTGAATCTTACAGGCTGCACATCTGATCTTGTGGTGTTTGTATTTCTTCTAATCCTGTCCTTCAGCCTGATGTTCTTCATCCATTGGCTCTGGGTTGTGTTTCTATGGCTCCTTGCTATAACTGTCCTTCTGGTTGTGGTTGGTTGCAAAGCAGTGGTTCAGTGGGATCACCTGGCTGGCAAGCCCTGCTAAACTTGCTCTGACTTTCTCTCCTTTGCTGTTCCCTGCTTGGCACAGTCCTCGCTCTCTCTTCAGCTGGGACTACACAGATGCTGCTTTTGGGCAGATTTTCTTCCTAACTCTCCTCGTTTTCCAACCAGAAAAGAACATTGAGAGAAAAAAATGGAGAAAAAATTGTGTTGGTAAAATCGCATCAGAGTTTTAAAGTGAATTACTATTACTACCTGAGAGCAAGGTTGTTGCTTGAGCATAGGCAGGTCTCACTCCACCCACTGAAGAAGCAGGGCAGAAGCAGCTGATGTCATGCAGAGGCCAATGGCTTTGTCATCTGACCTTTGCCAGCAGCTGCTTACTTCAAATGAGTATTGTTATTACCAGATGTTGCCAATAATTAACTGTATATTAACAACTTCTCGTGGGATTCATAGGAGCATCTGCTCTATTTAAGAGCATTGCAAGTGTAGGAGGAAGTACAGGACTGGGAGAGGGAAAAGTGTGATCCAGGAATCTGCTCGCTGGCTCTTTACATTGATCAAAAACTTCTATCATTGCATGCCCCTGGAGTGCATGGAGACGCTTCCTTCATTTATGCTCCAATTTATATTTTGGTGGACAGCTAATCATGTTACACAATCTTAACTGAAAGTTAGAAACTTTTAGTAACTTCTTCAGATGTTTTAAAAAAGTCAATAAAAGCTCGTGAAGATGCATTTTGTAGGTAGGTAGGATAGGTAGGCCAAGCATGAACTGCTACAGGGTGAAGAAACATCTTCATCCCAAAAGATTTTATTTTCCAGGTGTGAAAAGAACAATCTTGAATTTTGAAAGACACTGATCAGTTGTAATGTTTATGCTTAGTTTTATTCTTTGATATGTCTGCCGTGTTTGGTTCTGTTTACAGGTAGGCTGAAAAGAGTTTTTGGAGAAAAAAGAACTTGTGTTCTCTAAAGCAGAGATGCTTGAACAGTCTGGGGGGAAGGACAGTCCTGTGGGTGGCTTTTTCATTTCTCTTTTGCTTGGAGGTGGAGCTCAGGGCTGTGTTTGGAGGAAGTGCTGACAGTCATGGACACAGGATGCAGAGCACCAGGGCAGTCTCTCCTGGTGGCTCTGGAGCAGCTGCTCATATTGGCTGTGCTGGCTGGATGGAGCTGGTTATGTGCACACACAGCAGTGTCTTAGAAGCACAGGACTATGACTTAAATTGGATAGCATTTCCATGGAGAAAGGCAAAGGATGAACCATCTCAAATGAGATTTGGCTCTACTTAATGTCTTTTAGATGTGGCAGCACAATACTGCATAATTTGCAGTTGAAAGGCCAGCTACTCTCTTCAGTCTCAAACTGAGTTTCTGCAGACGCTGGCTGTCCTTGTGATCACAGAACAAATTGCTTAATTTACTAACTCCGAGATGTCTGCCTGGTGCTGGAGTTTTGTCTTTTCCTGTCTCTTCAATCATTTGTGTTTAAGGCTGTGAGTAAGAGCGTAGCACATCCTACAGCTGCAGGGCCAAGGCACCACTGATAATTGTTTCCACCACTTCGCATACAAAACAATTGCTTTCCTTCAGGATGTTGTTTGCCTGTGACTTGAGAATCATCAAAACTCTCATTTAGAGACTGATGGTCTTTCAGTTCATCCTAATACACATGCTATCTTTTTTAATGGCTTGTATTACATCCCCTGAGCACTTTTTGATGTTTTCCAGATTTTTAAAGTATTATTTCTTGTTCCCTTTAGAACTGTGTGTATGCTTTTGGCTTTAGCACTTGATCTTTCTCTGACATTCAGTAATTTTTACTGTGGTAGTAGTTTTACTGAGTGAGTCCTAAGTACTCACATTGTGTTTGCTTTTTTTCAGTCAAACTGGATCACTTACTGCTGCAAATATGTGTGTGCTTCCTTTTTTTGAGGTGAATGCATTATGTTAATGAAATTTGCTTTCCTCAGTAGCTCATCAAGTAGTAACTCAAGGTCATTTTGTCTTACTTGAAACTGCTTTTTTAATAACTGTAGATATTGCTTAATAGTTCTATGATGAGTCATTGAAAACTTTATTAAATATTTGTATTTGCACTACTGAAAAGACTTTTAACTTAATGTTTAACTTCATTTTCTTTCAGTGAATGGGGAAACATACTAGTGACACTGATTATATCATTTTAGGGCCTCTTTCCATAGGCCCTAACAGTGATTTCGTTTTGTTATTCTAGGAAGGAATTACTCAAAACATTTTTGTGAGGTTTTTTTGTTCCCTTTACCTTTGTAAGATTTCTGGGGAACTTTAAAATGTTGTCACAACTGTGATAGTGACACTGTCACAGTGTTTTTTTCCAGTAAAAAACCTGGATTTTATGTGGTGGATTGATCCTGGCTGGACACCAGGTACCCACCAAAGCTGCTCTATCCCTTTCCTCCTCAGCTAGGCAGGGGAGAGAAAATATAATGAAAGATCATGAGTTGAGATAACAGCAGGGAGAGGGTCATGGGTAAAACAGACCCAACTTAGGAAAATTAATTTGATTTGATAGGTAGTAAATTAGAGTAGGGTGATGAGAAATAAAAGCTAAATCTTAAAATATCTTCTGCCCATCCTTCCCTTCTTCCTGGGTTCAACTTCACTCCCCATTTTCTCTACCTCCTCCCCCCAGCAGCACAGGGAGATAGGGAACGGGGACAGTGGTCAGCTCATCATACATTGTCTCTACCCCTCCCTCCTCCTCAGGGAGAGGACTCCTGCCACTGTGGGGTCCCTCCCACGGGAGACAGTCCTCCACAGACGTCTCCAGTGTGAGTCTTTCCCAGAGACACATCTCTTCACACTCTGCTCCAGCATGGGTCCCTTCCATGGGTGCAGTCCTTCAGGAACAGGCTGCTCCAGCACGGGTGCCTCACAAGACAAGTCCTGTCAGAAATCCTGCTCTAGCGTGAACTCCTCTTTCTACAGACTCTGCCAGGACCCTGCTCTAGTGTGGTCTTCCTGTGAAGTTACAGCTTCCATTGGGAATCCCCCTGCTCCAGGGTGGGTTCCTGCACAGTCTGTGGGGGGATCTCTGCTCCATGGGCTTCAGGGACACAGCTCCTCACCTCGGGGCAGGGGAATCTCTCCTCTGGCTCCTGCATCACCTCCTGCCCCTCCTTCTGCTCTGGCCTTGTGTCTGCACAGTTGTCCCTCTCACATATTCTCACTCCTCTCAGGGCTGCCGTTATTCCAAGCAGTTTCTTTAAATTTGATTCCCCAGGGGTACCACCACCATCACTGATGGGATCATCTTGGCCAGTGGTGGGCCCATCCTCGAGCCAGCTGGAGTTGGCTCTGTCGGACATGGGGGAAGCTTCTGGTGGTTTCTCACAGAAGCCACCCCTGTAGCCCCTCTGCTACCACAACCTGGCCATGCAATCCCAATCCATTAAAAAAAAAAGGCAAAAAACAAAGAAAATCTGTCCCAGCTTAATTAATAAGAGATAACAACTGATTTTCTATCCTAGGAGAGTTGGTTGGTTTGTTCTTTTTTCTATTTTAACTGACACTTGTCATTATCTGGCCTGTACTGTTACATCACCAGGAGCAGTAGGACCTTGGTACATGCGGATGGTAATTTTTGAAGGGGTGTAAGTTGGAAACCACTCAACTGTTACCAAGCCAAGTCTGTAGCTCATAAAGTTTCAGAGATACAAGTGCTAGGAATGTGCACATGAGTTTGGAATTTAAAAATAAATATTCTGTGTCAAGAGAAGTGATTTTCTTTTAGCCCAGTGTAAAAGGGAAAACTTGATTATAGGGAATTATTGATTTTGATGATTGAATGTGTTTACTAATTAAGTTAAGAATTTTTTTGCTGATACTCTTTGCTCAAATTCCTTGCACAGATCCCTTGCAAGAAGTAGGAGGGAAATGTAATGTGGACTAGGTTTTATTTCTGCATAGAATATCCTGCATTTACTGAAGAAAATCCAGTAGAGACAGCCACTCTCTGAGTGTATTTTATTAACTTGTTGGGTTTTTTTCCCCAGATTTATTCATGTACTCATTTTTGTAAATCAAGAACACTTTAAAACATCTGTGAAGCTAACTTGTCCATTAAGGAGGATTTCTTTTTTTCTATTCCATTTTCCCATGCATTGTATGCTTTTCTGTGTACATTCAAAGTACCTTTGTTCCAGGTGGCATATTCCATCCCATTTGACAGAAAAATAACTTCTTCCAAGCACAGGTTGTAACCCTGTGCTTGTTTCCCTCCACACTTGGATCTTCTCCAAGAAAAGGTATTTTAGAATTTTCTCTCTGGGCTTCTGTTGGTGGATGTTGATGGGGCAGAGCGGGAAACAGGCTTCTGGTACAATGGAAAAATCTTTTACAAAGTCCTCCAGGATGCATAGATTAGTAAAGAATCAGCTGTTTATACTTCTTTATCAATTAGGAAAGCAATAAGCAAACTAAGTGACATCCTGCCATTGTGTAATTCAGTCTGAC
This sequence comes from Haemorhous mexicanus, assembly GCF_027477595.1. Classification (NCBI taxonomy): domain Eukaryota; kingdom Metazoa; phylum Chordata; class Aves; order Passeriformes; family Fringillidae; genus Haemorhous; species Haemorhous mexicanus. Next base: position 17,889,859 of record NC_082341.1, on the reverse strand, counting down.
TCCTTACAAAATTTACTGATGCACTTATTAGCAGTTGAGATTTAGGTCTCCGTATGTGTTGGTGAGGCAGCGTAAACCTCTTAACAACAGTTAATTACTTACAATGTTTTCTGGAACCTTACAAGATCTATGTAGTGCTGTGTAATTTAGTTGTCATAATTGTGTTAAATTTCTTGACATTATCTGTCATAAGACTTTCCAGCAAACAGAGAGATAAGTAGTATTTTTCTGCTAAACTTTTGAACCTTTGTTAAGACAAGATGTGAGAAAAATACTAAAAAAGTAGAGACAAATTTATGAGTTGGTAGGCGCCAGCAGTCTAATATAGGAGCCTGATAGGAAAACACCCCACAATTAAGAGCACTAAATTCAGAGTTTGAATTCTAGCCAAGTGTCTGAAGGCATTCTGGGAAGGAAAAGTGTAAATGTTGCTACTTTTTTTTTATTTTTTAAAAAAGGTAAACATTGCTTGGAACATGAATAGTTAATAAATATGCAAAAGACAACATAACATAGTTGGTGAGAAACCTGGTAATGGGTCATAAAAACTGAGTTGGATACTGCTGGGAACTTGAGAATATTGTTGAGGTGATTTCTTTAGCTGTTGATCTGTGCTAGGAAGGACAAGTTTGATTTTATCTTTAATAAAGGCTGGAGAAGTATATCCTGGGCAGCCTTAATCTGGTGAGGAGGGAGAGGGGTGGAAAGAGCCACTTACAGCATGGTCTGGTGAGAAAGAGGAGACCTCTTGTAGGGTTGTAGCTCTTTAGTCACCTCTGTACAGATAATTAATTTCTCCTCTCCTTCTCTGATGTTTTAAACTCCATTTGTGTTTACTTCTGTATCATGTCCTAGAGCATGAATGTGAGTGCCTGAACACCAGAGGTGCCACTTCTCTCTCAGCTCCATGTGGTCTGGATGCATCCTGGGGATTGAATGATTTCCACATTGCTGAAGAATAAGTCTGAGGAGGCCTTCACTTGTAGTCAGTAGCAAAACTTCCAAGGATGACTTGCCAGTATTACAGGAAATCTTGGAATAGTGGACTTTTCATTTCACTTCATTCAGGCTTGTCCCTGCTGGGAACCCACTCCTGGCTCCGGGAGTAGTGTGGAGGGTTGGGGCTCCCCTTAGTGTACAGCTGCTGTTGAGCTGAGCTGTTTTTCAGTGTTATGGTGAGTAAAACTCAGGATCAGAGAAACTCTAACTATCATATATATTTTTAGATGCAAATGTTTTAATGTTTAACAGAATCTCTCTCTTGGTGCTATGGAAGGTCATCTGTAGGAGCTCCGAGATATAATTTTTTTGAGGTAATAGGAAAAGCCTGAAATGTCAGGCAGTTGAAAAATTGTCAGCTGAAAAACTTTCTGGAGGTGAAGGAGAAATTCAGTTGTAGAAACCATCTCAGGGAAGTCTATGTGTCTTGCATAGATTTTGTGATAGTTATGTGCAGTCTTATAGTAGAAGCAGTTTCTTTTCCTGCTCTTTCAGATATCCCTTGCCTCATGCTGTCTCTGTTGTTTTTCTCTCCCATCCCAGATTGTCTTGCTTGTTATTATTGCAGCACTTTAGAACATGTCAGAAGTGATGGAAACACAATGATAGGACCAGCAAACAGAAGGCTGCTGGGAGGTAGGCAGTGCACATCAGGCTTCATTATAGACAAGTCTCAGAATAAAGTTTTGGGCCAAACCTCTCATAATTTGTGTTCCTTCTAATGCAGTTAAGTGGAAGTTACTATTTTCTAAAAGAACTGGAGAAAATTGATACTGTCAAGCAACTTGAACTTCTTTATTCTCATATGTAACTTTCCTTCTTTCTCATAAAATATCAATAGATAATTAAAACAAAGAACAATCTTTTTCTTTTGGTTGAATATCAAGGTAGGGTTAGTTCTCCACTGAAATACAGTATTGGTCACTGCACAACAACTGTCTGCATGAAAGCAGGCACTAAAGCAGATATATTCTCTCAGAAGCACTCCATCCTGGGGTTTCTTGGAGAACTTCAGTCATTCCCATTTGTCTGCTCAGAATCCTGATTTTCTGCAGTCTGAAAGTGAACCAGTCAGCTTCAGGTGTTGGAGAAGTGAGCTTGAACTCTGAGGGAGCACCTTTGGAGCTCTCTGTGGCCTCTGTTGCCACTCTTTGTGTGCGTGATATTGGGCAAGTGTCTTCACTTAACTGCTGTGCTGGAAAACCAGAGGTGTCCTAGCTGAGTGCAAAGTTCAGAGGCTGACATTCTTGTTTCAGGAATGTAACAAGCAGCAGGTGCTCTGGTGTTTGAACACCCAGGGATTTTGCTTGATTTACCAAGAATTCCAGTGTTTGAGCCTAGAGGTGACAGGATATGTATTGCACATTCAGGAAATGCCTGAATGTCCAGTCAAAATCTTCTTTTTCATGGTGGGTGGAAAGCAGAAACTCACCACTCTTCTTTAATCATCTAGAACTGGAGAATTCAACCAGACCTTCCTATCACTGAGATAATAAAATGATAGTTTTCATTTGTCATGTCGCCTGGTGAGAGGTTCAGCCAAATCCTTTGGCAGCTTCCCCAATCTTATTGAGATGTGGGTTTGGGGAAGTAATGAGGCCATTAAAACAGCTGGCTCCAGTAAATAGGCTTGGATTGAGTTCTCACAAATTGAAATGCATGGAAAGATATGTACAAACACGCATGTAAGCTTTTGGGTTTGGAAAGGACAGACTGCATTAATCTGATTCCTTGGTTTATCTAAGTCCAGTGGGTCGTGCTGCTCGAATAAAAAAGTGTCTTGAATATAGAAGTCTATTTTTTTTTCCCCTTCAGAATCATAGAAATCTGGAATGCGTATCTGAAGCCAAGGGAGACATTTTGGAGAAAAGGACATTGCAATTGAGTGACGTTTTTAAATAGAAATGGAAAAGAACATCTCTTAAAAAAAAATACTGGGGAGTAGCTTTGTACTGAGGGTCTCAAGGGCAAAAAATACAAGTGCTTGTAATATGGAAGTCAGCAAATAAATTAAAGGGAGCTAAATATGGTTCTGAGGAGGAACAGGGTACTGGGCTTGATTAGGTAGTTGCTCTTTCTCCAGTGGGTATGATTGTCTTGGTGCTGTGGCACCCCCAAGACTTGTCCAGACATCAGCAAATCAAATCACAGTATGAAATACAGCTTTGTATTAGCTCAGTTTGAACTCAGTTTCAGGCTTGAAACTGGGCCTCCTGTAGGCTTCTCCTGGGCTAGCAAGCAGGATCAGGGCATTGGTGTGAGCTCCAGCAGCTGGTTAGAGCTCAGTGTGGCCTGGAACAACCAGCTCTGATTCCCACAGCTGGGCAGCTGTTCCCAGTCAGCAAGGGGTCAGCCTCTCTGGGGTCAGAGAGGGTCTGAAATGGGCCAGACCAGGGAGGCAAGGCTTCACCAGCTTCAGAGACTGCAGGTGGGCACTGCCCCAGGGTGGAGCACTGGGAAGGGGCTGTGTTTGAAGCTGCTGCCTTGGCCCCCAAGGCCGGGTCAAATCTGCTGATGTGATGCTCCAGACTAGCAGTGAACAAATCTTCTGCTGTCTCCTTTCTGTGTCAGCTGTAGTCCTGTGGATGTGATTTTCTCTTGATTTATGCAAGAATTAATTAAGTCAATGATTTTATGTGTCTGTATCATCTCATAACATACTGTGAGGGGTCTGCTGGTATAGGAAGAAGGAAATAATTATGTTTTAGCATAATATTTTGCAGTAATTCAGTCCTTTATAGAGTAACATGTATAGATTTTTAAAAACCTCTTCTGTCTGAAGTTCTGTTTTCTGCTCCCTGTGTACTAGTCTCTTATGCTTCTTCCACCCATTTTGCACAAGGCTGTATTACATCTCTTTGGGCTGTCCTATGTATTAAGTAATCACTGCAATAATCTCTTTTCTTGTTCTCAGTGTCCTTGAACTCTTATCTGATAATCTGTTCTCCCATGCTCTCTAATGGTGCTGATGTTGCACTTCAGTGTTCTGGGTTGGAGGTTGTCCTCTGCTTTTACTCCAGCCATGGTGTCAGGGACTGGCCCTTGAAAATGCAATTTCCACTACATGGGAGTTTAAAAGCTAAAAGGTGGTAGACTATCCAGCAAGGTCATCTTACCTCTCATTTTTCTTTAACATGTGATTTTCCAAAGATAGAAATGCATCTACTGTTTTTCACAGACAAACCACTGTTCATTTTTAGGGATAATTGTGGTTAGCTGAAGCTATAGGATAGATGGAGTTGATCCTGGAAACCTTTTGTAGATAGAGTAGTAAGAATTTGGCTGTAATTGATGTCCCTGTAAAGGACAGTAAGAGTCAGGGACACAGAAGCCCTTGAGAAGGTTCTACATTGGCTTTGTTAGAAGCAAAGATAGGCTAAACTTAATATTTGCTATAGAGCACCACGCAGGAGGGTAAAAATAGTGGTTGCTCTTCCTGAATTTCCTGGTTAGCACAGGAGTGGCAGCTGTAGCCCACTTGTTGATGGCTTTTTAGGATGCTCTTCTCAAAGCCAGTGCCTGACAGTTGCATGCCCCAACCTGGCAGTAGGACAGAGGTGTTTTGGGGTGGCTGCATTTCATCAGCCCCTCCTGAGGCAGGTATGCAGTCAAGCAAATCCAGTTGATTATGAAATGGCTTTCTTGCCCCTCCCTCCCCCTTTCTTTTCCTCTCCTTGGAACATTCCTTGTAATAATTTATGAGGATACTGAACAAACTTTTCCCACAGGGTTTTTGTTGAAGTGGGATAAGCAAGTAACACTCATTTTTTTTCTCAGCTACCTGTTTTATGATAGTTAACTCTAAAAGCACATAAAATCACAAACTCCAGACAGTTTTTGACAAGAACTCCTGATAAAGTAATTCTGTGCATCTGCTGCCAGATAGTCTGGCTCCATAAGTATCACTGTCTCATCATGGACTTTTAAAAATAAAGCTGAATGACCTTTTCATTTGAGTCTGTAACTGGCTGCTTGGCAATGAGTTATGAAGTAATAACCAAAGACCCTCAAATGTAGCTCCCAAGCAATTAAAAAATATAAATTTATGAGATTCCCAAGCAACAGCTTGTATCTCCTTGGGGAAGCAGCAAGGGAAAAAAGTAACTGTCTGAGGAAGAAAAAACCAGAGCTCAGAAAACACTCAAGAGTAGGAGAGTTGGGAAGCTAAGGGAAGTAAGAAAGGGAAGACACAAAGAGCTCTACCCAAAAAGGAAAAAATGATGACTTTCCATGTCACTTCTTTTCCTTGTGGCACTTTGACTTTATTCTGTTATTTCTGATTACTAGTCAGAGAGAATGAATAAATTTTTGCTTTAGACCATGTGTGCTTGCTTACAATTTTTTCAACAGTGTATAGACTTAATATGCAATTTAGCACTGAAAATTGCCTAAAAATATCAGTAGGATTTAATGGGGTTTTGTCTTTATGGTTTCTATTTTAATATGTGCCCAGGTTAAAGATATGTGAGTATTATGATTTTTCTCTTTTTAATTATTATTATTTATTCTGAGGTCTGCAAATTTATTCAAGAGTTAAGCTAAGTTCATTCCTTTTCACTCAATAAGGCAACTTTTATGAAGAAATTATGTCTTAATTAACAATTGTATTTTACCTGAGCCTTATGGAGTCCTTGGTGATAGCTGTGTACATCATCTGAGACTAATTCTTACAAAAGAATGAGTGTTGAAATGTGCATGGCAGTTCTGATAATTAATTTCCTTCCATCCTTCTCCAGATCCCATCCCAGAGGGATGGAGCTCTGTGTGTGCCATGCTGGCACAGCCAAGGGCCAGAGAACTTGTTGCATAAGGCCCCTTGTAGAAGATTCCTAAGTAACATAGTCACATCTTCAAAGGAGAATAGCACTTCAGATATGGGTTGAAATGGGACTGACTAAATGTCAGGGTTTTCTGCATTCTCTTGGACTTCTTAGTGTTTTCTCTTCCCAAGGAAAAAAAACAAAGGTTTCTCCTCTCCAAAGGAATGACTTTGTTTTTTGTTTTTTTCCTACTCAAAGTAATGATGGCATGCTTAATTTTTACGGCAATTCACTGGATAATAGGATTTCAGGGTTACTGCTCTTATCCTCCTGGAAAACCAGTGCGCACACATCCTAAGTAGAACTAATGCTTTTTCAGGTATGTGTTTTGCTTTTCCTGTAAGCTAATTCTCTCTCTTGAAAGGCAAGGGAATTAAAATTGAAACTTGGGGAAATACTATTTACTGAATGTGTATTTACTAATAATATAGAGTTACATGCTCTACATATCCCACACCATCTAGTGGAAACTTTTTGCATAAGCAGTGTGAGGTCAAGGACCTGAAGGGATTGAGAGTTTTCAGGGTGAGAAAGACTTTGAACCTTTTCCCTCAGCCACCACAGAAAAAGTGCCACATGGGTTAATGATGAATTTTTACCCCATCTCCTTGAAAAACACATAGGATACCCAGTTACTCCACAAGAGGGAACCTTCTCAGGAATATTTGCCCTTATCATTAAACAGACCCTTACTGAAGCCCGAATAAACTGGAAAAATAGGAGTTGGGAGAGGAGCCAGGCAAAAGGTCTTCAGAAACCTGTGAGTTTTGGATGGGGGCTGGCCATGCTGCATCTTCTGATATCACATGATAATTCTTACAAAATGCTCAAACAGTTTTTACAGAAATACTGTGGCTTTGCAGAGTACACCCTACTGGTATGGCTGCCTTGGCTAGGAAGGGACAGTGAGAAATCTTTTTGGATGGGCTCTGATTCAAGCACAGAGCCTCTGGTCACCTCTGGCAATGGTGACCCTGCACATCTGACTGCAGGTGGCCACTTCTCTCTTAAATGACTGCTTTGTCATCTCAGGTGCAATGGTTGCAAAGCTGTACAGACAGTGGGACTTAGCTGCAATTGCAAAGGTAGTGATGCTAGCTGGTAGCTGAGTTTGGGTGGTGAAAAAGGGAGAAACAGGGAAGCTTGGACTGAGTTTAAGATCGGATCTTTTCATCTAGGAATTACTTTCTGATTTTTTTTAAACTTTCTTTGTTGTGCATTGAAATGTGGATTATGGTTTATCATTTAACATCAACTGAGCTGTTTAACCTAAAAAATTCTCATTACTGGTATTGGTCTTATTTAGTAATGCCTTTGGTTCTTCCTGACTTGTGGCTTACGCTGGTAGCATTTCATGTCATAGGTCATGGGTTTGGCACAGAGTGTTTGGAGGTCAGGCTGTGAGTTAAGTGTGTGTGAAGATGGATTTTGACATCCTCTTGTCTGGGCATATGTGCTGCTCAGGATGGAGCCAGCAGTGCGGGTCATCCCTTCTGATGTTAGAGGTTGGTCATATTGGTCTCCATGCTATGCAGCAGCTTTGTTGGTGAGTCTACACTTGCCTACTATGTGTGTGAAGCTCATATAAAGATGAACCTCCCTTTATATACCTCTCTGTATTTGCCTTTTTCCCAGTCTGATATAGAAGGCCTATTTTCTTCTATGGCCAGCATGAAGGTGACCCAGGCAGAGAACACCAAGAAAAGAAAACCATTAATTCAACAGTGAGGCAGTTAACTGTTTCCAAACCATGAAATCTAATTTATTGAGGAGGGTTTTATACCAACTTTGTGTTTAACAGGTTTGGTTTTTATAAATTATGAGCTGAGAATGTGTCTGATGGGAAGGGATGCTGATTTTGAGGTCTGCAGGTTAGAGCCTGCCAGCACATACTTGAAGGCACAACTTTCTGGTATTGAGGGAGAAGACACTGGCTTGCAGAAAGGGCAGCCACAGGAAAGTAGTTGCTAAAATGGAGATCTCTCTGAAATGGAGGTGGCTGCAAGAAGTGTGCTTTACTGGACATACCCAGATACTTTCTGGTCTGTCCAAGTGCTGTGCACTACTGGTTAAGAGATAATAGTCTTCTAGACTTAAAGAGTGGTTTGGGTTAGAAGAGACCTTCAGGATTACCCAGTTCCAGCTCCCCTGGTGTGGGCTAGGACACCTTCCAGTAGACCAGGTTGCTCATAGCTCCATCCAGCCCAGCTGTGAATACTTCTAGGGACAGATCCACAACTTCTCTGGGCAACTTGTTCAGTACCTCACCACCCTCACACTTCCTAATATCTAATCTAATCCTACCCTCTTTCAGTTTAAAGCCATTTCCCCTTTTCTTATCACAACATGTCCTATTTAGAAGTCCTTGTCCAGCTTTTTTGTAGACCCCCCTTTTGGTACTGGCAGGTTGCTCTAAGGTCTTCCTGAAGCCTTCTCTTCTCCAGGCTGAACAACCCCCCCTCTCACAGCCTATCTTCACTGGAGATGGGCTTCAGCCCTCTGATCATCTTCGTGTCCCTCCTCTGGACTCACTGCAGCACCTCAAAATCCTTTTTATTCTGAGGCTCCCGTTAGTCTTACAAGAGCAGAGTAGCAGTGGTAAGGATGCCCACACACTCAGACATTACAGTAATTTGTACCCATCCTCAAATTTGGATTTTGTTTTGAAAAAGAGTGCTTTCTGCTCTAAACAGCTTGAGCTAAGAATGGAGGGAGAAATACAAAAAAACCCCAAACTAAATCAATAGTAGCAACTTGGTCGTTTTCCAAATAACAATTGTTGTCTCTTCCTGTAGCAGTAGCAGAATTCATTTGTAGAAAACAATCCCAGCTGTAACAGAGAGTCTGTGTTTAGACAATAGCCTGAAGACAAAAAAAGAATTTGAGTTTAGGAAGAAATATCATACAGACTGGCTGCAGCAGAAAATCCACATGACGCTGCAATGAAAATATCTTTTTCATTTTTCTCCTAACTGAAGGTAAAGAGTTTTGAGTCCAGGAGAAAGTAACCCCTTAAATGTAGGTTTCAAATATGTTAGCATATATGTATATATATACAAAGTTCAAAGATATAGATATATATGTCTATATATATACACACACACATGAAATTTACATGGCAGCATGTCTGTGAACTACTTTTTCTTTCTTCATATACAAATTGTATTTCCAAGAAAATTTTCTGGTTTGCCATGTATTTTCTGCACATGAGTTTCTGAAGAAAAACTAGTGTTGGGGAAAATGTGCTAACCACAGCTTTGAAATGCAGCAGCTTGGTGGAATTGAAACTGCCTATGCCAATCCCCCAACGTATGGATCTCAATCTGGGCCCTCCCAGGGGGCTCCCCTGTTGGGGGAGACCGTCTTGGAGTGGTCTTGTGTCAGGAAAGAGAGAAGCACTGGATCTTTTTTGTCTTCAGGTTCTTGTTAATTATTATCTTATCTAAAGTTTTGCACGCTGTCCACACAAGGCTCAGCGCACTGGAAAAGCACCCCAAAAATGGCCAACAATCTATCCTTACAAGGTCTTTTAAAGCTAAACTATCCAGTTAAGAGCTGACACCTAGATTATTTCCCCTTTTAACCCAATAACTGATCCCCAAAAGCCTGCAATGCGGACTTCTCCACCCAGTTACAAAATGCCACCCAAACCCATGAAGAAGGAGGAAGAAGAAGCATGAGGAAGAAGCCCAGGATGACACACTGTGTCCTCCATCTTGCTTCCATCCGCAACATTCTAAAAATCCCAAAACCTACATTTCACACCTAAGTGATACACCTACATTACTCTCTACAATCTACTTCACACCCCAGTGAATTCTAGTCTATTCTGGAGTTTAGAAAACTTTCTCCATGAATGAGGGTCAAAGTCAGTGTTCCCCTGGGGGTCAGGGCACCCCAGAACAGACAGAGAAATATTCCTGGTGCCCTGGGTTTCCACATGCCTGTGCTTTGGTTTCTGTACCTGAACATGTACTCTGATGTGAAATTGTCACTCTCTGAAGAGGGAGGAATTTAGTGGGTGAGCACATGGGGAAGAGGGTTTTTTTTCATGTCCTTCCTTTCAGAAACATAGCTTACTTCCTGAGGGTTATTAGCTTCATACCTTACAAAAGAAGAATTGTTTTCATCTTATGTTCTAAGTGTGGCCTATTTTTTTCCTCTGGCAATGTTGACCAGTGACCTACAATTTAATGTTTGTAGTGGTGAGCTAAGCTGTGTTCTGCTGTGTGCTACCTATTTCTTCTATCACAAAATAGACATGAAGGTCTTTTTCTTTTTTGAAGAAGTTTGTAGTGTCACTATTTGGAACTTTTTCCCTGACATGCATCAAAATCTCAGCAACCTTTCAAAATTTTCAGGAAATTTACTTGGCTTGTTCCTGTCTCTCTCAAATCACCATCACATGAACCCAAATATAAATATTTTTACATTTACAACCATTTTATGAAATTAATGAAAAATTCTCCACCTCACACAGCCACCTTCTGTTCCCCACTGAGGATTAAATTCATCTCTGCTTTGTATGCTGAAGTGTCTCGGGGTCTATCATGAGCATCTGCAGGATGGAAGAGGTCTCTCAAAACACAGAGCAATTTGGTCTCAGAATTCTCAGAGCTTTCCCCCTCCAATGTGTTCTGGGGATGGATTTGCCAAAGCAGAGTCCCCCAGACCACAGGCAGCCAGCTGGGCTTTGCTCTGGGCTTTCAGTTGGGTGTCAGAAGGTTCTTGTTTAAAATTCATATATATTTTCCTTCTGAATACATATAATAAACTACTGCTTAGTTTTTATTTGGCACCTCTTGCTATAGATTTAAAATTACTCAATTTCTAAAATGGCCCCTGAATTGGAAACTGAGTGGGGGCTTTCATGTGGTGATGTGAATTCCTAGCAGAGGTCTGGCTGCTGCAGCCTGTGATTCTGCTGGCTGCTGTTGAATTCTGAAACATGCCAGTGGGGGCTTCCCAGTGCCTTGGGGGCTGCTACTGAGTTAGGGTACTTTGAAAACTTCTATTTGGCTGTCTTCAAACTGGTAAAGCCTTTTGAAACCTGCATGTTTTAAAAGCCCTGAGTAGTGACACTGGCAGAAAAGTAGTTTTCTTCAACGTCTGCCCTTTTCTTCAGAATAAATTGCATTTTAAAAGTCAGTGTTTAATGATGAAAGTGGGAGGAGTTTGAAGAAGAAATCAGAAGCATGAGGTCCTTCTGAAGGTGAGTATCTGGATGCCCCTGTTAGTAGCCACATTTCAGACTGATTTCCAAATCCAGTGTGTGTTACCTTGAAATGTATCATGCATTTCTGCCACTTCGGGGAATGCACAAATAGTGAATCTGTATATTCTGATTTATAAGGAATGAATGCCTTTCATATGTTACACAACCTTGGCATCTTGCTCATTCATCTGTGGACAGAAAAGCAATTGACTTCTCATTTCCTGTGTTTCACATTCTGTTATGGAGCAGAAAGAAGCTTGTGATGAACTGTTGCAACATCTTTTTTAATGCATATATAAAATCATTATGCTGAGAGTTTAGCCCAGTAAATGTTTCAAGGATGGTTAGGTACAAGTTGTGTCAGCATCAGTCAGTAGTTCTGTGACAAACAGAAATATTTTTGACCTCAGCAATTGGCACAGGAAATGTTTTCATTATTTTAATCTCCTGGGTGAAACTTTTTACCAGGTTCTGGAAGAGTTTGGGAGCTTGTGAGTCTGTGCTGGAGCACTAACAAGAGGAAAGTAGCATGACTTTTCTGGAGAGAGCTATCTGTACGTGCAGGTATGGCTGTTCTTCAGCTTGCTGAGAACAGATCACTTGATGGATAACTCTGGCTTTGCAAAACAAATTTGTGGGAGGTCAGGATGGGTGAGAGTGATTTACTCAAAGTAGGAACTGAAAGTGATTTATGCTATCTGTTCTCTCCACGTGGCAGCTTGGGTTGTACCTGGTGACACCACTTTCTGTAATAAATGTGGGCTCTGCTTGTATTCTCTTTTAGGATACTTTCTCCTGGTTTTGTCTTTACTTGTTTTGTCTTTACTTGTTTTCTCTGCAGGAAGAACTAAATCATTTTTTTGTGAAAGCTGTTCTGCTGTGCCTTCCTCTCACCCTGCCTTTGACACCTCTGGCACATCTGCCTTGTTTATTTCTGAGATGTAATAGATTCTATGGATTTAATTTACATTGTGGCTTTAGTTGCATTCATGTATCTCTTTTTGGTGCCCAAATGCCCAAGTGTGCCACCTCCTTGTCATGAATTGAACCTCTCAGCTGTAGGACATCCTGTATCGATCTCAGTGAGGAAGATACATTTTATAAGAGTTGTCTGTTGAATATTTTAAATAATTAATGTACAGGAAGAGTACTGAGAAGGGCTGTGTACTGTTGTGATTAAGGTAGGCATAGAGAAACAGGGATCCTCTCTCCCTAGATTTGGGAAGGAAAATCTTGAATTTCCTGCAGAGCCCTGGAGTGCTGAAGCCCCCGAAAGCTATGGTCAAGGATGGAGACAGGGCATGTGTGACAATGCTGCTGTGGCCTCCTGCTCACTGCTGCCTTGGGAGCAGCAGTCCAGTGGATGAGTTTGACAATGCCTCCTGCATTGGACTCAGCAGGAAAGGTTGTGGAGCAAATCCCCTTCTGGGAATTTCTCCAGGCTCAGGAGAGAGCTCTGAGCAGCTGCACAGCTGGGAGGCTGACCTGGTGTTTCAGCTAAATGGCAAAGGGGCTGCACTTTTTTCTCTGTTTGCCAGTAATTATCTACGTACAGCTTTCATTGCTGCCCTGTGTTACTTGGTTGTTTTTGTGCTGGAAGTCCATGTCTGTGGTGGCTGTCCTTTCCTCTTTTCCAGAAATCACTTCAGCAGTTACAGTTTTTAGCTTTCTTCTTTCCATTCATTTAGTAGTTCAAGATAAAATAGAAATAAATTAATACAGTTCATCATGTTCTAGATCATTGTTAGCACGTGAGAATATGTACAAGGTAGACATTTAAATCCTTCTATCAACAGGAAAGAAATTGATTGAGCTTCTGCTGTGAAACCAATAAATAACTGGGGAGAAAAATACCACAGTTCACGAAAAACAGTAATTAGCTCAAAGAATCCTCTTGAAACGCATTTATTTATCTATTACTTTATAAATCAAATTTAATGTTAAAAGCTTAAGAATAGGAAATGTTTCAATCTCCTTCCAAAATCCCATTCAAATGGGAAGACAATCTATTGTAGGTAAAAAATTAGTTTGGATTAATTTAATTTATTCTGTAATCTTATGAGAAGAAGTAATACCATTCTGGTAGTATTAAGGCAAAAATTTGTAGATTTCTGTCTCATGGTAATATTTTACTCTCCTTAAAATATTTTGGAAGCATTAGTGTTTTGTTTCTGGACTTGTGATCTCTTAATTGTATTATACAACTACATGTTTAATCAATTTTCATCTTAAATCAACTATGTGTTCTAATCAAGAAGTTATTCTGCTACAAAAATGAAATTAATTGAATAATTTAATTTTCAGAGTAAGACTGTTAACTCTTAAATTATGTTAGCTGTGGCTGGTTTTATCATGTAGTCAAGGGAAGTTGCCTCACTTAAGAAAACTAAAATGTCTAAATATGAAGTATAGAAATATCTGATTTGTCTTACCCGCTTATTAACTATTTGCCAATAGTATTTATTCATTATCATATATTATTAACCAGGCTATTAATTAATTGAGTATTAATCAACTCATCTTCTATTAATTATTAACAGTATCACTAAATTTATAGGAATAGTGGTCTTTTCTCCACATTATTTCTCTGTTTTATTAACTGAGATCTGCTAGAAGTAGTCTTATGTGGGGGAGAAAAATGTAGCTGTCTAAGGCTAGAATCCATATTAAATTTTCCATTTTTAATTCTCATGTTTTTATTATTTACGTTTCTTCAAACCAGAACAGAGAATTTAAAAGGTGATTCTGTATTGTACCTGGAAAATTAATTGTTAATTCTCACTCAGTGATTTTATTGGTCTCAGTAGGTATGAAAATGTGGCAAAGAATAAGTTTTACCTTTGGAAATAAAATATGGCCAAGGAATTTTATTCATTGGCACTGTATAAATCTGGAATTTATAGATTGAAATTAAACTGATGTTCCCTCTGGCCAGATGGTATCTGGGATTTCAGTTTGGTTTGTGACTGACTGGAATCTTGCTTTTTCTTCTGGTTTGACCTGTTACAGAGTTATAGAGGCATCTTGTTCATCAAAGTTAGCAGACAAACACAGGAATCAGATTTCTCCAATGGGAGGTTGGTGGATGTTTGTTGCAGAGTTTGGAAAAGGACAGATATTATGGGTTATGCAGGATTTCTGTGTTTCTGGGCTTCACAGCAGCGCAGCATTGACACCCTGCAGTGTGAGTCTTCTGCTCAGCTCCAACTCTGAGCACTTTTTCCAGGACCCCACCAACCCCTGCTTGCTGAGAAGGGGATCTCCATGCCAGCCACCCAGAGCTGTGCCTGGGAGCTCCTCACTGTGCCAGGACCCACTCACAAAAATCAGTGCTAAGCCTTGTCTAAGCAGCTGTTCCTGTGTGAGCCAGAGCCAGTGCCTCACATCAGGCTCCCCAGGATGCAAAATGCTCTTGAGTCTATTTCTTCTGTTACTTTGATTGATCTCTGTTGGGATGGTCATCCAGTGACATAGTCAGGCTTCACATCAATAGAGAAAGTTGAAACATTTGGTGGTTATGCCTTAGAAGCTTAAGGACCTGAAAGTATTATCTCTAATGAGAGTGGGTGCTGCCTAATCCCAGCAATGTAACCAAAAAACCCAGACAGGAACACCTGTAAGTGCAGATGTCTTTCAAAGAAGCATTTCTATTTCTGCCAGAATTCTAACCCCAAAATATCTCTTGATTGTAATTTTCAATAATTTGACAGATTTTAGTGTTAAATGGCCAGACTTTTGGTACTCTCCCAGGTACCAAAAGTCTGGCCAAAAGTTGTGGCTCACCCTATTATTTTGAAATAACTCCACAAATTCAATCAAAAGCAGAAGCAGGAGTGACTCTTTATTTTTCTAGTGCTCATGTACTATGTATCCCCAAGACTGAAGGCAATCCCCATTTCTATCTGTTTGCAAAGAAGACAGAAATGAAGGCAAAGTAACTCTGCTGAGCTGTTTGTACTACACAAACCATTGCAGTTCCCTTTCATGCCCAGATGTTCAGAGTAGTTCTGCAGTGCATTTTCAAGGAGGGGGAGGAAAAAAATTGTACAGCTTTATTTGTGGTTGCAGATTTCTTCCCTTTACTGAAACAGTGAGACATATAATGGCTGTCATTTTGAATAAGATGGTGGTGAAT
Organism: Haemorhous mexicanus; assembly: GCF_027477595.1. NCBI lineage: Eukaryota > Metazoa > Chordata > Aves > Passeriformes > Fringillidae > Haemorhous > Haemorhous mexicanus. Next base: position 17,874,690 of record NC_082341.1, on the reverse strand, counting down.
AGAAGTAAAAGAAATTGAAAAAATGACTCCTGTAAACTTGAAGTATTTGTATAATTAATGAAACAAAAACTACTCAAGGGCATTTTCTTCATGTGGAGCCTGATGTGAGACACTTGCTCTTTTTTTTTTTTCCCCATTTCTGAAAGGTTTTACAATACTCTTGTAAAATTTAGTGGAGGTAATGTTTTAGAAAGATTAAACATACAATAAGGGAGAAGAGCCTTCCTAATAGTAATTTTGGAAGTGCTTGGGGAAAAATATGTTCTGTGAAAGGTGGTGTTATGAAATTAATTATAGAAATTTTAAGAAGATACAAGAGGCAATAAAAAATTGCTGGTTTTCTACAAATGAAAGTGGGCAATAACTTTGTTAGTTGTGGACAATACATGGTGTTGGAAAGATAATGCCAAATGAAAAAGAATAAAAGCGCTTTCCCCCATTGATATTAAGCACCCAAATAACTAGAAAAACTCTTTAAGAAGCCCGAAGGACCCCTGTAGATAATATTTAAAACCTTGTTTAGCCCTATCCCTGAAGACTTGTCGAGATAATGACACAGTTTAGGAAACTGCCTCAGGACACACTCGGAAATTACAGGCATTCAGTTGTAAACTAAACCCTTAAAAACGATTCCAACATGTCAAGTGGGAGAACATTTAGGCACCCACAGCTTTGTTAAGTGTGTATAGTGTAGGTTAGGGAAAAGAAGTGATGTTTTAACCAGCGGCAGGGAGGTGGAAGAGGAGATGCTAATTACTCAGGACTCGAATTAAATAATTATGTGTATATACACATTTTTTTTTTTCTGTAGGAAATAGGCAGAGCAGCCTCAGAATTATCATGAAGTTTTCAACATATCAGAACAGCCGTGTGAGTCTGTGATTTCTTTTAAAATATATTAGGATACTTTTGCTTTTCTTACAAAATTATGCCTGCCAAAATTGTCAGGCAATTGCAATGTTTACAGTATATTTTTGTGCAGAAGAAAACTCTGCATTTTTCCTTCTTTGAAGCAGAAACGTGGAGCAGGTGTACACAAAAGGTCAGTTTTTATGTGCTTGTCAACCATTACAGCTTTTGCTGCTCTGAAAAAACAGAGTTGTTGTGTTTATGATTGACAGAAGTCACATAAAATCGATGAAAGAATGTTTAATAAATATTACATATTGGAATATTTTCCAACAGGGATATAATCATGAATTAAAATTAGGTTCAAAAGGGGCTCTGTGTATTTTTTGCTCTTCTGTTTTCATGGCCAAGTACTAAATAAAGTGTGGGGAAGTACCACTCATAGCTGGTTTGGAAGGTAGAGAAGTTATATTTAAAAGATGGAAGTGAACTTGAAAAGTATTTAGAAAAGCACCTAAAAGTAAAAAACCCTGCTTCCTGCATCTGAGTCTTGCTGCCTGTTTTGAGTTTCTAATAACTTTTGTTGATGAGATAGACTTATCTATGTTTGTGTATGTAATTTTTCTGTGTAACTGTTATTTGGGTGAAATTTGCATAATGTCCAGTTTACTTAGTAAAAGAACCAAACACAAAAAGAAAAAAAAAGCCCCCAAAAAGGAAAACTACATTAATTACAGTGATCCCTGAAGTCAAACTTTTGAATATTCAAGTAAATTTTATGTTATGAGGAGCTGTCAGTACTTCACAGCTATGGATGCCAAAGCAATTATGTTTGCAAACCTTGAGATGAGTCTGGTTTTTTACCCTCTCACTTGGGAGCAGGGAAGCAATTTGGCTGAATATTTAGGTAATTAATGTTGAAATTAGCTCCAACTTCTGAATTTTAAGGAGTTTAGAAAACTATAATCACATATAAATGAACTTTCTGGCACTTCTTAAAGAATACCATTTTCTGAGTCAGGCATTAGTTTTAAAATGTGGCTGGAGGTAGGAGCAGGGCTCTAGCAACCCTGGCCCTGCCAGAGCTGGGGACTTTTGTGAGGCAGGAAGTGATGGAAGTATTGCCCAAAATGGGAGCAGTAGGGACTGGGGAGGATGATTTGGGAGATGAAATTTTTCTGACCTATGTTTACACTGCTCCTAGTCTGCCCTCCCTTTGGAAAGAAGCTGCTCCCTCCCAGGTGACTTCTCCTTTGCTGTCATGAGCTCTTTGAGTTAAAGTTTTGTACAAGCATCCCATCTGTTGGTCTGTCTCCTTTATCCTCCAGAAAGGGGGATCAGCTGCCAGGGTGAACTTTCTCTCAGTAGAGCAGAGAGGTGGCAAGGCCTGACTGTGGGAAGGGATTTGTGTTCAGTTGTGCCACATTGCTTCTAGTGGTTTTGAGAAGGCATGTGAAGGTTTGTCATTGTTTATGTCTTCCAAAATCTAGAAGGAAACTTCACAACATGACAGAAGGCATACACCTAAGGTCAAGGCTTTATTATTGTTGAATTTCAAAGCCCAGCAGAGAGGCAGGGTGTCTAAGGAAGGGTTAAATTATCTGTGAAGGAAGAATTTTAGGCAAAGAAACAATATGTGAATTGCTACTCGTTCTAGCTTTACCAATAGTGATGTGAATGGGGATGTGTGAGGTTGTCTTGGCCAATTCTCTGGTTATAAATTGCATTCTCAGTCTCTTTTCAGTGCGATGGTGAATTGGTGTCCAGGAAGAATCAAAGAATGCGTACTGTGACATTAAAAATGTAATTTATTTGATAGTTAGCTTCCTATCAGTGTCAACAAGGAGCTATTGCATCACTACAGGAGATAAAGATCTCACCTGAGTCACAGAATATTCTGTATTGGAAGAAACCCACAACAATCATCAACTCCAGCTCTGAAGTGAATGGCCCATCCAGGGAATAAACACACGACCTTTGCTTTTAAATGTATGTGGTCCCTGAGGCAGGTGTGGGGGGTTTGTATTGTTATGATATTTATTTCTTTTAATAGAACTAAGCCAGTGCAGCACCAGCCTTATTTGCTAGTGTCTCTTTCAGTTCCAGAGCTCATGAAGTATGGTTATGAATTGTTTGCAGGTATATGAAGATTCCTTCACACTGATAAGCAAGGAAGGATCTAATACCATCATATTTGTTGTCATCAGTGACACCAAGAAAGATCTTAATCTGATTGTTTGGACTAAAACAATCCTTGCAGCAACCACTGCCCATTCTGATCCTCTCTCATTGCTGGTTCCTAAGGTACCTCTAAGAGATTGTGATCCTCTTATGGGAAACAGAGAATTTTTCTGTTTCTGAATATTTCTGTTTCTCTACTCAACCTTGCAAATATCTTAGCAGGAATCAGTGAAACATTCCAGCACAGAGAAACTATTTACAGTTTTTGAGGGATGGGGGTTTATGCATTTCAGGCTTACATTGTTTTAACATACCATGCAACACTGGTGAAAGTGGAGAAAAATGATCATTTATTTATTGTTCTGCTTTTTTCATTATCCCACTACTGAAGTAAACCACAGGCTCTTGTGGCCAATATGATATTTCTCAGTGCTAAAACTGTCCCAGGCAAGCTTTTTATATGGTTTTGAAAAGATCTTCTAAGATGCCCAGGTGAGTTGTTCTGTTTAGTTGATTTTTTTTTTCCCTTTTAATCTCATTGGAAACATTTGGTTTGAAAGTGGGATGCACAAAACTAAAATAAACTAGGCATTGATACTAGACTTGTATCTTGACACTTGGACTTTTTAGCATTAGAGGCTGATATTTTTGAGTTAGGAAAAGATGGAGTAAATTTTAAGCAAATTGTTATTACAGGCTTTGAAAGAAGTACTTTAAAAATATATTAAAAAAAATGGTCCAGTTTCAGAGAAAGATGTTCCTATACAGCAAATCTGAATAATATTGTTATATATTGATATTAAAATACAGAAAAAGCAGTCAGTATTAGCGGAGTAGACATATGTCAATACTGGTAAAATAGACATAGCACTGCATGTAAACTGAGATTTATTTATTCAATATCCAAAATTACATTATACCTTTCTAGTGGGTTATAGAAGCACTTTGACTTAGATTTTTTTTTTTTTCCTATTCAAGAGAGTGAAAGTTTGACTTTTGTGGTTAAGTAGGCTCTGGTGATTAAAGGTTTCATTCCATTTTTTTCCAGGCCTATTTTGCATAACCTTGGCAAAGTCATTTCATCATAATGGGATTTTTAGTTCCTCATTGAATTCTTAAGGATAGTAATGTAAAACCTATAGCTGATACATTATTCTGTTCAGGTGTAGGTTTTTCCTCTAGACACCTGTATCTAAATATGAATTAAGTATGGAAGGGAAAATGAAAGTCTGTTTTGGCAAACAGTATTTGCTGAAGAGCAACAGTCTGTATGTGGCATAAAATTATATGTATAATTTTATAATGTGATATATAAAGTTAATAGTAACCCAACTACATTTATGAGAAATTCTGTGGAAAGCTTTTGACTTTGTTTGATTAGAAGAATTTTTATTCATCTTTATAACTGATGATAGAAATTGTAGAATTTGCCAGTTTTGCATGCAGAATGTAGTCTATGATGATTTTTTTATATTTTAGTTTATTTCAAAATACCTGAGATCTACTGGACTATGACCTTATAAATACATAATTAATTTCCATCAAGAAATGAGCAGAATTGGTTTTTTTTCAATATTTGGCTTTGCACAGTGACTGGGCAAACATTGCTCTGAAATATAAGAGACTGTGATTGATGTGAAGCAACAAAGAGTAAAATATTGAATACTGTTGCATCAAGAGGCACTAATACTTTATGTAAATTACTTCCTATTTTCCAAAGGCTTCATTTTCTTCCTATCTAGAAAGAAGGTCTGCACAGAGATGTGCAGTGCTGGCAGGAATAAATGGTGGATGATGCTTGCAGGACCTTGCTCTGCGTGAAACTGTATAGATGATGGATTTAGCCAGTTCTGGATGTCAGGCTGGTTCTGTTGCATACTGCATGGTTTACTGGTGAGCACAGTGGTTCTGGGTTAAAAACTGGAGTCTATGATCTTAGAGATCTTTTCCAACCTTAGTTATTCAATGAATCTATAATTTTATGATGAAGGAACACAATAAGAAGTCACACACCAGGGGAGGGAGGGCTGTTAGGCCTGTCTGTTGGTGCCAGCATGGTTTGCATAGGTTTTTGTATTATTTGAATGTTGTTAGTCTCCCTACACACAGAAGCACACTTGGAAATAAATAGCTGATTTGCAAGGGGTCTGTGATTTGTGTCTGGACACAGCAAACATCTCCATCACCCACCAGAGCCCCAGTCTGCAAAGCGCAGCACAGAGGTCCCTGCAGTTGTCCTTCCTGGTGCTGGTGGTTTCTACTTCTCTGTATTTTCCATTCATTTTATGTGAAAAAAGAGCAAGGATGAGGATTTCTGTCAGTGCAGCTGCGCCACAAGAGGTCATGATGACATCCTGACCTGGTGGATGAAAAGAGTTCTTAGGAGAAGGGTTTCCACATCTTCTTGAAAGCAGTAAGGTAGGAACTCAGTTTACCTCCTTAGTTTCTGGAGCTCAGTTAGTGATCCAAGAGAGAATATTATTGAGCTAAAGATTTGTCTTTGTAATTGTCTTGTAGTAATTAAAATCCATATATTAACTGAATATGGTTATAAACAATTCATGAAGATCAAGAGATAGGAATTTTTTTTGTAAGGAGCTGCATGTGTGTTTTTCATGCAAAGAATTTTTTCCTCTCTCCATCTAAATTGTCTTTTTATTTTTCTGCTCATAATTTAAGCTTAAATTTTCTTTTTGTGAGTGGTTTGAATATGTAAAATTCTAATAATTTTTTCCAGGAAAACTACTGTAGAACAGCCATGCATTAACAGTGCGTATTTACAGCCTACAGGAGGCCGAGTGCCTGGAGAGGATGGTTTCTTAGTTTTATATGGATGATGTTTTATTCACATCTGTGTAACACAGACTCATGTAGTATATATATCTTGTGAACATATGTACTGCTGAAAATGGTATGTAAGCATGTTGCCACAGCAGAAGTGCATGACGAGCCTTTAATTTCCTGGCATACCCTTCAAGGCACAAACCAGTTTGGTGGAGGGCTGGGCTACAATCACTTCAAGTTGCTACAACCCAGTGAGGCAAGAAGGAGCATCTCTGTTTCCTCCCCTGATGTGCCTATGCCTGCTCCATCCTGTTGCTGTTCTCTCCCTCCTTTGAATTCAAGCTGATAAGAGCTGTGGAGTTCTCCTTGGGTTTCCCCTGACCTGTCTGTGAGGGCAACATTTAAAAAGCTATGGTAAGTTTGTGGCTTGTTTGAGCATATTTATGGTTAAGGTTAGTTTTATTTTCTGAAATGCTGGTGGTAGTTGGTGACAATCTGGGACAATTAGGTACTCTTCTTGGTAGACATAGGCAAAGGTGCTGGACTGGAGATGTTTATGCTTTAAATTGTTGATTTAAACTACCCAGAACTCTTCTTGTTTCCTGTAAGGCTCTTGGTAATAGCAATGTGCAAGGTGCAAAGTTCATATTGCCAGGGTAAGGGGCAGATTTGTACTAGTTCCCACCAGTCTGAGAATAGAAGATTTCTACCAGCTTATTTAAAATACAGGAGGAGCTGTGTGGAGAAATCCATTTGGCTGTCCTTTTAAAATCAGGAGAGATGGAGGGATTTATCTGCAGCAGATGAGCTGTAGCTGTATTGTGCAAGCACCTGAATAATAATGTCTTTGTGGTGAGAAGGAACTGCAGTATTTCATCATAGGTTTGCCCAGCTGGTGAAGAGGGCTTCAAACAAGGATTGCCAAGGGAGGGGAACCACAATCTATCCCACTTCTACCAATTTGATGCCAGTGCCAGGAGGAGATGTCCAGAGCCTGGAGAGTGATCACAGAGATTGGTAGGAGAGCACCTGAAGAGCAGGATAAAGGAATTGCTGCCACTGCAGTCGGTAACTCGGCTTCATCAGGGGCCCATGTTAAGTACCTGTGCAAACACACGTAGCATGGGGAACAAACAGGAGGAGTTAGAGATGTGTGAAGGCTGCAGGGCTGTGATCTGGTTGTCGTCAGTGGTCAGATGGTTCCCATGACTGGAGTGTTGGAATGGAAAGACTTGGGCTCTTTAGGAAGGACAGGCAGATATGAGGATTGAGTGTTGTTCCCTATGATAATGACCAGTTGGAATGCATGGAGCTCTACCTGGGGATGGATGAGGAGCTGACCGAGAGCTCTGGGTCATGATTAAAGAGAGGGAAGGGACAGGTGACATTACAGTGGGTGTCTGCTACAGGCCACTTGACCAGGAGGACTGAATGGATGAGGGTCCCTAGAGACAGACAGGAGCATCCTCACATTCACAAGCTCTAGTCCTTCTGGGAAACTTCAACCTCCCCAAAGGCTGTTGGAGGGACAACATAGCAGGACATAAGCAATCCAGGAGGTTCCTGAAAGGTGTTGTTGATAACTTCCTTCTCCAAGTGATAGGGGAGCCAACAAGGAAAGATGCTATGTATAACCTTGATCTCACCAACAAGGAGGGGCTGATGCATAAGGTGAAACTCAAAGGGCAAACTGGGCTGCAGTGGCCATGAAATTACGGAATTCAAGATCCTTGGGGCAGCAGGGAGGAGGCAAGCAAGCTCACTGCTCTGGACTTTAGGAAAGCAGGCTTTGGCCTCCTCAGGGTTCTTCAGTGTTGGTAAAATATTGTGGGATAAAGCCTTGAAGAGAAAAGGGAATATTCCAGGATCGCTTCCTCCAAACTCAGGAGTAATACATCCCAATAAAAAGAAAGTTATGCAAAGATGCCAGGAGGCCTGCATGGATGAACAAGATGCTTCTGGACAAACTCAAACACAAAAAAGAAGCCTGCTTCTAGAGAGTGGAAGCAAGGACAGGTAGCCTGTGAAGAACAGAGGGGTTGTTGGCATTTGGTTAGAAAACCATAACCAGGCATTTGGTTAGAAAAGCTATATCCCTGATAGAATTAAAGCTGATCAGGGATATAACGGGACATCATGGGCAACAAGAAAAACTGCTGTATATGTGGTGGTGAAAGAAAGATAAGGGGAAGAGTAGGCCCTCTCTAGAAAGAAATGGGAGACCTTGTTACCTGGGATTTGGAGAAGGCTGAGGTACTTAATGACATTTCTGCCTCAGTATTCACTGACAGGTACTCCAGCCACACTGCCTAAATTGCAGGAGGGAAAAATGTGTACTGGGAAAAGGAGGAACCACCTGCTCTAGAAGCAGATCAGGCTAGAAACCACTAAGGAACTTGAAGGTGCATGAGTCCATGAGATCTGATGAAATGTATCTGAGACAAATGTTCTAAGAGAGCTGGCAGATGAAATGCCTAAGCCATTTTTCATCATATTTGAGAAGTCCAGTTAAGTTCCTGCTGACTGGGAAGGGGAAAAAATAATGCCTATTTTAAGAAGGAATATAAGGAAGACCCAGGGAGCTACAGTCCTGTCAGTGTCTGGCAAGATCATGGAGCAGATCCTCCTGGAAACTGCTGAGGCACACAGAAAGTTGGAAGTTGATTTCTGACAGCCAACATGGCTTCATTAAGGGCAAATAACTCCTGACCTTAATTTGGTGGCCTTCTATGACGAGGTAAAGGTGTTGGTGGATGAGGAAGGAGTGACTGACACCACCTACCTGAGCTTGTGCAAAGCATTTGACCCAGTCCTGTAGGTTTCCTAGCTTAGGGTTTTGAGTGGCAGAAGTTGTGTTGCTGCTCAGCCTGTCACACTGGTTTGGGATGGACTCTGCACTGCTCCTGGTGGGTGGTGAACATTTTTCAGTCTGTGGATGTTACTTTTGGCAGGACTTCTGTCTGGAGTGGTTCCAAATTTGGCTTATTGTATTCTAAAAAAACCCCACATTTGAAATCCTTGAACAGAAAAACAATAATAGGAGTTAGTTGGAAAAAACCACCAGACTTCCCTCTGCAAATGTATAATGATAATATTTCCAGATGGCTTCAGTAATTTTGCCCCACCTGTAAGCAGCAAGCTGGGAATGAACTAAGCAAAAGGTAGTCAGCATGCTTTGTGTCTGTTCTAACTGGGAAGATGTAGGTAAGAGACAGAGAGTCAAAGGTTCTGATAGAGCTGTTTGTCAAACAGCCTGGCACGCTCCTTGGCATTGCCACAGGAGGAGAAAGCAATGGTAAGGGTCTTTTTCATGCTGTTCTTTTTCACCTGGAAAATGCCGTTTGGTAAAAATCAAATTTCCTTTGTGGAAAAATAATATTTCAGTGGTGCTTTGGATTTTTTTTTGTGGTGGGGGAGCAGTGAGGAGGGAAAGTGGAGCAGTGTCCTGTTACATTAAAAACACCAGTTGCAAGGTGGTATGAGATGGCATGAGGTTTCTAGATTTGTACTGCTGTTTTTATATTGTGTGTATGCTCCTTGAAGCTAAAATCACCTGAAATAAAAAATTTGTTTTTATCATATACAATACTTTAATTTACCTGAAATCCCATTTAATTGTTTGGGGTTTTTTGCCTCAGAAACCCCCACTTCTGTTAATCCTGATTTGGAATGTTGATGATTTAAAATATAAATAAATGGAAAAAAAAAAGTGGAATTTTCTGCTGAGATGAATCTCAGTTCTAGAAAATGTTTCTTCATCTCTGTATTGTTCAAGTTTTGAAATAATTAAGTGGGTGCTTGCTTTGTATCTCTAATATTATCAGGCTAAGCAAAGACTACAATGTCATAACTTTATTTTCTAATTAGATAGTAATCATCCTTTTGTATTTGTTCTAATCCTCACCTGGGATGGGCATTGCAAAATGTCGTATATAAGCCACACCCTTCTTGAATTTTTCCTTGTGAACAAGTGCCAATTGATTAAACTCATTGATTTAACTGTTCTTGATCCCTGCTGAAGACCTTAGAGTTGTGCATTGCCCCTGTATCCACTGCACATCATCAGCTATTGAAAGGATTTATACTCAGAAGGCCTATTTTGTAGGTACTGTCCCTGCCCCAAGACAGGATTATTTGGTGACCTTTAATGAGTCCAGATTAGTAATGCTGAGAAAGGTGCACTCTATTTGTGACAGCAGCCTGTGGTGGCTTGATCCTGGCTAGACCAGGTGCCACCAAATCTCTTCTGTCACTCTCCTCAGCTGGGCAGAGGAGAGAAAATGCAATGAGACATCATGACTTGAGATAAGGACAGGGAGAGATCACTCACTGATTACTGTCATGGGCAAAACAGCCCCAGTCTGGAGAAATTAATGATGTCATTATCAATTAAAAGATCAGAGCAGGACAACAACTAAGTAAGAACAAGAAAATTGAATCTTAAAATATTCTTCGTCCACCCTTCCCTCCTTCCCAGGCCTAACTTTATTCCCACTTCTCTGCTTCCCATCTCCTAGCAGTTGAGGGAGCTTCAGAGTGGGGATTATGGTCCGTTCATCATGTGCTGATTCTGCTGCTGCTTCCGCCTCAGGAAGAGGAGTCCTTTGGCTGCTCCAGCATGTAGTCCCTCCCCCTGGAGCCAGTCCTGCCCAGACTTCTCCAATGTGAGTCCTTCCCATGGGCTACAGTTCTTTGCTAACTGCTCCCGTGTGGATCTCAGATGGGGTCTTTTCCATGGGGTGCAGTCCTTCAGGAGCAGCCTGCTCCAGCATGGGTCTCCCACAGGTCCTGCCAGGAGCCTGCTCCAACTTGGGCTTTCTACATGACCACAGCCTCCTTCAGGCACTCACCTGCTCCAGTCCTCCATGGGCTGCAGGGGCACAGCTGCCTCACCATGGCCCTCTCCATGGAGCTGCAGGGCATTCTCTGCTCTGGTACCTGGAGCACATCCTGCTCCTCCTTCTTCACTGACCTTGGTGTCTGCAGTCTTGTTGCTCTCATATATTCTCACTCCTTCTCTGGCTGAAAATTACTTCTGCCCAATAACTTTTTCTTTTCCTTCCTAAATATCTTATCCCAAAGGCTCTACCACCATAACTGATGGGCTCAGCCTTGGGCAGTGGTGGGTCTGTCCTGGAGCCTGGCACTGGCTCTGCCAAGGCATCGCAGAAGCTTCTGGCAGCTTCTCACAGAAGCCGCACCTGTAGCCCCCCCACTACCCAAATCTTGCCTGGAAAACCAAAAACACAGGCCCAGACAGCAGTCAGTTTAGATAACTCAACTCTTTTCCCATTAATTGACTTGTATGTAGAATTTTAGGAGGTTGGGTTTTTTTTGTCTTTGGAAGGTTTCTTTGTACAGCTTTAGACCCTAGTGTAAGAGTGAGCCTTATGTCCAAATACTGCCATGTCAGGTGTGGGGTACTGATTGTGGATGGGAGCTTGCTGAAACAGGTTTGCTGTCTGGAGTGAAGAAAAATTGGTCCTTGGACCCTTAAATGTCCCTTTTATCCTGCTGTCTTTCATTTTCTTCTGAAGAGCACTGTGAAGCCCATAGCCAAGAAGTACAGCTCAGATGCAGAAGTACAAAGGACTGGAAAAGAGCTGTGGAAATATGAATGGTTGGTATTACAAAAAAGGCCAGACTTTTTTTTTTTTCTTTTCTTTTCTTTTTTTTTTTACTGGGTCTGATAATTGCAAATTCTGCTTGGAACAGAACTTCCTGCTGAAGTGTGGAATTTGTCCAGTGTGGAATTAAGCAATGAATGAATTGTTGCCTTGAGAACAGCACTTTAAAAACTGAAGAACTTTGCCAGTGCACCATACAGGAATTCTAAAACTTAGATGACTAAGGTCAAAACCTGTGTATGCTAAGCACTTGACAGTATTGTCACTTGAAACTGAGGGTCTGCAACATCTTGGGTAAAGAGATCTGAAATTAACCACCTGTCTTCAGAGTCAGTGTAGCTCTCTCTAGAGTTTTCTTTTTTAAAACCAGAGTTCTTAGAGTCATGCTGTTAATTCTGTAATCTGAGGTAAAATGATTATGTTTTCATGTCCATGTGCAAGTATAAATGAGTAGTGAGTCTTGCCAAATAAAACTGGGACAAAACCTATCAGACCACTAGGAAGTGTAGTCTCACTGATGGGTGGGCTGGAGTTACAGTCAGAAATTGCATTGCTGTCCATATCACAATTTTTGCTAAAGAAGATTTTCTGAGTTGGGCTCTCTAAAAACTGGTCATGAGCTGTGTTTGCACATAAATAAATCTGGATAAACAAGTTATTTGCAGCATATCCTTGGTGCATTTGAAATGCTGTCTCTTGAAAATTGCTGGGCATATCTAGTCTTCCAGCTTTGCTGTTGTTGGCTTGTGCAACCAACATTTTTTGTGCATTTTTGATTTTCCCTCTTCTCAACCAATTTTCATTCTCTATTGATATTCTCCTTCTTCATGCCTACCTTTCTTCTCCATCATTGCTTTTTCCACTCTTATTTCCTCTCTATTCTTCCCTTTCCATTAGCTCCACAGTACTACCCAAACCAGCAAAAATCTGATGTTGGTGTTGGGTTCATTTCAGGTCAATGACAAACTTGTCTCCTTGTGGTTGCCTCTCTCTACTGAGACCTTAGCAGCAGTGTAAAACCAGCCCTGGATCTGGCTGTCTGGAATGCTGTGCCTCTGAGCCACATCTGCAAAATGGTGCAAAGATGGGCTGTAGAGCAGGTGCTGCCTGTGCTGATGAAGCATCCTAATCCTGTGCAGGCTCCAGTCTGCTGGTTTTGCTGTCATTCCCCCAGTATTTGGAATAAGATTTCCATGCTTTTACTGTTTTATCTAGCTGTATTAAAGCTCCATGGATAACATATTAGTGAACGTCAGTAGATTTTTTTTTTCCTCCTCTGAATGTTTCCCATTTTCATTTCAAGTTGATTCACAAGTAGCTGAGGAGAGACTTAGCATATCCTTAGTTAATGCAATGCACAGTGCTGGTGTTCTTGACTTCCACTTGGCTGTTGCTGAATCCCACCTTCAGTCTGACCTGTGTGTATTTGTGACTTTGTGTTTATGTGACTCTTAGTCTGTCATGACACTGCCACTTCTGAGCAGTAATTTGCTGAACCTGAGTAACCCGTTTTGAACTTTCTGACCAGTATTATTAAATGGGGACAGAACTGGTCAAGGAGAAAAAAAAAAAAAATTCCCTGTTCTTGATGAACTGTGTAATGCTATTGAATAGGCTAAAATTAGCCCTGTCATTCTTCTTCTTGCTTTTAAGCATCTCAGGGTAATTATAAAGGGAAAAGCTAGCCAAGCTATAATTCAAATAAGCTTAGGTTTGAAGGCATTTTTTTCAATGATTTGCCTTTCCCTCTAAGTAAAACAATGATTATAAAGATTAAGTTAGCGGTTGCTTTTTCTTGCAGAGAGCATCTCAGGTAAAAAATGAACCAGGGGTAAATTAAAGGCAGATATTCAAGCAGAATAAAATAATAATCAAAAAGTGGACCAGACAGCAAATGCAGCTGATGCTCAGGAGGGTTGGGTCGAGTCCCATTTCTGATGTTTTGGTTAGTTAAAAGCTGTGATTATGTTCCACATGAACTGCAACTTTGTATATGCATTTTGCATTTATTAACCATGTTACCAAGATGATACAGACAGAGACAAAACTGTTATGGAGGATTTGGAATGGAACAAGCATGCTAATGAGCCTATGCAAAAATGCATCTATTAGCCAGATGGTGAGTTACACAGGCATTAGTTTCTATTTACCATCTGTTTAATCCTCAGAAAGAGGCAGAAAAGGAGCTAGAAATGGTGTAGAGGAACAGCAAACAGTAACAGTGTAGTAACCTTCACAATATGTCCTGAATGTCACTTTTCTTAAATAGTTCAGTTAAATACCCGTTTCTTGTGTCTGGCAGCAGATACCAAATTACTGCAAATTCTCTAAGTTTCTCCAATGCTTCATTCTCCACTGCATCCTCCTTTCCCAATATTCCCCCTAAAAAGAAGACAAGTAGTTCCTCACCATCTGCAAAAAACCTCAAAAAACTTGGTTCAAAGCAAGTTACAATTGGAAAAAAATGTTTTAAACTGTTACCAGTGAATCACTGGGGGGAAAAAAAAGGTCCTGAATGCAGAGAGAAGACCTGAAGATCAACTAATTCAATGACCTCCTCAACAAAAAAGTGTCTTTAAAGGCAGTTTGCACACAATTTATGGAGTGACAAAGCCAGGAAAAATAATTGCCAGAAGTGCTGTTGAGGGAGGACTCTATTTTAGTCTGAAACCGGAAAACTGAATTGATTAATAACTCAGTTAAAGATTTAATTCAGTGTAAGATTCAAAGGCACTTGGAACTTATTTTTCCTTGTTCACTAGAGGGTAGCAGAGAGAATAGTGAGAGCATTTCAGCACAGCCTGTGCTCAGTAGCAATGAGTTCATTTGCAGGCTTCTGTATTAGACTGATCTGGTGCCCTTCAGGCTTCTTGGTAGAGCAGAAAGGGTACATTTGATGCTGCAAGTGTAAACCAAAGTGTAAAACTTAAAAGCATTCTTAATGTGATTTGATAAAATTAAAAATAATTCTTGGTTTTAGCCCTGTTAATAACTGTTTGGGGTTTTTTCAGATAGTAAACATATGCATTTTCAAGGAAGCATGTTTTTAGGAGCACTATCTTGTGCATAGGGGACACTGTAATGTTTATGTAGGCAGATAATTTTTAATTAATACCATGTCCATAGAAGGTTACTTCCCTTCTAGGCTGTGTTTGTGGACATTCCACTGAAATAAATGCCTGTGGTCCAAACCTTCCTTCTGCCCCCGCATTAAGTACCTGACAAAAGGAGTCATTTTACTGTACACCAATAATGGAGACCTTGTGGCATGTCAGCTTCTAATGCATTAAAATTCAATTCATTAGATTTCAGTATGAATTACCTGCACCCTTTCTGTGCTGCAGATGTCCAAAGGAGTATCCAGAGAAGAGTTTCAAAAGCTGTGTTGAAGAGCAGCCTTCTACTCTTATGGTACTAATAGACAAGCCAAAAATGTTGCCCTAAAAGCAACAGCCCCCACCATCAATATTTACTGCTGTGTCTGCTCTCTGGCATTTAAGATTTTAAAGCTATGCAGTTTTATGAGGTGTTGTTAAAGGTAATATTACCTGACTGAGGCTGATGTTGTTAATGTATTAAAAATCACCCCTTTCCCCGCAAAATAATCCACATTGTAGATTGCCTTTATTTGCCTGTGATGTAGAAAATTTAATTTAAAAAAAACTTGCTTAAAAATGTTTGCCCATCACTGTTTCATATAGTCACTTGGGCACGAGGTAATAAAAAGGGACCTTTCATTAAGTAGTGGGACTATTAGCAACAATATAGTGGGACCATTTGAAATAGTACTCATTTCCCAAATAGCACTTCAGGTCCAAAGAAAACACCCTTTTGTAATCTCTCTGCATTGTTCTTGTAAAAGAAAAGTATGGACTGAAAAATTTGTGTTGCTATCCTCCCCTGCCCCTTCCTGTCCCCATACACATGCAAAGATGTGCCCACAGCCCCCACAAGCTTTGAAGCTTTTGTGTGTGCCTTTGTGCCAGCTCTGCATTGCAAATAGAGAGGTGGGGGGACTTATATGCTGTTACCCAAATTCATGCTCCACCCATCAAGTGATTCCTGTAGGGCAAATAAATATTTAGGAAATCTTTGACTGACTCATCCCTTTGCATTAAAACCTTTCTCAATTTCTACCTCGCTTCTGGTCTGAATTCCTCAAAGAGACTGAAATCCACAGAGGGGATTCATAAATGTGCTCTTTATTAAACATGGCAAACAAAAAGAAGACATGTTGAGGTAGAGAACCATCCTCCTTCTTTTGCTGATTCAGATGTTTCATGATTAAACATTATAAACCAAAACTGAAATATAAACTCACTTTGTATGCTATATAAGAAATTTAATATGGGCCTTTTCATCAAATTGAATTGCCACATCAGCCTTCAAAGACTTTGGGGGCTTTGGAAGCTTCTGTTGCAGCATAGCATACAGATGTCCTGCCTAGGGTTGAAGCTTTGTTGTGTTTCACTTGTGTGATGGATCATGTCGGTGCTCTGTTCTTTTATCTCTGTTATAGAAAACCTTTTGGATTTTGATTCATACTTGGGAGTGTAAATAATGCAATTGGTTTTGATGTGCTCCAGTGAGAGGGAGCCATAGGACAAGAAAAAGCCAGAAAATATCTCATCTTCCCTGAAATCTGTATTAGAATTAGCTGCAAAACAAGTTATATTTCCAATTTTCAATTAGTTTCTTATGTCTTTTTAATGAATTCTTTAAGGACAAGTTTAAAGAACAAATTTCTACAAAATTATGACATTCATTTTTAAAGATGTAATACTGGATATTTACTGTAAAGCTGCTCAGGAAGCTGAGATTTGCATAGCAGTTCTGAGACTGCCACTCCACTGCAGTTAGTGTAGTCTTAAGCAGCTTCTTGCTACCACTGATTCTGTTAGTGTCTACATAATGTTTGTTTGCAAAAATCCCCCATACTCCATGCCCCAAAACACCGTGAGCACCAGTCTCTCCCAGTCAAGAACTTTGATATCTCAACCTCTTTGATGTTTGGGGCTGTAGGATGTGGGGTATCTGTGTGAAGTACTGCCTCCTGCCTCTGTTTTTGTGTTGGTTTTTTTTATTTTATTTTCTGTCCCATCAACCTGTGTTTTTTTGCACTGTATTTGCTAAAATATAAGCACCAAGCTTCAGTGTTTTGAGTCCTGTCATCTGAGTTCCTAAACCCTTCAATTAGGCTGAAGCATTCTCCATTCCTTTGTCTTCTCAAGACGTTTTTCCTCACAGAAATATGTTTTTCTTGTTTAGGGACAACTCTTCAGCAGAAAAGACTGGAGAATATTTTGCCAGTGTCGTGCATGGCAGGATAGTATCATTCACCTAGATGGTGTTGGTACCCCTGGACACTGACACTTCAAACTGCACTTCCCCAATGCTTTGGGGTTTTGCTTACCTGGTGTTATCTGTCTGGTGAGTCTGACAGGTTATACCCAGATATTTCCAGTTAATGCTGTCTCAGGATGAGGGACAAAAAGGTCTCACCTTCATAATCAAAGGACAGCTCGTGGAGATACATGGACCACCCTACTACATACATTAAATAGATTTTATGCAATATCAAAGTACTTAACAGTGATGAATGTAATGATTTCTTACTATCCCAGTTTATTTATCTCATCTGTTTTTCCATTCTGTTATCTTCTTTTTGTTGTCCAATGTGCAAATGCTTTTTTGAAGGTAAGTTTGTCTATTTATGTTTATAAAATCCCAATAATTTTGCTGATATCAAATATTAAGTAAAGTAGCATGAGTCAATGTACAATGAACACACAAACCAATACTTAAGAATTTTATGGATTTTCTTACACTGTGTTTATGAGCTCCCAGAATGTTTATGTGCATTCAGGCCACTTCAGTTCCTGTGCTTGATGTAATTAAACCAGACTGTTGACTTTTTTTAACTAACTAACCTTGCTGGCCTCTCATTAATAAACAGCTTGTTAAATTGACAAATTTCTGCAAGCATGGACTTATTATTCAAGAAACTAGTGAAAATAATAATTTGGAAGGCAAAAAGCTATCTACACACTTACAGTTTATGTAAGCATACCCTAGACTATGGAAAAATTTCAGTAAAGACTGAAATGTTTTGAAAGTAGGACAATCATGCAAAATCATGCAGGGATATAAATGGCAAGTGTGCACATATGCACAGTATTTCCATGAACCACTCAACTAATTTTTGTTCCGTGTCAAACTTGTCATCACTGTTATTTCCACCTTCCAGTTCTTGATGCTGCAAATGTGTGTTAACCAGCTATGGTTTGCTTGGTCTTTAGAAATATCTTTCCCTTCCCTCTCTGCCCTGTGCTGGCGATGCAAACATGACACCTCTTCCAGTACTGATGACATTTGCTAAATATTTTGGTGCCTGCTCCTGTGGTTATCCTCTGTACGCAGCCGTGCACTTCCGAGGGGAGAATGGTGGGGGTACAGACAGAGTTAATCCTGTCATAAGGATGTCTGTCCTCTGCTGCTGACAGTGCCAGTGTGAGGCATTAGCTGCATAATTGTGTCCCTCTCTCCCTCAGTCTTTTTGTTCCTTTTTTAAATTGCCTTCTGTGACCTTCCTCCATGGCAAGGCACAGTTGGTTACATTGGTTAGTAAGGAAGAGGAAAAGAGAATTGTAGTTGAACAAACCTCTTTATCTTTCTTAGCCTTATCCACTGAAAACTAAAGGAAGTTTTTTTTTTTTAGGTGATTTACTGTATTCTTGCTGCATGGATAGCATCTTGTGTAAATTAGGTTTAATACTCAGAGGTGTGTATGTGGCCATGTGTGCACAGCCTCTTGCCTCAAGTGTGTGTCCCTGTTTGAGCTTGCTGCAAGTCCCCTTTATTTCCATAACTTGTTACAGTGCAGCTGAGTAATAGCATTAACAACTGTTCAAAGCCCTGCACTTTAAAACAGTCTTAATGCATTGCTTTAGGTGAATGTAGATATCCCCTCAACACAGGCATGCTAGGGAAACTAGGGCAGTGTACTCTGTGAGTGTGTGCTTCCATGTAGCATCTAGAAACTGAGTTTGGACAATTCATTGATGGCAATAGTGTAACTGGTTGTTTAAATTCTTGATCTTTGAACATTTTAATAATAAAAACTGCATATATTGTGATCTATGAGTGTATTTATCATTTGCTAGTAAGAACTTTTTGTGTCTCTACTACACTTCTGGTTTTGGTTAAGAAGAAATGTGGGTTTTAAATCTCCTAAGCGGGTGATTTCATATAGTCTATATAAATGAGAGTTATGAAAGCACAATGTGTTTAGCAAGGGAAGGCCCATGCTGACCTTGCCCCCCTGAGGACAAGGAGCATTCTGGATGCCATTCCATAATCTTTCATTTTTATTGGATATTTGGAATATCTTCATTGAGAAGTTACTGGCCTTTGTTACAGATTTTAAGTGTATGACCTATGAGGTATGGAGGCAGCATGGATTGTCCACAGGGTGCCTGGAGGTTTTAGTAATTTAAAGTGTTTAATATACCCTAGCTGTCAGGAATGTCCAGGGAAGGGAGTGCAGGGGAAGTCACTCTTACCAGAAGTGCTTTCTATACAGCACTGGAAGATCTTATTCAATGGGGATGAGACAATATTTTGACCATTTCTGTTTTTTGAATCTCACTTGCTCTTTTGCATGGGGGAAGTTTATTTGGCACATTGTAAGCGCCGATTTTCTCAGAAAGAAAAACAAAACAGCATCAAATGAAGCTGCACAACAGACTCCAATCCCTGGTGTTAGAAAGGAAAGACCTTTTTATAGCTATAGGGAAGGGGGTATTTAGGTGCAGCCTTGCCTGCTTTGTCTGTGTTGGGCATGCAGAACTGAGGGATTAGCAGATGCAGTTTAAGTGGCCTCACGCTGGAAGTGGCACAATAGTTGGCTGGTGCATAACTTGTGTCTGTTGACCTGGTCGCTGCTGCCTCTGAGCTAATGCCCAGACAGAGAGTCAGCAGTCACTTTCATTGTGTCTGTATTGTAAGAACAGTCAGGGGAATAAAGCAAATGCCCAGTGGAGATTAAATCTATACTCACTTAGTCTTCATTCGAAAAGTCCTAACGGTGGTGATAGAAACAGAAGGGGGAACAACAAGGTTTTGCAGTTACTCATCCTCTTTTGCTGAGGGAGAAGATGAAATGCAGTCTCAGGAAATTTGCATCTCACTGGATGGTCTCTTATTTTCATACGAATCTGGTTGATTAATAGGTGATGTGGGCAGGGACAGCTTGCTGGTGCACCTTCTGCCTGCCAAAGCCCTGACATGTAAGTACACAGTATGCAGAGCTTCCACATCAGCTCTGAATTTCAGCAATAATTTGTTTCCAGTATCTCAAGGTAGAGCTCAATATCTTAATGATTTTATTTTTTTCCTGATTGTTTCTGAATTTTTTCCTGATTGTTGTCCTCATTTATCATAATGATTTGTCTAATCTCCAGTAAGTTTTTGGGTAGCTGTGTAGGTTAAAGAAGCCTCAAGAGAAGAAGGCAGTTAACTTCATTGAAACTTTGTGGAGTTTGAAGACATGAGTTATTTATGCTCTTTTGAAAGTCTAATTGGTAGGACTACTTGTTATTTTTCTGCTTTCAAAAGCACAAAGTAGCACTGGTAAGTTTTATGTATTTTTGCATGTGTGTGTACAAGATCCATATTGCCTGCACCTCTTGGGGCCTGTTTGTGCTGCTGCTCTGATTGCTGCAACAAAGAAACTGCTTAATGATGTTAATTCAGGGTTTGGATTGGAATTTTTTGTTTGTTTGTTTGTTTCCAAACAAGAATGAGCTCCTTCCTGTGCTTCCTTGTAGTCCTGTTGTAGCATTGCAGGCTCCTTTGTTCTCCTCTTCTCTCACGAGGGAGCTACCCCAGTTTCAGCAGCAGGGCAGATGCTTGCCAAGCCACCTCCTCTTGAGCTGAACTCTAGAACGGCAGACCAACTTTGAGTGGGAGATTAGGGAGCTGCTGTATGACAGCAGGCAAAGGCAGAGCAAGCAGCAGAGGCAGAAGTGAACTTTTAAGGCTGTGTTTAGAAAACTGCTATTTGAACATGACAACAGATAGGATACATCCAGAGAAAAAAACAATTTGTTTTTCATAATTATTTGCACTGATTTTGGCTTTAGCAGATCTTCTTCATCTTTCAGAGGTGATCTGGTGACAATATTGTTGACTTTTATGAATAAGTATAATGAGGCTAGGGAAAAAAGCAGTAGTAACATCTTAAACATGCATTATTTTTCAGCTTTTTTCGTTTTAACAGTGGATCCTCTCCTCTCACATCAGCTTTCCTGCTGCCTTTTCAGTGCTTCAGAGGCACCCGTAGTCATTGCTGTCATCAGCAGCAGCCAAGAGAGCAATGACTCCTGCCTGCTGAGGGATGCAGAAGGCCTTTGATCACAGTCTGAGGGCATAAGGAAAACATTGAGGAAAAGTGCCTAAATAACCACTTGAAAGAGGATGCTGGCAATAAAAGTGAGATGGGCAGAGGAACTGGAAGAGTGTCTCTTCAGAAAAAGAGTGAAGCTCAGCCAACTTTGAGTCCTTCTGCTTAGCCTGGCTGCAATGAAATTCTCATCTGCAGGTTTTCCTTCTGCTTACAAGGATGAGGTTAGAAAGCAAACACTGGGTGAATGTGCATGGAGGGTTTTTTTGAGGGAGAAATAGAAAGGGATCCAACCTATGCTGGTTTTCCTTCCGTGGGGTTTTCTTTGTTCAGAAATCTAAGGGAACAATAAAATACTATAGACATTCAGTGTCATTGTGCTCTGTGCCTTCAGTAAACCCTTGGATAATTGAGCAAGTCTAATCCACTCTTTTTTAGGCTTTATATGTCTCACATTTTTGTTCTTAGGAGATAGCCTTTCTTATTGAAAAAAATATTTTTTCACAATTACTTACATGCACTTTTGTACCTAATTGAAAAGATTAAAACTTGCATGTAAATAAAGTGATATTGTTTTACTTTTTTCCCTATAATTTGTGCTAGGCTTACGGGAGGCAAATATTTGTATCTGACACATAAACAAGTACAAGAAGCAGTCAGAAAAATTTAGGTGATGATGGACAGCAATTATTTCACCTCCTGAAGAAAAAGGCCTTGATTAGTTGATATCTCAGAATACGACTTTGAAGAACTCACAGGATTTAAAGTTAAAGCAAAGTGCTTTATACTTCTCTGGAAGTGTTTGACCAGATTTAGTAATCTCATGTGATGACTTCTCGGATGGCTGGGGTTATCTCTGTCTGTGTCTGTAACCATATCTGGGGTTATATTATTTATATATATTTTTAAATATAATTAATATTGCTGCAACAGAATTCAGTAAAAATTACTGATGCAATTGTTAAAGCTATGTTTACACAGTATATAGAGAGACATAATCTAAAAAGATTAATAGTCTTTTTCTAGTTACTCTTGAAGTATTCTCAGATTTCAGGAAGTACTTCATGATTGGACTGGTATCTGGTCCACGTTATTAATGACTTAATCAGAATATAGGTATCAGCCATTCATGTTTGCTTGTTTCTGATTTGGTGTAGTGAAAAATGTCCCTTAAAAAAGGCAGGGGGGAGGGGGTGGTTAGAACAGCAGTGTCAGTACAATTGTGTGCATCAGGTGTAGCAGCCTCTTCTAGTCTCTGCCAACAGGGCCCCTCCACATCAGCTGCTGCTATCTCACCTCCAGGAAAAGGAAAAATGGATGAAAGAGGATGGCATGAGCTTTCATTCTTACCATAAATCTAATGTAAAAATGCTCCCTAGCAATGGCATAGCCTTTTCAATTGTGCTTCTGAAATATTCTGAATGGGTCACCAGTTGTCTGTATTTTGGCACAGTTAAAGGCTGTAGTTTGAGATCTCAGTCATTCTTTCACTGGTAGTAATGACATTTCTGATAGTAAAGGCAGTAAATTTTATCAGGTAAGCCTGATTTAGCAAGTGTTTAAGAACATAAATTTTAGTCTCTTCCACCACTTTTGTTTAAAGCTAAAAGTTTTAAACAATTCACTGAATCAGGATTTTGGATGTTTTATTTTCCAACTTTCCAGCTGTTTAGTAATCTCATATACTAAATTTTATCTATTTCTATGACTCACAAGGACATGAAATTCTTCTGCTTTTTTCTGAGAGAAGGACAGTACTCTGAAAATATATTAGACAATGCAAACATAATTAAAAAAAAAAACTATTTTACTCTGTTTTATCTGATGCTAACCTGCCAGCAGGCTAAGCATGTAGCAAAAGCTAAGTCATATGAAGTGTTCACTTCTGTGAAATAAATGCATGTATAAGTTAAAAACATTTTTAAATGGTGTATCAGGGTCTAAGTGTTTGAAACCTCTTCAAGTTTGAATTCTCAAGACCTCTCTGAATTAAGTTCTCATCATGAATCCCTGGGGATGGTGAGTCTTATTATTAATGATTTTTAGAGATTTTTGGCATCTTTGTTGCTCTGTGATAAAACTCCTTGGTGCCTGGCATCTCAGGACAGTGGAGTTGCAGCTGATTCCTTGGAAGACAACCCAGCATTATCTGTATTGATAACAGGATTCACTCAGCTGTCACAAGAAAGGAGAATTTTTTATACTTGTAAGTTTGAATTGTAACAAAAAAAAAAACACACATTTGAGAACAGTGGAAGGTGAGTGCCAGTTACTGAATAAAATTACACCTTGCATCTGTGTGTTCAAATATCCTACACATTTCAATTTTCTGAGTGAAATTGCCTGGGCCAGACTCTGAGTCTGAGAGGTGACATAAATGGAGCTGAGCACTTCTTCTGAGCATATTTTGAGGACTTGTCATTTATGTTTCTCTGTCTTTTAGCATAGAGCTGTGGCTCATTGGAGTGCATAAATAGTATTTTGCATTGTTCTGTTAGTGTACCTTAATTACTGTAATTTTGTGTCTGCGTTCTCCAGTACTGGGGCTCTTATTTGTTGTGTTTTAACCATGCATTTGTTATAAGGATACAAATATTTTTATTTATTAAGCTTCAAATTTGAAAATAATTTGTAAATTAATGTAAGTAGACATAAAAGATTGCAGTATAAAACTAATGAAACAGAAGCAAACTATATTAACATTCTGCAGTGGGCTTATGCCTCATCAATGCAATTCCTGGGGCTCAGTGAACCTGCAGGGACTTTTCACTTGCATTAGGTGTGGAAAGTCTACCAGCAAAGTAAAGAAGATGAAGCCAGAACTTATTTTATTCTGTATCAATATTTTTTAGTAAAAGCCTGGTTTTAGTTGTAATTTGGATAAAACTTATCTTTCCTTTTCCATGGTTTGCTTTGAATAGACAGCAGATAAGGTAATTCAATCCATGCCACTGTGTGGGGAAAATTCTTCCTGGATTTTTTTTTTTTGTCCTTCAGCCATCATTCACATTTCCAATTCATGAAAATTGAATAGGACTATTAATTTACAGATTTGTGGGTTGAGGAGTTTTTAAGGTATTTTATAAAACAGGTATTAGGAGAAATTTAAAGGAAGGCCTCTTTCTTCTTGGGTACTTACACACCAAAGCATGTGAAAAATTAGAATTTTGGGAAGTTTTTTCTTGTCTTTCTTGCTCATTTAGGTAGTGGGGTTTTTTTATTGTTTAAGAATAATATCTATTCTATATCTATCTATTGACATTGACTCATATTCAGCACAAAAACTGAAGTGCAAGTATGAAGGCAAGGACTGTTATTTTGATATGAGTGCCTTGCCTCATTAGTCCTGTTACAGGTTAGGTCTACTAGTAAAACTAAGCAGCTGGGGGTTTTTTTGGTGGGGTGATAGGGATATGGAAATTTAAGCAATTTTGCTTACCTCTTTTCACTGCATTTGGTGATTATATATCTTAGTCTCAGCAGAAACTGAAAAATCTTCGTTTAATTAACTAATTGTATGCTTTTGCTCTGAAAACTCAGTCCAAAATCTGCATTGAAAAAAAAACCAACCAACAACCCAATGTTTTATGTTCATGGGATTCCTAATTAATATTCTTAGAGACCTAGAAAAGAATGCAAGCAGTCAGTTTCTGTGGTTAAAGTAGTTCAGAGACTCTCAGCTTTATTCCATGTTTAATAATAAATATCAAAAAAGTTGATCCCCCCTCAAGAGCATTATGATATAGCACACATTAATTTTGAGTGAGCAGGAATAAGTAACACTAACATCTGCTCCAGATGGTAAAATAACTGAGGCTTAAGCTATAGGTGGTGCACAGTTGTTGTCACTTGGCTCTCCTGGGACTGCATGGGCACCTTCGGGATGGCTTCTAGCCTTTGGTTTTGGTGTCTCATCTAGGCACTGCCCACTGAAATTTTAGATGGCTTTTCCAGGAGGGTGATCCTGTCCCATCCAGCCTAGCATAACCACTTGCATTGCCTGGGCAGCTTTTGGAGACCTGCATCTCTGGAGACATGGAATGGAAAATCCTGCCTGCTTGCCTTAGGTGTTTGCCTTGGTATGTCAGTTGTGTAAGGAGCACAAATACCTCAGAGGAGAGACCCCGACATGGGGTCCATCTTGTGTGAGCATCTCAGCTGAGGGAGACAGAAGGTGTAAGCAGTGTTCACTCTTTGAGTTGGAGTCACCCTGCAGACAAGAATTCAACATGGAACAAATAAAGGTGGAGCCGGGCTTGAAGGTGGGGATTGAAGGGTTTATCTGCCCAAACTTTCTTTCCAAGACAGTTCTTGCTTTTAAAAAAATGCTTATCCAGTTGTTGAAAGTGTAAAAGGCATACATGTGCTTCCACCATTTCTGCCACTACTGCAGTGTTGGCCACATCTTGGTTTTCAGTGTTTTTAACAGATCTAAGCTGTGTGCTGGAGCCTACATGTCTTGGAGCACAGCTGATCAGCAGCTGCCTGTCTACTATAAGCATAAATGTGGGTAATTAAGGTTAACACACGGGGAACTTTGCCTGGAAACATTAAGTGAGGAGTCACCTATTGGGTTTTAGTACCTAGGAGATTAGGTAGTTCTGAATAATGAATGAATTAGTCTGTTGCACAGCTTGAGTAGGTTTTAAATTTCACCTTCACATTTTATCTTTTGGCACTTTCTTTCTGCTATGTCTGAGCTCTCAGGAGAGCTCTTGGCATGTGATGACTTCGTGGCTTTCCCTGTCTCATCAGCAAATTATTGGTCATCACTCACACCTTATTGAAAGCTGAAATAACCAAGTGCTTCAACTGGTTCTGTCTAGAGTTTTTTCAAAATAGCATCACAGAATCAAAAATCATCTGAGATCACTGAGTCACACTTAGGACCGAACAGCACCATGTCAGCTTGACCATGGCATTGAGTGCCACCACCAGTCTTTCCTTAAACTCCAGACTTCCATTGAACATTTCCTTTGTTAAGTCACTGGCTTAATCTACTAAATCCCACGTGGTGGTGCCAGCAACTCTCCCCTTTCAGGCCGCTGTCCCTTTCCCATTGCTAAAGGAGTTAACTTGCCTCTGGTTTTAATACCTTATTTAAGGAAAATAAAAATCCTAAATATCCAGTAGGATTATTGCCACTTTGAAACTCACTTGTTATGTGCAGTAAAACCCAAAGGAACGGATAGATTTCCTCACACTGGCCTTCCAGGTAAAATTTATGGTGTAAGCACAATTGGATTTTAGAGAAAACCAGGTTTGTCCTATGCAATGTTATGAGTGAGTATCCAGAGTCTGCAATGGTGTAAAAGTTGTGACTTCTTAGGTGTTATCCTATCCTCCTTTGGATATTGTTGGACTAGGGATCAGACACACCTACATATTTGTCAGAAGAACATTTCAAGAATGATGTAAGTAGGATAAATTACTGGCAGAAGAGGGTACAAATGAAATGTGTTTAACAAATATTGTAGTATATCAAAATATTTTAAAAAAATAAACCAGAGTGTAAAAAGGACAGCAATAGCATGGGATAACTATGCTTTGCTGGTCCTGATGCAGACTTTTTTCTTTGGCTACCCTAAATTATATCCACCATTATTTATTCTTCAGATCTATTAGAGTATTTAAATTCAAATTATGAAGGGAATTCCTCAGCAAATAATGTCCTCCAGCTCAAAACTACATTGAAAATAATAAAATGCCTATGTAAAAACAACCTTAAGAAAAATACCAGCTGTATGGGAATAGAGAATCAGTTGAATTTATTTCCCCAAACACAGTATACTTTGTGGATATTTCTTCCAAGTACAACCAACTTGAAAGGAAGAGAAACTTCATTCATAGGAATGTAGGTCAGTAAGCAGTACAAACTTCTTTTTTTTTTCCTCCTCAAAGGCCCCACATTTGACAGTCTATATATAATAAATAAGTAATGATTGCATGTGGACAAAACAAGCTAAACAAGTTATGAAAATTGGAGGAAAGTCATCTAGATAGTGTAGATCCAGTTAGTGCTTCTGATCCACTTTGAGGTGGCCTCCAGAGCTTCTGCTGCAAAAAATAATTAGCTACTGGTCAGCACACTTACAGCATCTTCCCTCCCCTCCCAGGCCTGCAAAAAGCCATCTCCCATGGCCCAGCTGTCTTTGGCCTTGGCTCAGGGCAGGAGCCAAAGTTGGCTGCTGAGCTGAGAGCCAGGGACAGCACCTATCAGGGCTGGGAGATAGGGCTGGTGTTCTCATCTCTGATTTCCCCCTTGTGCCTCTGTCTCTGGGAAGTAACAACTTTATCTTAATGAGCAGAATGAGGCAAGTCAAAGTATTTGAAGATGGCAGTGATGCGACCCAGGAAATGGGAGATGGGCTGCTGCACGTTTCTTGATGAGAGGTTTCCACAGTGAGGGAGTGAGGAGGGCTAGGATGATGAAGGCTGCAATAATGGGGAGCAAGCTGTGAATGCAGTGTGCATGAAAAAAGACTGTTAGGTTGTGTTAGTATCATAATACAGCTGGCTAAACTATTTAGTGTTTCTTAGAAAGTGTTTCTTCTTTGCCACGTTGTGCTTTTTTGTGTTATCCATGATAAGTAAGTCCACCCCATTAAATCTAATTCAGGTGAGCTCTTCCAAAGAGTCTCTGTTTGCTGTTTATGAAAAATGTAACAAAAGGGCAATGTTTCCAAAAGGACATATTTTTCCTTATAAAAATACCCTTCTCTTGTCCTGTTTGCATGTTATTGCATTCAAAACCAATGATTTATAACAATGAATAGATATTACTACTCTGTGAAGTGTGCTTTGAAAAAGGCACCACATAAATGGACATATATATAGATATATATTTTTATACACACTCACATACTGTACTGTAAACTTGAACGTACTCCAGAGCAACTTCTGTGCTTAATTCTGCACTCAATCTAGCTGGACAAAAGTTACTATTAATGGTTCTGTGTAGCATGCTGGGCCTTTCCTGACAGGATATAAATGTGATGACCTAAGGTACACATCTAGAACTGCTCTGCTTCCTCTTAGCAGGACATGGCAATATCTGTCAGCTGGTGGACAGCAAGCTAGTGAGAAAATGTATTAAACTCTTATGGATCTGTAGAGTGACAACTATGTCCTTGCTACCCTATCTCCTACACAATTACCTATTTCTTCTGATGAATCATGACAATGTAAAAGGCAGGTTTTTAGGCTAGAAGGGTGTTAATGTGGTGGTGAGAGCTTTGGTGATAAAATTCTAAGTTATTTTTACTCAGTACTCTTCCAATTGTAGGTGTGTCATGGCTGGGTTGTTCCCAGCTCTTCCATTCTTTCTTTTTTACCCTGAAAATTATGTATAAACATAAAAAACCCCACTTGTGTTACGGCCCTAATCTGCATTCATGTGTATAGTAGTGGATCTGTTCTACTCAAGGTGAGAGATGTAAGTTTCCAAATCAGAATAAGATGATGAAGAAAAAAAAGATCTTTTTTTATTTACATTTCAGTAAAGCTTCTGAAAAAAACCCAGGTACATTTGTAAGTGCAAGTTTGTGATGCCCAGATGTTATTTTTTGCAATGTCTAACATAGAAGGAAACATCTATTAGAAATTCACTTCTTTATCATGTGCAACTATAATTGTAGATTACAATCTATGATCATAAGTGTGATACAACCCTTTAAAATTTATGACATTAATTATAACAACTCTAGTCTCAGCCCATCTGAAATGTTTGGTGCAAGTTGTGGATCAGACTAAAGAAATGAAATAAATGGGTGAGTTCTTCTTTCAAGCACTGAATGTGTGTGAAACAATTGCTGTGTTCCCTTGCATGCCAGGCAAGGCCTTACAAGTTCTTGTAGACCATAAGTAAATGGATATGTGGCTGAGATGGTGCCTTGGGGCTAAATCCTCATGAAATAATAAATCTGAATAAGTAACAAAGCAGCCTGTCAAATACAGGGCACATTGTTAGATGTTGATGCTTGAAGGCTGGGAGGGATGGGTTGCCTGAGGAATGATAAAAATTATGATGTTTACAAAAAGACATATTAAGTTGTGTAAAATGACTACATATTTCAAAGCAGGAAATTGTACTAATGTAACTTTAAGGTTATGTTGTTAAAAATCATAACAATTCAAGGAATATTGAAGTTAAGTGTCCCATGGCAAAACTGGTTCAGGTTCCCTGTGTGCCTGTTTTATGGTCCTGTGTTACGTTCATAGTACAAACACCAGCCTAGCCTAGCCTGCAGCAGGCAATGTGCAAGAGGCAAAGCAGAGGTGTAAAATTACCCAAGAGCTCAGCAGAGATAATGCTGCTTTAGCAACCTTCTTTTATGTTTTTTGGCATAGAAATAAAACCATAAATGTTCTGCAAGTACATTAGCTTAGCTTTAACTTGTCTAATATCCTATCATGCCTGTTCTAAAGCAAAAGATAGCAATTGCTTCTTTCGGGAGGAAGAAAATATTTTTTTCTGATTAACAAGGGGTTGTCTCTGGACAGTGCTGAGCCATAGCTGTTCCACAGCTACTGATGGTACTGTTCTGCCCAATCCATTGGAGAGGTTCCACTCCAGATTCATCTGATGATCACATCAATCCCTTGGCATGTGTACTGTAACTATGAGGTTCTTCCTCATTTTAGGGTTCTAAACTTGTATCATTTTGCAATTGCCTCCCTTTTTGTGATGACAGAGGTTGAAGTAGAACTTGTGTCTGCCTCTGGCTTTGCTTTCCATGCTGGGAGGTGCAGGCTGAGCCCCAGGCTTCCCTTGCAGCTCGCCAGCCTTGTGGCACGGCAGCGTTCAACTCTATTGCTGAAGCATTCATGGTCATGTATTCTGAGTCATGTATTCAGGCTCTTCCAAACTGGAGGAGAATCTGTTCTGACTTTTCCAGACACTTCTTGGAAGTGTCTGGAAAAGTCACTCTCCTACTGACTTTGTGTAGAATTCTCTACCATATCTTATACTTCAATCTCCCTCTATGTACACCTACCAGCTCCTGTGCCTTCAGTTATTTTGTGCCCCAAAGCCACCATTTCTCCCTCTGAAGTGTTTCTGTCCATTTGTTATTTATTTGGAAATCATTTGACCATTTAAATCAGATATTTCAAGTCCTATTAGGACCTCTAGAAAACTTTGTGTTTCTGCAATTTGGATGATGGAGTAAAGAGCCTCTGGGAAACCTGTGCTCCATGGATAAAGTGCAGGTTGTAGGTGATATGTGAGTAATTTTCTCTGTACTTTCCATGTCAACAAACACTTCCAGCTTCTATGAAGCTTCCCTCAAAATACTTTGTATTGCCAAAACATCTATCTTTCTTGAGCTGTAGAAACTGTATTTGAACTATGTATTAAAAAACAAAACCAGTTTGGTTCTAATTCTTGGAACAGGTGTTGGTGGTTGTTTGCTATGCTGAGAGGTGGAGGTATTTTTGCTTCTATCTGAAGTTTTTCCGAAGTAGTCTATAAACGTTTCATTTTCTACCCAGGTGTTCTACCTCTAACATAAATCACGAGTGTCTGTAAATGTAAGTGTTCAGGGCGGGGATGGGTGGTGGATTGCTTTTGGCAAGAAGAGGAATGAGGGTCACGTGCCAGGAAGATGTCTGCTGAGATAAAACATTGGGTGGGTAGGTATGTTAAAACCTGTTTGCATCTCTGATTAGAGAATAGTTGTTTTGGACTAGACAGCTCTAAGTAAACACTCTTGGGTGATGAGAGAGACAATCTTGCACAGACCCCTTTTGTTCTCCCTGCAAGGTTACTTTAATTCTGGGCAATGATCACAACCAGCAACACAGGCAAGGAGGACAGAATGGGGGCAAGTGGATGGCAGCAAAAGATAATTGGATGGCTTCTTTCTTGGGACAAACATGTTGTGTCTTTATTTAGTTTTGATGATTACTTTTACCTGCCTGGTGCAAAATTGTAGATACACTAATTCAGGTAAAATTGAAGGTTTCATTTTCATATAGTGGAGCAAAAAGAAGGTAATGTTTAATTTCTCTAGAGACTTAATTTTTAGAAAATTACAATATTATGTAATGAGAAGCAAATTTTTGTACACTATGCTCCTTTTCTGAATATGTGCACAGGTCTATAGAATGCCATGGAATTAAGTACTAATTTAATCAGTCATTCTTTGTGGCCTGTGGCTAAGATGTAGTTTAATATGACAAACTTCAAACTTTAATTTCATCCAAGGCATCTTCAACTAAGATGGAGCATTCAGTG
The DNA here is from genome assembly GCF_027477595.1 of Haemorhous mexicanus. Taxonomy (NCBI): domain Eukaryota; kingdom Metazoa; phylum Chordata; class Aves; order Passeriformes; family Fringillidae; genus Haemorhous; species Haemorhous mexicanus. Next base: position 17,843,609 of record NC_082341.1, on the reverse strand, counting down.
AATATGAAGAAAAGAAATATGGGTGCTTGTCTTCATCTCATTGTTTAATAGATTACTCTGGAATGTTGATGGATAGATGACTTTTCCCTGGGTTCTGTTTGGAAAGAGACAAAGTGCTGTGGTTGATGACAGAAAGTTCTGCAGACTGTCAGACCTGTCTGTTACATGTCTTCATTCAGGTTTTTATGCCTGATTGCTTAGGAGATAAATCCTGTCTCACATGAAAAGATATATTTCCCCATTTAAGACAGTTCTGGCCTCTAATATCAAAACTTCCCCTCTTATACTAAGATTTATGTTGTGCCATTTCTTTTTTCTTTGTGTTGTGAATCTGTGTTGTGCTTGACCATGTACATAACAGTCTCATGAAAGTAGAAGGGTAAGATTTGGAACTTGCTCTGATTCCTTAATCTTTGACACAATGCACAGTTGGATTTTTTTGCACTAAGTCCAAACACAGTGTTTTGCCAGAATTAGTGAGGATTATTGACCTGTTGCCTGTGATTGCTGTGGAGAAACAATTCTGTGGAGTTTTTCCCCCTGTTACTAAGTATTACACTGTTGTGGTTCCAGCCAAAAGTGGAGCTTGTACCTGAGGAACTGAGTGATGAGAGCTCCCTGGTCTACTCAAAGGCTGCAGTTTCCCTCCAATTTGTGGTCCTGCTGACACTGGGATGGTAGGAAAGCAGTAGCTTTTCAATAAGTAACATGTTACTCTTCATCCAATGAACTCACTGACTATTCTCTCTCACTTAATGCTCCTGGGAGAAGCATTAAGTGGCTCTAATTATATTACAGGAAGTGATAACCTCTTTCTTGTTATGCTTGATTTCACAGAGCTTTGGAGCATGCTGCTGTTTAGTGCCACACAATGACCAGAGGTGCTCTGAAAGTCTGACAAGAAGTAGCTGGTAGTTGTGGGGTTGTCTTTCCTAAGAAGAAAGTACTGCTCAGCCTTGAAGGAATTCCTGTATTCAGAGTTAGACCTTATGAGATGACAACCTTCAGGGGAGGCTCATTAATGAACTTGATGAGATGAAAAGTGAGTGCAAGGTTTCTGGAAGCCCTCTCTCTGTGCAGCTGTCTTCCTTGCTAACATTTGGAACAAACACAACATGGAGGTGTCATCAATATTGGCCACCCACCCCACTTCCCTCCCCTGAAAGTCCAGAAAAATGAATAATCACAGCAGGAGCCACCTCAGATTGGTATCCAGATGTTCTGGGTGCAAATGGCAGATGCAGCTGTTGAAATGCAGGGAAGCCTGCAGGGGGGAAGCCAGAAATCAGAATAGCTGATGATGAGATGATCATCTGCCATTTATGTCTAGGTTTTGCTATCTAATAGGGGAATGCAGAGGAGGATGGTTTTTCTGTAATGTCACTTCATGAACACAGTGATTAAAGTGCTTACACTGAGAGTGAGATTTTGGTAAAATGTTTTCTTTTCCAGAGGGAATTTCAGCCCTACTCTAAATTAAGTGCTTTAGGAATTCAGTGATTAAGGTGTTTAGAAATCAGGGGAAGAGTCTTTCTATGCCATTCTCTGTTGCCAGGACTGCTTCTATATTTTAAATTTAAATAATTATCAGAGTACAAATCCATTCCTTTATCTCCTGTCAGGTTCTCACTCCAGCCTATATAATCCAGACAAGAGACAACGTGAGAGGTTTTTAAAATAAGCTAGAAATGCTCATGTACGCTATCCATCCAGACATTAATGTTATTCATATTCCTCTTATATTGTTGGTTCTGACACATATGAGTGTTTCTCACAGCTGTGCTGCTCCATTTCATTTTGTCTGAGAAATAATGAAGGTGAGCACGAGAGTGATGCTGTCCTTAGTGGGCAGGTTTGGAACCCTTGGAAATGATGAGTTGTCCTTGGGGCTAGTTTGATTGCTTGCAGGCACAGGGCCTCCCAGCCTGGGCAGTGCTTCCAGGATTTATCTCTAAAAGCCGGATGAGCTCGGTTAGGAGAAGCACTAAGTTTTGAAGGACCTTGCAGACAAGTATAAAAGGATTTTGATATTTTATGTGCCTAGGTTAGCAGATGGCAGATGTAATGCAGTACATATTAATGTAGAATAAATAATGAATCTTAGAGAAAAGAATAAGAGGAAACATCTGCTGAATTGAAACAGGATGTATCATGTTGACCGAGAGAAGAAGAGCAAGTTACCATGGAGAAATTATCAAAGTGGGCAATGCAAAGAGCAAAAAACACTGTTACCATAAATTTTTTAAATCTATTTTTTTGTTAGAACATTATGTGTTTTTTTAGGAGTGTGTGATTGCTGTGCAATATGTTATATATTTGTTTGTTGGTTTAAGAACTTCTCCCCACTTGAACACTGAGTTGTAGGGCACTTAGGGGCCACGTCCCATTGCACACCAAGGGTGCATTTTTCTGAGCAATGTGCCAGTAATTCAACAGAGAGTGAAGCAATGCTTCCCATCTGCATTAATGTACCAAAAGGGTGGTGGTGCAGACTCTCAAGAAACATGAAGTTTCATTTTTAGGGACAGGATTCAGTTGCTCATTCTGTTGAATTCTGGTGGCTGAACTTAGAAATGAGCCAATTTGTGGCAATGCTGCCTCAAAGTAACTGGTGAAGGGTTTACTATAAGCAACCAAATTGTTAGAGCTTTTGGTTTGGTGAAAATTACTTTCTAGGGAAACAATCTTCTGGTTCATTCCAGCATTGTTGTTGTGTATGTGTTAGTGAATTAAATTATTTCTTGGTCTTTCCATTTATAGAATGTGAAATAAGGTGGCATTGATATTGTTGACAGGTTCAATCTGTCTCCTTCCTAGTACTGAATTTAAATATCAGTGCTATAGCTGACCCTATGTAAGATAGGTAAAAAAGGGTCAATTCCCATATTGAAAATCCTGTGAACTAATAGTAGAAATACTGGTAAAATGTTTTTTATTTTTGAGTTTTAATTTGTCTTGGCTTTATGAATGTTAAATCAAAGAACTTTTATATAATGTTAGTCAACATTAAGCGTGCACATTAGCCAGGAGAAGATCCATATAAAATCATAAATGTTACACAACTTTATGTTGCTATTACAAATTACAGTGGTCATGTAATATTTAAAGAATGTTATTCTGCTTTCTTTCAATTTAAAATTTGCCAGAAAAATGCATTTATACCTTGTAGCCAGCTACTGTGCTTATTCATATTTTCAGGATAAATGATCCTGCAATTGGTGAGACTGTGATATACTTACTATGGATGTTATAAAAATAGACTGACTGAGATTCTGAGATTCCTATCTCAGTTTTCCCACAAACAAAAAGAAAAAAAATGAATAATGTGACCTTTACATTAGAATACCATTAATAATTGCACTTCAAATACTTGGATGCTGATGGACAAGTACCAGAGGATGGAAGGGAGATTTCCTGGAGTATTAGCTGCAATGTCTTGCAGTGCAAGAGAGCAGCAACCCTGTGGAAGGGTCTGCACAGATTTCACTTTGTGGTACACTGCCTTGATGACAAGATCAAGTACCTACAAAACTGAGTGGTGTTGAGATGACCTCGATAAGTCAAATGAAAATGTGAAGTAGTCTGGAGAACTAAAGGTGCCAAATTCTTCCTAAGACAGAGCTGCTGTCAGCAGCAGCCTTTAAAAGTGCTTGGTTTAGTGGTTCTTTCCTGTCTGGGACTTGAAACAAAATCAGGAGTTTTTCCTAAAAAAAACTAAAAATATCTCAACACCACTACAATAGTAAGAGAAATTTGTATCTCTCTAGTTTCTTACCCTGGGACAGGACAATGAGCACACATAGTTGTTCTGTGTATATGTTCTTATCCTTATTTACCTGTGTTTTTTTCCTACTGTCAGGTTTGTTTCTGCCTGGTTCACTTCTGCTGAGACAGAAGGTGGATGTTGCAATACCCATCTCTCTTCTTTCTTGAAAGCTTAATGTGAATTAATTTCTTCATTTGGTCTCCTAATGAAAGAAGTAACTCTAGCTGCAAAGCTATTCACTCTTATCTCAGTAATTTTATGGGCCACTTGCAATTGTTGAGTCTAATTCAACACATTTCAAAACTAGGAACATGGTGCAAAAAAAGGAAAAAGGAATATGATTTAAACAAAATAAAAAATTTAAAACAAATGAAAATTACTGGAAAATGTGCTGAATTGACATGTCATGTCTGCTTGTCTGTAAACTGTCACTTAAATAAAGACCAGCAAGCAGGGAAACAAATGCCTGGGATGTAATTCATAATAAACATGATTTAACATTCCAAGAAAGCGGGCATTTTATGATGTTGGGACATCATAGAAGAAGTTACTAGAACTGGAGAAACATAATGATTGGACAAAGCCAAACTACATGGATAGGAATATTGAGAGTTAAAAATAGTAAGCTTCTGTGTATTATGTATATTATCATGATTAATAAATATTAATCATGACAGAAATACTAGAAGGCAGTAAAGAGTCTGCTGAAAGTTATGAAGTTTTCCTTGGAGAACAGGATTTTAAACTCCTTGCAGTATCTTAAAAAGGGTCACTATAGACCCAAAAAATTAGTTTCTACCAAATGTTATTCTATTTTGAACTGTTAATATTTGTGAATTATTGCCAGCTGTGATCTAACAATTATGCCATCTTTCCTTATTTACATTTCCTGTCTGATGTAAAATCTCAGCAGTTATTGTACATCATTTTGCCTTCTCCAGTGCTTTATATTTTTCCATATTTATCCAAGTCAATGAGAAAAATATTTAAATTGGCTTTACAGAATATTCCTGTAAAACAAAAATATTTGCTAATTGAATGTAGAGAAGAGTGACCAAGACAAGACAGTTGTGTTAAACTATCCCTCCCAATGTGCAAACATACACATTACATTTTTTAAACATGACTTTACTCGGTTAATTCTGTTTGAGTTGTGGCTGTAAATAAGTTAGTCAGAGACTGAGTCGCCTTTGACAAGATCTGTGTGTATGTGTACAAAGTGTACTTTATAAATGTGTGTGTGCATGGCAGCAAATGAGATAAATAGCACAAGAGATACATATGTGTGTTTATATGGTTTTGGCAACTTAAGTTGCAAGGTTTAGGCCACTGGTCTCATTTTCCACATTCCAGATCTCAGAAATGCTTCAAAGAGCTGCTAATTATAAACCAAGCCAAACCTCTGCTTGCTTTGATAGGTATTTGAGAAATGTCTATGCACTCCTTTTCCAGTGGAGAGCCCTGTAAGTCCAAGTGTCTGAGCTGACACAGCAGCTTGGCAGCAGAGCCAGGAACGGGGCTTGGGGCTGCCCCAGCCTCTGGTGCCAGCACAGCCCTGCCCAGGCAGCAGCTGCACTGCAGCCAGGATTGTGTGTTCTGGCAGCAGCTGTTTACTCCCAGTCACTGTCTTTTTCCAGGGATTCTCCCTTGCCCCATCATCTGTAGTAAATTCAAAAATTTCATTTATGCAATGGGAGGGAGGCCATGACTGCCTCAATAAGTTGTGCTGTCCCTGCAACTGAAAGAAAAACCCAGGCTGAATTAAATAAATCATATCAAAGTATTTCCATATAGACATTTTTATCATCTTCATTTAGAGGCTCCAAACCATTTGTTAAAGTGCAGATGGTCTGATTGAATCTGCATAAGGAGCTGGAGAGTTGCTATCAGAACACATCCCTCAGTCATAAGGTAGCTACCTTATTTTATTGATACTTTGCTTAAGTTTACTGGATTAATGTTTGTTTTAAGTTAGAAAAGCTAAATATTTGGCTATGGGTTAAAAAGATATAGTTTTTTTTTATTCTCCTAGTGCTTTTATTTCCAGATGAACTTAAATAAGCTTACACTGGTAGGTTTTATCTTATACTGTGAAGCTCTGTGTCTCACAAGATCAGGTTGTTATTACACAAATTTTTTACTGATTTTGCTCCCAGGAATTTGAAAAGGGGAGAAAATTGGAGAAACATTAGGCAGAACCAGGAAGAATAATTTTTAGTGGCTGAAAAATATTACACATAAGTGATTTTATTATTTTTATGTGCAACATGACATCTTGCCTATTCAACAATTGAAAGACACATTAAATGAAAACTCAGTAAATGTGTGCAAACCATTTTCTGTTATAGGGTTCTCATACCAACCACATATTTAAAAAGTAGGTGTTTTAATGGCCGAAGCTTTGGGCAGGGGCTAAGGATCTGCTTTCATACAGCTACTGACCTGAAAATATTGACAGTTCCATTCTCCTGTTCCTTTCCCCATAATTTACAGTCAAATACAAAGGATAACATCTCTGGAACAAATAGCCAACCTTCAGCATTCAGAGCAAGATAAAACCCACCCTAGTCTTGGCTGGGTGAAGAACTTTGCCACCATGTGAAAACACACATCATTACTAACCCTACAGCAGGTCCTGAAGCTGGTTTCAGGTTCAAGAGAGGAAATGCCTGGGTAGAACTTGCTCTAGGAAGTTAGGAGATTGTTGTAGGAAAGCTTTAAAGCGTGCTCTCTCAGCAGCACAATCACTCACATGTCAAAGAGTTAATTAATGTTCTTCTTTATTGCATTCTGGGCCCATATATAGAAACAACCCATACCACAGCCCAGGGATTTTAACGATGTTGCAATAGAGGTGTCCTTGACTGTTTTATTCAGGGGTCCCCTCTAGGAGCTTTCCAGGGCTGGTAGAGCCTCCTGCTGATTCAGTGCAAGGCCACAAGAGCTCTTTGGAAATGGAGAAACAGCTGGCTTGGGAATTCCCCTTCTTCCTTTGCTTGTTCCCTACCTTTGTTTTCCTAGCACTGAGCATAAACCAAACCCTACTGCCCCAGTCTGCCTTGTGCTGGAGCCTGGTGTGTGATTAACCTGGGAGCCAGGCAAACATGTGCTAAGTGACTGTCCCACCTTTCAGAGCTCATGATCAAAAAGTATTCAGTGCCTATTTAGGATATTGATGTCTTCAGTCTGAAATGTCCCAGTATAAAGCAAAATTAATTAAACATTGTGTTGCTATGAAGCCAGCAGTCCATGTGCTATTGCATATGGTGAGATCTAGACAGGCATTATATGGTCAAGTGGATGCAACCTGTACTCCAGATTTTAATGGTGCTGCAGTAAAGACAGTCCATTATTTAAAAGGTGCTTAAGATATATTTGTAGAGGATAAACTGTGGTTTACTGTGTTGTGAGTCAAATGAGATGCGGTCCTCAAATTAGCCAGGCCATGTTTGGAGGGTTTTTTTCCACATGGATAATCAAAATGTTGGATTCTTATTGCAATAACAAGCTAAGAGTCCATCACATTTGATCTTCTGTGTTATAATTTTGCCTTCTCTGCAGAGCAGCAGCACATGCATCTGTAGGCATCCAGCTCAGCAGGACCAGCTCCTGTCCCCTCCTGCTTAAGCCACAGAGGTGAGCCCTGTAGTTGTGTCTTCCTGTTAAAACACACAGTAGGTAATTTTGTCCTTCCAAAATTCCACTGTTTTGCTATCATTTATTCAGAAAGATGGCAAGAGTGTTTACTTTCTTGTTAGAGGTGTAGTAATTTTCATTGACTCCAAGATATTATTGAATTGTTTTGAAAGGCCAAATATTTACTCTGATAGCTACTTCTTTCACTGTATTAGTTTTGGAGGTGTTTGAAAGCATCTTCATTTCTGATGCAGAAGGTGGTGGATCATAGTCCTTTCCCTGTGTTTCTATTTAATTTCAGAATCCCCAGTGGGTTTCTGTCCTGCAGGATTTTAGGATATTTATTCCTTCAGTTGCCCTCTAAAATTCCTCTTTGACATTGCTGGAAAGGCTTTGGGTTCATTTCCATCAGGATTTGAGGTAACACACATTTGGTGTTCTTTTCAGTGCTGCTGATAGAAACATTCACCTGGTTGAGGTTAGAAACTTATTTTTAGAGACACAGGCTTGACCTAAAGGCAAAATATAGAAATCAGTGGAGCTCAAAATTGACTTTGCTGCTTTTGTGAGTTGTCTGCATGTGCCACAGTCCCTGTGTTACACTGGTCTGCAGCAGGCCAGAGCACCAGATCTGACTGCTGGGCTCATCACTTGCAGGGATGGGACGGTGTCACCGGGGAGCAGCACCCAGGACAGCATGAGAGGCAAATCTGCTCGGGAGCACAGAGCCCACACCTTGGATCTGTGAGTTGGCTTCTTGCCTGTCTGATAACTTAGGCCAGGGTGGGCTGACCTTTGGAGGAATGTGGACTGCCTGCAGATTCTGGGAGTGCCCAGTTTGCCTGCTGGCACCTCCCCAGCTCCAGCAGCCGCCCCCTTTGGCTTCTGTTCCCAGGGAGAGGTGGCGGGACAGACTGACATGAGCCCTGAGCTGCCCAATGCTGATGTAAGCTTTCAGCAGCACAGCACTCTCTGGCCTGAAGGAGATTACATTTCTGGCAGAAACAGGATATTTAAGATTAATTCAGAACTCAAATGATTATTAGTAGTGTTGCAGTGAGATAGTGTTTGTGGGGGAAAGCGGTACTTTTCAAAGTTATTGCTGCACTAAATGGAGGAGGAAATCACTGGCTTTACTGAGCAGCTCCTAGACTTCAGGCTTTTTTTTTTCTTTCTTTCTTTTTTTTTTTTTTTTTAGATTGGTTGTGACCATCCTAAATAGGTCAGTGTATATTTCAAAGATTTCACAAAATGCTTGAGTTCTTAAAGCCTGATTAGGAGAGGTTATTAAATGCTTGCTTTCAATATTTGCTCCTTTGTTCAGTGCATCAGGATTTAGTTCATGTCCTTTGTATCTCAAATTGCTTTGTCGCTTGAGGAACAAACTGCAAATTATTTTTGCTAATTTTTTTTTAAAGTATAAATGGCTTGGAATTTTTTTTGGTTTTTTTGGTGCAATGGCTTTTACTACTTTGCAACATTATATACAGAGTGAAGCTTTCTGTTGTTTCTCATTTCTATTTCATAATACTTTAATACTTTTTAAAATGTCTATTAAGTATAAAGATTTTGCTTTACTTACTCCCTGTATTGGACTGCTGAGACTCATATAATCTTCTCCTTTCCCATTCATGAGTTCTGTTTTCCTTTTAGGGCATAGTTTGTCTTTAGAAGAATGTTTTTCATGTCATGATGGCCTTCTTTGCTCTCTTCCTCATACTGCCTTTTGGAGAAGGAGAACCAGGGAGACCTTTAGAATGCTTTTGGGTTTGGGGGTTGGTTTTATTTTTATTCAATTGCTGTGCTTTTAATCATGCTTTTCTTATATGATATCTTCATGAAGTGGCCTGGAACAAGCAAGTATTTTAGTGTTTTATCACTCAGGCTTTCTTTTAGCTAATTTCCATGTTCATATGTAATTCCTCTCTTTAACAAGTAAAATGAGGATGGACTCTGTGCATGGAGCCAGTCATTTTCTTCAGTATTGTGTTGAACAGCAACTACTACAGGTAGAGAGGAAGACCTGGGCTTGTCAAGGGAAGAGGGAATGCATTGTTCAGAGGGGATGGGATCGGAGGAAGAAACAAGTGGCAGTAGAAAATCCCAAGTTCAGGTTACTTTGAAAAACACAGGAAAATTTAGTCCTTGTGGGAAAGAACAGAGAGACAGAAAAAAGGGAAACCAAAGGGAATGAGAAGAGGAGAAGTTGATAAAGGCACTATATCCATTAGAAAAAGGATGGACACTATATGGGAGCAATGGGAATTATATTCAGCCATCCTTATTAACACCAAAGTGCTCATAAGACTTTGATGAAAAGAGTAGGGCTCCCCCATAGAGGTAGCCCCTAATCTAAATTTTACATAACATGTCTGCATGCAACCTAATTCATATTTGTCATGAATGGAGGTGCAAAAACTATTTAGTAGTGGAACCCTTAGTAAAGAGTTATTTCTGCTTGAATTTGCATCCCTGAGTGAAATGCTCTTGGTCTGACTCTAAAGCTGAAGGAACTCAGAGTCCTCTGGTGGTCTGAAAGCCTGTATAAGAAAAAAAATTTAAGTAACATATATACTTTCATAATATTTATACAGCTGTAAGAGTTTTACTTTACTTAAAAATTTCAGCAACTGCATGTTATCCAGAAATATTTCCATCAGCCTTTTGAACAAGGAACTTAAGATCATGTGAATCTTAGCCCAAAGCCTATGCACATAACACATGTTGCATTGTGAGCTGATAGATCTGAACACCCGTTCCTTATTATTACCTTTATTTTTTCTTTCTGAAGAATATTTTCTTTGCTGCCTTAAAACTGATATGATAAGCAGATCAATTGCATCAATCTGTACTCCTGAAAGGTAGGACAGGCATATATTGTAGCTGCAGATGTTATGAAAGTTTGACAAAAAAATGTCTTATAACTTTTGTAGTGTTCAAGGTCATAGAAAAAAAAAATTCTCACATACAGCAGGAACTTGGTTTTAACCTGTGAGTCATAAAATAGAAGCTGTAAAACAAGTCTGTGAAATACAGTAGAAGAATATTAGTTGTTTTCAACTGACAATTCATTTTGTAGGTACTGAAGTAGACACAACTCTGTATCACCAGTCATTTCTTCAGAGAGAGAAAGTGTATGGTCAGCATAGTCTAATGTCTTTCTATGTGGAAAAGTTTTTATTCCATTAGTAGAATAGCTTGTTGAAATAATAAAATATGTACTCTTCACCTCTTATTTTCATTTCCTGATGTATGATAGCTTGAACTGCTGTTGAGTAAAATTTGCAGCAAATGTTCTTCCTTGTTCTCATTTGATATAGTTCACACTCCATTAACATCCTGATAGAGAGAAGGAAACGTCCTTCTCTGCTGCCTAACTTTTTATTTTCTTGTACCTCTGAGATGACTTTGGGATACCATACTGCAACTGCAGAACATCACACAGATTTTAGATAATGTCAGTGCAGTGGGATGAATTCTGCAGTGGTACTCAGATTGGAAATAAATTTAATAGTCATATTCTGAATTGTTTTGTTTAATATTTTTCATAGATTTCAGCTGAATTTATCCTATTGTGCACAAATCTACTGAAGCAGTCACACTGTGAATGCCACTCTTGTTCTGGCAAGTACTTTGATTAAGCATATCTGCAGCCCCTTATTTAAAGAAAATTATTTCACATTGGAAAAAAACATAATTTGTTCATGACATTGAAATAGAAAGGTGGTTTTTGTAAAAACAGAGTTTACTTTTTCTATTTTAGGTTGATTAATGCAGTTAAACATTATTTATTTTTCAGATGAAGCATTCTTTTCCATGTGTCTGTAGTCATTCCTTCATCACAGATTATATAAAAATGATGCTTGTATTTGAAAAACTGTCTCTTATACAGGTAGGGCAAAACTAGACTCTGTAAGTCATCTGATGGAGGGGAGATGCTGAATACAAGGTTAGTTTGAATACAAACTATTGTTAAAAAGGTAAAGATCTAAAGACAGATACCAAAGGACCTGTCTGGGTGGAAAAGATAAGGTGGCATAGATCACCTTAATGAGTGTTTCAGCTGAAATTCAGAATTTAAGTGCCAAAAACTGGCACCAAGAAATGCTGAATGCTTTTCATTCTTTTTAACTGAAATGCAAATAGAACTTCTTTTGTCGTCTGACAGGGCTGTGTTTATCAATGTGAATACATGGCCTGTCAGAAACAATAAGTATTTGCAGATTCCTTTGAGGTCACTGGGAGTTGAGGGATAAGCAACCTTTTAAATCGACCCTGAGTGTCTGTGACAGAGTCCATGAGCCTTGGGGCAGGTGGCACAAGGAAAGGGTTAATTAAACAATCCTCTGCGGAGGGGCCGGCAGCTTATTCTTATCTGAGGATCTGCAGGGGTATTGGGCTGGATCTGTGAGTGTCTGTGACTCTCTCCAGTCTCTGTCAAGTGAAACAGAGGAAAGAGATTAAAATGAGGCTAGAAGAAGCCCGGCTACTAATGGGAAGACTGAGATCAAGCAAACTCAGGGCCAGTGGTGCCCGCATTGGAAGATCCTATTTAACTTATTTAACTTAGTCCTTCAGTTGGCATCGCTCTGTTACAATAAGAAGGGGCTTGGTATCTGCAGAAAGGTGTTCTAGAGCATCACACTGGCCAGATTATACTTTACTGCTTTGATTCCTTTGTGATTTGTGTACTCTAAGAGCAGCTGTGTGTGCTCAGAGGAGCTGATGCTGTTCTGACCTACCCTTGTCCTGTTTTTTTAACTGACTTTGTCACAGAGGCTGCAGACCAGAACCAAATTTTCTCCTTATCACCAGTTTGATTCCAAAGCAAAATGTAAAAAGTGTTTTTTATCTGCAGAACAAACCACAAAATAAGGCAAACCCCTTGGTGATGTACCTGTGCTATTACAATGTGTGAGTGAGGGTAATGAAAACAGGTTTTGCCCCACGGTATACCTCAGCAATAAAGAGTATTGGTAAGAGCTGCTGGCTTCCAAGAAGATTAAGAGAGGGGAAAATAAGGAAGCTGAAAGTTATATTTTGCTTTGTTTATAAATGTTTTCAGTTCAATTTTTCTTAAAACAATCCTTTCTAGGATTTGTATTTTGGATTCCTAATGTCATTTTACAACAAGCAGCTCTTAATTTGATTTGTGAGTCCTTAAAATCAGATACCAGTATTTTTGGTAGACAAAATATGAGGTATTTTTTGCCTGTGATTTAAGCTGGATATGAAGTTGATATATTTAAAGACTGACCTGAGTCAACCCTAGTGGGAATAAATCAGAAGGTTCTGATGTGGGCTCTGTGTCAGATGGTGCTCAACATCTCCTAACGGTGTAAATCAGAAGCCTTAGAAGTCTCAGCTCATGCTAGCAGCCATGTGAAGGGTTGCTGAGATTGTCTCAGCACCTCATGGGGCACTGTAGCCTTTGACTAACTGTTTTCTTGGCCCCTTTCTAAATCTGCCCAGCATGAAGCACTGTGTAGGGAGCAGAATTCCTGCATCTGTCTTCTTGATTGTGTTTTGGTTCCTCTTCGGTTGGTTCAGAAAACCAAGACTTTGCAAACTTGTGGTGTCTTGACTTGTATGAATTTTTCATCCTAATTTCTTAGAAAACAGCCAGACATACTGCAGAAGTATGGCAGCCCCTCACTCAGGTGATAGGAAAGCAGAGATTTGTCGCTGCACACAGCGGGCCTGAGCGTGGTGGAGGAGCATGTCCCAAGCTGGGAGCCATGAACACACAACTCTCAGGGTGACCACTCCCAACAAGCTCTGCAAGTCCCTTGAAAGGCTGTGGAGATTGGAAGAACGCCTTTCTTTGACTTCAGGGTTGTGACTGAGCCGTTAGATGAGAATTTGGTTTCATCTTGGACTGCAGGTAAGATGCAATTTTTTTTAATATACAGCTGTTGTGTGAAACTTCTGAAGAAGATAATGGGTCATCCAGACACCTTTAACTGATTTAGGGCCTCTTTGCCATTATCTTAGATTTCTGTGCACTTCATAGGATTTCATAAGAAATAGCAGGTGATGTCCTGATTTTTTAAAAGAAACCTTGTGAAAGATCAGGAGCTGTGGCAGACCACCAATTTGAGCTGATTGCACCAAGTAAAACCTCAGTACTTGTTATGGCAAATTTCAGTCCATCTATACAATAATGCACTTGCTTTTGTATGTCTGAAAATTTTACTTTTTCATATGTACCCATGAGGGAAAATAAGTTATTTGTGCTCTTTGACAGCCTGCTGTAGTTTTAACACTTGCAGCTAACTTACAGTTCATGTTTTCTCCATGATTTAAAATGTTTCATATTACTTCTGCTTCCTTGCTCTCCTTTGTGTTTTGCTTGTCTGCTGTAGGAAAACCTCTTCCAGTTTTATTTGCTGTGATCTTTTAGGAAGCTTCAGTCTCTTAGTAAACAAAAAGCATTGAATTCAATTTGGAGGAAAATTCTTTTTACTCTAATTTTTGTATAATGCATGCATTGCATTTTGACTTGTGGAATTTCTGAAATATGACAAATATGATATTGTCTAGAAATTACAGGTATCAAGCAAGCAGCTTCAAAGTGAACAGAACTCAAAACTCTAAGTTTTGAGTCCCTGTTAATGAAATAATCCTGGGAAGATATTTGTCTCCATGAGAGCCTTTATTTTTCTATCCTTCAGAACACCTCAGAAAGTTTCCTGTTCTTGCTGTACCAGCTCAAGTAACTTTCACTTGCTTTCAAATCCTTGCCTGGAAGTTGGCAAGCCCTTACTTGCTGCTGTCTGACTGTATTTTCAGGAGTGACACTGTGTCCTGACTTACCTATTCTGCACCAGACCCCCACATGAGCAGTGTCATCAGTTTTCATCAGAGTACTGGAGTCAAAACAGGGCTAGTTTGGCTCACACTGAACATCACCTGTTTCCCCAGCCTTCCCATATGGTATTTATTGTGCAAAAGGGTTTAAATGGCCATCCATGTAAGATGTTGCTGAGCTGCCACGTGGATTATGTCAAGCCACTAGGAAAAGGGCAATTTTTCATAAGATTAATAATGCTGAAAAAGGAAGTGTGGGCTTTGTGATTGAAGGCAGCTGTTTGGTGGGGGAACATAATCCTGGGCACAGCTCGCAGGGGCTGAGCCTTGCTCTGCTTTGTCAGCATGGCCTCTGTGCCAGCTCACTGTGGAACAGCAGCAATGTTCTTGCCAAGCTGTGGTGCTAAGCTTGCAGAGTGTTTGCATTATCAGTGTATCCTCATGACCTGGTTAAAGAGGAGAGGGTGCACGTGGAGGAAAAAGAAATGGGTGTCCTACAGGCACATAGGTTTTGTGCAGCATTCGGCACAGAATGCCACAAACTATATCCACATTCTATTTCACTGTGTTTTTGTGCAAATGTGCATGTTTCATAGGAATAAATGAGTGACAGTGTTCAGAATAATATTTTTCTGTTACCTTTTTTAATATCTTACATGTCGTCTTTGCATGATTTTCAATTTACTGCAGAATTTAACAGTCTGGAAGAAAACTGGTGTCTTTATAGAATAGAGCGGACTATTTTCATTTGGGAGGGACCTGCAGTGATCATCCAGTTTCAACTGCCTGACCAATTCAGGGCTCACCAAAAGTTAAAACATTGTATAAATGCCTCTTAAACACTGACAGGCTTGGGCCATCTAATGTTTCGTGGTTTGCTTTGAAGGTCAGGTGTGAGGTCTGGGTCTGACGTGGAGGAAGGAGAAAAGTAGATCTTGCTTTTAAGCAGTCAGCAATTACCCTGTGAAGTATGGGTAATCTAAAACTTGACACTTACAAAGGCAGCAACATACTTATGTATTGATTTGTTGTTCAGATGTTGCCCTCTGACTGAAAGGACTATAATGCTTCTCCTTCCTGCCCTAATCAACCTTAGATCTTGCATGCAGTTTTTAAGTCACATCTGGTTGTTGTGGCTGATTCCAAGGTAGGAAATTTGACAATGTATGCCATGCTTGCAGTTTAATTTGAGAAGTAAGTAAATAGTGTCCATTTGTTCTTGATTATTTTCCTTTTCTGTTTGTTTCTTTTGTTTGTTGGTTTGTTTTTTATTTAACTTTAAAGTTTTAAATTTTTAACTTCATTATACAGTAATCATATTCACCACATTTTCACTAATGCCAGATATTTACCTATATATGTGTGCTTTGAAACTTTCTCATACTACATAGTTCAACACAACATTTGTAAAACTTGCACAGTCCAACCACTGAACACACAGGGGTTCAAAGCTCTTGTGCTTCCATGCTGCTGGCAAAATAAGAAAAGCTTTTGAACAAATTCTGTAGAGAATTACTGATTTAAGAAAGATTCTCTTGTGGTACTATGAAAAAAAATACTCCACATAGTACAGAAGCTGTAGCTAAGTTAACATGTTTGAGTTCCATTTTAGCCTTTTCAAAAATCTGCACATTTTATGAGTTCTGGGTGACAGCTATTTCCTTCTCAATAACAATTTTTGTCTCACATTCAAAAACAAGAGCATAAAAATAGAAAGTTGGAACAGTCCAAATCACACCTTCAGCTTAAAAACCTGCCCCCTCACTGAAAAGCTAAAGCCACAAACACACAAAACTTTGTCCCCTGGTATCTAAACACAAGATAAACTGTGTAGTAGGAGACAAATAGTAAAGGTCTCATTTAAAAATCTTTTTGAAAATACCCTAATATGCAATGAAAAATCTGATTTTAGAAAAAACAGAAATACTGTCATGTAAAATTAGTTTAACTACAGTTTTTTTATATGTAGTTCCGAAGATATTGAAGTTCTTTTTTTAAACTGTGATTCACTAAATTAGACTATGCATAAGACTCTCATCTAACACCATTTTATCAGGCGCTGGACCAAAGAAGGAAAGCAGCAATTTCAAATCAATGTACACCAAAATAGACACCAAATGGACACCAAATAGTTTGTTCTCTTAATGAGAGGATTTTAACTTTTTCCTTAGTGCATAAAATTCATTTCCTCTTTGTCTATTTACGTGTTTAAATTTACATTCTAGCCTTGAAATACCGCTGAAAACCCTGTGTAAAGAGCTTTTTCTGGGCAGTTCTCAGTTGCTCATCCTCTCAATACATCTCTCCTACAGCTTTCATGCTGATTATTGTACTTGCTCCATTAAATGCTTATTTCTTGGGTCACCTTTAGTTGAAATGATAAAAGTCATAATCATAACTTTTTCATTTGGACTTTTGACTCCATCAATAATGGAGTCAAAACTCCAAATGAAGAAGTGGTTTGTCTGTATGCAGGGACAGCAGTGTCCTGGATCCCATGGACAGGGACATGGCCAAGAGGCTGAGAGGAGGAATCACTGCCCCCTGCTCAGCACTCATCCAACCTCAGCTGGACATTGCCCAGCCCGGTGACTCCAGCACAGGCACACACCAGAAACCACCAGAGCGCCCCAAAGGCACTGGGGCTGGAGCAGCTGCCTGGGGGAAAGCTGCAGGAGCAGGGCTGGCTCACACAGGGCCAGAGGCACCTTGGGGCACCTCGCAGCCCTTCAGGTCACGGTGAGGAGACAGCTGCTGCCTGTGTGTGGTGATGGGCTGGAGACAACAGATGGAAATCGGAATGAGGGAGATTCAGAGTGGGTATTGCAAAAATCTTTTCCATCTGAGGAGGGTGAAGCAGTGGCACGGGCTGCCCGGGGAGTTTGTGCAGGCTTCATCCATGGAGGCTTTCAAAGCCTGAACAGCTTGGTCTGACCTTGCATCTGCCCCAGGGTCAGCAGGAGGTTTTCCTAGCGGAAGGATTTCCCACAATTTCCGTTTCGGTGCTCTGCTCTTTGGTGGGGATTCAAGTTACTTTCTTCTCCTCTGCACCTTTAGCATCCCAGTTCCTTGCGAGGTCTCCTGCACCACTGCTACCCTGGTCCCAAAGCCTTTTGCAGCTGCTATGGTGAGATGCAGGCTGCACTTTTGCAATGCAGGCATTCCTGAATAATCTCCACGTATCTTTCACGATTCACTGTCCCTTTCTTTAAGAGTCCAAGTCCAAGTTACGTGTTATCTTAAAAGTTGCTTCAGAGCTTTAAAGTGTACATAGAGTGAATTTAAATGCAAAGACATGGGACATTTTCTTATCTTTTCTTGATGTGTTGCTGTGATATAGCAATGGCATAACTGGCTAAACACAAGTAACTTCCACAAAACTAAGAACATCTCTGCCATCTAACATGGTCCTGCCAACACTGCTACCATCAAAGATTTCTATTGCTTTTTACTGAGCTTGAAGTTAATGAAAATTTAATGAGTTGTAATTAAGGACTGAAGGAATTGAAGATGCTTTATCAAAGTTTCCAAATTCTGCTTGGTGAATAACTGTAATTGACAAATGCAAACATATTGATTTATCCTTTATCCTAATTGCTATTCTGTAAATGGAATGGGCATTTCTGCCCCAAATTAATAAAAGACTTTTCTGAGGGTTTAATTAACTGTTCTTTAAATTCTTCATTCATCTGAAATTAACTTTTATGACAATTATGCACCTTTAAATAATTCCTTTTATGTAACATAATCTATAGAGGTACACACTGGCTTGGCAACCTACTATTAGCTTGCAAAAGGGAAGATTTATGGCTAGAAAACACCAGCTGCACCTGTTGTTTTTGCTGAACAAATCACCCTGAAGTACACCATCACTCCAGCCTGCCACTACATCATTTGTATCGCTAGGAAAGTGGGTTTTTTCTGCATCAGTAGTATATGTTTTTCAGAAATAAGTAAAACCACACAGCTACCCAAAGTCTAACTGGTATGTTTATGATTTTACTAGAGTCTTATGAATCATTGGTAAAATAATACACTTTGATTAGTGAATAATATTGGCTATAAAGAGAAGTGGTTTAGATAAGATCTCAGGGTGTGGTGGTTTTAACCTCTCACAGAGTAAATCTGAGATTTGTGCTTTGCAGATTGCATGTCTCCATCAGCACCCTGTTGAAATTTGACTTTGTGTTCTTCATAGTAACCAAAAAAAAAAAGATTAGCCAATTATAAACTTTCTGGGAATAATGGATGGTAATCACAGCTGTGGTCAGAGAGGCTCCAGAGGATCACATTTGTGTGTCACCTGAGCATAGATTTAAGTGAATTTTGTGCTGACTTTCTCTGGTCCCGAGGCTCGTTCAGGGCTGCCCTCCAGAGTGAAAGGAGGGATGAAGGGGTCCCTTCCCTAATGCTCTGCCAGGCATTTGGAAAGGGGAGTCAAAGCTGCTCCACAAAGAAAATCCTCAGGGCAGCACCTTGCAATCATGAGAGTGTGTAGATGGACATATCTCTTGTGTTCCACAGCCCATTTCTGTAACAACTTATCATCATATATTCTCACCTACTTGGAAATAGGCCTAATGTAGTAGAACTGTGAGAGCTGACAGAATTTCCCCCCTTTTTTATCCTAATCTCTCTTCTCTGGCCCAAACTGCCTCTTGGTCCCCACCAGGTTCCCTTACCCTCACATGTCCATTGCACCTGGTGGATGATATTAGGCTGCAAACTGCAAGGCTTCCTGTTTTGACAGGTTTTGTAGTATGTTTAGGACACTAAAACTTGATGCTCTGTCAAATAAATGGAGATAACCACCAAAGAAGCAAGTCTAACTGCAGAGTGGGGTGGCTGAGCTAGAGGTGGAACCAAGGCTGATGTAGACTATAACAGCTGCTGTAAAATAAGTCATAGTTCACTTAAAAATTATAGGATTAAATCCTGAATCTGGAGCAGACTCTTGTTATATGGTTAGGTTCCACCAAATTAAAATTACCTGTGCAATTACCTTTGAGTGTAGAACCCTAAATAGGTGGCTTTAATAACTAGAATGAAATTGTTGTGTACTAAGGGATATGTGACTGTGATCTTATTATCTGCAGAATAGACTGAAATAGAGGTAGTCCCAGCTAGTGGAAAAAGATGGCTAATTTGTTTGTGCTGTACACAACTGTTGAGAGCTTGGAAGGAAAAGTTTAGGCTGAAAATGTCCAAAACATTGCTAATCAAAGAAATACTTTTCCTTTTTTTTTCTGTTTTCATTAATAGTGCTCTTCAAAAGTATTAAGGTGTGTGTCATACTTGGCAGGTGACTGGTAATGGGATTATTTTATTCAGTGGAAGACATTGCTTTATGTGTAATATACATTAAGGTCTCATTTTTAGACCTGAAAAGTGTGGCTTAAAGCTACGTTTATGGTCACTGCCTCCATTTTCATCATGTTTTATGGCTGTTAGCATTGCAGAGTTTTTATATTTAAAGGAGAAGGCAGTAGTTTTCTTTAGGTTTATACATTAACTGGGAGTTATTTGAATTCCTAATTGCAAAACTTCATTTTGTCATGGGAGTAAATAATTTACAAACTTGTCATTAAACTCCAGCAAAGATTTAAAAGACTCATTTAATTCTAATGTTAAATATGGAAGCTGCTCACATCCTATTTTTCCCCTTTAAGGAGTCTTTATTGAGGTAAGAAACCTGGTTTTTTTTTGATCCGAGTTATTCCAGTCTTTCCCCCTACAGACCCTTTCATTGAAAGGCATTTTAAGGACTATTAAAATGAGGGACATCATGAAGGCTTACTCTCAGAATTTATAACATCAATTTTTAATAGCTTCTGAATTATTCTGTTTATTTTATGGTTCATATAATAACATGGTAGATGTGGTGGTTGCATTTCAGTGGAAGGAATTCAGGTCAGACTGGCTGAAATCTCCCTGATAGCAGACTGGTGCCCATTAGGAGCACTGGGGGTCATAGCAGAGGGGAATTACTGTTCTTCTTCTCCTTCTTTTCACCTATTTTATTTCTGTCTCTCTATGCATGTGTTTTTAAGTACATTCCTGCCTGTTCTTTATGTTTTTAGGTACATTCCTGCCTGTTGTTTATGTAGCAATCCTTATAACATCAATCTTATTTTAACGCTTTGGGATCAAACAGAAATATATTGAAGTCAAAGTTTTACTTTATTTGATTAATGCATTAGTACAAATGAAACAACTTTGAACTAAGACTCTATGTTTTTTACATCTTTTAGTCATTACAGCAAACCAATATAGCATCAAGAACAGTCAGATCAGAGGACACTTCTTGGTAGAACATAGTAAATAATGTGGTCCTTGGGAAAGAGACTATACATTCAAAACATAATTTTACCAATTTCCTTTATGGTTCTAGGCAGAACTGCTGGTCATGCAGTGTCCTCTTTATTTTATCTTGTGATAACCTACTTTAAAATGGCCATTGACATTTTTTAAAAGATTTTATATTTATATATTGTACTTGACATAGTCATCAGTTTAGTTTTCCATTCAGAAAATAGATTGGGGTTCCTAATAACATACTTCATAGGCCTTTTTTTTTATTGATAGGGTTATTAGTTCTTTTCAAGATTTTTCTTGGTTGCAAAGACTAATACTTCTGATTTCTTTGCTTCATTGCCATCTGCTATTGTCTGCTGTTGTTGGATCACTGTATTAGATTTTTGCTTTGTGTTCCTGATGAACAATGTCTGATGATGGAGGTTGGAGGATCCATCAGGGTAACCTGGATACCACCCCAAATATCTGCCAGAAATAAAGGAAACAACAGTTGCTGCAGTCCTAAAGCATGCTACGTGCTGCAATCTCCTCACTCTTAAGTGCTAGTAATTGGGACCATTTGTTGTCATTTATGTAAATAAGGTAATAAATCATCAAATATGGTCCAGCAAAGCAGGACATCAAGTAATCTGCATAAAATCTCCAGACTTCAAAACATTTAGTCTCTACAAGTATGGGCAGATTGTAACCAAGAAATATCTTTCCAGATGGCTTGAGCAGGTGAGGATGCAATGGCTGTGCTTTTCAGAGGAGTGGTTAACTCAGACTACCTGAACTATTACCTATAGCTATAAAAACAGAATAAATGGAGTTGCAGATTTTTTATTGTTGTTTAACAAAAATGTTCATCTCTCCAGAGCTGCTCAGACAGCAAGAGATCAAGCAGCTGACTGTGTATAGACAGTTCAATCAAACCCATGCAGCCAGCATTATAGGGCACTTGTTATCTCACTGTAAGGACAGTGTAAGTGACAGAAAGGATCTAATTCAGCACCAGCCACTTGAAATTTTGACACAGGAAAGAACCTTGGGCATCATATATGTTGCACTGTGTAAGTAAAATTGTACAAAAATTGAAGCTTCTTGTACTCTGATGATGCACATTTTTAACAGGGCTTAGAAGAAAAAATATTTTTTCCTCTGCTGTGATGGCCAAAATCACACAAAAATCACAGACAGCTGATCGGATTAGCTTCTTGAAATATTCATTTATGGATGTCTGAAAAATATCGTGTCTCACAAGTAGAAAAATTAATTTTATATTTTGTGGTTCACTAAATCATCACTTCCAGGGCCACTCCTGGGGAAAGGACACTGCATTGGTGGAACACTCTCTGTGCATATCTGCAGTTTAGATGGTGCTGACTAATTATTTTGCTTTTATAAAAGCCCCCAAATAAATGTTATTGTAATACCTGACTATAAAGGGTTCTATATCTGCTTATTTCCCTTCAGCTTTCCATAGACCTGTGGAGATTTTTCTTTACATCCAAGGTATGTGTTGGGAAAAGTCTGGTAGTCCAGCCAAGAGTGCCAAAGCTACAGGGGCCCTATAGAGATATTCCTTCTCACCATCATCTTCAAAGGACCACTGTTGTCTTCTCCTTGTTCTCTTTTCTTTGTAGTTTGCTCCTCCTTATGAGAGCAACCACCACAGCACCCATACCCAGGTGCTATTGATGGAGCCTTGCTGGATGAGGAACTTCAGGTGGGATATGAGTGAAGTGCCCTCATGCCTGAAGATTGTCCTCCCTTCAATTATTTTGTACTTACTTTTCTTACCTGTTTTTCCCCCTTGTGTGGATGATGCAGAACTTCATGATGAAAGTGGAGTATTGAAACAATGAAAAGGACTTATCTGTGCCTTGACCATATGCACAGGATTCTGTCAGTCAAGGATTGTGTTTCTGTCTCCTGGCAATCCAATCTGCTCTTGCTTCCTACCTATTTCCTCTTCTCTTCATTTCAAGATTTCATTCAAACCATCATAAGGGGCTGATTTTCCGTAAGGCATAGTTTATCTTTTGTAAGGCTTTTAGCTCTCTGTGTTGTATTTTTGATGTGTTAGAGCTCTTCTAAAGGTTATTCTTTTATTAAGAGGTGGTCATTTGAAAACAATGATTTAAAAAGCTAGAGAAGGTTAAAGTTGTGCTAAAACAAATTAGTACGTAACATTTGAAACTAACATTTTCTTCAGAGTAAAATGTCAGTGTAGTGTTACAAATTGTTTCTCTCCCTTCCCTGTTTATAGTGGCAATAAAGACTAAGACAGTCATAGTTTCACCTACATAATTTCAGAAGAGACTTTGACAGTCAGACACTTTTCTCTTTTACTAAGAAACTACTAATGCTAGAAATTTTGCAAAAGCAAATTTGTGCACATTTTTAAATGCTTTAAGAATCTCATGTGAAATATCTGCAGATGTGGAAAGCAGTATTCACGTTATTTAACAATGAAGGAATAATAGTGATGATCTGCTGTGATTTATGGGTATTCCTTTAAGAACATATTGAGCCTAAGTTCTGATTTGATTTGATTAAAAGATCAGAACAAGTGAAAAAGCTTTGAACCAAGACTGTAGAAATTTTAGCACTTTTAATTATTACAGCCAAGCAGTATAGCACCAAGAGCAGCCAAATCACAGAACACTTTGCTAGAGTTTAGCAATAATTTAAATATGGCATAAATATTTGAGGTTTGTATTCTTTTGTGAGTGGCTGATATATAGAAAAAGGTAACATTCTGCAAAAAAAAGTATTTGTTCTGAGTTGCATGGACAGTTGTTCACAGTTGATTGTTCTATCTGGAACAAGTGATTAACTCATCTCATCAGGATGAAGCACCCCAGCCTGCCATCAGAGTTGGCATCAATTGGAAATCTTAGCAGCAATCTTGGCAAACATTGCAAACATGAAAGGCTGTTTTTACACTCTTGCCCCGTTGCTTTGTTCTTCAGCTGGTGCACCCTTTGGTAAATGCAGTTACCTGTGTCTGAGTGTGCTTGGGCTCCTATAACCCTTCAGGCAGGGAAGGGATCCAAGAGCAATTGTCAAAAGGCATCCTGGGGACAGCACCAGGTGAGGGACAGTAGTGGTGTACCTGTACTGCTTTAGAAAAACCATAACCTTGTTGTAGTTCAGTCTTTACAAACACTTCAATTTTAAAACACAGAGCTGCGTACTCAGGCAACAACCAGCACTTTGAAGGCTTTGGAACAAAAGCAAAATATAAGATGCAGAAGTGATAAAATAATAAAGAAAATTAACTTTGCCCTTACTGATGATATTTCTGAGTTTGTGGCAGAAAAAGGTATTTAGATTCTACAACTGTAATGCTTTTATCTTTAAGAAAGTTTTTGTTATGGTTTAATTTTCTAAATTTTGAATTGAAGGAAATATAGTAGACCTGAAGGGTTTTTTTCTGAGTTAGTTTTGGGTTGTTTTTTTTTTTTTAAGACTTGGAACTGAGATTAAATTTTTATGGCTGAGTAGTAAATCTCTGGAACAGAATTTCCTGGTATAAATGACAACTCTGCTTTAATTATAGAATCTTCTAGACAGCTATTATATTAGAGCAGGGTCCTTAACAGACTTTCCTTTTTAAGACCATATTCAAGAGTAACAGGACTTGCCATAAATACAGCTTGCTTTCTGTTGGAGGGGTTCACTTGTCTTTGAAGGAATGACTAGGTTCCTCTTGCATGGTTTATTTCCCAGCAAGAATGTCTTCAGATCTGTCGGAAATCTTTTAAAATGGCTCTCAATATATTGAAAGTGGAGCATCTTCTGTACTATGCAACTATTTCAGAAATCATATATGGAGAAATAAAGCACTGGTACATAGTTCTAAGAAAGCTTTAACATCTGCAAAATTAACTTGCCACTAATTTTGCATGCTTCAGTTACTGGAAAATGGAGCTCTCTGAAGCACCAAGCTTTTTTTTTTTTATTATTACATTACATACCTATCAGTGACTTGCATCTGAAATTGTTTTCATCACTGATCTTGTTCTTTTGGTGCCTATACATTTATTTCTCATTTCATGCTGAAAATGTTATGCCATCTGGTTACTTGCATAATTTTGTAAAGAGAAGACTTCATTAATTTGCAGTTTTAACTTTTGCACCTGCAACTTCCATTTACAGGCAGTTGTTGCCTGTCAATAGTTTAGAAAGAGTCTGCTGAAGTTGAAATATTTCTGCATATGTGCCTTTCTGTCTTTAGATACTTGCAGGCCAAAATCTGGGGGAGGATTTGGTAGGCTGAGAAAACACATCCTGAACTGTACAGCACCAACTCCCAGTTTTTCCTGGTTCACATGCAAGGGATCCTCTCCTCTCCCCAGCTCTTTATGTGCAAATGTAAACTCGAATTCCATGGTTGCCCAAAAAAGGAAATTTCAAGCTTTGCAAATGCTTTGTTTGGATTAATAACATCTATAGTCACGTTTCTTTTATCCCAGAGGGCACAAACATTTCTGAAGTTAATAGCAGTATCATAACCTATCTAATATGCTATGGTAAAAATGCCTTCCGTTTGCTAACTCTTAACAAATTCTTGTTGTCATATTTCAGCAGCAATTTATGTTCTAGGCCAGAAAGAGGAGAGGTTAGTTTTAAAACTAAAAGGACAATGTTTTAAACAGTGTATGGTTTTCTAAAAATATTACTTGTTTACTTATATATGCGATCATTCAAAAGCAAAGACTGCACTGTTGGTCCCTAAATATTAATTTCTGCTGTGTGAGGCTGTGGCAGAGTTTATTCATTGACCCAAAGCACTAGAAAAGTTCCTACAGCACTTTAAGAAAGCCTGACAAACTGAACTGCTTTTGCTGAATGGTAAGTTACATCAATATGATGTCTCTATTTAGCTGAAGTTGGTTATCTGAAATCGAAGGGAAAAGGGCTGGGTTTGTTTTGAACTTTTTGTTTGGTTTTTTTTGTTTGTTTATTTTTGGTTTTGTGGGTTTG
Organism: Haemorhous mexicanus; assembly: GCF_027477595.1. Lineage (NCBI taxonomy): Eukaryota > Metazoa > Chordata > Aves > Passeriformes > Fringillidae > Haemorhous > Haemorhous mexicanus. The sequence goes on along the minus strand of NC_082341.1, from coordinate 17,818,108 downwards.
TTTTGGTTTCTTTTAGTTCAAAAGAGTAGCTTGGGGTTTCAAAAAGCCTCAGAGCTGATGAAAGACTTGCTCCCTGGGGAACTTCAATAAGAACCTGTGGTGAAGAAGGAGGGATTGGCAGGAAGGGACCTGCCCCACAGCTGGGAGGAGCCCAGGCCTCCAGGGCAGCTGGGCTGGGCAGGGAGGACCTGTGCAGGTGGGTGATGGGGAGCTGGCAGCAGCCCTGGCTGCACTCCCATGCTATTCCAGCCCAGAGTGCACTGATTTACTGAGTCTACATCCAGCCTGACACACAGTCAGCTAAGCAACCTCAGTTTATGTTCTGGAATGGTTTATTTCAGGGTTTGGGGGGATTTTGGGGTGGACTTTTTTTTGGTATTTTGGTTTTTTGTGGGATTTTTTTTTAAGGGTTTGATGCTGATAGCTGGAATCACCAACTTCACATCTCAGAGCCTTTAAAGCAAGCAAAGAGGACATTTTTGGGGGAACACTGTGCCATAGACTGGAGGAAGCTAAAAGGGATGAATGACCAGAAAGGAAGCAAATCCTCCCGGAAGTGGCAGTCAGGCATGGGATAGTTTAATTGCTGGGACTTTGGAGAAAAGTTGTACATCTACTGTCAGACAGATTAAAAGATATTTAACTTCCAGATTATAAATAGCCTATGAAAAGTTTGATAATACAGAAAACAAAACTTTTTGGGGTGGGAAGGCACTTCTGGAGATTGCCTAGTCCAACCCCTAGCTCAGGCAGATTGCTACAGCAGGCAGGTCAGGGCTGTGCCTGGTTGGATGCTGCTTATCTCCAAAGATGGAGACTTCATGCCCTCCCTGTTCAACTTGTGCCAGTGTTTGACCACCTTCACTACTCTACAAAAAGCCTTAAATTCTTTTTTCCCCCCTGTGTTTCAATTTGTGCTTTGCCTCTTGTCTTGCTGCTGGGCCCCACTGAGAACAACTCAGCTCCTCCCTCCCCTTTTATGCCCACATCAGATGTTCATGCACATGGAGAAGATGCCTCCTCCAGACTGAGCAGGCTCAGCTCTCCCAGCCTCTCCTCACATGACACAGTGCCATCAGACACTGAGATATTACTGGAAATGGTTCTCTTGGACTGGAGTATTCCAGGAATTTCCCATGTTTGAGGCAGGTGTTTGACTTGTCCCATTTCTGCAGGGCTGTGCGTCTGCTGTGAGAAAAAGCTTTCTTGTCAAAACCAGGATATCACTGCTCTCTTTCAGTGCAGAAGTGTCATTTTAGCATCCAAATGGACAACTTAGGGCCTTTCCTAGCAAACGCTGATGGATGGAGCTCCCTTTCCTTATCTTTCTTGCTATGTCACTAGAGAGAGCCTTAGGAAAATCTTGAATTCTTGATGTCTTTGCTTTGCTTAGAAATTATTTTAAGTTACAGGAAACATGACCATCTAATTAAATTCTCCTTCACGGATGGGGTCATTCTTTCCATGAGCAACCTGTGATAAGGATGCTTAGTTTGGGTGAATGTGTAATGTACAGCAATCTCAGTTGGATTTTGCTTTAGCAGTAGTGATTTAAAAACTGAAATATTATTTTTGTTGTCACTCAGGACTGGATTCTTTTTCACAATTGTTCTGTGTTTTGCAGAATTAAGATATATCTTTGTATTGTCAGAGGCATTATTGTCATGACTTTAAAATGCTTCTTAAGCTTACAGCATTTGTGTCTGCTTGCACAGTGAGAAATCATAATGGAAGATACTAAAAATTACAATTGGTCAAACAGTCCAAGATCTTGAGAGGGAATGACAGTACTTCTTAGGCTCAGTACAACTGAGCTGTCACATACATACTGGGTTTCACATTTTCTCTTCCTTCTTCACTCATTCTTTACCTCAGTTACATGATTAACTCTCCATTCATCATCCTATTTCAGCCCTGTTTCTGTTCTTCATTGTCTTCTGCACGACCTGCTGTGCCTGAGCACTGCTAATGAGCCCAGTTACTCTCATGCCCCTCAGGTCTCTCCTTGTGAGTAGAAATCTTCCCACTCAGAGTTCCTTCTGTGTTGTTAATATAATATGTAGAATAATATCAAAGCAAGGCTTTATGTATTGCACCTAATCTGGCCCATTGTTGATGGAGCAACAAAGCAATAGACACCATGCTTTATAGAGAAGCAGAAACAAGTACTTATTTAATGTAGGACTCTTGGAAAAAATATAGAAATAACTTGCAAAAATATTTTACTGCATTGCACAATTGCTGTCTCAGAAAATGAGGAACGGCTGTAATAATTAAGTCAAGTTTTGCTCACTTTTTGCTTATTAAGCATTTCTCCTAAATATCTATTAGTAGTTTAGCTTGTGTAATATTGATTTGCTTGTTTATTCTAGTTTTGAAATAAAATGGACCCTCATATTCTATTAGAGATGCAGCATACTGGTTGCCTGGGATATCGAGAAATACATTTTAAAATACAGCATGAAGATTTTACTGTAACTGTAGCTGTGATTCTTTTGTTTGCACTGTGTTGTTTTTCTTTAGAAGTTGTTTCCAAAATTATGGTGAATGGAATTTTCTTTTCATGTGACCAAATGCTCTTTGTCTTGGCAGCATTCACAAGCACAGAGCTGGCAGAGAAAGTTAGGCAGGATTTGCCTGGGCATTTTCAAAGATGAGCACCCAGGAACTGAAATTTGAAATAATGTAGCCTGAGGTCAGGAATTTTTTCTTTAGAGAGTCAGTAAAGAACATGATTATCTGTAGTGTGTAAGGAGCCAGGGGTTTTCTAGATATATGTGTACCATTGAAATAGGAATGTACAATGGGCAATATTCTGTGCAGCGTTGCTTCCTAAACAATGCCAGTTAATAATAAGGGATTTGGGCCATTTTTCAAAGAGAGATGAGATTTGCTGTCAATCCTTCCTTTCTTTTGGTGAGTTAGATAAAACAGTGCTAGGAGAATATGCATCATTTAATCCAATTTGAACTTGCACCGTGCTTAACTCAAAGACAAATGTGTTCTTGACATCAGGCATTTACCATCCAGCACTGAAGCAGTGTGGTTTTGGCAAACTGCGAGGAAATCTGCTGAAACAAGAAAGAGTTTGTTTGAGAGAGAGGGTTGGGAGAGGAGCGCGGGAGGGTCCCACATGCAGAGGGAACCCCGAGCTGGGTGGTTTTTCACGCTGTACCTGCGTAGGTGGAGCATTCCCCTCATGCCAGGGCGCTCCTCAGTGCTCACCAGGAGCTCGAGACAGCCCCTGGAAGAGCTTCTGCTCCCCACAGCATGGCTGGGGCTCAGCACCGGGACAGAGTCATCCGTTTTACCCCAGCACACATTTGCATTCCACAGGTCTGGGAAACTGCGTGACCACCCAACGCTTGGTGTTTAAAACTGATCAGGCTGGCAGCACAGCACTTCACATCCAGCTGCGCTGCACACACAAACTCCCCAGCCTCTGTGCTGGAAAGTGAGCTGCGAAGGATTTTTTTAGGAATTGCTTTTGGAGCAGGTACATTCCTGCACAGGCAGGATGTCCAAACCCTCTCGCTTGGCTCGACCCGTGTCGGCTAATGCAGCTCCTAAATCGCCTTTGTCTAGGAAAGAAGATTTTAACAGCCGATCACGAAAAATTAGGCTAGGTGAAAAGATTTTGAGAGCTGGCAGCGAAGGAAACCTGGTTAAACAGCATCAGCAAGAGCAGGTGGAAATCACAGAAAGGCTTGTGCCACGGAGGGCTCCTTTCCTCAAAGGTAACTGGTAATTTCATGCTGCAAAAAAATAATAACCAAATGCATTTGCAATCATTGTGCTTTGAATAAACCCCAAGCATCAATTGTTGTATAATATGGGGTATATGTGTGTGTGTATGTGTGTGTGTTGTTTCTAAACAACAGATTCTTGTACATAAAGCATTTGTTTTGAAAATAAAAGGGCTCAAAACATTTCTGTTGTTCAGTTTTGGCTGGGTGCTGTGTACAAGCTAAAAATGTTGAGCTGTCAAAATGGTTAATCAAAATCTTTTACAGTCTAAATGTGCCACTGTATTGTGAATCTTTATTTGAAATAGTGGTTTGAATTGTGAGAAGTGTGAGAAAGATTAAATAGGGAAAAATAAAGAGAAAATAGACATCAGTGCAGGCACAGAATCTTTAAATCCTGCAAGTAAAACTCTTCTTTGTGGGTCCAAACAAGGCAGCTGCAACTATTTCTTGCATAAAAACTAAACAGATCAAGTGTATTTGGAAAGGCTTATATGCTTTCAGAATGCAAACAAATGTGGAGGATAATATAAGATTACAATCTACTTTCACTGATCTGTTGAGCAATGGGCTGCAGGAGCACTGCCTCTTTTTAACTTAGTTTTTGTGACAGTACTCCTTAGAATTGCATTTAAAAGTAGCCATTTAATCTGCATGGTGTAAAATGAGGTAAATTACCATTCCATCAGGAAATAAAAGCAGTACTATTCTAATTGTACTCTTCATAGAGTTTATATTTAAATATGAACAAGAAGTAGAATCCCTTCAGTACAGAATAAAAATTGCTGTCCCTCCATCCTAAATCCATCGGAAAAAGAAGTGTAGATTATAGACCTCTGTAACTTGAAACTGTACTTTCATTTCACACACATGGCATCCAAGGTCACAGTTTTTATTCCCACCTGAGTAAGGCTTAAAAGAATTTTTTTTCCTGCAGTATGACTTTTATTATTTCACAAAGAAAGGAAAAGTGATGACACCTAGTCTTGCTCAGGGAGACAGATGATCTGTTTGTTTCTACAAAGGAAACTGTGTTTGAAGCACTTTATTAATGGCAGAAGAGAGCAAATAGAAAAGCTGGAGGTGGGAGGGCTTAAATTACTGGTCTCACTCACAGAACCTCTTGCTTATTTAGTGCTGTAATGTGGAAACTCATTTTTGATCTTGAGATGTATTGCAAGAAAGTAAAAACTTTATTCCAAAAAAACCCCAGATGTACAGTTCTTTATGCCCTGGTAACCAATATTTATTGATTTTATTAAATTATGTTTCCCAGTCAAGTTTTTAAAATTTGAAAACTTTCATAGAAAATCCTGTATGTTTTTCACCAAGTTAAAGTTTTTTAAACAGTAGTTTATTCCCTTTGTATTTTCTCATTTATTTGGTGCATTGAGAAAAGGAAATCATGTGAGATTTACAGAACAAAAAGTGTATCCTTTTAATGGGATGTAATTTTTATGGCACTCTCTGTTCCTTTCTCACTTTACTCACTTTATCAAAATGTTGTTGGGCTAGTAATGCTTTGCAACTTCAAGCAAGGGTTGCACTCACTGCTTAGAGTTTTAGGTGAAATTTCTATAAAGGGAAATTTAGTGTATATCAGTAGTGCTGCAACATGGCATGTGCTTTTAGTATTTATAGCTTACACTTACTGTCTTCTTGAGCATGAATTAAGCCCCATTAAGTACTGGCTTTCTGCATTGGGATGGTTGTTTTAATTTAGGCAAGATGTTACTGCGAGTTGTTTTTGTAAGAGATGTTGAAGAACAAATATTGATACTTCTGAAAGGAGCATACTCTCTGGGTGATGGAAATGCGCAGTGTGGGTTTTTTCCTCTGGAAATGGGACTGTCTGGATGACTCCCAGTAAACTCCAAACACTGGCCAAAGTGATTTGAAAGATGTTTTGGGAGAAGCAGGGACAGTCCTGCGTGGTAGAGGGACAGCAGATATGGCAGAAACCAAAAGAAACATAGAAGCCACAAGGCAGGGCTCTGGGACAAGGCTGAGTAATACAAGAGAGCATGAGCAGCAGCCAAGGGTTTATGTGGTCTTGAAGTGGTAAAGAGGAAAGGTGGAAGAGGTGGCAGAGGGCAGGTATAGGCTGAATGAGATGGCTAAAGTAGGGACATAGTGAAGGGAGGCAGAAAGTTCCTGTGGGAAGAAGACTGGGGCTTGGAGGAGAAAAAAGTGGTGAAGCAGGAATGGCTTTTAGGTGAATCAAAGGGGCTGGAATGGAGAAATGGGAGCAGGAGGCTCTGGTATGTGGGGAGTGGGGTCCTAAGCAGCCTGACACGGAAGAGGAGTTGGACCAAATTTCATTCTTTGTTGTGGCATGTCAGTGAAACCCCATGGTTGTGTGTATGTGCTATGCCTTAAAATCCTAGTCTGTGCACAGGAGATCAAGCTGGGTTGTCTGGATTTGTTTCTACTATGGAATTTTACATGGGCAACACAATGCTATTTCTGGTTTCTTTGAAAGTTTTCAATTAATACCAAAGAGATAACAGAACGAATGCTGATAACAGACAGCAATCCAGCAAAGTTCAGTGCATAACAGATAGGAAATGCAAAATTTGGGCTCTAATTTTAACGGAACTGTAAAGCATGATGACTCATTTTAATTACATTATATGTTGGGGGGTTTTCTACAGAATTCTTGCCCTGCATTGTGCAAGATGAGTGGTACTTAACTGAGAGGTTGGGTTCTATTAGCAGGGGGGCAGCTTGAGGCAGAGACAAAAGTAGTCCTTGTAGGTAAAGCCATTAAAGGTCAGAGTGGATCTCTCTGCCTCTGCCACTGAGGGCTGTGGGGCAGAGACAGACATTTTCACAAGGGAATGCTAGCTGTATGGATTTGTGTTTTGGCTTAGTTGCTAGATGTGCAAATGTGAGATCATGGGTTCTGATTTGCAGAGCTGAAAGCACATAACAGTAACTAGAGTCAGTGTCAGCTGCAATTTTATTGTATGAAATACTGTCTAATGCAAAGGACTCAAGAAGGTCATTTTGTACTTACCTGTTACTCTTCATCTGAATTTAATGGACAACTTAGACCATGATTTCTCTGGTTCATCTTGCTAAAAGAGAAAGGAAGTATTGCTTTATAATGAGGAATACTTTGGCCCAGGCTACAAAATCTGTTGCTTAGTCTTCAGACCAAGAGTGGGAAACAGGGTTGCAGAGACAGTCTGAGTTTTGGCATTTCCCACCTGGTGAGGAACTTTCTTTGCAAACTGAACATCATTTAAGGATTTGCTGGTTTAAATAAAAATGGAGATAGGTAAACCTTTCTCTTTTAATTTTCACTTTCATGACTGAATCAATTAAAATAGGATTTTTTTTACCACTGGGATGTGTTACCGATTGGAGAACTTTATGAATTTCTCTTACCCATACTTTCCCCCAAGAAAAGCAGAGAATATACTAATGTTTGTCTTTTCAATTTCCTTTCTCTGTGCCCTTTTATTGAGTTTTGATATTTGCCTTATTACTTGGCTTCACATTGCTTCACTTTGCTTTATTTTTCACTCTATTTTTCTCCATTACAGTTTCCTCCCTGGTTTTTCCTCTGCCCTTTACTTTGCAGTTCATGGTGATTGGAATGCAAGACCAATACTTTTAGACTAAACCTTTTGTTATCTCATATTCAGCTGGATCTAAAACTAGACAAAACCTGTTTGTTCCATCCCTAGTTATAAGAAGGGGGCCAAAGGACTTTGGGGATATAGTGGGATTCATAACTATGGTCTCTTCATGTGAAACAAGCAATAATAGCACCATAGAAAGTGGAATTAATTACATTTTCCCTATTTTGTTTTTATGACAAACTCCAGTGACCATATAAGCCTGATGTGCATTACTAATTATCTCCAAGAACATTATGGTTTTTAAACAGATATAGAATAATGGCCAAAGTTTGGAAATTCTTCTGTCTGACATTTGAGTAATATCTGTGGAATGTTTAAGGCCAAGAACTTTATTTGTCAGGAACTTCTATTTCTCAGCATTTCCTGACAGGGATGTACCTACAAATACAGAACACATGTAAAACTAGGGGTTTGCTATCCAAGGAAGTTCATTATTAAAAGAATAGCAAAGCAAAGAATGTGAGTATTTAGCCTACGGTATTTTTGTTTCCTCTGCAACTGTTTTAGATTCATGAGGGCAGAGAAGACAGATCTTGTATGTACAGTACTTGTATATACAAATGTTTATTATCTCACAAAAGTAATGCTAGTTTTCTTCTTTACTACCAATACTTTTTTTTTTCAAATTGAAATGCAGGTTTTTTACTGTGATCTAAAAAAAAAAAAAAATCAGTGAAAATCAGTGTAGTGAAACTAGAGTTGGTATCAGATGTGCAAAATAATACAGTTAATGGTTCAGAATTTTGAGCTTGAGACATAGCTTTGAAGACGTATAGGGACCATATTATTTCATTTTAGTATATTAGTATTAGAAATAGAGAAATAACATGAGCCATTAGATTACAAAATAAATCTAGATAAAAAAATTCAAGCTGGAAAAGAGCATTATTAAGATAACTCTTGGAATTTATAGTTGCAATGTAGAAACAGAGACCAGGCATGAACCAGTAGATATTCTTTCAATTGCCTATATGAACATTTATTTCTATAGCTGCTGAAGGATGACTTCTCCTGGAGGATGAACAGGGCAGCTGAACATGCCTCCTTCCAGCTAAGATTATGCAGTATATAAAGTGGAGTTATGGTTATTGGAAACTGAATGTCTGGACATTTGTTTAGGTAAAGAATAATTGGCCTACCTCTGTTCTTATTTGCTGTGAGATCATGACTCAGACCCAAGCATAAAGTATACTTTAGCTATTTTTGTAAGCATGATTTCCTCCAAAAATTGGTCATGTCAGAAATATCTGGCAGGCTTTCTTTCATTGGTAACCTTTTTACCCATTATCTGAATTTGTGCATTTATGATGGAGAGGTAAGGGTCTCAAAAATACTGCATTTCTATGATATAGGTTATACACTGAGCTGTGTGGGATATGCTGTTCTCTACCTGTCAAATTGTACGTGTCTATATTTTTTTATAATACTGTGGAAAATTGCTGGCTGGGTGGAAAAGGAAGACCTGATTGATATTGTGTTCAGGGAAGAGCTGCAGTGTGTGCTCAACTCTCCTTGCACCTCAGAGTTCAGGTGTGGGTGAGACCTCATAAAAGCCATACCCAAGGGACCAGCTTGGGTTGGAGCTGGCAGCTCCCATGATTCACTAGAAGAGAAAATTCAGATTATGGAGGGGATTGCATGAATTCTGATGGTAATGTTTTGAAATACAATGTATACTGCAGCCTAAGTATAATTCAGTTTACCAAGTCAGTAGTCAATCCCAAATAAAAAATAATAAAAGAAAAAGCTGCTCTGGAAACCAAGTTGCAGTAGTTGCCTTGCTTACAGAACTATTTTTCAACTGCAGAAAAGTATATCCACTTTAAAAGTTCTTCCTCTGGGACCTGGCAGGAAAAGGAGGAGAGCTCTATAAATCCCCTTGGGAAGCTCAGGATCTTCTGTTTGTTTTGCTATAAGGGCATGAGGGATGAGCAAAAACTTCACCAATTCTCTCCACAACTCTTAAAAAGTTTAAACCATATAGATGAGGGAATTTTGGAGAGGTTACAATTTTGGGGAAAATTAAGTAATTATTTTAATAATTTTTAACATTCCTTTTTCCTCAAATTATGTCTTTCTGAAATCTGTCAGAGGTTTTGAAGTTTGGATTAAATTAAGGAAATTAATAGATGGCACAGACTGTAGGTATTTAAGTGTTCCTCACTGGATTCTTGCTCTGTGAAGCAACATATCAATATCACTTTCACATCTTTAGGATGTAGGTATATATTTTATACAGATTTTATAACTTTTCATGTATATAAAAACCTGTAACAGTGTAAGAATGTCACCTAAGTGACATGACTTAATTGGAACCATAGTATTTCAGTATTAGAGATTTCAGTAGGTGTCAGTCAAACAGTACCATGCAAATCTGAACTAATTTAGCAAAATTTGAATGAGAAGGCTCAGAAATATTAGTCCTACTGTCAAAATCCCCTCAAGCCTGACTGTTTCTGTGAAGCAGCTTTTTTTCAATCCAGAACTGACCCTATTAATACAGGATGTATGATTTTTGAGTGTACCCTTTTATCAAAACAAGAGCTAGTGTTTTGAATTGAAAGCATAACTTTCAGATTTCTCCATTTATTTAATGTTGTGGATATTCTAGTAAGTTAAAAAGTAACTTTTAACTTTAAAAAAGTAACTTTTTAACTTACTAGAATATCCACAACATTAAATAAATGGATAAGTTCTGGTGAGTTCTGAGTTAGTTTATTTGTATGATGTCAAGACAGGAGTTTTTCTACAGTTGAGAGGGTTTTGACTGAAAATGAAAAGAATGTCACTGAAATACAGTGAAAAGAAATAGCAATGCTCATTTATTTAACATGTACCTGATAAGCTATGTTTTCTTTTTGGTGGTGTCCTAGGCTGAAATTCAACTCCTATCTCTATCTGTTGTTATTCTTGTCTGCTAATTAATTGATGGATCAAACTTCCTTTAATTTTCAGGTTAGCTCACATCATCCTCTGAAATGGGATTTTCAAAGCTGGACATGGTGCTCCATCAGTGAGTGCAGTGGAAGGATTATGTTGCAGTTATTGTGGATAAATGTTTATAAATCCTAGTGCTGTACAGGTTTTTTGCACAATGGCATGGTAATGTTTTAAGCTTCTGATTAACTCCTAAAGCCTTTTTCCTGTTAATCATCTTTTAACTTTAGTCATTGAGGGTTTCCCCCTGACCCAGAAAGACAATCATTCCAGCTGATCTTAATTCCTGAATCCTTTCTAGTATTATATTATATTATATTATATTATATTATATTATACACAACATCAGCTCTTTCCAAATCTTCTGGCATTTCATCCATCCTGAGTGAATTCAGGTAAATATTAACAACGCAGAAATGTTCGTCTGTTAGTTCTTGTGGTGCCCTAGGATGAGATCTGTAATATCCCAGCACACTGTCTGGTTTCATTCCTTTCCTTTTTAGATTTTCTTGCTGGTATTAATTATGGAAGACACATGGTCACAGCTGACCCTCTTCTTGAAGTCTGATATGGGAAAGGCATTCAAAATTCTGCTTTCCCCACACCATTTGTTAAAAACTGTCTTTTCCCATTGAGTAATGGATCCATCTTTTCTTTGCCCTTCCTCTGGCATTAAGTAGTCACCCAGGCCTGCTGTTCATTTTAAGGAGAGGGAGAACATTCAGGGCCCAGTCATGAACCAGTTATTCTACTTTAAAAAAAAAGGCAACGCTGCAAACACGTGAAAAATCAAAACATCTGGAATGCACAGCTAGCTGGCTGAACATATCCAGGGTATTAGTATGCAGACCTTTAAGAGCAGGCAAAGCTGTACTATTACTGGGAGATAAGTTTTATGATGGCCATCTCTTGCTGACTTGGTTGAGGTTGTGTCCTGCCCTGTATAAATTTTATCTTGAGCCTGATACTTTGAGTTTGTGAACATGCTAAGGCCCTTGCTGCAGCTTCAGCATATGAGTAACTTCCCTTGCAGTGAAAACTTTGGAGACCTCTTCTCAGCCTTCTATCTTCCAATTCACAGATACATCTGCAGCATCTAGATGTGGCATAGGCAGACTTCATTAACTGTTTGAAATTAAAACTTCTAAGCACCTCTTGTTAGAGGACATGGGAAAAGAAATTTAGGCAGAGGAGGTGTAATGCAGCCCTGCTGTGTGAGGTGCAGGCACTGCCTGGCTAACATGCAAGCTTCACAGACAGCTGTGCTGCCTGGCTGCATCTTGGCTATCACCTGGACGGTGCATCACCTTATTTTGAGGCTGCAGATGTATCTTTTGCCAATGATGTCCTGCCTGGCTGAAGATGGTCCCTCTCTCCCCATACCCATATGGTTTCCAGAGCCAGGAGATTACGACCCCTTTCTCTCTCATGTACCAGTTTCATTAGGGCAGAGGAGAAATGCCATGCATGTCACTAGTGAGGGTGATCAAATAGCACCTGGAGGTGTTAAAATTAATCCAGCAGTTTGATACCAACATCTAGCTTCCCTTAAACACATTTTATGCTGACCTGTAAGTTACTATTTTGTGGCACAGATTTCTCAATGAAGCCTTGAGTGCATGATAAATGACCTCATTCACATGCTGGACATTCCAGGCAATGTTAAAATCATGCACTCAGTTCATGCTCTAGCCATGCAAGCTCACATGTTACACTTGGCTGTTTTCCAGCCTGCACATCTCACTGTGCAGTTTGCTTTTCCTACCGATCCTGTGCCCACTGTTTGTCATTATCTGAGGCCCATCCACTGCCTTTCTGTGTTGTTATACATTGTATGCCTTTCCCGTTGCTATACAGAGTATGCACTTATAAGATTCAGTTTATCTTTGGCTGGATTACCTCTCATATTACCATGAGTGAAGTATCATTTTGAATGCTGCCCTGACCTCTTGGAACTAACTGAGCTCTTCCTTTGCAGGGCTCTGTAGCACACAGCCATGTGTTCTGCAGTGGTTTGCATGCTCCATGGCTGGGCAAGAGCCTTGGTGTGGGGCAAAGCTGCAGCTTTTAGGCAAATCAGGCTACTAACATGGAAAGCTATCTCTACACGACCTCAGAAGTCCTTCCAGATCAAGCAAACAGTTAAAATTGTACTGCCTTTGATGGTGGTTTAAAGAGGTTCTGGCACCAGAGCATCCTTTGTAATGCTTGTGCAAGTGCACGTGGGTGCCTCTGCATGAGTCCTCTGCCTGCCAGGGCAGTTTCTGGGAGACACAGTGGTGGCAGTTATTGCTGAGTAAATATCAGACTGGAATCAGCTGCTCAGGAGATAGTTTTAAGTAGGAAAAAGTGTAACTAGGACTTACTTGCTGATGACAAAGCATTGGTTTATAGTACCTTGTTTGGTATCTTGTTTTTAATAACATCAAACTGATGTGTATCACTGCATATAAGGTAAATAGAGGTGCAAACAATACTTGTTCCAAGTAATCTAATTCTGCATTTTTAAGGGAGTTAAAAGACTGATCAATCATACAGTATTTCTCCATGAAAGATACTTTTGTTCAGATGCCACTATGTCCTAATATTAAAAAAAGCATAGCAAAGAGGAGCTTAACTTATGTAATATTTTGTTTGTTTGTGTTCCACATTCTTACAAACTAGTCTTTGCTAGAAAATTATGATCGAGTTGTAGAGACTCATTGTAAGTGACCCACTGCAATGCTTGTCTTCACAACTGGTGAAATGAGGGAATAGTGACACACAGCATCAGGGCAGCTGCTGCTTGTTAGCTGGGTCGTTTGGAGCAGACAAAACAATTCCTTCCTGTTAGACTGGCAAGTTATTTTAATGGAGTGTAAATTAAAGATTTCAGTGGTGTTCCTAGTTGCATGAAATCCCCTTGGGTGCCTCACTGCCATGACCTCCTCTATCATTAATGCTGATGTTGTTGCTTCTTCTGGGGGTGTTAGGAGTTACTGTCTTATCCTGGATGCCATGGAGCTACTCCCTGAAATCATCTAGGAGCTTCATTTAGCAATATCTTCCTGTTTCAAGGACTGAATACCAGTGGCAATAGCCTTGATCTCTCCTTTTACTCATGTGCTAAATCTAAACTATGCATCCAGAGATAAAAATGGCGGCCTGTAGTCATCTTCTGTATTTAGTAATTCCTGTTCAGCCTTGAATGAAAACTGTAATTTTTCAAGTCAAAAATGGACTGCCTTTTAATTTCTTTTTTAGTCAGCTAATCACTGAAAATTCAGAAAATCATGTTTTGTCAAAAGAAGGAAATTTCCACCAGTGCAAAGCCAAAAGCTTTAGGAGAAAAATGTGTGAGACTCCAGGCTGCTTCCCTAGTACATGGTAGAGAACATTGCTCCATCATAGCTGACCCCTAAAGATACACAGATGTGAACTACAGTACTGGTTTAATAATGATTTCTGTATTTTCCTCTCAATAGTAACACAGGAGTTAAATTTTAAATGACAAGTTACAGCTAAAAGCACTGTTTTTTTCTTTAGTCTCTGCTCTGTTCATAAGCGCAGGCCTTATTCCAGATGACATGATAGAGATTTTTCCAAGCCCTCTGTGAAAATATTGGTAGAAAATAGCAGGTGCAGCCATAATTTTCACTCATCATCACAGCATTTTTAAGCTCACAGTCCTAACACCAGTAGGTTTTTATCTTCCTCAAAAAGTTCTGCAATGCTTATCAGTACATTGACATCCCTCACAGTTGGAGCTGTTCTGTGCTGCTCAGTGCATGCAACAGCTCATATCTTTATATCCCATAGAACATATATCTATTTATTTCATACAATAATTCTGATAAAATGTCATCTCTCAAGCAGAAGTCGTGTCATGTTACATGTTTGGAAGCCAAATCCAATAGTTACTGACCATTTTAAAATGATGCTGATAGGATGTGTGGCCGATGAGCCCAGGCATTCAGTAGTTTGTCAGACACTGCTCTGGAGAGATATGAGAGTTAGTTTTCCCAAGAGTCCTTATCTCTCCAGGAGACACATTGTATTCTGTAGCAGTAAGGAAATGCAGCCAGCTGATGGTACTAGATATTCTTGCATCATTAAAAAAGCTAACGTGGGAGATGAAAATCCTGTAGATTGTGACAGAACTATTTCTAAAGAGAGTTTCTTAACCTTCTAAAAAGATTCTAAGTAAATTTGTTTATGGTTTTCATCTGTATGTTTGCTTAGAGGACATTAAGGGCAGGTATAGATCCACTGACAATTTGAATAATTTTCTGTGCATGTTTGCTGTAGCTGCCATGAAGACCTGATGAAGTGGCCACTGCCTGACCTGTGGCAGTGTCAGTGGGGAATGGCAATCTGTTCATTGCCAGGACTGAGGATTCCTGATCAAAAGATTTTTTTAAAAAATATGTGTTTTGGTAAGTGGAAATACAGACACAACCTGTGCCTATGGATGGAACAGCCAGGACTGCCTTTCCTCAGTCATGCCACGGGTGACTTTTGGGGCAAGGGTTGCTTGGTGGATTAAAAGTGCTGTAAAGGAAGGGGATGAGGTGTGTTAGGAGCTTCTTTGGAAGCTGAATTCAGAACAAGTCAGAATTGGTGGCAAAATCTGTGCCTTCTTTTCACCATGATGATACATGGCTAAAATACTTGAAGCCCTTGTAAAGGATTCTGAATTTTTTAAATGAAAGGTGATATACATGCAGACAACATTACTGATATTTTCAGTGGAAAAACTGAATGAACATCTGATAGCACTTGTGTTGAAGATGATAAAAATACTGTACAAGATCTCTTTTAAATTACCACAAAAGTACTTGTACGGAAATTGATATAAATACCTTTTTAGTCTTCAGTGATTTTCAAAAGAATATATTCAGTAACTTCATAACAAATTCCAAGTACTTCAGCTTTAATTTTGTGATTAGATGTTTCCAAGGATTGAAAGAAGTACATATGAGCTATGAGCTTTTCTGTTTGACTTTCTTAGTTCACTGAAACGGGACTTCTATAGACTTGAGGTAAAGAAAGCAAGCACCCTTACCACTTATTATGTTATGTGATCTTTGCACAGGCAAGCCTTGTAAAATCAGCTGCATTTTTAAGACCCTTAATAGCTACACAAGATATTTATACACTTTTTCACAAGGGAAGTGCTGTGAAACTGTCAGAAACTGAATTTCCAACAGAACAAAAAACCTCAAAGAACCAAAGAAAATAGTGGGTTTGGATGATGCAAGCAGTATGAATTGCACCCTATCTGCATTGGTACTAAACATTGTCATAAATATTAATTATCACATGATTTTGCTAAACCAAAGTGATGTGTATTCAGCTGTTTATTGAGTAGTCATAGTCCATATTCACAGATATGTGGATTTCAGTTTTTTGATGTGTCTTGATATGTGAGACAACCAGCTGTAAGGAGGGGAAGAAGAGTGACTTGCACTAGTAGATTTAACTGGTCAGTCATCTATTCACTCAAAATACAGGCTACAGAGTGCTTAGCCTTTGTTTGATAGCCTATAAGATTTATGGTTTCTCCTAGCCTTAAGAAAATTCTTGCACAGTAGGAGTAATGCAATTCCTTATTTATCTGTCTGGTTTTGCTCTCACCTTCATCTGTCTGTAAGAGCTGGGGAGCCCTTCATCTGTCATCAGCAGGCAGCCTGAGCACTCTGTTGCTGTGTGGAATTAGCCCTGTTGCAGCCCTCTGGACAGGTTAGGAGCTGGAGAGCACATTTCCTCAGCCAGGTACCCTCTGATGGCTGCACACTCCTGTTTCACCAGCCAAGGGGTGCAAGGACATGTCTCTGTCTGTGTCCCGTGGGCAGCAGGGAGGGAGTTCTGCCTGCAGCCTGTCCAACTTGCCACTGGCTCCTCTGAGCCCCTGATGAGCTGCAAGGCTGAGCTGTGATGAGGGCACTAATGCTTTATTGGATGTGGCTGCTGAGCAGGTGTCTACATAATGATAGTAAATAACATTGACCAGCAACATATCAGTGTGCTCAAAGTGTCACAATAATATAACACACACTGCTTGGTGGGTATTTACTGTCTCTAACATCAGGTTTAAAATTTGTAGCTAAGTTAATCTAATAGTATGCTTGTATCTTATGAAATACTTTGTCTTAATATAGTAATATAAACATTACCTTTAAAAGGTTCTGGTATTTCTTCCACCTTCTTTCCAATACATTTGACTCCAAAGAAAGCCTTTTTAACTGTTTCTGCAGTTTATAAAGAAATGTGTCCACTTATTAAATCCAGACGTGCCATTTGTTAAAGGAATTGCATCCTGTGAGACATCCTGGAGAATGTTCCTTTCATCTTTTAAAAACTGCTTCAGTTAAATAAAATGGGTATTCAGTCTCCCTGAGTTCACTTCAGTGAATGCTGTAATGCTGACTTCAAAATAAATGGATATCTGGAAGGAGCACATGCCTTCCTGCTAAGCTGAAGTTCTGGTATTTTCAGTATGGTTCCAGATGCCTTATAAATGTTGTATCTGAACAATTGAGCATAATGCATCTAAAGATAACTCTTCTGGTTTCATGAAAGTCTTCTCATTATAAATTATTGGGGAAACAAGAGATAGGAGAAAGCTTTGGGATCATACTGCTCATTCTATCTGGTAAAGTCTAGACTACATTGAGGGGTAGTTTGAGATCTGGGTTACTTTATGACATTACTGATAAATGACTGTAATTGGACTCAGAGACACTAAAATGAGAGGGAAGTAGAGGTTAAGAATTTTTGGCTGGGCTGTGAATCTGTCTGATGTTATTGTTAATGCATTAAAATAGTATGTTCTGTATATTAATAGACCACTGCTTTAAAATTATTCAGTATCCTCTCTGTTGTCAGCATTTTTGGTGCATTAAATTTCAAAAGCAAATTTTAAAAAACCGCTGTGAGCACAGGCATCCAAGTGAGCTCCTGCATGTCAGATGGATGTCTAAAAATTAAAGCACGTAGCACTTGTTGAGTTCAGATTGTGATCATTATTGATAACCTGCAGAGACCAGATGGGGACACAAAAGGGAATCTGGAGAGTAAAATATCTGCTTCTTGTAAGGGTATGAGATACCTGAACCAGAAAAGAAACAGGAGAGGAATGGGGAAACTTCTTACAAATGCTATTTTGAATGAAGAATGACTGTGATACTCCTGTTGGAGTGGATCAACAAGGACCATAAAAGGATGGAGAATGACACAGGTGAGAGCTGAGATGATCTCCAATAGATCTGTTCAGTAGATCATCCCTAGAAAAGACTTAAAAGCAAGAAAGCTTTAGGCAGCTTCATTATTATATGAAACAAAATAAGGTCATTGTCAGTGGGTGGACAGTATGCAGCTCCCTCATTTTGTGGGATTGATGAGACTAGTTTTAAATTGATGAAAAAGGACGCAGGAGAAAGTGCAAGAGAGACCCATGTGATGCCTGTACAAGCCTTGAAGGCACAGAGAAATTAAAATTGGACAAATGAGACTACAAAAGTGGATAAAGGAACAATATTATGAGGTGATAGCCAGCAAGGAAAAGTAGTTTCATTGTTAGAAAAATCTTGACATGAAGATTTAGTCATGAAAAAAACTCTCATCTCATCTGGCTGAAAGTTGGGTGAGGTCAGTGTGAATTGTGGAATAGTTGTTGCATCAATGTAAGGATCCAGGCAGGTGCAGAGAAGCTATCTATGCTAAAGGGAAATGAGCTGTTACTCCAAAAATGGCAATGTGTCCAGGAAGGCTTGTGTTGGCAAGCAGAATCAGTTGGGTGTCTGTACATATGATGGGCATAAAGCTTTGAGAAAAGGAAGATGGGATGAAAATAGAACCTCCATAAATAAACAAAAAAAAAAAAAAAAAAAAAAAAGGAAGAAAAAGTAAGATAAAAGCTTTACTGAGGTAATGTCACAGTGATCCAAAGGTGGCTGGGAATAAAGAAAGGGAGAGAGTGACTCAGAAACCAACATAGGTCTGTGAGGTTTCCAGTGGACAAATATTTGAGAGGTTGCAGACAGCAGTTAATTAATCTGGAATAAAAAGTGCAGGGACTGCTATATAAGGCAGGCATGAATGTCAGCCCAAGGTTCAAAAAAACTGCTTGAAATAATAAAAATATATAATTGAGATACCTTGTAAAACAGTTCCCCGTGTTTCATTGTATAAATAATCATCCTAAAAATAGTATTAAGCATAAGCAAGGAGTCTGAAGGTAATGGAAAGAGGATTGGCCTATACAAAGAACTGTACCACAAAATTCAGAAAACATGAGAATGAATTGTGTCTAAGAAGCTACTTAACAAAGATGTAACTAATTTTCTAAAAATAAAAATTGCAAAAAGTAAAGAAGCATGGAAATCCTGTCAGTGGGAAAAACCTAGAATTTTGACATGAATGGTGATTTAGATGGATGGGGTTAAGATGTAATAGGTAGCACTCCTCATATTTTAATGATTCTATAGAACCCAGGACAAATGCAGGGCATCTAATAGGAATGATTATGCAGAGATGGAAATTCTTGCCTCCAGGGGGAAGCAAAACTTAAATTATGTAATTGTTTCAATCAGAAGAGGCCATATCATCCACAACCAAGAACTTGCATAATATTCCAATTCCAAAAGGAAGTACTTTTAATAAATATATCACATCAGTTGGTATTACCTGGGGAAATAAATTTAAAATAGTACTTAAATTGGAAAAAAAATTACTCCATTAGAGAGCATTACTGTAATCTCAATAGTATGTAAAATCTTCTACAAGGGAAGAGAAAAAAGGGAAAGATTTTAAGGAAAGAATAAGCAAATGACACAAAACATGGTAAGTTAAGATACAATGTAGGATCTCCACAAGGAGCTCATGCCTGACTAAGCTGATGCCTTTAGTAGAAAAAATAGCTAAATTAATTCTCTAACCAAAAGAAGTAATGACATATCTACATGGGCTTCAGTAAAATACTGTATTTGTCATCTGCTGTGTAGAGATTTATTAACATAGGAATTATGAAGGAGTTGTAGGAGGGAAAAGAGAATGAAAAAAATAACTAGAAGGAAAATTGGAGCTGGAGGATAGGTTGGAGGTCACCAAAGGATTTCCCAAGGACTGACTATGGGATCAGTCTTAGGAAATGTTTCCTTTACTGATTGTACCATGAAAACAACAATACTGGGAAAAAAAAGTCTTGATGACACAAGTTACCAGAAGGATTATGCTGAAGACTGGAATTTCATTTAGAACAAGTGGGATGAGCATATGAGTTGGAAAACAGTTCAAGGGGGATGACAGACTGCTGTCAGAAGTGAAGGGTCATGGACTTGGGAGCTTGTATCAGGGAGAGGCTGGACGGGCATGGGAGTGCTAATCACAAGAAAATGAGGAAAGTGGACAGATTTGATTCTAGCATGGATCATCTGGCACTATAAGGAAATCTGTTTCCCAGGCAAGGAAACCTTACTGCTGCTTGGTATAAGGTATGTGTAAAGTATAACAAACAAAAACTCTCTGCCAGTATGATCTTATATACTTAAGAAAAGTAAATTCAAACTGTTTCAGGAGCCTAGGCAGGTTTCTAAAATGCCTTGAGGAAGGGAGAGACCATTTTATGAGGGGAGAATAAAATCCTTGATTTGTCTGACTCTGTAAAAAGGAAAATTGTGAGGAAGTACAGTTGCTGTCTCGCATGGAGGAGGATTTGTACATAAAAGATAGTTCTAGCACAAAAAGAAATAATTGCATGCTGATCTTGAGAATCTGTGGGCTGGAAATTTAGGGAGCTTTCAAATATGAAGCACAGTGGAACAAGGCACCTGACTAATTTTTAGAAGAAAATGTGTTGATTAATGAAAAATAGTACATAATGTAGTGCCTACAGGAAAGGATTTGGTAATAAAATTGATTTCTCTTCCTAATGAAAGGAGACACTGGAAAGATGGGGAGGGAAGACTTTAAAATAAGACTGGTAAAGGTAGCATTGTGATATACTTGCAAATTACAAAGCTCATGTGGTTTTGATTCAGAAGGATGGAAAGCCCCATATAATACTGATGTTCCCAAATACTACATACCACAATAGTTTTTTAAACAGAACTTTGTTTGTCTGGGGAGACTTAGACTAATTTGGCCCCTTTTTACTGTTTGGATAGTTTCGTTAAATGAAAACCTACCTACATTTCTAAACATTTTAAACATTTTTTTCTGCTTACTTTTAATAAAAGTGATTTTTACACTATACAGCTGGGAGAAAAAAAAAAAGGAAAACCATCCTGCAGCTGGCGTTTTGCTGAGTTTTTCATGTAAAACCTTGATATATGCCAAATGTGACTATATTTTGCTGTATATTTATAACAGTAATTATTTTTGATGTTACCTTTCTGCAGTAAAACACAATTTCTTGCAACTTCTGGGAAGCATAAATTTTATTACTCTCATATTTAGCATAGAGAAGAAAATCTCACAGCATATGAGTAGTTAGTGCCTTGTATTAATATTTCTATGATTAGTATGAGAAGTTGAGCTGATTATTTTTACATCCCGATTTAAAAAGTAGAATTGTATAAATGGGCTTAGTGCAGTGCTGTGTAATGTAATCCTCCTCATGGCAGCAAAGAAGGAGGAAAGGTTTCTGCTGGAAATGGCGTTTGGTGTAGCTCAGTAATGCAGTCTTTCCTACAACAGCACAGAAAGATATTGGCAGCCTCAGGCTATGTTTCCTATAATGTCACTTTAGTTATTCTGGTTTTTTTGGGCTTCCTTTTTCAGCTTGAAGGAATTAAGTCCCATCGAGATGGAAAAGATCCGTATCTGAAATAGCGTAAATTGTTTGTTGATTTTGTGAAATGTGTAAGTCATAATGTGAGCAAAACCAAATCTCTGGCTTTGATGGCATGCTGTGAACTTTCTCCCTCCGCCAAAATGTTTGTCCTTGGAGGCGATGCATGGTGGAAGATTTCTGAGGGCAAAGATAACAATACAGTGATGTGTTCCTGGAACTAGAGCATTGGGTTAAGTGTTTTGCTTGTTTGTTATTCTTTCCAATTCGTTTCAAGTAAATGATGATCATTTACACAGACTTGGAGAGCCTGGTGAATAAATGAATCCCAGGAAAATATTAGGCGATAGCCCACAGTCTTGTTTAGAAGAGAGAGCACTTTCAGAGAGGCAGGAGGATTCCTGCAGGAGGGTAGCATTTGTGACAGCTGCCACAGGGCAGGAGCCAGCCACGAGCTCTGCTGGGCTGCTGTTATCCTGCCATTTCCTCTGCCAATGGATAGTCCTGCTTCACACATAGTGCCTTTTGGAATTTTGGCTCTGTCAATGCAATTGCATTGCTTCCAGCTCAGTTATGATGGTGGAGCTAGGATGGGAATCTGGTGTAGGGTCCTGGTGGGGGAGGATGTCCCCATGCCTGCCAGCTTGGCCATGCTGCCCATGAGCAGTGGCATCCCTGCTGAGCTGAACACTGCCAGGTGGGCAGGGGAGGAGTGACCTGTCCAAGACAAGTGTTTGAGCCCTGCAGAGATGCAGAACTGCATGTGGCCTTGTCCTGGATTTGCACAGTTCTCAGGCTTTCAGCAAGGTCACCAGTGGGTGGGAACATGTGGAGGGATTTCTCTGCCAGGCAAGGATGAGTCACCAGTGGGACTCGCAGCAGACGGGAGACTGCTTATTTTGGGAATTACAAATGATGCGCTGGTTAAGGAATGGAGGTGGAATAGGGATGGGCCCATTAGGAAGTTAGCCTAGTTGCAAGTTTGTGATTTCCCAGTGAATCTTCTCCCTCAATATTTTTGCTTTGAATGTTCAGAACAACTCTGCATTTCATAACTAAGTATATTGGTGGTTTTTGTGTTATCTCCTGCTTAGACATAACTAGGGCATGCTAGTATCTTGGAGAAGATCTAAGATAGCTATCATCTGAGATTTCTATCCTCAATTTGCAGACCATTCTGTGTAACAAAATTTGAATATTCATTTTGAACTTTTGGGGTTTGCTTATTCAAACTATTTGAAATTCGCCAATCATTATCAAAGCTAAAATCAGCTTCCCTTTGCTTCAGTTACTGACAGAGATTGCAAATTCTTACTTGGGAGAGTAGTCAGTGTGGGGAGATGGACCACATAGCTCCAGCTTTGAAAGTGAGACAGTCCAAGTTTAATGTTCTATTTTCTGTTTAAAAAGCCCCCTAAACCAATGGAGAAAGGACATCTAAAAACTTACATTTTCTTTTTGAAATTGATAAATAGAGGCAATTCTCCCTTAGCAAGCTGTAATAGCCACATTTGTTATTTGCCTGTTTATTTAAGCAATGATGATGTTACATAACTTTTTGTTAGGTAATACATTCATCAACATTAGCAAAGTCAGTTCTTGTCTTTCATATCTGGATATACAGTTTCCCCACTTTGCCTTCTTCCTTTATATGAATGCCAGAGTTTTAGTCCCTGACCAACTGAGCTTCAAGAGCAGAATAGGATGTCAATGGAGTATCCAGCTCACCATCCTCCATGAAAAGAGGTTTCTATAATGCAATTTGTGGTTGCATGTGTGACACATACTGCCAAAGCTTGTCTTGTAGTCAAGATTTCAAATGTTATTTCTATTCATTATGGTTTTCTTTCCTTTAGCTTCACTTTGTCTTACTCTCTTACCTTTCCTTTGCCCCCCCTCAGCTTTCTCACCTCCTATACTCCCCATTGTAACAAGCTTTTATTTCCCTTTGCTGCCTCACTGTGTCTGGCTTTAGTTTATGCTGTTTCTCCTGTTGTCTCTGCGTATTTTTCTTTCTTCTAATTTTGTGATAGACCACTGTCTATATTTGGATGAAGTGAGAGTGAATGAATGTGGTCCTGAGGATGAAAATTTAATGCTTTGATGGCCAAGTCTGTGGCTGTAGAAATAACACAGTCAGCTTGAGTGCTGTGAAGGCCAGAAGACCACATCTTCCTTAAAATAAGGGGTGGGAAAGTTAGCCCATTTTTTCCCAGTTTTTGCATAATATAAAGTTGGTTGCCCTTCAAAGTTATCTGAGTGGCTGAATGGATGCTTTTCATGCCCCTGCACTGGGCAGTCAAGAAGCAGAGGAGTCCATGTGTGACACAGGAGGCCGATGCTAGGGAAGAAGCCTTTGACAAATTTAGAAGGGAAGGGATTTATCTGACTCCTCAAGGGGAAAATTACTAATTCTTGCACTCACAGGATGCTTCTATGAGATAGTGTGAAATGAGCACCTTCAGGACTCAGAGCCTCTTGCAAGGGTTTCCATTGCACTGCCCCAGGAAATCAAAGGCAGGCAAGGAGAGGTTTTTCACCCTGGTTTGCCTGCAGATGGCCTCATCAATATGACTGACCTTGTTACTTTGGTGAAAGAATTATTCCTGACTGGGCTGTGTGCAGTTTTCCTTTTGTACGGAAGAGGAATGCTCTTGCCAGAGCAGGCAGTGCCCCCTCTGTCTGCAAAGCGGAACATGCTGTCTACAGAAGCAGAAACATATTTGTGATGAGAGGGGAAAAAATATTAATCCTTTAAAGAATTCATTTTCCAGACTATGCTTTTGCAAGGTACTGAGTGTGTAAACTGAAGCTGCTTATCTTAGATAAGGATAGAGGGGAAGGACAGATGTCTGTGGACAGGAAAGAAGAGAAACAGCTAAGCACAGACTCTAGGTGCACCACAGGTAACTGTATGTGTTTCTATAAACTGAAATGTGGTTGGAAGAATGTGGAAATTAGGATGTGGAATGTGGAAAATTAGAAGGTAGAAAGTGATCCTTTGGCATTGAGGATGAGCATGGCTGGGACTGGGGATGGCCTGGCAAGGCGGCCAGCACATCCCTCAACTGCTGGGTGTGCATCCCTCCCTCCTGCTCTGGGTGCCTGCAAACGGACACCATGAGCAAGTCAGTTCCTCACCCCTGGAATCTGGGCCTCAGCAGGGAGCCTGGAGCAGGAAGCCCTTGAGCACACACAAATTCAAAGCTCCTTTCCTTTTCCTTCAGACGTCCTCACACTGCTGTGACATATGTGAGTGAAGTGGTGATAAATGTTACTGGGAGTACAAGGGATCTGTTCAAAGGCTCAGGGGGATTCTGCTGCCTTAAATTTTTATCCATGAGAAATATATGCATTTTTAATAAAAGTTCTGGGTTTTTTTTAAGATAGAATGGGGTATGATGAGAAATGTAGAAGAATGGAGAAAGCTCAAGAGATTTCAATAATCCCCTAAGGAAAAAATTCTCACCAAATAACTTTCAAGTGCTTTGGAATTGTTTGTTAACTGGAAAATCTGGATTATTTTAACAAGAAAATTAGGAGGAAGTATTTTCTTTGGACTTCTGCTACTGTAAATAAAATGTGAAATACTTTGCCTGTACAGGGAAGAATTATTTTATTGATTCAGAGTTTACTTTTGTTTTAGTATTGAAATTTATTTTCATTTTTCTCATGATGAAAATAGATAAATTACTTATATCTGTCTATATACATGTATTTTGGGTGGTTTTAATTAACTTTTATGTTATGGGCTGTAAGCAGGTATCTGAACCAAAATCCTGTCTTTCTGTTCCACTTATCCATAAATAATTTATTTCCATGATTTTTTAAAGTAGGTGATTAGAGTAATAGGCACATACTGGTAGTTTTTCAATTATTTTCAGTTACACTAAAATATCATTCCATTTAAAAAGAGAATACGCTTCATGTGTCATTGAATGAGAGTAAAACTCTCTTCAGATAATGGTGTTTTACATGCAGCTGTATCCATAAAGTACAAAGGCAACTTGAAAAATTAGAGTAATAAAAGAGTAGATACTTTGCTTTAGTGAGAGACTGTGAGCTGCCCTGGTGAACATTAAGAAAAAAATTATCTTACTAAAACTATTTCAGAAAAAATTATCTTACTAAAACTATTTAACTTTAGGATGGTGTGTTAGCAGGCATCAGACTCATCTAGAAAAAGAGATGATGGGGAAAGGATTTTTTAAAAATTAATTTCTTTTTAATTTATTTAGTATGACTGTAAACCCATATAGTTAGAGGTAAACCGCCTTAGACATTGATTTAAAAAAAAGTCTCATGTCTTTTTCCAGTTTTAGATTTTCTTGGTGTTCCAGCTCCTGGAATCCTAAATGCAAATTTTAACCTCAAATTTAAACCTTTTCTTCTTCCAGGAAAAGAAAAAAGACTCTCAGCATTAGAATTACAAAATGAAAATGGTGCAAATATTACCTGCCTGTAACCTAAATGCTCAAAATCCAAAAAGCAAATGAAGAATCTAAAATTTATTCTGTATTTTAGTGGGGCTATGGATGCAGGGCTCTGCTAAACTGAGAGACATTTTAGCTCTTTAGGTTCAAAACACCATAGAGCTTCTACTCTGTCTCCTCACATCTTCCAAGCAGGATATAGATTTTTAATAAAAGCTCTGTGAAAACTGAAAAAAGAAATAGGTGTTCTGAGCAGCTTTAATCCTGTTCTTTGAATTCATAAAAGAAGCCGGGTATTTGTAATTTCATTTCTCATGTTGTATTTCTACCTTCACTAAGTACACCATTGAGCAGCTTCACCCCAGATCTAAATGTGAGGAAAACCACAGCCTTTCAAAGAGAAAGTCTCAGTTGTGGCTGGGAGGCTCTGGGGAAGGAGAAGGAGCCATTCTGTTAACTCAGTTTGCCTTCATAGCTTCTCTTTGAGTCAGCCCGGGTTTGCTCCCACCTTTCCTCTGGCACCTGGGGAGGGAGCAGATGCCATTCCCTTCTCAAGTCATCATGAGATTCTCCTGGGTCCCTGCCAGGTGTGGAGGTGGGAGGGCCTGCAGTGCAGTGGGGCTGTGCTCTGCAGTGCTTGATGACATTTCAACCCGACCCCAAGGAATTCTGAGCCCAGCAGGGCCCCTTCCTTCAGTGAGGCAGCACAGTGCCACCACTCCTGACAGTGAGGATTTGTAAACTGGGAGGGGAGGAGAGGTGGTTTGCCCAAGTGGGCATTTCCTTCATACAATATGAACAATTATTTAGTTTAAGTGCTCCCAGATTTAGACACAATTACTTGTAGGTGAAAAGAAAGGATACTGAGTTAAGATTTCTGTAAGGAGCAGCTTTTAAGAGTGAAGTCTGGCTTCTTCTATGCTTGGTGGGACCAATGGCCATAGCCAACAATTTTTGCTGATGCTCAGGTGAGAAAGAACAAGATCATTTCTTGCCTCTTTCCCCATGGCCACCTCCTGGCACTGTGCTGGTCAGATGGGGCAAGAGCTGTCCCTGTCCCTTGCCAGGACCTAGACCCCCAGGGCAAAGTGGGAGCTGCAGAGGTGCTGGGAGTGTGGTCACTGCCTTGGCTTTTGGCCCCATCTGGTGAGTTGCCATCCCCAAGGATAAAGGGTGTGCTGGTAAGAAAAAGGACAGGAAAAAAAGCGATGTTCCCAGTGTGCTGGAGGAGGAATAAACTCTAATGTGATCATCTCTGTCACAGATGGCATCTTTTACAAAGTATTCTGTCTATAATATAAGAAATATGCTAAACATCTCTATTATTCTGCATTTGAAATGTAGAAATAAAAATAGAAGTTGAAAGGTAGAGCTATTGCCTCTTCTGGGTTTATAGCATGCTATCAGTGGAAGATGTTAACCCTAAAACCTCCTGGGAGCAGCTTGTTCCCTGTGGGGGAAATGCTGGGATAGCCTTAAAGGGTTAATAAAATGTAGCAAATTGAAGTTTTTACCACTATGGCTGACCGTTATTTTTTAAATTCTGTAATAAAAGATTGAGCATGGGATGGTAACACGAACTGTTGCAAAAATCAATCTGCATGTTAAATCCCACTTTTGTTTTGATTGAGGCAGAGTCAGTTATTAACTGCATGATCAGAGCACAGACGCTGAGTCCTATTCTTTCCTTAATTGAGAATTGCTGTTACAGATACTTGACAGTGGTTCACAGTGGCAATAATCCCTTTTGAAAATGGTTGTTATTCTAGTCATAAGTAGCTTGCCAGGGCACTAACCCTAGCTTCACCTCTGAGGGTTAGCAAAAGAATCTGGTTGGTAGCTGATGATGTTTAGTGATTTCCTGCTAGATAATTGCCAAATTAGCAAAGTAAGAAAACTCAACTTTTAAAATATTTTACCTTTGGTTAGATAGAAGGTGTGGGCTGTGAAAAATACTGTAACTCCCATTGTTCAAAATGAAAATTCGTTGCTTAGTGAGAGTGCTGACTTAAAATTTTTTGCATGTCTTTTGTTGATCTTGCAGGCTGATGCACACGACCTGCTAATGCAGTGCTTGGCTTTCCATACAGAGCCATTCATCCATGCTATATGTGAATGAAGCTTCCTGGTTTGTACATGTGCTGTGTCACATTCCTCTGGTTTTCTAACAAAGCTTTTAATTGGTATGCTGTGACTAATGAGCATGAAGTCCCAGAGGAAATGGAGCAGAATTTTCCATTATCCACCAAGAAGCTTCAAGCACATAGATTATCAGGGCTTGAACTCCAGGATAAACCAGGGTCAAAGGCTCTGAGTATAATGGAACCTCATAGCTTAATATTTTGCTTCCATAATATTAAATTAATAGTTTCTCAGCAAAACTGTATTGTCTGTCTGATGGCACTGTGCAAACTGTAACTGGCATTTCACGTGGACATCACATCAAATCCCTGACCCTTCCCTGTTAAAGTTCCCATAACACTTGAATACTGATACCCTGCCTTTGTTCCACTTTGGGTAATGTTGTGCTGCATACTTTTGTGGGATAAATCTCTCTTCAGTTTCAAGCAGAGATCTTCATTCTTCCTCTGAACAATTATTGTACATGTTGGTTACACAGGATTGCTGCCATATGTTGCACCAAAAGTGGCTGCACTTTTTGGGGGGGGGGTTAGAACTCTCAGTCTGACTTGAACATGTTCAGGACCTCTTTGCTTTCAAGACTAGATGAGATTGGATGTAGTGAGACCAGCATACCTATAGGCTACCTCTGCCAAGTAGAGCAAAGTAATTATCTTCTGTGCCTCATGTTCAGCACACCGACTAAGTGTCCCTGACAGACATAGTATCAAAGAAAATTGAAATTTACTTAAAGCATAAAAAGGTATTCAGATTGTTACTGGAATTGGTGGGGGAAATTGTGGTTAGCTTTCCAATAGAGTAGATGGAATAATATGTTTACCAAGTCACTCTTTTAGTAATTAACCCAATATACAATTAATCATTTCCTCCTTTCTAATAGAGTCTCAGTGTGAGTTATGCTTTGCAGTGAAACCTCCAACCCAGAGAAAGAAAAGAAGAGGAGATATTTCTTTTAAGGTTAGTTTCAGCAGGGTCACTTCCCTGAGCTGTCATGGTTCAGTGTGTGGCTGTGGAGAGGTTTATGGGGACAGGGACTGGAAGTGAGCTGCTGAGGGAAGAAGGGATGTCTTCTTTTATATTTTTATGTCACCTCATAACAAGTTAAAATTCATAAAACTATGGCTTATGTCTTGGAAGCCCAGAATTAAAATCAAATAAATCTAAGGGTTTTTTTACATGTTGAAACTCCTCCATTGCAGAAAAACCTCATGGTCCTGGTGGGAGCTGTGTGGGGTAGGTTGGTCCTTCTTGTGCAAGTGGTCCTTGCATTCCCAGCAACTGTGGCTGCAAGAAAGCCACCTTTCATTTGCTCCTCTCTGACACATTTGGTTCACCTAATTTCCTAACTGGTAGGCTCTTGTAGACTCTCTCTCTTGTCATTCTGTGAGGGAGTTCCCAGAGGTGCTGTCACCTCTTGTGCTTAGTGCATGAGTGCCCAATGTCTCTGGGCTCTGTGTGTGTATAGCAAGGAGAACAACAGAAGTTCTGTGGTTCTGTGCATCTTTTTGTGAAACAATAAAAAAATTGATGCTCCAGAGGTATCTTGAACAGTTGTTTCACATGACAGAATTGGTTTCTTTTGTTTGCATATTAAAGAAATTCTCTATTAGCCCTCTATTATAGAATATTAAGGTTATATTATTAGATTCAAAGGTTACCAGGTGCAAATACTAAGAGCAATAAGTGCATTGTGTATTCAGATTGTGATATATTGTCTTTTTATCCTGTGAGGAAGGGGTTCATGCTTCCTCTGCAATCAGGAGTTCTGTGTGCACTTTAACAGCGGATAGCCGTAAATAATTGCCTGTCCTTTTTTTACTGTCACTGATACCAAGGGAACAAACTAACAGTGGTACCAAAGCATGGTACCTTTTACTGCTTTAAAGCCCACAGAGAAGGGAAAGGGGAGTGGAGTTTAAAGGTTTTGGTTACATTCTAGATGCAGGTGAGAGCACAGCTGATGTACTCCAGGGTGACATGGAGTGTACCCATTTACTCATCCAGATTGCTGTACTTGAAGTACAAAAAACCAAGGGAGTTGAGGTGAAGGTCAGTACTGCCTTTCATCTTCATTTGACAGATCCTGTAAAACCCAGAGTGTGGATGTCTGCTAACCACAGTTACTCTGCAGGTTGTATTTGGTGACCCAGCAGTACTGCACAATATGCCAGAGCTTCATCTGTGGAACACCCCTGGCTTTGCAGAGAGCAGAGTGCCTGGCAGCCCCTGGGCTGGGCACAGGTGTAGCCCTTCTGGGCTAACAGGGAGAGAGGGTGCTAGGGGCTGCTGGAGCTCCCTAGCCCACAAGTGCTGCTCTGACCTTCTGGCAACTTGCTTTTTTTGGGAGCCCACAAGTGGAAGGAGATTTCCTCTGTCCAGTCCAACTCCCTTGTTGTCCCAAAGGGCAGTGGTGGTGTTGAATCACACTCACAGACTTGCAAAAATCACCTTCATTTTCATACTTACTGTACATATTGGAAAGCTGTTGGGTCCATCATTCCTTT
This sequence comes from Haemorhous mexicanus, assembly GCF_027477595.1. Lineage (NCBI taxonomy): Eukaryota > Metazoa > Chordata > Aves > Passeriformes > Fringillidae > Haemorhous > Haemorhous mexicanus. Next base: position 17,787,925 of record NC_082341.1, on the reverse strand, counting down.
CCCTAGCCAGAATTGTAGCATTTCTGCTGTGCAAAGAACAATGACCTCTACAACTTGAAACACCTCCTCTACTGAAAGGGTGGAAATGTAATAGCCAGCCTGTTTCTCTGTGTAGGAAAATGTTTGGGAAAGTCCTCCCACAGGAATTTTGGGTCAAAATTCCCCCTGTTTTTTTGACCCTTTGTGCTGCCATGACAATCTAGAGAAGCCAAATGTTTTTATTTTCATGTGGGTGAGAGGAAAGTGGTTATAAGTATACTTTGGAACGTATGCCTTGGTGTCTCATGTGAAAAGTATCATCCAGCAGAACCTTCAACCTTGTGCCTTTAAAAAACAAACATGTTTTCCTACCAACTTCAACAGGTATCCAAAGGCACAAAAACTGTAAAGAATTGTCAGGCAACAGCAAGAACCTCAAAAATTCCCAGATCCCACTGCTGTATTCCCCAGAATAATTACATTTTTTTGACAAATGGGATTTTGGCAGTTGTATAGAAATTATCTTTTTAGTCAGTAGTTCAACTGTTTAGAGAAGTGTGTTTGGATTGATACTACTTCTTAAAAAAAATGAATGCTAATATATGCTAATATCTAATAATTTCACATTTATATTTTTTGTTTTATTCTTTTCATTAAACGCCTTAAAACATTCTTCTGAATTGTATACTTACATTTTAGGGAACAATAAAGTTATAACCTTTAAGATCGTTACTGCTTTATAAAACGAAGGTAAAGCTGTTTGCTTTTTTAGTGCTTTAGGAGATATTCATATTCTAGTAAAATATACCACACTAGTTAATCTGGATCTTCAGTAAGCAAATGTAGAAGTCAAACTTTTTAAAAGAGCAAGAAATACTTGAATTTTTACCATCTCTCTGAAATAAGATGCAATGTCCTACTTTTTAGTGCTTGGTTTGTTGAAAAGATCAGAAGTACAGCCCTTATTGACTTAGTCCTGTGCTGAGTGTAAATTCACACAAAGAAGAGCAATTTAACATGTGACTGACCTTTTTCAGAGCAAGATGGAGAAATGTGCTGTTAAGGTTACCGGAGTGTGGCAGGATGTTTAATCAGCTTCTTTGCTTTAAAGAACAGTAGGAAGGAGATGATGTATTAAAGATGATAGCTTCTTGTCGATTTTAACTCCTAATGCCAGGATCTGAGTACAATAGCAGATTAAATCTCTGTAGGGGAACTTCCTACTGGACTTTCTATTTTTAGGTGTTTGTGGCTGCTTCTTCCTTTGCTTCTCACTAGTTGGCTTTTGCTCCCTTGAAGAGGTGAGTTGCTTTCTCTGAGATCTACTTCCAAACTCTGACAATGTATTTCTGTTAAGAGCAATATTTTTTTCTCAGTTTTGTAGGAAAGGCAAAAGAAGACAGCATAAATGGAGCCATGCACTTTTCTGATGTATTTCAGTGCACGCATGAGGTAAATTCATGGCTTCAAGCGCTAAATGTTTGCAACACTCTTAGCATGTGTGTAACAGCCCAGCAAATTTTCATGTAACAATAACAAATCAACTCAGATTTGCCTGTGCAGCTGGGTAAGTAGGATAGTCTGGTGTTCTGTGCATTCAGTTTGTCCCTCATGTTTGAAAACTCCCCCGAGCTGTGTGTGTTTCCTCTGAGTCATGCACATATCCATCCAAATCAGATGGCTTCACCTGGCTGTCTTTTCTCTCTGACCAACATGGATTGATTCCAGAATAGCCCTTTATTTTAGGAACAGCACCTTTTTCCTCTACTACCCCCATGCTCTCTCTTGGGAGATGAATTTACAATAGGAATCCTGATTCTAATCTATCTCAGAGATAGCACAGCTGAGGTTATTATATTAATTTAATTACAGTGAGACCTTCTTCCTCTTCTCCACTGTTCACCCTCAGGATGTTGCAGTTCTGTGCATCAAAATCCACAACTCTCTGCCCTTACTATGATCTTTTCAGAGGTTCACCTATCTTGCATTTCACTGTCTTTCAAAGGTCCATTTTTGTGTCCATTCTGCTCTTGGGGCTAGACTAGATGATCTTTAAAGGTCCCTTCCAAACCAAACCATTCTATGATTCTACAATTTCTATTCTAGTTCAGGCAATGCATATATATTTTTTAGAAGTTTAAGTAACCACTTCTTTATTTGTAATTTGCCTTTTTGGGTCATATATTTACTACTAATTTTCAGCTTTTGCCAGTCAATGATCCTTAATTTAAAAAAGGTGTATTAGCACAGTAAAACTATTATAATATTACAGAAATATTCTCCTATTAGTCTTGTATATTTAGATTAATGCTTTTCTTTTTCACTGTAATGAATTTTCATTTTACTGTTTTTTAATGAAGCAGTGTGGTGGGTCAACCCTGGCTAAATGCCAGGAGCCCATCAAAACTGCTTTATCACTTCCCTCCTCAGCTGGGCAGGGGAGAGAAAATGTAATGAAATGCTTGTGGGTTGAGACAAGGACCAGGAGATATCACTCACCAGGTACCATCCCAGACAGAACAGACTCTGCTTGGGGAAATTAGTCTAATTTATTGCCGAAATAAAACAAAAAAATCAGAGTAGGATAATGAGGAGTTACATCTTAATGCACAACCCTTCCCTCTTCCCAAGCTTATCTTTGTTCCTGATTCTCTATCCCCCACTGCCAGCAGCACAGGGAGATTGGGAATGGGGGTAACAGTCAGTTCATCACACATTGTTTCTGCTGCTGCTTCCTCCTCAGGGGGAGGACTCCTCACACTCTTCCTCTGCTCCAGCATGGGCTCCCTCCCAGCAGAGATAGTCCTCCACCAAGCTGACATGAGTCTTTCCCACAGGCTGCAGTCCTTCAGCTCCTCTCCAGCATGGATCCCCCACAGGGTCCCAAGTCCTGCCAGCAAACCTGCTTCAGAGTTGGCTCCTCCCTCCATGGCTCCCCCGGTCCTGCCAGGAGCCTGCTCCAGCACAGGCATCCACCTGCTCCATTGTGGGGTTCTCCATGAGCTGCAGGTGGACCTCTGCTCCCCACTGACCTCTGTGGGCTGTAGGGACACAACCTGCCTCACCACTTTCTTCACCATGGGCTGCAGGGGAATCTCTGCTCTGGCTCTTGGAGCACCTCCCTCCTCTTCTTCTTTACTGGTGTCTTCAGAGTTGATTGTCTCACGTATTCTCACTCTTCTCTTCTCTGGCCACAATTGCTTCTGTGCAATAACTTCCTTCCCCTTCTTAAATACATTATCCAAGAGGCACAGCCACCCTGGCTGACGGGCTCAGCCTTGGCCAGGAGCGGGTCCATCCCGGAGCCAGCTGGAATTGGCTCTGTCAGACACGGGGAAAGCTTGTGGCAGCTTCCCATGGAAGACAGCCCTGTAGCCCCCTGTTTCCCCACTACCAAAACCTTCCCTAGCAAACCCAATACAAGCAGCTTCCCAGCCTTCTGTCTCTCTGATGTTTTGTTTTTCTTATTTTTGAACCCATTGGTGGAGCTCTCTTTGTTCTGTTTTAGTGGGTTCTTAAATTACAAGTTTTTTACTTGGTTAGTTTGACAAAAGTACTCCAAGTGCTGTGTAGCTTTTTTATACCAATTTAATAATTGTTGTAATTTGTCTTTGTGGGAATGCAGCCAGATCAGAATAAGAATTTAAGTTAAATGACTCTAAAAAGCTTGTAATCTCAGAAACCTCTTTTTAAGGCCACAGGAGTGACTGTTTTTTACTGACATTCAGCAGCCTTTGTTCAGCTGAGTCTCAACTGATGCTCATGTCTTCAGCATCAGACCTGCTCCCTGCCTCTAGGATGCCAAACGCTCCAGCAGAGGCAGTGAGATAGTGGTAGCTAGCAGCACCACTCAGGATTTGTTTGAAATGTCATGAATCCAACAGAGCTACCTGAGCACTATTTGAGCACTACCTGGGTTCTTGTCCTGTGGTCTTAATCTACTCTTGAGCTAGAGGTGCTCCAGGTACTCTTCTGTCACCACAGAACTAGCATAAGTTCACATGTATTTGTCACCTTGGACTGTGCTGTTTTGTCCCTGGCTTCCTCTTGCTAGGGCAGTGCCCTGGATGCTGGTTATCAGGCTGATAGAGATGGGAAAACCTCAGCTGTGAGAGCAGAGGACAGAGCTCCAAGAAGCAAGGAGGTGTGAGAAGGATTGCTGTGTGTTGGATATGGGAAAGCCTCTGCTCTCCTCTAACTTCTGGGCGTCTTTTGACTCCCCGTTGGATCTGGCTCAGCTTGTCTGGAAGATGGAATTGTATCTGTATACAGTTTTTACTCTCTGTGTCATAAGGATTGTCAAAACCAGAATTACAAGAATTAGTTTATTGATTTTAATAATGGTGTAGCTGAGATAAAAGCATTATCTGCATCATTGAAACAAATGTCCCCAGTGATACTGACACATTACCACTGCAGAGGACACTCATGAAATGTGTGACAGTGGGTTATTTAAGGGACTACTCGTGAGGAGTGCAAAGATAAACCTTCAAAGGATGCTTCTGTAGCAGAAAAACAGACATGCACAGCAATAGCAAGTTGTCACAGACTACACCTCTACTTCCTGGAAGGGAATTAAGGCAGAACAGGGACACACCAAGTTTTTGGAAGAGCTGGAATGAAAGTTCTGAGTCTCTGTTTAGGCTGTGGTGTATGATCCTGGCAGCAGCTGCTTCTCCCCACCTACGCCTTGGCTGCGTGCAGGGTGACTCGGACAGAGGAGGCTACAGTCAGAATGGGTTTTCATTTAAAAAAGAGAAAAGTATTAACAGAAAAGTATTACCTTCTGTAACTTCATAATCAGAGATAACATGACAAGTAAAATGAGGATATGGTAAAAAACATTATAAAAACTTCCTTCGCTGCTAAATAGCAATTTTACACAAAATAGCTGCAGCCTCTTATTGGGTCCTGCTACTATCCTCCTTCCATTTCTCTTCCAAAAAGAGGCAAAGTTCATGTGTGTAAAAACGGTAGCTGCAATTTATTCCCTTTATTCCCCAAAATGCTTTTTGGACACTGTAAAATGAGATTTCAATTTTGTTGAGCCCTGCAATAGGCCATACATAGTTTGAGACCCTGCTTTGGGAACCATTGTCTTGGACTTTAAATAAGAAATCAAGACAGCATCTGTTTGCATTTAGTCTGCTATTTAAATGAACACGGATTTTGGTATGGCAGCCTAATTACTCTGAGACGGCACTCCTTGTTCTCATATGAAACAAAAATCATCAACTGAATAAATCTGTAACAAATTTTATAGACATTTTGGGAGGTGCAAGTATTGCCAGTGTCAATTAAAAGTATTGCCACATGCTTTCCTAGGACAGAATTTCAGTATATCAGCACATTTTCATACCTGCCTCTGTGGTAGGAGCATTCACTGCTAATCAGATGGCAGGTAGCCATGAGCTATCAAACACCTCTCTCTGCATATATCCCAGGAGCATTTTTATTTCCCTGCTTCCTAATAGAGGATTCCTTTGCCAGAAAACTTGTGGAAATATTTTTCCTGTATTTCTTCAGGCTTTTCCCAGTAGAGTATCCTTCAATTTCAGCTCTTTTCCTCTGTCACGTTGACCCCAACGCCTTTCTATCTGGATTTCCTGCATGCTTTGTTTTTCCAAGTTTCTGTTTTCAGTTTGTGATGATTCTTTTGCACTGATGGAGCATCTGCCCATAATTTGTGATTTTCTATTGTGAAAAGCCATTTTGTTACAGTGAGGTGATGATTTCTAGTTCAGTCTGTTATTTTCAAAGATGACTGACTTCTAGTCGTGGAACTTCAACCCTTAAATGAGCAGCCTGGGCTCCTGATACAGCAAATAAAACCTTCACAGAGGAGTCCAGAGCACTCTCAGCTTCCTGATCATTGATCAGATTGTCTAAAATTGATCAAGGATGGGGGAAGGTATGTCCTAGGAAGGACTTTCTTTGTCTCTTGCTTTTTATGGAAGGTGATGATTCTGTTGTGCTGTTACAGTTCTTCCAGCTCACATATTAGTATTAAAAGGCTAGATCACGGTTTCTCTGTTTTTCAAGTCTGCAGCAAGGTCAGATATGAGTGAGGGATTGCTAAGTCTAGGAGTGGTATGCTGTATTGAAGAAGCCTGTGATTACCAATCCAATGCCACATAAAAATCATGTGGAGAATGTTTTTTGTTAACACAGTTTCCACAGAAGTGTCCTTGAAGGTCGTGATGGCTGAAGTGCTCACAGAACAGCTGAATTTTCAAGATTTTGTATCAGATCCCAGGGTGAAGCATGGACTAGATAGGGACAATTCTGGCCTTCCACCTTTCTTAGGATGCTGAGGCTGCAGCATCAATCTCGCTTCCAAAATCCCTTAATGATATCTCTATCCTCTGAACCTCTGAGAGGGAGTTCAGCAAGCTGTTGTGCAAAGCCCTTTTCTTTGGCCTATAAGAGAGGAGGGGAGGTGTTCCAGGCTGAAGAGGTGAAGAAGAGACAGAGAACACTATCTTTAAGAAAACCCAGCAAACCCAAACACACCCTGAAACCAAAGGACCCTCTATTTTCTCAGTTGAATTCAGCTGATGCCCACCTTTCATCATTGCTGTACCAAGGCCGATCTCAGGGTCTAGCATATGCTTCAGCTATTGATTTGGGTTCCACTTAATTGAGATCTTGAAATGAGATTGTTCCGTGCTGTGCAGTGCACATTTATACAGCCGCTTGCTACATATTTTGCCTTTTCCTTGCAATTAATGACAATAAAGTTGTCAGGAGTCTGATGCCACCTGAACCTTTTTGTCATTGTCTGTCTTCTGACTGTTGACCCTGCCATATGGAGTGAATTCCCAAATCTTGCAAGGCTGTGTGGGGCTGATGTAGAAATTTTCATTTAACATTCATGGCAAAGGCAATCTGTCCTCTGTTGGCATCCAGAAACTATCACTGGTTTGTTTACAAGACTGGCTTACAAAAATACACACAGAGAGTGAGTGAAAACTTATTTCCTTACTGCAAGTGATCTTAACAAAGAGCTTTCCGGACTTGCAAGGCAAGACAAGCAAGCATTATGCTGTGATTTAGGTTTCTGCAGTAGAAAGTCTTTTAAAACAACTCACAGAGATCTTCCTTCTGAAATGTCTTTGCTGACATTTAATAAAGTGATCGTCAAAATTTCGGGATGGGAGTTGTTTGGTTGGGTTTTTTTTAGTTTGTGAGGTTGTTCCTGCCGGTAGATTGAGAGTTGCTTCCTTTTGCTGTTGAAGGCTGGGGTTGGAAAGGAAGACTTACTGCAATCTATTTCAAGAATAGTCTGAGGAGGAGGAAATTCCCTTCTTGTTCCTAATAACTGGTGCAGAACGCTCTTCTGGAGGAGGAGAATAGTTCAGTAAGTTAAAACATTTAAATGAAGTTTTGATTTCATACATCTTGTTATTATCGAGAAATTTAATTGTATTTTAAACATAGTATTTTTTATCTTCTTTGTAAAGGGGGAGGGACTGTGAGTATTGTGTAATAGCTTTGAACTCAGTAGATACTAATTTGCTGATACAGCAAGGGTGAAATGTTCAGTAAGAAAAGAAAACAACAGCAGGTCTGCTACTGCTTGTATAGCAAAGCACCAGTCTAAGCTGCTGGAGTACCTCTGAGAGACACCAGCTGTGCATTTCATTATCCAGGGTCTTGGATTACAAGACAGAGGTAATTTTGCCCATCCACAAATCTATAATGTTGTTATCTTTTCAGATGTTTCTGATAGCTTTAGGGTACCTCCACCAACAATTCAGAATCGAGGGTTCTGTTTAAATATCAACAGTAGAGCAATCCAAACCTCCTTCAAGGCAGAGTTAGATACCCTAGGTGAGCAGAGGAGAATGTTTGTCTAGATGCATTTCTCTTCTGCTCCAGTCAGAAACAGTGCAGTGTTCAAGGCATACCTAATTCTGTGCTTCATCCAGAAGTGTGTGCTGTCACTCTGGCAGCAGTGGCCATGTGGACCTGGGTGTGGAGGCACGCTGGAAGCCCTTGTGCTCCTCCGTTGCACAAGGAGGGTGCTCCTGATGCAGTGAGCTGTGCTCAAGCACAGTGGGACCCCCCAAAGCCCCCTTGCCCTCTGCTCTTTCCCCACAGGGCTGATGCAGGGAGGCAGCCTGGGTGCAGTAGAACAAAGCCCAGGACCTGTCTGTGCCTCCCTGCTGCTCCTCAGCTGTCAGTAGGAAATTTGTCCTTATTCCAGTGGCAGCTATTCCACTGCTGTTTATGGGCTCCTTGTAGGAGCTGTTATACAAAAGCCAAAGAGGCTCTGCACCCCAAAAGTCTCACACTGCTGAAAATTCACTTTTTTTTTTCCTTTTGCCACCCATAGGAACTGAGGTTTGGTAAGCAAACTCTTGAATTTTTAGGCAGCAACACTCAAAGAAAAGAATTTTTTTTAAAATAAGCTGGAGATTGTAGAAACACCTTCTGCCAGGTAATTTATCAAGTGTTCTCTGCAACCCCTTTCAAGCCAAGAATGTTGCTGCAGGTGTGAGTTTGCTCATGAAACTGCTTGTATACCCAGGTGAGCCACCCTCACACCCTCACACTGTCCCCACCATGTACGTGCTAGCCTTTCAGAAAAGACACATTCCAGCACTGAGTATCTCATCCTATCCCATGATCTCTTTTGGGACTTGGCCAGGTGGGACTTTTATCTTCTGCAGACAGTATAACCTGCTTTGAATTTCTTAAAGATCTCTGTCAGATATGTGTGCCAGCATGTGAAACTCTTAATGTTCATTGCAGTCATGACTCTGTTTCAGAAGAGTATTGCTACATTTAAGTGAAAATCAAGTATTTAACTGAGAGAGAATTTCTGCAATGCATTTTAAAGTATCATTTATTATATTATGAGTAATAGCCTGAAACTCACAGCAGAATTCATTGGACCATTTTATCACACACTGTGCAGGAAATTCTTGTGTGTCTTGATAGAGTTTATAATTTAATTGATGATGAGCAATTTAGAGAGGGAGATATATGCTGTGAAACATAGAGTTGTAGCATTGTGTTACTGTGAATACAGGTGTATATATGGGATAGTTCAAAGTTTAATAATTAATAACTTAAGAATATCTGTCTTCCAGTCTCTATAAATTTATACAATTTTGAATAGTATCAAATAACTGAAGGTTATGGCATTCTCTTATTTCATTTTTCTTAAAGCACTTCATTTTCCTGTAACTTTGTGCCTTGTATTTCTTGCAAGTAAAAACCCAGATTTAAACTTTTAAACCAAATGTTAGAAAAATTTCAGGGATTCACATGCTCAGCTTTCATTTTTAATCTGCCATTGAAAATACAGAAAAAAATTGTTAATTTGCTGAAAAGCATGCTGGGTGCTTTTAGTGTGTTTCAGATATTCAGAAATTTTAGAACTCTCTCTTCCTTTAAATAGAGCTGAACGCATTGTCATGTCCAGTGCTGAGAAGTGGCATTGTAAGGCAATTCTTTTTGTACTTGTAAACAAGCTTCCATATGCAAGTACTTTGAAAGTGTTTTTCAAATTGGGCTACATCTGTGTCAGATGGTAAAAAGCATTAAAAAACAGCCAAACAACAAGCCCTCCTAATGGCCTCAAACTGCAGAATATGGATACATATCCAAAACTGCCTATCTTTAATTTAAATAGCAAACATGAAACATAAATGCCTTCCTAAGCTTTCTCCATGAGCTTTACTGTGTCATAGACCTTCTCTGCCAAACTTCCTTGCTCAGTTTTCTTGTCTGGGCAGAGGCAGTCGTTCCCTTCCATCCATGCTCTGAGCAGGGCTGTTCTGATGTCACCTCAGCTGGAGGGTGACACAGGAAAACACTGGAGCCTCTGGCTGCAGAACCTGGAGCACCCAGTGCCCCACACCTGGGCACCTTGGCCAGTGGCCCTGGCCAGGTGTGGCACAGCTGGGGCTGTGGAGGAGCCCTGGCACTGCAGAGAGACCCTGGGCAGCCAAAGCTTCCTGACTGTGGGGCAAAAACCACTTGGAGTTGTGCAAGCAGCTCAGCTGGGGGAGCAGCTGCTGGGGTCTGTGAGCAGGGTCTGCCAAAGGCCTTTGGAGAGCAGGCTGGTCCCATTTCCAGTGGGAACCTGAGCAGCAGAAACCACAGCCTGGCACCCAGACTGGGTGGCAGTAGGTTTGTGCAAGGTGTGTGACATTGTGACTGGACTGGCACTGAATTTGTGTCGGGGTGGCAGAAGGTGTTCTGGCCCAGCAGCTGAGTATTGGTAAATTAAGCCAGTGACAATCAGAGAGAGACCAGATCAGCTGAGGAATACTGATTTAAAACTTTAATTTAAGTGAACAACATTCATTAAAAAATAAACCCAATAAGCAAATTTTTAAATTTTTAACCTAATAATATTTAGAAGTTGTATATTCTGTGTAAGGAAATTCTGGTGTCATTTTAGGAGACAGTGAAGCTTCTTATGTATTTAAAATAGAGGTTAAAACACATTAATGAAGTTATGTCTGTCTGAGAACCACCCTGTGCAGATATTATGAAGTTACACTAAATTTTGCCTTGACAGTTTTGCTTTGCCCTAAGAAACTTAACGTAGTGGGTTTTAAGTCAAAGTCAACAGAATTTTTGTCATAATTTTGTAGCAAGTTGTCATTTTTATAGATTGGTGAGATTCAGCATGGTTAAGTGGAAATTTAATCATCACTGAAAACTATGTAAAAATGAGATTTTGTTTGGATTAAAATTGATTATCTTCATATCTTTGTACTTATTGACTTATTCAAAGTGTAGGAATAAAAATTACTAGGTTATATAACAGTAGTTAAATCTTGACAATAGTTTTGTAGGAAACTGACCATGTAAATCCAAAATCAAAATAGTGTGTTTTGCTAAAGCAGTGCCATATGTTAGCTGATTAACAAATTGGAGGGTTATTAGAAGATCTTGGCTTCTGGTAAGAAGAAGCATCTGTTTTTTACGTCTTTTATCTAATATGTGTAAAGACTTTGCCAAGTCAAGTTTAAGTGTTGGGGTTTTTTTGGGTTTTTTGGTTTGGTTTGGTTTGGTTTTTGTTTGGTTTGGTGGAGGTTTTTTGGGGTTTTTTTTTGTTTTGTTTTGTTTGTGGGGGTATATCAGCTATATATCCCTTGGGTAATGCCTTGTTGGGATTTAAATCTAACTGTTCCTGTGAAGAACATTCAGTAACATTAAGAAGTAGTGCTTGATATCCCATGGGCAGGTATTTTTTCAGATCAGTTCAAAATTCTGCCAGCACTACAGTTTGTATTTAGTCTAAAACTCTGTATTTTGTTTTGTTCTTATTTTCAACCAGACATCAACTTCAATAACTAATAAGCAGTTATAAAAGTTTCATTTTCCTTCAGAATGTGGCAGTTTACACTGATGGCATTGCAATGTGTGCAGAGTGCTAAGTGTGAGTGCCTGCATCATTGTGTAGCTACAAAAACAAGTGTCATGGGTTTTACAGAGTAAAAGGTGCCTCTGCTTATGACCTATTCTGAGATCTTACATAGAGTTTTAAGTGGCTAATCAATCTTATGTCATGGCTTGGAGCAGAATCTCTTGTGGTCTAGCCAGTTTTGAGGCTGTAGGGAGAGCCAACAGCCTGAGGCTTCACCCTGAAAATAAGTTATTAGAAAAAGACTGAAGATTTTAAATTCTTTCAGGACTCTCAAGGAGGACTTCTGCTCTTCTGTGTTCAAAATCAGTTTGTGGTTTCCAAAGCAGCATCTAAGAATAGCTTTAACTTTTCTTATCCACGCCTGATTAAGTTTCTGGACTTTCAGATGGGAATCTTGCCAGCCACAGGGAGCCTGTAGGACATGTTTTTGCATGTTCTTCTTTTGGGACTCATTGTGTTTCATTGAGGATGAGAGACAAATGAAAGTTTTAAAAAGAACTTTTTTTAAAAAGTGGTTTGCATGTCGTTAGTATCTCTATTGTCAAAGTCTGATTTCTCTGTTCATCTGATTTCCCCATACTTTCATTAGAAGGCTGTAATTTGAAGCTGTGAAGGAAGTTTTGAAATAGACAATGGGTGGAGATCAATCTATTTTCTCAAAGCTCTGGGACTTTCCATGGTATGAAACTGTTTAGTTTTGCGAAAATTGCCTGTATTTCCTTGGCAGGGCATTGAGCACAGTCAGGTCATGGCCCAGAGTGAAAGGCTAGGACAAGTCTTGAAATGAAGTATCAAGATGGGAAGCAAATTCCCCCTCTGGCTGCTGCTGGGCTCTGTGTTTTAGGGGACAGCAGCCTAATGCCTGCAGCAGGTGGGTGCTCTCTCTCCTTGTCTGTGGTGGTGTGCTGGTGCTGAACAGCCTTCAGCTGCTGTAACTCCCCAGGCCAGCCCTCAGCCTCTCTCCAGACCAGCTATCCACTCTATCCAGCTACCAACAGCTTCAAAAACACAGCCTTCTAACTATGCCTTGGTCTATAAATAGCTTTTCTTCCTGTGTTTCTCGGGAAGTAAAGTATGTTGTCAGCAAAATATGCTGGAGATGATGAGCCAAGAGGTGAGAGAGGCAGCAGCTGAGCAGGCAGTTTGCAGGGTGCACAGGTGTGTTTGTGTGAGAGAGGTGTTACCTCTCCTGTGCTGCCATGTGCTGCACAGCCCTGAGATCCCCAGGCAGCCCAGCAGAGCTGGGGGTGCCTGCATGGATTGGGGTCAGAGGGTAGAAGGAAGCACTGCTTGCAGCCTTTGGCACAGCCACAGCGACCACTCATGAAGTGTTACTGACACAGGCTTTAAGAGCAGGCTTCATGCTTGGGTTTTCAAAGTCTGGACAGGAATCATGCAACAACTCCATCTGGTATGAGATTGCAAACAGAAATGTAGTGTAAGGGAAAGACAGACCGTCCTCAGCCTTGTAAAACAGCATTTCATGGCAGTGAGAGTCTCCTCAGAATATGATCTGGGTTGGATTGTTTTGTTTCAAGAGAGAAGTGTTTAAGAAACTGATTGTCTAGTCTGCTGGCAGCAAAACAGTGTGACAAAAAGTGTTGGGCAAAAATAGAAATAGCAGAGTCTTCATACAGAGAATCTGGAACATGAGCCTAAAATTTAGATTTAATGTGTCCTTGGCTCTTGAGAAAAACAGTCTACAAGGGAATCACTCGCTGTCTAAAACATTGTGGAAATGTTGGAAAGAGTATTAGGAGATATTTCCATGTATAGAGAGTACATGCTTTTTCAAATAAAAAAAATAATTTTATTTTATTCTCAGAAGTATTTAAGGAAGTGTCATGCCATCCAAAAAGTCATATGTGCAAATGTTTTCAAGTGTTGACCACTACCTCCAGTGGAGAGCTGTCCACTGAACAATAAATGCTCTGCTGTGCTGCATGCAAGAGTCAGCCTCTGTAATATTTGCCCCTGTATGTGCTGGGCATTTAGTTGAATGTGTGTGCTGCTGTACAGTCATGGAGAGGTGTCTCAGGAGTCTAATTCACCCTATCTTAAAATAGGGGTCTAGATTCAGTGCAGTGAATTACCTTCAGTAGTTCCTCTTTCACCTCTGTAGTTACTAAGTGGATGCTAGGTGGATATTTCCTTGGATTTTTTTATGGCTGAGACTAAGTGAGGTGTGGCAGGGTGGCTTCCCTTCAAAAGAAGGAAGGAATGGGATTCTTTGGTGGTATCTAAGGAGAAGTCCTGTCAGCTAGAAAAGAGCACTCTTATTTTCTGTCATTTGCAGTGCCAATAGTGCAGATGGGTGTGAAACATCTCCAGAACAAGCAGTGCACCTGCCAGCCTGCAGCCCCCTTTGCAGGGCCATGTGCAGAGCCCTGCTCTCCAGCAGAGGACAGATTTGGCTGCTCTACACAAACCACAGTATCCAAAGGTTGCTTATGCAAGGTGTTACCAACTGTGTGTGTGCCACACCTGTGAAGATTTTGTGATAGTTTTTTTTATCACTTCAGATTTTCTGGGTCAGGAGTTACTGAGACACATCCCTGTATATCATATGTACATCACTTAAAAACATGCAAATAAAATGTTTACAAAGAGTCTGCTGCAACAATCCCCTGGAACTCCCTGTTACAGCAGTAGCTCCAAGTGCTCCCCACCACTCTGGTGTGTTTCTGCAGTTAGCACACAAGTACATAATCTCAGGTATGAAACTGCCATTGCTTTCCTGTGCATTCGATAATTCTGTAAGAACTGTTTTCTAAAGTACTTGAAAATCTAATGAGATTTTGGATAGGTCTCTTTCAAGTCAGCCAGTTATAACATCCCTTGAAAAATTGCTAGTAAAAGGTTTCTTACTGTGCATCACTGCTTAATAAAAGGTGTATTATTCTTTGCCCTTGAAAAATGTCTCCTGACTAAAAAAAAAAAAAGGAAGAAAAAAATCTCCTGTTTCCTTGGACTGAGAAAGCATAGAGGTGGTTACACATCTCAAATAGGAAATATTCAAAGCAAATCTCCAAGGAACTATGGGAACAAAAAGCATATGATGCCTTCATGGCAAGGTTGTGTGCAGCAGTGTGAGCAGATATTCAGATTTCATGCTTCTAAACAAGCCAATTACCAATGACCTACCAGATCCTAGTGCTGCCTTGCAGAGTGTTGTGTGCTGATCTGCACAGCCTTCCCTGTGGTCCCATATCCCAGAGAAATGGGGAAGGGCACGGGAGGCTTGGTGCCACGCTGTGCGTTGGTCTAAGTCAGGGCACCCACAGTCCTCCAGAGAGGCTTCTCAGTAGCAGGGAATTGATGCAGGAGAAAAGATGATCTCAGCCCCCCAATGCTGTACAGATCCCTTGTTCAAAAGGTCTAACAGTGTTCTGACACTTGATGATGTGCAGAGCCTTGGATGCTGATGCCATGTAAGATTTACCCTGCATTGTCTGTCGCCTCTGTGGAATAGCTGAGGCACTGCAAATTCATTTGTAGCTCCCACTGCTCTAACTTTCCTGTGTAGACAGTTTTCCACAACAGCTGAGCCATGACTTAGTGTTTTGTGTGCCATTCATTTTCTCCCATATCCTCTCTTCAGGAGGTGATTTCCATGTGATTCTCACCACAGAGCAGAGTGTTTCAATTAGGTCTAGGGTTGCTGTTTTTCTGTTGTAATGTGCTTCTATTTCTTTATGTTTAGCGCATATTATGAAGAGTTGCTGTCAGCATTAGGGCTTCTTGTACCTTGTCAAGTGTAAGAGCAGTTGTACCAGGCCCAACAACCTGTCTTGACTGGTGATTGTTACCCAAAGAAGGATGTGGGATCAAGGAAAGTATGTAGTCATACTCCTGGAATATCCTCCCAGCTCCCAGAAATATGCAATTAAAAGATTACTGGAGAGAAACCAAGGATTATGTCCTTTTTCTTAACAGTGCTCAATGGATTTTTTTTCCCATTCATTTGTGTTTAAACTACTCTTAACTTCATAACTGCAATGTCCTGTAGCAGGAAGTTCCCAGCTCACCAGCACTTCCATAATGCTCTGTGAAATTAATATTCACATCTATGTAGTTTTGAATCATTAGCTTACTTCTTTTATTTGATGACCCTACAGTCTGTATTGAGAGAGACAATGACCAGTCTTTTTCCATTCAACTTCTTTCACTCATGTTTATAGACCTCAAACAGATGTTTGAGTCATCTGTTTTCATAATGGAGAGTCCTACATAATTCAGTTGTTCCTTGTACAGAAACTCTTCTGTAACTTTGATCATCCATACTGCTTTTTTCTTAACGTTTCCATTGTATCTTTTTTGACCTGGAGTAAATTAAAATTGCATGCAATATTCAAGATGTTGGTGGACTGTGGATTTGTACAGTAGCATAATGGTATTATCTGCTTTCTTTGCTATTTGTTTCCTAGCATCTTCTAACAACTATTTGGTATTTTAATCACTAATTAGCACTGAGCTGAATTTTTCAAAAAATGGTTATAACCTCAAACTCTCTTTTTGAGCAATAATACTTTGTTCAATGTCAATGTGCATCGCTTTACACTTGTCTGCATGGGATTTCATCTGTAAATTTACTACCCATTCAGTGAATCTTGTGGTCTCTTCCTTGTAACCAGCCCTTGAAGTCTTCCCTGAATATCAGAATGTACTCAGTAAGCTCTGCCATCTCACTTAAACCCTCTTTTTCCACTCACTGATGTAGAGAGCTGCCTGAACCAGTCCCCTCTGTGTGATTGATAATCTACATCTCCAGGGAAATTTGGCTTTTGTACCTATAAAAAGGGTTTTGGGTTTTTCCTATCTTTATTCAGTTTTTTTATCAGTGGGACGACCTCCTCTCTTTGTTTCTTCACCGCGGGATGTTGCTACATGCCCTCTGGAAATCCAAGGGAGCCATGTCACAGGTCTATTCTCTGACTGGGTTGGGAAATTGCAGCAGTTCTTGCTTCTGCTTTCCTTGACCCATATGATCTTGTTTTTCAGGTTCTCTCTGCAATATTAAATTGCTAATTTCACAGTGCTGCATTTGGGGGTTGCTACTTGCCTAACACGTCCACGTGGAACCTGTCAAGAGCCCTATTGGAGAGTGACATACGCTGCTTTCTGAAGTTGGGGAAGTGTTAATGGTTCTTATTTTAGCTCCATCAGCAAAAGAAAATTACAAGCGATAGTGCCTCTGTGGCTAAATTTGTGGTTTATTGAAACTGTAGCAGAGCCCACAAGATGAGGAGAGAAAATAATGTCTGATTTTAAATTTCAGCTGTTGGCTGCAGCTGCAGCTTTCAGAAAGCTTTTCAGCCTGGTTCCTGTCCCATTTTCTCCTAGCTTCCTTTCACTCCAAAGGGAGGCTGAATTGCAACATTGAACACTGTGACTTTGGTTTTTCAGTACGCAAACAACTTCAACTGGCATGTGTCAGAACTCAAGACATTCCTTTGAGAATCCAGAGTTTCCTGAGACCCTTACCAAGGGGCTCAGAGACCCTGGCACACAGCCCAGAACACCAGTAAGTTCGATTATGAACCACGGAATAACTTGTCACCTTTATAGAAAGAGATAAAAGCCACAATAGTGTAAATAGTGTAAGAATAAATAATTACAAAGTCTAAATGTAAATTTTAAAATTTTTAGTATAAGAGTTTCTGGTGACAAGATGGAAGGATTTGAGCGTGTCTAGCCTTTCTTCTTCTTCTCTACCTCCATCTTGTCTAGTGATGTTAGCACTTTTAGATTAGTCTAAAGTAGAAACTCACTGTCTAATATAGATGATAAGTATTAGAAAATAACTGTAAATATTGTACACGTAGTTTGTAGTATATAAAGATAACACCACCCTGGAGGAAGAGAGAGTGCCTCTAGCTGTCCTGCCAAACGGATCTCGGCTAAACAGAGAGAAAGAACTTTATAGATAAGATGCAATAAACAACCTTGAGACCGAAAAAATGAAGAGCCCTGACTTTTTCTTCAAGCACCGGGCTGAGAAAAGAAACTTTCGAACTTTAGTCGGGGTCACTCTGACCGGCTAAAAAGACAGCCCCCGGCAACTGGCGTCCCTGGGTGGGCTCGAAGAGAGATTATGGTAACTAGCGTTCCCTGTGTGGGCTCGAAGAAAGACCCGGTAACTGGCGTTCCCTGTGCAAGCTCGAAGAAAAATGCAGCAACTGGCGTTCCCTGGCTTAGCTGCAAGAAAGACCCGGCATCTAGCATTCCCAGGTGGGCTGCAAGAGCTGGGCGGCAAGAGAACAACCCAGATGGGCGGAAAGAGAGACGGCTGCAAGAGATGGGCTGCAAAAGAGAGACCACGACACGTTAGGCAGCAAGAAAGCACCCAGGTGGGCAGTTGGCAAGCAGCCACGCCACCAGACATCAGCCGCTGAAACACAGCCCGTGAAGAGAACAAAAAAGGACGAAGAAAAGAAGCAGGCACTCCCAAAAAGAAAAAAAAAAAAGAAAAAAAAAGAGAAAAAAAAAAAAAAAAAAAGAAAAAAAAAAAAAAAATCCACACAGAAGACCCAAGATTCAACTTCTGCTAAACAGACTCGCATCCAGATCTGACGGGGGGGCCAGTGACCAGGGCGACCTCCGGACAGACCTTGCAAATGATTCAACTTTTAGTAAGAAGGTTGAGATTTGAGAACATGGAGGGGACATGCTCTCAAGAACAGTTAAGAATTTTGTCAACCTTACAAAGTCTGGCAGCCACACAACTTGTGAAAATCTCTGAAAAAAAGTAAAACGGCCTTGAAGCTTTTATCCCCAGCAAAGATCATGTTAGAAGCAATTACGGCAAGATCCCAGAGTAGAGCTAAAAGGTCATTAATTGTGAATCCCACAGGGGCAGGGAGAGGAGAGCAAAGCTCAAAGCAGAAATTGTCTCTGGTCCCAACCAGCCCTGGAGAAGTAGCTCCCGATGAGAGGGAGCGGAGAAGTAGCTCCCGATGAGAGGGAGCGGGAAATAGCTCCCGATGAGAGGGGGCGAGAAATAGCTCCCGATGAGAGGGGGCAAGTAATAGCTCCCGATGAGAGGGAGTGGGAAGCAGCTTTACCGCCTCCAATTCCTCTACCCCGAAAGCCCAGCTCGCGGCGAGCGTGGCTGCGCGGCGGCGGCGGCGAGCAGCGGGGGGAGCGCGGAGGCAGTGGGAAACGCGAGTTTCGGCGCAAGGGCTGTGAGCATGACACCGACGGCGGCGGCCTCAACTGGCGCGGTGCCAGGGACGCGCGCGCAAGGCGAGACCCGCAGGACGTCCGGGAAGGGCTCTCAAATCATAGCGTCCACGTCAGACGCGGGCAGTAAACTTAGAGCAGCTGCAAAGCTCCAAGCGGTGCCCGTAGGCAGACGCAAGAGACGCGTAGTGATGATGCAGGACCCGGAAGTCGGGGCGCGAAGAGTTTTTCCCCAGTTCGCGGACGCGGGACAGGCACCGGCCGAGCAGAGACCGCGCGCCGGCTGCGAGTGTTAGCACGAGGCCAGAATGGGATCTGAGCTGTACTAGTGTCGATCAGAGAGAGAAAGACATTTCCGAGACCGCGCCTGCGCCGAGACGAGCGCAGAAGAAGCGCGGTCGGGGCGAAGTTGTCCACACTCCCGTGACGGCACAGGCAAAGACGGGGCGTAATCAAAGTACAGAGGCTGCCCCAAGTACCACCCCTCTCCGATCCCAGGGCAACGGGCACCCAGCCAACCGCAACAGCCAGCACACAGTTTCAGCCTCCATCAAAATCTCAAGTTAGAAATTTTTCGCGGGTGCAGCACATGTTGAGTGAAGCACACCGAGCTCTTCAACAGGCTAGTCCCACAGAAGTGACAGAAACAGCATTTATCAGATGATCAAGTCTCAGATGCAAAAGATAGGCGTAGAAAAAAAAAAAAAAAAAAAAAAAAAAAAAAAAAAAAAAAAAAAAAAAAAGTTGTCCAAAAATCAGAGAAAAGTGAGAAAGCACCAAGCTTTTGCCCAAGATACAGAAAAAAGAAAGGAAAATCAATGCAAATCAATGTTATTCCAAATATGATGTAGATAAAAATCTATTTTGAAAAATGCCTCTCAGGGAGAGAGACGGCACCATATAAAGATAGAAGTATTAGTAAAGATTCAATTACTCAAAGTGTCTCTGAAGACAGAGCATTTGAGAAACATCAATCAGATCCTATCTGTGAGGTCAACAGCTGATTCTCCAATAGTTCAGAGTTTTAGGGATTGTTGTCAGTGAGTTTGTAACCTTTGTTATTTTTAGATTTTATAAGTAATACTAATAAATAAAGATTGCTGTTAATGTTATATGAATACTTTAAAAAGGTTGTCTTAACTCCTTCAAATACTTCCTGTTGATAAGTTGATTATATAATGAGAATTCTCAGAATTTGTGATAAGAATTATTATCAGAGTATTGTAGTGTTTATAGCCAGCCAGTGTTCCACTATCTCTTTTGTGTGAAGCCACGTCTCTTCAGAATCTTGTCTTTATTTCCTAACTACTCATATGTTTTTAGATTTCTTTTAAATCCAAATTGCCGCTTTTGTAGTTTTCTTCATTTATTGTTTCTTCAGTTATTACAGAAGTACTTCAGCCAAAAATTCAAGAAGTCTACTGTGTTTGAAGAATTTCTATCCCAACAAAAGTTTCAGAAAGATCCAATTATTTAATAGTTTAATAGATCTTTAATCCTAAGGTTTCCTATTCATAATTGCTGTTTTTAAGAGTCTCATTTTAAGAATGTGCTAAGTGATATCCATCAATTAGAGTTCGGGCTCTGGCCAAGTCCTAGCTCTACTTGAATAGAGTGATTGACAATCAGCCCAGATGTTTTCTACATCAAAAAGTATTCAAGTCCTTTTAGCTTGGCAATTTGACCGTCTATGATAGCTGAGCCTGTTTTCAGAAGGAATTTAGAGAAACATGAATCCAGACATAGATTCTCCAATTCTCTGTTGTTGTAAAGTTCATCAGCTGTCGCAGACTCTGAGATGACAGTTCAGTGTTGTAATGTTTGACAATTGTATGATTTCAGATGTGTTATTGGTTATGTGTATTATCTAATTGATTTCTAATTGCTATCATTTTACATTTCCCTATGCAATTGCATAGAGACTAAAACAGAGTTGATCAATGTTTTATTTTCATATCAAAATCCATTCTTCACCTCCGAAATTTTGAGAAAATCCTCCAGTCTCTTCGGGGGCGTAGATTTGTTTGTGTTTTAGCAAGTACAAAAGTCCAAGTGAATCTCAGTGAAGAATGTGAAACTCCATCCAGTACAAGACAATGCTGACAAGAAGCGTGGGCAAGAAAACACTAACCATTCCATAAGCAAAAAAGAAGATGTAGAGATGTAGACTGCACAAAGATTCCAACCCTTGTGTTTTGCCCACAGAAGACTGTGGACTTTGAGTCTCTTCATGGGTGTGGGAATCAGTAGTGTTGTAGAACTGTTGTTAGATGATTGCTTGTTATATTTTAGTAGAGCTTTTAGTTCTCTTGTTCATTGTGCCATGCATTCTTTTGTGTATATAGCGAGTTGTCAGCCAAGCTGCCAAAGAAGTCTTCTTAGTGCAAACAGAAGGGGGAGATGTCAGAACTCAAGACATTCCTTTGAGAATCCAGAGTTTCCTGAGACCCTTACCAAGGGGCTCAGAGACCCTGGCACACAGCCCAGAACACCAGTAAGTTCGATTATGAACCACGGAATAACTTGTCACCTTTATAGAAAGAGATAAAAGCCACAATAGTGTAAATAGTGTAAGAATAAATAATTACAAAGTCTAAATGTAAATTTTAAAATTTTTAGTATAAGAGTTTCTGGTGACAAGATGGAAGGATTTGAGCGTGTCTAGCCTTTCTTCTTCTTCTCTACCTCCATCTTGTCTAGTGATGTTAGCACTTTTAGATTAGTCTAAAGTAGAAACTCACTGTCTAATATAGATGATAAGTATTAGAAAATAACTGTAAATATTGTACACGTAGTTTGTAGTATATAAAGATAACACCACCCTGGAGGAAGAGAGAGTGCCTCTAGCTGTCCTGCCAAACGGATCTCGGCTAAACAGAGAGAAAGAACTTTATAGATAAGATGCAATAAACAACCTTGAGACCGAAAAAATGAAGAGCCCTGACTTTTTCTTCAAGCACCGGGCTGAGAAAAGAAACTTTCGAACTTTAGTCGGGGTCACTCTGACCGGCTAAAAAGACAGCCCCCGGCAGGCATGGCTTTCAGCATAGGTATTATCAGGTACTTCTGTACACTGTTTAAGAAGGGGATGGGGAAACAAAAAATTTAAACCATTTTTTGAAGTCTGAATGTGTAGCAATCCAAGACATGCTTTTTAAATAAATAGCATAATTGTTTGAATTTCCTGCAAGGTGCTGAGTTTTTATGTTAATGTTTAATTGGGATGTCTCTCACTCAATGAAATAACAGCATCAGAATTCACAGTTACTTACATATTGAACAAAGCCGCTATGTTCTTGCTACTGGTGACAGCTACTGCAAGATGGAGGGGAATTAGTCTTTAACCTGATAAAAAATCTCTGTGGCATGGCAGTCCCATGCTGATGAAGACTGGAAACGTTACCTTTCCACAAGCAAGGCTTTATTCGTTTCTTGGAAATGCTCCCGAGATTTACATGGCTTTTACTATGAAGAAAAAGTATTTAGTGATGATTTGCAAAACATTGCCACAGTCTTAATGTCTGTGGCTAAACTCAAATATAGTGTAAGACCATGTTGAAAAAGGACCTCATGCTGCCCAAGAGGCCTGGGGTAGCCCCGTCCTTGAGAGGAATATTTCTCAGACTCTTAAGTCAGAAGACCACCCAGTCTTTTCCTTGCTGGGTGGGGAAAACAAACAAATTACCTTCTTTGATGGTTGGAAAAAGAAAGTGATTGATAATTACTGCCTGCAGCATTTTACCCCTAACTGTGGTATTCAGCCTGTGTTTTCTGGCTGAGTTTAGGCACTTGAGAAGAGAGTGCAGAAGAGCAGACTAAAAGCATTACATGAATACTACTCATGGGCTGCAAACTCAACCTTCACTTACTTCTTCACCCTCTTCCAAGGGCACTCCTGAGTTACTCTCTGTTGTGAGAGAGGACTTAGAGGAGCTTGTAAGACTGAAATGGAGGCATGTAAGTAATCTTGTATCTTGTCTCAAAGAGATCTTGGTGCTTCTTTCCTTGTAGCACTTTGCCCAGAATATCCTCCAGGTGGTGAAAGGATTAAAATATCATTCCAGCTGCAGTCTTGAACTGATATCTTTTAATGCCAGTTCTAGAGCAAAAAAGCAAAAGAGGGGTGAGAAAAAAGGGAATTTATTACTGGACTTTATTATAGTAATTATGAAAGATTAAATACTAGTGTGAAAATCATAAATAAGATTGAACAAACTATAGAGTTACATTTTGCAAATGAGTCTTGGAAATCAGAGTATTGTAGTATTTACATATGCAGTAAAAGCTGCATATTGTCTATGTCGCCAATTAATATTTAACAGCCTTTTCTTCTGGACTGAGGAAAAGCTGTCATTGTCACTACTTACTGCCTGTTCCCTACCCTGCACTGTGCTGCAGGTAAAGGCATATGCTATGTTAGGAGACATATTTGTATATCTCAGTGCAGACTTGAGTTTGTAAAGGGACATACCTAATAAAATGTCACTTTGTGTTGTCAGTGGAATCCTCACCTGTGAGTCATCCTCTGGTTTGAAAAGTTTTTGTAAGAAATACAGAACAGTTGGAATTAAATTGTCTTGGGTTATGTATTTATTCATGAGAGAGACAGAAAGACTCTACCTCTGAAAAAGCTTAAACCTACTATGACACCTTCCTATGCTGACGTTGCTTATTCTTGTCCTCACCTCAGGCAGTTCTGTATGCTTCTTGTGGCCTGATGAGACAGAGCTTTGTTACTTTTCCTCCCTTTTTATCTTCTTGCACAGGAGCAGCAGACTTCCCCTTGTAGGAGGAATAAGATATGATGTGAGTCACGACACTGCATCTCACTTGGTGTTTGGACATTTTACCCTTGCAAAACCTGAAACATTCTTTCCCTTTTTGGGAGGAGGTTGCTGCAGCCACAGGCTCCTGTCCTGGCTGGGCAGAGTGCCCCAGCCTCAGGTCCCCTTTCCCTCGGGGCTCTGTGTTGTCATGCACCATCCAGCTGCATCAGTGTTTTCAGAGGGAAATATAGGTCATGTACCCTTTTCTTACTGTTAGTATATTAAGTTCAGAAGAATGGGCTCTGACAATCCCACTAGCTGTACTGCAAGGAGATGATGAGGATACTGGAAAGAAAAGTGAAAAGAGGCAAAGACTTGTTTTCCAAAAAGTAAGCTGAGACAAAAAGATCATGCAAGTTTTATGGAGCTCAGCTGATGTGAGCTGGTGAGTGAGTGAGTGAGTGAGTGAGTGAGTGAGTGAGTGAGTGAGTGAGTGAGTGAGGAGGAGGCTGTGAGATGGTTTTCCTACCTAGCACACATCATACAGCACAGGTGGGTCTGGCTGACAAAGGGCAATAAATCTGATCCTTGGAAACTGCAGATAAGGCAACTTTGCCATGAAGAAATAGGGTGCAAGTTTTTAGCACTGAGGGTAATTAAACATGAGTTAGTTAATTGTAACATAGTGTGTGAAATGAGAACAGGTATATTTGCAAAGCCATTGAGCCATTTGAGGAGTAAGAAAGCCTGTATTTAGTGGGTGGTTGCTGCAGGGTCGAGGGTTGTGGCAGTCCTGCTGCTGCTGGACGTGGTATGCCCGAGTCAGCAGCTCCATCAGCCATGTCCTGCCTGCTGAAACAGCCTCAAACAACAGCAGTGGCAGCTCTGTATTAGAGGCAGTGATTATAATCAACTGTCGTGCTTGCACCTTTCAGCAGATAACGTGCAGTGCTCAGTGGGATTTGTTCCCTTCCATGTACATCAGGACAGGTATGTTTTGAGGTGTTTTTCCTTTCAGTTTTTTCTGTCATGCATAAAAGATGGACTGTGCTGGAGACAGTGACTGGATGTGTATATCACACCTTTGGTTAGGATGGTTTGGAGGCTTCTTAAGGTGGATGTCTCATGTGGGGAATTAAAGGCACAGGAGAGAACTTTGCTCAGGGTTAAGCTCCCTCAGACAGGAGTTTGATGTCCTTCACTTTCTTACGCTGATCATCTGGGTGGATCTCATTGCCTGTGTGGTGGGGTTTTAAACAAATGCTAGTGCAGGTGCAGCATTGGTGTCCTGAGATCAGTAATGTCTTCTTCATCTCATTTAAGCTTTTGGCTTTTGTGTGAGGATCCTATATCAAATTTAATGGCTTGTGATAGATGGGAAATCAGACAAGATAATCAAATGGTCCCTGTTGCCCTAAAGCTATGAAACCCTAAATACTGAAGAGTGAATTAGTAAGTGTGCATCCCAGCAGAACAGACTGGACAGGTCTGAAAAAGAACAGCAGTGCCACTGCTGTCAACTCCAATTGCTTTCTTACTAATCAGCTGTCTTAATAATAGCATGAGCATGGTCTGGGGAGGTCAGAGAGGCACTTTGAAGGAGGGAGATGTACATACTGTCGGAGAGGTCATTGATACATTTACAAGTTGAAAGGTCTACATTAGACATCTGCTCTTACATCTGCCTTCAGAGGCTGGTGCCCTCCAAAGAGTAGAAATAAAAGCTTTACATACCACAACTTGTGACCATCCCTGCTGGGTTAGAAACCAGATCTGCATAGAAAAAAAGCTGTAAGAATTTATTCTACTTGTCTTTATCTCTTTTCAGATATTCAGATTTTCATTTGTTGTATAGTATTGCCATTGGTGTGAGGACAGGGAGAAAAAATTATTTTAAATGTCCAACTCATTAAGTCACAATGGTCCTGAGCTCTCACTTGATTTTAGTCTGATTCTTAGTAAAAAATCTAGTTCTTCCCAGTGACATTGTTGAGGAAAGTCAAATATATGATTGGATACAGTCCAGAGGTGAATAAAATGAATAGTGTTCCCCAAAGTGTTACTTTTTGAGAAAGACCATCATCATGAATTATGTGAATCCTGTGGGATGGCAACACTGGTGCCATTGTGTTATATTTCTAATCATTATTTACCAATTTTTTATTGAATTTTTTTTGGTGGCAGATTATTTATCAGAAATACTGATTGATAAGTAGGTGGTTATGGTAGTCACAGCATAACTTGAACTATTACTTTATTTCTGAACCCAGTCTCCATTGAAGTATACTTCATATTTCCTGTTTATTCAAGCAGTCACAATCTTATAAACTGAATGTGTACTTGGTAAAAGCTGAAATAAAGGATCTCTCATATTATTTCAAAGTACAAATGTACTTTATGTAGAGCAGTTCCAGGTACTTTTGATCACTAAAGCATGTTGCCTCATGAATTTACAACCAGATCCTGCTGATGTCCATGAAACCAGGGATAATCAGTGTTTCAAGCAGTAAGCCTGTTCTTCTGGCACTGCTAAAAAGTTAGATCAATTTGAATCCAAACTCAATCAGAGCTCTCTTTGAGTCAATTCATCCAAAGTGAAGTTATCAAAACCAAAATGCTTTACACTGGGGATAAATAGAATTTGATTGTAGAGCAGATGGACTTTAAAGCAAACTTCCCCCCTCCCTTTTGTCCACCTCCTTCAGAAACAATCCCCTACCTACACTGTTCTTTCCCACCCACATATTGCTTTTTATTCCACTAAACTGCAGTGATTAAAATTTCTGCAATGTAAGGCATATTTTGCTTTCACAGAGTAATTTGTTTGGTACCTTACAGAAACATGATCATATTTTCTGTTTCAGGGTTTGCAGGCTGATCTCTTTCTTTGCCTTCCTGTGTGAAAATGTGGTGTGTGAAGGAAGGGCTGTCCAGGCTGGTGGGTGGCAGAGGAGCTGAGGCATGTCAGGGTCTCCAGCCCTGAGCTGGCTGTGCTGGTGGCAGGGTAGTCATATTAATATTAGTTTGGTGTGGTGGGATGACAGCAGGAGGGTACAAAAGCTGAAAAAAGGTGTTCCATTGCGTGAGGCAGGAACATGGATCCTGTAATTATGCTCATTTAGCTCTGTTCCATCTTCCCTTGGGCAACAGAAAGGGAAGTCATGCTAAAGTGTATCTACTGTTAGCTTTGTTGGGATTGTCCCAAATTAGAGAGGGAGACAAAGTTACTGATGAAAGAACAGAATCACCTCTTTTTTGTTGTTGTTTGTGTCCTCACTAGAATGTTAGCACTTCTTATGATGACCACAGTTCTTTTTCTCAGTTTGATTTAGGGCATGCAAAAGTGTTTACTGCTTTCAGGCCTTTTAATTTATTTTAAAAATACTGGAG
Organism: Haemorhous mexicanus; assembly: GCF_027477595.1. Lineage (NCBI taxonomy): Eukaryota > Metazoa > Chordata > Aves > Passeriformes > Fringillidae > Haemorhous > Haemorhous mexicanus. The sequence continues at coordinate 17,761,216 of NC_082341.1, read as the reverse complement.
GGAGAGGAAGGAAGCAAAAACTAAACTTGGAAAACAGAAAATATAACCTGTTTAACATGATCTAAGTCCAGGTGTGAGTTGTGAACTTGAACAAAATGTTTTTTGGAGTGCACAAAAATTGATGTGTTACTTGGAGATGAGCACCTGACAGCTTGGCAATGCCAAGTGACAGGTGATTATAGCCACTTCCCAGAGCTGTATTTGAAATGGAATTGGAAAGATGAATATATCTTCTGCCTGAATATTTAATGTTCAACTTCTTAGTCACTCTTTTGTATAATTGTTTTAGTGATTAAGCCTGGCTCTTGGCACCACTGTTAGGCCTCAACATTTCTGAAGAGCTGAAACCTGTAGGTCTAACAAGACACAATGAAATTCTGTTGTGGAGATGAGCAGAAAAATTCATACTCAACTTACTTTTTGCTTCTGCTGAGTGTTACCATTTTACTCCTTGGGCTAATTTTTCCTCACAAGTATGAGACTTCTTAACTAAACTGGAATGTACAGTGTATAAATACTGAAACCCTCCACAGCTTTTAACAGGGAAGGTAATTTCATGCTAAGTAATCCCAGATTGTCATTGTACTTTTTAAAATCAAGTTCAGATGTTTTCTTTTAATTTAAGCACTGAATATTTTAACCACTATGCTTGCATTAAAAATAGAACCTACTTCATTGAGATCTCTTAGTAAGTGGATGAGACCAAATGATCATAAAGCCCCCCTCCATATCTTAATAATCTAGAATTCTTTAGGTTGTACAATACCTAATCAATAAAAAATTAATTTAAAATTAGGCCTCTTTGCCTCCAGATGTATTTACATGGATTCATATTGATAGACCTCAGATTTTTTTTTCATTTTGCCTGTACAAGCTAGTGGCTGTTATTGTATCTTTTTTGATAATATGCTATCTGGACACAGTCCTCTTCTTTCAGAATTGAGTCTATTTTAATTTTAAGCATTGAGAGACAACCACCCAGCCTGGCAGTGAAGATGCTGAGGATGAATGAGAACGGAGATGTGTTCAAATGAGCTGCAGTCCTGAAGCTGCTCTCTGTTGTCCAAGGAGGAAATCAGAACTTCATCACAGTCAGTGCTCTTTCTCTGGATTAACTTCCTTTCTCCATTTCAAATCTGATTGTTTGGTAGTGAATAGCCACCCATGACTCCCCAGAGTACAGAGAGGAGGTTTTCTGACATGCTGGAGCATCCTTGTGATGCTCCCCTCCTTCAGGGCAGTCCCAAGCCATCTCTGGCCATATAAAGGCTTGGAAAGGTGCTGCAGTGTGACCCACTTGAGTGCTTATAATTCCTCTCTGCCTCACCACTCCAAGTCTAATATTTTTTTCTGGACAACAGGTTAAAAAGTGTCAGGCTGGTTCCTGTGGAGAGCATTCATGACATTTTTCACAGTGGCTACAGGATTTCACATGGACCTTGAGACAAGTCTTTAATCATGGAACACTTCTTATGATTTAACTATTAATAATTATCTTCCCAGATTTTCAGTTCTGAATAATTTCTAGAGCCATGGAGTCATTGTTTTATATTATAAACTTGACTAATTGAGTGCAGCCAGTATTTGTTAATTGTTCCTCTTTACGCACATGCTAAATCCAGAAGTGTTGAAGTCGCTCTGGGACATTAATTTTAAACACAATTAAAACATCATAACCTGTTGGCCATTATTCTCTGTGCATTGTTTTGATATTGATGGACCCAGATCTGAGCACAGTAATTAAAAGGAAACACTGTTATTGTTGATCCCGCAGATAAACAAACGCTGATTGCGTGCTGTGAACTGGTTAATCAAGTTTATTTAACTTGTTTTTAGTGATTCATCCCAGTGACTGTACTGGGGTGCTCTTTATTTGAGCCTAATAATATAATGGTTCTGGCTGTCTCCATCTGCTAAAGGAGTTTCACTAATTCTCTAAACAGACTCTGGTAACATTGTAAGGAATGGCATTGTTAGATACACAAATTAAATCCAGCTCGAGACCAAGGAATTTTCCCTTTAAATGAGACATGCTTTGAGACCTTGTTGTTCCAACTGCTCCCTGGCCTGAGCAGCAGCAGAGGTGATTATGTTTCCTGAGTGATGATTACGGTTTATTGGCAAGCTCTTTGTTTTGGTTTGATTTTGATGATACCAAAGTGTGCCATCTTTAGTCTCTTCCTTTGCCCATGCTCTTTAATCCTGTTTGAGAAACTACTTTGTGCAGCTGCAGAAGTTCTCCTAAGGTGACACCCAGTTTTCACGTCACAGGTCCACAAACAAAAAACCAATCTCTCTTAGGCCACCTCTACATTTTGGGTGTCTGGTTTGCTCAGGCCCCTTAGCAGCACTATCAATACCATTTACTGTCAGTCTCAGCAGTGGGAGCATCTTGCTGTGGCCATGAAAGCAGCAGTTCCAGACCAGTTTGGCACTGTGCCGAGGGGCACCCGGCTGCTCACTGGGACAGGGAAAGTCGAGAGATCAACTCTGTCTCGTGCTCTTGGCTATGGAAACTAAAGGTGCTGGCTAAAAGCAGATAGTTACATTTTAATGATTATTATTGCTGTTGTTGCTGTTGTTGTTGTCATCATTATTTCAGTCTCAGACTAATTTTCTAGATATTTTTCCCCGTAATAGACGGAGGGAAAGCTTTTTAAGGAGCTAGAGCGCACTGATTCTGTTCTTATTAAGGTTCTTGGTACAAACACTACTGACCTCCAGAGCTAACCCTGGTTTTGTACAAGGCTGAAAAAGTTCCTTCCTTTAAGGCATTTAATGCTAGTATGTTTTGTACTTTCTTTTGTGGTATTTTAGGACAAGGGCTTTTTAAATGCCCTTAGTTTCTGAACTCTCAGTTTCTGGGCCCTGTGTACAGATACTGTCTTGGTACAGCTTTCATGGTGCTGCTTCAGGCAACCACACTGGCTTTCTTTTTCCATCAGAGGCTTCTGAGTTACTTTACATTTCTTGAAGTTGGTGGTGTTCAGTGGTCACTATTCCTGCAAGAAACCTCTCATGCTTCCACCTGGCTGTGAATGTAAATTGCGAGAGGCTCATTGCAATTGTCCAGACTTTGGAAAACCTTGGTGTTAAAGGTACGTTCCTTCATATCACAAAAGAAACATCAGATAAGTGGGGTGGCTGGCCATCACTTCTCCTCCTAAAATAGTCCACAATCAGAATGAGCAGGAGGAATCCAGGGCCAGTAAAAACACTATTCTAAATAAAATCACACTGTTTTCTTTATAATTGCAGGGCAACTATAGGAGTATTCAGCTGGGAACACTGTACTGCAGACCTTAAATAGCAGTGCTAATGTTCAAATTGTATTTTCATCTTTTCTATGTTTTCCATGTCAGATTTCTGGGACTTTTGCCAGGTTCTAAGACCATATAGAATTAGTTGTCAAAAAGGAAAATAAATATTTCTGAAGTGCTAGAGAATATGTGTGTCTGATCTAATGAACAATAGTTTTGTTCATTTATCAATTGTTCATTGTAATTTACTCAAAAGCTTTTTTTTTTTGATTGGAAGTGAGAGGATAGGAGCATTAGGAGAGTGATCCTCCTAGAGCTTCTGTACTGAATTTATATATACACAAAAGATTTCTATGCTTAATAATCTAAGTAGACAGGATGACATTTCTGCCAGATCAAGATGTAGACGGAAATGTAGGGGAATTTTCCTAGCCTGTCTGGACTGGGTAGTTGAGAGATCATTGCAAACAATTTGGCTGATGCTATATTGAAGTCGGAGTTGAAGAAGACTTGGAGGACCATATTATATTAGGTCTGTTTAAAAAGACACGCAAGATACTGCTACCTGGTGTTAGAGTATGAATTTAAATGAGAAATTGCCTATTTCTATTAATATCTCAGTTTTTGTTCTTAATCTACTTCAGTTGTCTGTGGATTAACTTTCTGGTCTTGATGCTGTAACTCAACACTAAGTTTGTTCCACCATCTCTGGCTCAGCGTTATGATTTGGATAGACTAAATCAGTCTGATATTCTCTGCTAAATCAACACATGTGGCATCTGCTGGAATCTGTGGGATTTGATTTCATCCTTCTGAGCCTTGCCTTGCAGCCTGGTAGATCTATTGATTTTCATGCAGACTGATGGCCTCTGATCTGCCAAAAGAGAATTAGTTACATGTTTCTATATGTTTTGCTACCGAGGCTTCGAAATCCCTCTTAACCCAAGTCCCTGTTTACATATTGCTACCATTCATTTTTATTGGCTTCGCTAAAGTTGAATTCCTGTATCTTGATTTTTCCCCAATTCATTCTCTGAGCGGCATGAAAGAATCCAACTGAAAACAAAACCTCAAAGAGTTTATATAATGAATTACTTTTAAACTAGACGCTAAAAAAGACAGAGGAGCATTTATCAGGAATGTTTGTGGGCTTGGTGGTTATGAGCTTAAAAAAAAAAAATACCGTGTGGAAAGGCTTTTGTCCCATGACAGAGATTTAAAAGGCTGCGGGTTCGGATTCCAGCGGAGGCTCAGGCCTGTAATCGCGTTTGAAATGTTGCCTTTCACACGGCCGCCCGGCTGCCGCGGGGCGCGGGCCGGCTAGGGGCGGCGGCGGGGCCGTCACCTGTTGGGGCCGGGCTCGGGGCGCCCCCGGGGCCGCGTCCGCCCGGGGCTGCGCGGGGGCTCCGCGCCGCCAGCGCTGCGCTTCCTTCCTCCGCCCCAGCCCGGCGCTGACGGTGCGGGCGCTGCGGCTCCAAGTTGGAGAGGGGAGCTTGTGCGGTAGGCAGGGACAATGGAGGAAAATGAAAGCCAGAAACTTGAGCTGTGCCTGGCTTGCCCAACAGACAGCAGGCAGACGAGGGGTAAGTAAGCGGCGGTATAAGGCAAAGATGGAGTTATGTTTAAGCATGTCCCTCGTTGCTTCTTTATATAACTGGAGGCAGAATGCATGAAATTTTTTCTTTTTCTTGTACTAATGGCTCTGTTGTGCACATTTCCCTAACACTGACACTTTGTGAGTTAACTTTCTCTTTGGAGAGACTTCTGTGTGCCCTGCGAAGCCGGGAGCACGCTGCATGGTTGTCAGGGATGCGGGATCCTGCCGGTGCGGAGGCTGAGGTGGGGAAAGCGTGTCCCCTTCCCTTTAAATGCTCTGCCAGCCTCAGCTATGGCAGAGAAATAGCACTTCCTTCGTAAAAGTGGGCTTGAGCTCATCTTTACCTCGGGGTGTCTGTTAAAAGAGGGAGATCCACGGCAGATTGTGACAGGGTTAGTTTACTTTGAGTGAAACCACTGGGGTTTGTTTTGGAGCAAAGCCAGGACTGTCTTAGCGGGGTTTCTACGGCGGCTCCGCCGCTGTGCATTCACACATTGACTGCTGCGCTATCTATTTCCTAAAAAGTGAACGAAAACTATTTCCTGGAGAATTCTACATGGGCCATTCCACGTCGAACATAACATTCAGGTAGCCTGACAAACACCTAATCTAATCTATATCTATTATATTGTTTGTGGGACACCTGTGAACATTCCCATTTCCTGCATGTTGTATTCCTCAACGACACTTCAGGAAAAGTTGTGTTACTGTGCCTCTGTGAAACAAATAGTTCACGTGGGTTTAAAAAAAATCACACAAGTTTATAAGCATGGAATGCCAAAAAATAGTGTTTTAGCAATTTTGGAGGAAAATAAATGCTCTTCCTTTTTTTCTTTCTTTCTTTTTTTTTTTAATTGCGTGTTCATCAATTGATGCTCTTTTGAATTATTTTTTAAGTAAAGTTACTGAGCATTGTGAGTAAGAGTAACCTTTGTCTGTGTATATTTATGTTTAGTGGGACGGAAATCTTCACTTAAAGAATGTGTCTGACTAGGAAAAAAAACTGCCTTCAGTAACACATTTCTTCTGTAGGGGTTGTATGAAACTGCCTCAGATACATGTGGAGCTAGGAAAACAGAGGGCTGACCAGACTCATTCTATGGTTCCCAAAAATGTTGAGTGCTGAAAGCTCCTAACCAAATGTAGTAGTTTTGGCCCGTATCCAAAATTTACATTGGAAAGGGAGCTAATTGTAAAGACAGTGAAGTAAATTAGAACAATTCCAAATAATATCACATTTACTGCTAACATAAATGTAACAGAGGTTGGTTTGACTCATGCTGTTAAATCCTTTTTTTTTTTTTTTTAATGTTAGTATTGAATGGGGTTCACTTCAAGGCTCAGTTTCACAGTATCAGTATGAGTCAGGTCCACACTTGTTCATTTCTGAAATTATTCTGAAAATGTTCTTTTCTTATGTCACCTGGCTTGCAAAACAGGACTATTAAAATCTTCATAGCATTTAAAGTAATGAAGCAAAGTGACTTTCCTGACCTTTGTAGACTTCATGGAGGGTGTGACTTAGAAGAATTACATACCAGGACATATCAAAGGACTTTTTTATTTTTCTATTCTTTTTCTCCTAGCTCACAGCCATTAATCTGTCATGATATTCTTGCTGCTAATCCTAGTCATACTCCCTCTACACTGCAGACCTGGGCCTTTACTGGAGTAATGGGTGATGTTGGTGATGTTAAGAAATCCTGAAACTTATTTTCAGATCAGAGAAGCAAATCAAGTGTAAGAGTTACTCATGCCTTTGGATAACCAAATTCCTCCTGTCAATCAGCAAGTCTTGCTTTTAGTTGCCCTCTAGACTTGCTGCTTTATTGAACAGAAAGACCTTTAACTTTTAGCTTCTGAAAATGAGGGAGGGAGAGAGGGAGACAAGCTTATCTCACACCTCCGTGTTCTCTATTGCCTTCTCTTTGCTCCTTTCCCTGGGAGGGTACTTGCATAATTTATCTTTTTCCTACTCTTAGCACTCATCTGGGAACCATCACATGATGTTTCACACATTTCACAGTTATCTGTAGAGATTGATTTGCTAGGCCTATTATCTTCACTTGGAAGATATGGAAGGTTTACCCACTATGTTATTGAGCACTCCAAAATCCAGAAAATCTCTCTGTTTTTCCTCCCTTATAGCACTGTGGCAAACACAGCATCTGTACAACTTATGTGTCTCGAGATCCACAGGGGAGTTTCAACAGCCCAGTGCTCAGCCCTAGGCAATTGCCAATGAAGTCACTTATCCCTGTCCAGAAAGTGGTCCAAAACTTTTTTTTTTCAGCAGTTAGTAGAGAAAAGACCCATACTGAAACACAATAGATTTTGGTTTGCAAAGAAAGTAATTTGCTGCTATGTGCTGTAATGATGCAGGATCAGGATCTCGCTGGATGCCCGAGTCAGCTTTCTGGCAAGAGGAGGAATTAGTTTGCATAGTTTACATTCCTTTCTTTTCACTGGTATTTATGCAGTATTTTCCAAATATATGAACGAAAAATAAGAGAATTTGTTGATCTTTCTAATACAGTATAAGAAAAGTATGTTATTTTTGATTCCTTTTCAAGGTTTCACCTAATAACAAACAGTGGTAAAACGCTTTACTTGATACGTCTCTTTATGTGCCAAATAATTAGCTCTTTCTTAAACTATTGAAATTACCAAAGTGCAGAATAGGGAAAGACTTTGCATGAGAGAGATTTAGGACCCAAAATACACACTCATGAGTTCTGGGTTGTGCTTGTCAGCACACGTTTACCTGCCTTCTTGAGGAAGCACCTGCCATCACTTCAGTGATTGAAACTGCTGCTGTGACCGTACTTTGAGGGCTTATACCAAATTGCTGCACTCAGTCACCTGAGCTCATGCTGACTCCCTCCAGCTCCAAGAAAATCCCCTATTTTATGTCTGTGCCTTTTTTCCAGCAGCCTGAGGGTTATAAACTCAAGGCTCTTGGCACAACAAATTAAAGATGGTAAATTCCATCCAGCCCCAACCCACCTAGTTTCCCTCCCATGTAAAATCCATCAGAATGACTGTGCAGCTTTCAGAAACTGTTTTCACTGAGTATATCTGGAGTAGCCACACTGGCTTCTTGCAAGCAAAACTTTCCTGTTTGCTGTTTTTCTCAAACAAGCTCAGTGTACCTGGTGGCTCATGACTTTTCAACAAGCAGAGAGGATGGATGTTTCTTAATTGAGTTGTGCTTGAAAAAGTTGAGTGCATGCTTGCTTGTACATGAAAGTGAGGCTGCTGCTCTGGAGGTTTAACCAGGATTGTGCTGCTAAGAAGGTCTTAGAAGGTGCTGTGAAGACCATAGATGACACTTTGAATCTGTGTGAGAGTAAGATTTCCCTGTGAACCAAACCTGCTCACAAAGTTGTGTCCAGATCTGTGCTCGTCAAACCATGGTGTCACCTGCAGTCTGGACCCCTGTGCCTGCATCTGCTTCCAGGATTGGTTTCCAGGAATGCAAACAAGAGGTCATTGTGGAACATCTTGGAGCCCTTGAACAGTATAGGGAGTTTACAGAAATAAGCAAAGTATTTGAGGACTGTCCAGGGCCAAGTTCTGTTATGGAACCCAAGGAAATTGATTCCCTATGTGAGTTGGTGGGACATCCAGCAGCAGCTCCACCGTTGAAGGATTTGCTTTGTTACTGGGGCTTGAGGTTCCATGGGATGTGGCAGGCAACTGACGATGCACACCAGAAAGCTGAGAAATCCTCAGCATAAAATCCTGAGGCAAGTGGTGTGTCTACCACACACAGTATCAGAATGAGTGACTGAACCATAAAAAAAAGTGAGTAGGTGCCTGTTTCCATGCAGTGGTACTGTATAATGGCAGCATGTGGGCAAAAGGGGCTCTGAGGCAACAAGTGTCAGACAGAGAGAAATAAAGATTTATACAAAACAGGTAGAAGAAGGAGCTCCCTGCTTCTGGGGAGGTGCTGGGAAGGGTTAACACTCAGGGGCGTCTGAGTTTGAGTCTGTCTGGTAAAGATGAGGAAGGCCACATCAGACTTGGAGAGGCCTTTTCAGTACTTCAGGTTTTTGTTAGTTTTTGGGGTTTTTTTTCCTTTGCTGACAAAGGAGTGAGGGATTTTTTCAAAGGTATTAGGTAACAAGGCTCCAGTCTACAATTTTTTGAGCACCAGAGGGTTCATGTTACAGAGTTACCTGAAGATAAGCCAGCACTTACATACCCACAGTGTCTGCCTATCTCTTTACAAATGTTGTCGTGGTCTTTGGTCTTAAAATAGATTTTAAAGTAGTAAAATTTATCTGAGGGTTTTTTCCCCCTTTTTTAGATCACACAGAACTTACTTTTGTTCTATTTCTTAAAAAATGGTTTATGGAAAAATGATGTAGCATTTTCCAGCCTGCTGTCCTGAGACATATAAAATCTGAGGGAGATCCATGAAATTTAAAACCAGACCACAGTCAAAAATCAGGAAAAAGAGACTCCCAAACCCTCTTATTATTTCCTAGGTGTTTCAGAACATGTTGAAAACACACTGAAAAAAAAGATTAAGGATTACAAATCTGCTCTGTCAAAGGAATTTTTATCAGTCTGTACCCTTAAGTATACTAGTTATGGGGCCATTAAGTGTACTGGACCCTATTGAAGAAATCTGTTTCTTCTTGTAGAAAGCATCCTGTAGATCTTAAAGGTCAGGCAATAAGGGCCTTGTCAGATCTTCTTTTCAAGTCATGTAGGTAAAGTTGATATAAAAGGAACATCTACTTTAATGGTACTCACTTTTCTGTGAGGCAATACTGCAATTGTGTGATAAAAGTAGATAAGTATGTGCATAGCTTATATAAGGGATTATTTCTGGGCCACTTACTATGATATGTATATGCCTAATGATGCAGAACATGCCATTGCATGCTGCCAGACTTTATAAAGTACCTGCCTTTCATATCAATCTTTTTTTCCTGTTTTGCTACTAATGTGAATGTTGGTATTAAGTTTTTATAATACAAACTATGTTTGGTTTTGGTTTTTGTTTCTTTGCAGACCAGGCAAAACCCAGTTTGCATGTAACATCACTCGACGATGCGGAATGTCTCCGATCTAAAGAGCTGCTTTCGACCCCGAGCAGTCACACCTCTTCCAGCTCAAAGTCCACCCGCAACATCCCTCGAAGACACACAGTAGGTGGCCCTCGCAGTTCCAAAGAAATACTGGGAATGCAAACCTCAGAAATGGACAGGAAGAGAGAGGCTTTTCTTGAGCATCTGAAACAGAAATATCCCCACCATGCCACAGCAATAATGGGACACCAAGAGAGATTAAGAGATCAGGTAAGGAAGTCAGATTTCTATCATGTGTGTTTAGCGGTCCTTAAAACTCCTACAAAACTCAGTGTTGCCTCATTACAAAAGGTGAGAATGTAACAAAGCATGAAACAAATTTTTGGATGTGGCCTGCGATTCAGATGTTGCCTTGAAATTCAAAGAAACAAAATAAATCTGTTCGGTATTACCTTGGAATTGTTTGTTGAAATTGACATTTCTGAAGAGCTTTTCCCTTTTTTTAGAGCATACACAGAGAAAAGAGTGAAGGTGAGACTCTTGATCTTAGTATATGAGTCTCAATCTACTTTTCACAGCTGAAGGGAAAATATGGAACAGCTGCTGACTTCTGTTACACTTTGAGTATTGGCAGCACTGCCTGGGAGAAAAGAAAATACCTGCAGAGTGTGTCTGTATGCTTTAGCTGGCTCTGTTACCCTTTCAATTGGTTTCTTTTCTATTTTTAAATTTTGTAATGCAAACAGAACAGACTTACTCATAACTGTCTGCCTCCTCTAGGGAGCTTTGACACCCACATTTGTCTGTCAGCAGCATACCTGAGGGTGGTGTGCCTCTGCCTGCAGCTGCTTCCCAGCAGCCAGCAGTAGATGCTGCTGGGAAGAAGTAGATGCTAGGGTCAGAGGGGAGGTGACATGCTGATGTATCTCTCTGAGCAGGTGGAGGCTGCTGGCATGCCGACCTTCTGAATTCGGGGACTGCCATGCAAGGATCTCTTTCTAACTCTGGGCTCTGGTTTTGGGTACAATAATGGAGTTTAATCTGTTCGGGCAATCTATCATCTATTCCATAATTAATTTTTTTTTCAGTCAAGCATCAGAATTTGGAGTTTGGTCTAAAAAATCTTGTGCTCAATATTCTCAGTTTAACAAATGATTGACAGCAAGCCTTTTTGTAGAAGCTCGTTTCCCTTAGTGTTTTATAGGTGTTTCAGCACTAACAGCAAATTAAGTGTAAATAAGGAATAAAAATGAGTTGGAAAAATATTGTACTCTGTTATGGAAGCTCTTAGTGAATTCCATGCTTCTTTGAAGCTTGCATACTTGTGAGGCTTTGAAGATCAGACTGTTACAGGTTTGGAAAGATTGTAATTTGTTAACTCACCCCTAGAACTTCTCTTTTACAGGGTCTCTAGAGATCCCAGATGCTATCCCTGTTAGAATCCATCTGTATCCAGCTAAAATTGCTGCAAGACTCCAGCTCTAATGAGGATGATCTATTCCTCATTTTTAAACAGTTTTACTCCTTTCTTTTTTAAGTCTTGACTTTTTTTCTTCCCCACTTATCTCTTCCATGAACTTTTGTGACTGTGTGGAATGTGCTGGGTGGTGGATAAAGATAGCATACAAATTAAATAAAGGGGGTGGGAGGGGGGCGAAATCCAGAGATTAGATCTTTTGGAGTCATGTAAATATTTAGTTCCAGTGTTGCAGACTCTGCAAACCTAGTTTGAACAGCCTACAGCATTACACCCTACACATTTTGTAATTTGAGCCTTTTCTGAAGGCAGTAAATTACAGAAGGAATGCAGTAACTGCTCTTGATATTTGTTTAAAATGTGTCTTCCTTGCTAATTTATTGAGAGCAAAATTCATTCTCCTGCTCCTATTTTTTGGTGATTAGACATACGTATTATATGTGTTGTATGTTGTGAATTTTTAACAATTTTAATTTTTAAAACAAAATAACTTAAAAACTACTGTTAGAGCATCAAAATATATTTCTTGGAAGTGGGAAATACTGAAGACTCCAGCCATTCAGCCTTACCTCAAAAAGTATAAACTGAACTAAAACCACATGAAAACATGCAGTAATAAATAATAGAAGTTGATTGTAAGAAAGTTGTTTAGTTGGCATGTGTTGTATCAACTGTCTGGCTCATCAGATGCAGTAAGATTCTGATGATCATAGCATTAGTGTTCAGAGGGGGATTTTCTTACCAATTGTGTCTCTGTGTGCACACCCACATATCAGTATTTGGTGTGTGTGTGTTTGTGTGTGTTTATATGTAACTGTATATGGATACACATAGGTTTGTGTGCATAAATATATATATGTACACACAGCTGTGTGTGCATGTATGTGTACATATAATGTGTGATTTCTTAGCCACTCCATGAATAAGACTATAGTATAATTTTGCCTTGAAGGTTGTATATGTATGTTTAGCATCCATGCTTCCTTTTTTCCACCCTTATATATATGAGTGTGTAGCAGTTGTATAGAAGACAAACTACATGCACATGTAGTAGGTATGCACATGCAACATATACATGTATTACGAACAAAATCTGTAAGATGTATGGGAAGACATGATTTAGAAGGTCATATTTTAAATTAAAATGTCAGAATTTATTTTCCAGGTTCATTTCCAGGTTCCTTTTCTCCCTTCTTACTTCTTCAGCTGCTTCAGTATCTGGAAAATGGCAACATTGTCCATGGTGGGAATTTCCCCACTGTAGGACACCTAACAAGGATAGTGGTTAATGCAACACTGTTTTCTAATCTCTCTGTCAAATGGTGCAGCTGAAACATAAAATACCCCACTATTTACAGTCTGGTGTATATATATATATTTATGTAAAATTTCTCCTCCAGGTTGCTTTAAACCATGTCAGCTCCACAACCAGTAGAAAATCGAGATTGGTAATTGTCTGGTTTCTTCTTTGTGGGCATTCTTCTCTTGGCCATTTTAGCCGTCATTATCTGAGTATGGCAAACTGACTCCTTGTTTGCAGTAAATAAACATCAGGGAAAAAAAAATTATATCTGCTGTCACATCCTACTGTATCACTTCCACCAGCAAGGGCAGCTGAATGTTGTCTGCATCTTCCACTATGTGCTAATGGTTTCCTCCAGGCTTCATTTATTCAGATAAATACCTCCCTGGATGTGCCTCCTGAGGACCCAATTCTGCTCCTGATAATCTGCCACAAATCAGAAGTACAATCATGGCCAGGTAAAATGCCAGCAGGGATTACTGCTGGTTAGCTAATGTGATGACCTGAAACCTCCCAGCTGTGCACACAGACCATTGCTCCTCCGAAGGTTTGTTGCTTTGTTTGTGATATCCTGTTCTGGAAAGGAAAGCTCACAGAGGCAGGGGCCATCTTTATTTGCACAAGGGGCTTGAGATATTGCAGCAAGGCAAATAGCCTGCAGCTAAGCTGGTCTCTGGTAAACTGGAGCACGGTTTTGCAGCAGCCTGGGGGGAGCACACATGCCTTGTGTGCCCCAGCACAGGAGAATGCAGCATGCCATGGCCACATCTCTGTGACCCAAAGCCCAGCAGCTTGCCCTCACACTGCAGCTTTTCCCTCTTCTAAGATAAGTCCACAGCTGGGCACCAGAGCTCCCTCCACCTGGAAGCCTGTAAAGCCAAGGAACAGTTTTTTGGGTTTTTTTCGGTAATGCAAGTTTCTGCAGGAGCTTTAAATACATTCTGCCAAGGCTGTCTCACCTGTGGTAATGAAAGGAAGGTGCTAATGTAATCCCCAAGGAAGTTAGAAAAAAAAAATAAAAGCAAGAAAGAAACAGTCTGTGATGTCTTCAGTTTCAGACAGTGTGAATCATCTGCTGTGGAGCTCATGGAAGGACATGGTCACCTGCATAGGTGAGGTTGACTCCAGTCAGCAGAGAAGGAGAGCAAGAACAAGTGTAAAAGCTAGGTCTGTAGCTGCAAACACGAAAAGGAGTTAGCAATTAAGAGGTTAAAATGCTAACCTGGCAATGGGAGGGGGTAATCCCTACTGTGAACCTGTTTTACAAGTCACCTTTAAAAAAAACCTTTCTGAGGGGCAGAGAACAAAAATGAATGTGTAGAAGTTTTTCTGAGCAGGAGCTTGTGAGCCTGGGGTCAGAAAACGAGCTGGAAGAAGTTTGCCACAGCTTTCTTCAGTTTTTGTTTGACTAGGAAATAGGCTGGAAGGTGTGGAAGGGTCAGGAGCAGCTCTAGTGCTTCAGGCAGTGCTCTGTGAAGAAGAAATTTTCTTGGCAAACGAAATTAGATTTCAATCAATTAAAAACAAAACTCAAATCCTTCCAGTGCCTTTGCAGGGCTGATTGCCTAGAAAATGGTGGTTTAGGGTTTTTTGTTATGTTCATTTAGATCTGAACATGACAGGTAACTCTGGCATCTGGGCAGGTGTGGCTAAGGTTACCATGGAGATCCATGATGTCATGCTTGATAGAGCATGTCAAGACAGCTAATCTAACATGTAGATGTTCAAAAAGTCCCATAGGCCAGGACTAAGCTTTATGCAAATAACAAAGTTACTCTGCAAAGGGGCGAAAGAAAACACGGCTGAGATATGGCGTGCGTTCTACCTGGCAGCTTGAAAGGATTATTACTGATTTCATCATAAATTAAAACTTTTGGAACTAAAAGAAGAGGATTTCAGACCGTCTCTGGCCTCACCTGTGGGATCTCACATTTCGGTAAATAAGCCTCTTTCTGTTTCTGCCCTCGCTGTGAAAAAATGCTTTTGAAATCCTGGAGTTTGCTTCACCATGTTCCTGCTGGCAGCAGGGCTGAGTCAATAAAGCAAGTTTTCTGGCAAGGCATGTTCCCTTTTCTCTTTCAAAAATGAGTTCTTTATTGAATGAACTAAGAATTCGGAATTATTTGAAAGGCATTGTAATGTATCATGTTGATTATATGAATCATGCTGCAAAAATTTCCTAGGTAGTGTTTTGGAGGAGAAACTAAGAATGGAGACACTGTATTTATTTGTAGATTATTGCCAGATGTCTCTCCTTTAACTGTTAAAATAGAACCTTAAAATTATATCAGCATTTATTCCAGGATTTGATATCTGTTAAAATACCAAAGCTTTTTGGTTTTTTACATGAATCACAGTATCCATTGGTTAAACTGACTTTGACTGTATGTTTTGATATCATAGGTAACATTTGAGCGCTTCTTAATAGATTTTTTCCTTGGGTAAAAGTACTTTAGTAGAGGATAAACATATTTGGAGGTGAAAGTCGAGCAACAGAAAGGCTATTGGGACTTTGGGATTTGAGGTATAAACAAAAGGGGATACTTTCAGTCCCTCTGGAGGGACAGTAAACACCCTGTGTTCTTAGTTGCAACCACTTTCATGCTCACATCAGCCAGGGCAGATCAAGCAAACAGCAGTAGGTAAGGGATGGCTGGCACGGTGGGACATGGTAACGGGAAGCAGCGCTGGGGCTGCAGAGTCCCTTGGTTCAGATGGCTCAGTGTGGAATGGAAGTGGGTCGGTCTGGGGGGGAAAGGGTGGGAACAACGCCCGAGCTTAAAAATATGAATAGAGAAAAATAGTAATGTTCTGCCTAAGGCTGCTGAGAGATGTAAACTGGAGAGGAACTTCACTTCCATGTAGATCCTCAGTAGGATATAGAGAATGAGGGGGCTGCAGAATATGGTAAGCACATTGTTTCATTCCAGGTGAAAAAACAGGGTATAAAGGTTTTCTGATATTCTGCATTGCTTGATTAGGCAAGGTTAAGTAAACATTTTTTGGAATGTGTAGTGACTTTTAAAGTGAAATAATTGAAAGCACTACAAGTGAAGAAATCACTTCAAAAACTGATTTTTTTTTTTTTAGTCATAACTCTTTTGCTTTTACACCCAGTTATATCTTGAGTTATTAATGGGAATTTTTTAGAATTAATTTCAATTTAACCTTTCTCCCAGAGTCTGAGTGTTAGTTATTTAGTACTTGCTTATGTACAAATAACAATGTGTAAAATGAACTAGCATATTTTGTGTTCATTACACTGTTGCTGGTTGATGCCATGGAATCAGGTAGGGAGAAACTGATTTAGTGTTAATGCTGCATGAACACTTCTTTGGTCTGTGCAAGTTAAAAAACAGAGTTAAAAATTACATTCAGTTTTAAAATGTGAAGAATGTGACTTTAATCTGGATATGCTGCAAATTTTTCTAGTTTGGAACATCCATTTCATTGAATTACCACTTGGTTCACATACTGCTGTACTTAATGTGTCACCAAAAAATGCCCATTTGTATGTGAGAAGTCAGGGTCACGCAGCCAGAACGTGCTGTTGTGTCTGCATAGGTTGTAGGTTTTTGTGCAGGGGAAAAGTAACGTTTCAGAAGTTGTTTGAGGAGGTTTCTGTGAGTTCCTGCCTCCTCCCCACCAATGGGCACTGCTTCCCTGCCCGAGCAGGCAGTTCCCCGTTGTCCTTGGGCAGTCTGTGACACAGCAGAGCACGCTGAGGAAGGGGGACCCTCCCCAGTGTCCACACGTGTCCCCTGTCTCACCTAGAGCTGGTGCAACAATTTATTGCTTTCAGGGCTGCTCTAAGTTAGGGGCAACTGCTCATATTTTACACTGTTACAAGCACCTAAGAAATGCAATGAAAATGAACATACTCAACATGATTACGAGGTTAAATCTCTGCTGGATTCCAAGCCCTTAGCTTTTGTTTATGGAAGGACATGAGATGACATGTCCATTTGTTTTGAGTTGAAACATGCTCTTTAGCCCCCAGATAATGCCATGATTGCAAGATATTTATAAATAGCTTGATAGATAAATGAACAAAGAGCTGGTTCATTAGCAAAGTAAAGTGGATTTACTTTGTATTCACTCAAAGTGAAAATGCTGAGGAAGAAGAATATTCCTAATAGAATGTCTCTGTGGAAAGTCTTTAAATTTTACCCTCTAGTTTATAAAAGTAAGGCAACCTATTAAGGTACATATTAAACTACTAGCCCTAAGGTATCTCTGGGAGTAAATGAAGTTTAACTAGATTGTTAATACTTGCTTTGATAAATATAAGTTTCTTCATTTATATCTATCAGTTAAAAGTAATTTGAAAAGCTGGGGTTTTTGAAAGAGCAAACAAAACAAAGCTGCAAAAAAGACAATTAAAGCAATTCCTTTTTTTTTTCCTTCCCTCCCCCATGCAAACCACACACACCAGTGCAGTTTCTTTGCCCCAACAGGATTAGTAACTTTTTTCTGTGGCAACGCCTCTGCATTTCAAATAGTCTGTATTGTTTGTAACTCAGAAGTCCCTGGTAGTTGTTTGTACTTACCTTTGTTCATGTGAATTTTGTACATATGTTTTTCTAATCTAATTTTATGACAAGCAAAAGTATTTTTAGAATGCTTTGTATTCAGTTGACTGTGTAAAAGCCTGCAGTGATCTTGTTCTGGTACCTGTTGTTAAATCCAGTAAGGAGTTTAGGAATCTGGTATCCCTTAAAGCATATTTCAGGCAGCTGCCTTCAAAAGGGTTGCCCATGGAAACCTTTCCCAGTTATTGTAGACACCTGAGATTCCTTAGGTTTCAGAAACTTAAGCTTTTCTGGCCCGAAATGTCCTGAGGCATTTATAGGTGTGCTTTTCCACATACATGGTTTAGCCCTTGTTCTTTCTGGGTTGCCTCTGTCGATGAGTACCAAAAACTGCACCAAAACAGCCAACAGGGCCCTGCTTGGGGATGGGTTCAGGGCAGCACTGGCTCCTTCAGCAGTGGTGGGGAGCAGTGTCTGCACAAAGGGTACTTTGCCACTGCTTCCTCTTCCAACTCTCTTTTAA
Source organism: Haemorhous mexicanus (assembly GCF_027477595.1). Lineage (NCBI taxonomy): Eukaryota > Metazoa > Chordata > Aves > Passeriformes > Fringillidae > Haemorhous > Haemorhous mexicanus. Next base: position 17,743,479 of record NC_082341.1, on the reverse strand, counting down.
GCCAAAGCACCTCCAGTTGCTTCCTGCCCAGCTCAGGGATGAGCAGCATGGGAGGCATCCTCAGGACTCCATTGTAGATGGGGCTTGATCCCTAAATCCTAAATTTAATTTTAAGCCCCTTATTTACTTAAGAGAGCACAATAAGTTTGTGACAGAGCTGGTAATGAAGACCTGCAAGCTCTGGTCTGCAGACACTTTTGGCCACTTGGCCACAGCTCTGGAGGTGTGCTACAGAACATGTGAGGAGCACTTGTCTGGCAGATGATCGCAGCCAGGCAGAGGTGTTGGGTAAGGGCAACAGGTTGGTTGGTGTTAGTGCTGAGGTGACAGTGTAACTTCCCTGGGTAACCTGTGATTAGCCTCAGAACTGGTGAATTTACTGTGGCCAAAAACCATTTCCCTGCAAATGGTTGTGAATATGCTTGGGTTGTTCTTGTTACAGCTGAATAGTCCTGTTAGCTTCTCACTGGGAAGCACTTTTGTGCTATTTGCACATCGTCAGTTGGGATGGGAGCACATATTTATGTCAGTCATTAGCAAAGTAAATGCACCTCTGGACTATTGCTACTGCTTTACAGCAGTTTTCAGTTGATTTTCTAACAAAGGCAGATTGCACTAAAGTCACCTGATGACTGGTTTGGTTTAACCATAATCACCAGGATTGAAATGTCTTTTCTGGGCTCAAATAGGAGAACAGGAGTAAATCAGACAAGTCAATTGCTTATATACATATATTCCAATTTCCCTTCTCTTCAAATGAGTTGAGCACACCAGGAAGAACAGTGCTGTTGTTAAAATTGCGGCCAACACCTGTGACTCTGACAGCTGCCCCTGAGATGTGTGTTTTTTATATTCACCCAGTCATGATAATTGTGCCAGTTCAGTACATTCGGAATCTGTGGTATCAAGTTTTGCATCCTGACATAGCAAGTCAATGCAGGCACTTCAGGTTGGTCAAGAATCTTTTGAAGGGTCTTTTTTGGTCTTGTGGATCTTTTTGTCCCAATTAGTACCTTTTGTGCCACTGCATTTTGTGTGGCCCTTTGTGCAGAGGATTGTAGTGATTCCAGTTATTCACTAGGAGACTGCTGCCTTAGTAAACACCGAGCAGTGTCTTTTGTTTCAGTTTAGGAAAGATTTTCATTGGCTGATCAATACACTGCCATGTGCTTCTCTTTAAAAAAAACCACAAAGTGTAAAATTCAAAATTACTTATTAGGGAAAGGAAGAGAGAAGCTATTCTCATAGTTTATCTTTGGATTACAAAATCCAAAAGACTAATAATATGTTTTTCATTTTGAGTTCTGCCTCTCAAGGGCAATTTCTTAACAGGTGGCAGATGTGGGATAATCAGCCATCACGTATGTTCTGATCTTTAGTAGTTACAGATTATTCTGTCCCACATATTGAGATTTATCTTCCAAAATTATCTTCTTGCTAGTTATAAGACTGGATCTTCCTGATACCAACATGAATGTCCAGTTCTGTTTTGTACTCCTGAATTCTTGACTATGTTAATGTCTGATGACTGAAAATTCCAGGGCTCAATTAAGTTTTAAGACTATTTCAGCTTCTAAGGGGTTTCTCAGACATATCTTACACAAACCTTTAATAGACTGTCTTCATTGCAATTATTTAATTCAAAAGAGAAAAACTAGTTTTACTTCAATTTCAGTTGAAGCTAAATATTTCTTCGGTCTGAAGGGAGATATCTGTCCTTCAAGAAGAGAGGAAGGAAGCAAGAGGAAAATGTAAAGAGTGGAAAAACAGAGTTAAAAGTTTTTTCTTTTTATTTGAAAGAAGTTGATTCTGATTTTAAATCCTACATGATATGTTCATTTCAGACATGCTTCCTCCCAGATGAACAAGCAGAGACTTTTCCAATTTGCACCTATGTTGTGGGTATGTGGGTGTCTGAAGTCTGGAAACAGACCTGCTGTCAATGTTTATGTATGAGCTCTGGGCTTTCTTCTACTGTGCTTTGAAAGCGTAATTTTAGCTACATTTATTAATTTGTAGACCTATTTTTAGTAACACAAAATACTATACATCAGACTGTTGTAATTAGTAGCAAACTACTCACAGAAGGAACAAATATTTGACTTTGATTAGAATAAGTAAAAAGAAACGTCACTTATTTCCCATTGGCTGAACAAATAAACCATTGTGTGACATTGGTTGGTTGATTTAAATGAGAGGAAATATTGTTTGGAAGGAAGAATTATTTTTTAGGATAATGTAAAAAAAATAACTTAAAAGTACACATGTAATATAAATGCTTCCATTTAAAAAGTGTACCCAAATAATTAGAACATTTATAAAATTTCTTGTTGATCTAAACAAGCTATTTTCTTTTTTCTTTTGTTGATAGAGAAGTGATAATTTGAGTAAATTCTTGATCTACTTATATTTCTATCTGTTATGTATTTCCCTAAAAGTCTGTAAAGAAAAACCCACTCCAAACCCTCACAGATATTGTGTGCCAATTTCACTCTTTCATGATGGATATCACATGATTTTTTTTTTTTTAAGCTATTTCATATTAAAATTGCTTAATAGCTTTCCATTAAACAGAAAACATTATGTCAACGTCTGCTATACAGGGATGTGGGAAAACCTCTGTGCTCTGAGAATGGGATCACCACAGTAATGCAATTACCAAGATTTGTCAGTAATACTGCAGTATTTTTTGGGGTTTTTAGAGGATCTCAATTGTTCCAATTTGTTTTCAGCTGCTAGTCCAAGCTGCCATCTTTTTTGCTAATTCGAATCCCAGCACTGGGAATACAAGGCAGGATGGTGCCTTCTGCCAGCCCCTTGCACGGTCCTGCGTGGGTGAGTGGGCAGAGCAGCGTTTCTGCACCACACAGACCTGGCACTCTGCTTTACCAGCGGCAATTAGTGTGGTGTCTGTCACTGGGGAAGTTAAATGAGAACAGCAGCAAACCTTTCTGGAGGTCAGTGGAGAACCTCTCCCTTCAGAACATCGCAGAAGGGTGGGATGGGGTGGAGCAAGGAGGCGCAGATCACAAAAATGTTTTTCTTGGCCCTCGTGGTGCTGGTATTGATGTCAGTGAAGTGTTCCTGCTGACCAGGGTACGGTTGGCTCAAACCCCCAGCGGACTGCCTGACCGACGTGCTCTTCCTCTGATATCAGATGCGAGCATTTAATTTCTGGCTCATGTGTACTTCCCCTCGATTTTATTTTTACCAAGTGTTTTCCACACCGGACGTTGCAGCCGGCGACTTCCCGCGCAGGCACCTGCTGCAGCCGCCGCCGCGGCACGCCGGGCCCGCGGCTCCCTCACGGCCGCAGCTGCCGGGCCCTGCTGCTCGGGCTCCGGGCCACGGCGCCTAATCCCGGCCTCAGCAATTGCCTGCATCCATCCCGAGCCTGGAGCCCGCAGCGTGTGGAGTCAGGTTTCTTCGTGAGGCCAGTGAATGGCTTTCAGTAATGCAGCACTGCTGCGGAGGTCACGTATAATACTTGGTTGTTGCTGTAGCTTAATTCAAGATATTTCACCACAGCATTAACTCTTTGTATTACTTTGCTCTTTTATGTCTTACTGTACACATAAGACCTGCACACGTAAGTCTCTTCCTTCATTGCTAAATTGTGACCTCCTTGGTCTTGGCTATTAATCCTGTCACAAAAGGGTGGTTTGCGGCCCATGTGCGGATGTATTTGCTCAATCCCCACCCGTGTGCGAACACGCAGCCACGAGAAACCAGGATTTTGTTATATGTGACTCATTCATCCACCCGGATGTGTAATGAAGTTGCACATCAGATGAGGCTCTGCCGCATGTGCACACCTATGGAAAAGCTGCACCAGGAGGAAGAGGGACCTGTGCTGCTCCTGCTTCTGCCCTTCCATGCTGGTGGCAGTGTGCTGCTGAGGAGATGGCTTTTGGGGAGGAGGTAACCCCTCGTGCTCCTGTGGCACAACCGAGAAGAAAAAGAAACTTCTCAGCTCTTTGCTGCTCCTCTGGTGATTCTCCTGCAAGCCAGGTACAGGTGTGATTAAGAGCCATGGATTTCTTCTGTGAGGCTTGTGTAAGAGAGAGTGGAAGCTTTTGGATAGTCTGCTATATTCAAAACATTGCTGCCTGTAAGAAGGAATGTCCTTAAGTGCTCATTATTAATATTATCCTATTGTCCATACATGTTTCTAGGTTGATATCGAGAGGTGCAAAAAAACGTGATGTTGCTGCAGTAGTTATCAGATGTTTTCAAGAGGGAAACTGACAGCCTACAGAAGAAAGGCTTCTCTTGAACCACGTTACAAAGCAGTTTGATTTTATCTCATGGTTTCAAAATTTGTCATATGCTGTTCAAAAACCAAGATGCTTTCTTCTCTAATTATAGAGAATGTTTGTATGCAGGGTTTAATCTTCTTACTGGAAGTCTTCCAGGACCCTGGACTTTGTGGGCCTCTTCTGAATTGAAGGGTTAGAAAACAGTAGGCTTGTACTCTGAAGATACTTGAATAGTAAAGATGAGTGAGCTACTTTTTTCTCATGTCTTCTCTTGCTTCTGCTGTAATATTTTGGGTTTGACATATCTTTTTTTCCTCCTGCTGTGGCAGGAGGTATTGGTTTGTTTTAAAGAAACCGTGAACTCACAAGTTCGGTCTTGTTTCTGCATGACTTAAACCTGTCTAAGATTCATTACTTTGCCAAGAATAGTTCCACTTATAATATGTTAGACAGATTTCTTTGTTGCTGTGGTATATAGGCAAAGCCAGCTTGGAATTTAGGGAAACTTTCCACAGTTTGTAAAAGGAGAACTAAGGAAATGAAGGAAAAAAATAAAGACTCACAAGTATTCAAACAGGTCCTTGTGAGATGCTTCTTATGTAGGGTTGGAGTTTTTTTAATGTACTTGTGTGGATTTCTCACAGTACCTATTAGGGATGTACTGTCAGAGAAAGGACTGAGGCTTTTTGTGATGTATCACAGCAGTGTGATTTTAGGTGTAGCAACTGGGGCAAGTAATTCTGAACTGATACCAAAGAGATTTTTGTTTAAGGTGATCACTCTGTGATGACTGTAAGAAGATGCATAAACTTCTAGATTAGATTGAGTTGCTGTATAGCCTTTTAAACACACCAGACTAAAACTAATGTGGGGTAAAATCTACAGATGTATTGAGTTGCCTGGTAAAACAAGGGCAGTTTAGATAACCATTCAGTGGCTTATTGTGGTAAGATAAACATGGAATTCTAGGCATTTTCCACAGTAAAAGAACTTACATGGTCTTTTGATCTGTGCTTTCTGCTGCCACTTGTCAAACTTCTCTGGATACTGCCAAAATGTCTGTGCTTTTGTCATTGTCCTCTCTCTCTCTCCCCTCTCATTTTTATTTTTTTTTTTTAATTTTAGGAACACAGTATTAGATTTTGAGAGCAGAATAGCTTTTCTAATTCCTGACTTCCTCTGCAAAAGCAGACAAAAGTTATCAAGTCTTTCAAGTGAGGTTTGTCTAGCCACTACTGCTTTGTTTTTCAGCTTATCTTTCCTGTGGTTTGAAAACTTTCGTATATGTCTGGGTTCTGTGATCCTTCAGAAGTCTTTTAAAATGCAGTCATAATTTCAAAATGTTCATTCTGCCTTCAGATACTTCCAGTGGAGACGAGGGCGATGATCTGGTTTTACTTACCTCAGTGTATGGCAGGGAGCTGTGTTTGGAAACCTAATCTTACATACTGTTTGACTGCTCATTTAACCAGAACAGCCAGCCTGATTTCATATTGCTGTCTCTGCCAACCCACAAAATCACCTACATTTGTTCACCCAAATTCAGCAGAGAAGCTGAGTCTGGCAGCGTTCTGTTGCAACAGCCGGATTTAAGTAATTTTATCTGAAATCCAGGAGGGAGGGAAAGTTGAATAAGAGCTGTAAGGGGAAGAAAAGCCTGGATGAGCCAAAGAGAATGTTTTGCTTTGAGTCCATTCTAGGTGTGTTGGGTGTTGCACTAAAGAGCAAAATCATTAAAATCCTTTTGAAAACTAGTGACTGGCACCAGTGCAAGGTTAACAGCATATTGTGGTATCATGCTCAGTAAAAGCACATAGTTTATCTTTTCCATGACTAGACTGCCTTGGTTTGCAAATAAAGGGAGAATTTCCAGTTTCCCTGTTCATAACAGACAGGTAAGCAGTCAGAACCATAGTTCTGCTATTTGATCACTTGAAAGCTTAGGCACCAGAAGCGTTGCAAAGAACAAATTTGCCCAGACTCAGCCCATGAGATCTCTCTTATATCTCCTGTCACCTTGTTCTCATCTAAGAAGAGGATCAGCCAGTTGTTTCTCATTTAGGCCCCTGCTTCAGACAACATTAGGCATGATGCTCAAATATCCCCCATGGAAGTGAAGTTGGTTGGCAGTGGTGTAGAAAGGCATTGTTTTTCCCCACTGCCTTTCCTGAAAGCTCCATGTAAATACACAGGCAGTTGGTTTTTAATAACCAAGCTCTTCCTGTTGGAAGGTCTCAGTAAGTAGGAATATACAAACATCAAACTGACTTTGCTGTCCCAGGTGAGTGTTTGAATTGACTGCTGTTCATTGAAGATGATTTCAAAAGCATCTGATTAAAATGTTAATATAAGTGCTGTTTTCAACAGTATTTTTTTGGACTGATAATATGATTGCAATTTGCTTCTGTAAGTCCAAAGTGTACTGATCAAAAGAAAAATGATGCTGAGATCTGGAGACATTGTGGGAGTTGTACTTCTTTTCCTCAGCCTAATCCAAAATGACACAACCAAAACAAGTTAATAGTTCATCATATTGGAAAATTTCTTAAATAAATACAGCACTATGAGCTCTGTTTGACTTGAAGGAGAACAGCTACTATACTTCCACTTAAAAGAGAGGGAGGTGTTCCTTCTTATCAGCAGGGCTATTTCTTTCCTGACAGTTTGTGCTGGTCAAAACGGATAAGGGATAAGATCACAGGCCACATAACAAGGCCTTTTGCTCCCTTTTCCATGCTTGGTAGGCTGAGAGTCAACAGGACAAAATCTTTATTTATTTCCCTGACACACTGCCTTGCTACTTCACATGAAAGCAGTGCTGTCTTAATCTAAGGGGGTTTGTACAGTTTGAGTTAATCCAACCATTAAGAAGCACATTGTTTAAAGATTTGCAGATACTATTTCACAGGCCAAAAAGCTTCTGAGAGTTTGTTCAGCCACAGTATTAGCTAAACAAAATTAGAGTAAACTATGATGCAGTTGCTTTGCTTTTTTTTTTTTCTTTTGCAGGGTATTTTTTTTGTCTTCCCTCTTACATTACAGGTTGCCATAAATCAATGGTAGACTACAGTGACCTTTACAGAAATACTACAAGTAGTAAGTGCTTAGGGATCATTGACTTGATAGCTGGAAAGAGAAGATTATTGTAGCAGGAAATTATCTGAATGATGAAAGATCAAAAAAAAACCCAAAAAAACCCAACAGATACTTCCCAACATCAACCCGTGGTAGAGTAGCCAGAGGTGTATTAGCCTCCAGTAGGGCTGGACTACCAGAACAGGTCATCTGCCATGGTTTTAGGCCTGATAAAGTTTCTACACCTCCTCCTTGAAAACTGAAATCAAGAGTTTGATTTATCTGTAGACACAGGCAGGGGAAGGTTCATACTCTGGATTTTTCCATGGAGAAATTTCAAGGAAAATGAAATTTGGCTGGAGAATTGCTGGCCCTTGGGACTAGCATAGGGAGAAGCAGGTGGCATTTAACATTTGAAGAAATCCATGGATTTCTTTCAAGTTTGGTAATAAAGTGCTTACGCCTAGTTTGCCAGCTGGAGTTTGGTACTCAAACTTATTTTATATTTTTTGTAAATTTGTGGTGAAATGGGTTCATTTGGGAGGAGGTAAATATAGCTAGAAATTAAGACTTTTCATATAGACAAATGTTAAATGTCATTTCTTGAAGCAGTTCTTGGGAATATATTGACAGGCAGCTTTTATAGAAGTTTTTCTTTTTAACGGAATCTGGGCTTTGGTGAAGAAATTCATTCTGCTTAAGCGGCCAGCAATTGCAATACAGTCTTTTGCCATAGGAGTGTGACATATTGTCCTAGTAGGTACACAGTATCTTGTTCCAAAACCAGAGTGTATCCCAGCCAGAGAGCATGTTTTAATATGGTATTATCTTTTGTTTCCTCAGTATTTCATCAATAAAATAGACAAAGAAGTTTGGCAAGCAATTCTGTAAAGATGTGAAGAGCGACAAGTGAGAGAATGGTGATTTTACAAAGAAAATGACAAATAAAACAGGGAAGGAAAGATTTTAGTCAGTTGTGTAAACATATCCTTTGGGTTGAGAGGTAAAGCCAGAGGTAATGAACTGTCAGACTCAAGTAACCACCTTAGGAACTGTGCACAGTGTTTGTGCATAATGTGTGCTCTGCTCATAGTTCCTGCTGTGAGTCTGCTGTGGTGGTGCAGAGACCTGCAGCAGCCTGCAAAGTCACTTTTTAGGGCTAAAGAGCAGAGCCAATTAATGGTCATGAGCCTGGTGTAAATACATGATGTAAGTGTTTAATACTGTGCAATTCTACGTGGGTAAAACTTTTCACAAGTGAAGACTTCCAAAGAAGATACTGAGTTGGTATTGAAAGAGCCAGTAGTGGCATTATAAACTCACAAGATTGGATGAGTTTGTAAAGTTTTGTCTCAGCTTTTGAAAACTGCAATGGAGAGTGGAGTAACTGCATTTGAGCAAATGTGTGATTGTGTATCATGGAAATGCCTATGTTGAAAAGGACCTCTGGGTAGCATCTGAATGGCTGTGGAAAGCAGAGATTTAGATTAGATTATCCACACCCATCAAGCTGAGTCTTGAATATTGCCAGTGGAGGAGTTTCCACCACTTTTCCAGATGGAATTTCCAGGAACAAGGTAAACTGTACTGTGGAAAATGCTAAGTCTGAAAGGGATGTAAGGAACTTTTGATCTTTCTGTTTTCACAAGAGTTCCTCATGTGATGCTGTCATAAAAGGAGAAGGAGCTCTTTTCCAGGAAGACAGTGATTAAGACTCAAATGAGCCTGACCTCTGGGTGTGCATTGTGACAGGAATGCATGCTCTAGAAGGGAGGTTGAACCATGGGAACATTGCAGAAGGACATCCAAAATATTTGAGATCCATGAAATTGTTTCTCTCTGAGAACAGTGATTTTTTTATCTATTGACCCAATCAAAATAGAGATCCTCCTTGATCAAGAAATGTAATTCTGTGGAAGCAGGAGAAAACAGACTGCGATTATATTGGCTTTTTAGAACAGCAATAAAAATCATAACAGAAACTAAAGGTTATATCTGGAGAGCTGAACAGATTCAAATCAGGAGTAATGCACAGTATTTTTCATATAGAAATGATTCATTTTTCTGGCAAATTATCAAAGGAGGCAAGAAGTTCTTCATATCTCTAAATCTTTTAGCTATGACAGGTTGCTTTTCTAGCATGCTTTAGTCAAACAAAAGTTGCTGATGAATAGGGGTGATTGGCAGAGACTTATTGGCTGCTCCTTGGCCCTGGTTATGCAACTGAGACTCTTGGCTATTCATGCAATTTTAATGTTGCAAGCGCTGTTCATATAAAACTAGTTTGACCCAGCTGCTTTTTAATATAGGACTGCAATAAGAATGAGCTGTTTTAGGAAAAAAAAATTGCTTTAATATTTAAAAATTTAGGTTACTTGAAAATTTAAGATAAAAATAAGAGCAGTAAGCAAAATATTTCAAGAAAAAGTCAGTGAATAAAGTTAAGGTAGAGTTAGGATAAATAGTATTTGCCATGTACAATTAGAATATTAATATATATATATGTATTATTGTTATCCTAACTGGGATACCAATATACAGCTATCCTAAATAAGCACAAAAAGGCCTGTGTGACTGCTAGCACAAAAATTTCCCAGCTTTAGATGCACTTAATTCAGAGAAGTTTTCTACTTTGACCAAAACTTTGAATTTCACCTCAGTTATTCCTTGGGAAAATTCTCGCTTATAGCAATAAGAGTTTGGGCAATGTTAGAGATCCCAGGCTTGGTCTGCCCTGAAATTGATGCTTTTTAAGGTACCACCAAAGTCCCCCTTTGATTCTTCATGTACTGTCACTTGCAAGTAATGGATCTGGCTACAGTAAATTTTTCTGAACAAGGACAAGACTACAGTACACCTTGACACAACCAAGAAATAACCCACAACCAAATTATTTTGGGGTAAGGGGGAGACAAAATAAAACCCCTTCACTGGAGCAAGGTTCCGTAATGGATAGAAGTATACCTAAAAAGGGGACTTTGCACCATTTGGCAATTATTGGTGGGCACAGCAGAAGGAGGAACTGCAGTCTGTCTGGGAGAAGGTGGTGACAAAGTCAGAATGAGTTTTCCAAGGGAGAATAAGAGCAAAGTGACATAGTCTGAGAATGAGAAATTTCTGTTAGGACTTGGGTGAGAAACAAGAAAAGGACAAGGGCTATGTTAAAGTAATATGGAAAATCTCTAAGCAGAAAATAATTCTTCATCTGCTCTTGTAATCATAGGATAATGACAAAAATGAGGTAAGGAAATACATTGCACATGTAGCATGATGGGCCATGGGCATAATATGGATATGTCAGAAAGGCTTTAGAAGAGGTTAAGGGGACCAAAGCTATGCACCAAAGCTAATTGCAGCGGGAGGGGAGCATTTTGAACCCAGTAAATGAGTGCTGCTCAAAGCTGCTGGTGCTGAGCAGTTTAATTCTAATAGCTGGGAAGGATTCCCTAAGTGATGTACAGGAGCTCTGTATGTCTGTTCCTGGGGAATTCAGGCTGCAGTTTGGTTGTGTGTAGCCCAGCTGAAGGTAGGTGTGGGATTCTGAGGGGGAACATCATTCCTACCTGTGAGTATCTGAAGGAAGGATGCCAAGGAGATGGATCCAGTGTCATCTCAGTGGTGCCAAACAACAAGACAAAAGGCAGTGGGCAGAAACAGAGGGACAAGAAGCTTTCTCCACCTGAAGAAATTCTTTGCTGTGTGGGAGACTGAGCATGGGAGCAGGTTGCCCAGAGAGGCTGTGGAGTCTCCTTTACTGGAGCTACTCCAGAACTGCTTGAGGGCAATCCTGTGCAATGTGCTCTAGGATGACCCTGCTTGAGCAGGGAGGTTGGACCAGATGACCACTGTGGCCCCTTCCAACCTGACCCATTCTCTGATCTTCATTCCACTGCATGTACAGTTTGGGGTTTGACCTAATGGTTCCAGAAACCACCTAAACTGTATTTACCTTAAAATGTATGTACACAAGAATATATAATTTCTTTATTGAAACCATCAGCAAAATTGAAAGTTTTTGTAATTTACAATTTCCAATCAAGTGAGGGATAAATTGGTAGTACTGTCAGTGGTAAAGTAGCTAATCTAGCTCTGCTTTCTTTCTTTAGTGTCTCTTTTCTTCTTTCTTGTTAAACAAATTTGGTTTTCTCAAAACAGATCTTGCTTCTGTTTTGAGAAAACCAAATTTGTAGTAAAAATTGATAATAGCCTAAGTTTAAGAAAAAAGCTGCCTCTATCCATTTTATATTTTGTGTAGTCTAGACAGTCTGCATTTGTAAATATCCTGTTATTGCATTAGGCTGTAGCAAGCTTGAGAAGAAATAATTTTTCCCCATGCTGCAGTGGTGGGCCTTCCTAGTTTGCGTGGGTGACTCCCAGAGGTATGCAATATCACTGTCAGCTGCATTGGCTCAGCAAAATAAGCATAAAAATTCATCTCTGTGTTCTTTTAGTGGTGTTTAAATGAAGAGGAAGGGAATTAGTAAAAAAGAAATGCAGTTGCCAAGAATTCAGAACATTTTCCTGGGTTTTTTCCCCTGAAATTTCAGTCTGAATGAAGCAAATAAATTCTCAATTTTCTCGCAGTCTCAACAGTTACCTTTTCAAACTTTAATTTACTATATTTACTGATCTTTGAATTAAAAAAAAAGTTATTTGTTTTAGCGGTATTTCCTAACTTTGGAAGTAGAATTTCTGAAATGCTGTGAAGAAATTTTGTGTCAACCAAAAGGAGGAATACTGAAATGCTTTGAATGGTCATACTTTCATGAGATGTGCTTACTTTAAAATATAGACTGAAAATTTCTATCTATTTCAGATGAAAAGTGTGCCATCTTTATAACATGGGAGTTTATTCTTTAACATTATTCATTACTTTGTTAAACTGAGTTTCTTAAGCTCTGCTTCCAAAACATTGTTTCTTAAGCCCCTACAAAAAGAAGCATCTTTGAACTGAAATTTTCAAAAGGATAAAAGTTATATTTTGTTTCTCAAATAATTGTGATCTAAAACATTTCTTTATACCAAGAGTATGTTAAACTCCCTTTAATATTAATTTGAACCTGTAGTTTCTCTCTTTTAAAAGAAGTGGATGTTTTGTTGTATAAAATAAAAGTCCAGTCTACATGTCGCTTTCAGTTCTCCATCTGTCATGGTATAAATAATTTAAAGGAAAACAAAGCATCCAGAGTATGTGCTAATGATTCAAGTGTACAGTTGCTTTTATTAGAGTTCTTGGTGGGGCTGAGTATTTTTTCACACAGGCTTTTTGAGCTTTGCTGACAGCTACAGCACACCTGTAGGGTGTGGGTGATGGACTCAGCCAATTAATTACTGATGAAGACAACACCAGAATGCACTCTGACATGTGTTATGCCGTACTGGGTTTCTGTCTGTACTTTCCTGAGTTTGGGTCATGTTCTCTACAAAGTCTCCAGGCTGTGTACAGAGGTTTGTGGCCAATGAAAAATGTGCTTCCAGTATTTCTTGATGCTTGACCTGGGTTGTCATCATTTCTGCCTGTAGTTCTCAGGCTGTGGATTGCTAATGCCATATAAGCACTGGGAATAGCACAATGCTTATGGAAGACCTTTAAAATTCCACGTTAAGGGACTCGTTTTGTAAAGCTCCTGGAAAAGCATGCTGGGGTGCAGAAGTGTTTTTCCTCCATCCCCTTGACTCTACTGCTGTGACAAACCCAGCACAATGTTCATTAATCATCCTCTCTGCAAATACTCGCCCTGCTTTGTCCCACCCCTTGGTGTAGCCTCAGTTTTGTCATCTCTGGAGGCTTCTGACCATTTCTCCATGGTCTGAAGGGATCAGCATTGTCTGTGGTGTACCCTTTCTTTCCAGGACTTGTGCTTGGCTTGCATGGCTCCCTCCTGCCAGAGAGCACTGAAGTGAGGCCAGCTGCCAAATATTTCTCTGAAAGGTGTGAGGGTTGTATATTTGAATTAATGTAATCTCATATTTGTATATAAATGGTACTTTTAAGCTATTTCCTTCATAAAATACCAAAAGATTCCTTCCTCCTCTCAGAGTGGGGAGGCTGAAGAGCCTGTGGAGGGGAGGGATGGCTGTGAAAACATGAATGAGTCTGGGCAAATATCAGGGACAGGCTGTGGCCCTGTGCCATCAGCCAAGTGTGTCAGGGTAGCAGTGACCTTCAGTGTCCCTCAGTCATCTCGTGCCAGTGGCCAGGGTCAGTGGAATCACCACATGACCTTTCCCATGGGAAAGCTTTCTCCCAGAGCATTTTTGTGGAATTCTCTTGTATTCAGGCTTGGAGAGGAGGGGAGTTTGGCCCTGTGTATGCAGATTGGTGATAGCTGCCAGTTGAGCATTTTGCACAGCATAAAGCTGAGGACAAGAGTTCATAGCACTTTAAAAGTCCATGTAATTCTTTTAAATACTGGAAATACTACTTGAAGGAGTGTCTCTGTCCTGTTGTGTCGCAAGAGTGAAACAATAGCACATTTGACTTGAGACCTTGAAAATATTTTCCTCTTTCTAATAAGGTTGATACAACTTTCCCACCACTTGCATTGAAAGTTGGCAAGATGCTGAGGAGCAGTTAGAGTTTTACTATTTAAGTTAACTTGTGTAATCATGTTTGTATCTGGATGGAGAGACATGATTTACTCAACTGTGCATAAGGAAATTTCAGCTGTGGGAAACAAGTCTTTAGAAGGTGTTTACTTTTAATTCATTTCTTTGCTGAAAGTTGAGGAAACTCATACTCCTGATTTAAATGAACATCAAAATTTCACTCAGTATCTTAAAAAAAAAATGCAAAGACATTTTCCACCACTGGTAGAGAATTTGAAAAAGATTGGTATTATAATATATGATGCTGGTTTAAAATGAAGACAGACATTCTAGAAAAACAAACCCAAGTCTTATATCCACTTTCTGCCTTGGTTTGCAGTCGTGAATATACAAGGCTTTAGGTTGTGTGAATCACAGAGAATTTGAAATTGGCACACAAGGATTTTAAAAGCATTTTTATGTCCCTTAAAAGTGGTGACAAGCTTTATATTCAGTTTTAATATGTAGAGAGTAGTATCTATTACAGGAACTATTTTAAGTTTTGTGAAGTTAACTAGAACTCATTCAGCTGGTGAGCCAGGGCGTGAAGGCTTTTTCTGAAAAACAAAAGGAGAAATAGAACAGAATCTTATCCAGATAGAACTGAGCCAAAGGTGGCTCTTCAGACCTGTAAGTACAGCAGGGATACATTTAGATAGGAAAAAGGATATCCATCTGCTATCTTCAAACACTTCTTGGCCCCAGGAAAGACAAGCTTTAGTCTTAGCTCTTCATCCAAGATCAGTGGGTAGCTGAAAGTGTGTGCAGCAGTGTTTGTGCAATGAGAGTTAAGGGGCAGTGGCCAAGGAGCCTTCCCAGCATTCCAAAGCATTGCAGGTGGGATTTTGACTCATTCCTCTAACTATGCATGTGATGCATAAGCTCTGATGAGGCAGCAAAAATTTCTCCCCTGAAAGGAAGTTTCCAGTATGTCCAATTCCACCCAATTTCCTTTGCCAGTACTGTAGGATGAGGCAGAGGGGTCATGGCCAGTGCTGTCACCGTCTGGTGGTCTGTGGCTGCTGGCAGCTTCTGGGGACAGCAGAGGCTTGGAAAGGCCGTGGACTATTTACAAATGTACCAGAGAGGTCAAGAGTTTATTACAGGAGCACAGAGGAAATTACCTCCTCACCTGGCTCCCTAAATTCAGCTAGATTTGTGATACATGTAAAATTCGTCAGGATCATTTTAAGAATGCCTGAAAAGCTCAGATACTGCTTCAGTAAGGCAGAGTAGTTAAATTTGATAGGCAACCAAACAGCATGGGATGAGAACAGTGTAAAAACCTTAGAATTACAGGTCTGAAAATATCCCTCAGGATTTCCGCTGAAAACAGAGGGGGGAAAAAAAAGAACAGGGTGATTTTGCTTTTTTATTAAAAAACAGCAAACAAAACAGATGGAAGACATTTCGGATTTGTATCTTCCTAATGTGAAGCACCAAAGGGTATTTTTTCTGTTTTTCATTTTGAACATGGGGGTGGAGATAGATTAATGGGTTTTGGTTTAGCCTCCAATTCTTAAATGTCTTGCTCTTGAAAACAGTGTTTTTCTCCTCCTTTATACCAGATGTTGCACTCTGGAGAGTAATTTCTTAGTGTTTTCCAAGTTCATTGAACTGCCTTGTATTTTAATGATGTTGGTTAGGAAATGTACCAGTTCATAACCAATGATGTACCTAAGGCTGTTTATGGACTTCAGTATGGGATCCATCACAACTGAAATGGCTTAGGAAGATGAAACTTGATCCTTTTGGACAGCTGTGTACTTACACTGAGAAGAGACACTTGAATGAGGAAGGATGACACTGATTTTTTTACATGATGAGATGTTTGGGAGTTTGCAGTTATTTAAACAATTCTTCAGGATTTACAGGATTAGCATGATTCCCTCAGGTAGCAGGGCAGCTCACAGTAAGTTCAGATCATTGATGACACGCATAAGCTATGTATGTTAAAGTAATTGAGATAATATTTGTGAGCATGTTTTTTTGCTTTTATAGGGATGGCTTAGTGAAATATGAACAATTTCCTGGTGGATTTCTTTTGTTTTCTCTTTGTGGATAGGGTGTAGCACTAGGCATTTCTCTGAAGTTCTCAGTTCCATTGCCAAGTATTATTTCCAGCAAACTAATTGTGGGAGTTCATTTACTATTGCTCACTCCATTACACTTTTTCCTTTGTTTTGCAGCATGTTTCTCTGCTTGCTTCTTTTGCTTTCTTTTATGCACCCGTTAAGCCCTGAACAAGCTGCTTGAATAAGTTTGCTCCTTAAGATTTTCTGCCTTTAGATCCCTCTTGCCGACTGACACATTCCTCTGTGAGATCTGTGCCTACCATGGCATCTTAGTGGACTAACAGGGTGCAGCTGCATGGCTGCTCAGCACAAGCAATCTCACTAATTAATAGAGGCTCCCCTTAGGGAGTAGAATCTCAGTTTTGTGCTCACCCTGAAGGAGCTGTCTAAAATGGATCAGATGACGTGTCTTAAAAATGCCCACTGATTTTTAAAGGTGATAAGCGTACACTTAAAACACACCCTGTGGGAATCTACAGTATAGGTGCCCTGGGTTAGTGCTAGGGAAGATCAGTCTTTGAATAGTTTTGTCTTCTAAAAAATTGTAATTAGTGCATTGCCATCTTTTACTTCTTTTTCTTAAAGTTTGAGCTCTGTGAGGAAGGAGCCATCTAACTTCTTGTTTAAACAGTGGATACTGTCATGATGTTAGCTAATTAGAGAAATTACAATTTTTAGAGCTCAGGGTCAAGGCTGAAAAAAACACTTATTATGAGGCAACACAAAGCATGCAAAACTCAGTTCAAAATTCAGAATTCTTACTGCAGATCCTACCCTGTTTAACGAATAATATTGAGATACCTAAGGATTTTTAGATAATTTTTTTAACAGCTTCCTCACTCAGGTTACAAATAGAAAGCATAAAGCATTCTATGGTGCATTTCCTTTGCATAGTGACACCATTGTGGAAGTAGTGCAAAAACCAGTGAAGGAAGAAGCAAAATATGGTTGGTGTAGTGTAAGTACAAGAATATATAAAATATCACATAGGGCATAGAATCAAATGTTAGCTGGGAAGGATGTCAGAAAGACATTTTCGGTTCAGAAGTGCTTTTAGTTACATGTCTTATTTTTTTCTTTTTAATTTAAGTACTGTTTTTTTCTCCTACAGCCTTTCCTTCAAAGGCTTCTCATGTAGATGTTTATTAGTAAACAGCTGCTTGCAATGAAAGACCATTACTTTAAAGCCATTGTGGTTTCTAATGTTGATTGGGGGCTGGTTGTGCTTCTGTTTGTCCTAATATAAACCAGATAAGAATATGCAAGTATTCTAAAACTGGGCAGATAACTCGCAGAAAAGCTGCATAAAGACCAGATAAGAACCATGATTATTCATAGAACTTTTGACCCTTAGAAATCCTTGAAGTAAAAGAAATCACAGAAGTGTACCTAAAGTGCATCCTCATGTGAAAGCTTTTATTATATATAATAACTATCTACACATTATCTACCTATATATTATGTGTGTGTGTAAAAATAACAGTTATTACAAACATGTTTAATGACCTCTGCTATGAGATAGGTGCTTGAGAACACTGTGAAGTAAGATGCTTGATATATGGGTACAACAGTACCAAAATTGCTGGTGTTGTCACTTGGTGTCTTATGTTTGAAAGAGATGGGATTTATGGGACATTTGAATCTCTACGATTGAATTCCTTAAAAAATCGATATATAAAAATGCAGTTCAAATCTCTGAGGTACAAATTCATTTAGTTGCAGTTACACAGTAACCACTCTCTTGTCAAAAATTTGAGGCTAGGTACTTGTTCTTGAGTACCTGATATAAGTTGGTCTTTAAAATGGGGTGGTTTTGTCCAGTGCAGACTTGAAAGAAGCTTGACATCCAGCTTAACATTTTCTACAATCTTGAAGCTGGCTAAACAGTAAAAAGATGCTAAACTACAACAGTACTTGTGTTGGTGATCTGAGAATATTCTCACAGTTTTTAATAATCAGGAAAATATTATCTTTAGGATGTGGGAAATACACCTTAACACAAATATGTCACTATAGCTCCACTTGATTTGCTTTACAGAGGCACAAGGGGACAGTGGCTAGAATAATCCAAAAGACTGAGTTTCTGTAAACACCAGAATTAGACTATTAGTCTGTAGGTTATTTATTTTGGAAGTGTTTTGGTATTTTGAAGTGAAAAAAATTTGTTTTTTTTTTCTTTATGCTCACAGAAATTGAGTAGTCATCCAGGTGTCTCCAACGACAAAATGGTGTAACAGGACAGGGGGACAAGGTTTGTAGGAAAGCAGTGATCTAAGGGAGTAGCTCCAGGGACAAGTCAGTGCAGTGAGAAGGTTAGATGACTGAATGAGATGTGATGGAGGGAAGAAAGAATAGGAAATTACAGAACTGCCAATTTCTAGTGACTGAGAGAGTTCTGGAGCAGCATCACTGTTTGCATCACTGTTCTTAACCAATTTCCTGGGTACCTATTTCAAGCTGGTGGCGAAAATGGACTACTGGAGTAGCTGGACCCTTGGTCTAGTCTTTCTTATTCCTGAAATAATCTCTAGGCCACAGTAACCCCTGGGTGACAAGGTTGAAGTACCACCAGGAGAAGAACCAGGTTTGGGAAAGAAAAAAATAACACCAGGAAAAGAACCAGGTTTGGGAAAGAAAAAAGTAAAAACTTTGCTATTTGAGTCCCCTGTCATAAGCACTGAGCCCAGAAAGTCTCCAGCTCTCCAAATCTCTTCAGGCTGCCTTTCTCCATTTGCTCCCGAATATCCTGCTTAAAATAGTTTTCCTTATTCCTAGAAGATTGTTTTCTTGTCAGTGATTTCTCCTTCACCATGCTATTGTTTGAATTGTCTTGGTGCTTATACCTTCTCCTTCCCTGACTTGGATATGTAGTTTTCCAGGCTTTTTCAGTAGCTGGTCTGCAGTACAAATAAAGGTCTGTTTCTGTGCACCCTCCTTGCTTTGTTCCAGGTATGGAAATCTGAGGATTGGGAGACAGGAGTGTAGCATTGGAAATTCTCCATCCACATCCATCCTTGTGTCATACCAAGTTAAACTTGTCACCTACTTAGTGACATGCAGCTTATATCATCTTACATATGACTTTTGAACTTGTCTTGCTAAATTGAGCTTGAACTTGTGAAACTTCAATGTCAGAAGGCTAGAGCAGATCAGAACAGCACAAGAACATGTGACAGTTTACCATACTATTAAATTTGAGCTTTATTGCCTTTAAAGAAACACAATTGACTTAGAATTTGCACTTTGTCTTGGGAAAGTTGTGCATGTGATAAATGAAGTCATCAGACAGAACATGTAGGGAAAATTTTCCTTTGTATCTTATTTATCCTCTTGCTCATGTGTTGTACCTTTGGTCCGTACTTTGGCTTTTTGTTTGGTTGGTTGATTTGGATTGGTTTGGGTTTTTTTCAGAAGAAAATATAACTGTAAATCCACTGCAATAATAGGTAACCCAGTCATTGTAAACCACTTTTCCTTAGTTGAAAGAGAAGGTGTCTTGATACTGATTTATAAAGGGGTCTGTATTTATTATAAATTCAATTTAGAGTAAGTTAACATTACTGAAAAGGATATTTTTAATGCTAATAGAATTTGATGGTCTGAGTTCTATTTCTCCCCAAAGAATGCATGTGTGTGTAATAGAAAACATTTTGTAATAAATTTAACTAAGTAATTTTGACTGTTCAATGAGATTGCTATCCAAGGTACGTGTACATTTGGATACTTATTTATGGCGGTAAAGATCTTTATTGTAGGACATGCTATTAGTGTCTCTCTGCTGGTTTTAAGCGCTTCATCACTGTGTGTTGTTTTGATTACAAAACATCATCAGAACCCAAATGAACTGTGTAAAGAGTTGTGACCTATGATCTCTTTCTTTCTATAGGCTTACTCAAAACTAAATCTTCCTTTGATAGTGGTTGATAAGGGTAGTATCAGGACTTTAAATCCTTAGAATTTATTTTAGCAGAGAGAATAAATTTGTGTTTCATAGCCTGCTTACTCAGGAATAACTTTGACTGAGGTATGTCTGTAAGCCCTGAGAACAAGGCAGAGGAGTGTGTCTGAGCTGCTTTTGAGGTTTTGTGGCCAAGTGCTGTAGCAGGCACAGGGCCAGCTACGGCCCTATGGAGGAATACTTAGAGATAAGAATATGCTGAGTCATAGGAATTGAACCAGAAGTCTTCACTCTGGTCCTCCAGGCCTGCTTATCTTTCTGTGAACCCATAGGCTAGTTTCCCTAACCCTTACAATTGGTCAGTTTCCAAGCCCCCCTAGCCCTATAAAAGGGGCTGTCTTGGCCCATTTTGTTGGAAGAGCTGCATTCGGACCCTTCGCAAACCCCTCAGAATAAACCATCGTGGAACACTCTGATGCCAGTCTTCTCATCTCTCTCTCGTCTGCTTTCCTGGAAGCCACGGCTAGCCAAAGCCCCTAGAGCAAGCTAAAGAGCTGAAACCATAAAAGAGCTGATATCACTAAGAGCTGACAATCACTGACTTGCTAAGAGGCCACAGCTGTGTGGTAGTCTGGGCTAGGGCACTCAGCCCCCGAAGGGCTGAGATACCCGGCCTTAAGACTGCTTGCCTGGGGCGCTCTAACCCTACGGGGGAATCAGCTATCCGGCTAAGAAGCAAGCCCCTGTGGCTTCATATTTTAACAAAGTGCCTTTCTGCTTCCCTTTCCTGGAGGTTTTGTGGCCAGTGGGGAGTAACTAGGCATACTGGCTTATAGTGATTAAGGACATTGTGTCTAGCCTTTAAAAAGATTAAAATATGTAGAATTGACAATAGTCTGGTGTATAGCTTAGTAGCTTAGTTTAGTTATATTTTTTTTTAATTGTAAGTTAATTACATCCAGAAGTGGACAATTTTCACCTATGTTTAAGATACATGCAAAGTTGATTCTCAGTGTGACTCTCACATGGTTTCTTCTAATTCTAGCTTGAAAACAGACTTGCTGCAATTTTTTGCCACCATGAGGCTCTTTTAATTAATACTTTCTAACCCAGAGCTTCTTTTTTCCTGAGACTGCCTCAGAAGAAATGTCAACCAAAAAAGACTTTGGCAAGATTCAAAGATGAGTGCAGTAAGATGTGAGGGAGAAAGAAAAGAACTCATAGGTTTACAAAAATAAAAAGAAACTGTTGCAATTCTCGATCTTGGAACTCTTGTTGAAGCTCTTGTGAATGTTGCCATTTGAGTGCACTCTTCGTGCCCGCCTACATCGTCTTTGTTCCGTCACTGTTAGATCACGAACACTAAAGCTCCAATCTCAGTCCTGGGACAGGCAGCCTCCTTCTGACCAGTTTGTATTGGATAACAGAAGGAAGACTTAATCATGTCCCCAGTGAGGCAGAGATATTTCCCATTTCTAGAAGAACAGAATGAAGGAAGCTCATTACTTTTTGCAAGACTTTCTGGGGCCTTGTGGACCTGCAGCTTGCTCCTCAGACAGCAGTGGCTGCAGCCTTAGCCTGTGTAGCCTGGCTGGCTGGCCATCCCACCAACACTCCTCTCCCATCACACAAACTACAAAGCTTTAGCATAGAAGGAAGGGCTAAGTGAGATAAAGTCTTACAGATTCAGGGGCATGGAGTGAGGAGTGTTTTGGACAGAAAGTTAGGCTCAGAGAGAAGGGATGGAAAGACATCCAGGTTTAAAACTGCTTTCTTCATCCTGTCTGAGAAGAAAGGTGTTCTGCTGTTTATGGCTCAGTTGTCCTGAGGAGTTCCTTTGGGAGAAGGAGAGGACAGGGACAGGTGGCCTTGCTTCATTTCTGGCTCTTCAGTAAGAGCAAGGCTCCAACCAGTCCCTCAGGCACATTGCTGGAGGAGCAGGTCTCTGGGGAACAAGTCTTGGGGGAACAAAAAGAAATAAGAAAGAAATGTAGTAAATTATGCATTAAATTGTATAGAGAGGGGGTTACAAACATTTTTTACATGATTTTTAACATCCTTTATTAATGGAAAATCTTTGTAACAGAGAAAATAGGTACAGGTTGCAGCTTAGACTGGAAAACTTCACTGCACAAAGGGAAATTCCTCCCTTGTGTACTAGGAAATGCCATACATGCACATTCCCTGTGAGGTGTAACTGTTGTACACAGCAAATACAAACACAAACTTTTTCAAGAAAAGTGTGAGCCTTCATATGGAAACTGGAGTTAAAACAAATTCAATTTAATCATTTTCCTGGCTGCACTCTGGGTCATTGGCTAGCTCCTCAGGCATTCTGTCTTTGTCCTTGTGCCTCTGAGCATTTGCAAGGTGAAATTGCACCATGCCCAATTGCACCTGTGGCTTTGCTAGCTTTTCAGTTTACAGGGCGTAAATATAGAGTCAGATGATTTGGGGTCAGATTATTTGATCAAAAAAGAGAGGCTTGGACATACTTCTGCATATTGCTGTGATCTGGAGTGAAGCAAGTAAACCTCTGTTGCCTGCTACTGTTGGAAGCAGAAAGGCAATAACTGCAGGGTAGAAATAAAAAGGCAGGTCAGAAATTGAGTTATGCATCCGTATTGTCTTGCTGGCTGCCTTTGGTGCAGTGCTGAGCTGTTGTTATGAAACTGTGCCCTGCATTTCCTCATGTCATGTTTGATTTGCAAACCTGTGTGCTGGAATGACAGGTCACTGCCTCTTGCTCTAGCTGGGGACACCCTCCCTCCCTCTTCTCTGCAGCTGCTGAGAACCTTTCCAAAGCATGCCTTTGTCTGAGAAAGGATGCAGACACTGAAGTGGGGATATGTGGAGCAGAAGCACAAATGGGGATGATTTAATACAGAGGGCAGGCAAGGGCTGTCAGTCAGCCCATTTTCAGGGAACTCTGCATTTCCCTTTCTTCAAGAAATTTAGTCTGTTGGAAGTGCCTGTACATGACACTTCTGAACTTGCTGGTCCTGTTCTCCTGTTTGTCTGCGTATCTCAATCTGGAATAGACATTCTTTGATATTGCTCTTTTTAGGAGAAAATTCAGTGTCTTTTCTAAGTTGGTAAAGAAGGATAGTATTGCTGATGAGAATCAGGCATCTTGTCACTGTCATAGATAGGCTCCAGTGCTAATGCAGGCCTGAGGGAGGATGCTTTCACTTGCAGCCACAAAGGTGCCTGGAAGTTTGGAAGGATGCTAGGCAGAGAAGACAAGGTCACTTCCTCCTCTTTTGGAGTTCTTGTTCACTAAGAGATCACAGATTTGTCTCAAATTTGTTTTACTCATCAGAGACTGGAAAGGTAGAGGAATACCAGAACACTGACAGCATTAGAAAGAAGTAGAAGGTTTTATTCACGGTGTTCTTAAGAAATTAAAGTGCAATATAAATTTTAACACCTTATCTTAAGTCTAATAAATAAATCTCTGTTAAGAGAATAGAAACAGGCCACACTTACCAATGATCTTGGGAGCAGGTAGAATGAAAGAAGAGATTCTGCCTTCAAGCCAGGCAGGTCCTCAAACATTAGCATATGATGGCCACTGAGAAGCTTGCCCACTGTGACTTAGATTACTCCACCCTAGTTAAAAATGTATCTCACCTGTGTCTCCTGGGGCTGTTTCATTCAGATCTCGCCAGAATGTACTCTTGAATCAAGTTTTAGAAGCTGACTCCCAAGAAGCTAAATCCCAAGTGGCCTGTAATCCACTCTTAAAAACTGCAGAGTCAAAGCCCAGGCAGTTGTGGAGTTCCTGAGGGAGCAGAGCAGCAGTGAAGGCAGGACCTGGGGCTGCTCCACAACCCAGGGCAGCACCGCAGTGTCCCAGAGGTGGCTCCATGGCACCACCACCTCAAGGGGCATGGAGAGTCCTTTCCATCTTCTTATCCTTTCTCTGTCTCATGGCAGGGACCACACCATGGGGGAGGGAAACCCAGAGTAAACCTTGGTTTTCTGAGCAGGGCCAGTGCCAGGGCAAGGAAGGGGCCATCTGGTCAGCCTTGTCATGGCCCTTTCCAATCCTACAAAAAGGTTTTAATTACATTTGGGTTTGATTTAAATAACACATGAAAAGCAAAATCTATGATCATGCATTTAAATACAGCAACTATTCTGCTTTTCTGGTTTAGTGAGGATTGTGTGAATCAGAAATACCTTACTCATCTGCAAAAAGGCTTAGTCCCAGCAAATCTTGACTTTAATTACAGGAAATAATCATAAACTACTTTATATGCAATTAAAGACACTTTCTTTTGAAGATATTTTTGTAATTTGTATTTTTTCCTAAAACCAATTATCTAAAATATTATACTTTTTCATGCCTGCAGTGCAACTTTGTCTTGCATATAAATTGATTTTTTTAAATTAAACTTTCTTTATGTGTAATTGAAACTTGGGACAATTTTACCTTTATCTAGGTAATTGATTAATAGGTCAGATAACACCTGCTGGTTGGCAGTAGCAGCTAACAGCTTTGTGCTACAGTTTGCTTGTTTAAATAATTGTATTAATTTAGAATGGAAATTGACACAATTACAATGGTATTTTTGAAAATGTCGATTTTATGACCGATTTTTTAATGTTAATGTCTAATCAGCCTGTAATTAAATGCTGAAACTGTCTGAAAGAGAAAATACTTTTCACACTGAAATTTAATGTAACACTGGTCCGGAGCTCATTAATTTCATGGGAAGCCCAATGTTGGACTTGGACTATGGTCATAATTTTATACATCTATTGAAATAGAATGACAATGTTCAAATTCAGACTGAACAGTGATGTGGCCCAGCTCTTTCACAAACAGCTGCCAACAATCCGTGGAGAATTTCATGGCAGTGGTAGACTTGAAGGCTAGGGAAAATGTGTCCTGAAGGATATGTGTCCCTGTAATAATTGCAACCCATGGCATGGGAAGAAGAGAAAGGTATGAGATATTTTGTCTGCTTGTGCTCAAAGTGACAGTTCAGGGAAGATCCTTAACCTGTAATGAATATCTATGAGTCAGGAACAGAAATACGGTAATCCAGCAAAAACAGTTTTGCTGGTGTGCTCCCATGGCCTTTCCAGGTGGGTTGTCCTGGTGCCATCCTCCTTAGTAAATACAAGACTGGTTGATTGAGAGGATAGGGCTGGGTGACAGGAGAACCATCAGTGCTCTAGAGGCTGCCAAGTCAACCTTCTGCCTCAAAACCTCAAAATCCTGTGAATTGACTTTCACAGGACCATGATTCCCTACCAGCTGGTGACACCACCCAAGTGATGGTGTTGACACACAGATTGGCCGTCTCAGCAGGGCAGGAGTTCACACACCTCCAGAAGTATTGCACATTTTTTCCATCAATCCTGATCTGAAATGTGTTCTGGGGAATTTGCAGAATTAAGCTGTCAAAATGATGCAAAATTAATTATAGGCTGAATTTGGCATAAAAGCTTAGATACAGTGTTTTCCCTTAGCATTTGTACTTGCTGTGGAAATGCTTCAGCCCATACATCTGTGCAGATAATGCTGATAGGGGAAATCACTAATGAAACATAGTTTTAAGGGTGGGTTTAGGTGAATTTTCCATCAGCTTCATGTGCCTGTATCATAACATTATATTCTCTTCTCAGCTGTGAGCTTTTTTAATTTCTGTGAAGCATGAGACAGTGACTTTCTTTTGCCTTTATCACTTGCCTCTGTCACCCCTGCACACACATCTGGGTAACACTCCAGGGTCTGTGGGGTGCCATGCAGTCCTCACTTGGGACCCAGAGGTGAAGATCCCCACAGTGAGGACTGGAACTCCTGCAGAGCTCTCCAGCTTTTTCTTTCTTAAAAACTATGAAAACGCATTAAGGGAGAAAGGCCCAGGTTTCACTGAACCACGTTAAGTTCCAGCTGGAAGATGAAGATATCCATATTCCTCTTCCTCAACCTTAGGCCAGCCATTTATCCAATAAGTATAAATAGGTCATTTCCATTAACTTTTACAGCAGAAAGGATAATTTAGTGTAAAGTTACGTGTTATATCTGTATTGATCTAACAATCAACTATACTTTTTTTCCTCTTTTCTCACACACTAATTAAAGACTCGCAGAAACAGGACAAAATTCTTTCGGTGTTGGGGAATAAGACAAATTGTTTCATCTTATGCACAGAGAGGAAGATGGAGCAGAAATATATATGGGGGCAGAAAAACTGAGGATTTGCCCCCCCCTTCCAGCTATGCTGAGCTGTTAGATCAGCTGAGCCATAAATAATGTATCTTTAGCCTTAGATTAGTTCAGGATGTAATCCTTCATTTTTGCCCTTCCCAAGGAGTCACTGGTGAAGCTCTTTCACTATTAGCAAAAATATTTATTCAGACATGAGATAACCATTTGTTTCACTTGTTCCTCCAGAGACACATGAGTAGATCCCATTTAAGTAAATGAGTGTTCTGCAGACCTAATTAGAGACAGGGTAAAGCCCACCGTCCTGTGCCAAAATGCTATATCATGAACTGAAATTCATGGAAACCTTATACGGAGTCACCATTTATTTTCTATATTTAGATCAGACTTTAAACATTAAATGAAAGCAAATACATCCAATGAAATCTTGTAATCCAGACTGTAATAATAAATCTCATGCTGGTATCCTCCTGCAGAGGAGGGTGAAATTATATGTGCATTGACATTAATGTCATAGCATGTCTTGACTTCAATAGATGCAGGATTTTTTTTTGTAATGTTTTTAAGAATCTTAATTTACTAGCAAAGTAAGTAATTTAGGATTTCCTGTTTCCCCTCCGCCCCCCCAGTCACCGATGTTGTAATCAGCTCCTGGGACAATACTAGCATGTACTGAGCTGGATTTCTCTGTCATCAGCCACCCCCTTTTTTTCATCTGTCCCCCCAAAGCCACTTCTCTGTTTTCACTGCCCTGCCTGCAGTCCACAGGCTCAGCAGTTGCACTGGTGTGTGTGGCTTTTAGACTAATTTCCTAGGAGGAGAAAGCTCATGTGACTGAGAATGTATCTTTTCGTCTGCAAAATGATCTTAGATGATATTATTTAACTTTGAAAGGAGAATAGCTATCCTAAAGGCCACTGGGCAGAGGAGGCATCCCAATTTACACTGCCCCAAGCTGCCTTGGGAAGGGAGCAGAGGCAGCAGTGCCAGCAGCTGACTGCCTGTGGCACAGACACTGCTGTAGACCAGCTGGGGCTGTCCTTCCTCTGCAGGGTGGTGCAGGGATTGCAGGTGGGTCTCACTGTCGTGGTGGTTTAGGGGACAAAGGACATAAATGAAAGGCAAAACAAGTTCCAGGGCTGTGTCCATTGTAGAACTTTTTTTTTTTTCTCCCCAGACAGTTTGGTTTCATGTGACTTGAACCCCTTCCTCTGAATGGTGGCAACACAATGGTCTTTGTCAAAGTGGCTGATTGTGTTTATTTAAGAGGCATCTAGTGGTAGAAAATCAGTAACAAAAATCGATTTGCAGCTTTTTCTGCCCTTTACAAAAGGCATGCGAGTTTCAGTTGCACCAGTTGGAAGCAAGTGAAGAGAAAATAGTTTATAAGTTAAATATTTGTTAGAGTACAGTGATAAAAGCTTATTTCTTGAAGAAAATTAATTTATATTATTACATATTACATTGCCATACATGAATGGGAATTAATTTTATGTCCTTGGAGATATAAAACAATAAAGAAACCTGCATAAGTACTTTTGTGCTCAATTAGGGCAATTAAATTGATGTGGAATATCTAGTGTTCAGTTGATTTACCTGTAGCTTAAAGCTGGGGCTTATGAGCTGGCAAAAGGTAAGGTGTTTATTCTGCCTGTACCTTTTATTCCGTGTGTACCCATATTTTCATTGCCTTCAGTAGTATTTGTGGATGTGCAAGAAGCACAAGATTGGCTACTAATGTGCTGGCTACTCCCATTTATTGTTTGAAGGGTTTACCAATTCCTTTATACAGATTTTTTTAATTCATTTTATTTTTTTTTTCTTGGTGTTACCTAAAGATTTAATTTTGCAGGCTGAATTTATCTTTAAAGGCACCAGTATTATAGTACTACAAATGTTAGGCAGGTCTCTTGAAGTTATATGTGAGTTTCTGCAAAGTTAAGGAGAGACAGGGAGACATTGAACTGCCATCTGAATAAAAAATACCTTCATTTTCAGTAGATATGAGAAATGAAATGTTCCTTAGAAGGTTGCCGACAGGTTTCATGCACTGGGAACTGATCTATGAGCACTTCTTGTCTGTTAGATTTGAGCATAAATATGTTCATTCTTGTATGTCACAGTACAAGGGCAGTGCAGTGGCAAGCAGACATCTGCCTGACCAGCAGGTTAAAGGAATGAAGAGAAAATTCATAGTTGTTCTGTTTTCTTGTAAACTATGCTGATGGTTCTAGTGTGTCTGAAATTAGGGTAGGAAAGAAGGATATACTGGGAGTATTCAGAAATTACATTACAGTGATATGTTACCAATGAAAAGAAGAATTCAGCTATAAAGTTTACTCCCTTATTATTTATTTTCTTCTCTATAAAGACTCTTATATTTCTGTTTGGTGGGTAGGATTCAGCCATAGCTCATTTTGCTTGCACCATCCCACCCCTCCACTCTCTGTTTGTCAGGAGAAGGGTCCTGTGTACTATTTGCTCCCAGGAGAAGGGTTTATTGCCCGCAAGCAGGAGTTGAGACAGTAATTTAGTGCTTATATGGTGACTTCTTCAGAGAATAGCTCCTGCCTCTAAGGTCTTCCTTCCTGCTCGTTATTTAATACCTATTTTATTTTGGGAACAAAAAAAAAACCAAAAAAACAACCTAAGGAGAAATGGGCACTGTTCACATCAACTGTTTTTGCCCTGCAGGTATGAGGGGAATAGTTTCCTTTCCACAGGAAGAGTTGCCAGGAGCCTTTTAGCCAATTACCACAGGAGTTTGTGGACTACAGCAATAGAGGGATTACTTTGCCTTCCGTAGTGAACATTAACCACTGCTGTGCTACACAAATGAGCCTTTTATATTTTATCTACTTTGAGATTTTAAGGAAATGAGAAGTCTTGAAATGACAAAACCCTGGTAATAATGAGGTGAGTTATCACCACATGGTTATTATCAAGAGAATTTTCTTTTTTATAATTAGGGTGTGTTAAAGAAGAGGCATGCTCCTTGTTTGCCTTGGAAGTAAAATCATTCAAGTTTACTCTTGTCAGGTTTCTGAGAAGAATAAAACATTGTTACTTTTTGTGAAAGAGAAATGCCCTGGTGGAGCCTGGCCCACAAATTGTCTTCCTGGAAGCCAGACGCGATCGTGGCTCGTGTCTTGTCTGAGGTTTGTCTGGTTCCACCTTCATCCCTTGTCAGGTTCAGCTGCTGGTGCTGACAGTCAGTTCTGTGTTCACTATCTCCAGTAAAATTACCTTATTTGCAATCAATTGAACAGTGTAAAAAAAAAGTTCGACTTGGGTGTTTTGTGACCAGCGTAGACATTACCTGTAAGGTAAGAATTCTTTTGGCAGTGAATCACAGCACTTCTGTAGAAGCTGGTAAACCTGGAAGCATAGCACCCACTACACCCCCGAGGTAAGGTTGTTTTCAAGTGTCTCTGTTTGTGTCCTGATGTCCTTCATGCTGTATTGGGTGCAGACTGACCATAAAGGGAAGCTCATGTAAATACAGCTAACTGAAAATATACCATATACTTAAATTTTATATTATAACATTAAATTAGTAAATCACTGTTCACTGTGACTTCTGCATTAATCTTGTTTTCATGTAAAACCCTGTAATCACATTTTCAGCATCAGTCAGTGAGTTTTCACTGAAAACAGCCAGATGCACAAGGACCTTTGCAGTAGTGCTGTGCTTGGAGTCACTAGCACAAGCACAAAACCATATGTTTGAAGACTCTTGCTAATTCTTTATTGAGCTTCAAGCATGAAACTACATTTCTGTCCAGTGCAACTGTGGAGCAAACCAGAAGAGCTTGGATTACACTGTTGTGTCACTTAAAGTGTAGAGTTACATTACTACTTTGTGGTGTCCATCATATTGCAGAAATAAGTTAACACAGGAGCTTTCCAGAATTGCATGTGGTGAGTTTTATTTTAAACATGGTTAACAGCATGGATAAGGTGGCAAAACCTATTTAAATATCTGTGTGCATTTGTCCCTGTCTGCTTTTAATGTAGGTGCTCTCAGATGGTTGTGGATGTCATGTATAAAGCTTTTGTGTAGTACAGAACCTGTATAAGTGTGTCAGTGCCCAGCAGCCTTTGCAACAAGCAAGAAGAACCTAACTGAACATAAGAAAGCATCTCTGATAAGGGATTGTTTGAAAAGTTTTTTCAGAGAAAGAAAGACAATTTCATAAAAAGATTGTGCCACTTCAAAGCTGAGAAAAGGCTTTAAACACATTTGCATTCTACAGCTAATTGGAAAGATGATTTTAGTAATTGTATGAGTGTCAAGAACAAAGGCACTTAAAAATTTACAAAAAAGGAGTGCAAGTAACTTTATAAAGCTACAAAAGCTTTATAAAAGTAGCTGGTACCAGATATTGCATAGCTGAATATTCTACCATAATGGATCTGCAAGAACTACAGAAGTAGAAACTCTGAAATTCTTCCAGACGTGTGAAGTAATGCCTTGCATTATTATGTGGGCAGGGCTGTTTTGCTTGGCTATAATTTAGGAAGACTTTTGTGAGTTATCATCATCAAATTAGAACTTGAATAGCAAATCTAGGATATAATCATTATAATCTGTTCCTGTTGGGGAGGAACAGAACAGGAAAAAGAAGCTTATTGTAAAATATTTGAAACGTGTTTGATGAAAAAATACAGATAATTCATTTGCTTAGAATAGCTCATCATTTAGGTGGGCTTTTTTTGTTGAGTGGTTCATAATCATTAAGTCTGCTTTAGGAGTTCCTAACTCAGTCACACTGCAAAAGTGTGAGCTCTGTGTATGGTACTGCTTAGGATCTTGTGTCTGCTTTGAGTTCCATACTGAAATGGAGTAATTGAACATGTCAGACTGTCCCACAAAACAAAAATGAGTAAAGTAAAATTGATTGCAGTGTGTTCTCCATATTGCACACCTGCCTTAAGAAATTACTCTTAATAAGCCTTTCCATGACATTGTAACTGTGTGACATATGCTTGTATATATATATGCATATGTATAACCTAATGTCCATTCATAACTCATTTTTACATATGTCAGTAGGTATCAGAACTTGCCTTGCTCTTGCCCTGTGATTGTGAGTGTTCTTTGAAGGTGTGTATGTGAGGATGTCAAGTAGTAACACCCTGTTGAAACTGCAGGCAGTCATACTAGATGGTGTCTTCTGCCTTCTCTGGGTTAACACTGAGAAGAAGGTAGATTTCTATTATGTGGGGATAAAAGAAATTAAAATTTGTGTGCACGATGAATGTGAGTAATGCATGTATTCTTGGATGCAATATATGCAATATCAGACATTATAGTCATTACTTCTGCTTCCTTTGGTTTTTTCTTCTTTTTTAAAAAAATTTTTCATGAAGGAAAAAAGCATCATTTAAGTGAAAGCCATTACATGAACTAGAGGCTTTTAATTTCTCTTATAACCCATATATGCCTCTACCCAAACAGACTCAAATTCCTCAGTTTTCCAATAGTCTGCAGTTTCTTACTGATATCCCCAACTTGTGTCCCTTTTTTTCTAGTTGCACCTAAACAGAAAATCTGCATTCTGATTTGGTATATTTTCAATAATGCAAAACAATGTTAATACATTTGTTTGGGGGAATGAAGCAGCTTGTTGAAACTTCTTGTAAGTGACAACAATATAACACAATCATTAGAAAGACATCCAGTGAATTTGTCTTTAGATGAGCTTTTTAATGCATGAAAATTTTGTGGGCCCTGTGGTGTGGTGTCATTCTACAATTACCTTATTTTAGTGGGTTTTGTTCCACTGTGTTTCAGGTTCAGAAGCATTTACTTTGTTCTGCTGTGAATGATAGTGCTTCATGATGACATTTGCACTGACAATTATGGGAGAGGTGCTGAAAGGCCCTAGGCTACATCATCGTTTTCAAACTCCCACATGCTTCTCACCATTTTTATTAGGATCTCTCAAAGTCACTTACACACCCTCTTTCAAAACGTTGCTTTAACTCAGGTCTGTCAGGTTGCCTGTACAGCACTCACGAGTGACTGGGCAGCTGGTATGCTAATTGCTACCTTACTGAACCAACCATAATGGCATGTCTTTTTTCTTTTTGCAACCTTTTTGTGCATTAACATTTTTACTTTGACCACACATTTTAATTATTGTGGCTTTGGAGTGGATTTTGCTGCCCGCTTCGAGCTTTTCAATGCCTGTGTACTGCACTGTGCACAATGAGACCTAATCCCCAGCTGGGCATCATCTCTACCAATGCAGTACAAATACATTATATTATATTTCAACATTTTTTGTTTGATTTCAGCCTCATTCAGAAGAGGCTTTATTGTTATTTCTCAGTTCCTGTTTGACATACTAATTTTTCAGTCATTTTCTGGCTATTTAAAGTATATTTGGGGGAAATACTTTCAGTGTTCTGCAAATCATCCACTGCACAACATAAGAAACAAATCCCTGTATATATGGATTGGGGGTTGATGTTTAGCATGTCTGTATACACAGTACATGCTAATGTACTTAAAAGGTAAGATGTGTGACTTACTACAGATCTTTAGCTTTGCACATCACAGGATTGAAGAGCTGGAGTCTGCTTGTTTGCTTTCTCATGTTGAAGTGGTAGCTGTCATTACTGTGTGTTATGTTTTTAAAAATGCAGGGGGAGAACATTTTTGCTACTTTCTGTGTGCCTCACAAAGCAGGAAAAGTAAGACATCATTTAAAGTGGCTATTGTGCAGGAGGTTTCTGGAATGTTTGGCATTGCATGTAAAACTTTGGCATTTTGTCATTAAAACTAGAACAGAGCACAGCTTCTCAAATAAGCAGTCAGGCCTCTTGAGCTCCTGTAAAAATAAGCTGGCAAACAAACCCCTCTAATAAAATGCTGATGCTGGAAAAGATGTACGGTCATCATTTCGTTATGCTACTTTTCTCAGCATGTCCCATCTATTTCCGAAAGTAAAAGAGAGAGAGATGATTACCAGAAAAGCAAAAGTCATGGTGAGGTGAAATCCTGGCCTTGCTGAGCCAGAGAATAGCTCTGTCACTGGGCCAACCTGTGAGCCATGAAATGTCTGTGACCTGGCCAGGTCACTGGTTTCAATGGCCATTAACCTGCCTTTTAGGCAAAGCAGTTGTTTCTTCCCTCCTACTGCTCTTATGATGTTCATTGTTTAGCAGTGTAAATGGGGCTTATGATTGTTAGTTTGGGCTTTAATGATACTGTAGCATTTAAAATATCCCTCTGGAGCCTCCCAAGGGTTGAGTGCACTAGGGAGGCAAGAGGAAGCTTCTGGCATTGGGACCATTTGGATTTGGGGCTGCTGTTGTTGGGGCTTCACGTGGGCAGTGAAGGTGGTGACTATGCTGTGGTCCTGTAGTCTAGGCTTCTGCTGCTCATTGGTACTGTTGTTTTCCTAGCTATTTTTCTCAGGATGGGAATTTATAGTTAATTTATAAATTTTTAACTCATATATTTTTTCATTCACATTTTTTCATGTATGTGTACTTGCAACATTCCTTTAGTTATCTTGTGCTCTTTCCTTTAAAAGGAAATACATGTGTTTAATATGCACTGTGTGGGGTGCTAATGCAGGATAGTTGAAGGAAGAAACAGGAGTAATGACAGTCTAGAAAAGTATAGTGTAGAATATTTGTTTATTTAATTCATAAATTACAGTTTTAGTTAAAAAAATATTTCATACTCTTCAAAGCCTATGTATCATCTTCTAATAATGACAGTAAAACTTTCCTGAATGCAAATAAAAAATGAAGATAAATAAACTTCTTTCAAAACAAACATTTTGGCAGTGTTGAAAATGGTGACTCTAATGATGTTATAGAAATTGCAGTATCTTTCCTGTCATACCCCACTAGCACACGGGAGGCTTAAATAAGAAAAATACTGACATGACAATCAAAATAATTTGGTAGAGGGGGAGTCCTTGAAGAGACCATGCGTGTCAGAGCAGAGCTACTTCCCAAATACTCGAGTGTGATAGTGATCAAGCAGGTTCAGAAGAAAGCAGGTCTTTATAAGACCATGTATTCTGTTTTCTGTTTCCAAATGAAACACTTTTGTACTGCCCTCCCAGTTCTCTGGCCGTCTCTACTGGGCACCTGCTGCTGCCTTGGGAGGAGCCCAAGGGTGCCTGGCAGACTAAGGGTGTTGAACGAAGGCAGAACATGAAAAATAGTCTTATTTCCTCATTCAGAGAGTAATATTTGTTAAACTTCACAGCTTTAAATAAGGAGGAAACAGTACTTCTGTTCATCTGTAGTATTAATCAATCAGTCTTATCTTTTTCTTTGTGCTGCTTAATTACTGGGGAAATATTTAACTATAAGCAGCTTACATGTTTCTGAAACAACTCTCTGATCATAAGTTGTTTTGCCTCTTCAGTTCTGGAAAATCTAAAAGGAAAAGTGCACTATCAGGAAAATACTATTATTTGGTCTCTAACCAGTAATGTGTTTTAATAGAATGGAGATGCAACTTCTTATTTTCCTTATATGCAACTTCTTTTTTTCTTAATTCAGTAGCTCTTGTGTCCCAGAGGACTAAACAGCACAGTTTGTAAGTGGTATCTGCTGGTCATATAAGCAACGCCAGGAACTTTTTTCAAACTTGTATCTTTTATAAGGTCCTTGAGCCTGGCTATCTATAGCTCACCAGAGAACAGCATGTCCTGTGTGCTGCACTCTGCTCCTCGTGTCTTGGAATTGTTCTGGTGTGCATAAGCCACTCATCTGGGTGAGATGAAACACAGACTTTTCTAACATTTTGACTCCCTTTATCCTCTCTGTAGGAGCTCAGCAGGCAGGATGTACAGTGATTTGGAAATTTCTGTGTCGAGTTCTTAGAACAGCTGAGTCAGCTCCAAGGTTTCTCATGGCTGTGTTTTCAGTTTCATAGATGGTGATAGGACTGTGGACTGCCAGTGATGATAAAAACAAATATGTATTTGTGGCAATTAGACATTGATGTATCTGGAGCTAAGCTGTACTGTTGTCAGGATTACAAGAGCTGGGTTGTTTGGAGATTTAATGTTCTCATTGTGGCTCTTGTAGGG
Organism: Haemorhous mexicanus; assembly: GCF_027477595.1. NCBI lineage: Eukaryota > Metazoa > Chordata > Aves > Passeriformes > Fringillidae > Haemorhous > Haemorhous mexicanus. The sequence goes on along the minus strand of NC_082341.1, from coordinate 17,708,332 downwards.
CAAAACTGAAAGCTCATAAAACTGAAGGCAGGTAATATCAACAGACCAATTAAGGGCAGTGTGTATCATGGATACAAATGTTTGTGAGCTATATTGCTTACACAGTAATCATTATTTTTGACCTTTCAGCATGAACTCTGTTGATTCCTCATTACTTTTTCATGCAGCCTAGTCTTTTAGAGAAAATGCTATGAGACATTACTTCATTCGGTCCCTGACTTCAGTCGGATTTCTGCAGTCCTGATTAAAACCAACTTGGTTTTACTGGAGTGATGTAGGGGACAGAACAAGAAAACTTTTCCTTTCTGTGGTTTTCACTGCGTAGGTCATCTGATAAGATGAAAATGTTTTTCCCCAAAAAGAATACTTTTTCCCATAGGTTTCATTACTAAATTGGAACTTGAGTGGATGATTATTGTGTGCAGTTGAGTGGCAATTGCTGTAATTGCATATTTGCAGGTGGCACTGTCTTCTCTGCCAGGAGATAGAAGGTCTAAGGAATTTATCTGTTAATGACACAACCACTGGAACAGCAGCAAGGTTGCTGCTCAGTTTGCAACCCAAACACTGTTAAAACACATTTAACTTTAAACAACTACATTCAAAACAAACTTCTGTCTCATCAATGCCTGACTGATTTCTAATAAAACCAAGCGTTAGCTCTTCTTTTGATCTGTTTGCATTGAAGCTTGTTTGCATGATGCAGGTGCAAAGGAAATACCTGCTTTGCTTCACTTTGACATTTCCATTAAGATTACTCTCAGTATAATCTTGCATCACAAAACCAGAATCAAACCTGTTCAGGGCCTTATCTTGTGGCAGAAAGCTGCTGAGCCCAACTGGTGAGGAGGATTCTTAGTTGTTGTGAATTGAAGAGAAAATGCATAGACTCAGAGCATTTGTTAAATGGTTTTTTGATGTGTCACTAGTTCTCACTGAAATTAAATTCAGGCAGAAAGCTGGTGCCCTGATACCAGCTGAGAAGGTTGATATGATACCTGTAAATCATAAGCACAGCAAAACCCAAATACTGGCCAACTGACAGCTGAGCCAGCATCCTTCTTTATGAGGTTTTTTCTCTCTATGCTGAGTGGAATATGCCATTTAGATACCTTTGTTAGACACCTTTAAACAACATTAAACAATGTTCTTGAAACACATAAATAATGTATGGACTTTCATCCATTTCTTGCTAAACACCTTAGTTAAACTGTTGGAAACCCCTATATCCTGTACCTTTTCCATTATGATCTTCATCTTTTTAATACCATGGTAACTAGAACTAGTAATAAGTAACAAAATAAAATATGAGCAAATATCAGCTCTTAAGGCTCACTTTAACGACATGAAAGTTAATCTTGTGCTTCTAATTTTTGCCCTGCTGAAGTCCCAACTCTTTCTATCAACTAAAATCAGGGTTTCACCTCCAGAAATATACCTTAATATTAGAAAATGCACATCTATACACTTTAGGACCAAACTGATTGCCATAATAACTTTTTTTTCCTGTCTCACATACTTTTTCTTCTGAATTGAAGTGTACTCTTTTATCAGAAATTTCTCATAGGTACCCATATTATCATTTTTTCATATTCTTTTGAACAAAGCCCGAAGGGAGAACTTCTCTGGCATCATCCATAATTCAGAATTTTATAGCTCTTTTCTGAATGTGCTGAATTTTTTCAACATTACTTTTGAAATACTCACACTCCAGAACTACACTTGCATTATTTTATGGTCCTGTCAGTGTCACATAGAGGAGTAATGCTGCTTCCCTGCTCTTATTTTGAATTCCCTTCATATATTGTATTCACTGGATGCAGGATAGCATTGAGAATTCTTGGTCTGTTGTTGCTTCATCTTTTTTAAAATGTTTTTGAACCATTACCTTAAAGATTGTAATTTGTTGGCAGAACCAGCAAAGGTCTCACAAATTTCCTTTATTATGCAAAGTGGAAAAAATTTGGCTTACTCCTAACTGATGGCAAGGCATATCAATAATCATATCATAAGTAACGTGATTTATTACATCCTTAAGGTTTTTGACAGTTGTCACATCCAATAAAGAATTGCAGTTTTACAATATCCCTGTAGATTGGGAAGTAAGTTTTATTTTGAAGTGTGGAAACTGAGGCACTAACTTGTCACTGGCCAGAGGGTTGCTATATCTGTACTGAACCCACTTTCTGAGTCCACAACCTTCATTCATTCATCCTTCCTGGGCTGCTTAGGAGAACAAATGTTTTATAGTTAATGTCACCCCATCGTGATGTAATTCTGAAAATGCTTCCTTGCATGTGGACATCACACTTGTTTCTAGGACAGTCCTGTGCAGGTTAGTGGTCTCTTACCAGTGCATGAAATGCACCATGGAGCCTGAATTCTGTTGCTCAGCAAGTCTGCATTCCTTGGCACAGGGAGCAGGATAATTCTGCTGGTGTCCAGACCTATTGTTTTTGTAGTGCTGCATTTCCTCACTAATGGCTTATGAGGCAAATATTTAAGTGCTTATCATTACATATTCTCCTTTCATCTCATTATTTATAGAGCAACTGTTAGGATTGTGAAACTATATTTTTTTTCCTCTTTAAAAAAAAATAGGATCAAGCAGCAGAAGTTGAAGACTTTCAAGTGTGCACTTAGGAGTTTGTTCACAGTGACTGTTTTGTCTCCTGTGGTTCACTCCTGGCACTCCCTCAACTTAGCAGCCCTCAATCAGCAGAGCCTGCTGTGCTCCAGCGCCTGAGCTCCTGAAACACCTCTGCATCATCACTGGAACCAATCTGAGAGTTGTCAGACCCTGGTAGATAGATGATCTTCCACCCTTAGAAATCCTGTCAAATCTACTAAAGTATCTTTTATGGTGGAGAACAGACACTGAGTGCTTCAAAGGACTTGCTCAATCTTGCATCTTTTTTTCTCTGCTGTTAAAGACATGGGGTTCAGGTCAAGTTCAGCATGGGACCTTTTGCATCATGGAAACTTTGGTACTGGAAGGAAAAGCTCACCTAGTAGTTAAACTAAAAAAACTATTTTAGGAAGTTTGGATACTTTTGTTGGGCCAGATACTCTGCATTTCCTGGGGAGCAGGTTGTCCTCTTTGCAGTATGTGTGTTTTACTCCTTGTGTGTTTTACTCCTTTTTGTACCTGCAGAGGGTTTTTGCTTCAGTGTACTTCATGCTTTTACCTTACCCTGATCACCAGTATTGCTGTAGAAAAGGACTCTGGGATGTTAATTTTTCTGCTCAGGAGACTAGCTGTTCCTCTGATCTCTGGCCTCTTGGAGCCCATCTCAGACTGGAAGCCCTTGTCTCATCTGGAAGATGATTGCTTCTCTCTCCCCTTGCCTGTCCCCTGATGACAGCCAGATGCACCTCACAGCCTGGATTGGTCTTCTATGCCTGCACAGTCTGGAAGTAAAGGCAAGAGCTATTCAGGCATCTGGAGCTGGAAAGGTTCTGGTGCCAATCCAGGAGAAGCTGAAAGGATCCTGGTCTGAGATGTTTTCCTCTGAGCTGCAGTTTCAGCCCCTCTGCTTTCCCTTTTTCTGCTTCAACAGCACAAGGCAGAAGGAAGGGCTGCCCTCCTGCCTGCCCCCCACCTCATGGCATGGCTTGCTGCTTCCCAAGGGCAGAGCCATGGACTTTTTGTGGATCAGAGAAGTGGGGGAGAATCCAACACAGCCTTCCAAGCCTAGCTGTCTGCCCTGTGCTGTCCATGCCAGCCTGCCACTGCAGGGCAAGCCTTTCCAATTCATGAACCCCAGGCTGAATTGTCCAACATTCCATTGGCTAAGAGAATGTAAGAGGTTTTTTTAATTATTACTTTGTGGCTGGTTTGTTTGGTTTTTTTTTTTCTTCAGAGCATGCATCAATCTCTAGAGGTCTAGAAAATGGGATCCTGTTTGAAATTACTGCCCTGACCAAGCCCACTTCCTTGCCCAGTTATCAGGCCTTTGGCTCAGCAGGTCTGGTGTTAGATGCAGCCCCTGGAGAAGCCAGGTCAGGATCCTGACTTCTGCTACCCAGAGAGCCAGGGATCCACCACTGCTAGAAACAATCAAAGAAGATAGTGCCTTTCTTTGGTTAGGGAGTGTTTGTTTACTCTGCCCTCCTGCCATATATCCATGATCATAAGGTTCTTAAGTTTTTTTAGTTTTTAAGTGCAATTATCAGAGATATTCTAAGTCTTCTTCTCTTTAGCCATTGCTTAAGTACTCACAGAGGGGAATGCCACTTGCTGTGTGGCCCCTTCATACTTGCAGTCACAGCCACACTGCAGGGTCATTACCCAGTGTTTGTTTTAAATGTCTGAAGTCCACAGCTATGCTGGTATGTTAACCCACCACTTCTGTGTAGTCTGGAAACGTTAAAACCATAAATTATTATAAACAAAGTGCCTTTGGGGGAGATTATATATTGTGGTTATTTAAGTAGTTCTAGAGATTTCTGCCTTAGTTTAGTGCTCCTAGAATGTATACATGATCAGAGAAATATTCCACAGTTCACTGAAGAACAAAGGTATATTTAACAGAAGATGTATTTCTACTGAATATATGCTTTTTAAATTAGGATTTTAGCTTAAAAAAATAATTTCAGCTTGCTTCATCTGCTTTCCATATGTAACTGTTTCAGATAAAATACATAGCTAAAGGTTTGATTGAATCAGTGCCATTGTATATATACAGAATTTCTGTATATGTACATTTCTCATTCTAATCACTTCCAAAAGATAGTTAAAGTGACCATTAGAATAATTTAACAAGAAAAGATTTTTGGTTTATAAGATGTAAGTTTTCCTGCATAAAATATAGCATGCTGGAACTAATTTTCATTGCGTGGTTATGGTTAATGGTTAAAAATTTTCAGTCTGTGCAGAACCATTTCCATACCACTGACCCATCTGTTTTAAAGAAACCTTGTCTTCAATAATACATGATACTTGGTCATTGAGGAGGAACTCCCACGCTCCAGTGTATACTCAGTGCACCCTTGAAATTTAGCCCTTGGTTTTGAAAGGTTCAGTATTTCAATGTCTGGCCATCTTTAACTATCAATGAATATTTACCAGAATAGATAAAGTCCCAACTAAACTGCTATATTTCCCAACCACATCCTGGAGGAACAAAGTGAGTTAAGGCTGGAGCCTAAAATTTCTAGGCAGAAATAATAAAGCTTCACTTTGTTGAGGTTTTAGATGTTGCTTTGTTCTCATATGCCCTGGTGAAAAAAATGTTTCTTTAAAAAAAATATTTTACAGACACTTAATCTTGGTTGTGTCTAATGCTTTTCAATATTTTTAAAAGAAATTCCAAGTGGATGAGTTATTTATGTGTTTAGCTTTTATTTTCCATTATGTCTCCTAATAGATTCCAGATCTCATCTATATTGTAATGGCTTCTGTGTTACGGAGCAACAAAATTTACTGGGTTAAATATCCATTTTTCTTGCCTCTCTGACATGAAAGTGCCACAGACCTATACAATAAATTGCTAACACATTTGTGAGTTTGGAAGCCCATGCTGTCACCCTCACTGTCTGCAGACACAGGCTTCACCAGACGTGAGGAGGTCCTGGTGCACTTCTGCACACCTGGAAGCACCATGTTATTCCCAGCACTCAGGTGAACATGCTTGGAAGGCATCATGATTAAAGGCTGTAAATGGAGAAGTGTTCAGGCTTGAATTCTTTGTAAATCATTGCCCTCAACCAACATGTTGAAGCACATGTAGAGCATAATTTTATAGACTTGTCTGAGACCTGGGGTATGCAGATGGAATACATAATGTGATGTCAGAAAAAAGGGATAACCCCAACTGCTGTGTTTACTTTCCCCCTCACCATCCTGTCTTCCCCATGCATTTACTTCTTCCCTTTTTTGTTTCCCTTCTGGCTAGATTTACTCGAATTTCTGGGAAAAGCAGGTGTTTAAGGGCCAGAACAGCACAGGGATTGGGGCTGAGCTTTAGGCATCATGGAATTGCCACCATGAATCCCTGATTTTTTTTTCCTGATTTTTGAGACTGTAAGCTCCAGGAATTGAAATATAGCATTCTGCACTCAAGAATTATTCCACAGAAAATGTGAAAGATTCTATTATTAAATACTTGTGCATAGATAGCAGTATTGGAAGAATAAATTTGGTGCCAGTCTCTCTAGAAGTGGTTGAAAACTGTAAATCATGAAGCGAATAGATAATCACAGATATGACAAGCTGTAGCTGCATCTGCTGATTATTTTCTCCTCAGCCTCTTGTGTACAATTAAGAATTCAGATTTAACAGCTGGGAATGATTTTCAAATGTTGATCTGAAGAAGAAAGTTCTATTCAGAAACTTTCAGCAGTTCTTTTATCTTCCCCATTCATTATTTTTTCTGAAACAGGTTAAAAAAGATAGCACTTGACCTGCTCTGCATTGAGATAGAAAAGAGATCATTATAAACTCAGATATGGATTTGTGCTTAATGATCCACCTTCTAGTGTGACTGAGTTCAACAACAAATCTGTCAACAGGCTAAACTTTCTTTGGTCAAGAAACTTCATCTGTTAATATTTTATTTTCCTAGTTCAGCAGAGAGACATCTTTCAAAGGTTTCTTGTTGATGGCAAAGAAACTAAGGTAGAAAGCTCGCAGTGAGTGTCTTTCAAATTAGAGATGATACACAAGGGAAAGCTATTAAAAGCTGGGCGTATTTACTAATGTAATCATACATTATTATATACACTGGTTAGCATGGTGTCCTATATGTAAATATACCAATACATTGAATGCACAGATCTGTGTAGACCATTTCTACACATAAAATTCCTACAGAAAGAGCTCATGCCTTTCACTGTGCCCCACATGAATCTCAGTTCAAAGCATTTGGCATTTAGGCTGTCAAAAGCAGCTGTTCAGGCTTTAGGACACAGTGTTTATATGTTTATGTTCTTCAATTTTTGTTTTGTATCCTGCCAGTAAAAGCTCAGTTTTTAATGATCCAACAAGCAGGTACAGCAGTTTCATCTGAGTATGTATGCACATGGATTTACATGCTTCCTTTACAACAGCAGGTATTCAGAGATCTTTCCCTAGTCTAGTAAAGTGAACTGTGTATTTTTGCTGATGTGGTAGAGGATTATTTTGAATTTTCTGGTTAATTAATTAGTTCCTCTAGGAATGGATAAATGAAGAATTGCATTTTTGGTAGAGGTACATCTCGACAGGGGGCATTAAGGGCAAGTTTATTTATTCTCATTTGACACCAACAGTTGTGGTTTACATTTTACCATCAAATATTTTCTCCTCTGTTATCTGTTTTCATTTGGGCATTTCCATTTGCTTTGCAGTGAAACAACATATTTTCAATTTTCATCACATTTTTTCAAGTCTTAACCTTATTGTTTGTAGATCACCTCCAGGAAACATGTCTGAAGTCTGATCACCCTACACAGATGTGTCACATTTTGTATTTTTGAAAGATTACCTGCATTATTAGCCAAAAAGCCATTATTTAGAGCAAATATTCTGCTGCTTATTTTTCTCTTTATTTTTTCTTTGCTTACTTGTGTTGGGGTTTCTTAGTTTTATTCTATTTCATTACAGCAGTATGCCCATACCTAAGATTTTTTTTTTTCTTTTGTTCCATTTAAAGGTACAGAATTATGGTCCTTTCTCTAACTTGGTTTTGTTCTCCTGATATCTGGTCTGAGGAGTTCACTTATATTGACTGCTGCTCAAGTTAAAAAGTTTTCTTCCTAGTGCCTTTGTAATTTGAGGGCTTTTTAATAATAGAGACATAATAAATTTTTTACATAATTTTAAGACCTGAACATTGAGAATAATTGTTGGTTTAGACTTTTTCAATATTAATCAAAACCGTCTTCCAGAAAATTTGCATAGAATGGAGGAGCTGGGATCCAACTTCACTTAGTTTTTTAGGCTGGTCACACTCATTTTCAGTGCATCCAGTGATTTTGGAAAGTTTTGCTCATGATAGACTGTGGTGTTTTCTGGGGCTTCAGCTGGAAGGAAACAGTAATATCAGCTGATGGGATAAGTTAGCAGATGGTACAAGATAGAGAAATAGTGAACAATTTTCTTAGCACAAAATGATCTGCACCCACCTATTAACTCAAAACAATAAAGCAGTTTCCAGTGCCAAGACCCAGGAGCAGGAGCAAAGAACCTGGGCTCTGTGAGATCCTGGGGACCTGGGCATGTGAACCATGGACTTCAGAAAACCTTGAGAGCTGTTGCTGCATATTCATCCAGTCCTGACTGCTCAAGATGACTTGAAGTGGGAGAGCCTTCATGGCCTTGGAGTTTGTAGGAGCAGGGAACTCTTGAATAGTGCTAGGAAGGTGACTCTGCTTACCAAGCTGAAATTGAAGGAATTACTCCTAAATTTTTTTTTCCAGTTCTGCTTTCCCCAGTTTGAAAAGTGTGTTGAATCTTAAAGACCCAGAGAAGCCTTCTAGTTAATAATCTAAGATTATTCATCAGAATAAGCAGGATTTCCCAACTGTAGTCAAGTTCCAAACAGGTCAAAATCAAGACAAGATGCCTACTCTTTGGAGTCCATGTTTTTGCATGAGAAAAACTATCCACCAGCATAGATATTCGTTAGGGCTTTTTCTTTTGTTTTGGTTTGTTACTTTTGTTGTTTCTGTTGCTGCTTTGTTATTTTTGGGTTTGTTTTTGGTTTTTGGGGGGTTTTTGGGTTTTGGGGGGTTTTGTTTGTTTGTTTGTTTGTTTTTAAATATGTGTTTTATTCTAACAGGAATTAATTTGGATTAGCCCCATTGCCTGTGTTCAAAGTAGTGGCTTGCACTTAACTGATTCTTGGTTTGTGTGTTTTAATTTTCAGCAGGAATGTGAACATTTCTAATTTTCACCTTTTTAAAAATTCAGAAAATTTATAATAACAGGTTGTGGGATACCAGGTTTTCTGCTTCTCTGTCACACTTGGAGATGAAATCTTTCCCGTAATAGGGCAGCAGACTGGAGAAATAGTCATATGAACAAAGAACTGTTGAAACCCTTTGAATTAAAATAACAGCAGTGCTATTCTACACCTTAATCAATGGAAAGGGTTGTTTGGGCCATAGGGTTTTTATATTACTTTTTTATTTACAGATTTACAAAGAGAATTTTCAAAAGTTGTCTTCAGGTCATCTTTTAGAGCACAGTTGCAATGTAATTACAAGATACATACTGGGGAAGAGGGAGTATGGAAAAAAAGATAGCACTGATGAGGGTTTTCAAACAGTGTATTTTATACAGCAGGAAGAAAGTGATTACTAAAAGGTTAGCTCAGATTATTATTCATGAGTTTTCTGAGCTGTTAAACAAATTGTTGTGCAAATGTTCATAACCTCATAATTTTCTCCCTCTCAAAAGGTGTTCAGATCTCCACATATGCAATAGATCAAGTGTACTTCCAAAAATAGGCATGTTGTTTGTGCTTGCAGTTCCAGATGATCTTGTTACTACAGTGGAGCTTCTGCAGAGTTATCTGTGGGCTGTGTGGATCCTTTCTCACTTCAGTTCCTCTTACAGCTGGGAGCTGCTACTGCTCTGCAGAAAAACCCTCTCCTTTTTGGGCACTGCTCTTTGCTTTCAAAGCCAAATGCAATTAAGTCACCCTGATTAGATCATTAGAGCCTTCAGTGAAATCTGCTCAGTAACATGTCTGAACTTTTGCTGTGGTTCCAAATGAATAATTTTTTGGTATTTGACTTTGCTTTGAAATGTGGAGTGCTCTTTGCCTGAAGGGGTATCTGGTATTGTATAAACATGGAAGGTTTCAAACCATTTGAGGGACACAGCACAGAATAATTCAGCCTTGCTGAAGGTCTGAAGCATTTCAGCAGTATTATCAGCACTGTTCTCTGTGCCTCCTTCATCTTGCTGAAAATTTTGCAAATTAGGGGGCTTCCTCACAAGCACTCCTGGAAGAGCTCACCAGTAAAACTAGCTGTGCTCCCTCCCTCCTGTATAACTTCTGTGTGTGACCCTGTGCATTCAGCACCAGGCATTAAATTTTAAAGGGCATCTCCCTCCCCAGACACTTTGCTCCCACAATTCAGGATGTGCCTCCAGAGAGGTAACAGAGTGTTGCAAAGTGTGGAACGCTGGATATTGTATATTCTCCTCCTCACAGCTGGCATGAGGGCATTATTTACCAGCAATGGTGAATCTGTAGGGAAAGTAGCATTTTGCTTTGAAAATCAGGGTCACACTCACAGGCCATGTGACACTGAGCTACTTTCTGTGGCAGCCTCATTCGTTGTCACAACGGTCTGTGGGAATGCACCAATCACCAGATGCATGTGACTTGTTCACTTTGCATGGCTTCACAGTTTTGTAGGGGTAAGACATGGCCATAAGAACCACCAGTTGAAGAAAACAGAGGGAAGAATATGAAGGTAACAGTGAGTGATGAAAATACAGATCTAAAACTGGGAAAACAAAATATACAGAAGAAATTCCCTAAACATCTGACACCACCTGCTATGCCTCCACCCACCTAAAAGTAGTTGGAGGTTTCTCGTGAGCACTCTGACTCTGTTTTTGTTTGTTTGGTTTCAATGCTAGAAATTCACAGAGATTTACTGGAGGATCACTGTTCAGCATGACTTAGGCTAGCAGAATTTGACTGCTTGACTAGTGTGAGACCTCTTTGTCAGAAACAAAACAACCACTGAAAATTCTAAGCAAAGCCTGGGGATAGAGGGCATCATTTTTTTATTCTCCATGGCATCAGACTAATAATTAATAGTTAAGACCATATTGAGGACTCTTTGTTCTACAAGTCAGACTGTTAAAGCTACTTATTTTCAGAGTTCCAAGCTTTTGTTTGCAGTTTATAGAAATACAACATTAGTGCTTTAGAGCTCACATCAGCTCTGTGCCAATGAATTTGACTACATGAATAGCTGACTTCTTCCTTCCAGCAATGTACGTTCTTCATAGTAAGCATTTTTGTGTGCTCCTCTGCACCACTCCAGTTAACATAAGAAAATCAAGAAAAGGAATGATAGCCTGGAACATAACTGGCAAACCTTTTATACTTTCATACTGAAATGTGCTTCTTTTGCCAGTAAATTTACTAAAATACCATTTTTTTTTTAAAGTACAGTGCGTTAGGAAAGCTGTAGTGCTTGCTAGGGAGGTCACATTTACTAACCAGAAAATAGTAATTGGAAAAGAGATGAAGCACGGTCTGTTGCTTTAGAAATTCTTCTTTGAAATGGTCGGTTTTCAGCTGTAAGGAAGTCTAGAAGGAATCTATCCCATTTCTGCCTCCTAGATTTTTTTCCCAGTCACTGATAGATTTCATGTGAAGATTCTATTTTTCCAACAGATAAAGGAAATATAAATTGTCTCTGGGATTTTCTTTAGTTCTAATGAGTTAAGCCTAGTCTAGAAAGAATAAGCACAGAATGGAGAGATGCAGTTTGGACACATGCTTTGCTGTTAATACAGGATGTTGTGAAACAGCAGATTCAGGCATTAGGAATGCAGCACTCTGAGGTGGCAGGTTGTGACTCTACTTGCAGCAATTTGCATAGCATTTTTTGCAGGTCTTTATCCGTTTACTTTTATTGCTATTTCATTTCACATGATAAAGAAGTGGAAGACCCCCTTCTGGCAAAAAAACCTTTGCAAATTACAATGACCAAAGGAAGAATTGCCCTTCCTGTTCCCACTATTCCATATCCACCAGGAAGATTTTTCAGTTTACATAGTTATTGGCTTTCCCTTCTTTGTGGTCTCATCAGTTTTGACTGTGGAAGAGATGGGGTTTATCTTACCCCAAAATATCAGATACTTAGAAGAATTTGTCAAGTGCTTTAGTATCTTGTGATACACTTCTAAAATACTGCTTTATTATTGCTTTTAGGCAAAAAGGCAAATACTAAAAGCACTTGGAAAAGATTGTATTTGTAATGTATATGTAGGTAAGGTCAATTAGATGTTCCTGGCTATGTCCCATTGATGGCTTGTGGCAGTCCAGAGAAAGAGAGACCTGGTTCTTCACATGACTGACTTTTCTTCTCCTTGCATGAGAATCAAATGAAACTCAGTCTATCCCAATGATTGCCACAGAGATTTTTCACCTACGAGCCATCCCAACGTTGGGTGCAGCAGTGCATGCAAGTGTAGCTGAGGTGCCGTCACAGGGGCCAGGACAGGAAGAGCTCCTGTTCTGTGGGCCAGAGGTCCTTGTTTTGCTTGGTAACCTGCCCAGCACCAACATGAATCAGGTAGCTTGAGAACGAGCAAAAGTTGCTGCTTGGGGATTTGCCCAGAGATTTGAGCATAGGCAGCTCTACAGGAGACACCAGGCAAGTGAGGGTTGTGTGGCTGCAGCTCCCACTGCTCATTGCTCCTTCAGACTGCCCAGTGTGGGGCAATTTAGGAGAGGTCTGTAGCCAGCTTATCTGAGTCATAACATGGCTTTTATGGCCTCTGCTGCAAGGAGCCAAGGATGTTCAAAGTGGCTGATAGCTGTCTGTCTTTATCATCCCTGCAGCCAAAACCAGGCATTTCCCACCTATTAGTGTGAGGTGCAGAGTTTGAGAGCCTGTCTGAAAATCAGTTTGTTCACCTTGTGAAGGTTAACATTTGCTAGGACTGTTTTTGTTTGTTTGCTTGCTTGCTTGGAGTATATATTTGACAAAGTAAGAGGAGTTTGCAAACTGTTCTGCGTGTTTCTTGGGCCACGTTATCACATCTGTCTCAGTCCTTGCACAATAAATGGTGCAGCTGGAGTTGCAGCTGGAGACTTCAATAAGCTGCTATCTGTTGAAGATCCTCAGAAGAAAGGTCTCAAAGGGTGAGTACTGTTTTGTTCCCTCTTCCCCTCTCCCCATTTCAAATGCTATCTAATAAGGATTCTTTCTAGACCATATGTTATCATTATTTGTCTAGCATTTACCAAGCCATAAAAAGAGGGCTGCACAGTTTCACAATAGCTTCTGTTCCATTTCCTTTAGGTATTTCATGCAAACAAGACAGGCAGGTTCTCTTAACTAGATTGAATTAGAATTGTCTACAGAATGCTTTTGAAAACGTGTGAGGTTTTTTGTACTCTTAGGCCACATAAACATATTTTTTTTAATTTTCATTTGCTTTTCAGAAAGAAAATATAAGAATAACTAGTTAATTTAGAAACATATGTTTCTGGATGTTGTTCACCTATGGTTTTTTTCCTTCATATTTTTCTACTGTCTGCCTTTCTCTGATTCCTCTTGGGAGAGCAATTTCTGTTTTCCTTTAGCACAGGAGCTACCTTTGTAAAGGTCAGCATGAGCAATACTCTTGGGGAGCTCTATGCACTATGATTAGTCAAATCTTTACTAAAGAAGGGTCTATCTTTTCAATGGAAAAATGCATTTTTAATAGATTTTTTTAGGCCATTAATTTAGAAATCATGTAATCTGATACTGACTTATCTCTATGTTCTGTAAGTAGCCACATGCATTTAAACTTCAGACTTTGAGTTCTGAAATTCAGAAAAATGCTGTCCTAACAATTATTACCATTTAGTACCTCAAATTCCTCTTTGAGAAATATCTTAAAAGCTTTCAATTTTCTAGACAGGGAGCTTTAAATGAAATTTATAAGAAAAAGTAATAGATATTGTGAAAGAATCTTAACCATTACTTATAACATCAACAAACAGTCCCTCAGTTCACATTCTGAAGGTGTCTGTGGAATCATCAATTTCTTGAATTACACCAGTGAATCAGAAGAGACATCTAGGTATTGCTGCTACTGGGTTCTTTTGTTATGCCCTACTTTCTTCTGTTAGAGCTCTGGCAGAAAGATATATGACAGAAAATTATCTACTAATAGCTCTGAAATAATCAAATTAATATTTCTTTTTAGAATTCAGTGCTCCTTCGGAAAAATTAAATATCATCTTATTTCTTTCAGCATTGTTGTACAACTTGCACTCTTGCCTTATTGGACACTATTGAAGTTACTGGCCATTTATTCAGTTCCTGAGATAAACAGAACTGAAAGCTCAGTCAATGCATGTCAGGGCAGATATGATCATCCAGTAGATTTTTTTTTTCACTTGGCTTTCTTACACTACCTAACCTTCAGTGAACTCCCTGCAACATCTGCTTTCACAAAACTCTCCTTAATCCACCTTCATTGTCAGACTGGGTTTTCTGTTCGACTTTAAGAAGTAGAGAAATAATGATACTTCTGGTAATTTCAATAACTAGAGAAAAATGGTTGAGGATGGGAACTCTTTTAAGAGGGTTAAAGGGATAATAGAATAACACTGTCAATGTGAATGAAAGTCTTGAATATGTTCATGTCTTCATAAGAACTTAGTATTTCCTTTTGAGTTCATCAAATCAGAGTACCTCTTCAATTTTGAATTACTTTAGCCCAGAACCTTCAGGTTTAAAAAAAAAAAAAAAAAAAGTTTCTCAGTCTCTATTCTGCAACAACCAAATATAAAGTCCTATAGTATGGAATATTTGTCATATAGCTATTATCTCCCACATAAACCATCTTTGCATCTCCTTTCTGAGTGGATGAGAAAAAGATCTGTGTTTTCTAGCTGGTCAACTTGGATATTATTTCTGGGAACAGCAAGCCTGTCATCACTTTATGTTGTGAACGGCATGCTGAATAGGATGGTACAGCTGAGTATATCTCAGGGTCATGATTTCTCTCAATCAGAATTGATACCAGTGAAAGCCAGTGTCCTCTTAAGGACACTGAAGGGAAAATATGCACCTCAGCAGTGCACATTTAGATGTTGTGAGTTACCATCACAGAGTTTTCCTTGCTAACAACTGTATCAGAGAATAGAAGGCCTTGATGATTGTAAGTAGATAATATACATTTCACTGCTGCTTGAAGAAACAAGTTATATTTCCATCTAAAAAGCAGACAAGTGAAGGATGAGGAACAGAGATCAAAAAAAGTAGGTATTGCTCCATGGCCAAAATAGGAATTATTTTCTAGTTTCCAAGATAACACCAAGACATGCAGCAAACACCAGACAGAAACAAATCTACAATGGAATATCTGTAGAGCGTATGAACACATTTATTTTCACAAGACTAGGCACCTTCACCCATGTTCAGACACATCTTAGAAGACCACTGCCAGTATATTTTGCTTTTTAAGTCTACAGAATCACCTGTTGGAAAGCAAATTAGTCTCAGATTCCTTCACTAACAATGCATTAGAGCCCATTCTTTCTTCACTTTGAATCTTTCAAGTCTGTTTTTGAGGCTTAAAGACACTTGAAGACAATAACCTCTAGGGATGCCTGTAGTAAACACATCCCATGAGCTTCTGTGGAGTAAGGATTCCTTTTGTGTGCATACCTATAACTCACAAGACATGCTCTCAGCAGTATCAGTAACCAGGCAAATGGATAATCTCAAGTACAAACCTACATTATGTTCTGTCTACAGTATTTATTGGCTATTGGAGGCTGTGCCATGTAATTAGAAGAAGCTGAGATAGTTTTTTCAAATATTTGTTTATACCCTTTTTTGTTTGAACAGATAACAGTTTCTTTTGCTGAATTTAGGAGAGGGAAGGCACTGAGTAATAGGAGGTCATTGAATAGTCACAAAAGAGCAGAAGAAGCTATGTACTGCTCATCTGGTTTTGTCTGCTAAAGTTTACTTCATTTCAAAGTTTTAAGATTCCATTTGGTAAATTTTCAGCAGTTCTAAGGATACTGTGTTCTAAAATGTGTGTATGTGCTAAAATAAAACTAAATAATGGAAGAGAAGATTCAAATGTACATACTCCTGTCACTGCACCTCTCTCTGATATGCAGAAAAGATACCTATTGGCTCATACTAATCATGGAGTGGTTTGGGTTGGAAGGGGCCTTAAAGATCATCTTGTTGCTACCCCCTGCCATGGGTAGGCACACTTTCCACTAGAGCAGGTACTCAGAGCTTCATCAAACCTGTCCTTGAAGATGTTCAGGGATGTTAGGCTTGTTTTCTCCTTATTTTTGATACTTTGTCATTTAAGAGTGATGCTAGCACAGTAGCTAGAAAGGTTTTTGGGGAACAAAGGTGTTCTGTGCAAAGATCCCAACTTGTGAAATGTTTAAGCATTTGAAGAGAAGATATGCACAATACAAGTAAATGAGATTTTAGAAATACATTTCTTTTTACAGAACATAAGAATACAGAATTGCACATTCTGTTCTGCATGAATGTGTTTGATCCCTTCCCCCAGGTTGTCCTCAGGAAAAAAGCCTAAACTCTACTGCAGATTATTATCCACTGGTGAGTGGCCTGGCCCCTTGCAAGTTGGAAACCATTTCATATTCTGTAGATTCTTTTCAGTTTTAAAGCCTTGTGTTGGCTTGTGAACAATGATGACATCAACTCTTGAAATTCAACTCTAGCTTTGTTCCCTGTTCTGTAAGGTTTATAAAGCCAGTAGCATTTGGTTTTGTTCCCAAATAGGATATATTTAAACTGACATATCTGATTAATGGGCTGATGTTATGGTTTGTTTATTATTGAGTTTACATTGTATGTCTTAAGTGTGAGAAGATAACTTTAAGAAAGTTTTGAAGTACATAATAAAACATATTGCAATGACGACTTCTGAACAATATATAGTATTTGACTATCTGTATATAAATCTGAAAATTAAATTAATTTGTAAATATCCTTATCAATGAAAACTTAAAGTGTTGCTTTGTAATAGTGATGTCACAATAATTTTCCACAGCCTAAAGTTGGCTGGAGATAATTAGCCCCTAGCATCATAGTAGGGATATCTGATTGCATAAAAACCAGGAATCACTTGGGACTTTGCAGAATCTCACTGTTTGTGTATAACATTATATGTACTTGATATTTATCTGTCTCACCTATATGAGATAACTGATATTATAAGATAGTAAGACTGACTTATTCTCCTGGATTCCACTCTAATTACTCTGTAACTATTCAACTGTAAGCTGGTGTATGCTGCACAAAGGCATTTCTGAGCTCATAGTTCTCTTGTAATTGTGTAGATGACAAGTATGTGTTTAAGAAAGGGTGGAAGATAATAAATTCAGTTAATCATAAAACAGGTAGGCTTTTTCTGTTTGATGTTGTAGTTCAAAGTTTTAGGTGTTCTAAGGGAAAATGTAGGAGACTGTGCTTAGCAAAACCTTCCTACTGTGTTAAGACAGTGATCCTTACAAGAGGTTAAGAGCAAACTTAATGTGGTGTATAAATGTAATACTTTTCTGTAGCAGTTTTTCCTGCTGTGTGCTGGAAACTGTTCATGAGTTAATTACTGCAGAAGCCATGTAAGGTAAAAAGGTATTGTGAGTTCTGTTGTACATGGTGGGCCAAGGACAGGAACAGTGGTTTTATGACTGAAATGGGAACCAAAGCTTGTTAACTCTCAGACCATAGAAAGCTAGGATTGGACCAAAGTTATTCAGCCATTTCTCTATAGTCAAGTGAATTCTAATTAAATTTTCTAAGAATGCTTTAGTATATTGAGAAATACTTGGTAAGACTTGCCAAAATATGAGGTTGCCACTGCAGTTTTCCATTGATTTTTCTTACCCAGGCTACCCTTGATGAATGCTCTCTAAATTGTTTCTGCTCTAAACTTACTTTCTTAAAAGAAATTAAGAGCTTTGAGGTATATAAATGAAGTAAGTTTTGTTTTTTCATAAAAGCTGAGCAGAAAAGCAGGCAGGCATCCTGACAGGCAGGTACTCTACTGCATAAACCCCTTCCGAAAGTTGTCCAGGGCAGTAGTTAAAATGGTGGTTCTTGGCTGAGACCAACATATGGAGTTGTGGGCATTAAAGTTGTTTTGTCTTCTGGAGGTACACAGGAAAAAGGTGGGACAAAATGTGTGTAGACTTTTTTGTTTATACTGTCTTCTGAGTAAATACCTTTTTTTTTTCTTTTGGGGTGAGGGAGCAACTACTGTAACCTTGTAATTTTGAATTGGTAGTCAAATTTCTACCATTTTGAGTAGTTTTTATAAGGTTTAAATGGATAAGCAGATCACAGCCTAAAAAATTAGGTACATTTAAGCAATATTGAAGGCCAAAAATGAAGTCCAAAAGCAAGAACTTATTAAAGAAACATTACAGTTAAGTCTGAGCAATGAAAGATGACAAGTCCATGCATTTTTTTGCATTTCAGAGGATGTTGTTCTCAGCAGACCATTGGTTGTTCTTGCATACACCATACTGTGCTTTTCAGCAATGGTTGTTGTATGAATAACCAGGTCAGCCAGTTGTTTAAATAAAGTTGGGAGAAAAATACCAGAGAAAAATGCGAGAGAGAAACAGCTATGTTCTTTAAACATCACATTTTCTCTATTATTCTTACTTTTCAAAATACTGGAGACAGCTCATGGAAAGCTTTTCCTTCTTAGGTTATAATTGTTTCTTTATTCCTTTATAAAGATTTATAATATTTTTTGTTGTTTATCTTCAGCAATATATTGTGTTTCCAAGAAGAGATGATAATGATAGGAGGAAGTGAATAATAGGAGAGATACACTGTTGGAAACCAAAATACTGCATTTGTCTAATTTTCCCAATTTTCAACAGTGGGAAAAAGATGGAAAAATTGTAAACAATCTTCTTGACACTCAGTAAAGTTTAGTCTCTGAATCCATATTTAAGTTGTTGGCTATCTCAGATATTACAAGTTAGTGGTTGAAAACTCCCAATTGAACCACTACCTGAAAATTGGTCTGTTTCATGCAAATCTTACAGAATTACTAGGAGGCACAGGGAGGGACCTCCTTGGAAACTTGTAAGCCTCATTGGGCAGCCAAGTTTGAGATCTTCAGCCAATGTTTTTTCAGTTTTCCAGGTCTGTACAATGGAGGCTTTTTGCATACAGAATTTTACATCACAAAGGACTAATTAAAGTTCAGGTTCATGGATTCAAATCAGGTTCAGATTAGCTCAGAGAAATTAGGACCAGCCATCATATTTTCTTCAGCCTGCACCAACCAGTCTGGGTTTGTATGTTGCACTGCAGAGTGATACTTAAATTGTAGTGGGGGACAGACAAATCATAAATACAGGAATAATATCTTTTATGTATTGTCTTGGTTGCTTTTATGTGAAATGTAGAAGGAGTAGAGTCTGATAAGCCCCCACCCCTGTAGGTGCTAGGGCCCAAGAGCACCAAACAATCTATTCATGCCTGCCTTCATTAATGAAAAGTCTCATGAATTTCTTCTATGATTATTCCTAATTACATGTTTAATTATATAATTAAAGCATAAAGCCAAGACTGAAATATACAATACCCTGCAGGTTCTTGCTTAAAAACCACTAGACTTAAAAGTCATGTAAGGTGAACAAGAAGTTACATTTTCCTTTGCTATTGTACAGGAACTGGAGTACAGATACAATACTGTATTTATGTTGAGGCAGTGCAAAAATAAGGTGTTTCAACACAGCAACTCTACCTGGGTGGAGGGACAAGAAAATGGAGAAGGCTATGTGACCCTGGAGAAATTTTGAACCTCCTGAATACCAGACTATTTTTTACTTTAAAGGTGTAAATATTTTATGTCTCTGGAAAAGTGTAATTTGGACTGTGATCTGAATTCCCTTAAGATTTTTTTTTCTTGTTCTGGGTGTTTGCTTTTAAAATCTACTATATATATATTATATGAAATTATATAAAATAATAGGTTTAATCCTCACTGAAATGAAACACAAGGTTTTAGCTATTTTTTGACAAGAACTGTGAGGAAGATGAAATCAACAATGAAGAGAAGACCCTTATTTTTTGTTGTTGTTTGGAAATTGAAACCAAAATAGTTTGCCTGGTTAACATATGTCATTTTCAGCTGTAATGTTCAATGAGTTTGAGCCAAAGAGTGTGTGCGGCTTGAGGGATATGTAGATGTAGAGTGTCCTGGAAAATGTAAATCTTGAAACATAAGAAGCCATAATGTTTTGTGCAGACTTCTTCCTTTGCTATCTCTCTGAGTGCATTCCTGGTTTGAATTTCAGGCTTTTTTTGTTTCCATGCTTCCTTTAGCACCATTTGTCATTGGCCATCACCACGTGTGTCGCCCCTCACCCCCGCAGTTGTTTAAGAGCTGTCGGGTAGATCACCTTCAGCTGATCCTGTACATTGACTATGCTTTCATGTGATTAAAGACTTCACCCTTTCCCTTCTTTGGCAGATACTTGTGTGCTTAACATTTCTGTTGGAAGAACCTCTTTGGCATGATCCCAGCTGAGTTACTATCCTCACTTTTTCCCATCCCAGCATTGTTGAGAAACACCATTTTCTTGCATCCTCCCCACAAAACCATTGCGCACAGGAAATAGGCTGTTGATCCTCATTTCCTTCCTTCAGTTTCAAGCTGTTTTAGAGGACTTATGAGTCAGCATCTCATTTAGTTGTATATCATCATCTACATACTCATCTCAAGCCCTTTGTGTTCTCATTATCATTTCCCTGCAGCTTCAGCTGATTGCATGTCTCTGCAGGATTTCACCCAGAGACTGTAAACCTAAGGAACACGAATTGTCATCCTAATGTCCTGGGGTTGTGGCTTAGCCACCCTTTGCTTCATTCTGTTCTCCTGCATTTCTCTGATTTTAGCTGCTTTTTTTTTCAACAACAGTGTCATCTTCCTGGGTGACCCATGATAAATGTAATGTGTTTAATGTATTCTGCTTTTTTAAGGACTTCCCTTTTGAAATCCATCAGAAGCATAAATCAAGGGCATATTACACGGGCTGAAAAAAAGAGGAAAACTTAAAATGCTTCTCTTTTGCAGTACTGCCAGTGAAAAGGCATTTCAGCTTGTATGTCACTGCCAGCCAGAACAGCAGTGCTGCATTCCTGCGGAGGGAGCACATTGTGCTCCTAACACCCTTCTGTGACATTATTTCAGACTGACTCAGGGGGACAGATGTCTCCTACTAAATCATCAACACAAATGTCTCAAGCATCTGTGTTTTCCTCTGGAGACTTAGAATTTCAGTGTTCAACAGGTCTGATCCTGCTTAAAATGGTGAATACACATTCCTTTGATCTGCTTAGCAAGCAGATCCCACAAGGCAGACTTGCAGTTCATTCACCCTTGTTTTGAGGGCCCCGGGATAATGACTAATACAGTCAGCCAGCCTCAGGGTATTAATCCTTGTCCTCCCTAAGCTGCTGCATATTCCTTTGGGCACCACCTTACAAGTGGTATTCACCAGACTTTCCTTATGTCTTCGTTTGATGACATTCAGCACATTCCTGGAAAACTTTGCTTTCCTCATACGACTCTTAGCCTTCTACACCCTTTTCCAGGGCCACCACTTGCTCCATTTAGGTTTAAAGTTCAAAAGCAACATGTTTTGCAGCTGTTTCCTTTGTCTCTGGTACTCTTTGCATTACAATGATGTCTGGCTCCCAAAATTTTCTCAAATGTAACACCCCTTCCTGCTCATGCCTGCCAGTAGTGACACTGCAACTGTTTCTTAGTTGTGTCTTGTGTTCCAGCCCCAGCTTCTACTCTTCTTGGCCTCTAATATTTTCCACCTTTTACCAGAGGAAACTACTTATGTTCTTTTGTTGAATTTTTTATGTATTACTTTTCTATGTCCATCTGCCTGTATTAATCTGTTTCTTTGCATGCCAGTCCAACATGTACAAGCATTGCTGCCTCTTTTATTCTATTTTATATGCTTCCACAACTCATAAAAACATAACACTAGTTTCAACAGGAGCCTCTGTGATCTGAGGGTATTTGGTTAACAGAAAGTGGAAATCCCAGTCTTTTTTCCATCTCATTTGGAAGTGACAGGCCCTTTCACAGGTTTTTCTTGCACCATTAGGCATGGTCAAGTAATGTTCATTCAGGCCAGCTAAGGATCTGCACTCATAGATGAAAATGAAATCACAGGCTTTGTACAACTCCATTTAGGAGAAGGCATGGGATCCTATCTGCCGGCCAGCAGAGGTTGCTCAGAGCCCGTTAGTTGAGTGTTCTGCACTCTACAGTTCTTTATTTCTTAGTAAGTCAAGTCCAGGGGTTTTTAATCTTCTGTGGGATTTGCTCCAACATCCTGTTTCTCTCCTCATGCTGGATATTTGTTTTGATGCCTCAATCTTTCTGGAACAATTACAGAGTCGGTGAGGGAAGCAGAAGACAGGGGATTGTCCCAGAAACCTGTCCCTGGAGTTGAGAGATCGCAGCCCTTGCTGCATTTGGAAATTGGAAAGCTTTCCTTGGATTCATTTCCCATCATTGTGGACTATATATAACCATATGCATGCTGATAGATGGAAAAAAATCATACTCCTCTACAATCTAGAAGTAAAGGAAAAAAGACATCATTATTGGTTTCCATCTTTAAATACCCCTGAGGTTACTGGAGTGCTGATGAAGGCATCAGTGTGGTGTTGAGTTTGGACAGAAACGCAGACAGTTAAGAAATATTTTGGAAAGATCCAAAGGAAGCCATGCTTCAGGTTTGGATACAGACCCAAATGTCTTCAAATTTCATTCATAATAAGGTCTTTACGTGGGCTGAAGTAATGGTCTTAATTATATTTCTCCCACACTGGCATGTCTGGATCTTCTTTAGGAGATCTGAAGTTTGCTACATAACACCGTGGACGCCTTGTTAGTCTCCTGGTGCTGCCTTATGCAGGAGTAGAAGAAGCCTCCTGCTGCACTGCTGTTGTGGTTCTGGATTTGTGTGTGATTCTTTTTTTCCTGCAAGGCTGTGTTTATTCAGAGAACACTAGCTCCTAATCCAGCAGCATATCCATATGATTTCAAATCAATTCCTGCAGGAGGAGGGAGAGACTTCTGGATCTAAGGTGGACTCATTTTATGTATTTTAACTGCATATCTTTGTTTATCTACTTGCTTTAAAATAAATACCATATTGTGATGAGAGGAGGGGAAGAGTTAGGGATTTCTCTGGATTGAGGGTGAGAAGTGTTTCAGGTTTCCTCAAGCATCCTCATTTCCTTACCCACCCTTAGGTCAGAATTCATGTTTCATTCCCTTTGGGACTAGGAAAGTCCAGAGAAAAGTGACACAATTGTAATCCTCCATGAGGTGACAAGGTTTGAGGAAACTAAGTAGCTCAAGTTGATCCTATGCAATGGCTTTAGGAAGGGTGACTGTTGCACATTTTTAGTGCTGCTATTGGGCAGAGTAATGTCCTTTCTGATGTGTGGTCTTGATGTTTAATGATGCCTGAATGTAAAGCAAACATGCAGGATGATTTTTTTTCTCTTGGAAGTCTTGTGTGTTTGGCATTGAGAAGGGACTTGGTCTTATACAATCCTTTTCCTTTTTTTTTTTTTTTCTCTTTTTAAAGAGAATTGTTTAATAAAAGCCAAGGAGGGCTTCTCAGGTTTGCATATGTGGGGCGGTAACATTATAAAAACATGAAAAACCCCAATACAGTTTCAGTATTACCGAGACATTAGCAACAGACTGTTTTGTCTTTGTGGTTTGGAACTGGAATGTTTCCAGTTGTTGCCGGAAGGCTACATTTAATTTGTACTGTGTTTGCATAAATAGCTTATTTGTAAAAATCACATTTTACTTGAACAATTCTAAATTATGCAGTTATCATAGGAAGAAAAATGATCTATTGTTCTCTTTAAAATAAAATGGTACTGCCCTTCCAAAGTATCCAACGGACAAAAGCATGAAAAATCATAGCATACTTATAAGTTGCTTATCTCATTCCCAGAATCAGCTCTCACATGCTCATATCCTCTGGGTTTGTAAAACTCAAAAGATTTTTTGAATTACTCTCTTAATTGTGATGTTGGCATTATAATTACTCGTTAAATAAGATTCTTTGACAATGACGTCCTTGTTGTCAAAGCAGTTGCATTTCTTTGCCTGGTATGAATAGCTGCATGTTCTGAACTGGGAAGCAGCAGTTGTGGGAGCCTGACTCTGTTGAAGGAGAAATTGATTGCTTAGAGAAGGTTTTTTAGAGCACTCTACAAAAATCTCCTTTACCCACAGGCAAATGAAGATTAAGGAAAATAGAGGACATCCACCTCTGTGAACTCAAACAGCAGTAGGCAATTTCCCCTCCAATTAGTATCTTGTTCATGTGTTGGAGGAAAAACTGGTTGGGTTTTTTTGGCCCTTAAACCCCTTTTAGCAAATTCTCACATTCTGTAGGGTTCAAGATCAGAGGTAGAATAGTAAAGAGAGATGTGATTGGCAAAGACTTTTTATTCATAGTATAGTTTCTCTTATTCTTTTTTAAGCTGTGGTTACTCATGAGTTACACAGTATTTCTAAGTTCTGCTTGAAGGATTCCATGTCCTGTAGTAAGTGTAAAATGAACACAAAAATGTAATGACTGCTGCTAACTCCAGCCAAGAGTTGTATCATTTCTCATGAAGAAATGTTTTGTTATTTGTCAGTTACATTTTATATATATGGTGTATATATATATGTATATATATATATATATATATATATATATATATGAATCTCTATGGCTCAGTTTTCACCCATTAACTCTTATATTAGAACATTCTTTGTTTCTTTGACATACAACCACATGTAGCACATCTGAACTGAGTCCAGCAAGAGTTCTGAGAATATTGCATATTAAGTATTGATAGAGCATATTGTTCTCTGCCACATGTGCACTTCCTTCATTGTTTTTCAGTGCTTCTCTTCTTTCTCTTCTCTTCTCGTATTCAGTATACTTTCAGTATGTACACATTTTCTTTTTAAATTTCTATTGTTCTCTTTTTCTTTTCCTGTTAACAATTATCTCTCCCCCTCCCCTTCTTTTCTCTCTTTGATCCACAGGTTTTGCAGTGCATGTTGGTCTCCCTTCATTCAGAACTTGACATTCAAAGGTACATGATGAAAATTGAATCCTCTCAGAGAGTTAGTACTGTACTTTCTTTTTTCTGCACTCTGCTGTGAATTGAGTTTGTTACCCTTTAATTGTGTGTGTGTTGCTCCACAACTAAAATTCTCAAATAAATATGAATCTGCATGCTTTGTGTCTCTGTATTTCACACCAATAAAGTATTATGCATATAGATTAATTGCATATGGGAGTGTGATGCATGTGCGTCCTCTGACAATTTTTAAAAATCTGACTTTTCCTTTAATGGCATGATAGACATGAAGCTCTTGTATTAGATGCTCTGAAATCCACCAAAATTCAATGGGAGATCCTTGATAAGTAAGTGATTCCTAAACACTGTCCCAATTCCAGTTTTATATTTCTTTTATATACCTACTTGGAACTGGCTTAGGTTGTACAAGTCTTGCTGCAAAACTAAGAACAGCTCTGTGGGCAGAGCAGTAAATATTTTTGTATTGAACATGCAAAAAAAAACCCTAGTTCTTCAACTTGCAGAATTATATGCACGGTGTACCTCTAAAGTCACCTGTATCTCACCTTTCATCCTGCAGAGCTTCTCTTCCATTTCGAGGTGGCTTGTAAGGCCACACAGAATGTACGCCTACAACAGCTACCTTCTTCCCCCAGGGAGGCAGTGAATGTGTACAGGCCATGTAGATACGCACCTAAAGGGCGCCTCTGCACGGTTTCTACCGCAGCCAAGACCGCAATCATGAAAGGCCCAGGATAACGCGGCTCATTTGCACCTGATTTGTGTTTCCCCTCTCAGGATTTAAGCAGGCTGATAAACATGGGACCACAGGGAAGGGCGGGAGAAGTTGGGGTGTGGAGAGCTGAGGTGCGGCTTCTCCTCCCTCGCCATGGTGGCCTCGAGGGAGGGAAAAAGCGGCAGAAGAGCGAGGTGACGAGTCGGGAGAGAGGAGCAGCAGAAGCTTCTACAGCCTCTCTCCTGCGGCAGCCCCCTAACTCTCCCAGGTGCCAGAGCAACAAGCTCTAGTAAGTGCTTCAACACGTTTCCTTCCACGAGTAGGGCCTAAAAATAAGTCGGTGGCGTGGGTGTGCTGTCGCCGGCCGCAGCGCTGCTTGTCCCGGGCCATTGTTCCTCTGGGGGCTGGCAGCACACCCTGCCCGCTGCCCTCGCCCCCACCCGCCGGCCCTGCTGTCCGTGGGCCTTTTTTTGGGTATTTATAAAATCGCATGTTAATGCAGAGTGCCTTCTCAGCTTGTAGAAACACAGAAAAACAGGTTTTTCCAGGATCGCTGCACTGTGCCTTTGCTTTGGGAAACAGCACAGAAACAGACCCTCCTGTTTTCCTTAGGGACGCGTGTGGGAGGAACAGGGATAGGCAAATAATCTTGCATCAGAACGCACTATCCCCTAGGTACATTTAGGCATCTGGTATATATTCTTACCCCCCCACCCCCCCCCGTCCCCCCACCTTAGTTTTTGCATGTGGTTTTAAGCATGTAAAGATCTTTCCCCTTTAATCAGCATAATGACAGTTTTTGTTTAAATCATCCCTTTTAATCTTCACAGTTCTCATGGCGATTTTGGGGATTGTGTAGGTAGGAGTTAGCTCACCCACTGCCGATGAAACGCAGCCATCTCCTGGATGGAACAAAGGGTCGTGCTGGGTTGTGAATACTTCACAGTAGAGTTTTTCAGGAGGGAAAAGAAAAATAGCTTCCAACTGAAACTGCCATAAGGTCTTAATTAAGACAAATGCTGATGTCCAGGCTGGAATTTATGGATAACTTATTTAAACAAAGTAATAATAAACTGAAGCTGTAATGCAAGAATATGACAGAGACTGGGAAAGATGAAATTTTGGTCTGAGGAAAATTGATGGACTCATAGAAGCCTTTGCAGGGAAAAACAGTGAGGTGACCCATGGCTTTTTTAATTTGACTCTCATGTGTGAATAAAGTCTTCACATGACAAAGGATTAGAATAAAGCAGAGAGATAAATGATTTTGTTTTAAAGGTTTCTTTCTTTAAGACAAAAAGAAAAAAGTCATACTTAATGACTTACTGTTTTTTATCAGTGAGTAGCTAATAGTTTTCTCTGTTGTTTTACTTCTCTTTCTACCCTCAAATCTCAGGTGTTTTTAGAAAAAGAAAATCTTGGATTTGAACAGAAATACTGTGAAATATTTTTACACTTTAATGTGGATGGCTTGGGGTTTTCTGATATTACACGTATTCCAAAGAGATGCCACAGCATGTTGCATATTTCAGTCTGGACTTGTCTGGACCAATTAAGCTGCTCTTAGACGGGCTGTTGAGTTCCTTAGGGCAGCATTTTCAAATGCAAGTTCCTGCAATTAAACATCTGAATAAGAGGTCTGGCAGCATAAGTGCTGAGCACCTACAGCTTTTATTGCTCCTAATGAATATCTTTACTATAGACACACAGCTTTCCTGAAAAACAGGTTTCAATTTATCTAGGTGCTTACAGTTAAAAAAAAAAAAACAACTTGGAAAATGTTGTTTTATGTTAGTAATTTATAACAGAGTTTCGTGAAAAACTGTTTTTGCTAACTCTGGGGATCAGCCAGCTGAAGAGCAAGCCATGGTCTTGCCAAGGGGGAGCAGCCTGTGGATGTCCTGCTCGGTGATTCACAGCACTCAGGATTAAAAGAAAAGAGTTTTGGCAGCTTGCCACAGCAGGGAGCATGCAGCTGGCCACCAACAGGAGCTAGCGAGGCTCGTGGGAAAACGTGCAGATTTTTAGGATGATTTGAATATCATTACAGCCTAAAAATATGGCAGATAAACTCTGTCCCATCATCAGACATGTTTTTTTTTCTCTAGGTGGAAGAAACTGGGGTCGGCATCAGTGAATACAGAGTAGTAGATAAAAATCCTGTCATAAGCAGAGAGGCGTTTTACCTTCAGATAAATTCACTGAATTGAGTAAAATGTCCACTCGTTGGAGCATCCAGACCCTGTCACAGTGGCGGGTGGTGCGTGGCTGTGACTGAGCATTACCGGTGCTGATGACTGAGGTATCTTCCCCTCCTTCTCATTCACCACGGGAGGGAGGAGGAATGCTTGCTTTTACCTTACTCGGTAAAGTTCTTCTGGGTCAGTTTCCTCCCTTCCTCAGAGCATGCGAAGATCTGCTGCGGGGCAGTACCTCAGGTTCGCAGCACACCGAATTCATTGCTTGGCTCAATGGCCGCACGGCAGGTGGCCAGGGGAGGGCTCTGTGCCTTGTGCTCTGCTGGCATCGCTCCTGTGTGAGCATGGCCAGCTCGGGCTGCCCTCGGCACCGCCGGGGCAGGAGGAGGCCGGCAGAGAAGGGGCAGCTCGGGCAGCATCCGGCGCAGAACATGCCTCCAAGCCAAGGAGTTTCCAGGCAAGTGGGGTACCTTGCTTCAGTGCTAGGGTGGTGGACAGCCATGGCTCAGGCTTTTCTCCTTATCAAAGAGGAAATAATTCTGGCCATTCATACCATAGAAATCTATATTGCTGCCAAACTGAGATGTTTGTGAGAAGGAACTGGCTTTGTAACTCGTTGTTGTTGATTCAGCAGAAAATAGTGAAAAGTTTGGGTTTGAAATAGAGAAATGAAAGCTAGAGACGTGTTAGACCATGAGCAGGCATCAGGGAGAGTATAACTAGCACCTACAGGATCTGTATGCGGGCAAGTGGGCAGCTCCCTCCCGCTCTCTTCAGCTCTGGAGAACACGGATGCCTCCATGTGCCTGCTCCTGGCATGGTGCCATTTCCAGCTGATGGCATCCCACAGAAAGATGCCATAGATTTTT
The DNA here is from genome assembly GCF_027477595.1 of Haemorhous mexicanus. Lineage (NCBI taxonomy): Eukaryota > Metazoa > Chordata > Aves > Passeriformes > Fringillidae > Haemorhous > Haemorhous mexicanus. The sequence goes on along the minus strand of NC_082341.1, from coordinate 17,679,692 downwards.
ACATCTTGTAATGGTGAAAAAGCACCAAAAGCACACAAGTGAGTTTTGTCACGAGAGATGGTTTGATGTTGCGTTCAGCTGCTGAGTCATCTCCTCAGCCCCAGCTCCCCCAGTGAGACAGAGTATCCAAAAACGTCAGTTGCACAGAGGTAATACCTTTAGTTTATACAAACATGTATTAGCATTTAACTTTTCTGAGAGAGTGCTGTGGAAAAATATGGAAAATGCTTAAAAACGAGATAATATGGGTAGTATTTGCTTTCTCTTTGAGTAATGGGTCACTAATTGCATGTCCAGACAAGTAAAACCCTGTTGGGGTGTTAATATGGAAACTCAAAGACTGTATCTGTGGAAAAAGCAGATCCATCCTTCAGACAAGAATAATGTGACACAAGTGTGATGAAGAAGTATTGTTGTAGTAGTAAGAATTCACGTGCTGTGGTAATACTTCAGAGTTAATAAATTCATCATACATGAAATAGGCCTGTTTATATGCCTATTTGCTGTCTGTCACATATCCTGTATCCATCTTTGGAACATGTCCCAGGACAAGCAGTTTACTTGAAGGTCAAGAAGAGTAGGCTTCCATTTTTCTACTGATTTTTCCTCTCTATTTGAAATGTTAAGAAGACTCTTAAATATGGGGGAAGGGGAGCTGCCTATTCTATGGTTGTTAGAGTACGATTGGAAAAATATATTTTACTACCTCTGTTTTATTTTTTGGTGCCTTTGTTTACCATTTGTATGTTGCCAGGAGTGCTAGCAACTTCCAAGATATGTAAAATTATTCTCCTGAATAGATAAGTTTCTGTCAAGATAAGGGCTAAGGAAGTTCCTGGAGACAAGAAATAAAAAGTGGGAATTGATTTAGAGATTAAATTAAAACTTTCTTTGGGTTGTGCAATTATTTTTCCTGAGTTCTGTTTTGTCTATGGAAATGTGTGAAGCAACATTTCCATAGACAAAAGGAGAAAGGAAAAGAGAGAAAAAAAGTTTCTGTTATATAGATTAGTATAAAAAATAACTGGAAATGACCATAGAAGAACACTACGAAAAACAGAAACATAAAAATGGCTAGAACAAAAGCATGAGAGGATTAGTGTGGACAAATGTGAGCAGAGGACCAGAGGCAGAGGCATGCAGAGAACTTGATGAAAATCTCTGCTACTCCATGACTGCCCATTACATTGGCATCTCTGCAGTTTCTCACTTTTCATTATTTAGGTACTTTCAGGCTTTATTCCTAATTACTTGCAATTTTACTGCATTTAAAGAGGCTTGCACTTTTTTCTTTATTTTTTTCTGAGTCAGTGAAAGTACTAAAGCAGAGGTATTGAAAGTGCATTCTTTTGCCAAGCTGTGGCAGACAGATGTCTGTCATGAGGCACGATCAACTGCAGTCTTAATTCTTTGTCAAATTCCAAGAGTGGTTGAAAGATCTTCTGTAATTGCTAGCTCCATGCGCTGTACTTAAATATATACCCTGAAAAGTTTACAAGGGTCTATATCCTTGTAAATAAAATAGTGTATCCTAGGTAAAAGAGTCATCAAAAAGCACTAATTAATTGTCAGTTTACACTGTAATTAAGTGTAAGTTTACACCAGAATTGTCCATCCCTATTTTGGCCTATCTTTTCTAATGATCTTGTAAACCAGAATTAGCACAGAGTATCTTTATCGGAGAAGTCCTTAAGGAGGGTCAGCTCTACTCAGCTGGGTGAAAGATGAACCTTGTTACACACAGAAACATTCAGGGGAATGTTTCCTAACATACAGCTTGGGGGGAAAGACCATGGCTGACCGAGGAAATGTAACCTAACTGGTCTTGGCAGAGGGGGGAGAGAGACCTGCTGCCTCTTCTGAACCTCTTTCTGTTTTCTGGCATTTATCCCCGAGGTGGCTTGGAATATGCCAGCATTTCCTTGAGTTTGTCTGCCTCCGTGGAGTCTCTATTAACACATTTTAATTTTGGATAATGCTGTTCCTTAGTGGGTATATCCTGTTTTCTTCTCTGTTAGGTATTTCAGGGTTTTTTGCAACAGCACCATTCTGACTCACATAGCAGCAGTCTAGACTATGACTCTAGTTGGATCCTCTCTTGAGTCTTGAAACATTGACTCTTGGGGTCAACATTTATTTTGTGAAAGCTTGGACTGTGTGCTTGTTCCTGAAAAGTCCTTGAAATGACACTTGCTGAAGTATTATTTTAAGCATTTTAATATTAGTGAACATTCAGTGGAAAAAAGATATACAGCATTGCTTATTAAGTACTTATTTGATATTTGTCTTATTTTTCTTATTTGATATTAGAATCAACACCCTGAATAATTATTACAAGGTTGGACCATGCTGAAGGTTTCTGCACTGCTTTCTTCAAAAATCATTACGAATACTTCTGGCTACAGCTCTGTAAATGTTCCTAGTTCCTTCCCCACCACATGAGTTGGTTTTTCTAAGTCATATCTAGGAAATCCACTTGATTATTAAATAGCATCATGCCTCATGCTTGTTGCCAATAACAAAAATGCTTTCCTATCAAATCTGCACTCATATCTCTTTTGAATACCCGCCGTTGTTGCTGAGCTTGAGAGTTGTTTTAGAATCTGCTTAAAATTCAGAATCCTGGAATGTAATGTTTACAGAAGTTTAGCATGACAAATAACTTGAAGCCTTTCAAACACTTCATTTGTATTTGGTGGATCTCATTTATAGCTTGCATTGGCTTTATGTTTGTGTCACTCCACGTACTAGAGTGGAATTCCTATGGATTTGAGCTGGTGGATTAGGAGGACGAGTGAGCTTTGTATCTGAGTAGAATCCATGGTGTGCCTCTGGATTGCTTCAGAAAGCTGCAGCATAGGTGGTGAGAAACGAGGGCTGCCGAAAAAGGATCTTTTTGAGTGTGGTGGGTTGCCCACCAGCACACCAGCTACCCACCAAGCCACTCCATCCCCCCTCCTCTGCTGGAATGCAGGGGAGAAAAAAAGATGGCAAAATATCATGGTTTCAGATAAATGCAGTTTAATAAAGAAAAAGCAAAGGCCATATGCGGGAGCAAAAGCAAACAAAGTATTCTCTATTCCTCATCAGCAGATGATGTCCAGGCTTTTCCCAGAAAATGAGGTTTCAGGCTCCAGTACATGTAGCAGTTGATCCATAGAACAAATGTGGTAACAAATGGTCCCTTTCCTCCTCCTTTTTCTTAGCTTTTATTGCTGAACAGTCATCAAGTAGTATGGAATATTCCTTTGGTCATTTTGGGTCAGCCCTTCTGACTATATCCTCTGCCAAGATCTTGCCCACCCACCCTCCTGGGTGAGAGAGGGAATGTTGGAGAGAGCCTTTATGCTGTGCATGCCCTGCTCAACAGTAGCAGAAATAATGGTGTGTTATCAACACCTTCTAGCCACCAGTATGAAGTACAGCACTATGAGGGTTGCTATGGAGAAAATTATCTCATCCAGACCCAAGAGATTTAGTTACAGTAATGGCATCATGTCATAGGTGGGGACCTGGGATGCTGTGTCTTAGGTCCTGCAGCATTTCCCCAGGGACAACCAAAGAAACACAGCAGTGCTAAGGTTGGCTCCATCTATATATTCACAGGGCACTCTGGGCAACTGCTCAGCTAAATCTGTGCCTGTTGATTTTGGTAATAAAGTGTCCCCTTACTCCTCAAATACACATCTGTTCATATTATCAATGAACAATACACATGCAACTACATGTCTCAAATGACAATTGGGGATTATTTTATTATAAATTGAAAAGAAAAAAACAGCAAAAGCAAAGCAAAATAAGCTTGATCCATATTTTAATTTTATCAGTATATATTTTTTTTAAGAAACAAAAGCAATCTCCTTCCCAACAAACTGAAACTAAGGATCTTTTGTAGATTGATTTTGTTGCCTTTATTTTTTTTTTTTTTTTTTAGTCTTGTTTCTTTCAGTCATGGTTTCCTAGAAAGGGAAAATGATATGCCTTCTAGCTCCCTATGAATGGATTTATACAGATAAGTTTTTAATCACTACAAGGAGCTACGGAGCTGTAATGTCTTGGCTTGGTAATACTTCCATAATATGCCTGTGTAACAAAATACTTCAGCAGTGATGGTTCACGAGCCATTTTGGAAAGTTGAATGAAGAAGTATTGTCTTATCAGATTCTTTTCTGTGTTTGCAGGTCAATTGTCACATCTGTAACTTTCCTGGCACAAGTCCTTGTATTTACAACCTGCAGACTAGTGCTGACCATGTCAGAGGCACTTCAAAGCATACTTTAGGACAAATGTTGGTAAAGTCCTGCATAAAATTCAAAGCTCTTGAACAATTTCATTGCAGGACATTGGATAGTGGCTACTATTTTAATATTAGCATTTAGAAAGTGAGGAGTTTCTTGTGAGGTATATCTAATAATTGTAATTTGTGAACAACTGCACAACTTGGCAAGAACAGCCCTCTCCAGCCAGCTAATGAAAATGTAATAAAAGTTGAAGCTCTTCATACATTCAAAGTCACATAAGGAATATTATGTGATACTGAAATGACTTTTGCTCATTTCACTTGAAAAACCACTGAAAGAAGCAGATGTCAGCAAGATTAGTAAGCTTAGCTTTCCAGAAAGAAGCATAATCTCTTTTGGATCTTGACAGCATCTTCAAACCTAGAGTTGAAGTTGATTTTGATACAGGGGATTTTTAACATAATAGCATCTGACCTTAAATGATAGGGGAGGTAAAAACATACCATTTTAATGCTATCTTGTGCCTGGTACTGATTATGGATGTCTATAAAGTTTACATACTGGGTTTGGAACCCAGTAAGCTTGCTTTGCTTTGAATTTCTGCTTTGTATGTTCCCGTTTGTTGTGATATGGTTTGATTGAGACAGACCAGGAAATTATTCTTTCAGAGTAATAGTTCATGTGGTTGTGAGGGGGTTTCACTACACAGTATTGGCTATGCTTCTTAAAGCAACCCCTTTTTGTGGAAAGGGCTTTAATGCCATTTATAGTTTGCAAAAAATGTTCAGGACATTTTATTTCCTATTGAATGTGTTTTTACTAGGCAGATCCTACCGTGAAGACTTGGTAGAAGTGCATAAATGAAACCATATCTCTCCCCTGCTGGAAGAGTTGGGTTTTTTCCCAGCAGCTGTGTTTATCAATTTACTAGTATGATTTCCCAGTAAAAGTCATAATTAATTTTGTCAGTTAATGAAGACAGTTCTGATTTATGCTAGTGCAACAAAAAAAAAAAGTAATTGTTTATGATTTCAGCTAGAAGTGTTGGATAGCTATTTTGGCTATGCTGCATGACCTGGACCTTGCATAGATGGCACAGCAGAAGATACTGAAATTGATAGCTTTACAGCTTCATTACAGTACTGCTTTTCAGAGGATTTTTCTTAGCAGATTTGATAAAATTAGAGTGTGTGTGAGTGTGTGTGTGTAGACAAGGAGAATGGCATTACTGTACATCCCCTCAGCACATGTCTTATCCTCATGGCCTTGTTAGCAAGAAAATTTGCACTGTGGATATATAACCTTAAAAACTGCAGCAGAATGTCCAAGGATACCTTTCCTAAATAATCTACACAAGTGACCTCCAGCATACCAGAATTTGAAGAACTGGACTCCTTCCTTCTTCTCTTTGATTGTTTTTCCTCCCACACTCTGGTTTCAGTAGGCTAATAAGGAAATACTCTGTTTTGCAGACAAGAAGCCCGAAGCCGTCCCAGAGCCCACAGCCCAATTTGGGTGACCACACAGAACACCTCTCTGAAGCATCTGCTGATTCCTTAGAGGTCATGTCTGAAGGTGATTCTCCAACCCCCTTTTCAAGGGGCAGCCGCACACGGGCAAGCCTTCCCGTTGTGCGGTCAGCAAACCAAACAAAGGAAAGATCAATGGGTAAGAGCCTGCTCCAGTCCTTCTCCATTCTGTGTTTAGTCTGTGTTTTGCATTTGTGGATTTAAAACAGTCTTTAGATAGTTTGGGGTTGAAAAAGTAAAGACTTTGGTAGCACATTATTTTTCATGTCAGGTTGTTCTTTGGAAATGAACTCGATATGGGATACTGAGTAACTTGGGGCAATGGTGAAATTATTTTCATAAGATCTGAAAGTGTGATGGGAGCATGGTAGAAATGCAAGGAGAGAGAGATGAAATGCTGAGTAATGGTTAAAACCCACTGTTGCAAACACTTCCTGCCAAGCCTGCACAATATTTGGCGATTAACTTAATATAAGATTGTACCCTCATTTTCAGATGGTAGACACAGGTTTTTCACTTTGTCATCTCTTCAAAGCCAGACTTAGTTGAAAGAAACCTAGAGAAGCCTTGGTAATCTATCTTACTTAAAAGGTTTGTATTTGAGTGGTGGTAGCTTTCCAGGCTGAGGATTTGAATGGATATGCTGATGGAGATGCCCTTTACTTTGGGGCAGTGCCCTTCCGTCTGCACAGTGACACAAGAGATGTGTCAGCACAGGTGGACAGCTCTGCTTCCTGCATTCTTCCCATATCTCAGGGTTGAATTCAGCCCAGCTGTGAACCAGAGCTCCTTTTATGATGGTGAACTTTGTTTCAGAGATTTGGCTCAGCTGATGGATAGAAGGAGTAAAGGCTGTTCTTTTGAGGGAAGACACCAGAGGGCAGTTAAAGCGTTGTGGGAAGGCACGTAACTCATCTATGGATTGCTGAGGAAGACAAGTTTTGCTCATAGGTAATAAACTGAAATGCTGCTTTCCTGTAGGCTCATCTCCCAGTATACAGAGTGACATAAATTGAAGACTGGACTGTAAATCATACCATGCTTGTAAGCTTGTCAAGGTGGTTTACTCATCCCTCAATAATCTAAGACAGTTTCTGTCAAGAGTATTATGATATCTGACAAACACAACAAGTGTGAAGAAAACAGGGCTGGAAGGGGTCCCTTACTCTCCCAGAGCTGAAAAGTGAAGAGTAGTGGGGATGGAAACAAGAAGCTGGTCCTTGTCCATGTCAGCTCACAAATGGCTGCCCTCCCACCACCTGCTGAGCCACCAATATGTTGGGCTTTTGGAGGAGAAATTTGCGATACTCAACCTGGAAAAGACTTGCTTTTGAGGTGTTTTTAAGAGCACATGTATGTTTACTATACATGCACTATTATTTTTACTATACTATACTGCCTATAAGTCACTGCTTTCTAGGGCATCCTCAGTATGGCTTACTTCACCCCAGGATTTTCTGTAAAATTTATGTTTGCTTCAATGTGATGTTAAGTGGTTGAGCCTTTGGAACTCACAGTCTGGCCCCACTGTGCAGGCTGAGGACGCCAGAGCTGGAGGCAGCTCTGCAGGTGGTGTCTCAAGAGAGCAGAGGGGCAGAATCCCTTCCCTTTACCAGCAGCCCAGGCTGCTTTTGATGCAGCCCAGTGCAGGTTTGGCTCTCTGGGCTGTGAGTGCACATGGCTGGGTCATACCCAGCTTCTCACCCATCAGCAAACCCAGGTCCCTCTGGGCATGGCTGCTCTCACTCTGTCCATTCCCCAGCCTGTGCTGATACCAGGAGTTGCCCTGACTCAGGGCACCTTGTTAAGCCACTTCAGATTCCCACATGCCCACTTCTTGAGCTTGTCCAGGTTCCTCTGGATGGCATCCTGCTCCTCTGGCCTGTCAACAGTGCCACACAGGTGGGTGTCATCTGCAAATTTGCTGAGGGTGCACTTAATCACTTCATCTATGTAATTTTTTTAAATATTAAATAACACTGGTCTCAGTACAGACCCCAAGGGACACCACTTGTCCCTGATGTCCACTGGGACTCTGAGCCATTCACTACTGCCCTCTGGATGCAGTCACCCAACCACTTAATTATAAGTCTAACAGTCCACTCATCAAATCCATCTCTCTCTCATTTAGAGAGAAGGATGTTGTGGGGACCATGTCAAAGGTTTTCCAGAAGTCCATATAAAGGGCATCTGTAGCCCTTCCCTTGTCCACTGCTGTGGAAGCCCACTGCAGAAGGCCACTGGCTTGGTTAGACAGGACTTGCCTGTGCTGGCTGTCCTGAATCAAGTCCCTGGCCTCTGTGTATATGTGTGATCCTTCCCCCAAGTGTTCTCAGCCTCAAGGTATCTTCAGCTTAGGGATTTCCTGGTTATGGTTTCTACCTGTGTAATAACCACCAGGAGATGTCTCTTCCAGGTATTTGTTCAGTCCCCCTTTGATTCCCATGTAAATTTTTCACATTCTCCACAGTGCATTGGGTTTACTGCCCGACCACTGCTTTCCTGTTGCTTTGTTTTATATTTATTTATCAGCTCTAGGTTATGCCCCTTAGTCCTTGTGTTGGAAGTGACAGCAAACATCAGATTGCTATCTGCTTCCCCCAGGCCATATCTGATTGATTTGGCCTGTCATTTCCCCCAGGTAGTTTCTTCTCCAGCTGAGAAGTGCTGCTATAACCACTTGTTGCTCATCCAGAAACCATCCTGGACACTTGACCATCATTGCTGCCCTGAAATTTGGCAGTTCAATAGTGTCTTTGCTAAGATGGGAGGACCATAAGTTCACTGTTAAGTAGTTAATTCTTAAACCCTTTTTTTAGCGTCTCTTGGCCGTACTGAATTGTGTTGTCCATGCCCTAAGGGAGGACAGCCACATGAAGATACGCTACTTTATTTAATGGCCAGGATTTTAGACCCTGCAAAACCCCCTGTCTCTTGTGCCAGAGACAAGGTCCCAGCTTATCCCATGATGAGCAGGCCAAATGCAGGAGAAAGAAAAAAGTAAACAACAGGGAAGCCATGTAATATGAAGCATTTCAGCTGATAGTTTTTAGGAGGGGTCACCAATATGTGTGTGGCTTAAGGGATCATCATACTAGCCAAATAGGAGGTAATATATTGTCATCACCCCACAATCTGTCTTTTTCAAGTAGTTCCAGGAACCAATTAGTAACAAATAGTTTGTTTTAAAAGATAAAAAGTATTCCAAAATAGTCCCATTTTATATTATGATTATTATTGTTAATATTACGTGCATTTATTTTATAATGATGTCCTTTTTGATCTCTTCTGCCACTGTGTTCTAACAACACCATCAGCAATGTTCTGAAATTTTTACTTTTGAGACATTTTGCATGCTGTGGTCCTTTCTGTTTCCAACTGTAAAAGGGGAATGTTTATTTTTAAAAAACAGGAAACAGTTTACAGCTTCAGTTTTAAAAGTGTCATGAATATACTTCTAGTCATATGATTTTAAATATTCTGTGTATCATCACCTCCCTTTCTATATCTATTTAATTTAATTTAATATAATTTAAATAAAAATTATGTTTTTATTCTAAGCGAACATAATTTCAGTGAGGAGAATAATGAACTTTTGGAAACTTCTATTAATTTTACATCCTATATCTCAATGCATTTTTTTAAAACTGATGTTTTCTTTTTGAAATTCTAATTGTTCTATGGGTTCCTGTTTTACTAGCTATATATGAGTCAGTTTGTTTTCAGATTGTGGTCTGAATTAACATGGAGCCTGAGAAGGAAAAACACAAATGCATTTTGGCTACCTCACTATCATGGGTTTGTCAGTCGGGACTAATCTGACAGGACATGGTACTCATGTGGAGTTGACCTAGAAAACAGTATCCTGTTGTGGGCCCATTTAAAATTTCAGCCACAGCTTTTGAAATTAAGGTCTTTTCTTGGCTAAAAAAACTAGAAATTAACACTTGCTTCACCATTGTGCAGCCTGGAGACAAAGCAAGATATTAAAATAAATTAATTCACTGTGCAAGAGAAAATTAAGTGTATTTTAAAATATGTATTTGAAAGCTGGGAGCTTTTGCAGTGTGATAACTGTGGGAAAAAAATTATCTAGCAAAACTGTCAGTGAGAATCATCTGAAACCTGGAAAGTGCTCAAAAGCTTTCAGCAAACTTCACTTGCAATTTGCCTGGAGGAAGCAGAACCTGACAGGCATCAGCGAGGTTACGCCAGCACCGCCTGTGCCCGTGCTGCAGCTCGCTGCTGTCCCTGCTCCGCTACCTCCTTGGTGAAATGAGGGCTGACAAGTATGTTCACTTGTGGTCTCTCATGTGGTACAACTGTCCAAACATTGGGCAGCATCCTGGTAAGGGCAGGCACTGGCAGGCTGTGTGGTGATGGAGTGACAGGGGCAGCCAGTGTGAGGGTCAGAGCCCAGAAGGGCACGTGTGGTCACCACCTCCCTCTGCAGCCACTGCTCCTGGTGCTCCTGCAGGGCTGGGTGAAGGAAGGACATGGCACAGGGGGGATTTCTGTAAATGCACAGAGTTGGGTCTGAGTAGTGACTGAGGAGGCTGAAGCTTTATGGCTCAGAGGTTCCAGTCATCTTTTTTGGGTGCCCCAGCCAGGGTGCCCGGCCACTCCAGTCCAGATGGATGAGGAGCAGAGGAGGACTGGGCTCCCTGCTGGTAAACCTGTGCCTAAGGTTAGGTGCTGTGAAAAGGCCTCTTCAGAAATGTCTGAGCCTGCCAACATTTGCATTTTATTTGCATTTGGAGGGATTACATAAAGAATAAAATTATACAAATGCTTAAGGATTGGCATATGGAGGGTTTTAAGCAATCATGGAGTATTCTGATTATTATTTATTAGCCCCCAAACCCAAGTTTTGGCAGGCACAGATTTTCATGTCTGATTAATTAGTTTGCTGCCACCTTATATGGAAATGCCATTACTGGCTATAATCATAAAGCCTCAATCTTTTATAGCATTTTTTGCAGATGTTTCTTAAAGCCTGTTTAAAAAGAAACTCAGTGCCACAGTGACAATTTCACTCATAGCAAAACCTTTGCAGAGAGACAGATCATTGCTTTTCAGCTGGCAGTAGGAATAACTCTCTATTCATGTGTATGCAAGATGCTGTTAGGTACACAGAGGAAAATATAAATGCTAAGGGTAGACTGATATATTATATTGGAGGTAATTAATTGTTACTTACTATTTATGAGCTAGAAATTAAAATAGGCATGTAAAATCAGACAGAAGATGTGTGGATGGCCATAGAGTTTATATGAGAAACCTGTTGCTAGTAGTGGCACTGCCCTCTGATTCCTTAGGGCATGATTTAAGCCTAATGAAGTCAGCAAGAACTTCAGTTTAGTTCATGGGAGAGGAACTCCCTGGGAAGTGCATTTCAAGTTAAGGCTGAGTGTAATTTTAATGTATTCAGACATCTTAAAGAATTTTCCCTATCTTGCCTTTTATAGTGTATGCAAAGCAGCCAACATGCAAAAAGGTCATGTAAATATTTGCTGTTGTGGTCAGATGGCTTAACAGAGACTGACAGGTCTGTAGGAAAAACAGCCTGAAACGACTAGTTCCAATTAATGAATCGAAACAGGGACCCTAGGAAATTACAATACTCTAATATAGCTAAGGTTTTCCTTCCAGATTTCCAAGACTTTGCTTTCTTTCCCTTTTCTTCAGATTATAATAACTAAAGGGTTTTGACTTGGAAAGAAAAAAAACCACACACCTCTTACCTGAAATGTTTTGTAACAAAAGAATAAAAGAATGTAAACAGTGATATTGACATATCAGAGTTTTTCTGTTTCATTTATTGTCTCTACAGGATATATGAAAGGCAGGTATAGGAAAGAGTGAAATATGTGACTTCCCAGCACTTGTGCCCACAATTACTGTTTACTTAAGAGTTTCTTTCTCCTATAATAAAATCTGTGGGGAGAACCTGAAAAAAATGCTTCCAAGGAGCAAGATACTATTTAGCACACACTGTCTCAACTGAGGCACATTCTGTCTGCCACCAAAAAGCTGATATGCAGGATATTTTAGATGCTGTGTCACACTGGAGCTGAATTTTGTTGCAGCAGGTTGTATCAGCATGGATCTATTGGGTTCATTGCAGTGATACTGGAGTATAAGATGTACAGTGTACCAAACAAACCCATTAGTTATGTAAGTCTGTGTCTGTCACTGCTGTATCTGTTAAATGACTTTTGAATGCAACCTTTATTATTCATTTGCACTGCAATAATACTGAAGGACATTGAGCAAAACCAGTGCCTCACTGTGTTGGGTAATACCTAGTGACAAAATACTCCTATTTCAGCACCTTGCAAAATGAATAAATCAGAATGAAAAGTGGTGAAGATAGTAGGAGAGGTAGAGTGATGAGTGTACAACCTGGATGAACTGAATAAAGCTATGCCAGGGTGGCAGTGGCTTTTGTCTTTATCCCAAATAATACCCTCACAAAAGGTGTAATGTCTTTATCCAGCTCTACCATCACTTCATATTCTGATTGAGCAGCAGCAATTTGAGCCTTCAGCATTTGGTGTCTGCTGGAAGACAGATTTAGCAGCTGGAGTAGCTTGTACAGGCCTCCTTCCTTCAGAGGAAAGAGAGGAGGCCAGACGGAGCTGTCCAATGGGGTGTATCTAGGACAGGAGCTATCACTTGGATAAATCTGATCTAATTTTTGTGTTAAGTAAAATTTGTAAGTCAACCTCTAATACAGTAAGTCACACAAACACCAGAGCCTTCCATTTGACATGGGTATGCAGAGGAAAAAAGTGCCTTGCAATTCCAGGCATTGTAAGAAGTGTAAGACTTCTGCCAAGGAGAGAAGCATAGCCTGTCCCTCAGCGCATTGTATTTAGGATTTGCTGCCAGGGCTGACAGCAAGTCCCTGAATGAGGACAGCTCTTGGATTTAATCATTGCTCCCAGTACTGTTTGTATGTTTAGGTAGTGATTCTAACGGATAATTGCTGTGCTGGGCCTAAGTTCAGGTTTCTGTTCCCAGAGGGAAATAATGTCATCTCTGTGGTATCATACAAGACTGTCTCTTGTATTAGTTCTCTATCTCTTTTCTGCACTTCTGGCTACAGAGTACCCAATTCAACAGGATAAGAGGATAATCACTGCATCAGAAGCTTGTTGATAGCCTGCTGATTAGGGTGCTCTCTTGGGACAATAGGGGCAATGGTCTGAGCAGCTCTAAAGATGGGAGCCCTTCTGAATATTTTTTTAACTGCTCGGTATTTTCATAGGAGGCAGATGCTTGTAGCATTGCTTTGCCCCTTCTGTTACCTTCTGTGATGAATAGACCATCTGTGGGTATGAGGGCAGAGTGGTGGATGTTGTTCATCTTGGCTTTAGCAAGGCCTTTCATATCTCTCATAGCCTCCTTGTAGCCACATGGGGGAGGTAGGGGTGGTCTTCAGGGTGTGTAACTGGCAGCTGGGTTTTAGCTGTGCTTCTGAGGGCTGGACTCTGCTCCAGTGGTTTTTGACCCCAGAAACCTTGTTCTTGGGATGGAATGAACCAGCAGTAGGGTCAAGTCTGAAACTAAGTTTGAGAGAGCATTTGATGTGCTGAATGATGGCCTCTTCACTGGGACCCAGTGAGCCAGAGAAATGGACTAGCAAGAACTTCATGAAACTCCAGAGAGGCAAATGCAGCCTGTCATCAGGGACAGAGCAGCCCTGCAAGGACAGGTTGGCTTGGTAGCAGCTTTGCAGAAAGGACTTAGGGTATGACAACAAGGTGACTGAGTGTTGGCAGAATGTCCTTGCAGCAAGGGAACCCTGCGTGGCTGTCTATGGGAAAAATTTGGCCGGCAGGTCAAGGGAAGTCATTATTCCCCTCTTCTCACCATTTCTGAGGTTGCACTGTGTCCAGTTTTGGTTCCCCAATACGTGAAAGATAATGACAAATTGGAACGAGTCTAGGGAGTGGCCTCTTGGCATTCTTCTTCTTAATAATGCAAACTAAGGTCTTGGTTCCAAGATCTTGTCTGAAGTAGCTTGTGAGGACTTCACTCAAAGTCAAGCTGTTTGTTAGAGCCCACAGAGGTGAATTTTCGGTGTGGTGCCCTAATCAACTATGCTCTTCAATGCTGAAGACTCAACCCCTCAATTTGCCACTGACAGGAGTGAATTTTTTAGAAATGAAATAACTTCAGAAGTATTGAAGAGAATTCCTGCTGTAAATACAGATCATTTGGTAAATGGAGCAAAATTGCAAAGGCATGCATGGCCTGCATGACTTTAATGCTTCATGGCTATGGATTATTAAAATGGTCACATTCTGCCCTTGAACACATCAATTGTATCTCATTTAGTACTAAAAACATGGTTTATAAAAATAGTTATTACTTAAATAATGAGTTTGATACAGCTGATTTATACACAAAGAAAATACAATTGGGTAGGATCTCTCTTTTTTGTGGATTTATTGAAGAGGAAGAACAAGTATTCCAAGAAATTTAATTGATATTTTCTTGTCTTTTTTGCTTTTGCTCATTTAAAAGTTAATAACAAAAATGCCCCTCTGTAAAGTACTTGACTAAAGTGGCCTTAAATGCTTCACATATCTGCATAGTCTTTGGAAGGCACATCCTTGGAAACTGTACTGGCCAGCTTGGCACCTTTGGCTGGGAGCTTCTTCAGAGATCAGGGGCTCAGCTTCTGGTGGACTAAAGCAGAGCCTGCATGGGCATGTCCTGTGCCTGTGTGTGTGCGGAGTTCTCTGATTTTATTGTGCAAAACTGGTGAACGTGGGTGCAGTAAATGTAGCATGGCAGAGCCTCTGCAGGCCCTCTGAAAAATAACTCTGGTACATATGAAACTTCTTGTTCATCTCACTGAGTTGTTCACTTGTAACTTTTAAAATATTTTTTCATGCATTATCATAGGGGCTTTGTGTTCTTCCAAGTTTGCTGGCATTGTTTTGTCAGTTTGGGGTATGAAAAAGTCACCTTGTTAGTCAGTTGGGCTATTTTGTGCAACAGAATACAGTTATTGTCCAAAAGTGATCCTGCCAGAACATTGATTTTCACCTGGGGAACTAGGTTAAAGTGAAATGTTCTCTCAGAACCTCTAGATGATAGAAGTGTTCACAGTATTGGGGCTTGCTGATATAGCTGTATCGGCAAAGTTGCCTTTTGACAAGAAGCTTTTTCTCAGGTTTCATCAGGAATCAGATGGGGAAAATACTGAGTTTTCTTTAGGTAAAAAAACTGTCCTTTTTTTTTTTTTTGGTTTTTACTTATTCTTCGTGGCCAGCTGAATGCATTTGTTTGTAGAAAATTGGTAGTATTTTAGTGGCAGTTACAAACCTTTACTTTTCATAACATTTGGTAGGAAGTTTATGTGACTACTGAATTCCATCTGTCTTTTTCATTAAGTAACAAATTATTGCAAGTCACTGTAAGTAGCAGAGAAGAATGAAACAGCAGTAAAATGTAATACTGGACTAAATTAAACAGTTCCTGTTTTTATTGAAACTGTTAACAAACAACTTAATACCTTGAACAAATCTCTTCAGACTATTGTGCAAAAAAAAAAAATAAAATAAGTAATTGCTTTTATTAATTAAAATATCTACTTTTTTTATTCTCTTAGTATTTTAAGACAGCTAAGTATATTTATAGAACATTTTCTGAATGTGGAGGACAGATTTTCAGGAGGGAGTCCTAACAGAAGTTATTATGAGACCTTCAGGCTAGAAATACCACAAGGATCATGGCAGTGACCTCAGACTAGTTGAAACTGTGGTGAAATAGGAGACTTAAGTCTTGAGGGTATGGAAAGTAAGAACTTAATATTGAGGAATTTCTTCCATGCTGCAAGAGTTGTTACTGTTATAAACTTGTGTCTGCATAACTTTGGCAGAATTTGGTGATGTGTGTTTGCTCTGTTTATTAGATAGCTGGGGGGACAGGAGGGATGGGAAACAGAGGACAACAATATGAGCCTGTGCCATCCTTACAGTTGTATATATGACAATTTTGTCAAAAGCAAAGAAAAAATGGAAGTATCTTGAAATCTTAGTTATAAGAAATTAAAATTTAAAAATGTGCTTTTGAGGAAAGACCTGGCCCCAACAGAAACAGTTATCATTGAGACTTTAAAGATTATCCTTAGCTTTTAAAACTCATGCAAGTCTTAAGTAATGACTTGACATAAATATAAGTAAGAAACAAGGATAATTTTTCTCACTTTTGCTTGTTACCATTGCTGCTGACTTCAGCAGGAGGGACAGAGACAGTGACTCAATGGACTTAGGGTGGCAGATCAAGCTAAAGCAGCATGAAAAGACAAAGATTACCCATCTTATCAAAAAGATATGGTTAACTGATGGTTAGGGGTAAAGAGTGAAACCAATCTAATGGCATTTTCCCCATTTTAGTTATACCATGCTTTGCACCTTGTATTTCAAGAAGGTCCAGAGCTCCCAATGCATCCAGGTTTTGATTGCTGCAGTCTATTCAGCTTTACTCTTACTAGAAATTTTCAGATTTGACACAGAATTTCCAGAGGATACATACAACAGCTGTGTTGGAAGAAAGTAGGAGTGCCTTGTTCGTGCCAGTGGTTTTTGGTTCTGTGGGAAGGTTTCAATGCTCCAGCGCCCACTTATCCTATACCAGCCAAATACAGATTTTATCAGCAATTAATACTTCTCTTCAGCTGGATTAAGGTATTGCCAAATGCCAGTAAGATATTTCAATGTAGAAATTTGTAAGACATCTTGCCTACAGGGAGAGAGTCCTGTAGCGTCACAGAAAATAAACTCATGAACTCAAGTGTAAGCTTTAATTAAACTGTATTTTATTTCATAAAACTGAGGACTTTCTGCCTCAGTTTTTTTTCTTCTTTGTTATAAGAGAATTATGTGAGAAATTACATTTCTCCATTAAAATCCATCGTTTGAGAGAATTAACAGATAATTGTAAAGGTCACAGAAGAGGACACAATCTTGTTTGTTTACTTACTCTTGTTTTATCAGGTATTTAACTTTCGTCTCTTAAATAATGCATTTCTAAAGATAATTTTTGTTCTTTTAAACAAAAGCTAATTGCGTTTAAAGTTCTCCTAAGTATGTAAGCTGCCCTACATGGAGATCATTGTTAGCAATATAACCATGATAACGTGGTGCTTTGTCAGGGTTAGGTCAGCACTGTGTATGTGACGGAGGTGCTGAGAGATATGAGCTGGGTGGTTTCCTGTCACCTGAATGACATTGGCTCTTGCCATAAGGAGTAAACCTTTGCCACTTGTGACTCAGGAGTTACGGTCTTATCAGTTCGGGTGCTGTGCCATCCCTACTGTGGTTATGCAGCTCCGTGCTCTAAAGCCAGCCTGGACCCCGTGTGTTCAGGGGAGATTCACCATCACACTGTGAGGGCATGTCCTCAGCTCCCAGGTGGGTTTTGCAGCTCAGCAGCACTGTGTGAGCTGAAGGCCTTTCTGTGTGTGCCTGAGCTCAGAGCTGTGCTGGCTAAAGGCATAGGAAGGCTGCTCAGGCATCCCAACCCAGCGCAGATGGGCTCAGCCACCCGAGTCAGGCTAACTCTGCATCTTTCATTGCACTCTGTTGTGTTTCATGTAGATCATCCCTGAGAGAAATTATTAAATACTTTGCACATCCTGCCACTGATAAAGAGGCAGCAGAAAATACTGTGTTTTGAAAGAGCTCTGTGTGTAGGGAAGGAAAGGGCAGTCATGTGGTGTGTTCACAGGATCATCATCAGATCTAGGTTTGATGCTTGTAAACCTTTCTTTGAACATGTTCTTTTGCCTCTTGGGTGTTTAATTTCCCTTCTCTAAAGGGAAATCTCTCTTTGTTGACAGGAATATTGTGAAGCAATTTGTTACAAGGCTAATATAACTGAGGCCTACATGCAGATGTTTTCTGCTGTGGCCTGTGTTTAAGTCTGTGGTCTGTTGCTTGTAGGGTGAAGAAAGATCAAAAATTCTGGAGGTATTTCTGCAGCTAAGTTATACTACATGAGAAAGGGGATGGCTGAACATTCTAGTTTGTGTTGTAGCTATAGGGCAGTGCAGGGCTGGCAGCACCTCAGGGTTCTTGGAAGTGGGAGTCAGAGCATTGTCTGATGGGCACTTTCAAAACTGTTGCGTGGCATTGTTACCTTGTTCACAGTCATCTTCATACATGTTGTCCTGGAGCAGCAGGGAGTTTCATAGTTCTCTTTGATTTGTGATGTATAAAAATGGGCACAATCTTCATGTTTCACGTAAATCCATTGTAACAGAAGCATAAGTAAGTGCAAGAGGGACTTGGGGGAACACGGAAAGAGGAACATCCCTTGTGTTTAATTATCTTTCCAGCAGCTTTGCTGACATATTTCTGTGCCCTAACAAAAACCACGTCTAAGTTATATTCTGTTTCTTCTTGCTTTAATCTCCATGGGAGTGATTTTTTTTTTAGCTGAAGGTAAAACACACCTCAGAGCTCCAGCAGCTTACATGAAGTGGAACCTGGGGGTATTGTCGGTGTTCAGAATTTCACCTGGGCAATGTGCGGAAGGAAAATATGGTGAATGATTTTAACTAATGGATTTTGAGTCTCTTTATTTTGTCATGTTCAAAAAGGATTTTTAGAAGTGAGCAGTTAGTTCTGTCAAATAGGAAATGCCCTAAAGCATTGCTGTATCATTATGTGGATCAGACAATTCAAGAGGAAAGGTAGTAAGGTTTTTTAAGGGCATGTGATTTAAAGGAGAATAAAGAAAAAAAGAATTTATTATGCCTTTGAAAACATCTTTTCTCTCTCAAGTGAGATTGGGGCCAAAACATTTCTCCAAGTTGTGTGTTTAAGCTGTCTGTTTTAAGGCATAATATGCATCTTTGCTTTGAAAATTCAGGACTCAGGGACAGCTGTCATTTTGCTTTGGATCAGTATTTTGTGGGAGCATTAAAACATAGGCAGAATCAAGACTGTTTGACTTGTGTGTAAGGAAGATTTTTCAACTCTGCCACTTATTCTGTGTTAATGGTTTCAGTAGCTCAATACTGAGTGTGTTTTTAATGGTCTGAAATGCAAAACTAGCATTTCTAAATTTTGGACTAACTTTTAAACTGGGCAGAAAAGTGAGTCACACCCAACTGCAAAGCTGGTATGCCAAGTCTGTCTTTTTAGCCAAAAAAAGATTTTTTTTTCGCCACTAAATCCAAGAAAGTTTAAATGCCAAAACATAGAAGGTTCCTTATGTTCTTCATAAGGAAGAACTTTTTCATAACTGAAAGCTATCATCAAAAATGAGTATGTCTTTGCATATCTTGGAAAGGGGAAACAAATGCAATCATTAAGTTGTTTAATTTTTTTACAAGTGTAGTCAGTTTCTGAATCCTAAAGAATGTTTAGCTGCATAGAATATTTGAGCACTAAAAAGACAATTTTACCTAGAAACATTAACACATAAATGATGAACATAAAGAAATAAACGATGTCTCAAATGATAATAAAATAAGAGAAAAATAGTTTAATAGCTCATTAAATATTGGCATTATAAATAAAAGTAATAGGAAAACTCCTCTCAGTCTTTGAAAGAAAACTAGTTTAATTTCAGTCTGAAAAAGTTTTTCCAGACAAAGGAAAATGGAAATTTGTAGTAGGATTCATATAGTGGGGTTTGATTGCAGTCTAATGAAGAAAGAGGTATCAGCTCTTGAAAATAGTACAAAGATTAAGTTAACAGCTCTTTTTTATAAAAGCAGCCTAATATTAAATAATAGTTAGGTAATGCTGAATAGTCTGTTCAGCATTCAAGAAAGTTAACATCTTCTTTCCCTTAGTGCAAGCACAATTACCCACTGATTGTACGAACATCTGACTGTTTCTGCTCTCCTTCATAGCAATTACAGACAACATAGGGACAAAAATATTAAAGACTAAGGGGAAAAAGGGCTCATCTTAGCTTGGAATGCCTTCTTTTCTTTTCATTATTTGCCTTTGTATTCTAGGACCTCAGCTTTTCCCATTGCTTTTGCTCAGTGTTTCTATCTCAGCACCATAAAGTGCCCATCCTGTTGCTGACTTTCAAGTGTGACTCACTGACTTACCATCTAAATTTTGTGATTTGCTGAGATTTGCTGATGATTGATGGCAACTGCACTGAGGGCCTTGTGTTCCCAACCCTCCTGATTATATTGGTCATGGAAGAACAACTTTACATGCATCTACACTGCAACTGCTGTGGTGAATTCAGGTTGTGTAAAATGCTCTGCCAGGCTTTAGCCCACCTGTTTTAATTACTGGTGGATGCAAAGGCCTGGCAGCACAGAATCCTCCCAGGATTGGACAGAATCCAGTAGAGGGTCACAAGGATTATTAACTTGGTTGGAGCCTCTTTGCTCTGACAGGTTGAGGGAGCTGGGACTGTTCAGCTTGGAGAAGAGAAGGCTGAAGGACAGTAATGTCATCATTGTACAAAAGAACCTGAAGGTAGGCGGCAAAGAAGAGCCAGGCTCTCTTCGTTCATGGCCAGTGACAAGGCCAAAGACAATAATCACCAAATGAAACATGAGATTCCTCCTAATGTCAGGAAACCCTTCTTGACTGTGAGATTGACCAACCACTGACACAAGTTTCCCAAAAAGGCTGCGGAGTCTCTGTCCTAGAAGATACACAAAAACTGTCTGGA
The DNA here is from genome assembly GCF_027477595.1 of Haemorhous mexicanus. NCBI lineage: Eukaryota > Metazoa > Chordata > Aves > Passeriformes > Fringillidae > Haemorhous > Haemorhous mexicanus. The sequence goes on along the minus strand of NC_082341.1, from coordinate 17,659,249 downwards.
CATTGTCCTGCACAAGTGGTTGTAGCTGTCCTTGTTTGATTGGGGTGGGGGTGGACCAGATGACCTCCAGAGGTTCCTTTCAACCTCAGCCATTCTGTGATTTTGTGGTCTACCATCTTTTTACACCACAGCTACACTTGCTCCATCTCATACAGACAGAAAAGGTATTTCCTCCTGAGACAATGCAGTGTTGTACAGAGACAACTGGGATGGCTCAGAAACAGCAGAGTGCGCTCAACTGGGTTTACGAGTCCCAAACTCCTTGTATCCAAAGTAGTTCAGCTGAACACTTGCTTCTGAATCTACTCCCTAGTGCTGTACATCCCAGGAAATTGCTTAGTTTAGTTGCAATCCTGTGGCAGCTTGTTTCCTGCTGTGCAGGTCCTAATAAACCTTCCCAAGCTGGAGATGCTCCTGAGAAGATCTTTTGGTTTTCTTTAGGAGCTAGACTCAGCATGGTTAGAACTCATCAACACCATTAAGTCCAGACTGATTTCTTCTGTTAATTGAGATGGCTCTTTCTGAGTGCTTTAGTCCTTGGAGGGCTTTGGAGGTCACGATGGCATGGGACTGGGCTGTAGCGATGCTCATGAGCCACACTCATGCAGTACTGGCCAGTGCTGGTTGTACAGGAGTCAGCATAGGCCTGGCAGGGCCAGCACAGCCATCATGGAAGAGGTACTTCATACCCCTTCCCTCAGTCCCTGGTCTGTATTATTCATGTTTCTTTCCATTATTGAGTGTATCACGGCCTCCCATTCCCTGAAAATAGCTGTATCAGAAGCGTGTTCTGTCTTGAGTGAATAAGAACATCCATATTTTGCAATTCTGCATTTAAGATTACTTATGTTTCTCCCTGAGCACTAAGCATGATTATTAATGGTGCTGTGAAACTGAAAGGATCCAAAATTGCTATTGTTTTTTTGTGGGGTACCTCAGTTTTACTCTTGGAAGTAGTTTTCACCTGAGGCTTTATGCTATATAATGCCAGCAAATTGAATTGTGAATATAAAATTCCTTGAGCTAAAATGAAAATTTTGGTTTTATTGGTAAATGTGAGGTTATGTATAAGGAAAGCTGGATGCTATAAAAGGATAAATTTCTTCCTCAGCTTTGCTTAAAAAGTACCTTGTGATTTACCAACAACTTCCACTGCAGAGCCAACTTGGTGTGTTTGAGATTTTCCATTAGGATTTGTGAGGTAAATTTCTGATTTATCTAACTGAAGTAAAATAAGAGGCATCTTAGTACTGGGACTAGTACATTCATCAGAGCCAAACCTTATAATTGTCCTATGCTCTGTTCCAATAGTCCAATAGTTCCAATAGAAAAGGAGAATGACATATGTGCTTTATTTTTTAAAGAATGAGAGTTGGTTTTTCTCTTCTCGTTATGGGCTTGGTCTGTGTTCCACATAGACTTTGAAACCAGATCATTACTGTGCATTTAAGAATATGTAACTTCCTATTGCTTTTGCTTGCAGGTGTATTGTATCTTCAGTATGGAGATGAAACAAAGCAGTTGAGGATGCCGAATGAAATCACAAGCACAGACACAATTCGTGCCCTTTTTGTAAGTGCCTTCCCCCAGCAGCTGACAATGAAAATGCTGGAATCACCCAGTGTTGCCATTTACATCAAGGATGAGAGCAGAAACATATACTATGAATTGTGTGATGTGAGGTAAGACATGGAATTATAGCTGCTGGTTTCATGGGGTTGGGGGTTTTTTGTGGGTTTTGTTGTGCACTTACTGAATAGAAAGGAATGGGGTTGATAAGTATCTGACAGAGAGTGGCCTGACACATAGAGGCATGTTCAGTGGTGTCTGAGTAATCTAGGAGGTCTGGTCTGACAATACCTCTTGCTGTAGGTGCAATATCCATTGCACAAGCCACTGATAAATGGCATGCCTTGTTGAAATATTTGGATAATATACAAAAGTTCACATATTTAATATGTTTATTGAAATTTAACAGAGACACAATCATTTAAAATAGAATACAGAATAAACATTTACAGAAAAGCTGGGTTGTTTCTTTGCTGGGATTGCAAAGCCTGATCTCATGAGCCTGAAGTAACAAGCATGAATGTCACTGATGTCCTCAGTTGAGCCATGTAACATAGCCAAAGCTCTGTGGCTCTGGGGATCACTGTTGCACCTTCTTCCTGTTATATGTCAGGATGCAGCAACTGATGCAGTCACTTCACTAATTCAGAGCTTGGTCAGTACATGGTTCACCTTTCTATCCTTTATTTTGTGGGAGTGCAGCTTCTTAAGTAACCAGGTTTCTTCAGCAGAAATTCCAGGGTCTCAGGGTCCCAAGAAGGTCTCAAATCATGCATAAATAAAGCTCTCAGGTACACTACAGACATGTTACACTTTGTAAGTAAACTATGATAAAAATGGACAGAGATTTGTCCATTTTTGCATAAGAAGATGGAGGAGAAAGCAGAAAAGCTGCTTGCTCTCTGCTAGTCTGCCACTAATGCAGGAAAATCTTGTGGCGCAAGAGAAGTGTACTGTCCGCTGCTGCCTTGTTTCTTCTGGAGATCCTATGGCTAAGGTGTTCCTCCTTATCATGCTGTAGTTAAAAGAGCAAGTTGGAGCTTTTCTAGCCCTTCCCAATCCAATTTCCCCATTCCTGGTCTTAATCTTTGAATAGCACCCCACTCCATTTTCTCATCTTTGTCTTGCTTTCCTCAGGCTGTCTGTCCAGTGTCTTGTCATTAGCTAGTCTCTTGGATTTCAGTTTCTTTTAATCTTATTTGCTTTGCAGACTGTCACACCCCTGTTTGGCCATTGTAATCCCTGTGTGAAGACCCATCTGATTTTTTCATCATCTTCATCTTTCAACATGTTCCCAAGTTTCTTATACATCAAACAGTTTATTCAGATGATCAGATCAACTGATTGAATCATGATAAGGGTTACTACATCTCTCTGGCCGAGTGCATTATTGCCAACCATCATCTAGCCCATTGGCTCCTCTCTCCCTTTATCCCTCCTATCTTCTCTTGAGTTTCAGACTAACAGTTTATGACTTCATGCCCTTAAGAATGTGGTTGTTGATTATCTAATGCCACTCCACCTTTTTTCCCTTGCTCCCATTGCAGGCGTCACTCTGCCAGCCTCAGGCCTGGCTCAACCCCAACATCTGCTTCCTCTGTTCCTATGCCTGTATTGTCGAGCATTTCTAGAGGAAATCCCACAACCCAGCTGACTTCCTTCATAACAAAATTCCCTCCTTCACTTCTGCCAGCCTTCTCACTTAGTAAACTGCAGCAAATCCAGTTAATTCCAGGTATTGGAGTCCATAACATGCATTTTCACCTCCTTTGAATATTTTCCACAACCATTTCTCCATTTTTTTTCCTTACTCATCACAACATCTTGTCGTGTCTCCCCTCAGATGAAATAAAGCATCCTCTTTCTCTCCTTTGTTTGCCATTTCTTCCTTCAATCCTCTGCTTTCTTTCCTTTAAACAGAGGGGTTTCAGTCAGGCCTTTAAGCTCTCCATCTCCCTCAGAGGCTGCTCCATGTTCTTCTGTGCCTTGCATTAGGCCATCATACTCCTTCCCCTCTTTTTTCTTTTTTCTTTTTTCTTTTTTTTCTTTTTTCTTTTTTCTTTTTTCTTTTTTCTTTTTTCTTTTTTCTTTTTTCTTTTTTCTTTTTTCTTTTTTTCTTTTTTCCTTCTTTTTATTTTCTTCTTTTTATTTTCTTCTTTTTATTTTCTTCTTTTTATTTTCTTCTTTTTATTTTCTTCTTTTTCTTCTTTTTTTCTTCTTTTTCTTCTTCTTTCTTCTTCTTTTTCTTCTTTTTCTTTCTTATTCTCCTCCTTGTTCTCCTTCTTTCTTCTTTCCCCTTTGTCCCCTTCTTCCCCTTCTTTCCTTTCTTCCCCTTTTCTCTTTCTTCTCATTCTTCTTCCTCTTCTTCCTTTTCTTCTTCCTTTTCTCTTTTTATTTTCTCCTTCTTTTTTAACTTTTTTTATTTTTTGCTGGGGACAAAGCCCTGCCTTTCTACTTAAGTCCAGTCTTTTTCTTTAAGTGGTTCAGGGCTCTGCATCTAGTGTGGACTTCAGATTTGTGCTCCAGAGCATCCCTATTTTACAGCCTTTCATTTCCCATCCCACAGAGAAAAAACACTCACGTAATTTTTTAACTTTTTAATAGCAACTGCTGTAATTGGCTTTTCTTGGCAGTTGGCATAGGTAATAGGTAATCTTACTGTAATCTTGCTTGTTCTTACCCATTCAAATGAAGCAACAAAGATCATTCTCCTTGTTTGACAAGCAGACTGTTCTGCATGCATTCATTTTTCACTTGTCCTCTGACTGTGTCTTCTCCATCTCATTAAACTACTTGTCTTCATTATGAAGGCTCCTCCAAGCCCACTTAAATGCTACTTTTCATTTCTTCTTGAGTACCAAGTGCCATCTGCTTCCACTTGGTGAATAATGCCAGTTTGAATTTTTTTTTTTTTTTAATTTTCAAACAAGTGTCTTCCCCCTCTCTCAGGCAGCCCTCTAATGTGCTTGGAAGGTGTTGTGCACAGACATCTGCAAAACCACTGCTTTGGTCTCCTTCCCACTCTCTCTGTTGCACTGCCTACGCAGAGCATGCCCATGGTTCCAGCATTTGTTTACTGCTCCTCTGGCTGGAGAGACTATGATCTTCTTTTTGTTCCCTTATCTTCCTGCAGCTATACTATTGTCTTTTGTGACTCCTGTTCACCTTGTAAGTTGGTGAAAAGTTGTCTTCCTGGGGTGTTTACACAGCACACACAGATCAGTGAGGCCCTTGAACATGCCAAGGGCATCTGGGAGCTACAGTAATGCAAATTATAGTAATAATAAACGTACAGTAGTACATACCTGTTATCAGTAATGTTTATCTTAGAATAGCAACATGAGGTGAAATACCTTCATATCGGAGATCAAATGCCTAGTATTTTGGTGCTCTGCCTTGCAGCAATGTTTTACTTTAAAGTGTCATGTTTCTACAAGAAATATTTATGGAAAATGCCTTGTAAAAAACTCCAGTTGTTTGAGGTACCATCTCATAGCCATCAGACAGAAAAGACAGATAAAATTTATTTAAATGAATAATATGCCATTTCTTGAATGGAAGATGAGAGAGCTTGCTTTGTATTGAGAAGAGCATAGTCCCAAGTCTGAGGCAGGCAGTGGTAACTGAGCTTCCCAGTGCAGAGTCACATTTGCAAGATGGAAAACAGTTTATGTTACCGTAAATAATTGAAGAACTTGAACTGGCCGCAAGGTAGCTATTTTCCTATGCAGTCTACAAGTAAACACTCATAAATACTAAACTTCTCATCAGCCCTCCAGTTGTTCAACACAAGACACTGATCTGTCTCTCAAGCTGCGGGGCTTCTTTAATAACTACTTGACATCTACAGCAGCAACACAAGTTCTGACTAGCTACCCATTCAAAGCAATCACTGATTGTAATATGACATTGTAAGAAAGAAATTGGACCTGCCCAACAATCCTTCCCTTCATTTTTAAATTATAATCCAAGTGATTAAGATCAGTTCACTAGACTTGTAGCTGCACCTGGAGGAAAGGAATTCAGTCACATGTGTAAGTAAATTCTCTAGAGATCACTACAGGGAAATGAAAGGAATCGCAGCTTTGGAAGGATGTAAGGGAGCATAGATTGGAGGCTTTGCAACTGATTAAATGTGAACCAGAAATCAGCAGAGCTCAGGGCAAGTGTCAAAGCCATAAAATTATTGGAAGGTAGGTCTTGAAACAAAATGAAAAACTGTCATCTCTTTCCTAAATGTAATAGTTAAAAAATTAACTAATCAAAGACAAAGTGTAGACTCCGAATAAAACAAAAGTATTCTTGTAAGGCTTTTCATCTAAATTATTTCTGTGTAAGCTTACATCAAAATTTTTGCTAATTTGTTTCTGCAATACTTTTTCCCTTTAAAAACTTTCTTTATTATAGATAAAGTTTAGAGGAAGAATTTATCTACAACTGAATTTTCAGCTTTTGTGGATTTTTTTTCAGCTTTTGTGGATTTTTTTTCAGCTTTGTGAACAAGCTGATAATTAAAATTTCCTCATTACAGTTAGAAAGACTGCTTTTCTTTTGATATTCTCGCTTCTTAGAATAGCAAAAATTTATGTGGGCTGAGTGTACAATAAAACATGTAAATATTAACTAAATCCTTTTTGAGTGCTGTGTAAATGTTGAAGTTCTATTGTCTTCAAAGTGTTTTTACTCTGTGGCAGGATCTTGAAAGAAACTTAACACTATCTAATTTTTATGGGTGTGGAGTTCTAGTGAAAGAATGATACTTCCCATGGGAAAGAGAATCAAAGCAGGCTTTTGTTTGTTTGTGTGTGTCTTAGTTATGGCATTTACGTTTTTCTTATAGATCAACTGCAGACCTACTATGTTTTTCTGTTACCTGAAACTTTCAGGCAACAAAGTAAATAAAACTGCTTTCATCTGTTGTCATTGCTGATTCTTTAATTTCAGGAATATTCAAGACCGATCTTTCCTTAAAGTTTACAACAAAGACCCTGCACATGCATTTAATCACACTTCCAGAGCTGTAAATGGAGATATAAGGGTAAGTACTAATGCTGCATTTATACTCTTTTTTCCTCCAGTTTTTTTGGTAAATGTTTAAACTCTGAAATGTTATATGTACAGAGCAATTCAGAAAATCTGGGCTATACATATGGCACGTATACAGAAAAGGGAATAAATAATGCTTCTTGTAATGTGTTTTAACTGCTTTTCTTTTTCCAATTATTTGCCCTGGGCATTAGCTGGTTTTTTGATCCTGTTTAAATGCAGTAGAGCATGTGAAGCAAAACATAGCCTCTAATTATGTATTTTGTGACAAAGACAGTACTTAGAGTTTTACAGCTTCCTATTCTGTGTTTGCAAACCCTTTCCAGTGAAGTATGACATAATGTTAGTATGTCCCAGCAAAGCTTCAGCAGGAATTTGTTTCCAGTGGCTGAGCAACTGTATCTCACTTCAAGTCTACTGAAACTCTTTGTAAATTATGGTTTTGGATAGAAAATTCTGATGCATACTCATCATGGTATAAATAGTTTTGTCTTTCCCTAAATTTTCTACCTGCACTGAAAAAGGATGAGTATATTTGTATCTTCTGGTGAACGTTTTGTATTAGGAAACTACAGAGAATGCATTTGGAACATTTGATTTCACTCTCTCACAGTGTCAGTCTTTTGCTGCACTGTTACCTCCCCCCTTGGTGCCAAGAGGCAAGAGATGGAGCTGTGGGACACCTCTTCCACTGTGTTACCTGCAGCTGGTGTTGCAGTAGAGGGGGGTGGTGGTGACATTACACACCCTCATCTCCTCCCCACCCATCCTAGGTCTGTCCACAGGAAACAGTACAACCAAATTAACTTCATGGGGCCAGAAGACAATGCCACTACTGTCCTACCCACTTTGTGGCTTTTATGTGTGTTCCAAAGCTGATTCAACTGTGCAGAAAATTTCCTGTGAAGTGATTTCCTTAACTGTGCATTTGCTACTTGGTTTCATTATCAATTCTGAGCATGTGTCCCTGCTTTATTAATAATATTTTGTGTAAGTACTTCTTGTGTTTCAATGGTTTAAGGCCCACAATATTTTAGAAAGATTGAAATACTTTATTTACAGGCACTATTCTCAACCACCTCTCATTTATCCACTTAAATTATAAAATGGTCCTTTGGATAGGTCAGAAATCTAATTACTTGATTTTTCACACAGCTGCACACACAACATGAGAAAGGAAATAGATGTACTTCAAAGGGAAGATGTGATAGTTTTTTGTATATTCTGTAACATCCTGAAATTCTTCAGTTCTAGTTAGATTCCTGTGGCAGTAACTGGATGTATCTGATATATCTCATTCATATTCAAAGGCATGACATACTGTCATTGTGCATTATGACATTAATGCTTGTAACTGTGGCTTTATAAAGTTATCTTATACTGTTCTTGTTCCAGGTACAGTGGATGCTGAAGGTATATATTTGTGTGTTCTAGGCATATTTGAAGGTACTATCGTAGTCAACTACATATATTTTAAAGTAAAAATTACTTCTTTGGCCCTTCTCCAGGCATTTGCTGCCTAGCAGAGCTGTTTTGAACACAGATGCTGCCTCTGTGCAAAAACTGCAATTATTTGAATTGCTTATTTTAAAATCCTATGTTGTACAACAGATACGCACACTCAACATCTCCTGATTATGTCTGAGTTAGCACCTTTTTGCCATAACTAAAAAATAATGGTGACACAGTGACAGTCTTTGCAGAGGTGGTGTTTTCATGGCAGAATATTGTGTTTTACAGAAGTGCAAAGATGCCATTTTGAAATTCTGTGCATCCAGCAAAAGAGCTATTTTCTCATTTGGCTTTTGCTTTGCATTGGCAGATTTCTTGTCTTTCTGGTCTGAGAGGTGAAGTGAGAGCCAGGATGTTCATAGGGGCTTTGTGGAGAAACATGCAAAAAGTCTTTCCTTTGATCTATGTGAACTTCTGCACTTCAAAGTTATGAGCATGGAAACAAGTGATTTCTTGAGCTCAGAAATACTGAAACCTGGTTTTCTATCGATGTGTGTCTTTTGGTTGGGTTCTTCCTTATGCAGCAATACTCAGGTCCTAACTGAGGCTTTTCCCAAAGTAATGATGCTCTCCACTGCTCATCCTCTGGAGTCTAAAAAGTTGGAGCCCACACTGCAACTGTTTCTCTCTTTGGCAGAAGTACAGTAGGATCTTCTGTCAAATCACTAATTTGGCAAAATTTATAGGGACATAGTAGTCTTTCTACTCATTGGTTAAATCTGGTTGAAATTTGCTTGGGGATTCACAGGTTGTTAGTTCAGCAGAAAAAAACCACCAATAGCCAGATGGATTATTTATCCCTCTTTCCTTAGCAAACCAGAGTGAAGGAGGGGGAAACGTGAGGGTTCTAAGTGAAAAACATGTACATTTTATGTACTGCGATTGCAGATTACCCATAAGATTGTGGAAATATTTGCTTCTTACCTCTCCTTTTATGTTTGCATATCTTTGCATTAGGCAAATTGATATTCATCAATTTCATATGATGTGTGAGTGCTAATTCACTACAGTGGAAAGGAGGGAGTGTGTGCTTGGCATAATGTTTAACTGTTTCAAAACACCTACAGAAAAGCAGCTGACTGTCAGACCATTGAAAAACAGTATTTAGAATATAATGAATTAGTCATTGCAAGTATATTTTTCCATGGTGATACTCAGAGTGTGGTTGTCTCCTGTCATCTGTGAGTTAAAGCCTTTTTTTCCTGGTGACTGGGAAAGTTTTGCCTTTACAGATTTTTCTACTATTTTTCTTCTTCTTGTCCCTTTGGAATGTTTATCCCTGGGTTTGATGACATTCAGGCTTCTATTCATGTGCCTTATAATAATTTCCATGTAACTGGCCCAAAATAATCTAAGAAAATAGTGTTAGCTGCCAGCTTGAACACCTGTTTTAACTACCAAACAGATGTTAGACCTGTATAAGAATTGGCAGTAACACTTGAAGTATTAAGTATTACCCATATGGACAAGAAGACTTAAAATGTCCAAGAAGAATGTGAGATCTGTGACTTTCAGATCTTCTATTGAACCATTCCACTTTCAGGTCCATTAATTCTAATTTTTCTGCTCTTCTTTGTTTCATGCTTTTTTTCTGAGGTGGTTGTGTTTGAGAAAAGGGAGTTGACTGAGGGTCCAAGCAAGCTCTAAAAGAAAGTTTTTCTTGAAATCCTTCTGAGTGCCTCACTTGCTTACTGGTATTGGCCCTTTCCCTCTCAAAAGAGCATGGTCTGTTTGACAGGTCTGCCATGTTGAATGCTGCTAAGAAGGAGCCACACAGTGCTGTCTCACTGAATATTTGTACTTGTGCTTTTTCTTTTTTATTTTTCCTCTCCCAAAATGTACTCTGAAAATCTGCAACAGGTTTTTTTGAAAAATGTATCTTCTTATTGCTGCCTTTCATTCATTTATTGCTTCACCTGAGCTTGTATCATTTATCAGCACTTTCTAGCTGTCTGTGCAACTGTACTTTCTTCTGACAAAATAGTCTTACGAACAAAATGTCTAGATGGTCTATTTTTCCCCCTGGCATTCCACATTCCAGTGTAACTGCATGTACACAGCCATGCTGCTCTGTGCCCTTGGAATTGCCATTTGTGATTTGCATGGGTTGGAAGGGAAGGGCCCAGGCTGGTACTCACTCAGCCATGGTGCACAGACTGAATGCCAGGCCGTGGCTGTAAGGAATGGGCTCTGGGGTTTTATATGGTGCTGAGTGAATGGACACAGCTCCTTCCATCCTGGGCTGTTGAGCTGAAGTGATTCCCCCACTCAATGTGCACAGCATATTTAATGTCCTCATTCTCCACACTCTCCTTTTTTGGAGTGGCTAAAGGCTAAAGAAACTTAAGTTGCAGTCTCCCCCTCTGTTATAGAAACTATTCAGTGTTTCTGGTGGCACAGCTGGATTCTAATAATGTTGGCTTATGCAGTGGTTGGTTTTGGGCTTCACCTACCAGCCAATTTTGAGAACTGGGAGGGAGTTTTTACTTCATAAAAACTAGTGGCTATTTTGCTTGGCAGTGTTCTTCTTCCCATCCACCTGCCCTAAAGTCTCTGAGGTAGACTTTATTTTGAAGTGTCCTAGACCTACCATGGTTTTACTTAATTGTCTCACTTGCATAAGATCTCTGCTGGGTGAGGTCAGAATATCCAAAGAATGCTTGTTGTGGTTGTTGTTGTATTGAGGCATGCTTTGAGGTGTTCTGGAATATTTTTTTTTTTTTTTTTTTTTTTTTTTGAGAGTGTATCTCCAAGAAAGAACAATTAGGGCAAGTTGAGTCAGAGCTGAGTTGGGACAGTACAGAGTACCTGGAAATTCCACGTTTTGTGGGAGTTAAGAGTGGCAAAAAGTTAATAATGTTCCTGACAGCAGTGGGGGTTTTCACTGCCAGGGTGAGAGGACAGGGGTTAAAATGAGTTGTATAGGAAAACAAGGCAGACATTTGTTAAGTTCTGTAAACTTGTGCTAAGTAGCTTTTTTAATTGAAATTGCACACCTCCAACTTTTCATTTTCCCCTTGAAAGTGACTGGTTAGCCGGCTGCCAACATTTTAACTCTCTAGAGCTAGATGCAATGTGTGAACTTAAAAATACCGTACAAGTACTAGAAACCCTCAAACAACTGTCCAAGAATTTAAGGCTTCCAAGGAGGCTAAAATTCAGTGCTGCTTTACAGAAAAGATAGAGAAATAATAAAAGCAGAATAATTCTTCTGTGTTCTTAAGGTACCTGTAAACATACATCCAGCATCTTTAAGTTCTTTTCATTGGATAGCTTATGATCTTAACATCAATAAACATAAAAGTTGCAAACACTGCCACAGTAATATCTTTATATTGCATACTACAGCTAAAAAAAAAAAAGTAAGAGGTCTTCACGTTATATAGAGATATTTAGAACAAAAGTATTTATTGGAAAATAATTCAAGCAGTAAATTGTGTGAATGTATTTTAGTGCTAGGATGCCTACAGGACAGCATTTATAGAAGTTGCCTTGTGTTTACCTTTCTGATCCTATTACTTTTAAACTTTGTTTCCTTTTGGGAAAAAAGAAAAAAAAAACCAAAATGAAAGGCAATTGCTAATACCTCTATTATCTGATAGAGACCTTCCAAATGATACAAATCTCATCTCTCCTGCTGTTTTGCTGTCTGCTTTTTCTAGTGCTCTTTTTGTCACTGAGAGGTTATGACAACATAAGCCATATTGTATTTATAAACATCACGTGTTTCCTCGATATGACTTGCGGTGTCTGCCAAACAGAACACATGGAAGAAACATTTCTCATTAGCTCAGCATTGGTTTTGGTTATGCTGATTTCCGGGACAGGAAAAATGCCTTCCTTACTCAGATTTAACTTTCATGCAGTGGAAAGAAAGCCTCTGAGTGTCCATGAAACCTCTTGAGCAGAGACGCTGCAGCTCTTTTAGGCCACATACTTTGTCTGACGAAAAGAGAAAAAGCAGTTTATTTTAAAGAGCAGATGTAATGGCATGTATTGCTGAAACTAATTCTGAATTAAAATACCTGCCAAAGCCATCTAGAAACAGAACTCACCAGGAGATGTAAGGTAAGAGGATGCTTATAAATAATGAAGGATATATAATTTCTTTTTTCTTTTCTTTTTTCTTATTATTTTCCAAACAAAAATATATATTCAGATTAACTGGAAATTTCAATCAGAACAATGAAAACTGTTTATTTATCCTTCAGCTGTGTGAGAAAATGAATATTTAATTGCTCTTTAAACCACCAACCTCTACTCTTAGATTTTATGTCTGTTTTCAAACTTACATATTATACATGAAAAGTTATTTTCTTCTTGCTGTTACAAATCTTGCGGAGATCTGAACAAAATTTATAAAAGAAGTCTCTGATGTTCTGGATTTTCTTTTTACTGATATGGATTTTGCTACATTTGCTTTGAGTGGGTTTTCAGTAGTTAGCAATTATTTATGCAACTACAGACCTGCAGATACTGAGGAGTACCTGCATCAAATCAGTCTGTGATGAAAGACTGTAAATGTACCTGTTCTCTTTCATTCACGTGTCCTTTGATACACAATACCTACTGCTGTGCAACGCCTAAATTAGGGAGAAAAAGGATAGAATTGTAAGGAAAAAACTGTAATTTTTTTTAGCTACACATAAAACAGTATATTAATCTCAAATGTTTTCTAGCCCAGAGCTGTTTTGTTTAAAGATACAGATCCTGTGTAACAGCTGGATGGATACTCCACTGTGGCTTTTTTAATTTGATGGCTTTATGCTTTGGTGTATTTTATTTATTTCACAAACATTAGGAATAGTATTATATGTATGTATAGGAATATATGTATGCATAAGGAATATAACCTTGTAGATACTATTACTACACCAACATTTTAAAAGATACTTTTTAGGATTTCTTTAATTTTCAAATAACGAGGGTGGGTTTTAAGTTTATGTGAAACTGCTGTTGAAAGAAAGTGTTGTGTTCTTGATATGAAACCACTCAAGGAACACGAGCTTGCCACACCCATGCTATAATCTCCCAGTCAGTCTGAGAGGAGTGTCATATGGTAGATATCACAAACCAGTTACCTGGAAACTTCCAGAGAGTGGAATTTTTAGGGGGAGGGTTCTTTATTTCCCACTAACAGGCCTGTATTCAAGCTGGTCTTTCATGTTGAGGTTTGCTGAGAGCTTACCCTGCAGCTGTTGAAGTTACCCACAGACAACGTATTATCTCTTTTGGGTGAAGGTCTTTTCAGCCCTTCATTAAAACTAGAAATTTTATCTCTCATACTTCTGAGGTTCTCAGGCAAAGATTTTGAATAAAAACATAAGGATTGGATTTGAGTCTATTTTTTATTGTCTACTAGTTTCTGATTTTATTCTTACTCCACATCTTTTTACATAATATTTCCTTGTGCCAATTCTTCTTTAGAAGTTTTGCTCTTTTTTTTCCCCTGCTTTCCTTGCTTTTAGTAGAACAGTTTGAACTAATTTGACTGCTTACTTGAAATTGCTAAATACTTGACAGAGTCAGATGTTGCTGGAGCTCCCTGAACACATTGGTAGATGATAAAAATGCTCATGGCTGTGACCTCCCTTCTTTACCTCCTTTGTAAACCAGGTAGCTTATCTGAATTGCAAGAGTCATGCAACTCAAAGTCCAGTCAAGTTTTTATGACTTCCAGGTAGCTTTCCAAATGAGCTGTTACTTGACCAGGGGTTAAAAATCAGTTTTTGAAGGTGAGCATTTTGCTACCACAATTCCCAGAACCAAGTGAAGTTAGCAAGAATATTTCTTTTTCAAAAAAGCCATTCTTCTTGTCATGCAGGACCTTAGCTTTTCCAGTAAGTTTTCCACAAATCCAGAATGTGTTAGCTCATGATTGTGTCCCAGATTCTCTGCTTTCCACTGAGTCTTTACTTCAGTATATTATTAGTCATTAGCCTTATGAGTACTAAAGAGAATTAATTCTGTCCCTAACTTCCTTTTAACAAAGAGGAGTAAACTGTTACCTGGTGTTTAAGAAAACACAGTTATACATCTAAGGATCTTGATTCTTCTCCATGTTGGATTGTACTTTTTCTAATAAGGGCTCTGGAAAACTAATCAGTCTTCTGAAAATATGAGCAGTAAAAATATCTTTCCTTGGATACAGGTTAAGATCTGGAGTTAAAAAAAGCCTCAGCTGGCAAAAGCAAGACAGTTGCAAATATCAGCACGCAATAGGACTCCATGAGAAATGATGTGATGCTGAAATTATTTTTTGTCTGAATATATGTCTTTCTTACATCAGTGCAAATTTCAACTCCATGTGCCTAAGTGAAAAGACTGAATGGGTGTGTTGGGTAAAGGCCTAGTCCCTGTATCACTTCATGTTTGCTATAGATAGCTTGACCTTTGGGTAAACTAGATTGTTTACTTCAGCTATGCTGACCAATTTGGATATTTTTGGGATAGAAGGAAGTAAAAGGAAAAGAAAATGTAGGGTTCAGACAGTGTAAGAAGTTGTTTGTGATCTAAGACTCTTAGTTGATGCACTGATGGCACTTCTGTCATTTCAAAAGACATAAAACTGCAAATGCTGCTCGACCTTATGGCTGTGAGCTGTGGTGTGGCTTGGACACTTGCATTGCAAAATGCAATTGAATGTCAGATTTTTCGTGACCATTTCTCCTGCCAATAGCACTGATTCCGAAGTTCAGCACAGCAACTTCTTTTTCTGATTTTTTATGTCCTTATATTGGAAGAAACAGGTGTAAACATGCAGTTATTTGGTAATGTAAGATGAGACCAAGGGTCACATTTTCTTTATGTTCATTTAACTATATCAGCTTGTTCAGTTTTAGTTGTCTTCAGTGCAATGAGAAGAGATACAAATATGGAACAAAAATAAGAGCTGAGTTAGTACAGGGAGTCAGAAAGCCGTGCATTTATTTTGATTTATGAGTGCAGTTACTAAAAGTATTTTTCTTTTAAATAGCAGAAATCTGATATACAGCATATTTAAACCAAATAAAAATGCTGATCTGTACCAGAACTGTACATCTTTGAAACTATTCCTTTTTTGGAAAAAAAAGAGATGACCCCATCTGTTCTGTGGTGCCCTAAGGAAATGCTGAAATAGGGATTGGTCTAAAGGGTTTGGCTCCCTTCATTGGTGGTGGTTGTCTATGTTGTGTACTCAGTGTCCTTCATCTCTTCAAAGAGAATAGGGAGGGAAGAGGAAATGCTTTCTGCATTTTCATGAATTACATGACTCTGTTTGTTCTCAAAATTCTGCCATAAAAAGCATCAGTGGAAAATCAGAAGAAAGGAGCAGTTGGTTTGAAAGCAAAGGCAACAATTGGTTTGAATGCAGCACTAGTTATGAGGGTTGTCATAATGTTAACTTTAGAAAAATAGATCAGTTACAGCTTTTATACATTCAATCCAAACAATCTGAATAGCTTATGGGATG
Organism: Haemorhous mexicanus; assembly: GCF_027477595.1. Lineage (NCBI taxonomy): Eukaryota > Metazoa > Chordata > Aves > Passeriformes > Fringillidae > Haemorhous > Haemorhous mexicanus. The sequence continues at coordinate 17,643,669 of NC_082341.1, read as the reverse complement.
GGTGGGCCATGCTATACTGATGAGATAAATGTGGATATTGGCAAACCAATGATGTAATTATGCAAATCTGACCTTTTTAGGATTGAAATGTGTTATGTTTTAGTGTGTTTATATTTTTGTCATTTGTGATAACACCCTGAAAAATCCTGGCTGAAATGCCAAGAGGTTTCTTAGTGCACTCACCATTCTGTCTGCATAGCACACGAAGGAAGCATAGAACAATGAAGCATGAGAAATATATTAACTTCTCTCTGCTTAATTGGATAATCTAAACATTTTTTTTAACTCTCACATCTCATTTGTTCATAGGAAATTAAATACATAAATAGGCAGAAATGAGTGCCTGTTAAGTGATCTGGGTGTTTGTCTTGCCAATCAGCAGTAAAGCAGTGCAGACAGGTAGAAGGGAGATAGCTCAAATGATGAAATGCTGCTGGGGAAATAAACTTCCACACAGAGGCACTGTGATTTCAGACAGGCCAACCTAAAGTGTGCTGCATCTCATCCATTGTTTGGCTCACTTTGCCTCAAGTGTGGCTAGACTGGAGGCTCTCATGGGATGGCTCTGGGTCAGGCTCCAAGTGGCCTTTCTGCTCCATTCCCTTCCAAGCAGAGTTCAGCCAGTGGGTTGTCAAGGTTTTCTCAGTGACACTTAATTTGTGACAGCAGGTTCAGTACAGGTACAACCAGGCTAGTCCAAATACAGAACCCATTCTTTGAGCTATATTTAAGATGAGGCATGTTGTAAGCTCACATTTTATGGGAAGAAGAGTGATACTGCTTTCCTCATTTTTTTTGTTTGTTCTCATTTTACACCTGAAAAAAAGATGACCTCACTTTAGGAATGGGAAGGGCCATTGAACATTAGGATAGCCAAAGAGCTCTTGGTGTGCAGGTGTTCTTGGGGTCTTAAGTCTGTATGGTCAGGGGATTGATAACACGATGGAATTGATAAGGAAAAAAGTTTTCTGAGAAGTAAGGGCTGTGTGCACACATGCATGTACACACACATGACATGTCCCATCACTTGTCAGAGCTTGGTGCTGGTTCAGTCAAACCAGAACTTCTGTTGTCCCCCACTCACAAGCAGGCATGCACAGAGGGCAGCAGCCAGCTCAGCGTGTCTCTCAGCACGCATGGGGGGTCTCAGAGGTGCTGCATTCAGGCCTCACTTGTAGAGCTGTTGTTTCTTGCACTGTCTGAGGGAGATGAAGCTGTTTGGAGCCTTAACTACATCTTCAGTGGTAATGGCTGAACTAAGTGCTGGGTTTCAAAAGCCATTTATAGCTTTAAAGTGCATCTCAAATATCTTTGTTTTGAAAATGAGAGTGGATTGCAAAGGCCAGTGATGGTCTTACCTTCTTTGCCCATGTCCTCATTCATTTAGTGGGTCACTCCAGCTGGCATTTACCTGAAGTGCTCTGCTTAGTTCTTTCCTAAAAACTACCCTCATGGTCTGACCACATCTGCCAAAAACCCAGGAAGCCTCAGAATATTAAACAAAATTAAATAAATTTATGTTTGATGTTCTCCTTTCCTGTCCCTCTTCTCCTTCCTTTTTTGCTTTCTCCCTCTCCCTACCATGCCTACTATGCTAGGCTACAGAACTGTCATAACAAGAACTAATGCAAAAATCTTCTAGCGTTGAAGAAAATTTGCATTCATTCAAGTTTTTCCACTTATTCTGTTTTTCTCTTTCTTTCATTGAATTTTTTGTTGACTTTTTCTTCATATGGTAGTCTCTTTAACTCCTCTTTTTCTCATCAATTCCTCTCTTCCCAGCTTAAGTCTCTTTTGTTTCCTTTTTTATTTATTATCCCTTTCTTACTTCCCTATTAATTTTTCAGCACTCCATCTCCAATATTACTCTCTTCCATCTTTCACAAACTCCTATTTACTATCCTCCACACTGTTTAATTCCCTTTTTGTTTTGTCTTTTTTCCTTTCCCTCATACACTGAGAATTCCCTAATACCTTCCCACATAATACTTCTTTACTTCCTGTCTCTCTTCCCTGTTTCAGGGAATCACAGAGTCATTTAGGTGGGAAAAGATCTTCAAGGTCATCAGTCCAAGTCATGAGTTAAGTGTTAGTAAAATATCTGCAACATACGACCTGCATATTTTTATTAATATTTCTGCATTGCCTATGAACTAAGAAGGGAACATTTCATGCCACAAACTCAGTTCTGTGCATTTAACAAGTTAGAAAGTTTAGGCATAAATAAGAGTACTAAGTTTAGGACAGAGGAAGAGGAAAATGAATGTCCTTCCATATCGCTTTGCTGAGAAATAAATAATGTTTATTGTCAGCTTCAGGAGAGAGATGCTTAATTTTTAGTTCAATAAAACAGGAGCCACAGGTCAAGTTGGATTCTCCAAGGCAGATCACAGCAATGTCCATTGCATGGACCAGCAAGCAGCAGATGGAATGAAGCTGTCAGTGTCCTTGGTAGTTATAGAATCTCAGCTTTCTTACAAAGAAGGGGGAAAAAAAATAGAGAAAAGTAGGATGAGAAACAGAACAAAAAGTGAGCTAAATGAAAAGACATATGGGCAGGCTCACTATAAAGAATTTTTTAAAAATCTAATCCTTATAAGATCAGTGTAAAAATCGCTGCCCACTGCAGTCAGTGGTGAGAGGCTGGGAATGCAAAAGGGCAGCTTGTCCCACCCAGCTCCAGGGGAATGAGCTGACTGGAGGATGTCTGGCTGACTTTCTTTTAATGAAACATTAGGTGAGACAAATCCTCAATCCAGAGCAATTAATATTACTTCTTGACTTTTTGAGAGGTGCTTAATGCATATATGTCTGCAATACATGTGCTGTGATCCTTTCCTATAGTTAGGAAAATGTTCTTGCTTAAATCAGGACAGAAACAAGGGGGAAGCATGAGGTTTGAATTACAGGGTAGAGAGACAGACTGCAGACCTGACGTAATAGTTCAGTTTTGCAGAACCTTCTTCATGCAACTCCAGTGAGAGTTGGCTATATTTGCTCTAGTAAACTTAAAAAAAATTTTGAGAGGCTTGTGGAGTTTCCAACAGATGACTTCCCACTTTTGTTTGCCTTTAATTTTTTAATCCCTAAAAATCAACAATTTCAAATTACATTGATGGTACTGATCTGCCATCACCAAAGGATAAGCCAAAAATTTACTGCTTTTATGCAAAACATGTATGTATGTGTGTATACATAAAGTTAATACACTGGTTACCAGACAGCACTGTTCTCTTGGGAGCTCACATGCTCATCTGTGGGCTGGTTCAAAGGCTTTGTGCACAGGTTGGTCCACACTGCAAGCTCCAGCTGTTCTAGTGAGAGTGCTGCTTTGCCAGCAGTGAAGCTGCTGTCCCCTTTACAGTGGTGCATTCTAGCCAGTAGTAATGTGCTCTGTGGCTTGAGAGGGCTTTTTGTTTGTTTGTTTGCATGTATGTTGTAAGAACTAGGGAGCTTGAAATAAGTGTAAGAGAATTTTATGGTACTTGTGTTTACTCCAAGGCATATCTGTTTCACTGCATGCCTTTGGAACCAGTAAACAGAGGGAGTACAAACAATATGCATGTTTAGAAGATAGTGTGGTCTGCACATAATCTCAAATCCAGTATGTGTCAGGCAGCCAGAACTGTTCTGTTCTTTCCCTGTTTGTTTAGCTTGGCCTCTCAAATTCAAAGAGCTTCTGTAGGATTTTCAGTCTTCAAGGAAACACCACACTCATCCTTGTAGGTATAAACATGGGCAGTGGGCTGGAGAGCTGATGTGAAAAAGTCAAGGCCAGTTTGAAAGAGTTTTTCACGGTCATGGAGAGCAGAGTGGAGAGCAGTGGCAGCAGCACAGCCTGGCTGGATGCCAGTGTGTGTCACCTGGGTGACTTTGTGAAGGACAGCAACTCAGGGCTGTGTTCTGCTCCCTCGTTTTTGCCATGGGGAAGCAACTGAGACTGGGATCAGGATGAGGTAAGAACATTTTTTTCTTCTCTGCTGAGTGTTTGGAGGCAAAACTAAGCATCGCTCTCCTTTCGTAAAAGAAATTGACCTTGTCATGGTGTCACCCTAAGTGGAGAGAAGAAAGATGCTGGTGGCAGTTCCCCAGCTGCCTTCATGAGTCTTGTGTGTCAGAGCCAGCAGAGTTGGGAGATTCTGCAGACAACTCCACAGATTGGTCTTTGTCATCTCAAACTGTTCATTTCTTGGATCAAAATTAGAAGCTGGGTGGGGGGTAGGACTGGTGGGGTGGCTTGAGACCTTCCTTGGCAAAAAAACCCCCAAATCTCAAAACCCAAGTCCACACCCAAAATCCTAACCCCAATCCCCCAAATACAGAAGAAAATATGTCTTTGTAATTCAACTCTAAGTGCTGTCCTCAGCGAACTGTCTTTCCATTTGGATTCTGCTGGACTGAACTAACTTGTTGAATTTAAGCAAAACCCCATTGACTCCATCACAAACTTTGTTCTGGAGTGCTGAGAACAAAACCAGGTCTTGAGTTAGTGACCAGCAATCACTGGAAGTGCTTCCCTGTTTTCTGTCAAGGAAACAGTTGTTTACAGCACTATAAGGCATTAACTACTTAATTATTTCCATCCATGAAAGTAGTATTAAAGGAATAGGAAGCAAAAGAGCTGTTATCAGAACCAGAAAGAACTTTGATCAACAGTCAAGCAATAAGTTATGTCTATGCCACATGTGTATGCCCCACAGCAGACTTCAGGATATTCTCTGGCTTTATAATTGTGTGTTCTACTGATGCTTAGCCTCTAACATTTTTTTCTGCTTCAAAATGAGGGAAACAAGCAAAAAATAAATTGATGTGATGAGCAAATTGATGGAAAGGTTCAACAGGCCAACATTGTTAATGATTTAGAAGAAAGGAGGGGGGCTGGCATTACAGATCTGTGGTGACTTGACCCTGTCATTAATACAGACATTAACATAGGTTTTAAAGTCTGAAATTAACCTAAACTTCCAGGCTTGGTCTCAGTGAAGCACAGAGTATTGTGCCTCTTAGGGGCATGCCCTTGGTTTACACAGGGGCTTGAACTGAAAAGTTCTTTTTCTGTACAGTACTTTATAAACAAATGTAAGGCAAGTAATTGTACATGGGATAATATAATAATGGCAAGCTAGATAATGCTTGGGGGCTCTGAAAAAGTAATTGAAATGGAAAGTGATGCTTGAATTGTTTGTATGCATTGTTAGAACCTACAAATTAAATTACAGCCTGGTAATGATATAACTGCAATACTTAGGATGTTGTGCCTGATATATTCTAAAATTAAAAGCAGATTAATTCATCTAATGAAAAGCTTTTTGTATGCCTCAGACATACATGAATATCATGTCATGTGTATGGAGAGCTAGTTATATCCCTGTCTGATGTTCTGGGATATATTTTGCCATGCTAGAGTCCAATTACTGAAAATGTGCAGCCTACCAGCTTGCAATTCATTGCAGAGAAACTTAGCAAAATACAGTCATCTTTTTTATCCTGCATGTTAGCATAATGATTTCTCACTTCAGGTTTGTTAGCCTGTAAGGAAGAGCATGGATAGAGGAATATTCTCTGCCACTGCTGAAAAGCACATGTGGCAATAAAGTGTTCTAGGATAATTTGCTTGTTTTTTTTACTCTTGATGTTTCTGAGTTTGGTTGGTCTGCCAACCTAAGCATCTTTCTAACTAGGTCAAGTATATACATCCATTCATTAAAAGGGGATGCTTGACTGGTTAGTTAAACCTGCCAAATATAAACCAGATGCCTGAATGGTAAATACTGCTTTACCCCTACACTGCAAGAAACAAGCCTTGACTGATTAAATTTGAAATAAAAATAAATAGGTTTAACATTGTTTCTATACCATAATAATACTTTATTATAGTGCTAGTGCAAATATTTAATAAAATAACGTTTTAAAATATTTTACATTGTAAAGGAAACTGAAAAGTAGGCATTTAAGAAAAAATTATTTTTTTACATTTCTGAAAAAACTGTTTATATTACACTATATATAAATTTTATAAAGTTCTAGTCAAGATCAATGATGGCATACAAATTTATGGCATACATTACAAATCAGAATTCACAGCAGCTGTCTAGAAAACACGAAGACTTCTCTGATGCTGGGCTAGGGGTTGTAAGGGGTAGAACACCTGGATTTTTAGTTTTGGCTACCAGCTCTGCTCTGATCTTTCTCCTGTTTCTTAAATGCTTAGTGTCAAATTGCCATTTCACAGCAGGAATGAATGATGCCTCCATCCCCAGTGGCTGAGACTGAGAGCAGTACTGTGAAACAGAAATGCTGCTCCTGTAACGTCCCATTAGGGCTGATTCTGTACAGCAGTATTAGCTCATGGTCGTATACTTAAATTGTATTTTTATTCCTTTGAATGCCATTTATGATGATACAGGCAGTTTTTTTACTTGCACAAAAGCAAAATCAGACAAAAATCCAAACCAAGAGCAAAAGAGCCATCCCCCCAAAGCAGAAGATAGTTGCAGGACTGGGGAGGGTTTGTGTCATGAGATTTTCCCTTATGATATGTAAATGTCATCTCTTTTAGGCTGTAAATGCTTTCTTAAGGAGACAATTCCATATTCTATGATATTTTTGTGGGGGGGGATAGACGGGAGTGAAGCATCCTTTCTGTTCTAATTTTTGAAAATGTATTTACTTTTTCTGTTGTTTCCTCTAAAAAAAGAACCATAAAAACCCCATGAAACAAATCAAAACAAACATAATGTCTTATGTGGTGTGCTGCAGAGATAACTATGGGATTGATTTATGGGGACCCTGAAGTTCAGGTTATCCAAGGCTCAGGTGCCTGGTTAATGAGTAGACAGCTCCTCCAGGGGAGGAGCTTGTGCTTCCTTCTACAGTGGCACTACCAATCTGAGGAGGTAAAAAGCTTCTAAGGTTTATTTTGCTGTATTTTTTTTTCTAGAATTCTGTCTGCTGGGTTTGCTTAATAGTTGGAGGTCATTACCTGTTGGGGAATGAATATGTATAGGTCTCATAGTGTTGCCTTTGAAATGCACTGTGTTACTGAAACAGAGGTTACTCACTATTTTATTTATGGCTTTCCCCTTTGTGAGTCTCTTTTGTGGTCCACTCCAGTATGTTAGTTTCTTTCTATGCATCTTATAGGCACACATTAAAAAATGATTGAGCGACTGAATCACAGTGTTGCACAGTTTGTGACTGGGTGACATGCCAAGGAGGTTATTTAGTGACTAATTTTAAAGGGGAGGAGAAATTGCAGGCTGTCACGTGGAAAAGTACTTCAGTCTATGTTGAAACAGCATTACTTAGATGACCGGATAAAACAAGATGGCCTGGTGTGAGCAGAGGGAAAAAGGAACATTTTTCCTGTTCCAAAATCTTTTTGCAGAAGATATGGATATACAAAATATTATACCATAGACCAAGGATTGATATTCAAGACTGAAAACAAAAAGTGCTTTATTAGAAGAAGTGGAACCAAATGTTCATCTCGCCGCTGTAGCCATTCAAGGGATTTCCTTAAGAAACAGTAAGTGACTTTAATTACTTCAAAGCAGAGATCTTATCAAAAATTGTTTTATTGGTCTGTAGGCAACAATGTTGTCTAAAAGTGTAGTAAGAGTGCTAGTATTTTAAGTTGTGAAAACAAATACTCAGGATAGCATCTGGATAGCTGAAGAAGTTATGTCCAAAAGAGTAGACTGTGTAGGATTTGGTCTGCAAACTGTCCTCTGCTTGTCTGCATGATCCATCTTCAGCATGCACATTGACTTACAGGCAAGGTGAAGCAATCAAACATTATTTTTGATATTACCATTACATTTGTTTTGTGGTTAGCTTAGAATGTTATGGATCTGTTTTACATTCAGTAAAAAGTGAACTAGGTATTCTTTGTTTTCCCCATGGGAGCTTTAGGATATGGTATGAATTAAGCTTATACGTAGTCAGGGGTATAAAAAGACATACTGAGACATGTAAAATACCTTGAGGTAAAACATTTGGATCGCTGTAGGGACTGAATTCATACACAAGTGTGTATTAAACATATATGTATAAAATAAGGGAAAATAATGTTAAGAATGTGTTTGATGCTCTGTGGTATGGCAAGGGAAATGATGGTGTGTCTGAGCTTCAAATCAATGTATTGGTAACCGCAGCATGGTATCCTAGAAATTCTACTTTTGAGTATCAAATAGTGCTTTTGCCATAACCTCTGTGCACAACTGGGAGAAAGACACGGGGACTGGATGTCACAGTGATATTGGGTAGTATGGTGACAACACCTAATACCTAATTATGTTTCAGTCAGAATGCCTCCTTTCCTCTAAAATGTCCTCTAAATTCCACCTTCTAAGATAGTGAGCATCACCTTCTGCTTCTCCTATTTTGTTCACGTCAACTTCTAGCTAGCTGACCCTGGCCAAAATAAAAAGTAATCTGTGAACATAGAAACTAGAGGACTGGATGATTTCACCATCACTAACCATCACAGACTCATCCTAAGAAACATCCTATATTGACTGATTGTGTTGCTGTTCATCAAGGGAAAGAAAAAACATAGAATTAAGAGCATAAATGGAAGAAGTAAGACCCAGTTATTCTTTTGACAGATCCACCATATATGTAATCAGACCCTAGAAAGTTCCTGTTTCGTAGATGTTCTGAGTTTTTATCTCAATTCTCCTTTCAGCGTAATACAGAGGTTTTTACAGCTGGGCATGTGCCAAACTATACAAAAGGACTGAAAGAACTGAAACCTAGGTGCATGCTAATACTGGGAAGATAATTATAAATGTTGAGATTTCTTGGGGAGCTCTGTAACTCCTTTTCTGGAAAATTAGCCAGGAAAAAATAATAGAACTATATGAAACATGTTAAGAACAGCTAGCTGGGTCTTGGACTTCCCCATTCATTGGAAGTTTGAACTTTTGAAATCAGTTTTATTTTACCAGCGTGTGGTTCCCATAATGAAAAACAATTGTGAACCCTGGCAGCTCCTAGAACCTTGTACTGTGGGGCCAGATTCAACTGAGGCCAGGCTCCAACACAGGCAAGGTCAGTGGTTTCATGGTCTGAAATAATTTTACTGGGCATCAGAGGGTCTATTCGTAGCCAAAATTGCCAAGTAAACCTCTAGTCTGGAAGCATTGCCAAGGAGTGATGGCCATTGAAAGCCCAGCATGTCTCACTGCTTGGTAGCCCCAAATACCAATCACCCACCCTGCTGAAGAGAACATGGAAGAGTTGGGGTCCCTACCCCAGATCAGAGTTGACCAAGTTGACCCAGGTCTGTGAATCTGGAAAGCCAAAGCTCTAGAGCACCTCAGCGATGTCTGATAAGAAATAACATTCACTGTTGACTGAAATCTGCTGGGTGTTATTTTTTCCAAATTTTGTCTTTACTGATGCTTTTATGAAATGTTTCAGCTCTCTTGGATTAGAGTTGTCTGCTGAAAGTACGTATCATTGAAATGTTTCTGGTCAGAAACAGCTAAAAATTATGCTAATGTGTTTGAAGTTTTTAATTACAACATTGGGCAGCTGAAGGAACCCACAACTGCAACTGGCATGATTTTTTTTTTCTGTAATGACCGAATAGAATGGGGAAATTTATAGCTGCTAGAAGGCACTCTGTGAGAAAGCAAGAAGAGACAAGTGTGAGAGCCTCTCAGTGATGTCTGATTTGGCTTCAGACACATAATTTTCCTACAGATACTTAAAATTCTCATTTAACTATTTACTGATTCTGCTGTTTTCAAGTGTACTTTCTTTTTATTGTAAATTATCTTATTTTAGAAAGATTAAAAAATATTTTCAAATATTACAAAATTTGAAAAAATATTTTTTTCAAAAGTGGATTTGTGCTTTCAGCTTTCCAAATCCAACTGGAATGAAAGATCAGTCATGACAGAAGTGTTATCATAGAGTGCAACTAATGGTAAAACTGAGGGGTTTGGACAGCAAGTACAGTGAAGTTCTCAGTTTATTTTTATGAAGAGAGAACAAACTATTGGATTCTATTGTTGTTGGATTGAGGGTTATTTAATTAAGTCTTTCCTCAAGTAGAAAAGTAAAGGATTGCCTTACTTTTAGAGGGGATTTTTTTCTGTTAAGCAATTTTCATAAAAGATCTCTTTACAGTTTAATTTATCAGCATTGTATCAGTACTTAGTATTTCTGTAGCTTTTTCGTCATAGACTGCAAGGTCTCAATAAAATTCTTTGCAGGTGTCCTGTGTTTACTGTTGGGTGAGTCAGCTTGCAGAGCATAGGAGCACTTTCCTCAGGGAAGTGCAGGGTGTCAAAGGGAGAGTAATGAAAATAATAGCTTCACATGGCTGAGAGGTGATTAATGGAGTCTGTTGGGAACTCCCCAGTGTCTCCAAGAGGGTGCATGGATAGCCTTCATCTTGGGAACATGCTCAGTGTAGATATTTTGGCAGTCTGAGAATCTTGGGGCAGAGCCAGTTGCTGTGTTCTCTGGTGATGTAGAGGAGGCCTAGGAGAACAGAGGGAAGGGCTGCCAGGTCAGAAACTTGGCCTACTTTTCCCTTTGCCTGAGTTTCCCGTTGAGATTGTAGCAGATAAAGGCTTGAGTCAGGCTGTGTGTCTGGTATCCGGCTGCACGGCGAGCGGGAGGGTTGGTGCGGTGCCCATGAGTCAGCGGCAGGCTCGGTGCTGGGCGCCGGCTGGCACTGCTCTGCTGGCTGGCATTGCCCTGGATGGCACTGCCCTGCTGGCTGGCATTGCCCTGGATGGCACTGCCCTGCTGGCTGGCATTGCCCTGGTGCGTGCGGGCACAGTTCTGCATGCCCTGGCTGCTGAGACACCGGCACTGCTTGTCCTCTGTGCAGCCACCAGGAGCAAGGCTCCTTCTGCCCACCTGGGTGGATGGATAACTGCTTCTCTGACTTTGTGCATATAGATATTTTCAAAATGTAGCAAGTTACTCAGACTGCCAACAGGCTTTGAAATAAAGAACGTAACTGGTTTTATAGAACATTTACTCTTTGGCATATAGAGACTCCGTTTTAAAAAAATTAGCAAAATCTGTATCTTTTAGACTTAAGTCTTGTTCGACTGACCAAAAACCTCCTCAGCAGATGTTTGAACATGATGTAATATTTTTTACTACAGAAAGGGAAAGATTCTCAGTGATGTGATTTTCCCTCAAATGTTTTATACAGAAATGGTTGCTAGCTGTTTACCGTATTTTAACCTAAGGATTGTAAGACAAGTTTCCATTTCAAGGATCTAAGGTCTATAGGCAGTAGGAACAAGGAAGAATGTTCTAAAGCAATCCCCACCCTCAGGTAAACATATGACATGGCTGTAGTCAAAAAGCACATGATCCTGTGCTTGCACTAAAAAATATTCCTTTTGCCCTCAAAGCAATCGCGTGGGACAGCACCCAGTATTTACAGGCTCAGATAAACCCAGTATCCTCTTTCTCTGTCCCTGAGTCATGCGAATTCCAGGAACATGTGGCTCTAGACAGCCTATGTAGAAGAGTATGGGGTTTTATTGAGCACCATGGGGGTTTTGTGGTGGAGGAGAGAAGATGAAAAACAGCACAGAAAGTGGCCTATATATGAGAGTGTGGTGAAAAGAGAAATGTGAAGGATGGTCTTTTCTTGATTCTCATCTGTACCTCTTTGATGCACCTAGACTGTCACACCAAAGAGTTACAGATAAGAAGCAAGACCATCCTTCACGTTTTTAAACTTATCATTAGCAAAGAGTCTGGAGGAGAGAGAAAAGTGGAAAGAGAGGACGTACCAACCATGTGGCAGTAGACAGAGTAATCCACCAGGTGAAGCTGCCTGGCTCCTGGGGACCAGCTCAGGTCCCTGCCCAGCCCACATGCCCCAGTGAATCTTTCCCGGGCACCCTGGACTCTCTGTCTCCAACAGTCTCCCCTTTGGTATGCTCCACTCAGGGCCTGAGTCCTGGCTAAAAATAGCAGGTGAACTTCTCAGAAAGGGCTTGGGTGCCCAGGTGATTGTGCCCTGACCTGCCCAAGGGAGCCTTGATTGAGGCTCTGTACTCCAAGCACTACTTTAAAGCAAAAGTAAATAATGTTACATACAACAGTACTTGGACACAAGATTTTGAGCAATAGCTCAGTCCCATATTCAAATTGTTTTCCATCTTAAAGTATTCCATCTAAATGGTGTTATGGTGGAAAATAGAAATTTTTCTAAGACAGATTGCTTTGACTTATGAGAAATGAATGAGCATATACAGGAATATGAAGTCCAGAAGTTAGGGGAAATTAAACCCATTGCTTTCAGATCTTCCTGTGGAAATTTTCTCCTCTCTACAACATAACATTGGAATTTTCCTCTCACTGTAACCCAGCATATCCTAGTGGCTATGGTTTCTTTGACAGATACTATTCTATTTGTTGTAGCGTTATCTGAAGCAACTAAACAGGACATTGTGTAGCTTGTACAGTAGAAATCTAGGAGGGTTTTCTTTCTCTGAGTTCTTCTCTTGGTGTAAAACATCTGTATCTGCCTGTCCCTGAAGACATGATCCCAAAGCTGCTCAAGTCAGTAGGAGTCATTTTGTTCTGCTGGCCCAGGGCCAGAGTCAGTACACACAATATTGCTTAGTATGTTGCAGTGGTTCTTCAAGCCAGTAGAAAATTGTGTTGAATTCCCTCTTACAAAGTCATTAATACTGTTTAGTTATATTTTAATTATATCTTATTTAAAATTCCAGACTAGACTTATTCTCTGTGCAAATGAAAAAATTATGCCATGTTCCTGTTTGACTTCATAATTTTTGCCTGGCTCGTTTATGACCCATCCCAGCATACATCTTTGTTCTGTTACACTTATTTATTATTGCTGTGACCACAATCAGGTTATCTCCTTTCTTCTTTCTAATACCTGATACTCCAGACTGTTGATCTCTGGCCCTGGGGAATGTCATTTCTAATTCTTGAGTGCAGAACCTGCTGTGATAAGAACAGCTATTGTTTATATACTGACACTGCAATTCCTTTACCAGTGGAAAAACCTGTGACGGGGCAGGAATAATGTCTTGCTTCATCTGCCATGGATCACTGTAACTACAATGAATCCAGTCACCTTATCAAAGCAGGGAGTGAGAGGGGAGAAAAATTGTATAGATTTCAGATCAGCAATATCCACATTATTTTGTGCACTGTAACTTTAGGAATGTGGAGTCAGGCTTGGTGATACACAGTTTTCTACAATTCCGTGAAGGTGCTGGAGAGGGAAGATGAAATTGTCAGCATGAATTTTAGAAATTATAATTTTTTTCTTATGTAGATAGTTCTCAGCTGACTTTTTCATCTCCCTGTTCATCCACCTTACCCCAAGGGCACCAGAGAAGGCACGTGATGCTTTCTAGAGGGAGAATTTCTCCTGTCTTTCGTTGGCAGCATTCAGCCACCCAGATAGGTTATGGCTGGGCACAGTGAGGTTCTACACTCTCAAGAGCACACATGTCCATTGCAGATTTTTGCCAAGTCTCTCTTAACAGAGCAGTAATACATTTGTTTTGGAAGTTTTCCTTTTCCTTGCTTGCTCATTCCTTACTGCTGCTGCTTACAAAACTATGATAAAATGTTCAATGACTTTCTGAGCATGTGCTCCACAAACCCTCTGAATCACTCTTATTTTTGCAATGGCACATGTTACATAGGGTCAGACTGTTTTCATATAAGTTGACTGTGTTATAGTCAACGAATGTGTGTGTTTTACTACTGTGCTTTGTGTATCTTTTGTGTAATGAAAACCACATCAAGTCATTAGCAAAAGCTTAAATCATGCACTGAAGAAAATGGCTAATTAGTTGTAATATTTCTTTTTCTTGTGTAAGGACTTCAGGTATGTTTGTGATGCCAGAGCATCAGTATTTTTATCCTGCTTTGGAATCCGTGAACTCTAGCCTGTGTGTCTGATCAATAAACTGTGTAAGTCTGTCACTGGCTACATGTGCATGGAACACCTGGCACCACAACTCCTGATTTCAGCTTCAGTAGCTGTGAATTTCAGATTAGGTTGAGATGGTATTTGCATAAGTAAAAGTATTTTTAAACCTCTCATATTCTGTTAACATACAGCCCATTTTATTGCTATTTGTAGTTGTTATTTCTGTTAGGCACTGAGGTCCCAAAGTATTTTATTTATGAAGATGTAAAATCACTTTGTCTCGAGGATTTGTTTTTATTTCTTAATTTTCTGTAGACAACCCACATCATGTTTTGCTCATTCAGTAATTTTGTATCTGAGGTGTTTTTCCTTTTCTTTCCAGATGCAGAGGGAAATCGCTTATACGGGACGAGATGGCCCAAGTGGTTCCCGCCCTGGATCTGCCACACACCCTCTGCATGCGATGCCCAGCTCTCCACCCTCCACCCCGGTGCCCCACTCCATGCCTCCCTCTCCATCCAGGATTCCCTATGGTGGGGGCCGGCCCATGGGTGTGCCAGCCAATGCCACCATCCCCAGGGACCGGCTGTCGGGCGTGCCAGCCTCGCGCTCGATATCGCCCAGCCCGAGCGCCATTTTGGAGAGACGGGACGTGAAGCCAGATGAGGACATGAGCAACAAAAACCTTACCCTGATGAGAAATGAAAGCCTGTACGGTGACCCCTACTTGTTTCACGAGGGGAGGATGAGTGTGGCTGCACCACACCCCGGACACCCGCTCGATGTCCCCGATCACATTGTGACCTACCATCGCAGTGCCATCAGGTCATCGAGCACTTACTGCAACCCCTCCATGCAGCCTGAAATGCTGGAGCAGTCCTTGTACAGACAAAAGTCACGGAAGTACCCGGAGAGCCATTTGCCCACTCTTGGCTCTAAAACACCTCCAGCCTCACCTCACAGGGTGGCTGACATGAGAATGATCGATATTCATCCTCACCATGGCCCTCACATTCCCGCCCACACCATCCAGCCTGACAGGTCTTCCCCCAGCCGCCAGTCCTTCAAAAAGGAGCCGGGAGCGCCCGTGTTTGTGGATGCAAAAGCGCGGAGTGCTGTTGGCCTCCCAGGCATGGCCGAGGCAATGCCCTCTCCCATGGACAAGCAGGCTTTTGGCTATGGGTCACCCACGATGCCCAAGGACAAGGAGACAAGGTAAGGCAGAGCTGGGGCTTAATTTATGCAAATGAGAAACGTTCCTAATCTGCACATCCTTTGTCGTTTAAGACTCAGGGGACAATGTAATGTGTAGGAGGCTGCTGCACCCGGCTGCAGTGTTTATTAGCTGTCTGTCAAGGTAGTTAGTAATTTAGGGGAGATGTGACACCATCCATTATTAATTTGAAAGTATTGTCAACCCATGATGAATCCCTAGTTATTTTCATTTGTGTAAATTTCAGTCATTGGAAAGAATATAATAAAATAAAATGATTAACTGGGATTTTTCTTTGCAGACAGCCAGATCATGTTACAAGAACAAATGATGTTCTGTTCCTGCTAATAAGGGAATATATTTCACCCCCGTTAAGAATGACACTCTGATATTACAATTTTGGTTCTTTATGGAGTGAAGTTTTTCTCATCTAGTGTTAGGAAATGGGAAGAATTTATCATTACTGTCTTATCTCCTGTAAAACACGAATTTGCATAAAAATAGGACAGTTGTTTACAATAATCTTCCTTGAGGGGGAACTGCTGAGAAAAGCAAGTCTGTCCCAGGGAAGAAATCGAAACATGAATGCTGTTCCAAATAATTTTCCCAGCATCACAAGTAGTTGGTGACCTGACTTAGTTAACTTTTGTGTGATGGCAATGATGACAATGATCTCTCCTGTCTTTTTAAGGACCAAATTTACACAAAGGTCTGTGAAGGCTTCTCCTGCCTTAGACCATGCCCTGGGAGAGAAAAATCATTGCACTGCCAGGCGGTTGCTGTGTATTTATATGAGCTGCGTTAATCTCTAGTGTATTGTTTGCGCTGTTAACTTTTATAGAGCTCTTTAGGGAAGTGAAGATGAATAGCTGGAAAATGCTGAGCTCACAGAGGCCAAAGGTAACTGCTGATTGCCTTAACCACTGGGAAGATACAGAGCTTCATATAGACCCTAGGCTTCCCCTCTATCTAAACAGCTTGCTCAATAATTAGTTGCTGCTTACCATGCTTGGCCAGAAAAAAAACATGGGTCATGAGGTCCACTGGTGGGGAAAAATTGGAAGAATATAAAGAAAAACAGCCACCCACAAAAATTACAGGCTTATAGCTTGGTAGTTATGACATAAAAGTAGAATATAGGGCATATTACAACCTGAAGTCAGTGAAATTGGATTTTTATGTATCTGTTTCCAAGAGAAAGTTGCAGGTATCTGAAATTTCATTTCAAGCCACCATTATTACATCTAGGAAATTATTTGAAGGAAACTTAATCCATTTACAGATTGAACATTTTACGAAGTTCATTATAGGAATTGAAAATAAGGAAGGACACCAAAAACTTTTATGTTTGTACAATTTCCTGTCTTCTGGACATCTCAGCTGTTCACTCAGCTGCACAGATATGTACAAGGCTGTTTGTTTGTGAATGGATAAAGAGAAACTACGCAGAAAGTTCTGCATCTCCTTGAAAGGGAGTTTTGCACCAGGTGTTTTAATCCTGGTCCCAGAATATATTAACGATGAAGAAAACAGCATTTGCATAATTGCACTTCCAAATAAATACATGACCTTAAAATTCAGCATGGTGTGTATTAGTCACATGGCACTGAAAGAATAATTTTAAAAGCTATCTTTATGGGTTGCGGCTTTTTTTAACCTTGAGGAAGTGTGACTTTCTAAAAATAATTGTAAATATCAAAAGGAATTCATGCAAATTGCATGCAATATTAAGAATTTGGTTTGAGTTCTACAAACACAAAATGCTCTAAGCTTTAATTTAGCTTTATAATAATTACATGAACTTTGAAAGTAAACACTGTTTAAACCATACTAAACTGAACAAGGGGCTATCCATGTTGAGGAGCTCTTTTCCTGCTTCATCAGGAATTGAGTTGTTACAAGGTTGTTATGGATACCTGAAGGGTGATGTACCTAATGGGAGAATGGTATCCCCTACCTTGTTGTGTAGGACTTGGAGTTTATCCCCATAAACAGTATGGGCTTGCTTCTGTGAGAAAGAGTATTTTTGGGGTTGTAGACATAGGGCTGAATTCATTCTCTTCCAGGCATGGTAAAATGAGGTGTAGGCTTCTCTGTTGTATGTTATCCACCTGCTGATGCCAAGTGCCTGAGAGCCAGGCCACAGGGAGCACATGGCAGTGTGTTCAGTCAGCCTGCCTGCAGAAGTGTCAGCTGTGGGCAGTCAAAGGAGTTGCTAGCCTTGGAGCTACAGAGGAGAGAGGTCTTTTTCATCTCTGCACTGTGGCACAAGAGACTCCCCATCCTGGTTCATTCAGGAGCAGGTTGAGGACCCTGCAGGCACCAAACCCATCATCTCAGCACTGTTGTTGCTTTAATCCCTAGTGGAGTGTGCTGAGAGCAAAGAAAACATGTCTTGTGTCATGACTTTTTGGAAATTTCCTCGAAGTAGCGCTGTCACAACGTCAGGACAATGCAAGTTTAAGTATAAATGAGTGGAAAGATTGAAAGGGTTAGTGACAATGTCAGAAGTAAAAGTAAATCTCTCTTTCCATCTCAGTTCTTCAGTTTTGCAGTTCAAGGCTGAACTGGGATATCTCTGTACTTTATCAGAAAATACTGGGTACTTAAAACAGATATCCTGGTTTTGTTGAAGAAAATGGTTCCATTATCTTTGGAACATTAACTGCAGTAGATTTGGATCTACAAGAGATGAAAACTGGGATTTCTGAGCTCTTCTGTTGGAGTTTCCCATTTTAATTTGACACCGTAGAAGCCAGTTTCACCAAGCCAGTTATTCAAGGCAGAGTTGAGAGGGATTTAATTGCTTCATGTAATGCTTTCTTGTAACTGTTTTACCTTGGCCATTTCCAAGATAACTACTTCTGTGGTATAAAGGATTGACTAAATTCTCACAGTTAATTCATTTACCAGAAGAGTCCCATATAAAGCTCTTTTACAACAGTGAGAAGAAACAAATTCATGGAGATTTAAAGAAATAAAAGATGTTAGTATTCATGTGCAGAAAAAAATTAGAAGTTATAACAGGTTACAGCAGTTCACCTTCAAAGGGTCATCATCTCTTAAATCTGAGGTCTACTGGAGGAATGAGTAAATTTTTATGTGCATGAGTTGTTTAAACAGAGATTTGCTGTCATATTTTTCGATGGTTCATTTTGTAACTTGTGGACCATTTCTGGAAGTTACTACAGGCAAAGCAGATGTTTAAATGTTGATAAATTGGAAAACAAGCTGTTTATCCAAAAGTGCATTAAATTAAATGCTGTTTAACTTAAAATCTTTGCATTTATAATACATGTTGCAAAATTCTAGATTATTTGATAGTGCTAAATATATATATAATAAATATAATATAAATAAATATTTTATATATATATATATAAAAACATATAAAAATATATATATAAAACAGCAAGTTAACTCTATAGAATACTTTTCCTCGAAAAGCGTTTTCAGGGTGTACTATGGTTCTCTTCTGCCTGAACACAACTTTTGTCCTTTTCTTTTTTATGCCATACTAGGGAGAAAAGATGACAGTTGGATTGAGCAAAAAATGTGATCACATTATTGGCTCATAACTTGCAGTTCATGACTAAAGTGTAATGGCCGTGTGTAGATTATTAGATATTGTTCCCCCCCATAAAACCACTTTATTGTTTGATATGTTGAAGTACAAATGGACTCTCTATGCATTAGGAAAAATGACCTTACTTTGTAAAGTCATGAACAGTGAGAGTCTCCATCAGCAACGCACTGAGCATTTTATAAGGGGGCTTTACAAATACATTGTCTCAGACACTTTTCACAGGGCCAGAACTGCATATTCCTCGGTGAAAGGTGTTGAATAACCAGGCAGAAAAAATGAAGTCAAATGACCAATAGAGGGTGGAGGAAAGGTAAACTGTATTTTCTCTTCCTTGTGTCAGGGGAACTATTTGTAGGAAGATGAGATGCAGGCTCTGGGATAGGAGTTGTCAAATAGTGTAATAGCTGGTGTGCTTCAGAGCTTCCTTTCCCCTTTAGCTTCAAGATGTAGAAGGTTTGAGTTAAGTCTTCTCCTTAGAGGACTGACATACTCACCTGTGTGAATCCTTCTGTGGGAAGAAAGCAGAATACAGAAGAATTCTGCTGATCTTTAGTTCCCATCCTTCCAAGAAACCCACTCATCGGTTTTGGGGGAATTTGCAGTAAAGGCTAAGACACCTTCACTTGATTCTGGGAAAGTCATTGGGAAAAACAGCCTACTCGTGTTTCCTTTCTTTTCCCAGTGAGGTAAAAAGAATTGTAATTAAATGTTTCTATCGTAGAGTAATATAGAAAGAAATGTGTATTTCTCTGTCTCTGACCCCCTTTTCATTGCTTCATTTGGAGCTTAACTTTAAAATAAGAAGTCACAGAAAATTTTTTTCTCCAGGAAGGTGTGCCATGTAGCTCATGGTGCAGATTTGGTGTTTGAGTACATCTGTTGTGGGTGATGTGCTGCACTGCCTGTAGGTGGACGGGAACGTGAATGCATAGTTACACAGACCAGTTTTGTTCTGTGTGTGTACAAAGTATCTTCTCTGTGATGTGAATATTAAAGATATCCCCAGGAAAGGGAAGTAACGTGCAAGCAGCGTGTCGCGCTTAAATAGCATTGCTCTGACAAGTGGATACCAATTCAGCAATACCCGTTCTTGGAATTGCTTCCAGTTAACTGCAATAGGAGTAGTAGCATGAAAGATCAGTGAAGCTGTAAGGAAGAACTCTGAAATCTGGCATATCTGTGCATGGTCCCCAGAGAAGCAAGGGCTTGCTTTGGTTCTGCTGAATTTGGGGAACGAGATGCTGAGGCAGGGCCCCAGTTCCTGAACATACCTTAGCCAGAGCTGTGGGTCCGGCTGATGGGGAGAAGAGGGCTGGCAAGTGGCCTGTCCCTGCCTTCCTGGCCAGGGTCTGTGAGAAGCCAAAGCCAAGTCTGACAGAGTTCTGCTGGGCGTCGCTTCTGACCTTGTGCTCTCCTTTCCTCCCCCACCATGCTGCCACCTCTGACTCTCCCAGCATTCACAGGAAAACAATGTGAAACAATGCCTTTCTGTGCTCAGGCTGATAAAATAGCCATTTCTTTCCCAACTGCTGTAAAAGGGACCCTCCCTGCTCTTCCTGGGTGGTGGAGAGATGCAGCTTTATCTGGGAAATTAATCTGGGAGCAGAGACGGGTTAGCTCTTCTTGGCCTACCACCCTTCTGGTGGCAGCAAGCAGAGGCTTCACATCCTGGCCTGTCCTGTGTCACTGGAGCCTGTCCCACACCTGGGAACCCTGTCTGCCCCATCCATGGGACTCTGGCCTGCCCTGTGCAGGCAGAGCTGCTGGGACAGGCTGGTCCCATCTCCTCTCTCCACAGCAGTGAGCACAGTGAGGGGTAGAAAACACAATGCTGAGAACCAAAAATCACATTTTTTGTCATGGCAGTACTGGTATCCCTGACAGACCCTTGCACAGCCTGAGGAAAGCTTTTTTTTCTCCCTCCTGGAGCAGAGTCTGCTCCAGTCCTTCACATGGAAGTTGGAGGCAAAGGGGTCCGCTGCAGATCCTGTCTGTGCTCCTCTGGGGCCTTGTGGTGACAGAACTGGGCCACCAGCCCTCCAACCATGTCAGCCCAGGTTCAGCCCCACCACCAGGCCATCTGCATCCCTCCCTGCCCATGCTGGTACGAGCTGCCTCCCAACACCTTCAGTCCGACCGCCTCCAAAGATCAGGTTGTTTTATGTAATGCCTAAAAGGCACCTTTCAGACACCTGTTTTTGAAATGTTTGATGCTAATGGCCATAACAAGTCTGGGTGTTACAGTGGAATTATTACAGGAAAAATCTGCCGGGTTTCTAACAGAGTAATTCCAGAGCACATGTAGATTCTTCACATTCTTAATGCTTTTACCATATGAAAAAGAATGTGTTCTGTGCAATTGATTCCAGTATTTCATTCGTTTTTCATCATCTCCTATCTTGGAACATCCCTCTCTCTCTTAACAACATACTTTCCTAGATTTCATGGCAAAGGACAAGATCAGCTTTGTGTTGCCATAATATCTTTTGAAGCAGAAAATTGTTTCCAGATTATCTAATGTGGGATGAAAAAAACCATCATATTTATGGATTGGTAAAACAGATAGACTTCCAGTTGAGCTTAGTTCCAGGATGGTTTTGTGATGATTATCTGGGGAAAAAAAAATGTTTTCATTATGAAGTGTCAAAAATGCTGCATTAAAGTTTGTTAGAGTATATTTATCCCTGGGTTTTAGTACTTGTTTTTGTTCCAAAGGTTACTGTAGCCTGCACCAATTTCTTATTTCAAAACTTGTAATAGTGGAAATTCCGTAACGTATTTCTTGGTTTGAAATGAATTAAGTCAGATTCGCTAGTCTTCTCATCACCCTTCAAAATACCTTTCAACATGAAGACAGAACAGAAAGATGTGTGCACTGCATTAAATCGCAGTAAGAACATGTCTGCTGGCTGGGGACTGACTGAGCACTCTCTTCTTCCCTGCTTGTGTCTGTTAGCATCTCATTGCTTGTTTTGCTGCCCTATTTTCTCAACCTCTGGGTGTCCCTGAGTCTCTCCTGGCTATGGTATCTGTGTGCTATCCCTGGAAACCTCATTCATTCCCTGAATGTGAATGAAGTAATTAGCCTGGACAATCTATCTGGCTGCAAGCAGGGATGGTTACTTGCTTTTTATCATGTCAGCTTGCTTTTGGCTGTTATTGGTACCTGCATTTGACTTTATATGACTCTTATTGATTGGTGATATTGCTTTGGCCACCAAACTGCAGCTGGGGTGGCCAGAGTTTGGCTGCTCCTGTGTGCACAGAATGCTGCTGTGGTGATGGATGGGCCGTGCAGCATGCTGAATGTGTGTCTGAGTTTGTATGTCCCATCTTCTCTCATCAGACCCTGCTGCTAGTCTTGACCACTTGGTTTTTGAGAAGTTTTCTTCCCAGTTGTCTTCCAAAGCCACAGCCTGCTGTTAGAATTTCCTCCTGCAAGTCTCCCCACACACTTAACTGCTCTAATAGAGGGATGCCTTTACAGAAGGTCCCATTCTGATGTGTGTCTATGTTGTGGTGTGTCATTGACATACTGGCATGTACCTGTGTGAGCAAAAGGCTGGTTTGGAGCTGACTGAGGAAGTCCCCTGGTACCTGACTAATATATGGATTTATGCAGACAGATAAACACACAAATGTGAGCCATCACCTCCAAAAAAGAGTTATTGTTCTTGTTTAGTGACCTTTGGTTCCAATGGAAAACATTGATTATACTTATTGTAGTTCCACATCTCTTTTCTTCTGCTTTTTGGGAATTTCTCGGGATATGTGCATGAAAGAAAATCTGTTTTATTACAGCATTTCTGTACAGTCTGCCTTTGGTGTCCTGTGCCTCTCTGTCACATTTCTGTCCTTTTCAAAGCAGACAGTTGTGATGTCAGGTGGAAAGGATTTAGACTGGAAAGTCATCAGCTTGGGCAGATTAAATGCTTCCCAGACAAAAATTCTGGGTCTGGGGAAAGTAAAAATAGTAACAAGAAGAAGTGTAAAGTCTTTAATCCTGAAACCTTAAGTACAGACAAAATGATTGGCCCTGTGTAGGTAAAAGAGAAAGTGCATGTAATGCTGGAAAAGACTTTTTCACTAGTTCCAAGTGGCATTAACAAATTGTTTTAGGTGCCTGTCTTGTGAGATTATTAGAAGTTTATTACTTGGTTGTTTGTTTGTTTCTTTTTAACTAAGCAGATTTTTTTTTAATTGTCTGTTACGATACAAAAGCTGTCCAAATTGAGATGTGGTAAGCTGCTGCAATAAGGTATATGCAAACTGTACCCAAGGGCCTTTGCACAAACTATAGTGTCTTTCCAATCCTGTGGTAATCATTCACCTAGAAAAACAAGTCTGAAAGCAAATATATCTGGCTTTAACAAACGGTTCTCTTGTCTTACAGAGAGAGGATACAAGCCATGGAGAAACAGATTGCCAGTTTAACTGGTCTTGTTCAGTCTGCGCTTTTTAAAGGGCCAAATACAAGTAATAGCAAAGATTCTTCTAGGTAAAAACAGAATTCATCTGTAATGATTTTAGTAATCAATCAACAAAAATATATTTGAATGTAATAGTAAAAAAAATCCTGAATGCTCAATCATTTTTAAGTTTCTTTATCATCTCCATGAAAATGCTAGGCAGAGAGGAAGAATTTGCCAAATGAAAGATGAATATTAACTGTATTACTCTTCTTTGTGGTAAAAAGAATTAATGTAGCTACATCTCTGTGCTTTCTACTGCTTATACTCCATTCATTGCTTAACTTCTACTAAAAGGTGATTTTAAAAAAATTACTGATGACTGACAAATTACTGGTGATTTAAATTAAAAAATATATATGTTTTAAGGCCATTAAATTTGTTGACTATAAACTTCACTGCAGTTTTAATAGTAAGTAAACTAAAATTACAAATTTTCTTGTTATTATTTAGTGAGAAGATGATGAAAATTGTGTCCAGCAAGAGCAGCGCTGACACTGCAGGTAAGATAATTCACTTTTAATTTACAGCTTATTCAGGTATATGAATAGCTCTAACATTACAAACATCCCAGCTTATGGAAATGTCAAATTTACCTAAATTTCCATGGCTGTACTGTCAGAACTGAAGTTTAAGTGCAGGATATGGGAGTTGATCACATCTTTAAGAGAGGAATTTCTGACAGGTTGAGATGGTATTTGGAATTAATTTCCCACCTGTGCTGAATGGTTTAAATGAGATGCAGAGCCTCTGGTGAATTTTCCAGTGACTCATCGTGTCTATAGGATGTATGTATATCTGTCATTAACCCTAGATGTGTCCAGATTGCTATAGAAGACTAAATATTTAATTCCTTTTCTTGTCACCTGAACTTTTTCTAAGGGCTGTCTGTCACTAGGATACTACAGATGTAATGACACCAAGAAACTTAGCAGTCAGCAAGACAGCACTTTCTCTAATTAAGCCACATTGATCTGTTCCTAATTATTAGTGTGCATCTAAACCCTTCTGAGCAAGCACCAATTATGAAGCCAGTAAGAGCCGGTCTTGTTTTAGCATCCCTCCTGGAGAGCTGTTAAGTGTGTAAAAGATTGAGTTAAAACTGTTGACAAAGAAGATTTCCATGTGGTTGAAGCTCTTTGTGTAGGGGCTGCTGCGGGAGAAGTCCGCAGGGTATTGGTGTGCTTACATGCCTCCTCTTCACCTTTGTCATGCGCTGAATGCAAATCCAGGCAGTTCTCTGCTTCCTGGTAGTGCTGCTCCCACAGGGAGGTCTGTGCCCGGCAGGTAGTAAACCGCACACATTTATTAGCAAACCTATTATGCTCCTAACTAGCCTTTCTGTTGGAGCTGTTAGCTCACGTTCAGGATTCCTGTTTGTCTGGAATTGCACTGTGTCCTCCTAATTGACAGAAACCAAACTAGACCTGGAAACTATCAACCTCATGGAAGACAGAAAGAGCTAAAGTCCTGGTACTGAAGCTTTTCTCCCAGGCCACTCTCTGGTGCTGTTCCAACTCTTCCCTTCCTGGATGGGGAGAGGATTACTTAAAGCTTTAAAGAAATAAGTTGTAATTTTTCAGTTTCAGACAATACAGTGAAAAGTCTGTCATTATTCAAAACAGCTGCAAGATGGTCTTCAGATTTTTCCCTATTGCAGTGTCATACAGACTGAGAATTTATGGCATTTCCCATTTGCACAGGCCTCACCTGATATAAAGCACTTTTGAAATTCTCACAACCAGCACATACAGTGCCTTGTGTTCCTCTGTGCATTGCAAACAGCAGCCTCTTTGCTTTCCCTGTGGTGTACGTGGTGAGGGGCACTCAGTTAGAGGACCTGATCCAAGTGGGTGCTGCTTTGAATGGGATCTTGGGCCTCCAGAGGTCCCTTTAAACCTGAATTATGTGGTTTGTGTGTGGATGTGTAAATGTGCACTCATTTAAATGGAACAATAATCATTGGGAAAGCAACCTTACATAAAGCAAAAGGAGAGATTCCCTGGAAAGTCATGCCCAGCCTACCAGAATAGTGTGGTTCATCTGACCAGCAACCATTTCCTGGCACTGTTGTTCCCAAATACTCCTCACTCACTACCTTAACATATGACTGACACATCCCTGAAATGACAGTATTACATCTAACAGCTGCATGTGCAGCCATGGTGGAGGAGATGGAGGGTGGGGAATTAATTTACTGTCAAAGGCCAGATCATCATCTGTCGCTTACTGACAGAGACATTGGCTTTGTCACATGGCCATGTGCCTATCCAGCTTATGAGTAAGGATTCCAGCATTCAGCTTGTGCTGTAGATGCCTTTCTCACCACTTGGAAGAAGGGGATAGAACAGTGGGAGCAGCCATGCAGCCAGCAGTCTGCAAGGATCCCTAGCAGTGCTGTAAAGTATAGTTGAAATTCCAGCACCTGCATCCCTATATCCTGTCCTTCCAACATGACTCGGCCACAAAATTAAATTGTAGCAGGTAAGGAAATGAGCTGTAGTGACCCCAGTATACTGCAGTAACACACAACAGCTATTACTGGAGACTGCTGTGTAAAAGAATAGTCTTGTAAAATGGAATATTTTCCCGCTTTTTTGCCTGGAATTGCTCAAGACATGGTCCAATGAGTCAATGCAGTTTGGCTTACTTGAAAATGAGGCAATCTTCCAGAACAGAACATTTCTCCTTTTTGTAAATATGCTTGGGTTCAAACAGAAGCTAGGCACACTTCTGCTGACCGCTTTTTTGTTTTTCAATTCACCCCAATCTTTATTACGTATAGCCATTTAGGCAGTGACTCTCTCACTTTACAATTCCACTTGACAACTGTGCACTCAGATACCAGTTTTAGCAATTTCAAAGACTATTTGAAAGACAAAGTGGTATAAAATGTTGATTGAACAGTCCTTTCTAGTGCTCTGATAAGCAAAAGTGTGAATTGCTTCCCATTCTAAAAAATAAAACAGCTGTGCAAGATAATACTGTCTCATCAATGTTGAACCAACATTGTATTTTATAGTATGTGTTCCAATGATAGTAGACTTTTGTGCAAAAAATAGACTATATCCCTTGGGATGGGAAAGAAACCAAAAATTCTAAACCCTAGATAACTCTATATAGCTGGATTGTGAATACTTTGTTTGGTATGTCATGTGAACTAAATTGTATTTAATTTGCTTTTGCTGTGCTGGTTTGTAGAAGCCATTGACTTCTTTGGCCCCAAATATTAAGGATTCTGAAGAAACACAGCTTTTTCACTGAGGAAGATGAGTCTGGAATGACAATGCTTGTCTGCATTTCTTATCTTTTATTGCCTTAGGCTCAGTTCTTTCATGGGGGATGGGTTCAAAGAGCAGTAACCCTCCACAGACTGGCTATGTCTCTTCTGCTGATGTTAGGAGAAATTCCATGACTGAATCCTTATAAAGATCTTCAGTTCCTGAAACACCATCATGGCATCAAGAAACTCTTGATTTAGAAATAACTCGTGATTCTAAAACCAAACCATACTAGTAAGACTCACCATGAGATTATTAAGAAATACCCTGAGAAATACTTACATACTCTCTTTTCTGTCATATTTCTGTTCATCTGCTGGAGATTGATTGATAGACTAAATTCTGGATTCATTTATTAAATTGGGGTCAGTTGTTTCATGGGTTACCAAAAATAGCAATAGCTTTTTGCTAGTTGCTGCCTTGTTAGAAGAGGAAGGAAGACATTTCAGTATTATGTGAGAAGGGGATCAGGGAGTACAATTTTCTGCACTAGCAGAAAATGCCAGTACAAATACAAGAGTAAGATGGCAGCAGGGAGAAGTATTACAAATGTAGGGCTCACATTTGATTCCTCATTCTTTGTGAACTGTCTTTGTCATCTGTGTAATCTGTGTGCTCTTCTTACATGAATGACTTTTACTGTGATGACCTCTGAATTAAATCATTGTCCATATCTGCTTGCTTATCTCAGATTCAAAGACAGATCATGCTAGTCTTAGAGCTCCATCAGCATTTGCAGACAAAATAC
Organism: Haemorhous mexicanus; assembly: GCF_027477595.1. NCBI lineage: Eukaryota > Metazoa > Chordata > Aves > Passeriformes > Fringillidae > Haemorhous > Haemorhous mexicanus. The sequence goes on along the minus strand of NC_082341.1, from coordinate 17,616,466 downwards.
GATCCTGAATTCATTTTGGATCAATGAGGTGAAGTTGCACACTAATGTATATATAGAATATTTTATTATTTTGAGGCTGATTAGTGCCATCTAGTAGCAGTCATATCTCCCCAAATAATGCTTGAAAATATTGTCTCTTTAATTAGATTAGTTATTTGTGCAAAAAAAAAAATCTGGGTGTCTTCTCATGGCCTTTTGTGCCAACCTGCTTCAAAATAAAATCTTACCATTTTAGTACAAAAAACAACTGGAAAACAGAAGGAGGGCAGTGTCTTTGCAACCATAGAAAGGTCAAGTGTCAGGGAGTAGGAGTTGTGTTCCTTATCCCCTGAGAACCCAGCCAACCTTTCTTCTTTCTGCACTTCAGTTCTCTTTGTACTCTAAAATGGCAGCTTAATTCATTAGCCTTTGTGAAAAGTTAACTTTTTTTATTTGTCCAAAGTATTAGGAAATTATGGTGGGAGGTTGAATTTGCCTTACCCAGCTCAAGAAGGGGTTTATTTAAAAACCCAAGAGCCAGTGCTATTTCTTTCCCTTTAATCCATCTGGCCTCACATCTAATCACAAAGCTACAGCCTGGGACTGTTTCCAAAAGTGAGCTACACTCCCTAGATGAAGCAGCCCCTCATTCAGCTGCCCTTTTATTCTTTCTTGATGAAAATATGAATATGTGAGAAATCAGTTGCTGATGGTTATGGCTCACTCAGTGTCTTGTGTCTCACACCCGCTGCAGTCAGCAGTCCCACTGCCCAGTTTCCCAGGCTCTGAGCACACTCTGCAGCAGGGACAGTGTGGCAGCCAAGAGCACCTAATGGTGAAAAGAGGTGGCTGAGGCAGCAGTGAGGAGGAGAGCTGCTTTGTAGGGAGTTGGAGACATTTATTGCTTACAGAAGCAGGTCACAGTCCATCTACACTAAAAGGAAAGCAGGCACCCCTTCCTGAGAAAATATGTGAATTGACTGGGGTCCAACATGGGGGGAGGGACTGGTGGGGTCTGATTCATGCCTTGGCTGCCTCATCACAGGGTCGGGGCTGAGGTTTTGGAGCTTTTGCTTGAGGCAAAGAACAGCAGAAAGGTAGGTGTGCTTTCAAAAATAGTCTAGATTTGTGGCTAGGGATCAGAGCTCTTGGAAGCTTATCCACATTTTTCAGACTCTCTGGTGGTTTCTGTCTGTAAGGTTTATGAACTAAATACCATTCTTTTAAACAAAAAGGCAAAAAATTGTGCATGTGGGAGGGAAATAGATGCTTGACTGTAGGAGAAACTGCAGTGTACATGTAGACAGATGAGCATACATTAGACCAAAGCATGGAGTGGGTACATAATGGCAGTGAACAAGGACTGTTTATTTCTTGAGTGTTGCTTTCTGTTGAGGAGCTCTTTGAAAGTCAAGAGACCATTGAATCATACTGGAGTATAGCAAAAATGTGCAGCAGCTTGCTCAGCAGTGTAATGACGAGTGCTTTTTTGAAGCACCAAGCAGATCTAGCTGGAGCAGGTTCAGGGATGGTATAGCATTACAACAGCCTGCACTAAGCTAGAAGAGCTTTTTGTCTGAGCATGTCTCCAGAAGCTCATAGCATGGCACACTGTATGTAGCATGGATCCAGCCTGTGCTTTTATTGAGCAGAATTGCAAATGAAGGTAAAGTAACAAACATGATTCTTAAAAACCTTCTTTTCAAAATAAAAATAGGCTGGTGTGATTTCCATCCTTCAAGAGTGCTTCTGCCAGATGAATTTTTCAAAGGTTGTATTTGAGGTATCCAATCCTGTTGGAAAAGGAATAACTGTGTTGTTATGCTGAGCTGTACTTGGGCACATTTGGAGGAATAGTTCAGAAGACTAGGAGGGATGAGAGCATGGGGAGAGAACTTCCCACTCTGGGAGTTGTACTCATTCCAGTCAGAAGATATGTTAGGCTCTTTAGTGCACTGAAAATTTGCCTTGAGCAGGCAAAGCTCACAACACTGTTTTTTGTTTGATTTCATTAAACTTGATAGAATGTGTGCTTGTGGGAACAGATGATGACCAAAATCCCTGTGTAAATCCATTGATGAGCTATTTTCTGTTTCTTCAGATTTCTTTTTTTTAATCATAGAGAAGGATGAAATTGAAGTAGGGAATGACCTAATCATAGACTAGAATCATGGAATTATTTAGGTTGGAAAAGACCTTCTAGATCATCCAGTCAAGCCATTAACCTAACACCGCCAAGTCCACCACCAGGCCAGGTCCCTAAGCACCACATCTACACATCTTTTAAATACCTTCAGGGATGGTGACTCAACCACTTCCCTGTGCAGCCTCTTCCCATGCTTGATGACCCTTTTGGTGAAGAAATTTTTCCTAATATTAAATCTCCCTGGCTGTAACATTAAGCCATTTATTTTTGTTCTGTATTGTGTTACCTCGGAAGAGAGACGACTCCCACCTCCTTCCAACCCCTTCCAACCCCTTTCAGGCAGCTGTAGAGAGCAATAAGGACCTTGAGACTCCTTTTTTTCCAGACTGAACACCCCCAGCTCCCTCAGCTGTTACTCATTAGACTTGTGCTCCAGACCCTTCACCAGTTTTGTTGCCCTTCTCTGGGCATGGTCCACCTCTCAATGTCTTTCTTGTAGTGAGGGCCAGTTAATGCTGTAGTTCAGGGAGCAGCAGCCATCTGTGCCATTTGGGATCAAGGAATAAGGTGGATTTGGCAATGTGATGAGAAGAGTTTGCAGGACTACGAAGTACTGGACTTAAAAAATGAAGTTTGTCGTACTGATAGTCTGTCATTTTGTCTACTGGGGGGGGAAGGGACACATTTGGAAAAAAACTTGAAGAATACGGGTATATAAGTGCAAATTGTGAGGAGGAGCTGACATTTCTATTAGCTGATGAGCTGGAATTTGCTTGTTCTCTCTAAATAGAGCTTCTTCCCAGGTACTTGAGACTGAAAAGAACAAGCTTGGCATTGTTCCTGTGTAGAAGAACAGCATTCTTTAACAAAGAAAGTTTTGTGAGGACAACAGTCATTATTTTCAGTGTGGCTCGGCTCATTTCCTTGTGTTGTGCTGTATTCCTTTCTGACAGACTAAAAGGGAGTGGGTGGATGCAACATGGCTGGAGAGCCTCTGGCACACCATAATTTTATTCCTCTGGTTTTATAGGGTTGCTGCTGGACATACCTGATAGAAATAACCAATTGTGTGTATTAAGCAATGAAGCAAGATTTTCTATAGAAATCTTTTCCCATATTTGGCAGCTTGACTGAATCCATCTCCTGTGAGGATTAATCAACAAATACGTAGTTCAGGAGTCCTGTGAATGACTTTGCATCAACTTGGTCTCAGACATCTCCTGGGAGGACAGGCCCGAAGTTACTTTCAGAGCCAATTTGATTTGTTGCTGTTTTGTGTAATCTGTTATATAAGTTATAACTTATTATCCCCTCTCCACTGCATGTGCTAGAAAGCAGTACTGGAGTAATGCAGTGCTCTGGTAGAACTGAGGTTCCAGCACAGATACACTCGGATGCTGTGCAGGCTTCCCTCAAAATATATTGTATAGGAACGTGCTTTTTGTTCACGGAGTGACAAAACTGGTTTTTTGGGTTTTTTTATAAAGGAAAAAAGCTTAGAAGGTTTGTTTTATTTTTATTACGTAAAAAGACACTTTATAGGATTTGAGGGACTTTATTTTAAACTTAAGGATAGCTGATTGGACAAGAGCTAAAAAGTATTGCTTAAGCCATTTACTAGAAAAAGAAGAGAACAAAAAAACTAATTGATTTTGTGAGGTGTTTTACTAGGACCAAGAATATTTTGCACTTGGCTTGTTTTTTTTAATTGTGAAGAGTTTTGTTATTTTGCTTTTTATTAATTTTTTTTTGTTTTTTAACATTACTACATTAGCTATTTTACTAATTTTATACTTTTTAAAGTAGCTGAGCTATTTTAGGTGTAATTTAAATGTCTAAGGACTTATGAGACTTGGCTTAAAAAAACTATATATCAATTGGGTAAGGAGGTGCCAGTCCCTGTTAATACTGAGTGTTGGCATTTGCTTTTCTCATCCACCTGTGTGAAATACCTGTGGATTCAGTGGGCAGAGGAGGGATCACGTTTGCACCTGCTCTGCTGTGAACTCAACCTGTACTGCTGCTTATTGCAGGTGCTGCCACCATATCTGGGGGGAAGAATGCACTGGGAGCTGTGGAGTCAGCTGTCATCCATCACCCCCCTGGAGCCCCAGCAATGCAGGTCAGCCTGCATGGGATGAAACGCAACGTGTCGGATCTGCGGCTGCAGCTGCACCAGATGAAGCAGCTACAGGTATGATTATCTGGATAATGCTGGGAAAAAAGGTGGCTTGTCAGCAAATGCCTTTTTTCCTCCTTCCCTCTCTCTTATTTGGTCTCTCTTACCTTTTGTACAAGTGAGTCTCAGCAGCAGAGTTCTAGCAAAGGGCAGACCCAAGTACTGCAGACACAAAAACTTGGATAGTCCTCAAGGTGTGAGAATTAGCTCAGTTAAACTACTGCTGCTCAGATATTGAGAAAAAAAATTAATTTCTAGCTTTGTTGGATGACTCTATACATTAAAGCACTATTTATATTACAGTAATATCAAGTCTGTGATTGCAGTTTGGATCCTGCTATGCTATGTGCTGTATAAACATGTCAGAAGAACCATGTTCCTGCTCCATACTGTTTACAGTTGAGACAGATCTTAAGTCCCTGAATAAACAACTTTGATGTCAGGAAACCCAAATGTAGCTGAGGATCAGTAGATATGCATTAAGCCACAGTTTTAGTCCTGTATTTACAGAATCCAGAAAAATAGCCAACTTGGACAGTAAGAAAAAAAAAAAAGGTATTTCAAATGTTGCTGCAAAGGTTTGTTGTGTCCTACTTACACCCAGGTTTCAACAATACCTTCCTAATACATGTCAACACCTCAAAACCTGCAAGAAAGAATGCAACCAATGAAGAGTTAACAAAAATAGTATGTTGGCACATACAGTCACACTGCAAATATAATATATGCTGTTCATCTCAGACACTAAAAATAAGCATATGCAGCTGTACAGGTCTTCAGCTTTTTACTTAATTGGAAACTGAAGAGCACTGTGTATTGTCTCAGAAGATGGAAAAGAAGGCAGAGCACTTTCTTGTAAGACAAAGTGGACAGTGGGGGAAGCTTCACTACTCCGTTAGTCCTTACCCAGAAAGTGGCCTCATATGTTAGCTATTGTAGGGCTGCAGCTGCTGGTTTTATAACCAGGGTGATGGTACCATATCAGTCACATTTGATTTGCTGATAAATTTTAGAACAAAATAATGATAATGCAAATCAGAGTTCAGAACATGTTTTACCTTCACCTCCTTATCTAAAGAAGATTAAATTATGAACCAGTCATTGAGCAAAGGAGCAGAAGGGCGAGGTAAACATCAGTATAGGAAAATGTGTCCAGCTGAAGGACCTGTGACAAAGTCCTGTGCTTTGTTTGCTGGGAAGGCAGGGATAGCAGAAGATGTTTGGAGCAAAGAGTCGGATCAGGTGACTTCTGCCTGTGATACAATTCCCCTGTATTTAAATTTTCAGTTTAGGATGAGTATGCTCCAATAGCAAATGTCCCTTTCAAAAGCTATTCTCAGCAGTGCTGCCTACGTGCCAGCCATCGTGTTCCTCATCTCATTTGAAGACACTGGCATGTGATCTCTGCCCTGGCACATCATGTGTAAGTGCATATTTTTCCACATTTGTGCTGCAAACCACTGCAGTCCCTCTGTACTTCTCCACACCATGTGCCAAATGCAGCTCTTGGCAAATGCCTTGGGTCTGGCCCCCAGCTGTGCTCAGCATGCGGCCTCAGAACGTGGCTGGAGGCTGCAGTGCTGCTTGGAGGCAGGGAGCTCGTCCTTCCCACAGGGCTGCCCACCAAGGAGGCGGCATTTCCCAGGCTGAGCTTTGTCTCCATGGCCCTGCCTGGGGCTGAAGCCTTGCTTTTGATCAGACATAACATTGTGGCATGCAGGAGTGAAGAAATTTCTACAATCTGTACAAATCAATGCTGCCAAAGAGGTCTTGAGAAGGGAAAAAGGACATATACTGAGTGTGCTCATTAACTCTAGCTGGCTTCCCTTAATTCAGAAATTATAACAAACTTGGGGCATTGAGCTAGTGGGAAGTTGAGAATTTTTGATAGTTGGAAGAACCTGTAGCTCAAGGGAAATTTTGCTACACGTAAATTCCATTGAAGAGAGTTTCTGTCATGGCATTCCTGAGCTCTTTTGAAAAAAAAGCTCACAGTTTGTAGGGCAGCAAGTGAAACAGACAGTGTTTTCAACTGAAGAGTGTTGCAACATTACATTTTAAATGAAATATTTTGTGCTATGTTTTTTCAAAAATAATTATAAATAGAAGGGAAAAAGTATTTTTTCTGGTTTCCCAGATTGTTTTCATTTCATGTTTGACAGTGCTTCCTAGTTTTCAATTTCACTGTTTCTCCTGGTCTGGCAGTCAGTTTGTTCCTGTTTGTGTGAATTTTTTATACAGTGACAGACTACAAGAAACACTTCAAGAAATGAAAAAGATTGCACAGGCACAAAATTTGGCAGGATAACTAAGAAACAGGAACAGGACATAAAACTATGTTTAATAATGTCTATTGTTTAATTTTCAATTGATGTTACCACTGTAAGTTCATGCTAATTTTCTTAATAGAATCAGAGAAATACATGATAGAAAAGACCCATTAATTTGTGTATCCTTTGTTTGTGCTAGCAAAATCTTCTTTTTAAACCATATCCAGCAGCAATGGATCCAGATGTATTGATTCACACACCAGATAAACATATATTGTAAGATGCCACCAAAAAGTTAGGATGTGGTTGGAGTTTGAACAGAGATTCTTGGCACACAGACATTTACCTCCTGGCTGTTGCTAGAGGCTGTACACTCTTCTTGCTACTACACTTGCATGTTCTAAGTGCTCTGACTTTCAGAGACATTCAGGACAGACTTGTTTCATGGTGCTCTGGAGTTTTCCTCAATGCCAGAGATGGGCTGTAACCCAGCCTTTGTCCTGAATGGATTTGTCACTGAGGTAGGAACTGAGCCCATGATGACAGTGGGGTTGTTCCTTCTATGCTCCCAGGTATTGAGAACTCTTAGTACCAGGTTTCAACCAAGCCTTGGAGTATATGTACATAGTTTATATCATTATCTTATATGTGCACTGGACTTTTTTGTCTACGCCTTCTTTCCTTTAATTGAACTCGCTTTAAGGGAACACAGTTAGGTATGATTATTGTTCCCCATTAGGAACGTGTATGCATGCACACTTTTCCTTCACTCAGTGCACTGTTTGCAGGGAAATGAGTGCTGCAGAAAGGACAGAGACTGTGTAAACAACACTGTCATAAATGGTATATGATACTCAGTTTCACAAGTGCAACTTTGAATTAGAAATTCAAATATACTTGGAGCTGCATTACAGAACTGCAGCTGCTAGCTTTAATCAGTGTATGGTAACAAACTTCAAGAGCTACTGAGCTGCAGGCAGCCAGCTCCTTTTGTGGCTGTGCACTGGAGTTCATGGGGAGGTGGGAGGCTCTCACTGGGCAGGTCATGCTTGTTTCCTTACGAGGAGCAGGGTTGTGAACCAATGCTTGGTTTTCTAGTTGCCTGTCTCCTAGATAATAATTGGTTCAAAGTGAACTGAACTAGTTATCAGATTATTCTTGGAGTGGGTACCAGAGGCAGAGCTGGGGTACTTGTGTGAGAGCAGTGACAAATAAAGGCTGAAGTATGAGATGAAGAAGAGGGGCAAGGAAGGTATCTGGAGAGATTGGTGACGCTGAAAGTGAGATCCAAGGGTTAAGAATGTATGGGAGATGCTAAAATTCTAAAAAAGCATGCTAAATTTGTTTCTGTTTGATTGCTGCTTGCAGTTATAAGGTAAGGTAACTCTAATTAGCAAGAAATTGCCATTTGGTGGTGACAGGAAAGCCTGCATTGGTTTTCCTTACTTTTAGCATGTACCTTTAGAACTTCAGTGCTGCTTCAAGAAAAACTCTTCAAGTATGAATGTTTAAGATTGTTTATTTGGCTTGTTTTCAAGCAAGCTTATAGTACAAAAGGTTCTGTTTTGTGGAACCAGAATAACTATGGCAGATCCATAAAACATCTTTTGCTTGAGGTGGTGGAGCAGAGGTGGTCAGAGGGGCACATGGGGTGTGCACTTAGCCAGGGACTTTCACATGTGTTTCTGCTGGCAGAAGAAAGAAAAGAATGAAGTTCAGTTCCAGAGCACAGAGGTAAATGGGATGGCCAGAGAGTGCCTTCTCCTTGCTCCTGCTCTCCCTCCCTGCCTCATGCTGTCCTTTGGCTGCTGACTGACACAATTGCTCCCCTCCCACAGTTTTTTCTTTTGTCTCTCTGAACCCATATGTACCTCTCCCTTCTCATCTTTTGACCCTGTTCCCCAGGCACGAACAAACTCAGATTTTCCATAACTAGCCAATTATTGCATGAGTTTTCATAGAAACAGTAAAAACATTTCTTTGATACCAAGATTGAGTCATGTTCCAAAATTAAAGAGCTCACTCCAAATACTGAGGTATGGGAGTCCTCAACATACAAGATTTTTTGAAATCTTGCTGTGTTACATTTTTATTCCCTGTCCTCATTATCAGAAATAGATGAACTTTTATGACTGAAACTTCCTGGTATTGTTCAAGCACTTCATAAATGGAGGTGACAAACACCTTAGCTGTACACATCACCACAATAAATATAGCTCCTCTACATACCCCCATAATAGGAAAAAACATGTGCCTGCCATTTCACAACCTCACACACTCACACATACTCAGTTTTGCTTTTAGTGGAAGTCCCTGTTACCAGCTGAGGAACATCAAGGACTTAAATTCTGGACACCTGAGACTTAAGTCTAACTCTGTTACTGACCTTCTCACTGACCCCGGATCAGTTGTTTCACAGATCCTAACTCACTTCCATGTATCAAATTTCCCCACTTTTTAAAGAGCTGGGAATAAATTGTGTGACTGAAGTGTTACATGCTCATTCACTCATTTATTCATTCATTTAGGTTTTCCCACTTGAAAATATGACACAATGAAAGAGGAGTGTATCTCAGATAGTTGTGCTGGCCTTGCAGCAAGAGATTTTAATTTATCAAAGCCAAACATTAATCCCATCATGGGGAAAATACACATAAAAAATACATATTGTCTTCCAAAAAACCTGGATATTATTGATATAGTTCTGTGCTGTTGAAATGTTTTTCAGCTTCATTTTTTCAGTAATTGCTGACACATCTCTTCAGCTGAATTTTGTGACAGCTCCTGCTTGTCACAGCTCAGATTTCACACACACACACCCCTTCAGTGAGGTGTTACCCTCCCTCTCATCACAGTTGTGTAGCCGGAGAAGAGAGTAAGAGAGTCAGGCACAGGGTCTGAAGAGTCATGAGTGAGGAACTGAGTTTGTTTCTCCCATGCCCATATTGGTTGGAAAGAATTGTCTCCAAAGGCACTTTTCCTTTTTTATTCTCAATAATTTTTTAAATTAGATTTTAAAGAAGGCTTACTAAATTATACTGTGTTGTAGGTATCCCATTTTTGTGATTCTTCCTGTTAGGTCATGGGTTTATTTTGTGTGTTAAATGTGATTTGGCTGTTAAACCTGGATGTTTAGAAGACAGCTGACTGTTCAAGTGCTAGTTTTAAAGTGGGAATTTTGTCCCCAGTCAACACAGGTGTTTTTTAAAATCTTACAGTATGAAATGGCTCCTGGGCTAACAGAATTGTGTTCATGTTGCCTGTATCCTAAGACTGTGGCTAGTTGGAGTCCTGCTTATCACTTTGAATCTTGTGAATTGTGTAACAGACTTAAACAGGTTTGGTTTGTGAGCATGGCTCATACCTGCTCCAGGGCTACCTACAGAAGAGTACAGCCTCGTTTGCCTTCTTACCTCTGTTTTGCTCTGTGAGCTTACTATAATTAATGATTGAGTTACTTAACATCAGGCTGCGACAAGAACGAAGGTGTGACTTGAAGTTCTCAGAAATCGCCATATTATAAAGGGGGGTTTTTCTGGTGGGTAAGGGAGGTTTTATGTATTGCAGGTGAGCTGTATGCCTGCACCAAATTGCACCACGTGTAACAGTCCTTCCTCTGCCACTTGAGAGACTGAAAACCTCCATTCTGAAAACAGCAGTGCATTCCAGCCATGAATTAATGTGTGGGATTATCCACTAGGCACGTATGGGCTGTGGGATGCATAAGCTTGTGAGATAGATGGAAAGTGGAAGTCAAGCATCCGGCATTCTTGTGAAGTGTAATTAATTCTTGTTCATGTTGAACCAAGCAGAATAAAGGGGCCACAATCCTTGCAGAAATTATGCATCGAAGGTGATATACTGATCCCAACATCTTTTGTTTATCAGTTTGAAACTGGAAGTTATACATATACATGGAGTAATGTTTATAGGTACAGCTAAAGAGGGAAGGGGGAAGGTAAAAACACTCCCTTACTGTAGGATGGTGTTTATCCCAACCTTCTGAGCTCTGCAGTGTATTCTGTTGCCAGGAATGTCAGTCAAGCAGGAAAAATTGAAGTTGATTTCTTTTGTGCAACAGCTGCAGAACCAGGAGATGCTGAGGGCAATGGTGAAGAAAGCAGAGCTAGAAATCAATGGCAAAGTGATCGAAACAGTGAAGAGGCTTGAAGATCCTGTGCAGCGACAGCGCAACCTGGTGGAACAAGAGAGGCAGAAATACCTCAGCGAGGAGGAAAAGATTGTAAAGAAGTTATGGTGGGTTGAGAAACCTCTTCAGATTTATTGCTTTTGCCTGTCTTTTTATTCCATAAAGTAGAAACTTTTACCACTGTTTTCAGGTAAGCTGCATCTGAATATTCTGTTTTAGCTATGTTTCCTTGCCATGTATCACATCAATTGTAAAACCATGTCTGTGTTGTTCAGCTCACTGGTCCTGACTGGGAGTCCTCTGCACAGCCCACTGGGTAAATCCCAGCAGTACCAAGAGTTTCAACCTCTTCAGAGGTCTTCCCTGTAAAGGGAGGGATGACTGTAAGGACCATGCCCACCCCTGTACTCTGAAAGCCTCCCTCCGCCCTAGTTCTCCCCTTCAGCCTTATGTATTATGCTTTAGGGAAGGAGGGAGGAATTTTCTCAAGAACAAAGGGATTCAAAGGAAGGTAATGAGTTTGGCTTTAAGTACAAAAATCAGATTTCAATATAAGTGCTTTTCCTACTGCATGGGAGAGGTAGGGGAAGCTCAAATAGGGGACTGAAGTTTTTAATTACAGTCAGCAATGCCAGTCCTTGTCTAAAATGTACTCACTGAGGTTTCCATGTGCTTAACTGTGTACCTTGTTTTGTTGTTATGTAAAGGCCCTTTGGAAGATTCTGGTTTTTTTCCCCAGAACTTTGGCCCAAGACTGGTGGGATCAAGTCATTTAGTTTAGTTCAGAGTCAGCAGGAGGCAAGATAAAGCTGAAATTAATAAACAGTTTTACTAATTCTAACACTTAAATTTGTAAGATGTTATATAACTAATTATTTATCATTGCCACATTTCTTTCACACCTAAAGAATTGCTCCATAATAGAGAAAAAATTTCTAGTCATCTTGTCAGGAAATTATGACTGAAGAGCCATAGAATACAGTTCCTGAGCACTGAAGAGAGTAAATCCTTCCTGTTGCTCAGTAAATTGTCAGATTAATATTTATTGTTATAAAAAGGTGCATTTGTAAAGAGAAGGTTGGGTGTTACTAAGGGAAAGTCCTGTGAAGAAAGGTTGAATGAGGAGCAATGGTCCATGCTGGTGTAATTAATCCTCTCAGCTGGTTTGTAGTCTTAAGTAATGACCTTCTGTTCCTCACTTCACTCTTGTGTACTTCATTGCCAAGTTCCTAGATTGTCTGTTCTCTATGGAAAGAGCAATTTGTGTGATGGCTGTTTATGGCATTGCCTCATACAATGGATACAGAGTGTAAGGTCAAGTGCCAGTGGCATTCACTGTTACAGCTGTTCATTAAGGATAGGACTTGGATTGCAATATGGTTCTGTTTTACCAGGTTTTGGAATTTTTCCTGTTCCCATGATTTCTGCTACTTCTGTGCTACTTCATTTGTTACAGTTAAAGGAAAATTTCTTAAATCATTCAAATGTTACTTCACCTCTCTTAGACATATGATAGAAACAAACATTTATTTTTAATCAGTTGTGTCCAGTGAGATTCCTTTGTCATGTGTTTGCTCATGTGCAGGGTCAGAGCCTGAAAGAAAAGCACATCTGACCACAATAATTTCAGCAGCTGATGGCTGTTCATAGTAAGAGCATACAGCACAAAATTACACATCAAATGTCACTGACATTATTGAGAAAAAGGTTAATATTCTTTATAGGCATTTACAACTAAACTGATCCCACTGCAGATATACAAACAAATGCAAAGCAACAGGGCACCAAAATTGCCACTTTTTAGGATTTCAACTGTCACCCTCTTGGTCTTTCCTAAATCATAAGACTAAATCAGTAGACTGTCTTCATGTGAGACACTGAAGCCCAAGGATTACTGCAATACTCACAAAAGTGTATTTACTACTCTTAGGTGGTAAATCTGAGCTTAAAAATCTGTCCTGCTGCAACTGAAGATTATTGCTTGAGCAGGGAGGTTGGACCAGGTGACCCACTGTGGTGCCTTCCAACCTTACCCATTCTGTGATTCTGTGAAATAAGGAAATAAACATTGGCAGTTTTGTGGTGTAAACCACAGAAATGTTGGTGTACATTTCAAAGCAAGCATTCTGTTGAGCAGGAAGCTCGCTCAACAGATTCCTAATGGTGCCTACAGAAGTGTGCCCATGTGTGTCACAACTGTAGCAGGATTACAGTTCAGAGGGTATCTAATGAAACCTGTTAAACATAGTTTATGTACACTTGTGACAGTGAAATACACACTCAGAATTAAATGTGTAGTTTTTTTTTAATCTAGTCTTTTGACTTAACATTAGAGATGTTATATATAGTGCTTGCAGACAGTAGATTTAAGATTTACCAGACCAAGGACAAATTACAGTGCAGTGGTACCATAATGAAGTATTTATGCCATAACAAGCATGTTAGAGGTGTGTCGATATTGTAGGTCTTAAGCACTTTAATAAAGGGAGTTATAAGCACAGTATTTAAATTACAGCCACATCCAGTCTGTTCAATTGCATACAATCCATAGTAACTTACAGCTTAAACTTTGTTAGGAGAAGTATCAGATTTTTTTTAATAATAATAAGCATGACTTATTAAATTAATAATTTAATAAGTCATGCTTCATGAAAGCAAAACTTCTCTTGGCAATCTGGGAGTTCTACTAGTAGCAGATACTTGGGAACCTATATCAGAGGAATCTCTTTTGTTTGTTTTTGAATTGTTCATCTGTCAGTCAATCCCCAGACTTAAATAATGCACAGCAGAATATTCACCCTTGCCATGCTAGTCATTATTTATAGACACTCACTTTCCTCTCCCTTTCCACTACTTTTTCCCCCATTTATGCCTTTTCCAGCATAACCTTCCAGCATAACCTTTAGTTAACCTTCTTCTAGAAGCCTTTCTCTACATTTCATCATCCTCTTGCCTTTCTCTTTGCCCTTTCTAACTCTGGTGCACAGCTGTGGAATGGGGGTGGGAGACAGGAGAGCCCTACAAGAGCTTTGGCTGATGCAGGCACACCATGACCTCGTGCATGGTGTGATCTCCCTGTCCTCATGTGCCATAGGAGCTTTGCACTAAATATCCAACATCTCACTCTCAAGGGATGATCATCAGTTCTAAGGTCATCACTGTATATAAAACCTTAGGGTTTTGAGAGGTTATTGGTTTTAGGTGGGGTTGATTTTGGTTTAATTTCTCCTCCTATCATGAGCACACTTTACAGATATTAGGAGTTAATTTAATCTTTGGTGTTTTCCAGTCAGTTAGTACCAGATGGTCCATCTGCAGTCCTGTGCAGCCACCTTTCATTTGCATCTCCCTAAATAATATAGAAGCCTTTTGAGATTTTTTTTTTCTGTTATATTATTAATCCTTTTTTTCTAAATTATTTATTGCATGTTGAAAAGCACCAACCCTAGCAGTGGTCCCTGTGGAACCCACCAGCAAAGTACATTCATTGAGTTAGCTGTTCATTGATCCCTTATCTTTACTTCAGTGCTTTATCCATAAAAGAATTTCCTCTTGTCCCATGGCAACTTTGCATTCTTGAAAGCTTTTCTTCAAACACCTTGCTGAAAGCCTTTTGCAGTATACTTTGTCCCCAAACTTCTGTTGTTTGTGGATTTGTGAGACTTCACCTTCATTTTACACAAACCATGTTAATTCCTACCTAACACAGCAAATTTATCCATTGTTCATTGATTCTTTACTGTTTATTCTGTATTTTGATACCTATCCATCACACCTGTCTAAGTGTCAGTCTCACCAGAATATAGTTCCCAGGATATCCCTAATCTGGTTCAAAAGCAATTTTAATCAAGAAGTTAGATGCTTATCATTAATAGTTCAGCTGTTTCAACCTCAAGTTGCTATAGAACTCCTGGGCAAATACCATCTGGTCTGGGTGATTTGTTACCATTAATTTTGTCAGTTGTTTTGTAGCCTGTTTTACTGATACTGCAGTCTGAGGCAGATCCTCTTTTGCCTAAAGAAAGATCTCAGCACAAGAGTTGTCTCAGCTTCCCCATGTAGAATATAGATGCAGGAAAATTGTTTATCTTGTATTAGCCTTCTGAAACTGCCTTAATGTGCATGTCTTGCTAATTTGCTCAGGCCAATCTGTAAAGCCAAGTGTTTTCCCCAGTGAGAGAAGAGAAATTCTAGAGACCACCAAATCTGTTTCAGTCTTTGGGTCCTAAGGGATGAAGTTTATTTTCCCTTGCAGTTAGCAACAAGAAGCAGTGTCATGTGGTATCCCCTGGGTAATTTCTTGTTGTCTTGTTTGACAGTATGTGGAATCAAAGGGGTTTGTGATGACCCTTCCATTTCTGCTCAAAGAACAAAGGGGAAAGTGGGCCATTATCAGCTACCTCAAAGTCCTTTAAACATGGTAATATTGTTCTGTGTTTTCCTTTCTCTTCTTTCCGCACATGAACAAATTAAAGCATCTTTCTTTATCTGTTTTATTGCCTGGTAGATGTAAGTATTTGAGAACCTGCTTTTCCAGCTGATCTATAAAAGGGAGGAGGGATACCCCATGATTCCCAAAGCAGCACCGCCCAGCCTCAGTGCCAATACCAGGGCACAAGGACTAGGGAGGATGCATGACTGCAGAGCACTATGCTGTAGAGCAGGAGCCCTTGCCTTAGTGACAATAGGCCACATTCTTCCTCCAGTTCCTGCTAGAGTGTGTCTGTGCCCTTTATTGCAAAGGCAGACAGAGACAGCAGATACCTGCATTTTAGCAGCCTCTGCCACTGGAAAAACACCCTTAGAAGTGTTCCCTTGCTGCCATCGTGTGGTCCAGTGGATTGTTTCCTGCAAGTCTGCTTGTGCTGGGGGAATTCCCCAGCTTTCTGAGGGCAGAAGCATTTGGAGAAGTGGTCTGAAAGTGAGAACAGGATCATTTACCTCCACTTGTTTGTGATCTGTTCAGACGCAGCTTATGATTCTCAATTCAAAGTAATTTTTTAGTTCCTAGAGTTCTTAGTTTTGGATTGAAATGAACTCTCTGCTGTGCATACTTAATGTTCAGATGCTGTTCCTGTTTCTGTTCTTCTGTGTATGAGAAATAATCTTGTGTTGCCATGGATTGTGCTTCTGATTTAAACAGACCTACATGTACAGTAGTGCTGTAAGGAATTTTCTTTTTTTTTTTATCCCATTACTGGCCATCTACTTTTCTTCCCCACTGAGATGGGTCTGGGAAATGACTGGCTTTGTATGGCAGTGGAAGGGAAATATGTGGAAATGCAAGATTTGCAGATGGTGCAGAGGGTAGGCTTCTCATACCCCTTTCCTGCCAATCCTCTTTTACCTTGATTCTCTTACAGCAATTGCAAAACTGATCCCTGATGGATGTGAAAAATGATGCTCAAGATTAGGTTCAAATGAGTGGCTGATTTGTCAGTTGCATTTTTTTCTATCTGAAATTAAACTGTTTCCTAAAATATTCCTGTGAGTAAATTTGGTATCTTAATAGAAGTGAATTTCTCCTAGATATTCAAGAGATGATCTTTTTAAGGTGTTTGCATGGGTATTTGTGTAGTTGCCCATAAAGCACCTCGGGCTTGGGTTTTTTTGACAAAATTTTATGTATCTGTGGAAAACTCTACCTAAAACAATGTTGTCTTGAGCTCAAATGGGAAGAAATGGCTCCTTCCCAAGCAAAACCAGAATTTATGTGTCTCAAGTATTGCAAAATGTTTTGTGACGTATAAGAAGACTGGAAAAAATGTTGGGAAAGGTGAGAAGGAAGCCCCAGATGGAGCTGGAGTAAGCACAGAATGGCAGCGGTTGGAAAAAACACCCAGAGTGATTCACTCTTAAATCCAAGTGCTGAGCAAGAGCTGCACACAATGCACACTTGCTGTTTCAGTCTGGCTGTTCATAGAAACAGGATCCTGTGTCCTGTCTAGCAGTACCTGGCAGATAAACAAGGTTGTATCAAGAGGCTTTTGGTGCCAGTTTTTGGGCTGTTTCATAACTGTTGGGCATTCCTCTGTATGTCATCAACAAAGAGAAAACACAAGGTGCAAACCAGTACTGGATGTAGTGGCACAGTGTCCATCCCCTTCGAGTACTTGTGTCCCCAGAGGGCTACTGGCTGGTTGTGTGTTTCACCAGCTCACCTGCCCTTTGTAGCACAGCTGCCCTGAGGCCAAGATACTCAGCACATCTGCAGCTTGTCACAGAAGTCAGTGACTTGGGATAGCTGCAAGCCTATTCCTGTGCTGTGAGTGTCCAGTGTTCTCACCTCCCTTCATGGTATCCTGTCATTTGTTCAGCCTGTGGTGTCAGATCTAAAGGTGTCACAGTTGAAGTCTCTGATTTAGTTTACTCCATTCATTTACAAATATTTGCTTGCAATATCAAAGTCCTGCTTAAGTTTTCTGTTCATGTTATTTCTTCTGCCAGTGAGCTGGAGACATTTGTTGAAGACCTGAAGAAGGATTCTGCTGCTTCCAGCAAGACAGTTACACTGAAAGACGTGGAAGATGGAGCCTTTCTTTTGCGTCAAGTGGGAGAAGCTGTTGCTACCCTGAAAGGTATGTACTTTTCCTTTTTACTTTTGTTTCTTTTCCTTTAACCACAGAGAACAGTTTTGCCTTTGATCTGGAGGCATTAACTTTCACTTTCAAAAAGATTTAAAGCTGGGATTAGGGAGCTTGCTGCGTGGCCCCTGGAGAGAGATAGACATTCAAGTAATTGACATTCACCCAATCGTCTTTTACTGCCCAGGGCTTTCATAATTTCCTCTTCAGCCTCACAATTGTTTTCCTTGCAGGAGAGTTCCCAACACTGCAGAACAAAATGCGAGCAATCCTGCGGATTGAGGTGGAAGCTGTGAGGTTCCTGAAGGAGGAGCCCCACAAGCTAGACAGCCTGCTGAAACGAGTGCGCAGCATGACTGACGTCCTCACCATGCTCAGGAGGTGATTCCTTTTCTTTTCTTTCTTCAGGCTTAAAGAATTTTCTCAAGCAGGGCTGGATCAGCTTTTGGGTTTGTGTTCTCCCCCTTGCCCGTGGCAAATGTGAGAAATTCAGCTTGCTTGCAGTATTTATAGATTAATCCTAGAGCCTTCTCAAGGGAAATCAAATTAACCTTCCCTGTGCTCTGTGCAGTGAGTCCACTCTGACCAACGGCCTCAGTCACTGAGATCTTACAATTGAGATTTAATGCCTCTCCAGTCAGCACTTCCAGATCTGGGAAGTGCCTGGATGAGAGAACTTAAAGTGGCAACAGTCTCATACCTGAGCTAATTAACTTTAGGTATTTACAGCAATTTAAGCTAACAGAAACATTCTCTGACACTGAAAGGTTCATTCCCTAAAATGTAACAGTAAGAAATAAAATAGGAAAATAGTGTAAGTGGATAAAGGTATTCCAAAACTTCTGAAAGAATACGCCTCAAATTCTTTTTCTCTTCTTTGGAAGGGAGATTCATTAAAAAAAGCTGGAATATTAGATAAAAATTAATGTCCACTAAGTGCCAGTGTTTAGCCATGTTTGTCAGAATATCTGAACAGCAAATAATTGCTGATTTATTTAACTCAGTGGGCATTGGATTTAATTCTTGCTCAAAACTGTCAGTGGTGATGGTCTCAATTTTAGTTCAATTACAGGAAAATGTAAGTCATGAGCTGTTGTCACTACCATTATTCTAAGGAATGTAGTGTTGCCAGTGTTTCTATATATCCTGGAGCTTATGTAAAATGGATTTGGCAGTACTGGCAGATGGGTAAAATGGTTTATATAACAGGTTTTCTAAGAGCCATCACTTATTTTTCCATGCAGACTAATGTCTATATCCTTTCACGTTAGTTTCTTTTCTTAAAAATTATTACAGTTATCTCCTGTCTTGCAAAAAAAAAAAATATAACAATAAGCTATGCATACCAAAGTTTTACCAATTTTTTTGCAGCAAAATTGCATGTTAAGCCTCATAAATTCTTTTTCAATAATGGGAAAGCTCACAGCATTTGATGGCTTGCAATGCTCAGAAGCTCAGACATTTCACAGCTACCTGCCAGAAATAGTTGCTTCTTTATGTCCTCAGCTCATCCTACCCCACACTCTTGACAGGAAGGACCTTTATGAAGTATCATGTGATGCAGAACCTTCATTGGAAGCTCTGTTTTGACAACGTGCCAGACTGCTGCCTCTTATTATATGTAGCTTCACTTTTCTGTGCTTCTAGTCCAGGAACATCTTGTTTAGCTAGATACATTGTATACAGTTTAATCAACTAATTTCCATTCTCACTTGAAAATCAACCCACTGTAACTCCTGGTTTGGTAAGAAACTGCCAGTACATCACTGAAGGTTTGTAAACACCTTAGAAGGCAAAACCATCTGAGTTAGAATAGCCTCTTTAAAATCCTGAGCTCCTGACTCTGAGAGAAAGCTATAAAATCATACAGTTGAGGGCATCAGGGAAATAAAAGACACAATTTTGATTGTTTTGACTTTGGTGCTTTTTCTTTGCAAGAGTTTATTGTTGCATATTGCTCAGGACTGGCCTGTGTGCTGACCATGTGCTGTTGTGTTCCATTGGGCTGGGCAGACACGTTACAGAAGGACTGCTGAGGGGTGTGGATCCATCCCAAGCCGCGCAATACTCTGCTATGGAAAAGTCCCCTGCAGCTGACCCTCTGAAAAACCAAGAGGAGCACAAGCCCACCCAGGGACACGCACAGCAAAACCTCCCAGCAATCCCATCCGAGTCCCAGGTGTCATCAGTCAAGTCAGAAGTCATCCCCTTCTCATCGATGACCGTCCACCACGTGCAGAGCTCTCCCGTTGTCATGCACCAGTCCCAGCACTCGGCAGCCCTGGTGCCCCACGCCCAGGGCTCTCCCTCTGCAGGCTCTCACAGCGAAGCTGTGCCCACAGCTGGCCACCCCTCAGCCACCCCGGCCCCGCCAGAGCCCACGGCAGGACCCCAGCCCACTCCAGCCACACCAGCAGCGCAGGTCTCTGTCAATGGCACCACCATGCAAAGCCTTTTCATTGAGGAAATTCACAGTGCAAGTAGCAGAAATCGAGCTGTATCGATTGAGGTACGGTGTATTCCACTCAAGCAGCTGTCCTCTCTTTGGGTCTGAGCTCCCAGTCTCACTCTTGAGGCTGCAGGTGGGACTTTTCAAATGCATTCTGGGGATTTATGTACTTAACCCCTAATTACACTGTACTTCTGAAGATACCCTCTGATTTTGTCCCTGCTCATTGCAGAAGGGTTGGACTAGATGTCCTGTAAAGGTCCCTTACAACCCAAATTATTCTATGATTTTAAATGCAACAGAAAAATCACATGTAACCAAAATTAGGTAACTGTGTTTTTAAAATTATCTTTATTGAAAAAATCAGAATTCTATTTTAGAATACCTTAATTTTAACCAATAGCATATCATTCTCTGGCAACACTTGCATACGTGGATTTCGTTCACTCTTTAAATCTCCATGTCCCTTGTTATGGGGAAGTAAAAGTGCAGGAGTGTGAAGCTCCAGTGGTTTCCAGTGGGAAAACCCAGAGGTGAACTGCTGTGACTTATTACAGACAGGTACTTCAATCACCAGTGTGATGTAGTAAGGTAGAGACCCAGATTTAAATTTGGCCTTTGTTCCTTTAGTGAGCAGTGGCCACTTTCTGTCTGGCATGTGTTTGTGTCAAATCTAGCACAAGAAGTCAGAGCAGTGTGCAATTACTGTTCATGTATTTCCTTTAGTTGCTGACTACAATTGAAAGAATCTATCCATACTGACCTGTAATGTTTACACATGGAATTTATATTTAAGTAAGTGATCACAATGGAAATCAGAAGAATAAATAGATGCTTTACTGGTTTTGTCTAGAAAGCTGAAAAGAAGTGGGAAGAGAAAAGACAAAACCTTGATCACTATAATGGAAAGGAATTTGAAAAGCTCTTGGAAGAGGCCCAGGCCAATATAATGAAGTCCATTCCTAACCTGGAGATGCCTCCCCAGCCAGCAGCCCTGCCTAAAGGAGATGCAGCAGAAAAGCTAGAAGTCTCAGGTAAGGTTTGCTAGAGTAAATGGGGCTGAAGAATTGCATCTCTGGAAAGGAGAGGTTATTTTTCCTACTTTCTAGAATGTTTTCAGTTTATAGATTGCTGTGATCTTGAGGAAGGACCAAACAATCTCTGAATACACAAAAATGTGCTTTAAAAAGCAAGAATAACTTGCTGTGTGTGGATAGAACAGTGGTAAAAGCTGGCAGTTGCAAGCAGGAAGATCCAGGTTAAGCATTAGGGAAAAAAAACTCATAAAGATAGGGAAAGTGAAGCACTGAAGCTGCGTGAGGCAGGGAGGAGGATGGAAGGTCCTCATTACTGGACAGAATAGTTTAGACTAGCACAGAACTAGAATTATATAGGTAGGGCTACTTAGTGGTAGTAAGATGGTGAGGTGTCCTTCCAGTCCTATTTCTTTCACCATTTAACATGCAAATCCATGTCTGAATTTATTCAAAATCCAAGGAGCAAAAAAGATGTCTCAGCCAAACCTTGGATTTATCCCATTAGCCAAACACACATCAGCTGTAAAATTCTTACCCAGCAACATGTGCAAGTCCATCCACCTCAGTCTCTGACAGGCAATTGGAGATGCTGTGTGTGGGGACAACAGAACCCAGCTGCCTTCTGCAGTCTGCTAGTAGTATTCCAGCACCTACACTGGATTTCAAAGGGAATATCCAAATCTCCTCCTTTTCATATCCATTATGGAACTTTTATCCAGCAGTTCCTCTCTACCTGCTTATACAGTTTGCATCCTCTTTCTGTGGCAGCAAGCTCCCATCTTGTGAAGGAGCTTTCCTTTATCTTTTTTAAACTGGCATCATACCAGCTTTATTGAGTTCTCCATAGCTCTAATATCCTCCAGTTTGGTAAACAACAGCTTTTCATTTAATTCATAAAATCATGGAGGCAGTGGATAAACCTTTATCATATCCTGGAGCTCTCCTGGAGTGGGAGTGTGCAGCTCTCCTGCCCCACAGACTTCAAACTGTGAGCTTCCAGCCTTTCTGGTCCCTCCAGCCAGGCCAGCTGCTCCCTCCCGTAGAGGCTAGATTAGTTACCCTTGTTTAACCCCACGTTGTCCTTCTGGAGCTATGGAGGTCAATGCTGCATGCTGCACTCAAGGTGTTGGCATGCCAACATAGTAAAAAGCTGAAAAACAATGTCCTAGGGGTTGTGTAGACAAATTCATATAGAATTTGGAAGGAGTGTTTTCAGATCCAGCATTTTGTTCTGGGTGTACCTTTGACACTGCCAAGTTTTGTCTTCTTGGATGTTTTGCAACATACATGTTTAAAATAAATTCTGTTGAACCTCATAAAATAATTTTAGAATTCTGGCACCTTTCGGTGAGATTACTGGCTATCAACACAGTTAGCTTGTATAATGTGTGGCATAAATAGAAAATAAGTACCATATGGGTGCAGTGAGCTGTGACATCCTAAAAAGTGCAGAGCACAGTAACTGAGAAGTTTTTAAGTCACATAGTTAACTAATCCACTTCTAGAGTACAGTTTTGCACAGTGTGCAGCCAGCAGATTTAAGAACAAGTTTTATGAGATTGAGACATTTGCCTTCTGTTGTGCATAATGAATCCTGCAATAGTTACATAAATACAGGAACAGCAAAACTTTTCCTTAATATCTGATTAAATATCTCACATACCACTCAGCTCTTATATGACAGGGTGAAAAGTTCAGTACCAGTCTGCTGTAGACTTGAAAACTGAGCAGCATAAGAAAAGACAGACCACCTATCTACCAATACAATACATAAAAAATTTTGGCCATAAATGAGCAGAGCCTTCTGTTGGTTCAACTGCAGAACCCAGAAAGATCATGTTGCCAGATTGTGTTGTCTCATCCATTCTCCACACAGAACCTCTCCCAGTGAAGAAACTCTTTTTTTTTTTCTCTGCAAAGGACAAAGCAAAATAAAGTTACACGCTTAACAGTTTCCCACATGACTCTGTAATGTCATGACATTTCTTTAATGTCTTGACTAACTCATCTTTGTATCAAGACTGTTCCGTGAAAAATGTGATTTTTTTTTCCTAGCATGTGCATTAGAAATTGATCTCCTTCATCTCTCTTTGTGCCTTCATATGTGAGAATGTCCTGACTTTTGTAAGTGATGAGTGATCAGTAACTTCCATTAAAGAGAGTTTATCTGACTCCAGAGTTTGCCTCAAGACAGGCATTATTACTTTGAAACCTTTTGGATTTATTTTGATACAAGTAGAAGTCTGTATGGTGAGAGCAACTGGTTCCCATCTATCTGTGCCTGTTGAAAAATTCTGCAGTTTAGTGAAACAGCTAGTGACAAGCAACTCCCATTTTGTTCACAGAAGTGCTGAGCCCTTTGGCACCAAAGAAGGTTCCATAATGTGTAGGTTTTGTTCATGGGCAGTCTCAGGCTTAGTGAGCTAAATTTGTTCATTTACTCCTCCCTCTTTAAATTTGCCAGAGGAAAAAAAAAAGAACAGAATAAAATCTTCCCTGCAATTTTTTCCTCTAAAGTTTATTTTTTCCCTTCCCATTTATACTGGGGAAATATAATTGTTTAGTAAATAAAATGGAAATCCATCTCTGAAGTTTTATATGCAGCCTAGTGTCACTGCACTGACATGAGCAAACCCCATCACAGCCTCTCCTTAATGACTTCAGCTGAGGGATGTGAGAGGGAATAGTCTTCAATAACCAGTGCACCTGCCACACTCAGGGACAATATATCTTGCCTGTTTTTATCTCCCATTTTGAGGATGGAGATGGATGAGTGTCTCAGAGATGTGAATGAGATGGTAAGAATCATGTTTTCTTTGTGCCTTCTGTGTCTCTCATCCAACCTTGCTCTCATTAAGTGTGCGAAAAACTTGGAATTCTTGCAATCAGAGTCACTACCAGTTTGAGGGTAATGGGTTGTGCCCCTTAAAAGGAGTAGGGATTTGCAAAAGCCCTACATCATAGTCTGCTAAACACCATCTTAGAGAATTACTCTGATTTTACAGCAGAAGTACATCTGATGTAATTAAAAACTGAGTGGTGTGTGTTGACCAAAGAAGTGGTCTAATGTAAAGTACATCTGGAAATTCACTCTTCTTGTAATCTGGCAAGTGAGTGCCAGATAACCAGGGAGGGAGATAATACAACTGAGCATTTCTTTAAGCTTAAGCAGCTTCAAAGAACACTTGAGCTAAGAAGGAAACAAAGATGAGACCAGGTCAGACAAGGGCTCCATCCAGTCCCCAGGGCTAGCTGGAGTGTTGGAGGAGCCTGACAGAGGCCCAGGGCGGTTATGCAATAATTTCCCCAGAGGGAACAGTTAGCCCTAAACAGCTGGGTAATCCCAAAAGCAGGATGTTGTATTTTTCTGGATTATATTTATTCCAGCTGTTTATATAACACTGAGTAGCTGCAGAAAGGTCATTCTTTTGCTCTTGGAAACAAACACTGTAAACAGCAGTGTGAAAACAGTGGCTGTTGCCATATTTATGATGCTTAGCCTGTAAGCAGAAACACACAGGGACAGGTCATGAGCTGGGTCATGCTGCTTCTGGAAATAATGTGGTCCAGCGACAGTGGGGAGGAGGAGGTGGCAGCTGGTGGGGCAGCATCCTCAGGGGCAATGCCAGTTTGACACTGGTCTCCTCTAGAAAGACTCTCCTCAGAAAGCAAGGGGTGGCTCTGCTTGGCCTTTGCATTTGGTATTTGAATCTTCTTGGCTTAGAAAAACATGTATAGGGCTCTTATATGGTAATTCAAAGGCAAAACTCTGCATTCCTGGAATTATAGCAAGTTAAGTGAAAACAAATGCTCCTTAAGAAGAGGAGCAAGTGCAGTTGCCTCTGGTGATCTCCTGCCCTGCTCAGAGATGAGAGGATTCACTGAAATACAAGGGTGGCATCTCTAGAGTACTGCTTACATTTTCACTCAGCCTTTGTGTGAACTTAGCTAGTTGTGTCCAACTGTGAGATGGACAGAACTCTTCAGCTCCTTGCACCTTGCCAGCAGCACCTCCCAGGCAGAGCAGAAAGGTGTGCTGGTTGCTTCAGAATTGCTGAGAGCAATGAGAAGCTGCCAGGTCTCACTGTCTCCATGTCAGTAGCCTTGCTCTCAAAGGAGGCTGAGGGTGTCTGTAAGCAGGTACCCAGAACCTGTGCCTTACATGCTCCTTCACACGTGTGCTCTGCTATCCCACTTGTACAGCAATGGCTACAGCCAGATACTGTGGCCTAGAGGACAGGAGTTGTGCTGAAAATTTCTGGGGGAAGTGATCCAGTTTCTCTGTGCAAGTACAGCAGTTTACTTTTGCTTCCAGTTACATTGAATACCAAATGTGATTCTGTTTGTATATTCAGCAACAGGACCTTTTAAGACATTTTTTTCCTTTCCAGTTGAGGCAGGTGTACAAATACTATTTTCCTCTCCTTGACTTATGCTTGCTTTGTGCTGCTCTGTTTACCTGCAGAAGAAGCTCCTGATGGAGAGCAGGATAATGACAAGCTGAGCAAGTCTCCACCTCCTCCCCCTCCGCGGCGCAGTTACCTGCCAGGGTCAGGACTGACCACAACCAGATCAGGAGATGTCATCTACACAGCCAGAAAAGAGGCTGCTGCCCTCAAGGTTTGGTGATTCGTACTCTAGGCAGCCAGACTCCTGAGGAGAGGGTGGCAGAGAGACAAGACACAGGCTTGGGCCTATAAACCACAAAATAAGTTGAGCAGAGCTGTGTCCAGGAGAGCTGCTGAAACTGCTCAGTTCTGTTACAGGAGTCTTGCTGCTTTTATCTCCTAGCAAAGCAGCAGGCAAGTCACAGGCTGCTTTCATTTAGAGTGGTAAGAAGATTAAAATAAAAAAAAAAAAAACCCAAAAAAACAAAGCATGCCTTAAACAGATGGGGATGATCAGGTCAGATTTGAGAGTGTTTTTACAGAAATGTTGCAAATTAGTTTCTTCGGGCTTGTTTTCCCCATCTGTTCTGGGGAAGGAGGTGGTGGGAAGTCCAATTTAGGAAGCCTTTTAATCTGTGAACATATAATCACATCAACAATATTGGTTGTTTTTGAACTGATGAAGCAGCCGGAGGAGGGACCTTGCAAGAGAGGAGTTGCAATAGTGTTACATTTTTGGTGTTTACTTTGCATCAGGAGGGCTCAGCTGTGTTATCTGACTGTGCTTTCTCATCCCCTTGTAGGAATGCAGTGAAGATGCTGGGCAAACAGCACAATCCAAAGCCTCTAAAGAGGACCAGGCATTGTCTCGGAGCACAGGGCATGCTGTAGCACCAGCTGCAAAAGATGAAGAGGAAGAGGAAGGAGATAAAATAATGGCAGAATTACAGGTATGCCTTTTGGGTTGCACATGAGGACACCTGTGCCCAATATCACTTCTAGGGCCTCAGTGCAATTTCCAGCTCAGAACATGGAGGAAAGTAGGTCTGCTAGCCTCACCCAGTACCACTTTGTTGCACTGAGTGGTACACTTTTTGGAAGTACTACCAAATTTTGTCCAAGAGGTCTGGAGCTGAGACAGTGGTCAAGAATGCAGCAGCTGCCACTGGAGAAGCCTGCACATGCAAATGGGACAAGTAAAACATTGGTGTGCATTTGGTGTGGTTGTCCCTGGCCTAGTGTTGTTCACTAGTACCAGGCTGGCAAGGTGCTGAGAGCCTCTGTCATGTGTGCTGTCTTTGATGGGAGCAGAGAATAACTGGGTCTGCTCCTGCTGGGCTGTGCTATGGTCCCGAGTTTCCCAGAATGTTTGAGCACTGAGACATTGCCCATTCCCTGGGGTGTAACTGGTACATCTCTCTGCCAGTGGCATAGAAGAGTGCTCTCTTGCTGGTCCTTCACTTGACATCACACAGGACAGTTCACTTCAGTGATGAAAATGCTGCAGTAAAGGCCAACTATTCCAGCTACCATCATTGAGCTCCAGCTTCCCCGGGGCACCCTCTGTCCTCTTCCATGCCCACATGAGGAAGGGAGATGTGGACCAGCCTAACTGGCTGTAACTTCTGGTATTTTAGAGCACTGTCACAACGTGAGATGATCCCTGCTGTCCTCCTGCCAACAGGAGGGCTGGGTGCTGCCCACGGGGCTTCAGAGCACAGCAGTTGTGGGCACTGGGCTGTAACTGTTAGATCTGAGGGGTGCTTGAACCCTGCTCCTTCCCTCAGCTCTCACCCAGCAGTGCTGGTTTGCAGGATTGAAAGCAGAAGTTCACTCTTATCCCCCCTGTGTGCTGATGACCAGTGAGGCAGCAGGGCTGGGGACACAGAAGATGTCACAGCACTTCTGTCTCCAGGAAAGCAACCTCTGCCTTGCAACTGGGGACAGTGAAGTGGAGGTTAAGGTATAGAAAGGGGGGCTGAGGGAAGCTGAGGAGGAGAAATAGGCATGGGAATGGCATTCGACAGGGAATGGGTGTTTAAATGCTAGCTGTGGGGGCTAGCAGTACCCATTTCAAACCAATATCAAATACCAGGTATATTTTAGAAGCTTAACAGAATACCATGTTTTAGAAGGGGCAAATTGCCTGATCTGAGAGCTACAGGTCATTAGTTTGATGTCATTCATAGACAGAAAGAGGGAAAATGAGATATGGAATTCAGTCATTGAAGAACTAAAGGACAGACATAAACAGTTATGCCAGTGAGCACAATGGAATGGAACAGAGAGCTGTCAAAGGAAACAACACTCTTTGATCAAGTAACAGGTTTGACTGCTTAAACTGAACTGTGTACCTGTAAACATTTTGGTAAGGCATTTGATCAAACATCACACAACATTCTTATAAAAATCTGGCACCTCAGAGTATACAAAAAAAAAAAAATCCTATTGCAGCATAATTGAGACCTGTCTGCTTTTGAAATCACTGACCTTGATGCAGGTGTTTATAGACAGGTGTATAGGGAGCAGCAACAGGCCCAGTATCTCTCTGTATTTTCATCAAAAGCCTGGAAATACATTTAAAATCCTTACTGTGTAAAATCATTTCATTCAGATCAGAGAAGTATGACAGCAGAGACATGATAGCATTAATTTAATGGTCGAAATGCTTTGCTGAATAAAAAGTCCACATGAAGAACAGCAACATATTGGCCAGGCCACAACTGCATGCCTTGGAAAGAAACTGGAGTTGCAGTAACAAGTTGACAGGAGCTCCCTGTCAGTGATGTTGCCACAAAATTGCATCTGCCTCAGGAGTAGATGTGAGAACGTGGCCTGCTTTTATGTCTGTGTACAAGATCAGTGAGATCCACACTGTGCTGCTGCATCCATCACTAAGTATCCATGTGTCTCCCAGTTAAAAAGCCTGTTAAGAATATGAAGGTTCAGAAGAAACTTGAGTGCCATGTGAAGATTTTTAATGAAGCAGGAAAAAGCATCGTAATAATCAGTGGCTGTATCACAAACTGTTTGGAGACTTACAGATATTTCAGAGCAAAGGTGATAAAAAAATACCAAAGGGAAATAGCTTTTTTGATAAAGTCTGAAGGACTTTGAGGATGCTTTACTCAAACCCACATCTCTGGTCTCATAAATGGGTAAGTTGGGGAAAAGTCCATATCCTCTATTGTGAGGAGCAAGACTATTTTTTCTATTACTTTCATGTCATCTTGGTTACTCTCATCTATTAACACAAATAGGATGTAATGGAAAATCAGAAGAAAGTCTATATCCTCATTTTTTGCACTGGATTTTTTCTGTTATTCTTTTCTGATTTTGCATAAACATTCAATACATATAAAGAATACCATATTTAAAGAACAGGCCTGATTCTAAACTGTAATCAGGGCTATTAATTTAATGAGTTGCCAGGAATCAGATCATTTCCCTACTATATGGTACAACAGTATAATCTTACTGCCTGTCACAGTGTGCCTGACTCCTGTGAGCACTCCCTGCTCTTTGCTGTCCTCCCTGCACAGTTCACTGCGGGCAGGCCATGTGCCAGTAGAGGCCTCCAGAAACTTGGTGAGGCACATTGGCTGCCTGCACTGCACAGTGATAGTGGCAGTTCTAGTTTTGCTCCTCCAGATCTGGGAGCCAGCTGCATAGAGAAACTCAAAGGAAATGAAAGGAGGATAGCAAACTAAATGGCTGGAAAGTCTGGGCTGTGCCCTGGAGGATGCGTGGTGGGAGGCCAGTGCCCACAGACCCACAGGTTGGGACAGTCAATTTATGGCTCGTTATCAAAGACTGTGACAAAGGCACATCTCCATGTTTAAAGTTCTAATTGCAGTTTGTGTGGGAGAAGTGGAGTTAATGCAACTCTTGTTACATTAACTCTTGTATCAGCCACAAAGAAGTAGGTGCTATAATAGCCTCGAGGCTATTAGGGTGCTATAGGCTCTTATATGTGCTATAATAGTCCCAAGTTTGTCATGGGCTTCCTACTTGAGTTTGGATAGTCTGTAGCACCTCTGTGGGTCTTCATTGTCTGCAAATTCAGAAATCAAGCTTGTCCTCCTTACAGGGAGCACTGAGGTCAGCATGGTGTTGGAGTCTTGAGAGACTGGAAGGGATGCCCTAGTTCTCTGAATCCGATAGTCTGAAATCTCTATTATTATCTCATGAGCTTGTAGAAAACGTTGTTGAGCTGTGAGTGTTAAAAACAAGTGCTCTCTTTGTAGTTGGTCATCTCCAGATATTTCTCTGTAAAAGTTCTTGGTCTCCTGATAACCTGTAGTATTTATTTCCTAGGCTTTCCAGAAGTGCTCTTTTATGGATGTAAACTCAAACAGTCATGCTGAACAGTCCAGAAATGATACACATGTTAAAGACATAAGGCCTGGGACTTTAATGCATCACAAGGAAAAGAAGGTAACAAGTGGCAATTGTAGACATGCCACCCGGTCTTGGCATAACCTTCTTTCCCTTCAAAACTAATCTTACATCCTGTGTCCTGTTCTCTTTAACCCCCACCCACCACTGCCCAGCAGTTTCCTTCCTTTTATCTCCACATGGCTCAGAAATGCTCATACAGAGCTCTGTATTAAACTGTATTATGTGTCTCATCAGCAATAGTACAATGGTTGCATGAAGCTTTATCATTCTGTGAAATCAAAACAGGATCTGTCAGTTTCTGTCAGAGATGCTCATACTACTTATAACATCCTTCCCCAGCTGTTCTGGTGATGGATGGTGAAGCATCTCTCCTAAACTTGAGAGGACTTAATGGTTCCTCTCAGTCTCTAGAGCCAGTTTGAGAATGTGTGCTGTACTTTGTTTCATTTGTTGGTTCCAGAAATAGTTGTTAGATATTCAGAAATCCCATTCAGTTTATTGGATGACAGAGTCAAAGTGGATGGGAGGAATTTGCCCTTATGCTGAAGGGCAATGCCCAAAATTCAGTCATGGGACTGAGAATTGGTGCTGTGTGTCTGGGGCTGTAGGCAGGTCAAGGTTAAATTTCACAGCTGTGCGTGGACTGGAGTTGCCATTTGAGTTGATTTGACTTAGCATGCAGCCAGTGTGAAGGACAAGAAAAGGACAAGTACTTCTACCCTTGCACACCTCTTTTTTATGTATAATAATGAGTTGCATCACTGCTGGGGGAGGGGGTTGTGCAGGCATGACAACTTGTCAGCCAAATGCCAGTTTGCAATGAAGGTGGGTATGGTGGGGAAGGAAACAGAGCTCTTCAGCACAGCATTTCAACCTTCTCGTGCATTTTGTGTGTGTATGCAAGTGCTGCCAGGTCAGGGCACTGCACTTAAGGACTTGTGTTGGAGCTGCCCAAACAGCAGTTCTGGTCTAAAGCTGCAAACAGCTGCCTGGGTGAAGGTACAGGTCTGTTGGTATGAGGGAAAAAGGACAAACTGTTCTGTGTGTATGACAGTGTTACACAGAAAAAAAAAAAGTGTGAATTCATCCTCATTGCTGCTGTTGTCAGAATGAGATCATATTGTTACATCCTGGGTCATCACTCAGGACACTGCATATCCTGTAGCACAAACATTTCATTGAAAGGTGCTGCCAAGTAATTGCCATAAACTGATATTTATTTGAATAACACAGAGTCCAGGAAATTAAGGTTAATGAGATCTGTTTTTGTAATCTGACATGACAGAGTGTTTATTGGCTTTAAATATGGAACATTATGGTCATGATAAAATCATTGAGGAAATGAGTTTTGTTGTGGTTTTATTTTTTAGTAGAAAAGCAGAAGTTCCTAAAATAAGACACCTTGTACAAGGACACTATGAGGTGTTTCACTGGTGCTTGGAACTAGAAGTGGAACATGCTAAAAAAAGATACACAGTCAGCATATCCAGAGGCAGAAAGTGCCTTTAAGTGACTTGGCCTAATTCTGGGGGGTCTGACGTGTTTGGGACTGGGAGGTGCTGAGCACTGAGCAGGTCAGGGCCTGAGGGGATCCCAAGCCCTGGAGTTTGGTTCCCAAAGTGCCTCTCAGCACGATGTGCAGACTGTCAGCCTGCCCACCGAGGCCTTGCTGCTGTGCTGGTTTGTATGAGAGCTCTTCCTCATCTGGAAATGTGAGGAAGCAGCTGTTGATCCTTGTTACTGCTGAACAAGCCTTTGTGGAAGTGAACTGTGACTCTGGTGTGAGTGACTTTCTTGCTTCTGTGTTTTGATTGTGAGTAAAGTTTTTCTGTAAAATCTCCAACAGTACATAAGAAAACGTCACACAAGGTGTAGAAACCAGACCTGGTGAAGCTCTGTATGCATGGGGCATGCATGCACAGCCAGCCTGGGGATTTCTGTACTATCACTCACCCATCTCAGTCAGGAGAGCAGTGCTCCTGACTGTTCTGCATGTCTTGATGCTCACAGAAGTATAATCTGTCCTTCTGCAGTGTTAGGAGTCAGCTCCTAGTCTCAAGCTAGCAATGTCAGCGTTACTGTTTTTGGTTCACTGCCTTCAGGCACTTGAGGCCAGATTACTTTCCTTCTTGGTGAGCTGTCTTTTGACTGTAGATTTCCCTCTTGTTCATCATCCTGGTGTCTCCTCAGGTCAGTTATTCATCCTGATGATTGGTGTTTCTCCTGAGTTGTCACTAGCACTTAAACCAAACCCCAGAGAAAAGCCTGGTGTTAGGAAACAGCATTTCGAGGGATCCTCACTTGCAAATAAAGAAAAAAGTCCCCCTGAAGTTTCATTGCTGGGAATAAACATACTTCTTTTGAGCCAGTGGATGACCTCTCTGGTGTTTGGCATTTCTGCTGTAAGTGAATGTAGCTCAATGTTTCATTCTGCACTTCCAGTGGCACCACAAGGTGTCACTGGTAATTCTGATGGAATGCTTCTAAGCTGCAGCAAGGATTTAGAAGTGGTCAGACTGTGATGATACTAATTGTGATGGAGCAGCACTGCTCAGGTGTGACCAACATTAGAAGGAGCAAAATGTAACTTGAAAATCAGCTTTTACTGGTATAAAACTTCCTTTCAAGGAAAGCCAGACTCACTGTCATATCAGCCATATCGCTTCCATATCAGCCTCCCTTTGATGTGTCCCAGCAGAATGTGACCAGATACTGTGGGACTTTCAGCTTCAATCTTATAAAAACATGGGGGGCTGGGGTGGTTTAGCAGCAAGGTGAACAGGTGATGAAGCACTGTGTTGGAAATAAGGTATTTAATGTGCTTATGCATATTCTGGAGGCCTTGTTAAAACAAGGTAACATCCCATCCTGACCTAATGCATAGCACAAAGCAGTAACATCATGCACTGTTCTGCCAGAATTTGGAATTTTGCCCTGAAGAAAGACAGGAATCAGATGACAGCTTGAGACATGTTTCTGCAGCAGTAAATGGAGTGGTGAGTTCACGAGGTCTGCACTTCCCCCAGGATTAATCTTGGGGGAAAATAAAAGTCCTGTAAAGATAAAAGCCCTGAATAACTAAGTAATCCAACTTTCCCCCTTAGGTGTATGGGGCTACAACAGGATCTCCCACAGATAGTGACCATCCTAAAGAGAAGAGGGAAGGGAGAACTGAAGAAGAATTGGGTTCTGATTCATCCAGTACAGCTGACAGTAAAAGTGGCTTTTCAATGAATGACAGTCCTACATTTAGCAAGGGTTTGTTTGTAGACAGTACAGACTATTCTAACAAAAACCTTCAGAATATGAGCACAAACCTGTCTGGTGTCTGTTTGCCAGAGGAGGACAAACGAAGAGGGGCTCAAGATATCTTAGGATCACATTTTCTAGCTGTTGAGACTGGAAAACAAAAGCCAAACTACAGACTGTCAAGAGATGCTCACCAGGGTGAAGCCTTGCAGAGCACAGGCAAGCCCATCCCCATCAGCAGCGTTGCCCCTCTCCTGAGGCACGTGCAGGAGGCTGCGGGGCCTCAGCCTTCCTTGCAGGAGCAAGAAGTTTCTGCAGGCCACTACAATCAGGTTGTGCTGAGACCCAAAGTGTCCAGAGCAAGCAGTGTGAGCAGCACTGAAGAGACAGACTCTCCAGCCAGCTCTCCAAGTGAAGACAGCCCACCCACAGAAAACATTGCCTTCATGATTACTAAAACAGCTGTCCAGGTGCTCTCGAGTGGGGAGGTTCACGACATAGTGAGCCGGAAAGGAGGAGATGTGCAAACAGTCAACATTGATGCCAGGAAGGATGTGGCATCAGAGAAGGGCATCCCTGAGAACACAGACAGTGAAGAGCCAGTGGTGTGTCTGGACAAAAAGCCTGTCATCATCATTTTCGATGAACCCATGGATATTAGGTCAGCGTACAAACGGCTTTCTACAATTTTTGAGGAATGCGATGAGGAATTGGAAAAAATGATGACAGATGAAAAGATAGAAGAAGAAGAGGAGGAGGAAGAAAGTGAAGCACATGAAGTCTCTGAGAGGCAGAAGGAAGAGGCACCAGTAGCTAATGACAGAAATGCAGCCACAGAGCATTCTGCAACTGATGGTCCCCAGGGGCCATACCTATTTAACCTTCAGTCTGACTCTGCACAAAGTAGACCTTCTGCAGAGGAAGAAAGCACAAAGACAAATTTTAACAAATACCGTCAGATCTATGGGCTAAACACAGAAGCAAACTCAGACTCTGCCGATCAGTTGGGAAGCAGGCAGGATTCTAAGAAAAAATTTAAGTTTAAATTCCCTAAAAAGCAGCTGGCAGCTCTGACGCAGGCAATACGGACAGGAACCAAGACTGGGAAGAAGACCTTGCAGGTTGTGGTCTATGAAGAAGAGGAGGAAGATGGGACCCTGAAGCAGCACAAGGAAGCAAAGAGATTTGAAATCACTAGGTCTCAGTCTGAGGAGAGTGATAAAAGTCCTTCTGGGAAGCAAGAGGGCCCCTCCGGAGCTTCAGTGTCCCTGTCTAGGACTGATGAAATTCGACAGAGTACATACAGAACACTAGACAGCCTTGAGCAGACTATAAAGCAGCTGGAAAACACCATCAGTGAAATGAGTCCAAAACCTGTCCCTGAAAACACATACACCTCTGAGGGAAGCATTGTCCCCTTCTCTGCCCAGATAGTACCAGAGACCCCATCCCGAGAGCATGTAGTGCTGGATGAGAGCCTTGCTGGTGTAGAGCCCCCTGCATCACTCCCAGCCACTTCACGTAAGGTACCTCAGTCCAAGAAATCAAACCTCCAGCTGCTTTCTAAAATCTGCAATAATCACCATTAAACAAGACGGTCTTGTGATTTGTTTGCTTCCTCTCAGGTGGCTTGTTTGGGCTCCCCACGAGGTGTCTAACAGCTAATAGACCATTGGTTTTTGGGGTTTTTTTAAATCTTTGCTGCTGATTGGTGATGGGCAAATGCAGGGGAGCTGGGTCAAATAATCCGCTGTGTGAAATGACAAGTGTCACTGACATGAAATCCAGGCTGATCAGTAGCTGAGCAGTTTTCTCCAATTGATTCTGGAAATTAACACCCGCGGTGTGAAGCTCCTGAACTTTCCCTGCATGTAGTACTGTGGCTTTTTCAGCGCATGGTGTGCAGGCTCCGTTCAAGCGCTCTGGCACTGACCACGCCTTCTTGTCTCCCCTCCCTGCCCCTCCACTCCTTTCCGCAGGGCTCCAGCGCTGCCTCCCAGACCAGCCGGATGCCAGTCCCCATGGCTTCAAAAACTAGACAAGGAAGCATGGAGAAATCAGGCAAACAGCACAAGCTGCAGGATCCACGCCAATACAGACAGGTAGTTTTACCCTAAACCCAGTGTTTGGATGGACATTTCATGTTGTTTGTTTATTTAAAAACTCCAGTAACTGACTGTGATTATACCAAATATCAGATGCCTGAGGTCAAACTGGACATCCTGGATCCTGGGGGCATGACAGTACTGATCTTTTCACCATGCTTGTGCATGCATGTCTGCAATAAAACACCTGCTGCTTTTTTTTGTTGGTTGGGTTTTGGGTTGTCTGTTTATTGGGTTTGGCTTTTTTTTTCCTTAATTTATTATTTCTATTTTTTTTTTAAACTGTGGTATTCAGCTGTAATTTTAAGATATCAACTACCTGTTTACTTTCCATTTGGTTCGTGTGGTGGTTCTGTAGGAGAACTGGGAATGCTTCTGTTCAGAGTCTTTGCAGGAAGCCCTGGACACTAACCCGTTGGTGTAGGTGGCAGTGGGTGCACTTTAACCCGCCCGTGCCGCGCAGCATGGCCGATGTAGTGCCTGCTCTGTAACACGTAGGTCGCGCCTTCTCACAAAGCTCTCCTGCCTCTTTCTCTATGCACTCTCCCTTGGGCACTTTGGGTTTTCTACCAGGTCCAGTCCATGGCTGCAGGACTTAGCTCAGGCCTCGAACTGTTAGTTCTGATTCTCTGTAGGGCTGTGTTCCCAGGTCCTGTTGGTTTATCGTGTTACTGGCTTTCTGACAAACTGTCTCCTGACGTCTTTATTTGCAGGCTAATGGAAGTGCTAAGAAAGCTGGTGGGGACTATAAGGCTACTTCTCCTACCCTACCTGCTTCTAAGATCCCAGCCTTTTCTCCCACTTCTGGGAAAGGCAGCTCAGCACCTGCTTCTAGCGGTGACAGCTCTAACCCTCTTAATCCACCTACTAAAACCTCCATTCCTTCCTCCTCCCTTCTCGGTCCTCAGACAGGTCGCATAACTTACTCTACCTCCCTCATCCCCTCTGTCTCTAATGGCTCCTCCAAGTTTCAGAGCCCCACTTACCCAGGGAAAGGTCACCACCTTTCGTTCTCGCTGCAGACTCAGAATGGCCGACCACTCCCTCCTTCCTCCTCTACCTCTCCCCCCTCCTCTATCTCCCCCCCTGCCCTGAGCCAAGGTATGAAGAGCATCAGGACAATCCACACCCCTAGTTTCAACAGCTACAAGGCACAGAACGGGAATGCCAGCAAGTCCGCCCCATCCACGGTCAAGGAGCCATCCTAAAGGCTAAGCACAGCACACCTGCCAGGTCACCAAGGCTTTTTGTTCAAAGAATCTGCAGCCAATATTTTAACCAGGGAATGTAACCATTTTGTTGTATTGCTGGAGGCTTAATACTAATCACGTGCTAAATACTGAATTACTACACTAGATTAGAGTGAAGCTTTTTGGAAAACAGTTGCTGTTGTAATGATAAAAGAGCATTTTCTTTCTATAGGCAGCACCTCTTAAAAAAAGTGTGAAGGTGTGTGAGTGAACTTGACTGCGTGTGCACAGTGGTGTACTGAGCATGGGGAATTGTATGGTTAAAAATTTACTAAGTTGTTTTGTATAAAGCTATTTTTCATTATGAGGTCTAGAAGTGAACAGAGATATACTAAAGTGTGATTATATTCAACTGTAAAACAAACTAAAATATTTTTCTTTTATTTTGGTGTTATTTAGCTTTGTTACAGATTTCTATTTTTGTCAACAAATGTCATGGTTCCTTTCGAGATCTTTTTGCCAAAACATTTTGATACTATTGTAATGTACATTTGAAAGTAGTATGCTGGACAGTAAACCTCTGCACAAGAAACAGAACAAGACTGGTCTTACATGTGTATGAGGCAACTCAACTTATTGCACTGCCATTCAGATTATATTTAAGAATTTGACAGACAAGGAAAAAAATAAATTGTTTTACACATATAGCTAGTTGCTGATTACTTTTTCTTTTAGCTCAATCCACCCTTTTTCCTTCATTTTTATTTTACTGAGACCTGGTAGCCCATCAATGTATTGCATTGTGGATTTTAAAATGTACACTTCAGTACTGTTCTGTATACTGGCAAACTTTTGTACATATCTATAAATATCTATAAATAAATAAATAAATACTGTATGTGGCTGGGCACATAGAGTAGTTTTACCACACCAAAGTTAATTTTTATGCATGCTTAAATATATATATGGGGAAGGGTTGAAAAAGATGGATATCAGTTAAATAGGAGAAGAGCAAGCAACTTGCATAGCTAATGGTTTTGTAAATAAATTTATTTGTATAACACCAAAATGTAATATACAGAACTATGATAAGCAAAGATCTTTACAAAAATAAAGGGCTGCATGCTTATATATTTGTATTTTGTCACTAGTAACTTTTTGGATGGTCTCAATTGGCTGTTCAGCTGTTTGACTGAGGGTGTTAAGCCATTAGGAGAAAACCTGATTTGATTTTCCCTAGATTAAGGCCATACATGGTTATTAATTTCAAAATGGGGTCTTTCAAATTGCTATAGATAAAAGTTTATTGCTGGAACTCCAAGTTAGAAAACCAGACAGCAAAGAAAAACCTTTGAGTGACTGAATGAGGTATCAGCCCTTCCACCTCGAGGTACTCCTTGTTTTATTTCCCCTTGTGAAAGGGGAAGTTTCCCAGAAGCCTCATTCCAAGGCGGCGCCCTCGGAGGGTGAGAATAACCACTGAGCCATCCCTCAGGAGCACAGCACAGAGTCTGCCTCCAGCAGGGTCAGGTGCTGCCATCCCCCCCCTCTGGCACGGCAGCAAAGGCGCCTGCCCAGCACAGGAGCTGAGCCCAGCTGGGGCTGGGGGGGCCCAAGGTAAAGCAAAGCCTGAGGCAGGGTCAGGCACCCACACAGCCCCTCTGGAGTGGAGCCAGTTCCCTTCCAGCCAGGGCAGAGCAGCAGGGACTGGTGGCTCCAGGGCCTGCTCTGATCTCTGCTTGCTCACAGATGGAGTATGGGATTCCCTGGCTCCAAAGGGAACCTGCCTGACCAGGTGCTGTAGCTTGTTACCAGCTCCCCATGCCACGGACAGCACGCACAGAACACCAGCTCTGGGTACCCTGCTCCCCCTTCACACAGCCAAAATGTAACCTCAAGCTGAATGATGGATGTTGCAAGATTTGCTCCTGTTCGTCTGGCACCTCCCAAGGATTGGACACTTACTGAACATCAGTGACTTACTAATAACTGCTTGTGTGTAATGGCACGGGAGGTGTCCCCCATGAGCCACGGCTCGGGCAGGCAGGGGCCCCTGTGGCTCTGGCACTGCTCCCACAGCTGCTTCTCAGAGCCTCTGCAGGTGAGGGGCTACAGCAGCACATTCTCTGTATCTGAGTGAATTTAGACACGGACAATGGTTGTGTAATTAACCAGTGACCCTGCACAGTCACTGGTGTGCACAGGCAGTGAGGCCGTGCTGTGCTCACTGCTTGTGGTGGTGTGAAAATTGCCATCAGGCAGTGAACACTACACTGTGACCTGCGATTTTGGTGCACCTGCTCAGTGCTGGGGCACAGCACCCCCCAGGAAAAAACAGCCTCAGCCAGCTCATAACCCACTGCACAGGCAGCACTGCTGGTGTCACAAATCAGGCAATGCTTATTCCTTCTCCATCCTGCTTGTCCAGCAATGGAGTTATCAGGCTTTTACAAAGACAGGCAGGGAAGAGCTGTACACAGGCTCGTGCTCAGCAAAACCATCAAGTTTGTAAATAAATTCCTTGGACACAGAAGAAATCAGAACTGGACACTAGTGAAAAACACAGGTTTCCCACTGCAAACTGGTTATGAAAAGCAGTTTTGCTGGAGGTGGCTGCTGCTGAAGGAGCTCAGTCAGAGCCAGCCAAGGACTTCATACTGGAGTAATCATCATCTCTGTGTCAGCCAGTTCCTCCTACAGGGAGGGATGGAGCAAAACCACACAAAGTGACACAGCACAGAGCCCCTGTGCTGGGCAGGACACAGAGGTGGGAAGGCAGAGCCAAAGAAGGTGGAACAGCAGGAAAAGGGAGCGAGGTGCAGGACATATGAAGCGTACAGGGCCAAAATCCATCTGATCCCCACTGAAAGGCAGCCCATCCTTCTGGCTTAAAAACTCGTGGATTGAATAGCAGATGGTTAAGGCAGATTTTTTACAGTCTCCTGACTGGGAGCCACAGGTACACGCACCACCTCAGGGTACATTGCAGCCCAGCTGTAAACGATTCCCCCTCCAGGCAACAACCACACCCCTTTCCAAAGGCTGGCCCAATTAATTGGTTAATGACTATCTAAATGTGAATGGTGTTATGACCTGGCTTAGGGAACAAAACCACAGTTTTTGTAGTAAATGAGGCCACATTTCAAACTCTTTTGTCCTGCCTGAACAAAGTGGAGAGGCTCTCGGAGGCTGCACAAAAACCTGAGGCCCTTAATGTGCAGCTCAGCAAAGAATTTTCCTTCAGCTCTGCAGCAGCACAAAAGAAGGTATGAAACTGTCTGGACTGTGGCCATGTCTTAATTCCACATCAACAGTGCTGTGAGCGATACTAATAACAAGCCCTTTAAATCTTAAAAAGCAGGCACACAGCACCTTCCAGCTACCACACTCCAGAAAGGTGGTTCAGGCTAAACTACTGATCACCACTGAAGCAGGAATTGCTGTCAGGGACCATTTAAAAAATCCAAACACTACCACTGCCACCAACACATTTTATTATTTATCCAGCAGATCTCAGCTTATCCTGTCCCTAACAACTTGCAGCTTCACAGCTGCAAAGTTCTCGACCAGAAGTACTTTCCAAGCCTGTCTGAATCCTTCTAATAAAATACAGAAACAAAAAAAATGGACACAAACAGCAATGTTTAGAAATTCTGTTTAAACATAAAAAAACATCCCTTTTTGCTTCATGACCAA
Organism: Haemorhous mexicanus; assembly: GCF_027477595.1. Lineage (NCBI taxonomy): Eukaryota > Metazoa > Chordata > Aves > Passeriformes > Fringillidae > Haemorhous > Haemorhous mexicanus. The sequence continues at coordinate 17,576,643 of NC_082341.1, read as the reverse complement.
ACACTGGCACAGCTTGCCCAGGGAAGTTGTGGAGCTTTCAGCTGTGGAAATACTCAAAACCCAGCCATAGCTCCAGCCCAGAGCAATCCGCCCTGGCTACACATGGCTGAGCTGGGGGGCTCAGTGATGCCTGCCCACCTCACCTGCTCTGCAAGCCTGTGGAGCTCCCCATCCCACTGAATCCAGCTTCCAGAGGAACACTGACAGTACCCACCTCAGGACAGTCTATTGTAAGCATGCACTTCCCTTCTTGAATCAATCAGACTTGTCACCCTTCTCTTCCACAGGAGGAAGAAGAAAAAAAAAAAATCCCCAACACAGTAAAAAAAGCACTACAGATAAGGGTCTGAGGTAGCTGCTGTTAGGATCAGGGCATAGCAATGACTGCTAAAAATGTCCTTTTTCTCAGCTGCCACACTGGCTGAAATTTAAGGTGACCCAAATCTTGGCAGTCTTCAAGAAGCAGAAAAAAGAGCATTCTTCCAGACTCAGATATGCAGTCACTCACCACTTTCTTCAGGGGGAGCTCAGTAACCTCCTCTCCCTGCTGCCCCTGGTAGATGCTCCCTGCATGTCTCCCCTCAAGTCATGGGTTTCTCCTACATGTTTCATGCTACCACTGCAGCAGCAGAGAATCCCATGAGGCTGATGAGGTTAAATAAACTTGTAGCTGCAGCACTGTCAGCCAATACAAGTCATGTTTTGCGTGTTTGTTAAGTTCCTAATTTTTCAGATGATCTTGTGTTCATTTAATACAATTACAGTTCTGTGTTCTCAAAGACAAAAGTTGACAGCCATGTGTCTGGGTTCAGGAGTAAAATTATCAGTTATCTATAAACACAACAAAATGGAAATTAACCCATCAAAATGGCTGTCAAAGCAGAGGAAGGTGCAGACCCCCAGGCTCCCCTTTGCATCTCCCCAAGTCCACTCCTTCACTGAGAGACCTCTGTGACTTCCTGTGGATGCTCAGCACGCACTGACGAGCTTCTGAGACTGATGATGGGCAAAATACAGCTCCAGTAAAAGACAATGGGTACTCACTGATGAAGAGCATTAGAGGTGTCACAGCACTGTGTTCTGAAAGCCCAGTAAGACGTTCAAGTACACTTTACTGCTACAACTGAAACCAAACCCATCCTCAGTTCCTCTGCCCTTCACAAAACACACCCGTTCCTCCCGACACTGCTCACCTGAACACTGCTAATGCACCCACCTCCCGTCTGCTCCGGGAGAAAAGACATTTTAGATTGCAAGGAGACCACAAGAACACAGCTCATTTCTATGGGACCTGGTATTAGATGCACCCAGTTATGTGGGGAGAACTTTCACAGAGGCCAACTGCTGTATCTGGGACTTTTCTTCACAGCAGCACAATTTCTGTGATTTCTCAGAAGGATCAAAACTGCAGCAGAACAAAGCACAGGACTGTAACAGTCACTCGGGAAAGAAATGAGGTCTGCCTAAAAGCACGGCAGCCAGCACATCCCAGTGCCACAATTCCTTCTCCCTGCAGTAACTGGGCACATTGATAGAGGTTTAATCCCCTGCCAAGCAATAAACAGTGTAAGACACAGGGACAGCCAAAGTGATGAACAGCTGCTTTGTTTTCAAGGTGGTGTGGAAGAATATACAATAAAAAAAAATAACTGATAGAGTTCATACACAGATGAGTTTTTAGGGTAGAAAAACATTTTTTTAGTTAAAATTATAAAAATTCTAAGATCCAAACTACAGTATTGTCCTGACTGGCAGCTACTAATGTTCATTCTGACTTTACAAAACCTGCACATTAAACATAAACCCACTTGCTACATACCTTATAATCAAATTATGTATAAAGATGAAAATATTTAACCAACTGCATCTCTCTCACCTGCTGACCTGCACAATGTGGCCCCACAAACAAAAGATTAATGAGAGGTGTCCTTCATCCAGGAGGAGCTGCAGGTTTGGTGATCCCAAGTGCAGTTACTGACTGCAACTTATAAATGTGACATTTCAGAACTGTTCATCAGAAAGAATTTGAATCACACAAAGAGTCACCAAAACAATTTTATTTCCAGTGTTTAAGTGGGTATGCACACAGGCATGATACAGGTTTGGATTCATTAGGTCTTCATGCAGAATTATATTCTCGATAAAAGAAACCAGTTCCATCCAGTATCCACTATCTACACGCCTATGTTACAACATTTATATCAAATCTGGTATCTGAAGAAAAGATACACATGTAATATGTACAGTTAAGTTACTTATTTTACAGAAAGATTAGAAATTCAAGTCACATAAAACTCAAAATCTGTATTAAAATTGGAAATATAAAACTCCAATATTTACTGGAATGCCTAAGGAATGGAAGCTCTGTAGCCACCTGTGTTAACATTTGTAAAATGTAATGAAATTCATTAACAGTAAAATGCATTTATTTGTTTGTAATAAGTTTCTCTAATTTAGCAATATGGCACCCTAACAAACCAAATGAATTTATAATGAGGCACTTGTTAGTGACTAAACCAAAAGAACAATTTTCCTGCATACTAATGCCAGGCCAACTCTCAGTCAGAAAACCATGTATACACTACACAGCATGTTGCATCAGATGCTTTGTTCAACATTTGTATGCAGCCATCAAATATACTTTTTCTTAAAATATATATATATATATATACTTTAGTGTTCTTCTGGCTGTGGCAATGCCCTGTGAAGACGTTCCACAGAGCACATTGATGAAACCAGCCCAAATGAAGGCTGCATAACAACAACAGTACAGGAAAAAAATATTTATATATGTACACACACACACGCACACACACACACGCAGAGTTACTGGGAAGTGTGAGGGTAAGTTAATGAATTGCTGCAGTGGACATTTCTCCCCATTTCAAAGATACTGGTAAAATCGAGATCTAACCACTTGGGTCCCAGACAGTTTATGAGGATGGGCATCAACTGCTGGGCTGAAGTTGTTTTTGTTCATGTTCTGATAATTTTCACCATTTACCTGGTCTGGTGGCTGAAATGGTCCCGAAGGTGGTGTTCTATTGATTAAAGTCAAGCTGCTGGAAGAGCTGCCTTCATCTGCCTGCATCTCTGCAGATGAGGGCAGTTCTACCTTTGATACCTCTGCTAAGTTAGTGTTCTCAAGTCTGGGCTTTCCAGTTTCACCCGTATTAAGGTCAGTTGTGCTAGTGCGTAAACGTTCTCGTGCAAGCCAGTCCGAGATCGAGAGGTCATGGGCTGGACATTTTGGCTTCAACCGAGTCACAGCTGAAAGCTCAGATTCTCTCTCTCTACTTTGACTTGGTTCTTGAGCTTTCCAAGCATTCAAGACACTTATTTCAGCAAAATCCCTCTGCCCTCCAAGTGTGTGCCTTCGCCTGATATTCTTTCTCTTTGCAGTCTCTGCAGAGTTAGCTTTTTGATTCCCAACTCCAAACATATCATCAGCAGATGATTTGAGTCGCAGCTTTAACCTGTCTGTAATCTTAAGTCTCCACGTAGGTTCTTGTTTGTCAGCCTCACTTTTGGCTGATGTAGCTAAACTGCTTGTAGATCTTCCTTTTTTCATGATGTCAAACATTTTGGTCACAGTAGGCAAGTCCTTCTCACTCTTCGCATCCCCTGACCCCTCACTGTCCGTTTTGTGCCGCGCAGACTTTCTCCTGGAGAGCGTATCACATTCAATAAGTTTGTGTGAGCTAAAAAGTCTGCGACTCTCTAACTTTGGCGTGGAACTTCCCTCAGTACAACTTACTTCACTTTCTTCAGAGTTCCTCCGACTGGTCTTTACCACTTCTGGAACTTTCCCTTTGGACAGCCTTTCGGCAGCAGCGCTGGTGGCAAAGACAGGGAAGTCACTTTCACTGTCCGTCTCCATGGGACGCCCTTCGCTGATCAATTCGCTTCTTTCATCATCTGCATCTTCTCCCTTGCTTTCTGTCACTGACTGCACCTCAGGGCTCAGCATACTGGCATCTAAACCAGTCAGATACATAGTAGATGAAGTAGTTGAGTAGTCTGAGGTGATGGAGCTGACATCAGCTGCTAAAAACTCATTGTGTTTACTTTCAGGGCTGGCTACTTTTTTGCATGAGTATCTGTGCTGGGAAGCCTGGGAGGAAGTGCTTAGCATAGTGCCAGAGTCAGACACTGTCTCCTCAACCTGGGAAGAAGATTGTGACATAGGCATTTTTGGGCTATTCTTCTGCACGGTTTGCAGACAGTTGATATTTGATGATTTTGTACATTTTTCATCGTAAGGCAGTGAAGGTTCCTCTGTCAGGATATTTTCTTTCTTTAATGACTTCTTTTCATCCTTTACAACATTCACATCTTTTTTACTGCTGTTTTCTTTTTCCTTCAGGACAAACATCCTTTGTTTCCTCCCTATCTCTCTCTCTCTTTCATATTCCCCTTTAGCTGTGTTCTCTTTTGCTGTGTCACCACGAGATTGTTCTGCAAGCTCCTTCTTGAAGAACACATTATCCAACTCATCCTCAGAGCTACTTGGTTGTGGTTTCTCTTTAGTTTTTTTCCGCTTGCGACTAGCTGCTGCAAAAATGGAGGACACAAGCAGCTCCTTGCTATACTGATCTTTTCCAGAACCCCAAGAACCCTGTTAAAGAAAGGGAGAGGGCATAATTAAAGTCAAAAAGCCTGAAACAATTTAAAAACAAATCCTAAGCTTCACAGTAGAAAGTGCATCTTCATTCAGGAAACATTTACATGCTCCTTCTGGTAGTTGAAATTACATTGCTCAATAAGTCAATTTCTTTCCTGAGCATTCCACTTTTTATCTGAGTCCCTTCCACTTAGCCAAGACTGGTTTCTGTATACTACTATTAAGCTTTTGACTGACTAATAAAGCAGACCCCATTACAGTAAGAAAACCTTCTCAAGACTGGTTTGCAACTGCTTCACAGATGCTTCACAATCCCTCCTTTCAAGGTCTTACCTATTCAAAAAGGCTAATTGCTCCATTTTTCAGTTCATCTTTCACCTTTCAGAATGAGTTTGTAAATGGTGGTACCAATTAATTACTGCCAATAAAATGAATGTTACTCATAACTAGTTTAAGTGCAGAAAATGAAAAGAAAAAACTTCCTTATTTTAGAGGAACTTACTTTCAAAATGGCACAGAAACAATAAAAGTACAAGCCAAATTATTCCATTTTATGAATTAAAAACTATTTTCAAGACTCTAACATTACCACCTGGCCCCTTCAAAGCTCTGCACCTTTCCTACTTAGAGCCTCACTGCTACAACAGGCAGTGTGATGTGGTGTCCTGGAAATTGGGCTGTTTTGAGGAAACAGCTGAGCCACCAAACATCCTCACAGAGCAGCTGTGATGGCATCTCCCAATGAAGCAGAAGGATGCTCTGAGTCCTGTTCCCAGCTCCAAGGGGGCATCAGTGCCACAGCTGGAATGCAGGCCAGCACAGAGCTGTGCCATGGCCTCACTGAGGTCAGCTGTGTGCTGCCTGTCAGCCTATGCTACAGACACCCAGTGTCAGAACTACTGAACAACAGCCCAGGAGACAGAGGCTTGTCCACATGAGGGACAAACCACATGTGTCACATGAGGGCTTTGTCACTGACCAAACTGCCACCTTCTAGCCTTGTTCCCCTGCTTCCTGAGGCATTCCTCCCCAGCACAGCAACACTTCTGAGGGAGATACTGCAGAGCAATCTTTAACCACAGCCTTTGCCTTCCTCCTAGAGGAGGAGCTATTGCCTCCTGAAGATCAGGCTGAATTCTAAGTATACTTTTCTCAGTGAAATAGAGAAACATAAATCCTGTCTGTGAGTTAGAACTATGCCAACAACAGGGAGCATACTATATACATTAAGTACGTTTTTTAATGTATATTTACCTATATCCCTTTTTATGTATATATATACATTTTTATGTATATTTACCTTATTTACTAAATAAGATGCAAAAAGGGGGTAAGGTAAGTGCCCACAATTGTGAGAGCTTGGAACAAAGCTGCTGCTGTGCGCAACTGACTGCTTTGGTAGATGCAGCTAACTGCACACAAGTCCTTTTCCATTGTAACACTTCAAAAAAGGTTCTGAGAAAACAGTACTCAAGAAAACACTTACTCAAGAAATTCTGCATAAGCTCTATAGTACACCTGCATATCAGTGATTTAATAAGGGAAGCATCTAACAGATTTCAGAAGCTTGTAACTATATGATATCAGAAAATTATTTACCTTAGATTTTGCTGAGTCACTAGTAGCTGAATCTGTGGAAAAATTCAAAAAAATTCTGCTCAGTTCTGTGCAACTGTTTAATTTTTGCTACAGACAATGCTGGACTTATGAAAAAGACAAGCACAGAACAAGATGTGAAGCAAATTAAAACCAGAACAGAGTGAATAGTCAGAGCTCACAAAGATGCAAGCTGCACCACAGAAAGCCACCGCCATGAAAGGATGCTGTGAATTGTAGGCAGAACCAGCTCAATGATAGGAATGGCAAAGGAGCCCTGTTCTTCAAAATAAAAAACAAAAATACTAATGTTTATTCGATGCTTTAAGTATACAGCCCCTGCAAAACCGCAGCTGAGAGAACTTTTCAGGATGGCACTGTGTACTCTCCTGAGATTCAGGATACACAAAGCAAAATTGGGTGTCTTTGTACAGTTGGCTCCCTAGGTACAAATCATGGTTCTTGTAGACATACTCTTTTTGTGAGGTTTTAAAGGAATTAAGTCATATTTTCCGTGTAAATCCCCAATTATACATCTCTCTCCACCTCTTACTACATACAGGTAAAATTTTATTTTTAAATTGTCTAGATGTCAGCAGCTACCAGTTTTGTACTTTCCCACAACAAGCGCTTTTATGAAATGAAAAATGGACACCATAGTTTCACTGTCTCGCAAAACCCAAGATTATACAATTATAAAGGGGGTAGGAAGGGGCTAGCACAATGACTAAAAAACACGAACTTGGGACTTTCTCCCTGGGAAGAAAGAGCTGAGCCCCCTGCCACACCCCTTTTTGACACATGGCTAATGCTTTATGACTAGAAAGACTGGTAGACCATACCATGCTATTTCTCCTCAGGGTCTGCTTCAGAGATAACAAGAAACAGCAGAAAAACTTTTAAAAAGTAGCATTGATCTGTTTAAAATACTCTTAAAAGAAAATTTACAGCACAGATCAACTTGGGGTTTTTTCCATTTACAAGAAACGGGGGTTTCTGCAGACAAGGCAGCTACAGTGTGGGCAACAGTCCTCCTTCTTCCTACAGTTCCAGTTGTCCATCAGTGACATCACAGAATCCACTAATGACATCACCGTGTGATAGACTCCTCCCACTTCGCCTGTTACAACATCAGTACAAAGTGACTGTTTCAGTAAGTGCTGAACAACCCTCTGAAAACTGAAACAAAAGCTAGAGACTGAGGGAGGGATAACATTCGTGGGATACAACATGCTGGGTTAGTGCAATAGTACAGTGAAGGGAGGAAGGGAAAAGTCACCAAAAAAGAGCCTGTAATGCTTATCCTTAGCCACAAAAGAGGATGGCATTTATAAACAGAAGGAAACCAGCTTTAGTATAAACATACTGCAACATACTAAAGTGTCCATCACTTGACAAGAAAATATAACTCAAATTTTTGCATTCCTAACGTTGGCAAGGAGCAATATTAGTACCCCACTGAAGATCAGTCTTTCTGCCATCACAACAAACCACTTTATAGCAGCGTATCTGCTTGACCTCACGATGATGATTGCATGGATACTGTGAATAAATAAAATACTATGTGCAAGCCTCATCTTTTCATGATTAAATTCCTGTTAGACAAAAAAAATCTTCTAAATTGTATCATGCATGATTATCAACAATTCAAGTCTTTAAAGAAATGTTAAATGATCTTTTGGAAAAGAGGAAAACATTTTATTAGTGAAAGAAAATAGGAAGAGAGAGTTACACTGAGTTAACAGAGTAGGTTATTCTAGCCTATGGATTAACACTGTCCAGGCAAGAGTTACCTGATACGTCTCCAGGAGATACTCCCGTTCTTCCAATGTTGGTGAGTAAATGATCTATGTTTGGCACTGGCTGAGATTCTACAGTGTTTTCCTCCTGAACTGCTGTCTACAGTTAATAAACAAAGATCTCTTCATCATCGTTTCACAAATAGTTCATTACGATTCAACAGCATTTAGAAAACTGCATTATTCACCTGAAGAACACGAGGAAAGCGTGTCCTATTTTCCTTTATGCTTTTAAAACAAATGCATGGCTTGCTTTTTAAAAAAAGAATAGAATTCATTACTACAAGGACTGGAAAGCTAAAAAGGTGCTTCTGAAGAGCAAACCATACAGCGACATAGTAAAAAATATACAGGCGTTCTAGAGGCAGCAGAAGCAGATTCTAAACTAAGGCAGTTAGAATACAAGGATTTATGCCGTAATACTTACAAGAGGCTCTTCAGCATCATCTTCTGTGAAAAACCAGTCATGCTAAAAGTTAAAATAAAAAAGGTGAAAACCCTATGGGAAATTCCAAACCCAAATGTGGAACAATCAAACACAGATTTTACTGAAAGTGAGAGTTTGATGGATAAATACCAGACCCAAACTGGCCCAATGAGAGAAAAGCCGGTAGATCTGTGCACGATCTTATTTTTTCAATAATGAAATGTGTCCACTTACTTTTTGGATGAGTGTTTCTACAATTTTATATTGGTCTGGCATGTGGGTAACCATGTGTGTCATGTTATCATCAGATGTCCTCACAAGTGTTGGACCAAACACTATTGCCAGGTTTCTTGGTTCCATCTAAGAAATGAAATATTTCCACATCATACATTTATAATGAGAAAATACAGTAATATGGGCTAAGTATATTAATACAACACTATTGAAATGTATGAGAACCATTTAAAAGGACATGAAAGAGTTTTTTAAAAATACAATACTGACTCAGGTAGGATATTACACTACAACAAAACTCTGCTATATGCAGCTGCAATAAATATACCCAACGTTTCTGCAATTCAGAATTCCAGCCTTCTTTAACCTACTGCAAGCAAATGGCTTCACAAACACAGAAAACTCAAGAACCCAGACATATTCTTTACGCTTTCAGGGGGATCTTTTCTTCTTTCCTTAAAGAAACACTGATGCTTGGAAACACTGATGTTTTCAGAATTTTTTGTTTTGTAAAAAGGCATTGATAGTTCCCAGTTTTTTTCCTGAAAACGTTTATATGACACACACACAAAATTAAGCTGGTAGTCAAATACTGTATTATATCTACTGACAAAGACCTCATTCAATTTGCACCAACTTCAGAGGAGGTGGCAGAACAAACATCATGCACCCAAGACATCTATTTGTGAGACAGGCTCGGCATTGTGTGATCAGGTCACTACTTTAGAAGTGAACTAAGTATATGACTAATGTTATATCTGTGGCAAATAATTTCAAGAAACAGCAGCAGAACTTACCTTCTGTTTTTGCTTACTTCTTTTAAGTTAAGAGTTTACTGTTCTGATATAGAATAGACCAGTAATACACAGGAGGCAAAGACTTTGTGCTTACCAGAAGTAAGTTGCAATCATGACACAAGCCCCTAATGCTCTCTCGAACTGTGTCTTTTGACAAGTCACACAATTGTAACACCTCAGTGATATAGCCTTATATATTCACAATATTAACAGTATTTAACAACATTTATACAGCCCACCAAAACCATAAAATGATGGAGAAGCTTCCTTTAGGCACTGCACTTAAAAATTACATTTACTATAATTTCCTTATAATATTGTCTGTAATTTCACTAAAGTTTATAATCTGTGGATTTTCTTTTTTTAATGAACACACACATACTTTTCTTTCATATTTAACTGGAAGGCATTATTTGCAGAACCTACCATATTCACCTCAACTGATCTTTTGAATTATTTAAGATGATTTAAATGATTTGGCCACAGGCTTTTCTATATACCATCAATTACATCAAATTTTTTCCTGTACCCTGAACATTGGTAGCCAAGCCATCAGGTTATCTGCCCTGAGGTAAACATCCATAAGCACACCCATATTATAAACAGCTTTGCACGCAGCTACCCCTCCCTCAGAGCTGAAAAAGGGGACACTATTATTAGCATTTACTGAAGGACTACAGCATGCAGGAGCACTTTACACAAACCACCTCTTTCCCACCCTATGGAAATTACAAAAAGTTATACTTAGTAGTGGAAAATGATCTAGTAATGATGAACTACCACCATTTATATTATGAATTTTCTTTCTTAATACCAGCCAAACAGTATCTATAGGTTAATCACTCAAGTAACTATAGCAAGTCCTAGTCTTAAAAATCTCTGAAGCATCCAGAAGCCAGGCTTCAAAGAAAGCTGATGTGACAACCTCTGTCAGCAGGTTTATTCACCTATGCCCTGCCCAGGCACAGTCTTACTGGGGTCTAGATTGGATTACAGGAAATTTAGATTTGGGATAAATTTAGGATGCAAGGAGTTAAAAGACTGACTGAATAAACTTAATTCACACTAAATGTTCATACTGTGCAAGAGTACTTAGCCTATTACAAAAATTTTCTGCACATAACAGCACTCCCCAATTTCATCTACAACAATAAATCATCACCTTAATTAGAAATGATCCTGCACAAAAATAATACTTAATGAGACAAACCAAAATATGTTATATGTTTCTTTCTAATACCTTGTTTTTTTCTGAGTTCTCTGCTACTGTCTTCAGGTGTGCAGAAAGAAACTTGAGAGTCTCATAATGGTGTTCAGGTAAATCATGAATCTGAAACAAACAATCACTATTCAGAACACTGAACATTTAATGCTAATTTTGTAGTGCACCTACAACACAACTGATTTTAGTTTACCAGTCTCTTCAGTGTTTTCAGACGCTCAACAGGATCTTCTTTTCTATTGGCATCTATAAAATCTGCATATTTGTCTGTTGAAAAAGCAGAAATTACATATGAGTTTTTAGATCTCTAGATGTATGCATATAAACCCCCATCTGCCAGCCCCACTCCCCCTTTGAACACTAGTAACATACATAAAAGAATGACCTCTGGAAGTCATAAATTAGCTTACAATAAATTATATTGTAAGTGTATGTTCTGTATGACAGTAGGGGGGGAAAAAAAACAGCTTTCAGTGAATACTGCAATAATAGAAATGAAAGTTTTACTCTTTTAGTTGCATATTCATAATCCCTTCACATCACTGAAATTATATTTACACCTCTCATTCCTAAGATGATCACCATGACTCCCTAGTCTTTAGGAAAGGCAACATTCAATGCATAGTGGGGATGATTTCCCTAAATTTTCTCTCAAATCATCTGAATGTTGTAAGACAACTGTTCAACTGCAATTCCTAAAGACAAAACTGTAGTGAAAACAACCTACCATTGGTGAAGAGGGGTTCTGGGAGCTTTCGGAAGAAGGATTTCAGCAAACTGCTGATCACGTTCAGGTCACGCCATTTCTACGTGTTTAAAAGAGAAGGTCAGACGTGCTTTATATTTCTATGATCACAACAACAACCAAAAGTTTTGGGGATTTTAATATGAAAATAGTGTGATTAAAGACTTACATCATCATGAACATCAATGTCAGTCATTCCTTTGTTGAGCTCTTCTTGCATACTTGAGATGGCAGCATTATTTCCAGGCACTCTGTAAATACCTGTGTACTCAAGACCTCTTTCTTCAACCAGTTTGCAGCATATATCAACAATCAGTGGAATATACTGAAAAAAAAAAAAAGAGTTCTATAGATAAGTAAGTGATTTAAAAGGTATTTTACATTTACAATGAAAGAAAAATTCTACTTCCATACTTTGTTGGTATGAGCTGGAGGGCAGTCATCAAGTCTAACACCAAATGTTCCAACAGCAGAAGGCTTCTTTTCAAATGTCTTCCTCATAATGCTTGGAATGCCCCTCCATGTCCCTTTGTCTTTTGGTGGGCTTGTCTCATCTTTTTGTTGTTAGGACAGTGGGGAAAAAAAAAAAATAAAATAAAGAAGAAAAAGAAGAACATTCATGCCACAAAACTGACTGTAAATACAGGTAACAGATTTGCAAAGAGCAAGTGACACCTGCTGTGTTTTCAGCTTTTACCAGCCTGGCTTTATGCAGCAATTAATTAAACATCAATCTGTCTTAAACACAACTTCTGTTACTATTCTGTGGTTCAAGAGATAAATCTGAACATACTCACACCCCAGACTTAGAAAAGCAAGGAGCTGGATGCTACTGTGGCATTTCATCATTCTAAGACTAAAAGTAGATAAACTGCTAAATTTAAACTTGATATTTATATAAACTACTAACATTTTTAAAAATTGAAATCTACATTTAGTATCACAACATTAAGTCTCCATGGAATCACACTGCTGCACAAAATACCCATCAGACTCTAGAGCCATGCTCACACTTGTGCAGACTTACTCATTCTTTCAGAAATTATCAGATTTTAGTCATTCCTAAGTAATTCCAAACATTACTCACTTAAAATGTTCTCTATCCAAAAATCAGATTAAAGTTCAGTTCTGCAATTCCTATTTATCTTGCATTGCAAGTCATCTAACACAGTAAATACTTCTCTCTTATTTCTGGAGATATTCTTTCAGTAGATTTGAGATTTACCCAACATGTGCAATTTAGTTACAGGTGTAGCTTTGCAGAAGCAAAGGGACGTTTTCTGGCAACAAAAACCAGAATTCAATGATAGCTTAAATTCAAGAATGAATCACTCCAAAGTGGTTGATCAAAAGTGGTTGCTTATCCAGTTGCCTGAATTTGTACACAGCATTTTTTAAACAACAGTCTGATGTGAAGTACTATATGTCTACACACCGTGTGGAAAAAAAAAGTAAAAAAAAGAAAAAGAATAAGAGAATAAAAAAGAGTAGATAGTGACATTATTTTATGGAGCTCAGATACTGATTCAAGTTTGCAGTGCCAGCTAATCAGACTTTTTTAGAACTCAGGAGGCATTAATTTTGTCCTGGAAAAATAATACAAGTTCACTCATGTGTTTTAAAAATTAGGACAAAAAAAATCTGTTCTATACTTTGGAAGCACTTTAGTGGAAAAATTCACCTTATCAGTTCTGAGTCAGCGGGAGACAGAAGTATGAATTACACATAAAATTATTTCCAAAGCTTGGCAAAATTTTGCTCTCAAGCAGCTTAACACCTGTGTTTACTACTGTTAGCCCTACATGGAGCTGAAGGAAAAAGTCCACAAAAACTTCTTAAGCGGGGACTAAAATAAAAGTTTCAGGATCCAAGATTAAGTAGTTCCTAGAAATGACTGATTAAAGCTGCAGCTTAAAACCCCTGGGCTAATACTTGGTTTGCATCTGTATATTCATTAATTCAAAAATACCTGAGAAGGGCACCTGGATGGCCTTACACTGGGGCAGAAGGGAACTAAAGAAATACACAAAACATACAGACCTTTAGTGAGAAGCTTCCTTTCTGTCTCATCCTTAGGAGAATGTGGACTCTGAGTCCTCTGTTCTGCTTTAGTTCCAAGGAGAGTCTGTCTGATACTCAGACTCTGGCGAGGTGTTTTGGGAGATGGCTCTGTTTTGCTGCTTGAAGAACTGAACAAGAGAGACTACTTCAGCTGAAAGAAGCTAAATAAAAACTCTACAAAGACCACTGGCAACATATAATTCACCCACCTCATCATTGTACTGTACTCTTTAATCCTTCGACTAATTAGATCTCTACTAGTAACACCAGTATCCTAAAAAATAAATTGAGAAAGACTTCATAATCTAATAGAATAGAAAAAAAAAATCCTTTAAGAATATGATTAACTCTTCTGGTAACCAAATAAGTATAGAATTCAACAATTCAGTCCACTTAAAAAATACCCAAACCCTCAACCAAACATCCTAAGAGGCAGTTCCTGAGAACAGTAAAGACAAAACACTGAAAAACCACAAGGAAAATAAAAGTGAGTAATTACGAATCAAGTACTGGTATTTACAGGGGTTTTTTTCCAAAGCAGCATGATCTAATTAATACCTCTTAAACTGAAAGTAAGCTTAAACAGAAAAAATGCAAGTAAACGCATACTACTACTCAAAATATTCTAATCCTGTGTGTACATAGTGCTTAGAAAACTAATTGCTACTACAAATACAGCTGAAAAAGAATGAATTCAAATCCGCATTTTTATCTATCTGTGTAATACTTTGGATAATTATTTTGAATTTGAGTAGATGTGCATGACCACAGACACAAAAATATTCCTCTGTTGCTCATCCCTGCAATGAAAACACAATGGACAATATTGGGACAGATATTGATACCTTATGTACAACAGCAGCTATTTGCCTTTGGCAATAAGCATTGACTTAATTCAGAGAAACATCAGCTTTTAATCAGAGAAACAGGCTTCTTCAAATTTTTATTTTTTAACTACTGAGAAATTCTTCACACTGTATTACTGCACACACTCTGCAATGCAAGTCTGAAGAGGGACCACACTGGTCTTAAATCTGCAATTATCTTTTAAAAAAGCTTAAGTATTTTTGGCAGATCAGTTTACTATAAAGTGTATCTTTAGTCAAATCAGCAACAGCATTAACTAATTTATTTCAAACATCTGTTTTCTGATCATGATTACATCGACTTTTTTAAACTCTATTAATTTACTCAGTACCCTTCCTTTCACCTCATTTTCCTTTATGTTCCTGTTCATATTTTGGTCAACTGGTTAATTAAAAGTTAATTCTTCTGTTCAAGTATTAATTACAAGAAAACAACACATATTTAATTAAAATGCAAAAACTACAACTTCTGCTTTAAATATTATACAATCACCTCGTCATTTAAGTTGCTGTTGTCTTGTATTGCCTTAATCCACGCTAACATATTATCTCTGTCCTCAGCCTGAAACAGATACTCGCGGTCTGATGTGGTGAGTCTGAATACATTCTTCCTCTTGGTTTCACAGTACGAGATGTCTATCAAGCAAGCATTGATGCTTATAGGTTGTTCTTCCTCAGAGAGGGTCACTTGCTCCTTTTTATCCTTGTACAAATATAGTGAATGACCTCGAAGAACAACATACAGTTGCTTCCATGGCCGAATGCTCCCACCAACTCGCTGAAAAAAGCAACCAAGGTGTCAGATTGCTTACTTGTTACAGTGCCTCTTTCTGGATTGCAAAACTACCTCCAGAAGTTTACAAAGAAAAGCTATCCACCTGGCTGGCAGAAAGACTACACAAAGTGGGATTCACTAATTGCCCTCCATTGGAGGAGTGAATTGTTCCATAACCTGCCCTCCCAGACCACCCACTGAGTGTGCGTTCACATGTGACAGTGGGTAAGAAACAGAATGAGACCATTTCTGGTCTGGTATTTAGGGAACTCTTGCCCATGCCTTTTAAACTGCCTCCAAGTCAGAATGGCATTTTCACACCACGGAAAGTCCAGACACCCAATTTTCCTTAAGCATTAGACTGTATTTATGCAGAAGGTTAACTTGAACTCAACTCCGCAACATTCGCAAAAATTACAACTTTTTTCATTATTAGGAGAGAGTAAAAAAATGCAACTACACCTACCAAGGGACTGATTCCTATTATTTAATTAGTCATTAGAAATTAGTTTACTTCAACAGATGCTTTGAAATGTAAAATTAAAACAGTCTGGAAAACAGTCTGTAGACAAAGCTGAGGAACTGGCTGAAGTCAATTTCTACCTGATTTAAAATTTTTATGTTCTTATTGATGATATTATCACTTAAAAAAAAAAAAAAAAACAACAACAACAACAACAAAAACCTAAACAGGAAGGCTTGGCATTTGTCCTTGGTTAAAAACCCGAACATGACAGGTACCTTTCCTTTGTCTGTAAAAAGCTGTCGAAAATGGAGCCACCCTTCTTTGGAGGCATCACCAAACACCTCTGAAGAAGAATCTTTTCGGGAACCAGAGTCTTCTGAAGATTTCTGGCTGTCTGGGACCTAGAGCAAACATCACAGAAAGAATCCTACAGTGTATTTCTGTAGACGTTGGCCTACAGTTCCTATGTTCAGGATGTTTCTCACTTTAAAAATGTCCCCAGGAATATGGTCCTGGGAAAACAATTTCTGAAGTTTACACACAACAACAGTGTGTAAACTTGCACACGCCTTACACATGCCAAGAATATTTTGAGAAACTTCATGAATCTTAAGACTCTCATTACTGAGCTTTCACAAAAGGCCACCGTATTTAATACGCTTTGTTTATAGAGACTGAGGAAAACGAACATCAAGGACCATGTGATGGGTCCAGGAGAAAAGAGACCATGTTTACTTTTATTATGAATACATCAGCAATTTGATCAGTAGCAATTCCAATAAACTTCCTGTCTGTTTAGCACATCACTTCAAAAGCAGACCTGTATAATTCAAACCATCTGTCACAGCAGTATAGGTAATGTTTAGGAGTTGCTATATATATATATATTTACCTACCTTAATCCCCTTTAAACTAGATACATGTTTAATGGATCTGTTGGAAGAAAAACAAATGTTAAAATGAGAATTTAAACACTTAAAAACCCAGATGTCCAAATTAACTAATTTTTCCGTGAACTCACGATTTTCCCTCTTCTCTGTAGTCATCCAGTCCTTCATCATACGACTTTGATCTCTCTGTTTTTGTGGCAGGCTGGCTATCCAGGACACTAGGCCGGATGGATTCTACAAAGAAACAGAAATTTTTGAGTATGCAGGAACTTGAATACATTTTTGCAATTTATTTCAAGCAATAAAGAGTTTACAATTTTCACTCCTGATCTCCAGAGTGTGAAAGGAAAAAAGTTGCAAGAGAGAAAGAATGAAATCAACGCTCACCATGATCATGTGAAAGTTGTCGCCGAATTAAAGGGATTGGAGATGTAGGACTGGGAGGAACAGCTGTTATAGCTGGTGCTTGAGAAGCAGATGCAGAAATAACAGCAGAAGCAGGAATGTGTGCAATATCATGGTCAATACTAGGACTAGTCGGTTCATCTACAAAGGTAATATGCCATATATTAACATATTAAATGCATTAATCAAATGCTCAAATCAAATAGCTGTCTGATCTTCTCATTACTGGGATATCAGATATCTTAAACATGAAGTCATTCTAACAAACAAAAGGCTCCAATTAATTCACACTGGCAAATGTACTCTTTTTTTCATTAAGAAAAGCTTGTTTCATTTCATAGGGATGAAAATTGTACATTAGAGAGAAAAGCAAAAAAAAATCAATTTTGCAAAAGAAACTGGAATTATTGGTAATCTCTCAATATTATTTGCAAGTAGAGAATTTTTGCATGCATAAGCAAAACCCACACTCATTGTATCAGTAAGTTTGAACTCAAGAGACAGGTATGTACAATAAAACAGGGGTAGACTATCAAAAGCCATTTGGTTTAAAGAGTGTTCAAATAAAACAGCCGAGTTACAAGCAAACAAAAAAAGCATTTTAAACAGCTATCCAGCATTCAAAGAACCAATCCCCCCATCCTCAGTACATTCAAATAAAGAAGCAAGTACTCAGACCTTTAAAAGATGGAACTACTACATACCAATCAGTTCTTCCACTAATTGTTCATAGAAATGACTGCATGCCATACATGCCCAGCACCTCTCAGTCTCAATAGCCACAAGGGTCATCATGAAAGATTCCAAAAAGCTTTAAATATTCTGGTATTTAACGTGTTTCTTACAAGATGGAAGAAGCCAAAAGATGCGTTTTCCATCATTTTGAGAAAAGAGCCATAACATCTTCTAGAGTACATTACTAGCACTAAAAAAATCATTCACTTCACGCTCTGGGTGAGGAGGGGATGGAAAAGAAAAAAAAATCACAAGCAGGGGTTGAACTGTACTGCTGTAATGAATATGAATGTACTCTAGGTGCTAAGAATTGTAATATGCAGAGCTACTGAAAAGCCTATTGAAACCAATGAACACTCACAGACAGAGGTTTATTCTTTGCTTTGTGTGAACACAACTGCGTGTGCTGCATTGTGCTGTTCCAACAGTCACTAGCAGTTCTGTTAAGGCAGCACTTGTACCATCAAAATTTGGCAATGTACATTTAGAACAAAGCAATAAACAAAGTACAGGACAGTTTAGCAGTAACATGCCTCAAAATTGTCTGGCGTGAAAAATATAGTAACTTTTGAAGTTAAAAAAGCATATCCCAAAAAACCCAGCTGCAAACTAGAAACATTAATAAAAAGGAAAAGCAACAATTCACACTGAACCCTGATCCTACAATTAAAAAATTTCCATGTTTGACTTGCATCCAAAGTGATAAATTAGAAGCATTTACAAATGACTTCATGACAGCAGCTAGGACACAGGAAAAAGCTCAGCTATACTTCAATTTCAAATCTACAACAGCTCAATTTCCTATTTTTTTTTTAATCTGCTGAGCTTCCCTGAAACTAACGTTGACTAAGGAATATAAATCACTCACTGTGCAATTGATTGAGTTATACCATGCAGACTGAAAGTGCTCAGGTTAAAGTTATTTATGTTAACACACATATCTCAAATGTCATAGTCTCTACTCCCAAAAGTTATAAAAACACTAGCACTTGAAATAGATCTGTGTGAGCTGTGAACACAAACATGTCTGGCAACACTACAGCATTTCCCACAACACTTAAATCCAAGAATTCAGATGAGGAAGAACAGTTTGTAAGTCCCTGAAAGCAACAATAATTATTCAAATCATTATTACTTCACAGTGGATCTAATTCCCAGATGAATCAAAATTAAAGTTGTTTCAGAAATATGCAAACTTCAGAGGAACTGCAAATGACATTGGTATTGGAGAGGCATAACTATTCAGCCCCAGAAGAGGCTGAAGGTGAGCTAAGAGCAAGCTTTTATGTAATATAAAGTGATGATGGAGTAAATCACGACATACACCATAGGAGTTTCTGCCTATTCATTTAATGTACTAGTAAATGCCCCTGCTGCTGTCCAGTAAGAAACAAAATCCAAACAACTACATATATTCCTTGTATTTTGATCTTTCTTTCAAGTGCTTGCAATATTTGTTAACCTTTTCAGTTTCCTTGACTGACATATTTGCACCCCAAAACTCCTCACACAGCATGTGAATGGATGTGTTCAGCTCACCCATCAATGAAATGACTGTGTCCAAAATGCAGTGAACTGCACAGAACAAACAAGCCAGAAGAGAAACCACACAAAATATTTCTCTTTCAGTTTGCTACTTCAAATTACTGGCATCTTTTTAAATGTTTGCAACAAAAGGTCAAAGACTCCATGGAAAAGATTATTCTGGGAGGTACTGAAAAACACCTGGAGGACAATGCAGTCATTGGTCAGAGCCAGCACAGGTTCATGAAAGAAAGTCCTGCTTGTCAAATCTGATTTCCTTCTACAACAGGGTAACCCACTGATCTAGAAAAGCCAGCAGATGTGAGCCTTTTGGACTTCAGCAAAGCTTTTGATACCGTCTCTCACAGTGTCCTTCTGGAGAAAGCATCCAGCTCACAGCTGGACAACCCTGTTACAGAATGGGTGACCATGGGATCATGGGCACAAAGGGTTACAGTGAATGGGATGACCTCAGACTGGTGATTTGCCACTGCTGGGGTTCCACAAGGATCCATCCTCGGCCTGGTTCTTGTCCACATCTTCATTTTAATCACCTGGACACAGGACTCAAAGTAAGTTTGCTAATAAAATTAAATTGTAAACTCCGGTCAAGGGCAGAGAAGCCATTGACAAGTTAGAAGGCTGAGCAACCATATAAAGTTCAACAAGGGCAAGTGCCAGATTCTGCACCAGGGATGGGGCAACCTTGGTTGTGGGTAGAGACTGGGCAATGAGAGGCTGGAGAGCAGTGCCATGGAAAGGAACCTGGGGGTCCTGGTCCATGGCAAATTGAACCTGAGCCAGCAGTGCCCTGGCAGCCAGGAGGGCCAACCCTGTCCTAGGGAGCATCTGGCACAACATGGCCAGCAGGGCAAGGGAGGGGACTGTCCTGCTCTGCACTGGAGTGCCCTCACCTCAAGCGATGGGGGCAGTTCTGGGTGTCACAATATAAGAAAGAGATTAAACTGTTGGAGAGCATCCAAAGGAGGGCCACAAGGATGGTAAAGGGTCTGGAGGGGAGCTGTCTCAGGTCCCTTGGTCTGTTGAACCTGGAGAAGGGGAGGCTGAGGGGAGACCTCATTGTGGCCTTCAACATCCTCACAAGGAGAAGAGGGCAGACGCTGATCTCTTCTTCACTTTTGTGACCAGCAACAGGACTCAAAGAAACAGCACAAAGCTGAATCAGGAGTTGAGGTGGGATATCTGGAAGAGGTTCTTCACCCAGAGGGTTGCTGGGCACTAGAACAGGTCCCCAGGGAGGCGGTCACAGCACAAAGCCTGATTGAGTTCAGGAAGGGTTTGGACAATGCTCTTGGGCTCATGGTGTGATTCTTGGGGTGTCTTGCACAAGGATAGGAGTTAGATTCTGTTATTCCAGGACTACTTTATGTTATACTTTTCGACCACAATCTGTTCTGCATTATTATCTATGAAGTGACACAAGAGACTGGCCATCAGAACCAGGCCAGCACAGTGACAGAGGAATGGCCAAGGGGAATGCCACTTGTCACTTGTGTTTGCACAAGAGTGCAACTGATCAACAGTTGCAACTAATGATTTTCAGGAAGAGCCCTTCAATGCAAAAACATTTATGGGGGTAAGACACTGAAAACTTGTAATACAACACAGCTCCAACCACAACTGACTGATCCTCTAGCTAAGGCACAGAGAAATTTGTATATTAAAGTAGGCTTGTATTGCAATGCAGCTGAGGACTGGGGAGCTACAAAGATAGAGAGCATGCATCTGCATACAATGTAGGTGAGGTGGAAAAAACCCAAGACAGTTTTATACAGAATGGGTTCAGAGGCAGAACCAGATTTCAAAACTGAGAATTTCATGGGCAAGAAAGCATGACTAACAGGACGTATTATCCCCACTATGTGAATGAATAACTAAGTATCAACCAATTTATCAGCTATTCAAAGAAATGAACACAAAATCACTGAAAAAAAAGCACAGATCGTATTATAACCTATTAAGCAGCTACAATACAATTTTATCATGATTACTACAACATTTCATGTGTTTGTTTATCCCATCTCCTGAACAGTCCCTTAAACATTAAGGTTTGAAAGGAATAACCTGAACACAAAAGGGGGCACATTTTGAGAACCTCAAATGTAAGTTAAATGAATCAGAGAATTATTCAGGGGGAACCAAGCCTTGGAAGGTCTCTTAGGCTCACATTCTCCACAAGGCAGTGTTAATGCTGAATTCAGACCATGTTGGTGAGAGCTCTTACCTAACAAGTGCCAAACAGAGGAGGAGATCTCCCTCAATATTCTGGTTGTGTTCTTTCTTATTGATACAGACCAGGAGAGTCTAAGTCTAGTGTTGCCAAACTTAATAAGCATATCCTATCTCCTCTCAAGGTCATGAACATTAAACAAGATGGCCCTGAAGAACATCACTTGTAACCAGCCTTCAGGCAGAACATGAACACTTAGGCACTACCTTCAGATGCATTTCAGTGGGTTGCATGGACAGGTATGGGCTGAGCTGCACTGGAGCTGTCTTAAGAATATCTCTTTATCCAAGCTGGTACTGATTGTGGGGTTTGCTTGTGTTTGTTGTTGAGCTTTGGCTGGTTTGTGCTTTCTTTTTTTTTTTTTTTTGTGGTGGGAAAGCAAGGCAGAGTGGTATTTAAGGAAGCTGTTTAGTTAACTGAATTGTACACATATGGGAAACAAATTCACAGAGAGACTTTAGTACAGCCACCAGCAGGGATGCTTTAACAGGGATTATTCACAGAGAAAGGTGATTCCCCCTCCAATTCATACAGATTCAGTTTGCCAAAGCTTTTCTTCACTGGGAATAAAAAATTACTGGAAAAAAACCTAGCTTCTCAAGGCTGAAGTCATTCTTCACATTTATTCTCCTTCAGGCATGGCAGTCTTGCAAGCAGTATTTCAATACCTCAAAAAGCTTAAGAAGGAACAGTGTTATTTAGTAAATGTTTTGCAGACCACATTACTATTTAAAACACTAACTGGGCATCTCAATTTAAACAAACAATGTGAATATGTGGCCACAAAGCTTAATTCTACAAGTATGTATTTTATCAAAGACTATCCACCTGATTTAAATATTCAGATCATGAAAACGTAACAGCTGTGTAGTAATACACACTTAAAAAGAGCTTTACATGTCCCATGAAGAGTGTTGAGACAGCATGCGCCCCCAGAAACAAAAAAATTATCCAACATACAATTTCCCAAAATGCATGCATTGAAGGAGATAAATGTATTTTAATATTAATGGCTTTCTGACAACTACACCAAATTCTTGCATTAGGTATTTGTTTATAGATGCTCCTGTAGTATTTAATGCAATTTTAGTTACTCAGATCTTCTGTAAATGTATCAGTGATCCATTGTAAAAAGCCCAGCCTTCTGCAGAAAGCTAGAGGTAGCTCATACTGCTATCTGCAAAGCAAAGGGCTAAAAGAGTCATTAAAAACATTCTTTTCATTCAATTAAGCCACAGATGTCAAGGTTCCTTATAGACTCAGATGGCATCTACCTGACAGCTATTACACAGTAAGTATTTTCATAATTGCCTCTCTAGTTCTTCAATAGTTCACTCGAACAACAGTCTATGGCTTTGGGATGCAATTTAACAATGAATCTTACATGTCAAATTAATTTGCTTATGTAACAAAAGAAGGAACAAACTATCAAGTACTCATTAGTAGAATTAAATAAACCCCAATCTTCTCTTTATGGAAGGACTGACAGGATGTGCCAGTAACCCTGCAGCAGGACTGACTCCAGAGGCACTGCCTTACTGAATTTCAGCCCTTTGTCAACAACTGTTTTGCACTTCACATTCTTGGCCTATCCAAGTACTCCACAGTACATGATACAACAACAGACTCTGCATTTTCACAATGCACCAACAATACCTTACTCTGAAGTATTCTTCCTAAATGCAGTAGATAAAAGCTTTAAAATCTTGCCCTATGTCTAATACACCTTCTGTGCCTCTCGGGTTAGATTCACTCCAGCTTGCTACAGGCAGCACTTCCTTTAAAGTACAGCCATGTGCACAGATGTCCCTTCCTTAAACTCAGCAGCAGACAGGACAAAAGAGGTAGAGAAAAGGCTGCTGAGGCACAAGTGGAGCAAGGGACAGCACAGCAGGGGGACAGAGACTGCAAGGAAGTAGCACCAGTGAGAAGAATGAGGAAAGGAAGGACAAAGCATGGACAAGATAACAGAGGTTAGGAAAAAGATCCTCATCCACACACAGGCAAGAAAGTAAAAAAAAAGGTCTGTCTCTAAGAAACCCCAGAAGAAGCTGCCAGTAAGGTAAACACAGACACACGAATGTAGGTTCTTAAAGGCCTGTCAGGAAGACAAATAAAAATACCATGCATACAATTTCAGCCGTAGTGAGAACGCTGGAAACAACCAACAAACAAAAACGAATTGTTGAATCAAAAGTAAACTACATGGAATTAACTCTGCTATCATACAAGATAGTACAAAGGACTAATAAATTCCCCACAGCAGTGACTTCTTGTTTTAAATCCTGCAGTACAAACTGCTGCATCTTATAATTCAGTCTGCAAGGGTAAAAGCTCCCTTACGTATTGACTTCCAAGGCTTAAATACCTGATTTGGAAAAAAGATAACTCTATTGCCTGGATTCCTCATGACCTGTTACTTCATTTTTTTCAAAAAAGAATCTTTAAAAATCTTTTTTTTTTTTTTGCTAGTTTTTAAGTACTTCCAGCACTAATTGTCTTTACAAAGAACTTCTTCATATATCTGCTTTAGGTTATTATCCGCATGTGGTCAAAAGAATAGAATGGAAACACGTCTGCATGCTGAGCACATTCATGGCTCTAAGCCCCAGAAACACACGACTGCAACAAGCTTCCTGAATCATCAAATCCAGTCCTCTGCTAATGCACTCATGTAAATAATATGTTTGTTGCACTGACTGTGTTTCACACAAACAGAAAAGGCTTCCCAAGGTTATTCTCCATGTCAGACTATTGTAAAAACTGTACCTATGAAGGTCTATTGTTTATTTCAGTGTCAAACAAAAGTTTAACTATCTTTCTACACAAAGCAATTCTAAAGGTTCCTGCTTGCCATATTACCCATCACACCAAAAAGTACAATGCTCAGTATTTTTTTTGTTGCCAAGATCCCCAACAGCACTCCCTTACCTGCAATTTTGAAGTTATAATGATACACTGAGGATGATTTATGCTTTGAAAATATTACTCACTATCAAGCAAATCTGATGCTTCTACTCAATTAAAACTCTTCTAGATGTTATGAATTATTGCTCCCAATTTTAAGTTTTAATTAAAAAATATTTTTGAGTTACAGAAGCATTTAAGTGGTATTTAAAAAATTAATTTGTAATTTTGAATTTTGGCCACTATACTTCAGAATACCATGATGATTTAAAAACTGTTCTTTGGACAAGAAACACTGAAATGTTCAGCCTGGAGCAACAGTGATTTGGCAGGCCACTCTGTAAAACCCTGGAAAAAAAATACAAGACTGATGCTTATCTTAGAAACACTGATGACATGTTAAAAGCTGTTCCAATGCTATCACGATAATAATGGAAGAAATAGCCCTCAAAAATGAACATTTGTCAGCCCTAATCTCTACTGCAACTGCACTTATATTTTCATAGTTTGGAATAGCTAAGAAATAATTTTCTTTTCTACAAGTTATCACAATAGCTGAAGATTTTCATTTTCATCTTGACTGCTAGCAGTTTTGCCTTAAAACACAGCATATCAGCCACCAGTATTCAGCCACCATTTGCCCTAAAGCAATCCACACATTTTGAGTTGATGAACCACAATCTCTGCCGGAGAAGTCCACGGTTTTTAGTTTCTCCCTTCTCATAAGGAGAAAACAGAATGACTACATTCTTTCAAATGCTTCCTTTCTGCTTATGAGAATGTTTCTGCTCGCTTCCCCTAACTTTGTCCATTTCTACCATCATAACCTTTTTTTCATAGCATGCCAGGCAAGCGTATCAATTTATTTTCTTATTTCAATTGCATTCAATGTATTCACATTGTCATCTTCCAAGCCTTAGCAGCCTGCAGAGAGGCATTAAGATGCAGGGGGAGGATAGGGAAAGTATGGCACAAAATCCACTAAAACAAGACAGTAAAGTCTTTACATTCTCCAAAAAGTACCTGGAGTTATGTACATTACCTAGGACTTAAAGGTAAGTACTGATAAGGTAAAACTATACACCCCTACTTCCAGCACTAAAGAAGATTAATGCAATCACATGTATAATAAAGTTGCCTGAAAAGCTTAACTAATAGTAGGTGGTTTAGAATGTTTCAACTCCTAATTTCTTAATTAATATACTTTAAAAAAATAAATAGTAACAACAACAAGAAAAACATTTTAAAAAATCAAAAAAAACCCAAACAAAACCAAACACCACCAAAAAAACAGGGTTGAGCAGAACTCACTGGAAGCCAGGTACATTTACCCTATCTGCTAATCAGCAAGTACCCAAGTACTTTTATTTTTGACATGTAAAAAAACAGGTTGTGAAATAAAAAAAAAAAAAAAAAAAAAACCCAAACAAAAAAACCCATCAAAACAAAAACACCAACAAACCCCACAAAAACAAAACAAAACAACAAACACCCCAAACAAAAAAAAAACAACTACAAAAACCAAATCCCTCCCAAATTAGCACGAAGATCAGCTTTTAAAGCACGGTGAACAGCAGAGTGTGTCTGATCACCAGCAGAGAAATTGCTGTGGGTGTTTCCTGCACTAAGGGTAGAAGCAATAGAGAAATTTATTGTAAGGGTGGTGAGGTACTGCAACAGGTTCCCCAGAGAAGCTGTGGATGTCCCATTCCTGGAAGTGTTCAAGGCCAGTTTGAACGAGGTTCTGAGCAACCTAGTGGAAGGTATTTCCACTGGTGGCAGGGGGTCGGAACCAGATGGGTTCCTGAGGGACCCTTTCAACCCACACTGTGAATTTAGTCAACAGGAGATATGTTTCAGAAAAACACAGACACACGCTAAGGGAATAAATACCATGCAGTTTCATCCGTGAAATACCCAGCAAATCTTTATTTAAATCAATACAGGGGACTGGATAAAAAAATTTTACTGTAATACAGAAGAGAATAAAGAAATTTATGGTACACTTAACATCACATTTGGCTCAGAGATATTTAAAGTGCAAATAGTGGGAGAATAGAAAGTACCAAAATTAAATATCACATATCCTCATCCTGTTCTTATACCTTTCGTAACATATGAGTTTCAGTCAGGGGGAGAACACTCATCTAATTTTTACAATATTTTTGTGCTCTCAAAGTCTGGTCAGATATTTTTATCTGGCTAATTTTCCCTCAGCTATTCACAAATTAATAGTGGAATTAAGTCACCTAAAATTTTTCTAGGGTAAGGATGTGCTAAATATTTTCAAAATGGGATCGCACCTTTAAGAAAAAATCTTTGTACTTGCATGATGCTACTGTACGCCTAAGGAAAAACTCTAGAATAGGATGGCTATGAACTTGATTTTATTCTAAAATAATTTTGAACTTCAAGATTACATTCAGGCTAAGGTTTTTAAACATACACATTTAAAACTAATTTTTCATGTGACAGGCCTCTGCAAAGTTGGAGAGAACATCCACGCAGTAGTAATGGCCAAAGCACTTAGCTGGCCTGACAGCTACACATGCTGCAATCAGGTTAAGTATTGAAGCAGCACCCCCATTTCTCTCCTGTGAGTAGTTCATTCAACTCAATATGGGACTTGGATTAACCACTTTTACATTTCTTTCTACTTTACATTAAGTACTGTAAGAAGCAAAAAATATTTTCAGCCTTGCTGCAAATCTCAGACATGCATACTAGACATTCATGTCTATGAAATGTATTAAAATAAATATATTCTGAATCAACATTTTCTCAACAGTTACAAAACCCAAAAAATTGTTTGGGTTGGAAGGGACCCAAGCCCCCTGCTGTGGGCAGGGACACCTTCCACTAGACCAGGTTGCTCAGAGACCCACCCAACCAGACCTTAAATACTTCCAGGAACAGAACATCCACAGCTTCTCTGGGCAACCTGTCTCAGTATTTCACCACCCTCACAGTAAAGAACTTCCTCCTGATATTTTATCAGTTTAAATAATCCATTGCCCCTTGTCCTTTCACTATACATTCTTGCAAAAAATTTCTCTCCATCTTTCTTGTAGGCTCCCTTCAGGAGGAAGGCCACAATTATAGCACCCCAAAGCCTTCTCTTCTCCAGGCTGAACAATCACAATTCTCTCAGCCTTTCCTCATAAGAAAGGTGCTTCATCTCTCTAATAAATTTGGCCCTCCTCTGGACAGGTCCCCACCTTCCCTGCTGGGGACCCCAGAGCTGGAGGCAGCACTGTAGGTGGTGTCTCAAGAGAGCAGAGGGGCAGAATCCCCTCCCTTTACCAGCTGCCCAGGCTGCTTTTGATGCAGCCCAGTGCAGGTTTGGCTCTCTGGGCTGTGAGTGCCCATGGCTGGGTCATGTCCAGCCTCTCACCCATCAGCACCCCCAAGTCCCTCCGGGCAGGGCTGCTCTCGCTCTGTCCATTCCCCAGCCTGTGCTGATACCAGAGCACCTTGCACTTGGTCTTGTTAAAGCACATCAGATTCCCATATGCCTACTTCTCGAGTTGTCCAGGTCCCTCTGAATGACATCCCGTCCTTCAGGTATGGCAACAGCACTTCTCAAGCTTGGTGTCATCCACAAATCTGCCAAGGTGCATTTAACAGCACTGTCCATGTCATCAATGAAGATATTTATTAACCCTGGTCCCAGTAAGGACCCCTGAGAGACACCGCTTGTCATCCACGTCTATCAGGATGTTTAGCAGCATTCTACTTTCCATTCCAGTGAAGATTAACTCATCCAAAAATTACCCAGTAGGCCAGAAAATTATCATTTGCTGTCCTCTAGTACAGAAATTGTGCAAAAAGTGCAAGTCTGAAAAATGCACATTAAAGACCACAATTGCTAATATAGTCACTCGTAGAGAAAATGGTATTTTTATTAGTCTAGAGAACAGGTGAGACCTTTTCTGGGTAAAAACAGTAGACTGTCATTAGACTAACTTGTATAGTTTGAAACAATAGAGCATTTTAAGAACATAGCTTTTCATCTGTAAAGCTGGCAGCATCATCACCCCACAAGAACATGTGCTTACCTGAAGAGTTTGAATACACAATATTTTGCCTAATTTTTTCAAATAAATCAATTTCTCCCATAAAACAGATACCTACTAGGTGTGGGCTGAACAGATCTCTCATTTCTTTTAATAACTCACACCCAAAATATTAATAAATTACACCCAAAATTTAAATTTCCCTGCTTCTGAACTACCTTTTTGAAAAGACTAGTGTCAAAAGGCAGTTATTCAGTAACCCGCCATGATCTCTCCAAGAATCTGATGTAAGGAAGCTCAACAGAAACTCTGCTTGGATTTCTGTTTGTGGTGCAGGGCACTGTACTACTTACCCAGAGCTAAAATCATCCTGATGTTGTGCTGTTCTCAGAAGTGGACTAGTCACAAAACACGGCTGCAAAAGCCAACTGTTCCTGGCTGAATTTCTACCAAAATATGGTCCTGGCCATATCTACTACTTTTAATAAGCAGAAAGTGGTGATAAAAATAGACACACCACAAATATTTTAAGCACCACACATATTTTAAAAGGTAGCAATCTGACCTTGGAAGATATCTGTTACCCTCCCCCAAATTTACATTTTTACACTATTCCAAGTATCTACTGTACAAGTAACTTCAGTAAGTGTATTAAATTAGTTCTAGCCAATAAAAGTTAAGAATGCAAAAAACTCTAATATATGGATATAAGCATAAGGGAAATAAAGCCATTTGCCATACTCCAAGGTGTGTCTTCATTCAAAGTAAGATCCTTCTCAATAATCAGAGACAGAAAAAAAAAAAAAAAAACAACCACCCAAAGAAAACCCTAAACCAAAATTCCCAGTCATTTTCCATCTGAAGAGTTAAAAAGCTTTTAACTGAATTTCAAAGCAGATCTAGGGTTTTATCTGCCTGATTAAGTACAGCTTTTAACAAGTGAAGTTGTAATTAGGCATAATGATAGCAGAAAAAGCAAAGTTAGAATAATGCATATAAACTCTAACAGAAGAAGTGGTCCACTTTCATAACATCTCATGCTCTTTCTAATCAGAGAGAATATTCATTATTTCCTCCTCAAGGAAATATTCTTTATTTCCTATTCATTATTTCCTCCTCAAGGTGCTGGAGCTGGGGTAGAAACCTTCCACAGCCCCTGTACTGGCACAGGAATTTCTTGCTAGGAAGACAGCCACAAGGACTATGCTGATTCAGATAGTGCCCAGCCTCTAGAAGCATCGGGTTTCAGTATTTCTGGAACATTCAGGAGGTTTCATTCCAAGAGGCTTAAAAGAATTCAATCCCATGTGGTGTTATGCCAAGAGGCTGCAATGGAGAGTTACAATTTTGTTCCTTCTGAACTGCTCAGCTGCTACCAAATGCAGTTCAACTGACACGTTTAAGGCTTCTCTGAACTTTAATCAACATATTTCTCTAAAATATGGAAACAAGTCACATAAATAAAAGTTCATGGGAAATATTTGACAAAACCAAGAAAGAAGATGGTGTACAAAAGGTTGGGCTTGACATTACCAATCTTGATCTGACTTTAACATGACATTTCAACTGTACAGGATTAAAATACTTTCAGCAAACACACAATGTTTTTCAGGAGCCCAACACTGATTTTAGGCCAAGTATTGAAAAATCCTGCACAAAGATCAGTTACATGCCTCACAAACTTTGCTAATCCTTAAAGAAAGATTGGCTGGGTCTGAAGAAAAATCTAAAATTGCACTGATGCGTCCAGTAGTAACAAGAATGAAAAATATCTATACAACTCCCATTCAAAATGAAAAACACAACAAAAGCAGTATCTGCTAGCTAAAAAAGCTCTTTTTAATGTCTTACCAGTATTTTGTCAAAAGAACAGAATTATTGTATCTTTTGTATGATTTCCATTTTCTGATGAACACAAAGCTTCTTCACTATTTTTTGTTTATTCACTTTCAACTAGTAGCGGATATTATACATAATGCTAGGGGAAAAAACATCACTGCTTCAGATCCCAAACAGAAGACAATTATGCTAAGACATTGTATCTTTAATTCCCTTAACCTCATGTGTAAAAAAAAAAAAGTATCATTAAAAGCAGTTGTTTTTCACATGAGACTGAGAATCAAAATTCCATATTCAGTATTTTCTAAATACTTCCGACACTAAATTCAAGAGCACAGAGAGTCAGGTATAAATCAACTCCTGTGGAAAATGATCCACAGGCATTCAGACCACAAAGAATTAAATCAACCACAACAAAAGAAAATCCAACCCAACAACAACAGCAGGACAAAGACAACAGAGGCATTGACTACTTGGATAGAACAGAAATGCTCTGCCACTGTAACTCCCTCTTCAGCAGAAGACACTAATTCATCACATATCCAACATCCAATATAATTTTATTTTTTTCTACTATATCCAATCCTTCCTTTGGGTCTTTTCTTCTTCACTGCCCTTCCCAGAAACTCCCTGTAATTCCAACCCTGTTTGTGTCACAGCACACACGCAAATCGTTTTGCCTTCTCAGATTCTGCTTCCACAAACCCTTTCATTCATATCCACATTAGCATCTTTACTTGCAAATCCACTTCTTTTTATTGCTATCCCTTCACCTGAAACAGCTTTCATCTATTCCTCATCTGTCTCAGAAAGCTTTCCCCATCCCTATTCAGCTGAAAAACGTCTTTTTTTCCCCACAAATCACTCTTACATGGATTTACATCCATATTCTTTCTGTACTGGGTTCCAAGTATGTTTTTTACTAAAGAAGTATTTGAAAGGTGTTGGAAATGCCAGTTGTCCATATATGTAACATCACAACATTATGTGGAGTGATAACCAGATGGAGTTATGTAACACAGACTTACCCAGAGGGTAAAGAAAACTCTAGAAAAATATTACATCACTGTGAGCTTTTTTACATTCATTCTCCAGGACCCCCAAACAAAACAGAAAATTATTTTTCTCCACTGAAAAATATTTTTCCTTTTACCAACCCAAAGTTATTTTAGATGAGAAAAATGTAATGCCTCTCAACCTCAGGGTTTACAGGAATAGCAGTTAGCACCTGGCATCTTTGTTTTTCATCGCCTTTAGGAGAGAAAAGCATTCGATGTACACTGAAATAATTTAACTCACCAATAAATGGAATTGAAGCCAAAGAATCACCAGGTGGGCTGGAACTCGATGCTTTCCTTTCCTCTATTCTTTTTATGTGGACTTCTCTCCGAGCATCGTTAGGTAACCAACAGGTAGTGTCTGAGGCTGCCTCTTGGTCATTTACAGCAAGAATGTAGGACTGATGCCTCAAAGGCTGGGGAGTTTGGTGGCCAGAAGGTGATTTGTCCCGCATGACCACTGTGTCTTTGTCATTTCCCTGAACATCCATTTGCAGACTTTCAGACTCACGAACATTTTCCCTTTCAATACCATGAATCTTGTGTCTGATAGAACCATCTACGTTGTCAGAGGTAGTTAAACACTCACTTGTAGGCTGAACAAGTTTGGCAGAAGATGGAGCCAGAGAGGAGGGCTGGATGGTTTTACCAGTTTCTGTTTTGTGATCTGGGGCACCTTCGGCTCGGGTCCTTGACTGTTGGTTTAACAGACTGCTTTGATGCAAGTGATTTACTGTTCTTTGGTCTTTACTGGCAACAGCATCCAGGCCTTGGTTAAGGGGAATCGATGGTTTTGCTGCATAGGGAGCGGAGTTCTTCAGAGAGCTACTTTTAGAACTTCTGGCTGGTGTGAGACACAACCTCTCTTGTGAAACTCCCGCAGATTTTGAAACTCCCCCAGGAGTTTGCGAATCACGAGAAGGCTGTAACATTTTGATATCTGGTGAAACTTTCTGAAAGTGAGAACCAGGCAGAGAAGCTCTACTACCTGCTCTCCTGTTGTCTGAAATGTAAGTATTTGCAGAAATAGGAAAATTTTGACCTCGAAGGGACAGATGAAATGCATGTTGTCTAGATCTGTCATAAATACCTCGACGATCATCTTGTTCAGTAAACCCTGTCCATTTGTAAGTCTTTCTCCTATCTCCATTTGCATCTGCAATCATATTCTCAGAATGAAAATTTTCCAGCACTTCACCCTGTTTGCCGAGATAATCCCATGACTGAGCCCTGTGATTTCTAGCATTGGCTGAAGGCGAAGTTAGAGTATCTTGTGAAGCACTTCGTGGCCATTCATTCACTGGCATGGGATCTTCAAGCCTTTCCTGGGATACACTTCTCTGGCGGATCTGGACAGACTGTGGAACCCTGTCGTGAGAGGTGCTCCTGCGCCGTACCTGAGAAGCAGTGCGACTTGGCACCACCTGATTATACTCAGTTGTGTTCTGAGAAGCTGCCCTTAAGCTGTCTAACCTTTCCTGTATTGTTCTGGAGCCATACATGTGCATGCGCCTATTATCAATGTACTCCTTGTAAGTTTTGTAGGTCTTCCAGTCTATGTGCTGGTGGGAGGTTGGAGAACTGTAGTGATTAGTAGAGACTGAGGGTGAGTCTGTGGCTTGAGTAGAAGGTCTAGTGTTTGGGATGCCTTCTGGACATACTACATAATTTGAAGCTTTACTTACTGTTACAGTTGTATCAACTGGTCTTGTTATTGGAGTCTGAGGAAGAACAATGGCAGTGGACACTAAAGATGGTGGTGATGTCGTGGTCCATGCTTTTAGACTGGCTTGATCTTTTATGCCGTATCTTACTTCCTCTGTCCTGTGTGATGGACCAGCATGGTTACTTCTGCAAGACGTCAAATCTACAGCCTTCTCAGAAGGCACAATAACAGTCCTTACAGTTTCATTGCAAACACACACGGCTGTATTCGATTTTGCAATGTCTGTTGGTGATGGAGGCACTTGTATTTCCATTCTGTAGGCCCTCTCTGGCTGTGTCAATGCCCGGACTGGTCTACTGACTTGCTGCTTCCCCAGTGAGAAGTCAGAAGGGAGCTTGTCTCCAGCTTGTGCCTTAACAGAGGCTGCAGATGTCAGGCGTGGATAACATATTGGTGGTGGTTCAGGTATGTTGTGGGCATTACCACTGTAGGCTTCGTTGCCTTTCAGGTAGGCATCTTGGGAATACGCCTGTGAAGAGAAGATTAAGTGAGTATTCAGTAGTGAGGGAGATGGAAAAGTTCGCCATTAGTATTTGCATAATCAAGCTTGAAGGGAGGGGAGCACAGGTTCAAAATTCACACTCCCTCTAATTTCAGACAAAATGTTAGTTCAAAAGATAAAACCAACATTCCAGCCCCTTAGTGAGCAGAAACAGAACAAGCAAAATCATGACATACATTCCTTCCCTCAACAATTAAAAGACTGAACTGATGACCAATTCTAGGAAATACTGCAAGTAGGGCACTGAGTCAGGTTTCTCAAAATCCATAAGCACACAACACAGTATTTTTCTCCCCTTTAATTCTACTTTATAACATCATACTTCACACATTTTTCTCGTTTAAGCCTCCCATTGCTGGAAACTGGAATTTCACAGCGCTCAATAGGTTAAAATGCTGCATAATAAATTCAACTAGCACTAGAAAATTCTCTATACACTTAGGATATAAAACAACTCTGTTCACTTATTGCAGTACATTTGAAAAGTACAGACAAATAAATATACATACACACACTAAATATAAATAGAAATAAATAAATTTATAAATAAATAAATATACATACATACTAAGATATGTTCTACATAAAAGCTACTGTTCCTAAACATATATTGAATAAATTGAAGCAGTAACATATTGTTGTGAGCCAACACCCTGTAAGTCATCTTATATTTTACAGGATACAGCAAGTACATGGTACATAAATTTTACTGTAAAAAATATTAATTATATTTAGCATTTTTAAGTTTGAGGTAAAAACAGTATGAAAATTCATATTACAACTGTCCATGCACTACTGAAATCCAAAATGAAATCTCTAATTTCCTTAGTGCACTTTGCATCTTCATGCATAACAACCTGACTCCTAAGAAAAAGATGGTTATATTATACTTAGTACTTTTCTGCAGCATTTCTGAAAGCAGCATTTGTCATTGTGAAATTAACAGAACATTCAAAATAATATATCAATGAGAAGCATACAGCATACTTAAACAATATTCTATTATTGAAAAACTTCAGCATGACTTTGTTCAGTTTGAATATTATGAAATAAAGAGCCAATGCAGAGCCTGCCAATCTAACAGAAGATTAAAAGAATTTCTCAGGGCTTTTATACACTTAGGAGTGCTATCATATCACAGCATTTCCTGTTCAAATCATAACATGCTCAATTCCAGTATATCAATGTGCTCTGCCTTAACAGCAGACAGTTATAAAAGCCCAAGTGCAGCCATAAAATTAACACAGAGCAAAGTAGAGAGGAGGGCGAGGCATTTACAATATTGCTGCAATGTTACACCGAGCATTAGTGAAGTGCAAAATATTAAAGCACACTGAGAGAAAACAGACCAAATAACGCAGGCACAAACCACAAATTAAGAGATCAGCATTATGAAGAAAATTCAGCTCTATCTAGCTCATTATCAAACTTGCTGTTTCATATTCTTGCTTCTCACAAATCATTAAGAAAAACATGCCTTACAAAACCATCAGAGAAATGGCTACTGTACATTTCTTACCAGTGCTGTGACATCCTTTGTAAACTGCAGCTGGCAGAAAACAGGAAAACACAGTAAAAACTGCTTACAGATGTAAAGACAGAATTATCTTGTCATATTGATGTTGACTACAGCAAGCTAAAAATACAGCTACACTGATTTCACTGGAAGGTACCAACAGACATAAAGGGCAGTAGAGCATAAAAAATAACTTCACCCTCCTTGTGAGCATGTCCATCTCAGGCTTTAATCTGCTCCTTACGTTTATCCTGTACCTTTACAGAAATCAAAATACGTTTGTGCCATTTTGCCTTGTGCATCCATACAGCTGCCTGCAGAGAGCTCTGGCTCCGTGTGATGAGATTTCCCTTCCACTACAGCAACATCACTGTCTCTCATTTCCCTGGGCTGCAACCATCCATCCCTGCTTCCTGGTGACGAAACAACGGCTTTATTATGCACTTAAAACAGCACGCCCCTTCCTCACGTATATCCGAACATGACCACCAACTGTCAGCTGACTGCAGCTGCTTTCAGCCTGTACATCTGAAATTAGGGGAATGATGCTGCAGAAATACTCTCCTCATGTGATCTGTAATTTTTTTTTTCCTCCACTTATAGTAAAAATCAGGACAGGCTTGCACTGACACATTTAATGGGGGGAAGGAATGTATGAAGACAAATACTTCTAAACCTTTAAATAAATAGCTACTTAAGATCTTGATGGGCTGAAGAATTAAATTGAAAAAAAATTGAGCAGATGCTGAAGACTCAAAAAACAGATTGAGTGAGATCCTTCTGGCATGCAAGACAAACAAAAATCATCATATACTGCCCCCTAATCAGAAAATAATTACCAATTTATACAGCTGATAAAACAGCTGATATCCCACCTTCTCTGGGATGTGCACACATTACACCAACAGAAAATACCCCACTTATATCTTTGTAAAACATTCCCCTGACAAACAATGCTTCATTGACTTTGACAGCAGAAAGGCTAAATTCCAAAGCTGGTGTGATCTGATTGTAGCCAAAGAATACAAATGAGTATAAAAATAAGTTCTCAGCTCTTGACAAAATTTATCACAGGTGTTAAAATATCACCTTCAGAAGACAGCATTCCCACAGAGTCCAAAATGAGATCAACTAGGTGTTCTCCTCCCCCAAAAAATTGTGTTTCCATGATTACAGGTATATCCAGACAGACAGACTGCCAGTTCTGTGTAAAACATTTACTGGAAAGTGTACTTCTCTCAATCTCATTCCACCCACTACCCAAGAAAGCACTGAAACAAAGCAGAGAGTATTTCCAAGAAAGAGATTGTGATACTTCCACAGAGAATATTTGATATCTTTGTTTCATAACTCTTATTAAGGACCTACAGAAAATAATGCAAATTACAAAGAAACTCATGGATCTGTCCTGCAAATGTCGCACTGAAGGATGTATTATCAGCCTTTTTATTAATGAAATATTTGAACTGCTTTAAGCACAAAGTGATGAGATTTTTAGAAGAGGTTTAAAGACTAAGAAATTTGAAATACACCAATGTATTTATTAGTTCATACATTGTTTTGATATCTAACATATTTTGCAACCACACAAAACACAGCTTGAGTATTACTCTCTCTCTTTAGTTTCTCTAACAAAAAATCATATGAAAAATGCTACCTTAATCTCTAAGTGATTGCAACAGGACACATCAATAAAAATGTCATTAGGGTATGGCTGAATTTTAAGTGTTTACAGTCTTAAAACAAAAACCAAAACAACCAAACAAAAAAAGGCTCACAACTTAGAGAACAAAAATGGGTTGTTTAATATCCAGATTAGTGATGCTAATGATTCAGACACCAGCCTTCCATTTCCAGAATTGGATACTCAGCAGTTATTCAGAAGTCCCAACATGATCCAAAAATTAGTCTAGATGTTCTATGAGCTCTTTTTCACCTTCTCAAAACCATGGCAGTTTCAAAAGACTAACACACAAATGCAGCAATTTAGAGTGACATTAACTGCTCTGATGGATAACAGCTCTGCAACAATTACTAGAAGAAAATTACTGCTCTTACAAT
Source organism: Haemorhous mexicanus (assembly GCF_027477595.1). NCBI lineage: Eukaryota > Metazoa > Chordata > Aves > Passeriformes > Fringillidae > Haemorhous > Haemorhous mexicanus. Next base: position 17,539,601 of record NC_082341.1, on the reverse strand, counting down.
AAGAACTCAGCATGTTTCTAGTTACTAGGTACCATTTCTTCCCACCTTGCAATCTGGTTTTGTTTGCCCAAGTTTGCAAACTTCTATGGTAAAGGATTAACTTCTTACTGTGCATTTGTAGAAACGTTAAGGGTTTAACTCCTAAGGTAAAACATTCATCCTGTATGATAGGCAAAATACATCTTAAGCAAATAAACAATTTTACAAGGTATTTAATTAACCACCTAAAATTCAGCTTTGGTCCCACTTTTACCAGGCCTGATTTTATGCTGTTAGACGCTAGAACAGCAACAGCCAAATGCATGGGGATTCCTCTGGGAAAGAATCACAGGGAAGCCCTGTACTTTCAAGAGCTCAAACCGACCATATCCAACACCCATTAACCCAAATTCATGAAAACATGCAGCCCTATGTTTCACTGAGGATGGGTGTGCTTCACTCCACTACAGGGTGAAGAACAACACCAATTTCAACAGAACTATTCACTAAACTGGTGATAAGCATGTTGATGAATCAGAAGCTAACATGCCCAACTCCTTGCAAGACTGAGCTTGAGGCATTCTTCTTTCGTTCTCCAACCAGTTTGGCTTCAGATTTTATTTCTTCACTAGTAAATTGTTCTCTTCCCCAGTCTTAATCTAATCTCACTGTCATCATGAGTATTGAAACTGCACACCAGAAAAGGTTCACCATTATCTTAAGAGGAAACGTTTTCTACTTACAGTTTGTTCTGGCAAGAATGTTAGTAATACAGCTCAAGTGCTTTCATTTTACTCTGAGACACCCAAACACTACAGTCAGATAATGTTATTTGGAAAAAAAAAAAACAAAAATGCATACCCTTTCTTCCTAAAGGCAGGGCATTTTTAGCATACAAAATTTAATGCCTTAGGCCAAATAAGTTTTATTTCCAAATATAAGCTGTGTAAGAGACTTTCCTGTAAAGTCTAAATTGTGGTTAGGAGTATTGATGCAAATGGTATTTTCTAACATGCATTGTTTGACAACAAAATTGAAGTCTCTTCTTCTAGGTCACTGTCTTCACACCACACCCTGCCTTCCATTGTACTTGCTGCCACAGCTTTAATATTAACCTCTGTGCACATCAGTAACTCAGCACAAAACCTGGAAGCAAAAAAGTGCTCCAAGTCTCTGGACTAAATACAGCTACTTAGAAAAACATCTCTATCTTTATTAAAAGATAAAGCAAATGAAAGTATTTCACCTAGTATTTCAGACCTAGGGGAGCCATGTTGCTCCACTAGGTCTGATGCAACTGGATTGGTCACAGGAAGAAAAACAAAATTAAACTGGCAGTCTTTAACATTGAAGCCAACTGCAGGCAGACCTATAGTCAGAGACACAAGGTTACTGGGGCACATAAAACTCTAGGATACATTTCCTCATTTAAGTTATTTTTCTTTTTGCTGTTGCTAGAAGAGGTATTTTTCCCCCCTGCCGCTTTTTTTTGTTTTAATTATAGGTGCACAGCTGGCAATTTCAGGGTACTACAAGGCCTTGAGAGCCACCAAATCCCACAAAAATTCTAAGTTCAGAAATGATAATGCAGTGCTCCCTTCTCCACTGTACAGATCTTCCAATATTCTGGAAATTTCAATAGTACCTGACTAGAAAGAAGGAAAAACAAAAAAGAAAATCTGTGCTTCAGTTGACTTTTACTCATTTTCCTGGTAATCTCTATCTAGAATTTTTGGTTCCCCTAGTATCTATGAGAAAAGAAACATTTCTGTTCAAATGTGGTAAACTTTCAGTTACTGATCTGCAGCTTCATTGGTCAGTAATTCTGAGGAAGGATTAAGATTTAACTAAATTTATCAAAAACACAGTGGTAAACAGCCTCCTTGCATTTCCACCTTTACCATTATTCACAGAGTGTTCAAAAACATATAAATGAAACTGCAAAGTTCTTTCTGGAAGGCTAAGGAACATTTCAACAGATTTGGACACTAATGTAAAGGTGACAACACCTAAGACCAGAAGTAACCTCTTACTCTTAGGGACCATTCCTGAGAGGAAACTTTTTTTAGAAATTAAACTATTGTAGATAGGCTAAAATTTAGGGAAGATGAACTTTTGAGTGAGTGTGCAGTGAGAAAAGTGCTAGAAAATGAAAGGTGAAAAAAAAGGCTACCTTACCTATAATATGTATATTTAGACACAACATCATTATACACATCCACAAAATAATATCTACATATATTTACCTGCAATAAGCATCACATATAATGATTAATATGCTACATTACAAATAACTTTCCAAATAAACAGCTCCAATGCAGATCATATTAAAGATACCATTTTTCAAAGAGTGGTATTTTCAAGCACCTGGTACTTAGAAAATCAGTGACTTGAAGGCTGTATTCTTTTTTTGCATACACAAGGAACAGTTAGCAAGTAAGTACATTCCAACAGGAAACATTCCCAGGAAAAAGGGTCCAAAAATCCTGCATACAGAGGACCCACTAGACACAACAAAGCCTACTGACAATACTCATCATCATGCTCACCTGTAAATAGGCTTAGAAAACTCAATTTACACTATGGAGCACCTTCACATTCAGTATTTTCCTCAGAGCACAAAAAGCTTTTGAACTACTCAAAGTTGTCAAAATTTAAACAGTATTTTAGTATTAACTTGTTATCCAAAGGCTACAAAACAGCAACAATTTCATTGCATACACTTGAGAAATATGAACTGTTTGTAGTTGACCTAAATGCATCTTCCCATTTGCATGAAGTCAGGAGTACTAAAACCTACAAGATGCCAAAATTCTGTCAAAAAAGGTTAAGAATGCTACAGAAATTGCATATAGATGCATCAAATCTGAAACACCAAGGATAACATGACATAAAAATAATCCTCCTCTTCTAGTTTAAAAATGGTCATATACCTAAAATTGTTTCAAAATAGTCTCTTTTGATAAATTTAAGTAAATTTATCATAAATTTGAGGAGGAGCATGAAAAAAACCAACACATACACAGCTGTCAAGAGTTCAAGATTTTGTTATGGATACAGGTGCTTTAAATACCCTTTTCCCCATCCACAAAGTGACATTTTCAACATCAGACGAGTGAACAAACACAAGTGGCATTGGTTTCACCAATGGTAGGATTTCACATGTAATTCCCTTCCAAGCAAGCACTGTTCATTCACATGCCACAGAGAGCAATGGCCTGGGGATTGGGCCACTTCATTGTTACTATTGATGAATGGATTTGAAGCCCCTGTTTTCTGGAAACTCAATATACCAAGAGGTTGACAGACATTTATGGATATTTCTGAAGACAAAGCTCAAGGTTTATAAATAGCAAACTAAGGATAGAAACAAGCAACTGTATTTCCAGCCCTCAGTCATGAGTACATGGAGTAGACTGCCAAGTACTATAAAATTTAGCACAACCAGCATCATTCCAGAATATAATGAAACTATTCCATCCTCTTTGCACTAGATAGATCACTTGCTGGTTCACAGTACAACATCCACTAGTGCTTGGAATTTTGCTATTTTTATAGCATACTGGTATTTAACATCAATTTACAATGAGCAACACTATTTGAAGGCATTTACAGTGACATATGTCACAGAAAACAACTAAGTTATTTAACATTGTATACTAGCTTACATAACACAACTTCAGGTGTTTTTCCTCTATTATAATTCAGAGGAATTGCACAGATTCTTCATTTTTCTGAAGTTACTGAGAATGTACTGTCTCAAAAGACTGCAAATTATTTTAGAAGTGCCAAAATCTTCCCTCCTGTGTGGTAGGTTAAAACAGATACAATTACAGGCCACAACTGACTCTGTCGTAAGATGCAATTCATGTTCATCATCTTTTTCTTCACAAGTTGCAGCTCAGCCATCAAAGATTGACACTTGGAAACATACATACTGAAGTGTTCTGTGACAGGACTGAATGAGCAAACTGCAGCTACCAGAGGTCATTTCCTATAGGCCCAAGTACACCCAGTGCTCAGCCTTATGGATACAGGAAACACCTGTGCCTCCATGGCTTTCCTCTGGAAAATGCTCTGTGCAACTGGAAGCCCTAAAAGGCAGTTCACTTTATCTCAAACAAACGCATCTTAGCAAACAGTAGCATAAAATCCTTCTGTATCATGACCCAACCCAACAGTGAACAACTGAAGGAACTCACACAAGCTACAGGGTCAATTAAAGCATTTTTTGCAAAATGATGACTTTACCTGTCAAACCTAATCCTCTTTCTATCTTCAAGAGAGCAACCTCACGTATAAAACTCACAACTCTTATCACATCTGAAAACTCAGAAGGACCTTTTGTATAATGACACCTCAAGATTTTTCATATATCAAATTTTTCCCTAGAACTTCCACAGTCAGATATTTTCCTCTTTTCTTTACCCCTCAATCTTCTCAAGGAGAATGACCTTATTTTCTCTTTGTTAATATCCCTTCCTAACCCATAATAGCAACAATCATCCTTTTTTGCCCTCTGCCTCCATCTCACCTGTTGATATAACAAGTTATATACAACCCATTATTTTTCATGTCTACATCACCTTAAGTTTGCACTTTGTGTTCTGCCAGCAGAGAGATGATGTGTCTAAGACCTTTCCATCCAGACAAATACAAATGTTTATCTTTAAAACTACAACTCCTGCCTTGTCCAGATTCTTATACTGTTATGGCTACAAGACTGCATTAGATGCATAGGGCATTCAGGTAATTTAAATGTCAGTATTATTTCTGCATTTATACATATTCACAGTTCCAATTTAAAAAAAGAAAAAACAAACCAAAAAACCAACCACCAAAAAACACCCCAACAGCTTTTCTCTCTCACTTATTCATGCAATCAAAACTCACACCCTGCCCCCAACATTTTCTGTGTTAGATTACTGAAATATGTCTTCATCAAATCTCAAAATATCACTTCTATTCTAATAATCTTGGCTTGTTGCTAGCTGGAGAGTTCCTGTACTACCTTCTACCTTCACTTTAACGACAAACAAAGTCTTTTTGTTCTTTCCTTTAGCCTTTAATTTGGTAATCCATCTGTAATGATGGAAAACAGCTACTGAAACCCATAGTTTTTTCTTAACACAAAGTCATCTTACTACTTCTGTGTGGATTAGAAAATACACTTTTCCAGCTACTAACAAGAAAATCTACCCTTCTTGTCATCTTCTCCTCTCCTCTGCTTCCAATTAAAAATAAACTAGAGCATACCAATATACAAGGTGGGGTCTTTTTTGATTCTTCACCATATACCCTTACATAGCATGCACTATTCAAGACTCTTTTGGACTTAGAGACACTAAATAGGAGATGAATCATCTTACTACACATGCAGGACCTCAATTAAAATCAAGAACAAATAGGAACTAGTGCAACAAAACATTTACAGCAGTCACAATTTAAAAAATTTGGTAATAACCTTTGGCCCATTCATCATACTTCTCAGTCCACTCACAATTACTGAGTTATTAACAAAGGCTTCATATGCTAGTTTTTTAATTCAAATTCTTTAAAAACTGACAACCTCGTTAAAGGAAGCAATCTGATTCATAAATTCTAACATAATGAAATTAATCCAAATTACAGTAAAAATATGAACAAGATGTATTTTTTAATGCTAGAAATATCATGTGAAGACAGTATTCCCTATATTTAGATTCCCCTGAAATTTTGGGCACAGCAACAAGGTAGGAAAATATCTAAGGAGTTACAAAGAGATAAATATTAACTCTATTTGCTGATAGCACACTTCAAAGACTTTGTAACCAACAACTGAACATTTTTGTTAGGTAATATACTCTCTGAACAGAAGTTTCATTAACATACCAATTGAAGGATGTCCTCATCTTTTGGCATAACACTAAGTTCCAATACACTGTCACTGAAAGAAACAGAAACAAAATATCACAGATAAACTTTCAGAGATTTTCAATTCTTATTACAAAGATAATCCATTAACTTCCATAGAAGAGAACTCTTCAAAAACTCCAACACTCAGCTATTATGACAAACACGTGACACAACAAAAGTAAACACTGATTTCTTCTAGAATCTTAGGAAGTAAGAGTAGAAGAAAAATCTGACTGAGCCAGTTTATTGAGCCAACACACTGGTTTGGGTAGTTTTATTTCCTTTTTTTTTTTTTTTCTTCTTTAAGTCCTAAGGTACACTACTTTTTTGGAGCTTCTTGGACAAAATGTGACAAATCTGTGAATAAAAGTTAAAACTTTCATCTTCAATTTAAACTAAAGTTTCATAACACTTTTTAAAATTGCTGTGGTGACATCATAATCACCACTTCATTTGAAAAGAGAAGCAATACCAAGGCCAGTATTGACCTACACCTTTCCACTCCAATCACCTCCTAGCATAATCAAGTGAAATAGTCATTCAGGTGATATCTGAAATACAGATTAAAAACACTTGCAATTTGTAAGTCCTGCATTTGTCATCTGAGCTGCTGAAACCACAAGCAGCAGCAGTGGCATAAAGATCCAGGAATCTGAATAGTTCTGTCAGTGTGACTCAAACACAAGGAAAACTAGGAAAGCAAATGTACAATGTACCAGCTACCCAGTCAAATATTTAAAAACTAGTGAAATCCACAGTTGGAATCTACCAGAAATAATGTATTTTCAAAGCAAGAGAGAGAAGCATATGCTTGCAACATTGGATACAGAATAGGTGAATTTATTATCTCATCCGAGATAATGGAATAATCTGTTCACATTCATTAAATGTGAAGTGGAACAGGTACAGAGAAGGACTACAAAAGACTAATATAGAGCCTATTATAATGAGGGCAAAAAACCAAAATGAAGTTACTGTGACCATTACTTAGAAATCTCACATGTAAGAATTAAAAAAGGTATTTAAAAAAACCTGACCAGCACCAGCATAAGTATCAATGTAACCTAAGTGGCTATCTCAGAAATCAGCTCATCTGTACTGGTTAGTACAATGCATTAGGTGAGGAAAGACAAAACCAGCACAAAGACTGGCCCAACTACCGGGCACACCGATCAGCCTATGAAAACTGAGAAGGGACCTCAGTTTATTGGTGCAGAAAAGAAAGCCATCATCTCAAAATGTAATGTGTGATTTATTATGCTTTCTTATATGAAAAATGTTCCTATTTTGTGGTTCCTTTCCCATTTTCTAGCAACCACAGATGTAAGGCTGAATTCCAAAAGCAGAGTAAGGGTATTTGGTTTCACAATCTTTTTAAACCACTATTCATTTTGGAAAAGAGTGCTCTCCAAGCAGCATAAAACTTACTTTAGTCTTTAAACTGAAGGTCAGCAGTGATTTAAGTTGTTTGGGGTTTTTTTGTCACATGACATCTAGGTAAAAGTAAGTCCTCAAAAGCCTTGTGAAGATTATTTTAAAATACTGAATTATAAGAAACAAGGGAGTACTGACTTTATGTGCACTTACAATAGCATTTCCCATACTGGCTGAAAGCATAAAGAGGTTGAGGCATTTTTAACAAAGTGTTCAGATTTTAGTTCAACACATGGATAGCATGTATGTAAAAATCATATCAGCCAACTGCTTACTTGCAGGATGAAGACCTTGGATGTCAAAAATATGACAGCATTGCTCCTCTTGAAGTACTTTTTATATTAAAAAAATATAACTTGACACAGACCAAACCATACTCATTGAAGAATTTTGCATGTTTCTCCTCCTCCCCCTTTTAAGAAAGTGATTAAATCCATTTATACAACTAACATCTTCTTAGAAGACATTCAGAGGACTAAAGGGTTCCATTCAGAAACAATGTTTATATGTAACTCTAATAACTACTTAACTATTCTATTCCTGTTTGCCTGAAGAATCGTTTGGAGAAAATCTGGATGTTCTTCATATTTTGAGACATGCTCTGAGGATGTTTTTTAATTCTCATATCAGAAACAAAAAGTATTAAGGAAGACTTCTGGTTTATTGTAATATACTGTAAATGCAAATTATGAACTAGAAAGTGTTGGTAAGAACCACCACACAGAAAGTGATAGTCTACATGGGAGCTCCAGACACAGTACTCAGAACTCTCAAAAGTATTTATCATTCCAATTACTTAATTACACATTCTGAGAGTTAAATTCAAATGTCTTGATTCCAAGTCATCAAACTAAAGCAGTAATCATAAAGTCTATCTTCTGATGCATTATTTTGTATTAATGAAACAGATTCAGTAGCTAAACTCTGTATATTTCTGAGTAATCCAAACACTTTCAAGAACAGTTTGAAAAGAGAAACAAGCAGAATAGACAATCATTCAAATTCCCCAGTTTAAGTAAAAAACGGGGGGGGGGGGGGGGGGGGGGGAAGAGAATTTGCAAATCAGAATCTGTTTCTTCTTTTATTTGGAATAATAAATAATTTACAGAGCTTATGTTAGCAATCAACATATCTCCAAGTTGATTATATATGTAAACAGATAAGAATAAATTCTTAACGGACCAAAGCAGCAACTGTTGGCAAAAAGTAGGAAATACAGAGTTAAAAGTGTAGTCATGATTAATCTCACAGGACTGTAGTTAATTCTAGCAACTCTCCTGAGGTGTGCCTTTCATCTCCCAGAGGAAATAACTACTGTAACTTTAGATTTTTTGCTATCTCCAAGCAGAGGAAAATAGACAACATTCTAGACACAGCTTGAAACTTTTCTGGGAACAGTAATATTCAGCATGTCTGAATTATATCCCATCTTAAGTCCCACTGGAAGATATGGATATCATTTCATCTAAAGCAGCTAAGTGCTGATGTCTGCAGCATTATATAATGAAGACAAGCAGCTAAAATTGAACAACTTTTTAGAAAAATAATAAGCAGCTATAAAAATGGAGCCACAGAAGTAATCTAAACAGATCTGCCAGCCTGCACTGAGTTTTATTGCAAACAGCTGAACAGTGAGCAATGGAGAAGCCCTCTTATAGAGAAGAGAGGATAAAATGTGTTATAACCTCAAAAACTGCTTTGATGAGTAAAATGACAAAAGAATAAGCATTTTCAGCCATCAATATGTTTGAATGAGTAATTAAAAACAATAGAAGTACAGCAATTAAAATGTCTAGAAAACCAACATACGACACATTAAGACTATGAAGAAAACTGTCTTTAGTTATAAATATTTCAGCAGACAACTCAGCCCTTCAAAACACCTTTCAAGCAAGCTGCTTTCACAAGGCCAACTAAAGAAGCCAAGGTGTGATGGATGAAAGATCAGCTAAGACACAAAACACAGCAAAAACTGTTATCACTGGGTGTTTTTGATGTGAAGACATTCAAGACTGAATTGTGCAAGGCCCACCTACCAAGAACAACTAAATCAAGCAACGAAGATAAACCCTGTGGTTCAGCAACTTCCTGAACTAAGGATTTATAGAAAGTGGGCTGGTATTATCTGACCACTCAATCACTCTGTGGTTTCAGTGTTTTCACAGACTTTAAGGAAATCTTTCCTGGGTATTATCATAGAGGATAATGGTATAACAGAGCACCAGTCTGGCCCAGGTGGCAATGCTAAGGCAAGAGCAGAAAGCACTTTAATGCAATTTTATTTGCCATGAAATGGCAGCATAAGAAGTAAAAGAACTTATGTTCAGACCAAACTGCTCTGAGCTCAAAAATACTATTTCCAAGCAAATAATGAGAGATAGCTGATTCTTCAGTCACATGAGAAGTACTATCTGTAAGCTACAAGATACACCTGATGTGGAATCTGAGCTCTCATTATGGATCAAAATTAATATTTATCTGTTTATCCTAAGAGTTTCAGCTGTAGACTTCCTGATGGCTGTATATGCTGTATAAAATGCTCAAGAATACACATGACCTTTTGTTACAATCTTCTGTGATGTACACATCTGGCTCGAGAAAACAAACTGTTCTCTCCTAACACAATAGCATCCCTTCATCCTCCCTGCTCTCATGGAAAGCAGCAGGATAGATGCAGCAGTGTGCCACATCCTTCCTGGCTGCACTAGACAATCACTGACAAGGCCTCGTTCAGGTGTCCCCAGTTCACCCACAGTGGGCAGGGGTTCAGCCCTACTGAGCAGTTCACTACCTACACTGAGAATACACTTGATTCATAGGCACACCTAGAGTTAAGAACCACACAAGCCACTGAAAGATGTGACTGGTCTCTTTCTTGGATTAAGAGAGTTGATTGACTGATCTACATAGTTGGGCATACACTGTATCTTGGGTATCCACTACTGTACAATAGTGCTGCTTGTAAAAATACAAAATAAAGAAACAATGCATGGCTAGTGTTATGTCCAGTGAAGGAAATAAAAAAGACCATCTGTCCAGCTCTTGTACAGACAGCATTAATGACACAAAACATGTTTCAGTCTACCTCGTCCATCACATCTCTGAATACAGTTTTGTTGTTTATAAAAAAACCAAAACAATAACAAACATCCAAAACAAAACCACAGAGACACAAACCACCTGAGGTGGACACATTTTGAACAAAATCTTGAATAAAGACGTCACTGAAATAGGAAGATCAGAATCTGATTTTTCCTTCTCCAAACAGTAAGCATATCCAAGTTTTAACACATGATGAGCCAGTAAAAATATGACACATGAGACGTACTTAGAAAACATTCTTTCATGCTGATCATAATACATCTTTTTCCCACATAACTCAGTATTATATTGAAAACCTGTTGCTATAGAACAGAAATTGACACCAGGGAAACTGTAAAAAAGAAGGCAGACATGAGACATGAAAGAGTATCGAGACTCATGCACAGACGTCATTTCAAAAGTGCTTATGAGTTGAAGGAGCAGTAAATATTAGTATTTTCTCAAAACTGAGCAAGGTTCATAAGTTGCTGCAAAACAGAGAAAAGCAAAGACTAACTGCAGATATTCTGCAGGTGGGCACTAGCATAAATTTTTCCTTCACCAGATATGCTGATTTCTAGTTCTTAGATCTCATAAGCAAGATGGATTTTATAATCTTTTCTCCAATTGACATATGTATATGTAACTAATCTGTCTATCTATTTTCAGTTCAAACTTCCTCTATAACACTTGGTGTTATTTGCTAACAAGGGACAAGTGCCAACAATAAAAGGATTGTGGAACAATTCAGCACACCTATTCTCAAACTTTTCTCAGTAATCAGTAAATATATGAAAAAAGAAATAATAAAACTGTGTATAAATGAAAATTTAGTAATACAATGACTTTTCAAAACTACCATAAGTGGTCATTTCATGATCAGTATATATATATATAATGATAATAATACATAATATAATAATTAATAATGATAATACTATTATTTACTAATATAATGATTATACTATTATCTTACCTGTTCTGTATTAAAGCAATGACTTGAGAATACGTCTTCCCAATAACACTTTCTCCATTGACTTTTATAATTCTGTCACCTGTAGAGAGAAAAGTTATAACTGAAATTAGTTTGTCTAGATGTTGCTTAAACAGTTTTATTTTGCATTTCTATACCTCACAATAATCAAGAACACCCATATGTTATATTCAAGGTTAGTCTTCCTCAAAAACCAAAAAAGATTTCTCCAAATATTTTGTTACACCCTTCTCATTTAGAATTTCATACGCTCTCATAAATTAATTGTCAAATATATTGTGTAGAGCTATTTTAGCCTGTGATGAAAAACCTGTCCTGTTCTTTTGACCAAATGGTATTTAAGACATCTCTGATCAGAAGAGCAGAAAGGTATCTTGAATTTACTAATGAGGAGAAAATGGTCTGAAGGATTACAGGCAGGGAGCTTCAAAAAGCTAATGGAAAAAGAAGAGTTGAAAGAAAGGACCTGTGCAAAATGAGGCAAAGGGAATGGCTTTTTTAACACTGCTTTAGAAATCAAAAGCCCTTTTTGTTCTTCTGGCATGATCAAATCAAAGCAAGGAAAAAAGCTGTCACTCTGACTACTCACCCTGTCTTGGGGACAATAATGCTTTAAATACTTGTGCTCTGTGGAAGTTCCCCATACAAACCCCATGGATTAACAAACAACACAGATCTGACTTTTTAGTTTTGTCTGCACACAAAATAAACATCATGCCAATAAAGTGGTATGATATTTTCAACTTTATATAGTTTACCTATTCCCTTTCATCCACTGGTTACCTTCTTGCCTGAAAGAACTCTGAGTTTTCTTTCCTGCTTCCTAAGCAGTCAAAGAAAGCTTGGTGGCAACAAGCTCAGAATACTGTCCAGGCTAGGTCATATTGCAGAACTTCCCCAGAACACACCAGATCCTTCTCTGGGATTTCAACTGGCTCTTTTCCAAGTTGTTTAAGAACAGCCTGCAATGTGGGCTACATTGCCACAGATCTTTACTCAGTATTCCCACTAAAAACTATAATTAGGAGTATCATTAGAGTAGGTCATATAATTTTATCTATACTTGTGCAGCTTTTTTTTCACAGAAGCAGACTAGATTACATACAGCAGTGACACGAGTCTACTTGAAAAAGGCATCCCATGGATCTGCCAAAAGATCTGATGGGGACACACTGCAGAACTGGTTACATAAATGACAAGAGCACAGAGAGCTCTGCAACTACAACTTTGTTCTGTTTCAGATCCATAAGAGGAAGTCACTGCAAAACTGTAGTGCAAGAAAGGATACAGAAACATGAAGGCCACCTCTAACAGCTCTCCATCAGTCTGGTGGCCTGCTAAATATTTTGATCAAAGTAGAAATTGATCAGAATGCCCCTTCCACACACATTTTAGTTCTTTATATTCCTGCATATAGATAAATGACAGCACGAAGATCAAGACATGGGAAGTACAGATCTCTTTTGCCTGTTTATATTTCACTATTTCTAGTATTCATGAACTCCAAGATATGTTATTTTTAATTAAATACCTTAGAGGTTAAATATGGGAGAGGTATTACCTTTTTAACTCTAACAAAGATGATTCTACAGGAGTATTCAAAAATACTTCTGAATGGACTGTCTTATATTTAAGATACCTTTCTGTATTCCTCAAATTTGCAAGAATATTTCAAGTTTTCTGGTGAGAAGCAGCCAAATAAGCTCCTGAAATGGAGCTCATTTATCACAGGTGATGAAACTTATGTTGAAACTTTCAGTATTACAAAGGACCCAGCATCAGTGAAACAAGAATTGACAAACAATGTCCTAAACTAATATTGAATATTCAAGTATTTTCATTTGTGTGATCATGAACCAGAGCAAAATTACATTAGGAAAAAAAAAACAAAACCAAAACCAGTTAATAACAAGAACAGTTAATTCTACAAAATAAGAAATGTATACAGTGTCTGCACGAGAGGTTAAGCAATCTACCTGGCTGATTATTCTGAGTGTTTTACAATACCAAGACAGAAATACAGTAATATATTTCACCCTAAAATTCATAAACAAGAAATACTGGCATGACCTAATTAGATGTAACTGCTATAAGCAGTGTGCATAAGAAGATTCTACTTATTAAAAATGTCTTCTCTCATTTATTTTCTACTCTTTATTCTGAGCTCCTAAAAATCTCTTCTATAACTAAAAAAAAAATATATTCCCTACAGATTTCATCTCTTTCGATGTGGCAGACACTGAACAGAGCAGAAATTAACATGGTTCCTCTGTACAAATTCAACATATGCTGCATTTTATCAAGCCAAAACATCTTTATATAATAGCAATCAAATTCTGCCAAAGTAGTCCTTCTCTAAATAACTATCTAAGGAGGAGTTTAAAAAATAAACCCAAAACCCTTATGGTGTACAAGTGCGATCTAGAACTGTTTTTAAACTTATCAACCTGAGAACTTTGTATTTCTTTATGAAGCACATACAAAACTTCTTCTAGTCCAGTTAATTTGAGGTACATAACTATTTTCTAAAAATATAGCAACCTCCCATTATTGACACAAGCACAAGCCTTCCACAGAAGTTTTGCCACATTTTTAAGAAACCTGTGTTCATAGTGGCATCCATGTATGTAACTTTATCACCTGTAATATTTTCTATTCTAATACAGGTTGTTTTTTTTTTTCCTTTCAGCATTTAAGTAAAGGTATGACACAGTTCAGAAAAAACCTCCATGTTTTCTGCTCTCCAGTTTGATTAAATGAGCAATTGAACAGAATTTTTGAAGAATAAAGACTTGGACTGTTCCTATTTGATTTAAAGGAGGTAGAGTAGAAAAATTTTATTTAATGTACGAAGACCTGAATGTTTTTAGGTTACCAATTTTTCCCAAACCAAAGAAATAGGAGTTTATAGGTATTATTTTCCTTTTTTTCCTCTTCTTCACGTATTGTATTACTCTCTTTAAGACAGCATATCAAAAAGACTAAGACTTTGATGCCTTAATAAGCAAAACAAGGTTCCAAGTGAAAAATACTGGAGGACAACTTAAAGGAAAGAACAAGTTTAAATTCAAGATAGAACTATGTAGTAGCAAACTTAAATCATATGTTTACATCATGTACATAAACATGCTATTGAACAGTACCTGTGCACAGCCCAGCTTCAAAAGCAGGTCCACCCTCTTTAACTTGTTTAACAAATATGGTATCCATTGGCTCCAGTCTATTTCTTTGTTTTCCTGAGAAAGAAAGAGTATCTCTTAATAGCATTTCATTATACTGCATTACAGTGTTTTAATTTTAAAATACTTTGGGATGCAATCCTGCTGTGTTCACAGAGACATACAGAGAAACAGTAATGTAAGGAAACTGAAAAATAAAATTTTAAAATCTTCCCTTAGATGGAAAAAACACTGATTTACAGTTCTCATGGACCACAAAAGTGATTTTCCAACAGTGTTTTTCAGAAACTCCAAGATGAAGTCAAAAGTTTTCTTGAAGATTTACCAAGGTTCAAAAAGAAATTTATAATTCAAATTATATGCCCAGCATATGTCTGCACATGCTATATATCTGTATATACACAATTTGAAGTTAATCTCCAGTAGTTAAAAACCACATACAGTTGTATTTGCTTGCTTTCTCAATACACATTTAAGTTCTATACTTCCAGAAACACAGGCAGCTTTTGGTTTTACATGCCTGTCATCAAAGCTAAGTAATTCTTTGCTAAGTAGCCACAGCTTCTGAAAATCAAGATAGGAGGGTGGGAATGTGTACAGTAAAAAAAACCAAACTCCACAGTTATACAGCAGGCTGCAATACAGTGTAGCTGTCCTACATTTGCACACAGCTGGAGCAAGCTATTTTACAGCATGCACACAGCTTCACCGATGGAATTATTATGCCACTGAAGTTAAAAAACCAAAACCAGACCCCCAAAAGACCCAAATATTCACATAGAAAACTACCCAGAAATAATGAAAAATAAATAAATAAATATATGCTTCCATTATGGCCCTGCATGGTCCAGTGCTCACAGAAGCATGGGCAGAACCTGAAAGGCTACAGCCAGATACACACAGTCTTACAGTGCCAGAGCTGGCTTTGACAGCCTTGGCCACTCCCAACTCCTGGCTCCAGTTTCTATCCCTATTGCACACTCCCAGCTAAGGAAGTGCCACCTTTGGAGGCTACGTGAGGAGCCAGCCCAGGGAACGGACACGGCACAAAAATAAGCTGGGTCTGTGCTCCAGTTTAGCAGGAAACCCTGGCTTAGTAGAGAGAGAGGAGCTTAAACTGCAGGAAAGGAAGGAACAGCATGAGAGAAAAAAGGCATTGACTAAAACTGGCACTGCTGATAAAAGAAACTCCTTAAAACTGGCATTATTAGGTTCTAACCATTTCTGAAATGACTGGCCTTTGACTCAGGCACATATGGCCCTACTTTTGGAAGAAGTATTTTCCCCACAGCTTTAAATATTTCACCTAAAATGTTTAATAAATCACAGTAGTATTTACTGAATATAAAAAAGATGCCCCCTTAACCTCTTTTTTTTTTTAGTTCAGTTTCCATGTGGGCAAAGTTCATTTTAAAAACTTTAATAAACTGCAAAAAACCAGACCACCCTGTGACTCTGATTCAATTTTTCAGATCCTGGTTTTAGCCTAATGCCTTTATTGTACAGATCCTCAGTGTGCTGCCATTTTACCATAAAGCAGTTCAACAAAATGGCTCGCTCATATGACTCTAAATGGCCTTCTCAAAATAGTTCCAGATTGGGAGCAAATAATCAAAAAGTTTATTTGATAGAATCAGATAAATACTATATATAAAGCAACTGAATTACAAATCAAGAAACTCCAGCTGGCAGCTCAGTCCCCATATACTTAAAATTTGATTAGCAGAATACAGCTACAAGACATACAAAATGCTCTTTGTGAGCCAAAGTTAATATCTGTCATTTTTAATCTGCAGATTTAAATAGACACTGAACATGTGATGGGTCTTGTCCTTTAAAAAGCCAGAAACATTTCAGCAAGTTTAGAGAAGCTCCAAGATTAATCTACCCAGATGCCATGAACAAAAGGTTGCTTCAACCGCTTACAAGAATTACATTAAAATATGACCTTTTCTAGGACCACCAAACATCCTTCCCAGTGTTGCCACTTATCTTTTACTAAAGACACATACATTTCCTAAAGTGGTCAGAAAAATAAAAGTAATACAGCTTCCATGGCACATTTAATTCATCACACTTCAGCTTCCTTTATAAAACACTTTCAAAAAAATGTTAGTGACCTACTGCTAGTTTGCTTAACACTCAAGGGCTGCTTTATGCCTTGTCCGTACCTGAACATGCAAATCAAGAGGTCAGGCAGATAAAGCTACTCCCATTCACTATGCAACACAGAACTCCTTTAATACACTTCCCACTTCTGAGTAAGAAGGGAAACTTGCCACAATTATGGAGACAAGAAACTGCAGCCTTCCCTGACATCTGACTTCTGACCTGCCTGTCAGCTACACCAGGCACATTATGGGCATTCACTTCACATTTCTACAGCTATTTTATCAATCAATTCAGAAAGCTAATTGCACATTAAACTTGGCTCTTTGTCCTACTTGCAGAAGGAGGCTATATTAAACAGTCATTCTTACTTCCTAAAAAAGATGAATCACTACACAAAAAATCAATTTAAGGGGAAAAAATTAGGATAAAAGGTTCAAAATGTTGATTGCATTTGCACATTCATTTCACAATTCAGCACTATCCAAATACAAGTAGAAACAAGAAGAAATTTTAGAATTCTCAAGCTCTGGTAGATAAATATGTGTTCTCCACTTCTCCTTGATCTTTCTCCACATTTGGATACAAACCAAATCTTTTTTAATCTGTAACATAGAAATGAACTTCCTTGAATACATAACCTCAATGTACATTTATACTTGGAGTTTGAAACTCAAGCAAAGCTAAGCAGTATATTTTGACAGTAGAAGCTAACAGTACTTTTTCACCAGCTGAGGGGAATACATCTTGAAAATGTGTACTCAATCATCATAGAAATAAATCTCAAGTAAAATGGATTATCTAATAACTCACCTCATGTCTCAAAATTTAACAGTCACTACACTCTGATTTAATTATGCCTAAGTCTCCCTGTGGTCCTGTCTGCACCCAATTATCATGCAAAAGCAAGATGCTGCCTAGAAATGAGAGCCTAATCTGCCCATCCTCCAAACACCACAATCTAGAACAGAATATCACAGCCAAGGTTTTTACATTAAATTCTCCAGCTCTGGACTACATACTGTCAGGATTCATGATTTTTGTTTCTAATACTGAAAAGACCAATTTTTTGGAGCATGCCAGCAATTCCTGACAAGGTGATACAACAAAGAACAGTAAAAGTACCCCAGACCTCTAGTTTGTAAGACATATAAGCCTTATTTGTGCTTTTTCAGTGCTCATTACTGCATATGAATTTGCCTCCGTCCTCCTTCTCCATATTTTTGTAAACAAAACAACATACTTTTTAATTGAGCATTACATTGCAGGCTACCTGTAAATACAACAATTTCTCCCAAATCTTCAATGACAAATGAAAAATAAGACATCACGCAAATACAAAGAACAAAGTGTGAGCTGCCAGTAATACATTCACATATGCAAGGAAACAGCACAGATGAAAAGCACAGTTTCTGTGAAAGAACTTCATTTGCACTTCATTCCCCCTTAAATGTAGATATAAAGAGATACGTAGTCTTACATTAGGGCAATAAAAAGAAAAAAAGAAACTAAAGTTGGTAAGTACACAACTCAGCTGATCAGAAACTGAAAAGCCCATCAGGTTGTCCTTTCCTGTATCACTTTTGTAAGCAAATGAAAATTTCCAGCATGAGTAAATGGCCATCAGTCAGTATAGATTCAAAGGCAAGTTTTTGTCTAGGCAATAGTATAGTTTTGCCAACAGTACAACTAAAATACTGCTTGCAGCGCAATGACTCCCTTCAATGATGCTATCCAAATGAAAAAATAACTTTAGAGTAAGCAAACTAGTGTCTGAACTTTTAATCAGAGATTCAGCATCATCAGAAATAAGGAAAGAAAAATAAATCCCCAAGTACCAAGAAGGCTCAAGACAAACATTTATTGGCTTAAACAAGGATAGTAAGGAATCAGGTGAGTCTTAATAATAAGGTCCTTAGTCTAGACAACCAAAGTTAAGAAAAAGTAGCCTGAAGAAGCATTAACATGTGTAAATCAAATGCAAGACAAATATAGAAAACCCATTTATTGAAACAAGGTTTTTCTGAGCCAATATGCTTTTTCATAATTCTATGCAAATCTTCTAATAAATCAGAGACTACATGCCACCTACAATAACCACAGCAATCACAGTAAAATCTAGAAACTAAAATTAGCACCTTGTTTTAACATTTATTCAAATGACTGCAAAATAAAGACTTTATTCATAGCACATATCATGGAATCATTCATGATCTAACCTTTATACTGCCTGGATCTGACAGGAGAAAACAAGTCTCCCATTGCAAAGTAACAAGGAAGCTTTCCTGACAAATGTTTAAGAGGCCACAAGTGGCAGAGGGGAATATGTTGCACTAGTAACCATCACATTTACAAAATAACAGAATTCAAACATGCTCTCCCCGATAAAAGGAAATATTAAAAAAAAAAATTCCTACTTTTAAACAGAACAGTAGAATTAAGACTAGGTAACATTTAAAACTGACTTACATCTGGGGGGTGATATTACACAAAGCTTCTCCTAACTCTCCCAAATTTGACACAGAAATTAATTTTATCTAGGTGCTAATTCTAGTTTCATCCCCTAAAAATCTAGTTTGAAATACAGCTGGTACAAAAAACATAACTAGCATTGTACCAAATGCAGTAACCATGACTTGGTTTTTAAATTACTCCCTGCAGACCAGACAGTACTACTGTACTGCTCTATGATTCACCTGGAAAACAAAATGACATGGCATAAGTTATGCTATCTAATCTACCAACACACTACAACATAGCAACAAGCACTTCATTTCTCTGAAGTCATTAACCTTTTGATATAAAGCACAGATTAAAACATCTGAGTCATAAATACTATGAAAAGTATAACCTTGACATTGTGAATGGGAAAGGAAAAAAGAAAAAACAAATCTCATGCTAAAGTGCTACTGCTGACAGAGCCCTTCCTTTTGACCTGCAGAACACAAGCCAGCAAGTGTTGAAACACAGTATAGTACATATTTTCTTACAAAGTCTCTCCAACTAGCCACTACTTAAAACCTGCCATTGCTCCTCTTCCTCAAGGGGAGAAAAAAAACCTCTTCTGCTCAGGACAGCTGAACAGTGCTCAGAAATCCTAATAACACAGGGATTCAATAAAGTCTACAGATGTTTGTAAAACAGCTTCTTGTAGAACATTTTTACTCCCAGCCCTATGCTCAGCAGATAGCAAAAGAAGAACTTTCACTTTTACATTTATGAAATCAGCCTCATGAAACACCTCAGATTAATCAATTAAGACAGGCTCTTATGCACATCTTTCTCTGACTGAAGCAGGAGGAACATTCCTCTTGAGCATGAAGATCTACAAGTATGCTTTTGGGTATCCAAGGCATCTGAGCTCCACTGGTTCAACAATGCTGAGTGACACTGATTCCTGGGATGCCTTTCAGGCAAAGGGAGGGGAACAGATACAGCATGGCAAATGCTTCAAATTGATTATTCAAACAAAAGCCTGTTAATAATTTCCCAAACTACTCAAAAAAGGTTACTGAAACTACAGCAGAACTTACATTTATTAACTAAGGTTATATTTAATTAAATATAAATCACAAACCTGTCAGGATTACATCTAACTGAGGGAGGCCAACTACAGATCATTCAGCATATTATAATCTGCATTCTAAAGTGAATTTCATACATAGTAAGCATTTCTCCACTAGCAATCCACTCTGGAAAAAGAGCCCAGAGGTCTCAAGCCCAGTCCCAACAGAGCTTATTTCACCCACTGTCAAGCTCAAAGCAACTCAACTGAAAAACACCAGCTGAAATACAGTGCCAGGGATGAGTCTCTGAAAGAATGTGATAAGTAAATTAGTGCTGTTGAGTCATTTAGCAGAAAAACACTTGGCATTCAACTCTCTAACACAGGAAAATTACATTCTTATTTCTCAAAGCACCTCTGGCATTTTGATTAGGCAACTCCAAAATGCAATTTCTTCTTTTGCTTACTTTTCTGTAAACCATTTGACTAATACAACCTCAACCCTATCTACGTGCCAAGGTAGGGGGAGAAGATGAGAAAATAATTTGGCAATGTTATGGAAAATATGTAACACAGGTTCAGCTTACTTACAAACTCTCCAAAACTGTGTTCTCATTGCATTATTTGCCATTACTATGACTTCATTCAATTCTCTCAAATGAAACCTTTTTAAGTTTAAAATTTAATCTATGATTAGTCTAGAGGATTTACTATAGTCATTAGATAAGCATAGAGCAATACAATTTTTATCTCAAGTGGTCAATCTATGGACTCTCCCTTAAATCCTTGGGAATTACACTTCATGTTTTTATTCAAAATCAAAGATGATTTGAACTCAACAGAAACCACTGAAGAACATTATACATGTGACAAGCTGGAAAAGGAATCCATTAGATATTCTAGATGTACTATAAGGGAACAAGGAATCATCAGACTCTGGTCTCAGTGGAAAACTGTGAGCCCTCTTTTAGCATTCTCAACAGTTAGGTGTTAAAAAATTAACTTGGATCAAAAATCCACAAAAAAGGGCAATTTACTGTCGCACTATCCTTAAGCACTACTCTTCAACACCTCTTGTCTTTTACTCCTATTTCTACTATCATATGCCTTGGACCCTAACACCCCAGCCATCTATGACCTCTCCACATACTTGCTTTCACGTTCATCCTCTTGTTCTTACCTACCTTGTTCCCATCATCACAGGCACAATATGTTTGTTTCATAACAGACTGAGCCGATACATCACAACGTTAAAAAACATGGGATTAAATTAAATCCTGGGAGAACACAAACTACATTACAGAAATCAACAGTCTGTTAATAGAAATGAAATATTAAAACCTCCAGGCCTTATGTAAGCAGCAGTAATGCAGGGAAAAAAAACCTTTTCCTGTGTTTTTTCCACCCTTCTTTCAAAGGCTCTACCCTGCCAAAGCAGACTTGCACAGAGCTGAAGAAGGACAGGTAATAAATTGCAACTATTCAGCATAGACAATTGAAGGGTAGAAACTTTTATACACATTTAGGCACATGCCTGGTGATAAAATTTAATGTTCTAGACTTCTCAGTGAAAACATGTCTAAGGTCTCATAAACAAGCATACACTGGGTCTCTACAGAAAAATACACTGAATAATATACCTAAGGTTGACTTTTACTTTTATGGGAAAAGGAGCTCCTAGTTGCTACAGGTACTTCTACATCTTCGTTCTATTGAAAGATAAAATCTCTTTCAGTGTATTACTTTATGCTTATTACTGTTCACTTTGATCACAATCACCAAGCCAAAACTTTTTAAAGGAAAACGTGTTTAGGACAATTTACAAGAAACTACTTTCATACGTACAAAACCTGTGTTTTGGCATTTACAGTTTAAGTAATGTTTGAAGGAAAACAAGATATAGAATAATATTAAATGCACAATCAAATCAAATGGCATGAACTTTTCCTCCAGCTCCACTCATTAGGTCTTGACATACCTAATTCGGTGCAAGTTTTTAATAAGAATGTTAGGTTTTTAATAGGTATAGGTATTTTTCAGTCTGGCTCCAAATATTCCTAATATGCTCTCCTGGAAGACTTCTACCTGTGAGATACCACTTAAATAAATGAGTATTGAAAGAGGGCAACTCCAGAAAATAGGAAGAATGGCAAACTGACAGCAAGACACTCTCAAAACACACAAAATAAATACTCCAAGTTATTTCTGGGAGTGACAACTCCAAGAAATACATAATACAGGCTGGTCAGTATAACAGAGATTCTCTGAAAAGCAGAAGCTGACAAAAGTTTCCAACCAGTGACCAATGAATCCATTGTGGAAAATCTGTATCTTCTGATAAAATGCACCTGGTTAGAGAAGCCTTTCAGCTACTTGGCTTAAGATCAACAACCTGGAGCAGTGAAAGCAGGAAAATAACTGATAACCTTAAAATAATAACTACAAAATATTCAGGGTAAATCTGTTGTGATACCCTTCCAGGAGATAACAGGATGCTAAAGTCTCCCTCAAGAAGCAGCATGTGCATATTTGAAGCCTCTATGGCTTGTCTGAAGAAAGCCTTGGCTACTTCTTCCACGGGAGGGCAGCAGCAGACACCCACCAAAACACTGCCCACAAATCCTGGCCACAGGCTCTAAGCCTCATCCATCCCAAGCCAGAGCTCCACGCATCCCTGCTGTCCTCACAACTGGACCACAAAGGCAACTCAACCCCTATGGTCTCCCAACCTGTTCTTCCCCAAGTGTCTCTACTCATTCACTGCAGCACCCTGGCCCTCTCCTGTGGGATATCCCACCACCCTCTGTGTGGGTGTGCAGGGGCTTCAGCGAGCTCCTGGAAAAGGCACAAGTGCTCCATGCTGTTGTCCTGTAGGCTCTCTCTTGTTCATGAGCACAGCTGAGGTGGTCCCTTTCTGTCCCTGCTGTTGGACTATGAGCATCATCACAGCATCCTAACTCCTTTGCCTGACAACCCAATCTTGCTTTTAGGTCATCATCTCCCTCTGGTGCCATTCCTAGTTAAGAGCTCTCCTGGACCAATTGGCATTACCTTTCATTATAAACGCTTAGAAACTTTACTGCTTACCAAAAGGAAGATTAATGCAAGCCAGGAGCTTGATCTAACTATATACTAGAATTCTATACCAGAACCTAAAATATATAAAAATATTTCTTTCACTGTTTGAATACATCAAATAGGGTACATGCTTTTATCTTCTGCCCTCTAGACTTAATTAGGCGCTTTGATCCTTTGGAAAAATATTCAAGTGGTCTCAATGAAAGGCAATAGCAATAGAGATGCTTTAATCCACACGCCTAACCAAATATATAAATGCTGAATTTGATACGGAACCCTCATTTTTAACAGGTAAGCTTAATCTATGACAAGGGCATAGCATAAAGGGCAGGTAATTATAAATTTTCACTGAAAACTGACACAAAAAAAGGCACTTCGGTACTGGCACACACTGCTACACAAAAACAAAATGCTTGGATGCCCTTTGCTTAGTTTTTCAGAGAGGAAAGATCAAGCGAATTAAGTGAATTATCACGTACAAACTTGAAAAGAAAAGTGTTTCTCAATAGGGTGCTTTCAGTTAATTTCGGCAGGGCTTCACAGTTCTCCCACTCTGACTGCAATGCGGGGACCCGCCACCAGGTGGCTCCAGCGTCCGGCCCCGGACGCGCCGTTCCCACGGGAGCGGCTCGGTGCCGAGCTCCGGCTGCGCAGCGCTCCAGCAATCCCGGGATAACCCTGCACGGAACTCCTGCCCCACCTGCTGCTGCTGAACAAACAGCACTGCTGCGAACATGTGAAATAAGACATGCGTTTGTCCTCACTTTCACCGCACAGGCTGCGTACTCCACTTATTTGGGAACAGGCAACCTGCAGCAATGTACATAAAGAGTTTCACCCACCCTATATCCCCCGAAGATCAAGTCAAATGCTGGAGGAAAGCATCTAACACACTTCATCCCATTTTGCTGTTTTCAAAAGTTTAATACACAAAACTGGCAGGTTAATTTTTACTGACATCTACAAGCTCTGCCTCACAGTCGTTTCTTCTCTTTCCAGGGGGACAAGTCCAACCTTGTCTCCTTCATGAGAATGCTGTTAACTTTCAGGGCATTTGTGCCCTCTGATCTGTATTTCAAGGCATACAACATACCATGATGCTATAAATAAGCAATAGTTGAACTATGATTCATGGGTTTAGAATCTACATAAAATTTCCAGAAAGTAATCTTCTTTCCACCTTGACAGGTCTCATGGTGAACCAAACATTTATTCACTGCTGTTTCTCTACTGAAAAATACCTCTCAAATAACATTTTAGATAAACAGACCTATATTACATCTTTAGCTGCCTGAGCTCTCCCTGTAAAAACAAGAACACCACAGAACTTTTTTCTCTAGACCACATGTGGTGTCTTCCATACTGGTTTGGCACAAGTCAACTCCCTTCCCTTCCTAAAGGAACCTGCCTTTTCATAAGTCAAAACAGATAAAGGATGCTTCAAGTTTAGGGCGTGATAAGAAGGAGGAAGAGATTAACTTTTCACTGTTTAACACACAGGTGATGACAGCTGAGTAAAACTAGGAGGCTGCAATGGATGAATCCATCTGCTTCCAAGAGAAAAGAAAGAAAGTTCAAATAAATTTGTATTTCCCAGAATGCTTCTAATATATCACAGCTACACAAAGTAAATGGAAATGGGAATTCGCACATATTCTTTGTCTTCCAACTAAAGGAGGTACTTAAAGGCACACTGAAAGAAGGTCCCACGCTTTGCTACAAATGAGAAGCCACCACCAGAAGCAGCACTCAGCCCATGCTGTCCCCCAGCCAGCTGCACTGCTGTGGCAGGCAGGCAGGCAGAGCACCAAGGGAACCCTGCAGAGGCACTCCCAATGCACATAATCCCACTGCCCCTGTACCTCACCATCAGGACAGACTGGGGAAACAGAAAGTGGGAATGGGTTCCCAACCTGGAAACCATCTTTCTCAAATCAACATATTTTTTACTCTTTAACGGAAAAGTAAGACATCAGCAAAAAGGAAGCATGGATGAGAAAATAGCTAAATGTCAAAGAGAAACTTCAATTAACTGGGATGGAGATTTAGCATAAATTTATAAAAAATACATTTATGGAATGAATTAAGAAAGAAAGCAGACAAAGGCAACGTGAGAGGGAGAAAGCCAGGAAAATGGAGGGGAGCTGGCTGGCATAACCTAGAATTAAGTGACTGATCAATGAGCTTGATGCTTACACTGAAGTGATTTTAAATTTCAAGCTCTTAGGTAGCAATTCAAGTCTATTACACAGCTGAAGCATTCAATATACTGGATCTATAAGACAGTAAAAATAAGACATACCTTGTCTATTCCCATTCTCTTCATCCTAAAGAGGAAGAAAGAGTGCATATTAAAAATTCAATAAATGGAAAAAAAATGCATAGGCAGCTCTAAGATACAAAGACTTGAAGTGAACTGGTAAAGGTTAAGTCTGTATTTTGGTACCTCCTACTTTCTCCACAACTCTTTAACTTAGAGAACTAAGGCTCTTATTCTGAGAATGTAGAGTAATAGCTATTTTAAAGACAACTAATCACAATCTATGAAACATTCCCACTGAAACAACATGAACAGGATTATATGAAAACAAATGTACTAAACCCCATGAAATACTACCATGAAGGCTCATACTGCACTCAGTGTTGTTGTAAGCATGTTTCACCCTGAAAGCCAGGCAGTAAAGGTTACACTTTAATCACCTCACCATTTAAAGCTACATGTGCAAGAGATACAAAATATTTTGTAAGCAGTGTCTGAATAAGCTTCCTGAAAATTGAAGCAAGTTTGTTTTGCCTTCAGCACTACTACTACTAGGAGAGCAAAACATGTACCCCAAACACTACTTAGTAACAACCTTGAAGAGTCTCCTCCTGCTCACTGATCCCAAAAATCACACATCTGGAAAGTAATGGGGGAAAATGGCATGCTTAAACTATATACATATATTTATATATATAACTTATGTTACTTTCTTGTCAACATTTTGGTATGAAGATCACGGTTAACCTTGCCTAAGAAGTTATACCACTTAAGCAGCAAAATTATCTAACTAGGAAAATACCTGCTTGCTTTCTAAACTTCACAGAGTAATAAAACTTAATCAAATACGATTTCTGAGACTAATAGGTAGTATTCGAAAAATATTTCTAACTACTCAGCTAATTAGAACAGCTTTGTCCTGAAGGAAAAAAGGAGCAAGCAAATGACCACAGAAATAATTTTCACCTGGATATTTCCTCCTACTTTTAGATGGACTAACTCAAAATTTCTAGTGATTTTGCTTTAAATACAAAATAACTATGTTTTTCAAATTATATAAGCTCAAGCAACTACACACTGACCTGAGCAATCCATTCAAGAGAGAAAGACTTGAAGAAAGAGAGGAAATAAGATGCAGATATGAACACTGCATAATGGTGAGGAAAAGACAAGTCTGTCCTAGCAGCAAGAAATTTCTTACAAGGCATACAAAGTTCTGCTGGAGCTTTGAAAGATATTTGAAAGATAACTTTAAGGCACAAAGAAATAAAGAATAAAAGAACTCTCCCAAATCCAAAACACGAAATTAATAAAAATCTAGCATACAGTCTACTTTTAAAAAGCCATGATAATTGTTATTGCTGCCCAAACAGGGTATCTCTAAGTTGGACAGTCCTGTCTGCTCTATACTTTGGTAAAAATGGCACACTAGAAGGTACCATGACTGCTTATTCTTGGAGCTCTGTCTAACAGTCAGTTGGTTTTGAACTACAATCAGCAGCCCAGAATTAGACACGGGCAACTTCTGCACATTCTGAGTTGTGGCCCTATCTGTCAAGTGAAAAGACATCTTAAGGACTTGAAATATTAAAACTCTTAATCTGAAAAATCTGAGTTACATGTATGGGAAGCTACTTGGTTTGATGCTATATAACAAATATTTTTTTAAGAGAAAATTTAGCCAATGTAGAAATACCATAATTTATGAAATACTGCAGTGGGTTTTGTCAGTTTTGTCACTGGTCATGCAAAGTTCTGTCACCAAAGACAGCTGCAAAACATTATTTTTTCATGGTATCAAGCCAATGAGATCAGGCTTCGAAAAATGGAGTGAATGCTTTATAACACAAGTGTTTTGAAACCAGCTTTCCCTCCCACATTCACCCCTTACACACAGCAAAATGTCAGTATATGCTGAATCCATACCTGACAAGAAGAATTTATCACTTACTTGCTTCTCAGGCAAATGAACTTAGGAGAACAAACATCACATGCAGAAACTGTGTGTTTCTAACAAATCCTAATGAACACCTAATGTTAAAGGCATTATACAACACTCGCTTTTTGCAATGCTAGCTTAAGAAATCTTCTACATATTCCATATTCACTTTCTTAAGGGAAAGGAGGCAAGCACAATACATAAATGGGTCATTCCTGAATGTGTAGCTATTCCCAGTTTGGTGTGTGTCCCCACAGAAGCACATGTACTTCTGCCAAAATGAAATGTGCCAAATCACACCCTCAATTTCCAAGGTCATTTTTCACACAGGGCTGTCCCTCCCAAGAGACTGACCAGACAACAGTTTTTACCATAACCTATCACAGTGTTTGTAAGTTAGTTAATTAAGGTGAGAAAGAGACCCTTGATTTGTACTTAAATAGTTGTTTTATGCAGGAACCATGAAAAGACAGTAGAACTTAGCAAAATACCCTGAATTTGACCTAGACCTGCCCTACTACATACATATGGAATGCTAAATGAATTAGACATTAAAATATTTTATTTTTATATATAATAAAAATATAGATAATCAAAATGCAACATACTAGCATTCCATTTTAAAATATGCAGAGACAATTCCCCGCATTGATCATAACCAATCATTTTCACATGGGGAAAGGGTGTCACTAATAAAAGAATCACCTGAAGTCCTATAAGGAGTTTATGTATCAAGACAAGAGTGTTTTAGGACTCAGAGCAGTCAGCCACATCTTGGAGGCAGATCTGCCTAGATGTCCTTCCTTGCAGCAAATTCTTCAGACAATAAACAAAAAGGCTTTACAATTGAACAAAGGTTTTATTAGACTAACAGCTAGAACACTGAACTTCTCAAAATTTAAAAGCTCATCACCTCAAACACATCTAACCAGAGAACAGATGATACATTTTATGAAGTAATGCCCACTCTTCTCCACTCAAATACATCCTCTGGCATGCAGTTCTTTGCTTCCCAGAAAATTCACTTCAGTGGCTTTCCAAGCAGCAGCATCCTCCAGCATATAGAAACCTTATCTTCCAATTCCCATGGAATATACAGCTGTGGTGTGATCTTTACCACACCCTGCAGGCTAAGAATATTATACTCTATGTTCTTGAGATGCTACTATTCCCCCTTGTGAAGAATCTTGTCCTCCTCTTCCCACAGGATTCCAACTGACTCATTAATAGCTTTTTCAAACATGCAAAACACAAGCAACAGGAGCAGAACTTTGAATGGAGACATTTTCATCAGTATTTCTGAATGGGAACCTACAGGAGGTATTAAAAAAATCAAAAACATATACATCCACAAGAATGTGGAAAGATTGTTCAAAAGCATAGATAGATATTTTAGATATTTTTCTTTCTTTTCACTACCTCTACTAGTTTATGCTAATTTGCGTAAAATTTAAGAGATTGTAGGGCAAGCTTACCTTGGGGGATGGGGGGGAAGGGGCAGGGAGGAATTAACAAACAATAAAATTAAAGAAGCTAGAATGCTTTTTACCCACAGGTAAACAATAGAGACTTCTGCACTGATCTAGAGGGAAAGGACCAGCACTTGTGATAACAAAGGGGCTGTGGCTCTGGGAAACAGGTCAAGGGTTGAATGACTCCAGCTGTTATGTAAAGGGCATGTTCAACATCCAGCTGTAATCTCTGTCTTATATCAGTAGTGGCTGCATCCTCAGGTGTGAAGGAGGGACAAGGCTACTTACAAGATTAAAAATAGTCAGAAAACCAAATCATAGTCATTGTTATTATACTCCCTTTCAGGAATGCAAAATGAAACATCTGTGACTTCTGAGGCACTTACAATTTTGATCAATGAGGAAAGAGAGAGGACTGACACTTGAGCTTACAATCAATGTCAGAGACTGTAATTAGCTGGTAACCTTATCTGATCAAAGATCCTGCTGAACAGCTGAGAAATCAGATTTGCCTCATATTAGATCAGGCTGACAATAGGTGAACTTCATTCTTTTGTACCGTAACTCAAGTACATAAATTTCTACAAAAGCCACCTTATGAATACTCATCAGTAGTAACACCTGTACTTTTTTTCTGCTTCACCTCATGGACATTAAAAGGAAGAGAAGAGCATATAACCATTCAGGTTAATGAATATAACTGTTCAGGTCAATATAACAGCTCAGGACAAGAGCTCTGTCCAAAAGAACCTTACCGTCTTTATATGTAACTGAATCCATGAATAAAGGTGTTACAGTATCCAATCCTCTCATTATTTCCTTTTCAAAACCAGACAGAAATAAGAATGAATGAACCAGATTCTAACATGTCACAGAAGAAACAGAATAAAAAATTAAGGCATGAAGATCTCTCTTGCAGAAAAAGAGGGAGTTAGGAGCTTCAAGACAAGGTGCTGGGCTCACTACGAACTGCTTGGGTCTCTCAAACCATCAGACATGAACTGGAGAGGAAGGACTGATATTTCATTTTTATAATGGCCTTCCCTTATGCCTGTCTCCTTTTGCATGTGAAAAACATATTGACTCCCTCAGAGACATTTAGTGATGGCTTTTTTCCAGAACATATCCAGTCACTTCTTAGTTAAGGAAGCTAATCCTGCTTATGCTGTTTATTTTCACCCTCAGCACAAATAGGGGCTCTTGTTCAGAGATGCTAACAAGTACATGTAATTTCTTCTGCTCAAGGCTAAGGCTTCCCCACCCTCCTTCCTCTGTTTCACACTGAATTCAACCAGAGACTGCTATTACCTGTGCTCAATGACAGCAATGTTGGGATCACCTGATACTGCTAACAGTTTCACTTCCATGTAACTTCAGTCACTCCTTGTCAAGGAAAAAAATTTGGGCACTCAAGTGAAGTCTGAATAACTGAGGTAAACTGGAATAATGTGCCAACTTTCTTCTGCAAAGCTTTTTCTACTTCAAAAGAAATCTTACAGCCACCAAGGGCAGGCAAAGACAGACAACTTTACCGGAAGACACTTGCAGAGACACGTGAGTCAATTCACTTCATGCTCTTTCCAGAAAGTGTCACCACCCATTCCCCAGCTTGGTAAAAATTTATTCTTCTGCCTAACTGGAAAAGCAAAAGCAAAACTGAGGGGTAGCATGGCTCATGAAAGCTATTACACTTGATGCCTTTAAAATTAGCAAATGTTATTTGAACTCACTAAGAAATAGCCTCTCTCAATTTTCAAATTCCTCTCATTATTAAATGGACTTTTTCTCAACACCCCATATCACAGCAACTTTCAAAAGCTTCAGTCATAAAAAAGTACATGTACATGCTTTGAGCAAGGAAGACCAATTAGCTACTTAACATTCAGATATTCTTGTTTTAAATATAAAAAAAACGTAAAATACTTTAAGAAAGTTGTCTTTTAATGGAGACCAGTATATATCTTGTTTGTATTCATCTCAACTGCAGATCCTCTTTTCAGCAGAAAGAATGTAACACTGAAACACAGTCTGTCTTTCTAACATACAACTGAGTTTAGGATAATCAGCTAGAAACCAAGACAAAGATTCTTCTTCATCTCTTAATGCAGTGGTGTGACAAACTTCTACTGGGGAGAGGAATGACAACAGCAACAAAACCCAAACATCCTACCCTTCACACCTACACTTCAGAACAGGTACAGACTAAGTAATGACACTGGCTTTGGGCAAAAAGAATCTACAGAGAAATACTTACCTGTTCAGCAATGACCACTGTTCCTATCCATGATACCTATTTTCTAATTATCCATAACAATTATTTTTGACTGACAAACTCAGTCAATTCCATTTTATTGGAACAGACCAGCAAACAGCTATTAAACAATGTCATGACCCCACCCACCTTAAAAGGGGATCTTTCATCTGTGTAAGACAGATCTATAAACACATTTACTTTCAAGTAAGTGGGATTTATGACCCTAAAAGGTACAAGGCTTTATATAAAGGGCTTCACTAACAATTCCACTTACTTTAAAAGAAAACTGAACTGCAGATTCCGGAGGGTAAACTATGAAGTGTCTTAAGGTGAAGCCAAAACCCTGAGATGTCCTCCTTAGCACGACAGTTTTAGGACCAGGCCAAGAGAAAGTTTCTTCCTCCTCCGATGGTGATATAGCTTCACTCTGCTCTTTGCCATCTTTATTTTTTGATGCCTAAAAGAGAAAAAGATAGAGAGGAGTTTTAATTTGGATCATTGAAAAATAGAAAGAAAACAAAAGTAAGAACTCCCAGACATGCCTGTACACTTGAAAATCGAGTTTCTCCCCCCATAACCAAAATAACTTGATGATCACTAGTACTTTTAAATGTGTATGCTAAAGCAGCACCCTTTACACCATTGCACCTCTGGTCATACTGCATATAGAATAACACTTAAATTTTAAATGAGGTTAAAAACTAAAAACATCAGCATTCAAAAATGAAAGACTTGAAGGAACCATAAGAAATGCACACAGCTTGCATGTTTTATTTGCCTTCTATTTAGAGATAAACATGTGACTTCCGGGACCCCATTTCTGGTTGTATGTATCTCACATACTCAAGTACAAAACAAAGTTCTCCTTCCCACGCAATTCAGGGATGATTTTCTTAACTACTACCTCCTCACTTAATGCAAGTAAAACAGAACATGCAATTGGTTAGACTTCTCCAGCAAGACATTTTTCTCTAGTCATATCTATTACTTCACCTTTGCTTTTTCCATCCTTAGCTATTGTCTCTGAACATTTCAGTATGCAAATTCTAAACACAAAAGTTAAAAAAGTCTCCTTTCCTTTTACAGTCCTACTGCAATCCTTCCTCTCTTACAGAAATAAGCAATCTTGGGTGGGTTTTTTTTCTTATGGGTAATTTTATATACCTATGACTCAAGCAACACAATAAAATATCTACTTTCTCAGCCTTATATAATATCTTCCATCTCAACTTTCTAAGTGAGTGCCACACCAGCACTCAAAGGCAGGAGACACAAAGAAAGCATGCAAAATTCTATGACCCTCCTCTAAAGATTCTAGTTCAACGATGCGTGAAACAAATTTAGATACCAGAGCCTATAGCCTATTCAAAGGGTATTCAAACAGAAATAATAGTCTTCTTGTCCTCCAGTAGCTCCGCTGCTGTGGCTCAGCAACTGGCTGATCAGTGCCAGAATTTACTGCTCGGTTTCTCCCTGTCCTACTCCAAAATATTCTCTTTTGCTTCAGTCTTAGAGCTGGAATCTCAAACTGCAGTGCTAGTTGGCAAAGTGGACTCAGCCAGCTACAACCAACATCTACAGAGAACACAGAGCATTTCCACTCTAACCACAAGGAGACCAACACATTACTACAAGGAAAACACTGCAGCTCCTTAGTGAGAGTTAATCCACCAGAACAACATTTTGCATTCAGGTGTGTAAAACACAACGCATTTGTCCACAAATGCTACAGTCTGTCCTCAGAAACCCACATCTTGCTTTTGTCCAGCAGGGAGAACCAGCAAATACTAGCAGCAAGTGCTCCAAAGACCAGCCTCCCTACCTCCAACAACTCTGTTTTCAGCTAGAAAAAAACATACAAATGGACACTACAGCCAAGCCAAGAAATGGAGCTGCTTCAGGAATAACAAAATATGGAGAAACCAGAGCAGCCTGACAGCCTCCTCTTCCAAACAGCCTGGAAGAATTAATGGCAGATTCTGGAAAGAACAGTTATAAATATCAAGGACTCCATCTCAGCCTAGTCTGTCCCCATCTATCATCTTCATTCATGTTTTAAAGCACTAGTGTGAAACCAAGAAGACTCTGCAATTAGATGACTAATGAACAAAAAATTAGTGAGCACTGCAGAACTGCCAAGATGAGAGGCTTGAGTTTGAAGTTCAAACAATGCAAAGATTAGTAAAATTTACATAATCCTTTAGCCTAAGGATGGAGTTTGTTATTGAGGTGTTCCTAGCCACTCTGTTCAGCTTCTGAACACAAGAGCATTTTATCAGATCTGCACATATAAATGTCGTTTTTCAGGCTTTCAATCTCAGGACACATGCAGAAACTGGAGCCAGTAAGAACATCTTGATCCTAGTAAACTGGCAAAAGAAATAGCTCCTAGTAAGAAAAATATCACTGGCCTCTAAAAAATGACAGTGATTTCCTCCATCAAGTGACTCACAGCAACCCATCTATTTAATATTCCCTTGCAACCTTTTGTTTCTTCTCTCAGATTTTTATACACAACACATGATGCAAAGTTTCAAATGATCCAACAACCACAGATACTGAAAAATATCCATAAGCAAATACCCATAGTTAGAAATAGGTAAACAGCAAGCTTTAATGTAGCACTGAAAAAATCTAAGTCTTCAATAGACTTCCATCTTTATTCTAACAAAAACCTCCTTAATTATTCAAAAGGTAGTTTTAGTATGTATAACAACTGAAGACTATAATTTACATAAAGAAGTACTGCAACCTCAGTTCAAAACAGACCCATACAGAGAACTTCACTAGCTTTTAGAAACAGGAGTTTCAGCATTTCAGTGTAGCAAGAGAACCTCTAATCTCCTTGTAATTTAATTTAAATGTTTAGCATTCACAAGTTACTGAAACAGAAGTTACTCATAAACCTACAGTCAAATAATTATTTCTTTAAAGAGCACACTAAAAGGGAAAGGTGAACTTCATGCCAGCCTTGGACCCCCTGCAAGGCCAACAGGGTAACAGGAAAAGCCAGCAGTATCAGTAATAAATGTGAGACATATTCAGTAATAGCAACTTTCAGCCACCACTTCGATCAAGCAAGAATCTGATTTACAAAGAGAATCAACATCTGTTCAGTAACCCTCTGACACTTTCAACCACAGCACACACACCAGAATATCCCTTGCCAGAAAAAGCTTTAAAAAGGAACAAGAGAAGTTCTCAAATGCATAAACAAAACAAGGATGCAAGACATCAAGCAAGAAACAGATGATGTTTAGCACAAACAAGTACACACTACTGAAGGCAAAGTCCCTACAGTTCTCCTTGCAAATCAAATATCAAGTTACAAATACATAAGTATCTCATATCCATAAGAGAATCTGTCTTTTGGGTAGAGTCATTTGCATTATAAGAAATGAGAAATGAATGCTTCATTTTCATGGAAGATCAAACAAACCAAAGATCACTGTGCCATAGTCCTTACTGAAGACCTGTATGTTTATTTCTCTATAAATTCAGTCCCCAAAATCTAAGTCAGAATGCATACAATCGAGTTCAAGGACTGAAGAATCCCAGGCTACTAAAAATGATTCAACCATCATTTCCCTGGGGAATTTTTTGTACAAGGTTTCTGCACAAAGTATCTCAAAGCATCATTTCCTGTTCTATGCAATTGCAAGGACATACAACAGATGCTTAAATGCACTGTAAAATGTAAACCTTGTTTTTAATATTGTATTTAACCCTTCTTTCTGAGCAATGAAAGCATCCATGAAAAATCAGATGGCACTATAAAAAACTACATGAATCACTGGCAGCTTAACATGCAGTAACAGAATTATGTGAAATCAGTAAGTAGCACTACGTTTGTAAATAATATTATTTCAAATTAAAAGTAAGTCTCAAAGCAATAGTTTCCCATTATATAAGTCTAAAATAACAACGAAAAAAGCAAACACATCCAGCCTGCATGCTCTCTAAAACCCCTCTAATTTTTAATCTTCTGGTGAATTTACAGACCTCAATGTACAGTACTGTACAAGCTAAAAATCCTTGCATGACAGTTGTAGGCAACTGCAAGCGAAGCTATAAATAGTCATCTAGTCTAAACAGATAAACAGGTATGGTCTAAGTTCTGAACACTGTCTTCATAGGTGAAAAATTGTGAACACAAGAAATAACTGATACATTGTACCATCTATTCTGGTAAAATCATTCGAGCCCTTTTAAAGTTTGTACAAGCAATCAATTTCTATCTTTATTTTGTGTTCAGTACCCAAATTCAAAAATATTTCTAAAGAAATGGAGCATGGGACTGGCATCCAGATTTGCTACCTTTTTAGACTGTTTTGGTTTATGTGTTTTTTACCAGACAGAAGGCTTCACAAATCAATTACGTAAATAAAAGTCTCATTGTAGATGTAAGGGTTTCCCACACTACATTTTTCAGAACCTACATCTATATTTAAAAAGCAAACTAAAACAAACAAAAAAATCCCCAACTCTCAAACCAACCAACCAACCTCCCCCACCACCAGACCATCCAGGGGACTTATCTATCAGTACCTCAGTCACAACATGGAGACAGCCTGTGCTAAGCAGCACCTGCTTCAGCTGCACCTAGCAAATGTGCAACTTTTAGCTTGTCTACCGAGAAAAGTGATACCTGATAGAGCCGTTCAGCTAGACTGACATGTGCTGAATAGAAAATGAGCTGATGTTGCCCGATTTACTGATTCAACAGCCATCATATGTATGATGTTTAGGGCTTTGCAGTAACTACTGACATAAGCCAGAGGAAAAATATAGTTATTAATCCCTTAAATCTTCCTGAGACACAGAAAGGATATTCCAAATGCTCTAATATAGCTGGACTGACTTGAAAACAGGGATATTTCTTGAATAGGGTCATCTGCTTTCCCCATTTTTGTAGTCAGTCACTATCACTTAGCTAACTGCCCTGGTAAATATCTGCTATTGCAGAGAAAAAGGCTTTTCTAGGACAGTCTTGCCTTATTTAATGTGACAACAAAATAGATTCTTTAAAAAGCTAACAAAGAAGAAATAAAAAGGTCTTTTTCTGGCTAAGCCTACAGAATATATAGAAAAAAATTTACCTACAAGGCAGCCATATAAAAGATTATACAACCTTTTCTGAGATACATTATCTACATCTTATTTGCAGCATAGGAAGGCACATAGAGCATACAAAGACCGTATTTTATCTTAGTAGCACCTGAGAAGCAGGATCACTCCCCCAGGTGTAAATTGAGTCTTTCTTTCAGTCCTCAAGCTAATAAACCAAAATTTCAAGTGAAATAGGTCACATTTATAAAGTCCAATACTATGATCAAGTACTGAAACAGTCTAAAGATGTAGTGAGGTAACTTGTAATGTATCTTTAAATCAAACTGGAATGTACAAACAACATCTTACACAGAAGTTATTCCCAGCTGAAGAAAAGTAATTACTGACACAAAGTTGACATTAAGTAAATCCATCTTCCTGGTATTCAGAACACACCCTTCTTCTCAAAACAAATAAATCAGGTCCATCATTTTTAGCCTCAGAAAATACATTTATTTCTTACTGAAAAAAAATCACTGCAAAGAGACCAGCAGGAAAACCAGAACACAGAAAATCCCAAACCCAAATAATTTTAGGCTTCTGTGTCCAATACCCACTTGCCTAAACTTCTGACTGACTCTTATGTTTACCAAAATTTGTAATCTTGCCCTGAATAGGTAGGATGTTGACAGAGACAGAAATTCAGGCAGGAAATAAAACCTGTCAGCATATATACTGATAGTGTCCTCCCCTCAAAGAAGTGTTTCATCGTTTTATGTCCTTGTTGTATAATCAACAGTGTTCTCCAAAACCACAAGATGGTAGAAATCAGTCTGCCAAATTGGTGAGATATGAGGAAATCTGTAAAAATCCTCAATGTAAGATTGTGGATGGTAACTGGCACTATAAAAAAGGTCATCTAGAATCCACAGAAAGCAAGAGGCCAAAAAAAAAAAAAAAAAACAAATCAAAAAACATGAGAAAAATACCAACTGAATATTTAACAGCTGTACATGCTAGACTTGTTAAAAAACTCTCAGCTGAATTCCAAAGATGAATGCAGCAGTGCATGCATAATACCAAAGCTGTCCCTTCTTTATTAACATCAAAATTAGCGTACACAGTTAATTAACAATTATCCCAAATGTTTCAGTATTTTTTAGTGTCAAACTGGAGCATTCATTTTTGCATGCTACTCCAGCGTCACCCGTCACACTAAGCAAGCAACAAGGTTAAAAAAAATGAATAATGTTAAATGCTAAATCTATAAATGTATAGATTTAAGCTGATGTCAGATAATAAAGAATAAGTAACTGTTACTACCTACGTGCTCTACCTACTTCAATCCAAAAGTACGTCCTTTTTCTTGCCTACCTTTTAGAAATACAAACATTACTTGGGCATGGCTGAATGTAATCAACACCTATCAAAGTGAAATTTGCCAAGCAGAAATAAATCACTGTAATTTAAAATAAGTTTCCCTCAATCCAATAATGAGCTGAACTCTCAACATAAAACTAAAATGCAATACAGATTCACAACACAATATACTCAACCTAACAGTTTCAGCCATATATTTATGTGACTGCTGACATTTACTATGTGCTGATACAGAGAAGTGAAATTAGTTCACTCCACTGAGAAAGCCTTTATTTACAGAGTGACGCTGTTAAAGAGTGTTACCCAAATAGAAAAATCAGGCAGTTTGAGACACAGATGTACTGAAGCACAGAAGAGTTTCCTACCCCAGAACATCTCTAAATGGGCCACATTTCCCTGTGGCCCATTCCTCTTTGTAGAATGGGCCACAGGGAAATGGATCCCACACAACAGATCTCTTACTGGTAGCGAGACCCTTGGAGCATGAGACAGAAGGTATCCTGGCCACTTCAGTGCTATATAGTTAAGAAAGCTGCAGGAAGGATTTGGTTGCTCAGTGCTTGTAACTGCTGAGCCTGTTTTCAGTAGTTACCAAGAGGAGGCTGCCTCACCATGAAGCACCTGAAACTGGAGATGCAGATGTAAACAAACCCTCAAAGCTCTAAAAGATCAAACAGCTACAGAACCACACTCACCACAAGATGAGATATGGAGATAAAACACAGCCTGAGTCCACATACATAAAACCATCAGTAGATAGGATTAACAGAGACAGAAAAAGCTGGTCTAGTCAGGGCCCTCACTCTGGGGTCACTGCTGTCTGGTTTTGGAACTGGGGACACAGCTCTTCTCCCACGCTACAGTTCTTTGTGAAGTGCAGGAGGGGGAGAAGGGAAACAAAAAATAAGTTTCCAGAGGAAGACTTCAACTCCCAAACTCAGGGAAAGCACCAGAATCACTGGGGCTCCTATCCATCCCTTACCAGGCAAGGGTAATCCATGCATGAAGAGCAGGATATTTGCTGACACCCCAACACTAACATTTCTCTTGTATTGCAGCTGAGTGGCAGGCACTAACTGGAAAGGGCAATAGAGGCAAACAAACTATGAGTTCAACTACCACTAGGAACAAGATGCATATCTTTTATGACTACAAGTAGAGACTTTCACTACAATTAATGGTTCAATATCAAACAACAGGAAAACAGATTATTAGTGATCACAATAAGACTAAGGGGAAGACAGGCAATGCCATTCCTCCTGTTTGCTGCTCACCTGGGTTGGTGAGGTGGGACTCAAGCAGCCACCAGCAACAGCAAGGTGGTCTCCATGAGCTGCTCTCCCTCTCTTAGCCCCCTCATGGATCTTGCAGAGACCCCCAGTGAGACAACTCAGAACAAGGGAAAGCAATAAAGATGTGAGTATCCCCTGATGGAGTGACCACAGTCTAGGCAAGTCCCTCACAGGAGCTCACCTCTTATCACTTTAACACACCATTATGGCACTAAGCCTGGGTTCTTTTTGGTGGACTAACCAAACTGAATTCAGGCATGTGTTAGGACATCATCCTGGGAGCAAACCTACCTGTCTTTCAGGACTGGGAATCTCACCCAGATGCAATAGAAGCTGGTATAGCTCAGTAACAAATGCAGTAGCTGCTTGTCTGCAGCAGAGGTTAGCGAGGACACCAAACCCTGATGTGCATCTCAGGACTGAATAAATGAATTCAATAAAATACATAAATCATATCCTTAAACTAAGACCAGGTAAGGAGAAAGGCAACTAGGATGGCAAAACATAACTACTCTCAGTGCATGAAGTAAGTGGGAAATCTGCGACCTTTCAAAAGCCAAGCATCTGTGCCAGCATGGCAGATGGCTGGGAGGCACAGGGAAGGAAACATAAAATTCTGTCAAGCACCATGGAGACAACAGAGCTGGCTTGGGCTTGGAAGCAGGACAGAGGGATACATGTTTCTGTGTACTTTCTGTCTACTTCTGTAGTACCAGCATTGTAGTAAACACAGTCATTCAAAGGAGAAACAGCATTTTCAAGATAAAGGATTTCAGTTCTCATAAAGGTCAAGGCGTACACAGAAAACAAACAGTAAAAACCTCCATGTGTGCATGTTATTACTACACAGCTCAAACTTGCCTACTGCACTCTACTGCACATGAAAGGCAGCTCTGTAAAGCAGTTGGTGCTCACGTCAGTCTCACCACAAGACCCAAAAAGAAAAGCTGAAGGCTATCTACAGCAAGGATGATCTCAAAAATGCCCCCTCAATGTGTCTGTTCAATTGAAAATTTTTCAGTTTACCTGGCTCTGCATTAAAAGCAGTAACACCCCAAGTGGTTCTGCAAACTGCATCTAGCTAAACCTACTTGCTTCAACAAAAGCAGCTTTCAGCTTCCCAGGCCAGGTGAGATTAAGAAAGAGTTCTACTTCGAAGTAAGGAAAATACCAACTTACTAAGTGCTGCCTAGACTGAAAGTAACTTTTTTCTTTTTTGAGACGGCGCAAGCTCTGGTTTTCTCATACGGTAGTTCTGATAGCTGGACCTTTTGAACAATGCTTTAAAGTCTACACAGTACCAAGTGTAGCATATTTCAATTCATTCATCTACCATATGTCTATTTTAGTTTCATATACATATATACACACAAAATTAAGTATACTATGTTGTGTGTGTACATATATACACATATTTGCTTGTACACATCTAAGAACTGTACTAATTGACTGGCATTCTTTACAAAGTTAATTAAGTGCACTTCAGATAATAATTTATACTGGCACAGAGTAACAGCCCATTTCACGCAACAGCACTAAGACACAAAGTAAAAATCATATAACGAAAAACTTCACAAAACAGAGATGCAAACTATTTTCATGATGTGTTTTGTTTGTATCTTGATTTTTGCTATTCATAATAACAACGTGGAGTTCATAATATTAAATTCAGTCAGAAAAACATTAACAACAAAAAGAAACTGAGAGCTTCCTTGTTTTCTTATAGACCCATTAGCAAAAGCCTCCCCTCTTAACAGCTACATCCTTAAACTGCAAAGAAAGGAAACATCTGCAGGGCTGGTAGCAAGCACAACAGCAAAATATCATGTGATCTTAATTTAGCTAAACTGGAAATTTTCCTTCTCTGCTTGTTCTGTCATTGCTTGTTAGGATTAGGAAATTCTC
Source organism: Haemorhous mexicanus (assembly GCF_027477595.1). Classification (NCBI taxonomy): domain Eukaryota; kingdom Metazoa; phylum Chordata; class Aves; order Passeriformes; family Fringillidae; genus Haemorhous; species Haemorhous mexicanus. Next base: position 17,498,796 of record NC_082341.1, on the reverse strand, counting down.
TGTCCTCACCTTACAGTGTAATCTAGAAATATCGGAGACAGGAGACAAAGCATGCTTCTGCTCCCCAGCATTGAAGAAATGTTTGAGGTTATTTCATGCAAGATACACAAATCTTCTCAGCAGTCTAACAGAAGTGGTAAGAGCACCTTGCATAGTCACCAGCTGTCAAGGGCTGGCTTATACTGGCTCTTTCAACCTATAGGAATTTCTTCAGATCCAAGACTACAAGCTGCCCCATGACCCACTCTGCTTCCTACAAACAGGGAGAGGACAATTAGAAATGCCATCTCTGTCCCCAGCTAAGTACACTACAGCAAAAATCAGAATGAGTGCCAATGAAGTTTGTACTCTTTTTTATTTCAAGAATAACCAAACACACAAGATACCAGATAGTTTCCACTACACTTTCACCACAGTGTAAGCACAAATGTATTTACATGTGAAATAGCTTTGCAGAAGGCTTCAAGAAAACCAAAACCACTGCATAATGTAAAAATCACCAAAATCACCTGCACAGACCCCATTTCAATAAACTGATGCTCCACACTTGAAACTTCTACCAGCCCTGAAACTACCTACAGATTTCCTTCCCTTCATAGTGTTTTTCTCCACTGCAGCCAGAGACTATGACTTGAATCAAAAAATTATTAACTCTACAAGGAACACAGTTAAAATTGACCAAACCACCCAAGAGAACAACCATTTTTCCACAGCTTCTTTGTCCCTATGGCAAACCTCTATGTTGACTAGGCTACTCCAGGCTGCAGCTACAATACTGAGTAAGAGCTTTACTGCTTTTGCGCTGAGCAGTGGGACAGGGCATCTTATACCTGCTCTCTACTGAATGTAACCATGAGGTTGATCTTCTCTTACTGAAACTACTGAACTTTGCAACATAAATAGAATATGCTCATTTCTGTTCTAAAAACAAGAAAATGAGGTCATTTAGAGACTAGACACATCACTTCATCTGCATAAGTGCATCACTGTACCTGCTGGTAATTCAAGTTGTTAAGGCTTAAGCTCATTCAGTACTGCACTACAGCAGCTCTACTTGGGACTTTACTTCATGTGAACCAGAAAAGTCTCCTGACCGGCCCAAAGCCAAACAGAAGCCTTTGGAAGATCAGGGATTTGATCCTTCAATGTCAAACATAAACAGCAACCTAAAAAACACGGTTAGTGCACCTGGGTTGTTATTCCAGAATTTGACTCCATTTGTAGAAGATTTACCTAGACATATGGGGGCAGTTTTAAGAACAGCTGCGTGGATCAAGGCTAAATAACAGCATAGGAATTTTAACACAGAGAACATGGCTCAAAACACAAAAAAGACCAGTGTGTCAAGATTCTTTACCTCCCCACATACACAGCTTCCCTCCTCAAAAATAACCTCTAAACATATCTATATACAGCATGAGATACTCAGTGCTAAAGCTCTCTAATACAGTGACTTCATTAATAAACTCCTGCAAACTCACCACTTAAAAACAATCCTGGTCCTGTATTTCAAGACATTTAATTTCAGCATTCTATATAATGTGCACATCAACACACTCTTAAGTTTCAAAGTCCAAAACTTGGAAGTGAAAAGGCTTGTCCATTGCAAAGCAATATAAAATAAAATTAGCATACACAGATGTAAAGCCACATATCCAAACACCCAAATTAAATTATGACCGACCTCTAAATTTGTAATCTATTGTGCATAAATAAAAGAGGAAAAAAAAAAGGCAGCCTTTTCAGTGAATAACTTCTTTTACAAAGATACAATGCACAGGAAAATGCTTAAAAAAAGGAGTGTGAAGTCATTAACCTGAAAAAATAAATTAAATCTTTCTGCCCAGAGGTGTCACTAAGAGGATAAAGAAGGGAAAGTTGTCCACCGGATTTTCAGTTTAACTGCAAAATCCAAAAGCTTCTGAACATTGACTTATGACATGATCATATGTGACCTGCATATATTTCCTCACAGTTTGCATTACGCATGTCCGTAAGAATGGTTGATATTGGTAACTAAATCTACATTTGTTTCTCTGTCTGGAGGCTGGAGTGGGGAGAGAGAAGAAATCTATTTTAACACAAATCTATTTGCTTATTTAAGAACTACTTGTCTTTGCATGCCTATTATTGTGGCTTGAATTGCTCACTGTTGCCAAGTTGTTTTCCCTGTACTTCTGGACATTACAAAACGTTTCTCCAGCAATGTGAATTTCCACAATGAGTTAAGTCACCAGCTGTTTCACGCAATGATTTTACACTTTTTGCTTAAACTGAAAACAGCACACCCTGCACTGCTACCAAGACAGATTTTTATCATATTGCCTCCCTTCCTCTCTGAGGCAGATGAATAGAAGAGCACAGTAAGATAACAAATATCACATTTCAAAACCATTATCAGCTGCAAATATCTCAGAAAAAAATGCAGACACCTTTGTTATTTCATCCTCCAAATGACACATTTGGAAGACCAAAAAGCATTTTTAATGTCACTGGAGATTCTCCAGAGGAAGGGAAATAGCTGCAGTGCAGCAGCTGCTGCAGTACTGCTGCGTTCTGGGGCTCGAACGAAGGTGTTGCGAGAGCCGGGCTTGCACTGCAACATCACATTCTCACACACTGCCTGCAATAATGAACTCCAGCTAAAAGAGCAGAAATCAGACACCGTGGCTGCCAGGTCAGCACATAACAACAAAAAACCTTCATGTACATCAAAATAGCTTCTCAAAGACTTTCTCCAAGACCAACAACTGCAATGATGAGGCCCACTCTGTGCAGTGAAATTTGACCAACTGCAAGTTTACGGAATTTGCAAAATACTATCCCTGGCCGAAAAACCCAAGATTTAAGTATTTACATGGCTGAAATAATATTATCATTATTTTTATAGGCTAGGGCGCAGCAATAAGATTAAAAAAAAAAAACAACCTGATGCAGTTCATCAAAGAACCGATGAAAACAGGACATGAGAAGATCTGATCTGCTCTCCTCAAACTAACAGAAGTCTACTCAGAGCACAGTGCCGACCTATGCTCTGTGCTGCTAAGAAGACAACCTACACTCAATTTGTGGTCTACTGTTTCTTATCTAACACATGAAAGAAAAGCATTTGTGTTAAAAGGAAAGAAAAAATCCAAAACCACTTTATCACCTACATTATATTACTTACCAGTACTTCTTCCAACCATCTGAAGCAGTGGAATTTATTGTTGTAGGCATACTTGCCCTACTGCACCTCATCATGGGCACAAAGTCAACTGACACACCAGGCATCTCCAAAGTCTGCTCATAAAGGACATCCTTACAAGGTCAGAGGGAGTAGCTCCTATTACATCTTACTGAGGATGAGCCTAGTCCATACATTACTGAGGAAAAATATTACCTAGCTCTTCCATACATTCATGGAGGAACTCCTCTTGGACCACAGCTAGGATGCTAAGTTATCATTCCAAGATTACAACTCCATAAACACCAGACTATCATATGAAAAAAAAAATTGCGTTAACTTTTTAAGGCACTCTCACCCTCTCTCTTCTCTTTTTTAAGAAAAAACACTAAAAATTCCTTGTTTACTAAGACCAGAATATATTAAAAATAGGACTAATCATCTATGATACTTTCAGGGCAATCTGGATATGTACAAAGACAAATTTCCACATAAAGCTGTGTACCGAGGTCCCCCATAAGATCCAAACATTTTACCTACTACTCAGCTTCACTAATTCTACATTTACAGTCATGCTGGGCCTTTGAATTGCCAGTAAGACTGCCACACTTGAATCTACCCCATGTCCCACAAGACAACTGTCACAGACAACATATGCAAGAAGCAAGACATTTTAGTACTCTGTAATAACTCATTTTAAGAAATATTCTTAACACAGGTAGTGCAGTTCTCCCATGAACAAAAAGTAAAGGATGAAAAACTGCTAGCAATCAAGTCTATTGTGAGTGAAAGCTTCTGAGTTGTTCTTTAAGAATCACCATGTGATAGTCATCAATCCCATCCAATGTTTGGACTAAAAACTGTAATTCACTGATGCCAACAGAACTTCACTGATTTACATCACAGAATAATTTTATTTTAAGGGTTTTTGTTTTAGTATGAAACACTACATATCCTTTGAAAATATTCTAATACACATAACAGCTTGCTGTATCAGAGCACAAAGGGCAACTGTGCCCAGCCATAGTAACTTTAATTTCATACCATGAAAATACTTTTTCTAAAATTTAAACCACCATGATAAACAGAAGAAAATACCCCTGGTGTTTCATACTTGCTCACTTCCTGTTTTAAAAAATAAGCTTTGGGAAGTATATGGTCCAGAGCGCCAAGGGAATGGGTAGTGAACAACAAAAACAAAAGAAATCCTTAGAATGACTGCAACCTAATTTGAGATATTATTAGTGACACAAAGTTTAGAGGTGACCCATCTGCTTTCTCACCAGCAGCCTGCTTGGGCATTGTGAGGTGGGAAAGGTGGAATGCAGCATTGCTGTGTGGAGCAGCAAGCACCTCTCCCCAGGCCTGGCAGCTTCCACTTCTGTCACAGCATTTCAGTGCAGCAGGAACAGAGTAGCTGCACTGGAATATCTATCCCATAAACAAACGTCCAGCTTCATTTCAAAGTAAAGTATCAGCAACAGTTCATTAAATTGTATAGTTTACAAAGACTGGACTTCAGTTAAAGTAAACAAAACAACCCCAAACACACATAACAACTGCATAATCTATTTAATAAATCTAGCAAGATCAAACAGTTCTGCACCATTACTACCTTGAGCATGCAATTAATTCAGGGTATACTGATCTAAAGCTTCTTTCTTCTTTCCATATTGGTAAGAAATAGCTTTTAGATTATGTGAATCCTGTTCTACATTGAGGTGAGGGGGTTTTGGTGGCTTTTGTTTGGTAGACTTGGTTTTGTTTTGTTTGGATTTGGTTGGAGGGTTTGTTTTTGTTGTTTTTTTTTTTTGAAGGGGGAAGTGCTTGGGGTTTGGTTTTGGGATGAGGGAATAGTGTTTTGGTTTTTTTAAAACCTTTCACTTCAATATGCTCAAAACAATTCTCATTTCCCTTCCCTCTGGGTGTATCAAAAGCATTTTAAAACTTTGCAGGACTGCCCACATCCTAAGCCTTTTCTTATTTCTTCTTGATTCCTCTGGAGCAAGGGAAGCAACTGACATACTGCTTTGACTGGACAGGTGAATTGTTATACATACATAAGCAAAAAGATCAAATAGTTGAGCATCTGTAAAAATTAAAAGTTTAAGAGAATGTATCATGTTTCCTCTGATTTTTCAAATTCAACAGAAGATACTTTTCACCTGTCACATTAACTAGACTACATGAAAAACCCAGGCAGAATCAATCAGGTTAACAAAAGAACTAAAACAATACCCACAAACAAAACCAAACGCCACCACGATCACCTTGCAGGGTATTTTCCTGATTAAGAAGCTTCAGTATAGATGTCACATACAGGGGCTGCAGGCATTTCTAAATGGCAGATTATTTCAAAGGACCTCTATGCAAAGCAGAAAAAAAATCTGAATCAGCCATCTCTAGAAACTGTACTGAAACCACAACTTTATAAGGATTGCTTACCTTCCCCTTACACCAAATAAAAATTAAATAAATTTTCTTCAGTGACTGGCTGAATGCTGTATGAGAAATACAGGTAATATCTAGAGTAACTTTAAAGTAGTATTACAACTGCATACACTATTTAAAAGGCTTTAGTCATCGGATTCTATTTTAAAACATTTTCATTCAGAATCCAGGCAATTTTGTTTGTTTGGCTTTTTTCTCCTCCGGTTCTACAGCAAAGTAGTGAATAAGTATATCAGTCCACATTAAAAAGTGAATAGCATCCTCTGATTTATTTAATCCTGTATACTAAAAGAAAAAAAGGGTAACAACCTCCCCTCACACTTATTTTAATCCTGCTCATGATCAAGTATTTTGAAATAGCCAAGATGCTCAGTCTTTTTAAAGCAAGAAAACGAATCAGTTTTATATTTTCTAACAACTTAGTTTGTCTTGGCATATCTCCCCCTTCCTGTATGTGATATTTACCTTTTTGTGCAATTCATTAAACAAAATCCCTCAAAGCATAAGACTCTAAAGAGAACAAAGTAAAGTACTCAAAGTGTTAAAAAAAGCAATTATATAGTCAAACCATGTTTTGTATGCTTACTAACTCTAGAAAACTCAATAGTAAATACCAGCATTTCTAACAGTTCATCCTCAGTAAGACTGGGGGTGGGGAGAAGAGATCAGCCGCAGCCTTTTTGTTCTCCCCTTATACTAAATTATATAACCATCATGTATGCAAGGATAAGCAAACAACAAACCTGATCGCTCCATGCACAGTACAGGTTACATATGAAACTCCAGTTGTGATTGATCACGCAGTCCAAAATCCTGAACTGGGCCATTGCTGTGCTGCACAGGGCTGCTGTGCTCTGACTCAGCTTTTGTCCGGGTGATCCTCGAGGATATGAGAGCTATGCAGCAACGACATTCAGGAACAAGGACTTTCCTTCCTGTTCAGTCTCCCTTCCCACCCCAGCTATGTGTCAAGTCAACAAGATAAATTGACAGAATTGCGTAACATTCTTCAAAATAATACTTCCGAAGCTGACAAATTATGCATTCTTGGGAATATATGGGAAATAAGAATATCCTAAGAAACCACACTAAAGCAAACAAAGGCACTCTCAAACTGCCTTTATTCTTTTCCCCACCCCCTTCATTTCTGCTCCTGCTGAAATCACTCTATATATAAACAATTTAGTGTCTTAATTCACATCATATGAACCTTAAATCTTCCTTAGGCATGGTTGTGATGATGACTGCCCATACTATACATGAGATTCAAAAGCTTAGGATGCCTCTTTTAAAACAGCACAATACAAGGAACTTTTAAAAGTTAGGAGAACATCACAGTGTTTATAAAAATTATACAGGTTTATCTACTTTGTACTCTTAAACAGCAGACTCCTCTTTAAACCTATAAAAGTACTGTTGGCGTTGCACAGATATGCTGGCAGCCTTCTGTAATGAAGGATGACAATCCTACAGATCAGGGCTGCAACACCAGAGGGATCCTGAGAAACTGAAGAAATACTGGAAAAGTTCCTTCCTTCCTTCATGTATTCCCTTTTTGCAATCTGCAAACAACAATTCTATTTTAGCATGAACCTCACTTACTCTATCTTGACCGCTTACCTAATATTCCCATTCCAAAGTGAGATTCAGAATCACAGGAAATGTGTTTCTGCAGAAACATACACATTTTATCTGGTGACTACTCAAACTATTAGACTAGTCACAGAACCAACCTAGAATAACCTGCATAAATAAGAATAAGCTTAAATGATACAATTATGTAACAACATCCACGAGATGCAAGAGACACAAAACTCTTGAGAAAAGATGGAGGAAAGGCTACAGGAACAAGTGGCCAATTCACCCTTTGGTTCAGTAATGGCCAAATGACTGAAAGGCACTACAAATGGTAAAGAAAATGTGTGCTATAAAAGCAGCCTGGAAATAAAACAAACTTGCACATGAGAGTTAAACAAATGGTGTGGCCAAAGAGCAGTTCTAACTTTGAGACAGTTATACAAATAAGGCCTCATTTGTTTTAACCAAACCAAATTAAAAAAAATCTTGTTCCAATTTCCCATCCAAAGGACCCTGGAAATTAATGCCAGAGTCCAAGCCAACCTCTTCCCTTCTTGCCAATGTGAATAGTCTGAAAACTTCCAAGACCCTGTTGTGTACAAAAAAAAAATCTATTCTGGTTCATTTTAAGAGAGATATGGCAGGAGGATCCTCTATTATCTTTACAACACCTAACTGTGCAAATGGGAGAACAGCAACACAGCACAAAATGAATGTGTTCTCAGGTGAAAAAAAATAGAACAATAACATCTCCAGTTAGATGGTCTGTAATGAAGGAGGCAGGGCTGACATGACATGTGGCTAGAAGAAATGTCCTGCTTAGCAACTATTACTAGGTGGAACAGATACACTTCCTCACAAGAGACACCATTAACTATCCAAGCTTGAGAAATCTTGGAGAGGATGTCTGGGAAGGTTTTACAGGCCAGGGGGTTACTGCAGAGATGCCAGAGCAGACTGAAGCAGTGATGTCCCCAGGACAGCAATGCTGGAATGAAGAAGGACCTGGCACCCTGCAGGACTGGCAGCAGGGATGCTGGCAGAGTGTGTGGGGCAGCCTACACATGGCTGGAAATGCAGCCAGCTGCACATTTGTTGGACTGTGGAAAAATGCTGTCACCAACTAAATAAGGCGGAGGGAAGAAGGAAAGTAGATCTGGAAAATAAAGAGAAGACTGCTGTTCAATACTAAAATCAACATCAACCAAGATTTTCTTAAAAAGTATTTTAGTACAATTTTGTAGTGACTGGTTTTACTATCAATTATCTACTTTTAGATGCATCAAATATCACTCCATATTTATTTCCTATGAAGCACGCAACTTCCTAATAAGCATTCAACATATTATATTAGGAATCTCCTACTGTACAGTATGTTATTATTTTAAAAACAGCCGTTACAACTCAGAATCAAATTTGTGTAACTCCTTCCATAAAGTCAGCAGCCATTATTTACCCTTTACCTTCCACTCATTTTCAAATCCGTTTTAAGGAAATCTTAAAGCTATTTTTATCTCCTACAATCTGGACAGTGCTTATAAACCATTGCAGTTTGTGAAAAGTGTCTCGATACTGCAGATAAAACCATAAATAGCAACACAGAGCTGTAGGAGAACATTTTCAGAAACAGTCTTAGCCTGACAGCAGCTGCCAAAGGTACGTATCAAAATGCCTGTAAATTCCAGCGGGCACAAGAACGGCCTGAGGACAAGTTGTTTCAAGCTTGAGTCTTTACTAAGGTGTCTCAGGTAAAAGGAGTTAAAAAACTGCAGCAAGAGCAGCACCTTCAACAGTAAATTGCATTTCTTGCTTAAATGGACTGTCTCAATGTTTTTCTCCAAGTCAGTTTTTATACTTGTAAATTTGAATCTGCTGTTACTGAAAACTGTTCCTGATCATCATCAGCCAGCTTGACAATGCTCTCATTTACAAGAGATAAATCTCCTTCCTGGCATCCTGTTAAATCAAATTCCACTAATTCAGCACTCTCCTGTTCTAACCTTATTTTCTCTACTGTTAACATGTTTTTTCGGAGACCATTTTTACTCCTCCTAAGCATAGTTACTATGTATGAAACTTCCTTAAAAAAGGCATAAAATCAAGATAGGTCTTCTTCCCTTTTTTCCCTTTAACATTCATTTTACCAATGCCTTTCTTGAAAAAGTTTAATGCAGAAGTAAAACTAAAATAATTTTTGTTGCAAGCACTAAATTTTTTTAACATTTCACTCAAAGTAAAAAAGCAATGCTTACACACTGAATTTTGAATGTGGAGGTCAACAGAGCATTTAAAGATGCACTCACAGCATAACTAAAGACTGAAAGATGACATACATCAACATTAGCAGGCACCAAAGGACTCACTGTCCAGAGACAATTTGAGTCCAGCATTTAATTGCCCAGAGAGTCCCTTATCATACACTGAGCTTTGACGAAAAAGGTTCAGAAACTTCAGGTTTTGAAGTTCTACCACTGGTCAGCTTTCCACCTCTTTATACAATGAAGGGACCATTTAGAATTGCGAGAACACAATGAAGTTGAACCTCAATTATGCAAATTATTAAATTAAAAAAAAAAATCAAGAGCCTATTCAATGTCCTCTCACATCTGTTGCGAAATCCAGCGTTCTCTCCTGCTCTTAAAAACCAGGTTTTAAGATCTCATTATTTTGAGGTAACTAAACTAAAAACAGCTCAGAAACAACTTCCTCAACTCTTTCAGAACTCTCCATCTTTGTATGCAGATTCTAGAAGGCTAAAAAGGAACAGTAGAAAAAAGGCACAAGTTCCCTAAAATTGTGCCCTTCAGTTATCTAGACTTTTCTCTAAAAACTGCAGTGAGCTTTCTGAAACAGAAACAGTTCATACTCACAGAAAGGAAGGGCTTCCATTTCCCTTAAACTCCAGACAGTTCTTCTACATGAGTAAAAACGCAAACCATACACAAGGGTCAGCACGTCAGCAGCACATAGTGAAGTGTGTACCAGGAAGATACTGTTCAGAACTTGCAACAATTCTTTGAAAGGGTAAATCCTTTACTAACAAAGTGCAGACTGACAATGATGATGGTGAAGCTCTAGTGGAACTCTGGGGGGTTTTTAGCAAATGAAACTGAGAAGTGCACAAGAACAAAAAAGGAAAAATGCATCCAAAGAAAAGGTACTTTCATTCCTCAAGTCACAAAGACTGACAAGGAAAAAAGTTCCTACAAACCAAGTCAACAGCAGGAAGAAGTTGAAATATGATTCCATTCTGAGTTCTTTCCTATCATTGAAATTGTTACAAAAATCTATGAACATTTAAAAAAAAAAAAAGGAAGAAACAGTAAATACAAAAACCATCTCTCTCCATAGTGGAAAAAAACTTTTGGAGTGTTTCCTTCCCTCTGTAATGACTCCTTTTATAAGATGCAACACAGTTCACAGCATTAGAAACACAAGAGAACCTTGGGGGGGGGGGGGCGGGGGGGGGGAGAAATGCAGGGTACAGAGGGTGGCACAGTACCATTTCAGGCTGTTTTAACACATGCATACCAGTCTGCTACAATTCTACTGGTATTTTAGTCCAAAACCTGAGAAACTAAAGGAGTACACAAGACATATCACTTTTCCTTCAGAAACTAAGGGCAAAAGAAAAAAACAGATTAGCATAACTGTCATTCTTCTTCTGCATAAATGCAACTTGTATTTTATCAATGTATAAGCTCATTAGATGAATTTAAGAATGTATTTTATGATGCATTTTATAAACATATCGCTCCATCAGCCCACAAACAAATTCACAATATCTAAATAATATAAAGAGAGCTGTTTCGCTAATTGTTTTAAAAACTTACGCAGTGAGGTACTCATCAATTTGGCTGCCTAATTCTCCAAAAATTCTCTTGCACCCACTCTCAAGACAACTTCACCATCATGTTTGCTTCCAAGAAGGACATGCAATAGCATGATTGATCTGTCAAGTGTCAGTTTGAGTCACAACATAGGAAAGTTCTTTTCTCTAGAGCAATCAGTTCAGTTCAGCAGTTAAGCTCAAGTAATGCCCACTTCCTTGGATTTTAGCCATAGTCATTTTCAGTAGCCTAGTCCTGTGTTTCCTTTCTTTAACCAACTTTTAGCATTTCCTTTTCTTTATCTGACATATTCAGCCACAGATCTCTGTTTCAGCGAACAATCCAAATCCAAACAAAACCTGACTTTTTACTAGCTTTAGCTATAGGAAAGTATCATTTTCACGTTATCCCATAAAAATGAATACACTCAAATATACTTTGATTCCTCAAACTGCACTCTAGTAAAGCAGCTGCCAATCTTTAGAAATGCAAGCAAGCTTCTAACACTGTTCTATTTAAGAAATGCACAGCCAAGTTTAGTGAGGACTGAGTAAGAAATAAAACCCATATGTACTTTTGTGCAAAGCATACTTCTGTCACACCATTAAGCACTTGGTAACATTTACAGAGTTAACGAGACCAAGCTCCCGAGAATATCTAAGTTTACTGAAGCTATCATCACTGCTACCTACCAGTTCAATGTCTCTCAAGAGCAGATCACTTGCTTTGCACCTGCAAGTTCCTGGGTGGCAAATGTACTGCTCCTGTGGAAATTCCTGTTTGTCCAATCCAGTGTCCACGCAACTATACCAGTATTGTTTCAGTGTCCACTTGCTCCACTATCTTAGTTTTTATGCTAGCAGAGGATTAAAACAGCAAAATCTAGCAAAAAATTTACAAAAGTCTATTTGTCAAATGCATTTTAGATCACATTAGTACTATTCACCTGGTTATTTTACATCATCTCTAGTCTAATACAAAATGCAATGTGACTTAATTTGAAATGTCTCTGTATGGAAATTTTTCATGTCCAAGCAAAACATAGAAAGAAAATACTGCAATGCTTATTCCTACCATAATGCACTACCCACCATCACTTATTTGTCCCCACGAAAACAATAACTATAAGATACATTACCAGTTGTTTCTAGGTTACCTCTGAATCTCTAGCAGGTCTTCCTCCTTTTTTTTTTTTTTTTTTTTAAACACCCAGCAATGATGGTAAAAGCATCTATATTGAATCACATCAAATGTAATGGCTTTGGTATCAACAACACACATTTTTTTTTACAGAAGGCTTTTCACTTACAGTATTAGTGATCCTGTCTGAACACACATGGGTTCACAACTGGCTTGAGCACCACAGGAAGAATTCTAACAGGGACTTCCTGCTGTCTTTCCATTCTTCACTACACTGCAGTGCCATGCAATCAGCTCGGCCATTTTCTGATCCCAGCACAAAGCCAGAACTAAGTTACTTGCCAGCTTAAGACAGGGCTTCAGAATCCTAAAATTTCCATTGTAATAAAATAGAATCCCTACATACATTAATCCCTATAGAAACACACAGGAAAATACAGTCTTATCTCTAGTGATTACAGAGAAAATCTTTTCAATTTATTGGGACATTTATTTAGATAGGAAATGTATTATAATACATTTAAGTCTTCTCAATAATCTAGCAGTCTCTAAATACAAGGCTAGGATAAAACTCATCAACAATTGTGACCACACTTGAAGCACCTTCACTTACAGCCCAATACCCTCTTATTGAGACCAGGGGGTGCTCAGAAGGCTGAACTGTTTGTTCAGAGAACCGCCTTCCTTAAAGACAATCCCAGAAAGCAACACCCATGTCACTCCAGACAGTGCCAGCCTGATCACAACACACACATATTCCTGCTTTCTCTGCATTCAGGCTTTAGAAGAAAACCAGAATTAAAAAATATTACTGTTGGTGAACTCAAGAACTATTGAAATATTAGGACATTTTCAATAAAATCCTCCTATTTCTGTTAGAACAGTATGTTCTCGGTACTTGACTACATGGTCTGCTTCAAAGCACAACTCTGATACATAGAGAATAACAGCAGAATTGTCCTTCAACACGAAGTACAAATTTTGAAGTTAACATAGCCTCACCTAACTGGCAATCAGAACAGCTGAGCTCTTCCTGAGCGAGCTAAAATGAGAAAAATAAAATCTTCATTAAAATAAAATTACTAGAGCACGTGTGAAGCAACGTGAGTTTATCAGCTAGCAAAATAATCACATTTGCTTCCTCTCCCTTCCTTTTCCCTCAGCTAGAAGGCAGTCCACCAGTGAAATAAGAAAGGGACTGTACTGAGCTCTCAGTCAGAAAGGTAAGCTCTAACTTCAGAAAGCAGAAGTCTAATCTCAACTACAACAAAAAATTTCCGAACATTTATTTCACTTAACTAGTTCACTGAATGAACTAAAAACCAAAAAACAAACCCAGAAAATCAGTTTGGGCATGCTGGAAAACATTTAGCATAGTATTATTGATGTTATTTTTCAGAGAACATCCTTATTTTGCTATTCTTAACACACAGGGTTGGTTTTTTTTTTTCATGAACAACAAAGATATGTTTTTATTAAATGATAACTTACCCTTACAGATTGGATATCTCTATAGTGTTAAACTTTACCATCTGCACTATCAGAGTCAAAACACTTCAAACTCAGCAGAAGTTCTTCAAGGTGTTAGACTTCAGAATGACAATTTTAGAATTGCTCTCCCAAAATTCAAGTAACAATCAGTCATTGTACATATGTTCTAAAAACCCTAGGAAAAAACACTTCTACACTCCTTAATACCTTCCTGTAGGTCTCCCATAGAGCAAGAACCCTAAGCTCCCAGAGCAAACCTTTTTAAGGCTGCTGCACCCCAGCTGGCAAGGCCTATGATGCTAAACACCCTCCTTGGCCACTTCACCTCCAAACCAAGAGAGATCTCAAAGTACCCTTCACAGAAGCCTTTCCAAAAACCTTTCTCCTTTTCCCATCTGTCGTGTCAAATGTAAAGCTCGAGTAGAACTCCCTCTTTGTTAATGTTACACAAATGCTACAGAGGAAGGTGCCCTGTAGAAACATTATTTACACTGAGTTACTCAGTGCAGTCTGAAATCCTTTGCCAGCACATTTTTTCCTGCAGATGCATGGGCAGGGGACATAGAGTCTAAGATACTGGATTACTAATGAGAAACATTTTTCACACCTGCACCTCTACTTTCCTTCTGTAGGATGGTAAAGTGTAAATATAACAGCTAACATATGCTACAAATAAAGCTACTCTGGGCTAGGTTTTCAAATCTGTCAGGCAACTTGTTGTATTGATTACAGGCAACATAATGCAGTACAGAGTCCTGTCACACTCAAGCTACAGAACCCAGCAGAGAAACAAGTATCACCACTTGTCACTCCCAAGAGAAGAAGAGTTAAATAAAAACAGCTTGTTAACTAATACAGCTTGGTGACTTATGCCTAGCTTTCTCTTCTGACTGTCCCCAAATTTTGAACTTGCACAGTGCCAGAGGCTTGTCTAGTACTTGATGAAGCTTCCATGCACTTGAATGAAGATGCGGTACATCAAACAAACAACAAAAATCAAACAACCCTGTTACCTGTACTAAAAAAAAAATTGAGTTTAGACTCTATAACCATGCTTCCATATGCTGCGTTTTCAGAGGCTTAAACTCTGGTCTTTTTTAAAAAACTTCAAAGATTGATCTCTATAATATCTAGTAATCTCTCTAGGCAATTTACATAACTGGAAGAGATTCAAAAATTCATATTTCCCTTCAGTTTTTCCGTAATTTTTTCTATTAGGAACAAGCCCAGTTTTGCATGAACAGTGCTATCAGATCAGTCATGTGACACAATCTGAAACTAACTTTCATGACTTCCATTCTTTTTTGTTTTATAAAATATGTGGACTTGATCAAAGCTCTTCCTCACCATTGTGCAAATTTCCATCTCTTCTCAAAAGTCTTCATTCACCCAAAGGTATATTTACTTGGAAGAAAATACCCTTTAAAAGTAGCTAGCGAATTTTCCAGGGAGCTTTGGAATTCTAAGAAGGCTTCAGGTTTATTTTAGAAACAAATTAAACATATCAAGTTGCTACATGAGTAGTAGAACTGACTTTGGTCTCATACGCCTTGTAACTCCCCCTCATCGTCTTTCGTCCTGCCAGATCCCCTGTAAGGAAAAGAATGGTTTTTTGGCAGTCACACATGTTCTGACTGGCCACAACAGCTCCCCCACATCACCTGCAGTGCAAGGTATTAACCAGGGCTTCGCTTCCATCTACCTACTGCGTGACTGAATTTCCAGGCACTTCATTATCTCTGAGACCATCTTCCTGCCTTGAAATTTGACCAAAATTGGCCATGGACCTTCAAGAGCAACTGCAGAGCAACCAACAGATGGGCAGACTGATGCCGTGAACAAAAGAAATCAGATTCAAGAATTTTTACTTCTTTGCTCCATTACAACACTTGCTTCTGACACTATCTTTTGCCTGAAGAAAACAAGCCTTGCATTTTCACCTGTAGTGCCTTCTGCTACTTCAGCATGCAATTATCCTACAGAAATGCAGATATTGTGATCTTTTCATCAAAAGTAAAAGAAGAAACTTACAGAATCGTAAGCTAGCACTTTTAATACATTTTGACCTTAAAATGCTTATATACATTCTTAAGGAAAAAAAATAATAACGGAAAATTAAGTAATCAGAAATGTTCTCAGCAAAAAATCATGAGTACAAATGGAACAATAAACTGGGTTTTTTCCTGATCAACACACATTTTCCAATAGATTAAACTGTACTTTCCTCATTTTTTGTATGTCTGTAGAGCTAAAGATAATTTTTTTCTTTAGCAAGAAGTTCAAATTCAGAAAACAAAGGCAGAGCAAAGGTAGTGTTGCACTTCTCTTAACAGGGTATAGCTCCAGGTCTAAGCATCTAGTTAGGAAATTCAAAACGGTGAGATACAGACCAGACAGATGCTAATAGCAGCATTATGTTGAAGAAAGGAGTACATCTGAAATCCCAGGGTTTTTTACAGTTCAGACAACATAATGTATTTTCAGATGCAATGTGAAAAATCACTATGTAAAATTACTGCAATGCACGTGTAAATGATCCAAGGTGCAGAGAAGCCAGATGTCTGAATTCTTCTGTATGTAACAGGCAAATTAGCTGTGGCACAAAAGAGACTTGACACAATACTTAATAATTCTTTCATAAATGGAATTTAAAACCTTTTTATTTCTTAACCACAGGATAAAAGGAACTTTTATAACAAAAACACACAGTATGCAAAACACTACTGTAGCACTGGCAAAGACCTGCTTTTCGTCAACTAGAAGCACTGCCCCATTACATTTACAGAGGAAGTCAATAGCTTCACCCTCTGGCCTCAACATTTCAATTACACTGTGAACCCAGGGTAATTTTTACTGCTTACCACTAAAGGGAAATACACTGATTGCAAAAAACCACAGAACTCAACACATGCAGCTCTGTGGGGATGGTATCTAAGTAGATCTTAGTAATGATGTGTCGCTTTGAATTACAGTCTTAAACCTCACTATGCTGGTGGCACAATTCATCATTCCAAAACTCTAAGAAAACTCTGAGAGGTTAAGACAAAGAGAATATCTGCTTCCCTAAATGCAGGAAGCATCTTAAAAACCAGAAGTTTGCTCATATTAGCACATTACTATTCGTCAGCACAGAAAGTCCAACTAATAGTAAGTTTCACTTTCCACATGATCTCTCAAGCATACATGACATTTCTAGAAGTGATGGGCTTGGCCAGCCTAACAGCTTACTGTGTGCCCCTTCAGTGAACCACTTCACCAGAGACTACTAAGAATGCCTCCAGAAGTGCAGCCTGGCCTCAGAGGAGAATGGAGAAAAGCTTCCTGCCTATGAACTAGAAGGAATAGGTTTCTGAGAAATGCTATCTTTACTCAATTCATAACAGAAAACCAATAAATAAAAAGCCTCACCTGGAGCTAATTCTAGAAGGAAGGACTTATTCTGATTTAGTCAGCAGGGAATGGAGATACATTCCCCTAATTTCTGAACCAATAGAATAACTTTGTTTTCCTTTCAGCTTTCTATAGAGGAGAAAGCTGTGCAAAATCTTTTTTAAGCTTAAAAATATTTTTGGGTATTTGCTATTAATGAAAGGGTATAAGCAGAGCCACACCAAAACTCTGGCCAATAGGGTTCCATCCCACCAAGTCAAGAGCTACTCCCAAGTCTATCACCAACCATGCACATAACAAATAGTCACATAACTAATGTTATTTGGAGATCAGTAATAACATCCATTGATCTCAGTAATAAATAAAGACCAAGCAAGGTGGCTGTGGTACAATGGCCTAAATCCTAACTCCACCATTTCCTTCAGATTTATCACTCTCAGAAATCCATCTTTTCTACTCCTTATTCCCAGGATCTTGACAGAGAGAATTATTTACACTAAGAAGTTAAAGCACAATGAAAAATAAATACAAAGGGTTTCCAAGAACTGAGTTTAAAACACAATCTCTGGAATTCCCCAGCGTAAGGATAAAGAAAGAAAGAAAACTCTAGAAAGCGAATTTGTACCTTCATTTTTCCTGAGCGCTGAACCTGAAAAAATCTGTTAATACTGGAAACACATAGACAAAATAGTCCTAAGAAAGTCAACCTGATTCCCATTTTCTTCACCGAAATTTTATCCTGCAAAGTCAGGCAATAAAGAGGAACTGTAAATTTGACCAAATCATTACCCTAGTAAAAACCCATGCTGGATGATGAAAAGCCACATCCTCTGCAGTCATCTCACAGAAGTTCTTGAGACAGGCTTAAAACCAAGATCCGTCATTTGTTTGTTTTCTTTCTTATCCCCAAAACACCCTTATCTCTAAAACAAACTAATCCAAAATAAGACAACTTCACTGAGCTTTACGTTATACTGAAAATATAATCTTCATCAGGCATTATACAGGTGGTACTCGGGGTGGAGGAAGGAAAAAAAGCTCCACACCAGTGTTTTGCATTGAATCTAATTCTGATTTTTTTAAAAATGTCTGTAGGCATGGACAGGTGTCCTTTTCATCACATAACTCCATTAAGAAACACCTCGCTTTTATTAGAAAGGACATGCCAGTAAGACTTTTTACAACGTAGCAATGATTTTCTTCCAAGAAAAAGTGACAAACACATAGCCCTAATCACAGACACTGGAGACTGCCGATTAAAATGCTGCTGCGGTCTTCACACAGTGAAGTCCCACAAGTCTCCAAAGAGGAAGGTTCCAGGACCTCTCACAAGCTGTTCCAATGTTTAACCACCCTAAACAGTCATTTTTTTCTCCTTGTGTTCACCTGGAGCTTCCCTTACTACACCCATTTTCTCATCCCTTCCCTTTCAAGAGGCTGAAGGCCCCCATCCAGCTGCCCCCTCAGCCTTCCCTGCTTCAGGCTGAGCAAAGCTGGGGTCAGTGGCCTCCTGTCCAGGCAGGCACTCCAGGCCCTGAACGCCCTCCCTCTCTCCAGTTTGTCATGTCCCACAGAGAGGGCCAAACACTGGGCATGGTCTTCTGGGAAGAACACAACAGCAAACAGATTGGGAATGCCACCAACACAATGTTCAGAGATTACAGAGTACAAATGCTTACAAACATTGTGAACAGTATGGCCAAACAGATATGCTACACAAGCACAACAACAACCATTACACCAGCAGCACTACTTACACTGATATTAATTTCTTTTCCTCCTCACTGAAGTGTCGGATCAATGACCTCCAGAACTGCAAAATCAGCATGGAATTCCCTGGCCTTTCTTAAGTCTTCTACTCATTTAAGTCTTGCCACACACTAAATGGAAAGAAACCCCAGCAATGGAGGAAGTAACAGTTCAGTAGGAAGAGGAGAGGATAAGGGATGAGAGAGGGCATAAAGTGGTCCTTATTTTTAAGATGCTTGGCAGGTGTGATTGACAACAAAAAAAGGCACACATGAACATGAATAATCAGTCACACATTAAAAACTTACCTCTGTACTGAATACTAAGCACAAAGTACATCAATGAGCAACAGATTCCCTGTCTAAACAAGCTGGATAGAATAAAGGGTCAAGGATTTTATTATTTTTTAACTGAAAAGTTCAGCACTACAGTGCAGAAGGAATTAAAAAGGTAAAAAATTCCCACTCTCAGGACTCCTAGCAAATATGGAATAAACGTACTAGTGCTTAAAATCTCAAAGAAACCTTTAATAACTAAAGATACAAACAACCTGAGACAGAAATTCAGGTGCACAAACCCAGGATATGGTACATAAACCCACCCAAGCCAGTGTACTCCAACAGACTGAAAAACTCTTCAGCCACCAACACATTCTCTGTATGAAAAAGAACACACCACACAAAATGTCATCGAAAAGTTTGAGACAGTCTGTGAGAGCTACATTCAAAGTCTGAAATTAATGTGCCACTGAAACTTAATGAAATTACCATTTCAAGAAAAATATACCATTTTAACAAGCAAGTCCTAAATCAATCACAACATATCAGGTATCAGACTGCTGTTAGTACTCAGGGGTGCACTACTATTACAGCCAAAAAATCCTAGGAAACAAGTCATAGAAAATTACAACATTCAAAAAGAAATTAAAGAAAAACAACATAGCTGAATGTGTGGAATAGAGGAAAAAAGCAACACACTAGCAGAAACCAAGAAACAAGCAGGAGGTTTATCAGTGGAAAACTACAGGTTGACTATTCATTATATAACAAACGAAGTCACATGACTTTCTGAGTTGCTTATATTTCTGCAGAAAGTCTGCCCTGTGTCACCACAACCTTCTTTCAGCCAGCAGCAGGTCTTGACCCTTAACAAAGATTTCACCCAATATCATATTAAGCTCACAGTATATCTTAGGAATGTATTTTACCAGTCTTGTTCCAAGTGTAAGTACACATACTGTGACCCATCAATCATGAATTACTACACATGTGCCCAGCTTCTTATTACCTAAGTGACAGTAATCAGCCTGTGCAAAAATATTTGACTCTCTTCTAGAGGCTTTTGCTTTCATTTTTAACTATGTCTGTAAAAAGACAATGTATTCCCTAACTTTGTCTTTCAAGTGAGAAATTATTTTTTAAAAAAATCACCATTCAGCAACTTCAGGTCTAATGGCAGAAGTTCCATGACCTGGGTGTGTTTGCACAAAATATCACGTGTCAAACAACGATAGGAGACCTGCACCCCACTAAGATGCAGCAAGACAAAGACAGCACAACTTACCAAAATACTTTCAACCAGATTTAAAAAATGACATCAAAAATTCTAAACTGACATCAACAGTAGCTAAAAATTACTTAACTGCAGGAATACAAGCTCTTGTTTCAGTTTTATTTAACAGTCCTTTTCCAAAGATCTTCACTGCTTTTCTTATCAAATTTACACCCTAGCTTTCAAATTATGTCATATGATGAAACAGATTAATCATCTAATGAAATTTCCTCTTCTATGCATTTAAATTCGCCTGTACAAGTTCCTGGCCAACAGCCTGTAAGGGCTTTGCCTTGTACAAGACCAGTTCAGAAGAATTATGTTATTCACAAAAAAATATGCAATAAAATATTTTTTTTATTAATAATTTTATTAACATCATAGCAGAACACAAGCAATCCAGTAAGTTTCCAGAATGTGCTAACAGCTCCTTTCTGGAACTGGTGACTGTTATTCCAAAAAGGAACAGGCAATACTAAACCTAGTATTTACAGAAAAGGAAGAATTCTTGGGAAGGGGGATGAAGTTCAGGGGCCACCTTAGCTACAGTGACTGTGAACAACAAGGTTCAGGATCCTGAGAGCAGAGAGCAAAGCCACATAACAGACTCACAGCCCTGGACTTCCACAGAACAGAACTGCTCACTGATCAGTTTGGAAGAATTTCAGAGGAGGCTGTCCTGGAGAAGAGTCTGGGAGAGCTGGTTGATTTTCATGGATCTCCTCCTACAAGCTCAAGAATAGTCCTTACCAGTGTGCAAAGAATCAAGCAAAGGTGGCAGGAGGCCTGCATGGACAAGCAAGAAGATTCTGGCTGAGCTCTGATGAAAAAGGGAGTGTACAAGGATCACAAGCATAATCCAGGTGATCCAGAAGAAACAAAGATACTGTCTGAGCATGCAGTGATAGGGGTTAGGAAAGCTAAAGCCCACGGGAAAGACAAAACCCACCTGGATTTTCATCTGGTATCAGACATGAAAGGCAACAAGAAAGGCTTCCAAACGTACAAAGGACAATAAGGTAGATTTATCAAGAATAAAACATAATTAATCAGCCTGATGGCCGTTTGTAAAGAGTTGGCTGGCTTGATAGATGAGAGTAGCAGGTATTTTTTTACCTTGACATCAGGAGGGTTTTTGACACTGTCTCTTATTATGTTCTTATGGACAAACTAATGAAGTATGGGGCAGATAAAAAAGAACAGTGAACTGAACTGGAAATTAAAGATGTTATGAACAACAGGAAGAGATCCAGAGGGAGACCAAGTATGAAATTAAAAAAACCAGAACAAACTGAAATAGAGGAAAATCCATAATAATATCACTACCATCACCCTAAATTTTACTCTAAGCATGATAAAACACTGAAACATATTGCCAGAAAAGCTGCTGAGTCTCCATACTTGTGTCAAAACCAGCCTAGACACCATCCTGGACAACAGCCTCCTCCAGTTTACTGAACTGAATGACCTTCAGAAGTGCCTTCCAACCTCAATGATTCACTGATACTGTGGAAACTGGTTTTTAATCTGTGCTTTATCTTCAGTAGTGAGAAAGCATTTTACAGCAGATACACAAATTGGAGCTGCAGGCAAATCAGGTTTAGACCATTTTTGGTGAAGTGCTACATTCTAGCTCAAATCCCTAATATCCCCTACCTGTTCATGTCCAATGCAGTCTGCAATACCCTCTGCAAACATGCACATAGGACTCTCAATGTAAGTACAAAAGCGTATCCATTCCTCTGGCTTCAGCAACCACTTTCACAATTATAACATATAATCACATGTGTATATGGAAGGAAGTAGGAAACAGAAGAACAAGAACCTCAAAATTGCTCTCAGAGGGCCAGAAACTCGCAAGTCATAGATCTAACACTGAAGAGAGACTGCTGCAGGTATAGCGGTGGTTTCCAGGCTCCAGGCAAAATCCTGTGGTAGATTCAGAAAAGAAAACCACACCAGGAAGACAAAATTCTCTTAAAACAGGCAAAGTCTGCTACTGCTGGAAGGAGACACTAGATGAAGTATAATTATACTTTAGTCCATGACTTGCTACAGAAAGATGCTCATGAATTTCTTTTAGTTTTGCTTTTGTTTTTTTTTTTTTAGATTAAATTTACATTTTTAAAAATCACAACTTGTACTACTTTTACCACAAAGAGTCTTATCTGCCTGGTTTTGGAGACATAGCTACAACACTTTCAAGCTGCACACATTCAAAAAAGCAGGCTTCATTCTTCACAGATTTCCTTTAAACAGACAAGCTTTCTCACCCTCTAAATTTGAGCAAGAATAAAGGAGTTGTAAAAAAAGACAAACATTTTGTTCCTGAAACAAATGTATCTTACTTCCACTGAGCTTAGCTTCAATATACAGTTATTTTTACATTCTTCATATTTTCACATTGTGATTTCATATATAACAGCATGTCAGGTTTCCTATAGCATGTATGGTCTTGCATTATACAAAGAATAAAGTATTTGTAGGCTTTTTTCTCTAACAAGTGAAGAAATGTTAGTTGCTTGGGATATTTTTACTTAAATCTGCCACTGATCTCTCCAAAAGAAGGTTTAAAGAAAGTATACAATTCAAGTAATTTATTCATATTCTGGCACATAATACAAAAAGCAGTCAGCACTAAAGAACAGAATAGGCACAAGTGATTTTGAAAGAAAGATTTTTTTCCAAAGGCTCATTATTAGAACCACTGATCCAAAGCCTGCTGAAGTCCAGAACCATCTCCAGCTGAAAAGACTTATACAGGCTATTTATGAAGTATGAATAAATGTAGTTTTCCCCCTTTTTTAATATTTTAAACTAGACCAAATACTTTTTTTCACTGATTATTAAAAAAACTTTTATTAACATAAACAACACAAGATGTCCTCTGACATATTTTTAATCATTTCTGAAATCATCTAACCTAAATCTGCACTGAAGAATAAAAAATAGTCTGGACTTCAACCATTTAAAACAATAAATACAATGGAACTTCTCAGAACTCATTGGAACACAAAGTACAAAACAGTATAATGGAAAAGTAAAACCTCTAGTGCCACTTTGTAACAGCCATTTGTAAATAAGGTAACAGAGAAAAACAGGCTTGTGAAATAATGTGCACATAGGCCAGAACAGCCTTATTAAGCAGTAAGAATAAACTGGAAGATCCTTCTCTAGTGAGTCATTCCAAAATACAACTAGTTATATTTCTTTCCCAAATTAGAAGTGTCTTTGCAAAAAAGAAATCAAGTTCCACAAAAAACAATTGCACCATGGGATAAAGAATACAAAGAAGGACAACTATGGTTCCTCATGCCTTGAAAAGGTTAGCAACATTCAATTCAGGACATATTCTTGTAATCCAGCCTTTTCACTCAGAAAAGTAGGGAAGACTAGAGGCACTTTCCAAGGAATGAAAGCTCAAGGTATCTTGGGTCCTAAGCAGGAAAGAGAAATCTGCCAGACCAGATTATCCAAGTGGGGGAAGTCACCACAGTATTAACTGAATTTAAGGTCAAGTCACTTCCACAAATCCTGATTTTAATCTTACACATAATGACTTCCCCTTAACTCGTTTGGTAGAATTAATGGTTTGAATTTTTAAAAAATCCAATAATTAAAAGAAAAAAAAACCCAAACAAACCACCATCCACACAGCAACACACCACCAAAAGACATACCAAATAACCACAAACAAAAAAACCTCCCACACTAAAACATCACTTTTATTTACTTTTTTGGCACTATTCAAAATAAGATTGTGGTGTTTGTGCTTGACTTCCCTTACAGCAGACAGAGAACCTAACACAAAAAAATCTGGGTTCCAAACTTCTCATCCCATTGTGAACTGCAAAGCAGCTTATAGACAACCCTTACATCACTTACTGATATTGCATCATCCAAACTTTAAGCCATTAAATGATGGCCATGAAATGTATAAAGGTTAACATGCTGAGGGAGTTGCAAGGAGAAAATCTTTTTCCCAAATAAACTGACACTGGGATAGTGTGAAAAACAGGCATCACTGAATTCTTAACTGAATACAAGTTTTTTTCCTACGTTTATCCAAGTCTACGATTTAAATGAAACAAGGAAAAAATGATTCTCCACAGACAAACTTACCAGTGAGGACTGTTTACCCTGAACACGCCTTGCTGAGTAACTGTCTAGTATTACCACTGTCTCTACTCACTTGTATTAAAGAATTTAGTTTCTCAGTCATGAATCACTGATTACAAGACCAGAAACCATCTTAGCCACAGATGCCTTTTAACATTTTAGATCTAGTTTCAAAAATAGTTTTTGGGGGTGGAGGTTATTTGTCTACTCACCCACAAAAGACAAAAATCCCAACTCAACAGAACTATTTTTGTGGCCATCTCATTTCCCAGTTGTTTAGATAGAAGTTTAGCTTTTTTTTATCTTACCTTATGGACAACTGATTTTCAGGACTCGTGAAGGGGAGAAGTTTCATTCTGCCAGATGGAGCTGCTCCCTCCAGTCCTTTCCCTATCCCTACATCACCCAGTCCCATTCCCCTGGAGCTATGTAGCTTGCTGTGTAGCCTCTGAAAGTGCTATTTCCCTCCCTTAAGCTGTAGAAATAGAGTGAAAGAGAAGTAACTATTCCACAACAAGCAGAAGTCCCAGCAGCATCATTCACCACAAAAGGAGAAAGGAGTTTTCCACAGGATTTAAGTGGTTTACTGAGTTTGCTGCTGCAATAAAACTTGTAATCAAAAATTAAGTCCTGCAATATAATGCAGTCCACTAAAAAGGTGGCACAGAAAACTATTCTACAGGCAAAAAAAGCACTTGTTTGACAGCAAACGAGTAGAAAAGAAATAAAAGTATGACAGCATATGTAACTTGTGTGTACAATCCTCAGTCACCTTGAGCTCTCCTTTATCTAGTGGGGGGGTGGAGAAGAGATGGAGTAAACACAAAAGCAGGCAATGGTGCATTTCATTTAGCTTATTAAAACCGGAGAACATTAAACCCATATGATGCAACAACTTTAACAAAACCAAGTAAAACCAAAGACGTAAGTTTGGTATCTTCAAGAAGCAAAAATAGGCCCAGTTCTGAATATTTGAAAAACTCCATTTCCTGTTGCTGATCACCAACAGCTGCCTTGTTTCACCAGGCTTGGTACAGAAACTCCTGAAAGCAGAAGGAATCCTGATGAGCTATTACGGAATCAGCAATGTAACACGTAAGAACACCTGTAGATCAGATCAAAAACTCAACTAGCCCAGCTCTAACAGTGACTAAATGCTGATAGCTGTGAATAATTAGGAAAGAACACAAAAATAAGCATCACTAGACTATCCTCCCAGATTTAATTATTCACAAATCCATAATTCATTCCACGACAAGGGTACAGAGTAACTCTAAAAGCGTTGCTCTTTCAGAAATATACCCAGACTACACACACGCTTTTAGCTTTCATAATATTAAGGAGCGGAGTAACAAGTTTTAATTAATTTTTATGCAAAGGACCATCTCCTTTTGCTTGATCTCACCCCACCATGCTCGTCTGACACCGCAACGTTCTTGGTGCAGATAGTAAAGAGCTGATCCATAGAAATTCAAGATGAAAACGGAGAAAGCTACAAAATATCAAGATCAGCTGTCTCTAGTCACCTCTTTCCCAAACTGCCAAGTCCTAGCTTCTGTTTTTAGTTTTGATACAGAAACAACTCCATATATTCGATTATCATAGTTAGCCTTTCTCCACAGCTTTTCCAGCTCTACTATATTGTTTCTGAGACAGGGAAAAATGGACAGAGATGGGACCCAAACACATCAGCTCCAAGTGTATTATGGATTTATATACTGAGGCTTAACAGAGAACATGTCCAGAATTATCAGGAAATGGATGACCATTCACTCTTTTGACCAACACCAAGCATTAAAGTGCTGTTTCATCCTTGCAGTTACCTACCAGAACATTTAAGATTTCACCCATGAGCTCCTGGTTAATCATTACCTCTCAGCATTTTATATGTGACATAATACTTTGGCACTTAACGCATATTTTATAGCAACTAGTGCTGAAGAAAGTCCTTGAGCATTTCTGCACAGACAACTCATCTTCACTAATCTGAACAATTATCAGCAGGCAAAAGTTCTCTACAAAGAAAGATAACATAAGAAGCACTTCTACCTCTCCATTGCCATTAAATTCATGAAAACAGCAGACAGTTACCAGACCTGTTTAGATACACAGCTGAATCATAGCCTCAGTCACAGTGCAAATGGAGAGAAAATTACTTAAAACTATCTACAGTTTTGAACTCACATTAAAAAATCACCTAAAGGGCATAGGCTACAAAATGCTATTTGTATTGGCCAGCTTCCATTATGACCAACATGACATTTCATAACACCTTCATACAGAAAAAGCCCTTTGTTGCACAGACTCAGCTACAGGGACCATTTTGGTTCTGTATGCAGTATTTTTAAAAAGCAAGAATACCACTTGTTTTAAAAAAATTAAAATGCCATCAAAAGAGATACAAGCAATGAGCTCATAAAATCACCTCCATGACACCAGGATCAGAATACCAGCCTGCCAAACTACTAACTGATACTGAATTACTCAGCATCTGATTCAGATACAAAGATTGCAACGAATACTGAAGGTTGTTTATGTTCACTTGTTTCACTCTTCCAAATTCCATATTATTGGTAATTAGGCAAGATGGGAAACTTTAATACCCTCAGAGCAGCACACAATCTATTCATTCTTTTTTCCTTAAGAAAAGAAAGATCATGTTTAAATCCCACCTCAAAAGCAGCTTCAAAGCAACTTCTCCAGCATATTTTAAAATATAACTAAAGCATACAGAAAATGTGAGACCGTATGTAGATAGATGCATATAAAAACAGTGTAAGTACAGAGAATGGAGCAGAAGGCCTAAAAAATTGATTACTCGAGGCAAAGTTTACTTATTCACCTTTTACCATGATGATTGAGGATAATAAAATTTTAAAATGCATGCAAGAAGGAACAAGTCAAATTTTACAGCCATTGATGAGTAAGAAAATGTTTGCGGCTCTACATGGGAATGCTTTTCACTGCAGTCACAGGCTCCCTATTAAAGTTGCATCAAAATTAGAAGAAAAGCACAACAACAAAGCATGAAGTGCAATGGGACAGCTTGTTCCATGAAAACTGCAGCATTTCTTTTGGAGATAACCCTAAACTGATTTTTATCTTACAAAAAAACAGGATAGAGCCCACAGGTAAGAAGAGTCACCTGCTTGAGGAGCACATACTGGACCTGCTGCTTCTTTTGCTGAACAAAAAAAGACAAAACCAAAATGTTTCAGTTCTCAATTCTGGCATCAAAAGCAAATTTTGATTGCTTTGTATGCTCCTAAAAACACTGACTGACCTCTAGCCCTCTTAAACACTATAGAACTGAAGACATACACATTTAAACATGTCTAAACCACCAGAGACATTAATGAAAGAATTGTATTTAAGCATCTGTCAAGCTGCTTAGGAAAGCAACCTCTTCCACATTCTATTATATCTGGACAGACCTGAACAAGTTATAATGCCGTATTTTTCTCAAAAGTAACTGGAATTATGTTATAGTTTTGAAATCCATATGACTTTAGTTCCATAAACTAGTTTTTGAACAACACCTCTCCCTGTGCAGTTTCCCAATATAAAACTGCAACTTAAGCTGTAGATTGAGCTCCGTTTTAGTTTTCAAAATTGAGTAGTTCACCTCAATGCTGTGAATGTATCACTGAGCAGACTGTACCTATCTGCCACAAGCCAAGTGATCTGTAAGGGCTTCCTGAGAGTTCAAAGATTCTCTTTTAGCTCACCCCATGGACAGAACAAGTTGTAACCAAGACTCTATTCACCTCAAAGTTTTAAACCACATCAGCATTTAAATCTTAGTCTTTTCTGCCCTTGCACTTAGACTAAGAGAATTACACAGATATATTCAACACTAACATTTCAGGAAATTTAAGATTTGACTTTTTAAACCTTTTTTATTACAGGATTGTTCACTCTCTTATGTCTTGAACTTCGCAACACAAAAAGCCCCAAATATTTGGATGCAGAACTTAACTAGAAGAGAACAAAATACAGTCCTTTAAAGGGTGAGTGGTTTGCAAAGAATTTTTAATAAGAAATAGTATTTCATCAAAGTGTAAAGAGATATACATACATACAAATAGGAGGGCACACTGCTATTTAAATTAGGCAAAAAAAAAAACAAAAACCAAAACAAACTCCCAAAAATAACCACAAACCCCACAAAGCAGCCAACTAAAAAAAAAACAAAAACCCACAGCAAACAAACAAAAACCAAACTCTCCACACAAACTCAGGTTTCTCTTTTCAACCTATTTGTACCAACTGCAACTGTTACTCAGAAACATTTAAAATTTCTCTCCTCATTACAGTTTATACGGTTTTCTATTGATTTCTTGTCCCTGGCCCTTCAAATAGACAAATCTAAACCTCAACATTTAAAATATGAAGATTATGTTATCTAGGAAACTTAGTGATGCCAGTACAAGATTACTCCCTACAGCATATTTGCTAGTGCTTAATGCAGTCCATACTGTGTGTCCTAACACATTATGCAAATGAGAGACACATGAAAGAAAATGTCTATCTCAGAGTGCCCCCCTACACCAGCAGACAATCTGTAATTAGCCATGTCCTCTAAGGAGGCACCTCATTCACTCTCACCAAAGCAGCAGCTGCTGGCAAATGGAAATTAAGAATTTTAGAACAAAAATAAGCCTACTACCTACGGTCCCAAAGGTATATACTCAGAGTAGCAAGCCAGAGTCAAAATCTAAACAGCTGTTTGTGTTTTTCCAGAATGCCCACACAGAACCTCTCATGCCCAGCATCAAATATTTACTAAAGTGATTTGTATCAGGGTCTCTCTAACTGGCTGGAGAGAGCAACAGCAACAGATCCCAAGGCCTCATTAAAACACTTATCTACAAGTTCTCAGTGCAAAAATCTAGAACAGAAAATATAAAGCAGTAACACTTTCTGTTGAACACAATTCCCTAGCATACAGAACAACAGGGTACACCAATTGAGAAAAATGCAGTGGTTCCAGCCCCCCAGCACAGAGATGCAGGGAACAAAGCATACAGTTGTGCCTAATCTTTACCATCCTATGCCCAAGTGATCCAATCACTAAACTCTAGTTTCACCTCCCCAGAAGAGCTCCAACAGCAGTCATCAAACAATAAGTTCAGAAAATTGTTTCCCCGTTACCAAAGTAAACAAGAAAACAGGGAGAAGCCAGAATTCCCATCTAACTAATGTAAATGAAAAATGCATTTCACCATGGTAAAAAAAACCCAAAAACTAAAACCCATACGGAAGAAAAACAAACACTCAACAAAAAAAGAAAAAACACACCACCAGATGAAGCCTTCCCATTAAATAACCTTTATGTACCCAGGAACTGTATACATAAAACAGCTTAATCCCACCTTGCAACTCCAAGATTAGGCACTTTCAAGTTTACAAGATGTGTCAGGCCTCTGATATGAACACAATCAAAGCCTGCTTGATGTCACTGCTCCTACGCATTATACTTATACTGTGAGTGCCTACTACTGGGTGATGGGCAAAAAATACCCTGGAGTGTCTTTGTAAAAAATTAAAAATTACAAGACATAAGGATTTGGACAGCAGAAAAGTACAATAATCTACACTTCATATTATAAACAGGCAAAGTGTTACAAGATTTCTGTAGAAAGAAATCAATCTGACCAGACAGCATAACTCACATCCACTGTCTGAGTACTATGCTTAGCATAACATATTTTTAGTATATATCCATTATCTATTGTGGCAAGCAAATGCTTCCTCTGTAGCAAGGCCCTAAATTCAAGGTTTTGACGAGATCATAGGTTCTGACAGCTTCCACAATCATGGAATTGTATCTAACAGCCCACCAGACTGACTTCTGGAGTACTGTCAATTCAGATTGTTTCAATGTAGTTTAGAAGCCTCAACATTTACACCAGGGCTAACTCATGCTTTTTTAAAAACAATTATTCCTGTTAACCACATTCAAAAAAACAATTAATCTCGTTTTAATTTAACACCATTGCATATTTTTTTATATCTGCTTCCTATTCTATGCAATTTAGCACACAAACAACTGCAAAGAAGAGTAGCATTCAACCTCTGAATGCTAGAAAACTGCAATTTTTTTCTTCCATTTGTAATCAGAGAAAAAAACCAAAACAGCAGCTACAAAGCACCAGTAGATATTCCTAACAGCTTAGCCTAACACTGCTACTTAGACTTACTTGGAAAGGTAATTTTTTTCTCTTAGTAAGGCTCACAGGTTGTACATGTTTATATTATAATCATCATTTACACAGCCACATACGCATGTAGTCACAAAATTAAAGAAAAATATACCAGCTTTTAGTCTTTTCAGAGTCCATGCTGTTCAGTTATGATTTGGTTATCCCCTTCCAGTAAGACATTTTCAAAGATACAAGAGAGAAAAGATCACAAATGCATACAAGTGTGTGAGTACAAGTGTGTGAGATGAAATAGCTCCTCTTCCCCAGCTGTTCTCTCAATTGTTTTTGCATGTAAGTAAATACAAATTATATTAAATAATATGTCTGAAGTAGCAGACGTTATTTTTGCATCTTAATAAAAATCATTAAAAATAGCTTATACAGATAAAGTCAACTTAGTGCTTTGATGTTTGTCAAACCTGTTAAGGAAAGAAGTTCAGTTGTATAATGCATATACTGCATGCAGTAAGAGCGGTTATTTCATGTGGACACAGTTCAAGATACTTTCAGTCCATTGCACTTCTCTTGCCAAAGTATTTTTTTTTTCAGACAACTATACCAAAGTGGCACAATCAACAAAGCTGTGTAACTGGAAAGCAAGAAGTCACCTTAGAAAAACACATTAAACGCAGCTACATCAGAAGGCAGATACCTTCATTTTCTTGAAGGAACTACTTCCTGCTCCACATTGTCACTTATCAAATATGTAACATTTCTTCGTGGAAGAGGTTTATGTTTTGTCAAATTATCCTAGGCTTACGCTGAGAGAGCAGAAGTCAGCATTATGCTTGCATGATTAAACAGGATTTGACTCAAGCTTTTTGAACAGTTGCAACCAAAACCCCAAGAAAGGCTAGTATTTATAATGAATTTATTAAATGGAAGCTTTGTGCAGAATTCTCTATCACCCTAAGTAATGTACACTTTTAACAATCAGTATTGTGTACTATTAGACATATAAAATTTTATAAATGAATTTTTCTAATTCTGATCTTTAACATTATGATTATATCTTCCAGCCTCTGAGTATCAGGCATAGAAAAATCATCAATACCCAGCAACAGAGTTCTAGAACAGTTCACATGTATACAGGCACAATTAGAAAGACTGACATTCTGCTCTGATAGTAGAGAGACGTAACACCTGGGAAATTTCACCACTTGAAATTTACCGAAGTCATCCCAACTGGGTTGTTGAAATAGTAAGCGATCTATTCATTATTGTTAGCTAGTAGCCAAATGATTTTCTATTTTTAGTGCCATCATTGCCCTTCTCTGGTTCCTGACCTAGCACATGCTTGTCTTCAGTTTATGCAGTTGCACTCTCTCTGGTAGGGTGTAGGAGTAAGAATATTGTGGGTTTTTTTCTTCTCTGAAATTGAAGAGTTGTGATTACAAAGCAAGAACTGATCCTGATCAACTGCTCTTTTTTTTTTTTAACAGAAGTCTTTGGAAATGTATTCCTAACTTTCAACAAATACAGAAGCACTTGGGAATCACTAAAGACCATTCACTATTCCTAACAACTCATTTGCTAAGCAAAACAAAAACATGTAACCAAACCAAAAGAAAACTATCAGTCTTAATAAAATTATTTGATAAAGTATTTTTAGTGTTCATTTTATTATTCCTAAACTGAGGACATAGTATTGTTAAGAATTAAATTCGGCTTTTAAGGCCACACACACTGTGCTTAACATTTTCTTAAACTGCATTTAATATTCAGAATGTACTTTTAATATAGATTAAAAGTAAACTATACCACAAAGAGACACAGTACTTCTTTAAACACAAAACAATAGGAACTGAAAAGCAAAAAAAAAAAATTTAAAAAAGAAAGCACTTTTTGCTTTGCCTTTCTAGGCAAAGGATGGGAAATTAAATTTACACTAACGAAGACAACACTTCCAGCCTCAAATCAGGATAGACCTGTAGGTGGGATGTTGTGACTGAAGCAGTACTGCCTGTACCTCAGCAGGGCTCAAAACTCTACAGCAAAATACTGCTACAACCTGACAGAACAGAGATAGCCAACGCTTATTAATCTAAAAGCCAGAAAGAACACGCTCTCACTTATCAGTCCTTAGGAACATAAGCCCTGCAATTCTTCCATTTGTAAATGTGTGTCAGATTTCAAACAGAATGGCAAACAGCCCTGAGAGTCCCTGGCCCTCTCTGCCAGCTCCCCCAGGAGCCCAGAATACGTGACCTGTCCCTTTGAACAGGCGCTCCATGTTCAGACGGAGCCTGCAAGCCTGAATGTGCAATCTTTGTTCGCAACAATCGTTTCAGTGAAGGGGCTCTGTACCGAGAAACACCACCAGGTACAGTGTCAAGTGAAAACAAACAAACAAAAAAAGTGAAAATAAAAATAGAAAACATAGCAAGGCGTGACCAAACAGAACTTAATATCAGAGTAGGCAGGTGTCCAAAACAAAACACAATTATCAACCAACATACATGGCATCCAGAGGACTCAAATTGCATGTCCTCTATTCTCCTACCTGTGTACACAAAGACCCATAGAAGCACCACTTCTCAAACATTCCCTTTCTTAGTCTGACCACTGATCCTGAAGACAGAGCACAAGTTTTTCAGTTCTTGCTCAAACCTTGATGACTACAGTTGTGCACTTCCAAAAACTTAAACTGATTTAAAGTCCTAATTTCTGTTACAACTCCCTTGACTGTGGTAAACAACAGCTATGCCTGGAGTCTTCCTCGTGACAGCCTGTTGTGTGCATATCTAGACCTAAGTATTAAATGTAGATTACTTAATTACTGCATTATAATGCAAACACCATATGGGATCCATTGTCCCAAAAACATTAATCATTTCCCAAAATTGCTAATACCTTGCACATCAGTATTGGAGTACTAGAAATCCCTACCACTGCAGCAATTTTTTTGAAACCTGAAGTCCCTTTTTATAGTAATTGTTTTTCATTAAAGGTGTTTTCTGATCTTTTAAACAGAAAAGCCATTTTTACTGTTCAACACAAACATGAGAGACTTCAATTAAAGGGATTTGTTCACATATAGCACATGAAGCACTGTACAGTAACTATTACATCAAACGAACAGAGCAGATGTCAAGCCACAAAATCTCACTCTCTGGGCATTTTACACAAATCTATGAAAGTAAAGTTCTAAGAAAACAAACTGCACTTTAAAACATGGAGTAATATTACAAGAAGGCAATTGAGAACGCACTGCAACCTTGAGCAGACATTCACCAGGGCTGTCTAAGTTCAAGTGAAGATTACATCAGGCCTGCTGTGATTAAGGCAATCACAGGTCCCAGCACATGTTTTCTACCAGTTACATTTTAACTCCAACATGTAAGTACCTGGCAAAATTACTGGCAGAGCAGTCCATTTTGCAATTCCACGCCTATTAGTAGTCCCCAATTAGACAGCTTTAACACGATGAGCTCCAATAGTGCCACAGGCCTTGTTAAGGCTTACCGCCACAGGGAGAGGTAGATCATTACAAGGGCCAGTGCCAAAGACCAGAAGTTTCAATGTTACAGAATTAAAAAGCAGATGTTAATTTTTACCCTTAGACATGCAGTTTTCTCCTTCTTCCCACACTACCTGAACAGTACTGAAGACAGGTTCTCCAAACATGGCACTGTTTTTCAGCTGTATTTTATCACAAAGTCTTAACATCTTCTATGCTCTTACCTACGACTGATTTTATCCTCATGTAACCCACCTGGCTTTAAGAGACTGTGGGAACCTCTTAACTGAGGTGATAGCAGAAAGGAAAATCTCACAATACCATATGTGACCCTTCCAAACCAAGGCAAAAGGGTGAATTCAAGATAGCAGTGAACTCAAACTCAGTGTCCTAAGGCAGAAAAAAATCACACAAAATAAAAAACCACAACCAAACCAAAAATCACCCACACTTTTAAATTAAAGTTCTGTATGCCTAAAAATCACTCAATTGTATTTCAACTTCAGCAAACAAAAGCGGGAATATCTACATAAAGGGCATATATTTCACAGCCCTGTGTGGATTTAAATCAGCATTTTCTTCAGCACAACATACATACTTTAATTCTGAGATACAAAAATCAAGCTTGTCTTTGTAAGTAAAGTTTAAGACAAATCCGAAAACAAATCTACTGAAGCTGTTATTTTGTTGAATCTAGAGTTAATAGTTGTTTCAGAGACATTACTATTAATAGGGAGCACAGAAGGATCAGACACGGTTCTGTGTTAAAAACTTTGTCTTGCAAGTCAAAACACGCAATGGTGCCACCATAGGGCATGCTATTAAGTTTCTGAACTAAACACACAGAGGATCGTTCCAGCAACAAATGCTATGGCTAGAAATATCCTTAATATAAGCGGCTGCGGACAGACAGGAAAGTGGCGAGCACTGGGTACAAGCAGACAGAGGCCAGACCCTTATTTCTACTGAAAATCACCACGACAGAAATGTGACAGGAGCGAAGCCGTACTCCCGAGCGCCCAGCGAAGCGCTCCTCCAGGACGGGCAGGTTGGGCGTGGGAGCGACACGCCACGCTCTGCCCTAGGGGCCGGGGGGGGGGGCGAGAGGCCCAGGGGGCGGCCCCGGGGAAACCTCCGTCCCGAGGGCGAGGGCGGCGGCGGCTCCGCGGGGCGGGAAGCGGAGCCGCCGCCCGGCCCGTGAGGCAGCGAAGGCGCCGCCGCCTCCCGGCCCGGGAGCGGTGCCCCGAGTGCGCGGCGAGCGCTCGGCCGGGCGGCTGCCTCCCCTCCGCTGCTGGGGAACCGCACCACTCCCAGTGTCCAACTCCCAGCAACTCCGGGGCGGGCGGGCAGGAAGAGTGGGAGGGAGGGAGAGCGGGAGGGAGCGGCCATTAAGCCCGCTCCAGCCAAGCCGTTCCCCGCGGCGGGAGGCGGCCGCCCGGCCCGGCCCGCGCCCCGCCCGCCTCTGCCGTTCCTACCTGGCCGCCGGCACCGCTGCCGCCGCCCGGGGGGGGTTCGTTGTCTCCATCTCCGTCGGGTGGCCCCGCTGCCCACCGGGTCGCCATTATTTCATTCCTGGTTACAAAGGAGGCGCAAATCCTCTGGAGCCCACATCGGGGAAGGGAAGGGACGGGAGGAGGGAACCAACGCCAGAGCCACTCGCGCACACCAGGCGAGGCTCGGCCAGCCCAGCCCCGCCGCCGGGGGACGGGTCGGCCCCTTCACGCGGTTGCCATAGGGAAGAGCACCGGAACGACCCTGGGCTTCAGCTACGCTCCCCGGCT
Source organism: Haemorhous mexicanus (assembly GCF_027477595.1). Lineage (NCBI taxonomy): Eukaryota > Metazoa > Chordata > Aves > Passeriformes > Fringillidae > Haemorhous > Haemorhous mexicanus. Next base: position 17,462,884 of record NC_082341.1, on the reverse strand, counting down.
GCTGCCTTCATGGCTGGAGGAGGAGAGAGAGCAGATGTGTCAGTCCTCGGCGCGCGGACGCCGCCGCCTCCGCCGCCCGTCCCTTGTTAGGCTAATTGCACCCACTCCGTCATCTTCCTCTTCCTCCGGCTCCTCCTATCCAGAGCCCCAGCCGCGGGGAGGAGAGGGCAAGCGGGGAGAGGCGGGAGGCGTCCGATCCTTCCTACTTCACTACACGCCGCCGGAGGGAGCGAGGACGGAGCAGCAGCGCTGTCCGGGCAGCCCCGGCCGGCGGGGGCGGTAGGGCCGCTCCCCGCCTCGGCCCAGCCGAACTTTGATCAACTGGTGGACGAAGAGGACGAGACCGGGGGCCGAGGGGCCGCTCGCTCTATGGGCCGGGCGGAAGCCGCCGCTAGCTCACAATTCCCGCCCCGGCTGAATCCAGCGGCGTGCTGGGGCGGGGGACGGCAGCAGAAAGCGCACAAGCCCCGATGAAGAAGTGGCAACAAAAGATCCTCCGACAGCAGCGAGGCCGTGCCGAGCTTTTGTCTCTTACGCGGGTCTGCCCCGCTCGCAGGCCGCTCCCTCCCCCCGTCTACGTAGCCGGAGCCGTTCGCGATCAGACCACTGCGCCCCACGCCCCGCCCGCGCCCCTCCCTCGGGCCTCCCCCCGCACAGACGTTGCTTCGCTTCGACAGCGGCAGCCGGCGGTCGCTGCGGCCCCGCCGGCGGCAATTAGGGCGTCTCGGCGCTGGGGCCATCGCGCCGTGCCAGCTGCGCCCCCCTCCCCCGGCTCCTCCCAGGGCTCCCCGGGCTACCTGGGCACTAGCCCGGGTTCGGCGAGGGGGGAGCGGCGGGGCACTCCAGCTAGCGCCCTCCCGAAGGCACAGGGTTCTTCGCGGCTGTGCCGCCTCGCCTGTGCCGCTTACCGCTATCGCTTCCCTGGGCCCTCGCACGGCCCCCCTTCTGCCCCGACCCACTACAGCCCATCTCCGAGCAGGCCCCGGTGCAGTCCCAGCGCCGTAGCCGCAGGCGGCCCCCTCCCTCACAAGAACAGGGGTGACCATCGCCCCCAGCCCGCCGGGTCGGCAACGTGACCCCGCGAAGGGCGGCGGCGCCGCCTCTCGGCCCTCCAGCCAGCACCTCTTCCTCGGCGGCCCGCGGGACTCCTGCCCCTGCCCCGCCGTTCCCGGCGCTGGTGGCTCCCGCTGCCTCTGCTACTTGGGGAGCATGTCCCCTTCCCCTGCCTCCCGACTGGCGGTTTCTCTTCCCTCCAAAAATCCACCCACCTTCTCAGACGGCACCGAGAGGGCAGGAACGGGCTCCCGGCTGCCGTCCAGGGCACCCGCCCTGCGGCTGGGGAGCGCAGAGCCCCGCCGGCCCCCGCCCGCCAGCGCGGCCTGGGGCGGCGGCGTTTGTTAACGCTTCCCTGGGCGTTTTCGGGGGGTGATCACACAGCAACGATCTCAGACTTTCCGCCCTAACGCAGGATTTGGTTCTTCTGCAGCCAGCTCCACCTGCACCTGGCTTCGGGAGGACCGAGACCGCCCCCGCCTCTCGGCTGGCTTCGGACGGTCTCGGCCGAAGCCGCGCCTGAGCCCGTGGCGGGGGGGCGAACTTGGTTTTGTTGTAGCCACGAAGGCGGTAAACGCAGACATTTTCTATACTTTATCATCATCGGAGTATGTGATTTGAAATTTCTTTTCCGTTTTTAGGATGGTGTTTTCCAGCCTGGATGTTGGACAAGTGTGGCAGGAAACAAAGAAAAACAAAGCATTTGCAAGAATTGTTAAAGAATTGAGTGAAACGAAGGGTTGTGTCTAGTTTGTGTTCTGAAAACAATAGTAATGTTTTGGGTTGTGGTTTTTGAACTGTGCTACCCTTGCCCATGAGATATCAATCTCTGTAAAGAGGTACCTGTCCTGGTTATCCATCAGCAACTTGTGTTGTCAGCAGTACTGGTATCCAGAGAACTGAAGAACAAGCTTATTTCCGGTAGCTGGAGGAAAAGTCTCAAGACCCATATGCTAATTATTGTCAACCAAGGTCACATCTGCTGAGTTTAAAAGGGTGTTACAACTCACAGCCTTTCACACTGATTCAGGTGCTTGCCTGCAACACTGCACGTTGCTGTGGATCTCATAAGGCACACACACATAAAAATATATAGTTTAAAATGTGTGATAGTTTCTGAATTTGGGTTGCTCATAAATTTCTGGTGTTAAAGACTACTTTGTGGCTGAACCTGACCTGGACCAGAGATTACATACACGTATTTTGAATAAGCATAATGCTCTGCATCTGGCAATCTACAGGAAGGTTCTCCCAGCTCACCATCCTACAACCTTAAAAGATTTATTTGCCATCCAGACCCAGAGAAAACTGTTATAATATTGTTTGCACAATGGTTGTCAAGAAGTTGAAAAGACCAGAATTAAAATCACTTGAGATTTTTGAAGAGTGGAGAAGGGAAACAGTTGGGACACTTCTGTTAAGATTCTGTTATTAAATAGAGCCAGGAAGTGTAGTTATATGCTTGGCTGTGTGTTGTTCTTTGCACTGGAGTCATGACAATCTGCAAAACACCATCAAGAATCCATGAAGTATAGAAAATCAGTTCATGTACTCATAATATTTTTTTTAATAGGAGACATAGTACTGCCTCCAAATCTAAATTAGCATCATAACTAATACCCATATAGAATGTTGTCAGATTTATAAAATGTCTTGGAGAGATTGAACTACAAGTGGACTCTGAGTATAGTGTCTAAAAAGTCCCCATATCAGCATGGCTACATCAATATAGAGACAAATCTTCCAGTTTTATTTTTTTTACAAAGCTTGTTTTTTTACAAAGCTTTAGCTTTCAAACTATAACAGGGAGATGAAAATATAACAGAGGAAAATTTGAACCTAGAATCACGTATTACTTCATTGCTAGGTTGAGGGACTAGATCTCATTATTGACTGATACATATATATTTGTGTAATTATCAAAAGAAAATTCAGGCTGCACAAACCTTTGTTAAACTGTGTACCTAATTTTCTTCCTCATATTGCAGTGTTCTATTTTTTTTTAGCAGCAGATGTCTTTATTCAAGACACCCGACTGTTTTTGGAATTCTCCTGTATAAGACTATCTCGCTGTAATCTTTTTGTTGTAAATATGGTGTCATAAGTTGTCAAGCTTGAGGAAGGACACAAACTTTCAGAAATGTGCTCAGTATCTTGGATTCATAATACACAAGCAAACCTTTGAGTCCCCTAATCATCCTTGAAAGTTATTTAATAAAAGAGGTTGCAAAAGCAGAAATACGGTAACTGAAAGCTATAATTTCACTTTCTCACCTTCCAGTCTGAAGGTGTTGACACATACTCACTTAGCAGGCAGCTGCAGCAGCTTAAAGTGTTAGCACTGTCCTACTGTTTATTATCACTCCTTGCTAAAGAGTATCATCCCCACAGGAGAGCTGCTGCAGACATCTTTGAGCACATCTCAGACGCTTCAGTGCAAAGTCTAACGGCTAATTTAAATTGCCCAGGTAGGCAGAGTTAAGCCTGTCCTGCAGTCTGGGGGATAAAGTGTACTCAGTCATTCTGTTCTGCCCATTCTGCTGGGTCAGTGGTGGCACAATTATTGGGCTCTGTCTTCTTAAACTATCATTTGCTGAATGAATGTGTTGATGTGTTGAGAATATAGATATTCTAGAGACTTATTTGCGGACACGAAAATTCACTTGGCCAGGTAGACTTGAGGACTGAATTTCATTACACTAAATATGGTTTTGGTAGCTGCCTCCTTTCCAGATGGTGCATAGCACTGGCCTCTGGCTGGGCACAGGGGCATGCCTTTCTCTCACATGCACAAGTGCATAGACTTGTAACCTGCACTCAGGTGAAGCAATTCATATGCCAAGCAGTTCTGTTGTCCTTGCCATCTTGAAGGCTTTCTCATTTCTCACCATGTTCAGCCCACCATGATACGTCAGACCTGAGGTGCCACAGGCACTGAGGAGACCCAGCCATAGCCAGTCCCAAATGCCCAGCCTTTGGGTTAGACAACAACAGGAGTGGAGAGAAAAAGAACTTAAAGTGAGAGCAGGTTTTTTACAGGACTCTTTAGATTAGATTAGTGTGGAGTACCTGAGTAAAATAGATTAGATAGGTAGCTGTAGGAGATAGCATCTTGGGTATTTTGCGCTGGGATAAGGACTTGTCTCCTAAGGAGAAAAGTTAAATAGGAAAAGGTCCTAGTTTAAGAGAGCCTGAGTTTAGGGATGAAAGGAGGAGTAAGTGGGCAGACATACACTTCAGGCAAGTAGGTGTTTGCCCTCAGAAATTGTCACTTGTAGGAGCTGCTGAGGTAATGATCATTCTAATTAGAGTTTCTGCTATAGTTGACAGTGGCTTTAATCTCACAATCAGGGCCTGCTTTGAGAGGTTCAGGCTGAACCTGGACATCTCTGTTATGTTGTTTTGGGCATAAGAAATACCTTTGCAGGAAGTGTTTGCAAGCACCACAGTGTGCCTAGCTACAGGCTTTTCATCACTGGCATCAGCCTAACAGCGTCCCTGCTCCCCAAGGATGCTGACAGGTGCCCAAGAACAATTCAGTAGATTCTTCCCAGCATGAGGATTTGAGGATTGGATTACACACACATTTTTCATTCACTGGCATTTCCAAGATACTGTAGATAATAGTCAGTCCCTCCTAGATATGTAAAAGCCGTGAAATCATTACTATAGCTACACAGTAATGTGACCATTGTCTGCAACTGCATTTGCTTTACAGATTTCTGCATTGAAGTTCCTGGGATTCAGTCATGATACAGGCATCTGTTTCCTGTCCAGCACTAGTACAGTTCTCACCTTAGACATCAGTAGCAATGGCTGTTTTCTTGGTAACCATACCACAATATTCCCCTTTCGCTCCATAGATGTTCCTATCACCAATACTCAGGCAACAGAAATAAATGTCATTGCTGTCATGCCTACATCTTGGCTCCTCTTTTACACTGAACCTTTACAAATGTGTTTCCTTTCTTTTATTTCAGTCTTCTCTTCACAGGAGATCACACCTTCCTTACTTGGCCCTGGATGCCGATGCTTTTAAAGTGCTCAGAACACTGCCAGAGAGAACTGCAGCAAGGCCTACCACTGGGTCCATAGTAAGGGAGGGTTTTGACATCCTGAAGCTTCAATCAGCCATCTCCATCAGTCACAGGGTGTTAGGCAATACCTCCTAGAAGTAACACCATTTTAAATGCATACAGAATTCTGCAAGGATACTCTCAGGGAAAATCACTGCCTGGGAGCCAACAGAGAGTGACATTGCAGCTTGGATAGAAGTTTGGATATCTAGTTCTCATCCTGCTGCACTGTAAGGAGAAAGGAGCCATTTGGCTTCTGGCATTTGTCCACTTTAAGGAACCTGTGCTATGAAAACCAATGTCTCAGATGATGTGTCTTCTGCTCCTCAATGTAGTCTTCTCAGACAACAAAGCTGCAGTGTATAGGGAGATCTGTGTCAAGATGCTGCTTCTGATGTGGAGACAGTAACAATGTCCGAAGCACAAAGAGAAGCCAGGGGTGGACACGAAGATGACTGTTCCTCCTGGCCAGCATCCCTAATCCATTGCCAGTCTTCCTGAGCTGGACCCAGAGGTGTTTGTGTGAGACTACCAATGTGCCTCAAGGCAGGCTGGCACAGCTTTTACAGCAGTAAGCCTCAGTTGTTCACACAATCATCCCTGCTATTCTGAGTCTGGAGCTGGATACATTTTGGTGGGTTTGCAGCATTAGTATTTCAGCTCAGACCACAAACTTGGTACTCTGTAAAAAAAAAATACAAAGTTGTTCAAGCCTGCAGGAATTTACTGTCATCCAGCCAGGGACAAAAACAATTTTGAGTATAATTCAGTGAGCCCAGGAGAATGGGTTGCAGTATAAAATTTGAGCAGCGAGATTATGGTTAGGAGGAGCCCAGCAGAACTCACTTAAGACTTTTAACTTGGGTTCCTAGGAATGAAAATCTACTGACACACTCTGAAACCGTGAGCAGAGTAAAACATGTTTTTCATGCTTTGCTGTTGGAAACTGTCACTGTGGAATAATAACAGTGACAGTGTTTCTAAAGATGCTGTGCCTGTTTTCGGAGGATTTCCTAATTTTTTAAAGGTCGAGGGGAAAAAAATCACTCCAGTGTTTTCTGCATTCACTTAAACGATCTACATTCTTTCATTTGTTTTAAATTAGAGGAGCCAGAATCTAACAGATAAAGTCATCGGCCTCAGTTCTGCTGAGGGTTTATTCACATTAGGTCAAACAATGTTAACTTGTTTTAGAAAGCCAGCAGGGACTATTACATGTGCAGCATTTTCCCTCAGAAACCCTCCCCTCCCACACACACACAGTTTAAAGGAGTTCAACACAATAAATATCCAATCTAAAACCAGCAAAGGTTTAAGTGCCTAAATGACAGAGAAAAGTGAAATGATTATTTGAGTCACCTTAGCTCCTCCAGTGAAATAACAGCTCTGTGTTTGGTTCTGTGCTTCTGACTGGAAGGGAGTAAATCAGCCCTATTTTGTAAAATGTTTCATTTAACTACTGAACTGACAATTTAGGTGGAAGTAGCTGGTGAGGAATTGACAACTGTGTTGTCTCTCTCTCTCCTTTCTTTATCACATAATCAGCAGCTTGATCCACTGATTAGCGAAGCCTTGTTTTAGTAGCACAGAGGTGCTAGCAGCCATCTCCAAGGTTCAGGCTAGCCATCTTGGATTTTTTCTGACTGTCCACTGCTTCCCTTTAGACAGACAAAGTGTGGCAGCTTTCTCCTGAGCTCTGCCATATAACAGATCTGCCTCTAAAACTGGGTTGGATCAAGACTGCTTTCAGGCATTAAGGAAAAGCTCAGGAGTAAAAATTAGAAGTAGCACATGAACTTTTGGATTTCATTCAAATTCTCCCTCCTTCCAAAAATGATGTGCCCCACCCCAAGACAATGTGTCAGTTGCTGCTCCCACATTTTACCTACTCTGTCCAAAGAGTTTATACTTCAGTTTGAGCTCATCAGAACCTCACTGCGAGATACCCTGTAGAAACCAGGTACTTGGCTTTTACTGGCTTCTAAACCTGACTTCATGTGCTGCTACTTACACCAACCAACCGCTGCTCAGCTCTCTTTTCACTGAAGAGACACAAGAGATGTTCTCTAGGACAGCAGGAGTCATCCAAAGGCCAGAAGGTGTCTAAACCTGTAAGCTGATTACTATTTATGGGGACTAGGCTTTGAAAGTGATATTACATTGGGGTGGGGGGTTTTTTTGGTTGCTTGGTTGTGGGGTTGTTGGTTGGTTTATTTGCTCGCCACTTTCCCACCACCCATCTTCCTGTTGAAGCTTTTAAAAAGTGAGATGGAAAATGGGGAGACAGCATCTAGAGAAGCATGATCTCCACAAGAAAAGAAAAACAAAAAACAAACAAACCAAAAAACCAAGCCAAATGTGTGAGGCAAGCTGGATTGTATTTATGTCTGTAGGTTACAAATTTCCCAGAAGAGACTGGATTAGGAATATCATTGGTATTTTAACAGAACTAAATTTTAACTATAGCTTCCTGAAAAAAATATTACGAATTCCTGAGCAAGCTGCATCCTGCTTCCAGAGAAAGGACTATATTTGAATGCTGCTTTCAAGGAGAAGAAAGTACACGATTCATTCTCTTTCAGTGCTTTACAAACCCTTTAAACAAATGCTGCAGAAGATGCTGACTGCTTGGAGTTAGAGATATTATCTAATGACTGGTTCTGCTCTAGCTTTAGGGACTAACACAGGGACAACTGTGGGAATTAGGGACACCCAGGATTGGGTTCAGGTTCCAAGTGGCTCATCTGCCTTTATGGAAAAAAAAACAAAAACCAATGTTAGAATCCAGCCATGTAAATTATTGCAACTAATGAACAGAAATGCTCATTAATTTTCTCTGAATGGGCTGTGTTGATTGCCTAAGCAAACTGTAGTATGGAAAGAAGAAACATGCTTTTGAACTGACTGAAGAAAGCATTACGTGCAACATGTTTCTAGTGTGACTAAATTAATCATCAGCACCCTCCACCAGTTTGTCCCTGTTTGACAATGGACTTACAAATTCAAATCTGGTCAAAAATCAATCCAGAAATCTGATCAGCAATAACATAATGCTGGGAGAAGTCAAAATTAAATTATTGAGCTAAGGAACAAAGCCACGTTTACAGAATATTTTCAGCCCAGTCTTCTGCTGAGACACCCTCAGATGTTCATTTCAGAACTGCTTTCCCAGAAAAAAGCAGCAGCCAAATATTTTAACTCATTAGATATACTTGAACTCTTCGCTGCAGTGTTGTGCTGTTTCATATGCGCCAGACTCCAAATGGCTTCTTGTGGATGCAAAGTATGTCCACACAAAGGTCATTTTCAGGATTAGACCAAAGAGTTGCAATGGAGGCAAGGGAAAGCAGTCCAAGTTAGTTTAATTCTCAAGGCAGTCCTTAGGGCCAAAGCTAAATACAAAACAAACTATGAGCACAGTAATGCAAAGCATTTTTCCCTAATGTCTAGGGTCACGGATTAATATTTTTGGTATATTAAGAGTGTTCTTTCCTTTTGATTGGGTGGGGATGGACTATTAGGTTTCAGGTCTACTTGACTACCTGAGGTGAGGGCCATAAGTATTTTACAATATTTATAAAGGTAATTAGCCTGAGTAACTGGACATGATTAATATAAAAAATACATTCAAAGGGAAAACCCTCCCTCTTGGTATACAGATTCCTGCTTGCTCTTCTCATCCCCTGTGAGACCAGCTGCAGGAGCAACAGGTCCTATTCCATTTGCAATGTGTTAGGCTGTTCCTCTGGAGACATGGTCTAAGTTTTAGAGAAATCTTGATGAAAGCCAGAGAAAAAGCAAAGATTTGCAGCAGTCATCATCTGTCAAACTTCTCTATGCACTAAGACTTGTTTTGTGTGCTGCTCATAGCTTCTATGTTTATTTAATCTGCCTTTCCTTATTTATTGTTTTATTTTATAAAACAATAGTTATTAAAACACTGGCAGCTCAATAATTTTCTTAAAAGTTAGTTATATTGCCTTTTGAACTGTGTGATACTTCCAAAGCACAAAAGAGTTAAAGAAAAATAAACAGATCACTGCAACTTTCTGCATTTCAAAATAGAGGTAAATAACATCTGTGCAGAGCTCAAGTCCCTTCCAATAATTAGCTGCTTTAGCGGAGGGGGTAAACCACTTGGAAACACTGCAGCAGTCATCTTTTGGCTTTTCCTCCTGCAAGATGTGTCTTCTGATTCCAGCTCAGAGGATTATGCTCTTCTTGCTCATGACAATACTGTTCTTACAAGAACAAAGATGAGAGCTGAGAGCAGAGAGTGAGGCATATTGCTTGGATCACTGGGAAAGGATGGTCCATGTTAGTGCTGCCTGAAGATGGCTGCCTCAAACAGCTCCCTGATTTAGTTGCACCTGAAGCTAAATGGTTATTTTACAGACTGCTGGACTAATGAAATGGTGCCCCACCCCCATCCTTTTCATGCTGCTCTGCATTGAGAAAGGGTATAGGAACAACTGACCCAGCTGGAGGGGATGCCAGCTATAGGGAGAGTGGTACTTCTGAGTGATGGGATTGTGCTGATCAATGACCCTCCTCCTGCAGAAGCACCCTATTCCTGTCAAACGGGTCACTTGGTGCAGAGCAGACTGGCAGGGTGCTTTAAACCATGGCAGGGCTCACCTGCCACTCTTCAACAGACAGGGTCCATCCACTTAGTAGTCAGATGATATTTTGGTTCTGCTCTGATAAATGCCAGAGCCTTGTAATCTGGGGTTTAGTCTGTTGTAGTCTTTGCTCATTCTACATTGGCTTCCTGCAAGCCTTTCCAGTTTCTACTCATGCAGTTCCCATTGATTATACATAAGATGCCTGCAGAATCTAAATGTTCCTTAGTGTATTGGCTGGAAAAGCTTTAATTAAATGGATCTCATACTCTCTTCTTCTTTTTAATGAAATGATTTCTTTTGGTTCCAATTCAGAGCAGGAGCACTGCTGAAATATTGAAAACATTAATGGATTATCAAAGTATATGCTGGGTACTCTCCCTCGAAAATATGAATGTCTTATTCACCTTCAGTTTAGCTCAATGTGAAGACAGGAATGAGGGGCTCTTGTTGCAGATACAGGTGTTCCTGTACAGCCACTATTGTTTATTACAGGAGAAAGCAAATCCTTACAAATTTGGCTGCAATAGGACTCCTTCTCTGGGCAAACAGGGAGCTTAATAACACAACCCTTTAATATCCTGAGGCAAGGGAAATTTTCTGCTTGCCTTGTGCTCTCCAAATGCACTAGGCACTGTGGATGGTATTCATGACACCTGATTTTACCCATCTATAAATTATTCATTTGATCTGAGCTAATCAGCTATGCTCCCTCAATAGTCAATGAAAGACAAAGAAGCTGGCCAGGCACATTCGTACCACGCATAAGATGGCTTGCCTCAACCTCTCAGGGCTCTTATTTCTCTCCAGTGACTTCTGGGAAAGCCCAGACTACTGCAACTGCAATGACATATTAGCCCACTTTCTTTTTGTCCACCCTCATATTGGGAGAATTACAGAAAAAGTAACAATTTATTCTTGTGTATAAAAGACATCCCTTTGATGGCTAGCCAGGGACAGCTGTGCAATTCTGCTCTGTATAACTGTATACACAAAAGTATTAATTATTTCTATATTAAGAAATAAATATGACATGAGGTAACAGCAAGGCTTTCATCCAAGTGTGTAGGGGGATTTTTCTCTTGGTAACATAACATTGCTGTTAACCAAGTATATTAACTGAGACATTTCAATTATGTTAATTAGTTATTTTCTAATTCTTTACCTTTGTAGATTGTCATGCCATTTTGTGGGGTGAGAGCAAGTGTGCCTGTGCTGCAGGATCTGTATTACTAGAAGTTTGTCTTTAGTAAGGAAGAATTTTTTACTCTGAGCAAGGTACTAGACCCTGTATTTTGAAAGCTTCTGTAAAAGAAAATATTGATCTTCAGTTTAGTTTCATTCATCATGTTAAAAAATTTAGCAGTCTGGCTGTCACAAACTATATCAAGAATGGTTATGACCTTGGAAACAATATACCTAGTACATGCAATTTTTATTAATGTAGAAACTTGGTCCATTTAATCATAATAGAAAATTGAGCAATGTGTCCCCTATCACAGGAAATTATTAGATCTCTTTCACTGACTTGTAAGTCCAGAGAAAAATAAAATATTGAAACAGGATATAAGTGACTTCTCTTGAGGTGAAGAAACATTATAAACTATGTGCCAAATGCATTAAAATTAAATTCAAAGTACACATTCTCATGAGGGCTGGGGGGTTTTTTATTCATTGTATATCTGTATGTCAGCATCACAGAAAGACCTTCTGTACAGATGTTCTTTTAAACTACTCTGTAGGAAGGAGTGATTAAGTGCTTATCTCGTTCACCTGGACAAGACAGTGATTGGAGACGTGTCCTTTCCCTGGAACTGGCATTGAGAACAAAGGCCACCCTAGAGCAGGAGGTTTTTCAGTCGTGTGTGACTTGAACCGACACCGCTGCGGTTATTCTTCTGATGCTGCCAGCAAACAGCATGAAACAATAACTTTGTTATCCACGCACTGCCACACTGATCACTGCCTGGATGTTAATTTAGAAAGCAAATACAACTCAGGGCTTTAACTGTATGTCTGTCTTAAGGCTCAGTTTATGGGAAGGCATGTCAAAGGTGCTGTTGGCTACAATTATGAATTAGAAAAGAAGTTTTGGAAAGGAGATCAAAAATAAACTTAGTTTTGTGAGTGTTAGCACTGTAGAATCTATGACTCAGGCATCCATTGAACACATGCAAAAAGCATTTGGCAGCAAGATGGTCCTTCAGGAGAAACTATAGTATTTCTGAAGGTGCCAGAAGACATAAGTAGCTGGGTATGGCCCCCGCGGATCTCCTGGTAGCAGTTCCTGCAAACTGTTCCAAAGCCTGTGCATCTCCCACTGTATATTCTCATTTATCAACTTGCCTTTGGAGTCAAGAAACAGCCTCCCACGAGTTCCTGAGTACCCAAATTACAGTTACCCACTCTCTTGTTATAAAACCCTCTCGTTCTCCTGTGACAGCTGTTGGAGTGGAGCAGTGCCGGGAGCGGGTCCTGCAGCTCACCGGCTCCTGGAGAGTGTAGGAAGGCAGCATCACACTGCAAGAAGATCTGCACAGGATATTGATCATTATTTCAACATAGACATATTTGAAATAATGAATATGCCATAGAATATACTGTGTGTTTTCCTTCTTTGTTGTAAGAAACCCTTTTTTCATCTAGGAGGCTTATATCCAAATGTATCTCTGTCACAGGGCCTGTAAGTCCTAGTTTGTGGGGCTTTTTAAGACCCTTCATCTTGATTAGCAAGATTTCCAGTATTATAACAATGTCAACAAAGTCAAACTAACTCAGAAGCAATCTCACACACTACTGTCTTAGCCTGGGAGCAGATCAGGCCTCATTACTCCTCCTTTCATGAAGCTATAGTTTATGATCACTATTATAAAGACCTCTGGGATATTAGTCACATGTTAGATCTCATCCTGTGTTCCTTGTGAATTTCAGAGTTTTTAATAATTTTCCTTTTATGTGGAGAAATCCCTTCCAATGCAGGAGCCAATTTCTAGTCACCTCAATGGTCATACACACCACCCATAATTGCAGAATTTGTATTAAGTGAGCTACACTCACAATGTTTATTTTACCCACTACATAACTGGATGGAACTACACAGCTCCATACTTATTTCAGGTTAAAAGCATGCAAGTGTTCAGCGCTGAACCAGAATATCTTTTCCTGGTTTACCTCCAAAGTGGTTCTGCTATGAAGATCTATTCCTAAACTAGCACATAGATGTCATTTAGAGACAGGTTGTAATGGGAAACATTGGCTTTTTGGCTAGATTAGTGCATTTAAATGGATCAGTGATGCAATGCAGCTGTAGGGTGGAGGCTCTTTAAAAGCTGCACTTCTCAGTGCCAAATATCATGAAATACAGATGACTTCCAGCTAACTCACTGTTGATCTTTATACAAGGGGAAATTTTGCAACATGAGTACTTGATACTGAGACGCTGTGCTGTGGAAAATCAAAAAAGATACACAGTGATTATAAAGATAAGACAGATAAAGGGAGTAAGCAAAAATTGACAAAATTGGTAAAATAAATTTGAAATGAGCTGGAGATAATCAAAGCTAAGTAAAATAGAAATTATAAAACTCAGCAAAAAAAAAAGATATTAAAATAATGGAAAATATAACATAGAGTGAGTAACAAGGAAATGATCAGTAAAAGACTGGATGCAAACATAATAATCCTTACAGGAGAAATAAATTCTTCTGGAAAAAACTGTAAAGTTATACAAATTCAGAGCTAGGAAGGTTAGCCTGATTCTGAACTGATCATTTATAAACACAGATGATTTTTTTCCCACTATGTTGTACTCACAGCTCTTGATTTGGATTGTGCTTTATTATCTAAACTTACAATTTCAGATAGGTAACAAAGGGAGACTCATTAAATAGTTCAGATCAATCTTCATGTTTCCCAAGGAATTCCCTTTTCCCCTCCTTAGATCTACCACAGCCATTGTCAGTATTTTTAACTTGTTTCTGACTCTAAGATGGGAAACTGTCAGGCATCTCGTGCTACTCCAACAATAGTGTTTAAAAAAAGTCTTTTGCCAACTGAGAGATACAGTAGCCCACATGAAAAAGAAATAACACACACAGAAAGCCCCTGAGCTATTGTCCTCTTCAGCAAACCATAGAAAATGAAGACAATTCTGGAGATAACAGAACTCAAGTTGTTTTTTTTTTTCAATCAGATTCTTAAACTTGAAGTAATGTCTTTAATTTCAGAAGAAATCCTCAAAATGTGACCCAGTTTGTGTTCAGGTTTCCTCAGCACTTCAACCCCCCAAAAAATGCGCTGCAGTAGAGTTCAGTGAGTTGGAAGAAGAGCTGAGTGTGGACCAAGAGCAGTGCTTTGTGCAGGGAGAGCAGTGCTGTGTGCAGGGAGAGCAGTGCTGTGTGCAGGGACAGCAGTGTTGTGTGGACTGATGCTGCTGACAGGATAACCCCACGTGTTACATAACAGAAGGCAAGAAAATGTAAATACACAAAAAGGTCACTTGTATCTTCTCTGAACTTGCCTCATCACCTTTGTTGCTTTTCCAAACATCTGCACAAGTGTATTATAGCTGATTTTTTTCAAGAAGTCAGTGTGGTTGGACCTTGGGGGTTTGCTAAAGACACAGCCATAAATGAACCCTCTTTTTGGCCTGCTGTTTTTGAGAACTGGAATCTTGAATTGTTTATGAGGAACAATATCCTTCTGGGGCCAAGGCCTTACTGCACATGGAGTTGGAGCACCTCTCACATGCAGCAAAAAGTGACCCATGGCAACAGAAGCTGTTTCTAGCCGGTAGCTCTGAAGAAATTAGAGGGCTGGCTATGGCAGTCCCTGCTCCAGAAGGGCTGTGAAAAGCATTTTGCATTGTAAATTGCTTCAGCTCTGCCATCTAGGGGAGCTCAGCCCAGCAGGGTATGTGCTATAGGAAATCACAAGGAATCCATCAAAGACAAAGGATTTTGGCAGAAAAATCCAGGGACAGCCCAACCAGGCCTGTGATTTGGGGAGGAGGAGGGTCTGTACAGGAGTCCTCTGGTCACCCTGCCAAGCTTTAGCTGTGATGTGGCCACAGCACAGAAAACTGATCAGACAGAGTCATATTAGCTTTTCTACCTGGCCACAATGAGTAAACACATGCAGCTGCAGGTTTGTCAGTCCCACGTGAGCAAACCCCAAACAAGGCTTGTTATTTAATTTCAGGGGAAGAGAAACTGAGACAAAAAGCATCTTTCAAAACTGTCTAGTTCATCCCCTTCCAATTCCAATTGGGTTGTTCCCAACCCTCTGTTTTTTAGTGATTTATCTGTTCTAATTTTAAATGACTCAAGAGATGGAGTTTCCACCTCTTCCCGTGGGAAATTAGTCCATGGTCTGATAGACACAGTCAGGATATTTTCCTGATGTTCAACCTTCAGTGGTTTTCCTTTGTTCAGTTTAATCTCATTACTCCCAGTTATTCCCTGTCAGTCAGTGCCAAGAATTCAGCCCCTCTCTTTTGTGTTTACACCTTCACAGTTGGATACAGTTGTCTTTAGAAAAATCTGGTAGTCTTGATTATGTTTTTTCCACCTTCTCAAATAAAAAGAAAAAAACCCCAAAAATATGAGTAAAGGCTAGCACAAGTTAGTCCTAAAGGATTCTTTCAAGCCTTGATCTACTTCCATTCACCAAACCTCACTGAGACTTGATCATATTTTTTAGGTTACAGTGACTGGTGACCCCACACAAACCCATCAGCACTTTCCTACCCATATCAGAACTATGGGAACAGAAGTTGTACAAGGTGGGAGGAACGGATGTGAGAAACCAAAATCAGGTTCCTATAATAAGAGGACACAGAAGTTGCAAGAAAAATGTGTTTAGTGGAGTGGCATTAAAAGATTACCATAAATATCTGAATGTGACAAATAGGAAGTAGGAAAGCGGGTGAATCATAAGCATGGAGCAAGCTGCCAAAATGGTATTTGTGATGAGATCTTTCAGAGGCAAAGTACAGAAAGGGAAGATGAGGTGATTGAATATAGCTATTTCTTGAATTTGGAGAAAATGCTGAAAAAAAATAAGGATCCCTTAACACCTTGTGAAAAAGATTAAAAATGTGGAAGCAGAAATGGAATCCTGGAAGCCAAATGAAAGAATGGAGACTAACCTGAGCAAATCCTGTAAAAGTAGGAGACAGATCAGAGGAGGAAGGTAGTATCAGCTGGAAATAAATATATAGGGGCTTTTGTGGGACCCTCAGCAGACAGCAGGGCTTTCTGGTAGCTCAGTCTAAAATGGAGCATCAATAGAACAGTCTGTTCCTGCTTTGCCTTCATTATAAGGAAGCTGATGAGAGAGATGCACAATTCCTTCTCCTTCCCCCATGAGTTTCTGTCTTTAATATACCTGAGTTTTACATATAACAGTTTAAAATGTTTTAAAGTGACAGTTTAAAATTAGAATGAAAGACCGACCTTGCCTCTCGTTCTGAACTTCACGGACATCATGAGCCAAGCACACTGATTCAGTGGAGCACAGGTGGCAGGAGCTGAGTCAGAACTGAAGAAGAAAACTCTGAGCAATGATGTGCTGCTCAAGGAGCAGACCCTCAGCAAGGAGGAGAGAGCACCTGAATGGACAGCTGGAGCCAAGGACAGGATTTTTTCAGGTGGGAGAGACTGAAGTATCCTTGGAAAGCATTGCTCCTCACACCTGCAGATACACTATTTCCTCTTTCGCTGTGAATGCTCCGAGGAGGCAGCAGGAGAACGTTGCGTTATTGGGGATAATGACTCTAACTCCGTGGCACTGACATTATCAGGGGCTGCTCTGACTGCACATGCACAAACTCCAGGCTCTTGTCCTTTGCACACCCGTGAAAACAAGGACATTCAGATACTAAGTAGGACAAAAAGTTGCTATGGGCTCAGGCATGGCTGTTCCCGGGACACTGCATTGCCTTCCAGCCCATCTGGACTGCAGCGAGGTGTGGAAGAAAATTCTCTAGCATATCTTCATGAGCTAAGTGTAAAGTTATTGTTGTTATGTGATGGCTAGTGATAGAAACTGGAAGAACTCGTCTGGAGACAACAGAATCTCCTTTCAGCTAGCTCAGCTCAGATAATGCCAAATAGACTGACCCTAGCCAGAGCCCGCTGAGCCCAGAGATACATTTTAAAATGCATAAGACATTCAGATTTTGAATTGTAGAAATTTAACCCTATATCCACTCTTGCCATGGATAACTTTCTGTAATACAAATTTAAAAATTAGTTTTCTCTATAACCTCTTGCTTTTTTCCCTTATGCATTTTTTTTCTCATTGGACAGATTGCCCAGTTTAAGGAGGTACATTTTCAGTTGTTCTGAACAAGCTGAAGTGCCTGGCAGCTCACTAGGGTCACCAGAATTCTAGTTGTCAGGCAGGAACAAAGAAAGGCTGCAAAATGGCAAATAGGATCTCAAGTTGAACTTTTTGAAGAAGAAAATAAATCAGGGGTAATAAAACATTAGGATATTTTAAACTGATTTAGGAGCTGTAAGGCTATGTAATTTTTAATTCATCTGGGAGGCAATAGTACAAATATAAAAGTTTTGTCTAGACCAACATCAAGTAATTTTTTCTAATTCTGCATTTTGCAGTGACTCCACCTAAGCCATTTGTCTTGATATTATTTGGCTGGACTGTAGTGGCATGGTGTGCAGTATCACTTAGTTATCCATTTTAAGGATCAGCCTTCAGCTCAGAAAGATAAGAGAAACTGTCAGGACAGACAGCAAGATGTCACATGCTTCAGTTTCTTGACAGGAATTTCTGAAACGAGAACCACCTGCTCCTGGTAGTAATGCAGCATCCCTTTATGGAAAGGCAAACAGCTATTTCAGTAGAGTCTGGGGGGAAAAAAGCTACAAGAAAGAAATTCTGCCAGAAGCTTCAGCAGTCCTGCGAGACCAAAAAGGAAGTGCAGCAGATCCTTCAGTCTGAGAGTCCAGCAGAAGGCTGCTGGTTCCAGCAAAATTAAGACAAAGCAGAGCAAGAAATACAACAAAAGATACAGAAAGACAATAAAAGAAATGCAGTAGGGGGAAAAGAGAGTAGGAATAGGAAGAGGCCAAGGTGCTGCAAGCAGAGCATGATCTAGCAGCTGATCTGTTGGGCAAGGGGCCAATTAGCTAAACCCCAGCTCACCTGGCAGGCCTGTGATGGGGCATCCCCTTAGCGTGCTGCTGCTGAACAGGACGCTCTGCCACGTGCAGTGCCACTGCTGGGGATGGAAAGCTGGGACACCTCAGCCCCTGCAGAACCTTGGTTTCATTTGTTGTGGCAAACTCCCTAATAGCTTGAAAGTAATGCTTATACATGCCTGTAACTTCTCAAGTTTTGAAACAGAAAAATCTGTGGTTTTGCCCACATCCTGAATTTGTGCTGTGAAAGCCAGCTCAGACATCTCTGCAAAGGGCCAACCTGTAACAGTCTTATCAATGCAGTGCTTTTCTCTTGGATGCCACTGCACTTGGCTGTCCACTCAATTAGATGAGCTTCCCTGTTTTTCAAGACTGATCTGAAAATACGAAGATATAGAAGAGAAGATGATATCCAGAAAGAAGAAGAGGGGTGGAATCTGGCCTTCAGCAATATCTGATATTTGGGTGGGAGCTGAAAGTATACAGCTGTTGCTTTTTATTTTAATTGCAATAGAATTTTAAAAAATTGTTATTAATATGACATGAAAGCTTAGATGGAATGGCCTGGCATAAACTGAGCCTGTGGTTAGTTTAAACATCTATCACACTGACCTCTCATAAATCAGGGTCAGGAAACAATGAGGGGGCAGGCAAGTGTTTGTGATGTTGTTTGCTGACTGGATGTTCAAAGGAATGCTGAAAGAATGTGCCAAGAATCTGGCTTTGTCAGGAAAAAAAGTTATTGTTTTTGAAAAGACTGACAGATCTAGAGAGACAAAGAGGAGCAAGCTGGCGCACAGGAGAAACAGACTAAATTCAGAAGCAGGGCTTCTAGAAATTTCTCCAGGTGTTGCAAATAATTAAATCTAGCAAGGGGAGGCCCAGGACATTGGACTGTGGTCTGGCATTGTGCTGTGCCTGAGTGTAGAGCAAGTCCCAAGGGTGGGAGCAAGGTGGGGGTCTCAGCAGCCTGTAAAGCTTGTGCAGGTGCCTGCCCAGTCCAGGGGCAGGCAGAGAGGCAAACCTTAGGTTGCAGAAAGAGCTGCTGACTGCAATGCACCGGGAAAAGCAGATCAGCTGTCTCTGGCATTGCCACAGAAATCTGCTGCAGGAACTCAGATGAGGCCCAGCATATGCTCTATCCTATTGTCATGGCCGGAAGGGCTGAAATGATGAAGGATATTCCTCTAAAGCCAGTTGTTGTCACTTCAAGGCTGCCTTATTGTGCCATAAAATATCACAGGAGCGAGAGGAAACAATTCCTTAGTTGCTGAGCTAATTCAGAACTTTAACGTGATCCACTGGAACACAGGCAAGATGCATCAGGAGGAATAAGGAGCGTTGACCTGCTGTGGAAAGCACAAGGGAGGGCAACGAGAAAGTTAATTTGGATGAGCAATCTGCATTGTCACCTTTGAAATATACTTGCTGGAAGTATAAAAAGTGAGAATCCTAAGTTAAAACCAGACTTGTGAGGAGTCCCTTAACTGGAGTTTCTAAAGTCAGTAAAGTAGAGCTAATGAAGCACGCTTGATATGCAGTGAGGCAGGAATTCCATGACTTAAACTTACTGACCTAAAACATTGAACACAGAGGTTCTGGTAGATTCTGGAAAATCACTGAGAATATGAGAAATATAAAAATACCTTTTAGCTGAGACTTTATCAAAACAGGGATAGAAAAAACGGATTTTTATTTTAAGCTGGTTTTCTATGTTTACATTTCTACTAACAACTATTATTATAAGAACACTATACATAAATAAGAATTATTTTTATCTTTCAGAAAGCAATTAATGCAGATAGTGACACCTGAATGTTTAACTGCCTATTTAAAAACTAACATTTAGAGCAAATTTGATATGAATTAACTCAGAAGAGTGATGGCTGTTCCCCAAGAATTTCAGCTTAGGTGAACATATAGACAAAAGAACAAGTGATAAATGCGTTTTTTCCTGGAATGACTAATTAGAAGACTCTTGAAAATAAGCTGGTGAGGGACCTTTGCAAAGTGTGTCAGGGAAGAGGAATTTTTTTTTAAAAAGCCAAAATCTCTCCAAACTTTAAATTCTTAAATAATTATTTACAAGTTGGCAGATCTTTATCTGTTTGCTCTCCATTTTTATAATAACTCCAGTATTACCTACTAGGACACTACATTTCCCTATATATCAAAATTGTCTGAAGGAGTGAAGGCAGCAGCTTCTTTCAACAGCAGCAGAGAACATCAGCCAGGCCTTAGTGTTTCACATATCTTGGTACCATAATTTTGATTAAATCTAAACATGGACATCACCTACTTTCTTGATTTTCAAAATAACTTTTTCCCACTCACCCTATTATTTCAGTTGTAGCCACAGGCTGGGAGGGAGTGGTAGGTCAGGAATGGTAATTTTGAGCTGTAAAACACACATTTATGAAGCAGTCTAGGGCAAGAGTGAGAGCCAGTGGAGGGTGAGAAAAACTGGTTCTGGAAAGAAGCTGAACCAAGGTAGCAACAGCAGCCAGGGAGAGCAGCCCTAACCCTCAGGAGAAGGGCAGGGATGTTTATGAAGGTAGCATGATGACTTTTTTTATTAAGAACTTGTTCTTGGTGAAAAGCTAATTCCTACTCCTTTGCAGTTTTAAACTGTGATCCCATCTGCTCCAACACTGGGAGCTGAGCTTGGAAAATAGCAGGAGATCTCAGCAGGGTGCTGGACTTGACATTGGGAGCTGCCATGAGAGGCTCTGAGCCCTGAGGGAGCACAGTGCTTCTGATGAGGTGCTCTGGCTGCTGCATAAACCAAAGACTGTGGTTGTCTTTCTTGTCCTCCCAGCCCAGACCTTCCAAAAATGGCAGGGTGAAATGGCACTGTCCCCATCCCAGTTCAACCCAAGCCTGTCACCCCGCAGGCTGTGCTGATACCCAGTACTTTGTGGCCACTCCTGCACTACATAACTGATAATACTTTTACATCATTTAGTGCTTCGGCTGGGAAAGGGTTTCTCTTAGCAAATTAAGGTGGAAGACACAAAGGTTCTGGCTGCTCTGTCAGGATAATGGCTGTGGTTGAAACTGTGGCTTTAGGCAGGCCAGGTTGGTCTTGAAGAGCCTCAAGGGAAAAAGGCTTGGAATTCATGGGCAGGTGAACTAGAGAGGAGAATAAAGCAGCTGTGCTCTGTGATGATTGTTATGATTCATAAACAAGAGCTTATATTCTACCCTTTTTGATTTACTAGAAATGGGCCTTGTAAATTATTATGAATTTGGAAAGTCTGCCTAATAATGGCTGAGAAGAGCTACAATGTGCCTTTGTCTCCTCAGGTAATGAAGATTTACCTCAGCAGCAGAGACTTCAAGAAAACATTGGTGGATGAACCTGTGGTGATCCTTACTTCAAACTGCATGGCTTCTTTCCCATCACATTTCATGATGTATGAAATTTTGTGCCCAAACTTTACATTCTTGTAGTTAACAATAGTACCACCATTCCTAATTTTAGGCTGATGTCATTATATTAAAGGAGGCAAAAGGACTCAAAAAGGATGTTTGGAATAACATCCATATTGAAAATGATAGTATTGTTCATGTGTACACCTATACTAACCAAAATCTGTTGGTACAATCTTGCTCAGACTCCACAGGGGCTTAACTTGGGGTGCATTCCTCTGTAGGAACGGGGCTTGTATGTGTGGGGTGAGTGTGCCATTCCAACACAGAGAGCATGCACTCCTTCCTAAGCAGCTTCACATACAGCTTGCACTACCTATTTTGGCTTCACAAAATACTGTTGTCCTTCTGCATAAAATAATTTACATGTCTCAGAGACTGCTGAATTTGAGACAGTCTAAACACAGTTTAGGGGATGGAAAATAACCATGGTAAATCTGTTCCCAACCAAAGACTTCAGATCTGCCTGGGGCAGTGCCATGATGTCCCTTGATCTCCTTCTTCCCTTCTGCATAGGAAATGTGTTTTTATGTTTGACTCTTTTTCTATAAATAAACGGACCATAATCAGGAAAACACTTGCTAGCTTTGGAGTCCAGCTTGTGACTTGTGTGGGGAAAATATTAAAATATTTTGAGGCATATTTTGGCTAGACTGCTGTGAGATATGGCTGAGGCTTGACAGAATCAACAATGTGCCAGACCTGGCCAGGATAAACCCTATTCTGTGTTTGTCTGAGTACTGGAGCTGGAAAAGCTGCAGCAAAGGGGGATGTTAGTTGTGCTGATTTGTGTCACAGTGGCTGGATTGCTCCTCCAGCCCCAGCTGCTGCCTAAGCTCTGGCAGCAAACAAAACCACACTGGACAGTGGTGGTGGCACAAAATCCTCCGTCCAGGCCTTGCAAGCCAGTCACCTTCACTCTGACACTTCTGGATACAAAGCAAAGATTTTTTTTTCCTTCTAAAGTTAAATATTTGCTACTTTTCCTAAAATCTCCCATGAAAGACCAATGACTGCCACCCCACAGAGTATCTCAGCACTTTGTGGGTTTTGTTTTCTCTTAAGATTGCAAACTCAGCAGTGTCTGTCTGCAGATCATTCTTCACCTCTCTCCCAGCATCTGCTAAGCTTGTAAATTGGTTAACAGGCTAAGAGGAATTGGGATAAATTAAGATGTAAGGAATAGGGGTAAAGTTTGACATGGAAAGATCTTAAAATCTCAGAAAATAGGACAGAGAGGCTGTGAGGAACAACACTGGAATCTATACAGATGGAGTAACATCAGTGTCTAGTACTTGATTAAATTTAAAACAGAGAGATTGAGATTGACTTTACAGAGCTAAGATTGTCTTGTCTAAAGCATAGGGAAAATAGTACTGGAAGCTTCAGTTGGGTGTTTGTAGTGAAAAGCTTGAACACAGTTAACAGCATCATGTTATTATCTGAAATTCTTCTGAAGGAAGATAAACAATTTCAGTTTATTATGGTTTTCTTTCCCATATGGCACAAATGGGCCCAGGACCAAACTGGCTCTCAGCAGAAAGCTCTCATCTCCACACTCATTCAGCAGGTCATATTTAATCAATTTTAATATCTTGCCTGTACACCCACTGGTGGATCCATTCCAATCAATACTCTATGGCTTAGGGGTTTTTTTTATGACACTTCATTTTTTACTCTCCTTGACTCTTCTGCCACTGTTGTTGAATATTCCTTTGCAGCTGATCTGTTTTCTGTCTTTCTGTGCTAATGTTTATGCCGAGCTATTATTTCCAAAAGCTAAATTTTGAGCACTCTCACTGCATTCCAAATTTCCCAAGAAAGAGCAGTAACACTACTACAATAATTCTCATGAAAACCCAAACAGATAAATCAATTAAACACTTGCATGATTCAGAAAGACAAAGAGATAGTCATGCCCACGTGAAAGAATGACATGATTGTGCTTGCCTCTTCTTTTTGTTGTGATATCCTCCTGCTTTCATTCCAAGTTATGTTACTGCACATTTTCCCAGTCTATCCAGATTAGGCAAGAAACATATTTTCAAAGGTACATGGTCACTGAAGGATGCAGCTAGGCACCTATCCAAGCAGGTGAAATCCCATGCAATTTTCTTAGATGCATAAGCCCCTTTGAAAATCTGCTCTTGAATGTTTCAGAAAAAAGGCTGATGTTTCCTGGTAAATAACAGGCATTTGTAAATGTCCTTAAAAAACACAGGACTGTCAAGGACTTGCTTAAAAGACATTTTGATAGAATAGAGCATAAAACCAATGTGTAACTGCAGATAAGAAATCTGAAGAAAAGAGATTAACACTTCTAGAGATTTAGGAAAATGGAAGATTGCTGAGAAAAGGCACTTCAAGATAACTCTGTTTTCTGGCATTGCTTCCAAAACATCTTAGCTAAATTCCAATGTTTTTCTATGCAAATTCAATAGCTAAAAAGGCATAACATATGTCTTCCAGCAATAGCTGTCCCTTGTGTAACCTCATGACTTAACAGCACTGATAAATGTACAAAGCTCTACTAACAGTAGGAACAATGTATTTTTGAACACATGCAGTAATGAGTTTATTTAATGAGGTTTTGTGTCATGGTTAGAAACAACACTTTCTTACCATTATCAGAGGCCCAATCATGCAGGTTGATGACAGACTTCTAGAACTACAGCACTACAAGTAATTTCTGTCTCCTTCTGCTATGGAAAAACAGAGGAAAACTTTCATGCCACTCCTGAAACAAACTAAAGGTCATCCTCTGAACAGTATCCAAAACTTAGTATTAGACATAAATCGCTGTACTGCAGACTCCAATAGGTTGTCAGTAGCTCATTGCTCCATGCAACAGCAGAAGGAACAAGGCTTGACAGCAAGTATTTAACTAATTGAGTCTAAATTTCTGCATTTGGAAACCCCTTGGTGTTCCAAAACAACTGCTGGCAGCAGTGAAAGGTTCAGCTGCGGATACGCATGTGTCCATGAGAAGGTACAAAGAAACCAAGCACTGGTTTATTGACAGAAAGGAAGGCAGGGTCAGCCAGCTCTGCGTAACAGCACAGGCATCCAAACTACAGCTGACAGCCTTCAAAGGGCTTACAGAGCCTCACCCACAACTAATGCCTCCTTTTTTCCCTTCTAAAAAATTTTGTGTGTTTTCTGCAAAATAAAGGACAACCTTTCCTCAGTCTGTTTGTACTGCCTTTCTTATTTGGGGTGTCTTTCCCTTCTAATCATTTATAAGTGCTGTTTCTTCATAAATTTAACACTACAAAATAATGCCACAGTATAGTTTATGGCTTGTGACCAAACTTTTCTAGCTGTCCAAGTGTTGCTGTGGTGCTGTCACTGCTTTGAATATCCCTGGCAAGCACAGCAGTCATTCCCTAGTGGTACAAAAATTTCAGCCAGGTACTGGGATAGCTGGACAAGGCTGCCTTCCCAGAGGAAGGCATGTGGCATTAAAAAAGGAACTGTAAAAAGTGCATGAAATTAGGATACAAGCTTTTATTTTCTCTCCACTGTATTTTGTGTTTTGAAAAGATGGCTAAAGCACCTGGCAGTCTGCTTCTCTCACCTACAAGGTTTCAAATGGGGACATTGAGACAAGCACAGGAGGAGGCTGATTTAGCCACCTTAGTCATGTGGAGGTACAGCCAGAGCTAACTTTTGGAAGACTGAGCTGTGGTAACACACACCTACATTAACTTATGTATCTACATTTCTCCCTCCAATTTAAGGAGAAGAAGAATTTAGGATACCTTTCCCAGTACACTGAGGTACTGCATTCATGTCAGATCTTTAAATTTAGATTATGAGAGGTTTTGGAAAACATTTAAAAGGTGAAAGAAGGAAAAAGCATCCTCCAATATCATGGTTTTACAAAAGGGCAAGGAATCCTTCTGTCTCTTGCTATACAACCCTGTAATGTTTTTCTTTTGTGACTCT
Organism: Haemorhous mexicanus; assembly: GCF_027477595.1. Taxonomy (NCBI): domain Eukaryota; kingdom Metazoa; phylum Chordata; class Aves; order Passeriformes; family Fringillidae; genus Haemorhous; species Haemorhous mexicanus. Next base: position 17,437,588 of record NC_082341.1, on the reverse strand, counting down.
CATTTTTACTGAAACTGAAAATTAAAGTTTTCAAGGTAGCTAGAATCAATTACAGTTTGCATGTACAGCAAGTTTGATTACAGTAGTTTTCACTGCTCTGTTTTCTGAGCAAATCAAAATGCAAGATATGCAGAGAAGCAGATTCAGCCTTCTTCAGTATAAAGAAATATTAAAATTTAGAATTGCAAATACTTGTATTTAAATCTTATTCTTACAGATTCTTATAGCTATAAGAATCATAGATAGACCATCTATATATATATATATATATATATATATATATATATATATAAATTTATATAGATCATCAATAGTGATGACTCATCACCTAAGTATATCTCAAAGTTAAGCATTTTAATATATAAAACTGTGCATAAACACAGTGTATAAACTGTGATGATTTCACACTTTCACAGATCAGAAACTGTTCTGCAGCTGAATATCACATACAGTTAGTATTCTAGTTTGGGGGGAAATGTTGGAATTTTACATTATACAAATTTATTAATAACACTTCAAGGATTAACATAACATGGTCAAGAAATATAGCACTAATAGTAATCAATCAATCAATCAATCAATCAAACAGACACTGTTTCCTACTTTGTCCAGCTCTAACTAGAAGAGTACAGCAGCTGATTCAACTGAAAAAATATCTTAATTACAGACCTTTTAGACTATTTAAATTCTATTTTTTAGGCAGAAATTACTAGATATTCAGACTATATCTATGGTTTGCAACATGAAATCCTAATTTACATTCAGTTAACCAAGGTGCAGGAATTATTCTTCCTAATTTGACCTTCTCTCCAGAGAATCACTTATGGATATTTTGGAATCAGACATAAATGAATAAAGTTTAAAACCTGATGGCTGATAAGTATTTATGTCACTTTAAACAAAATTACTGTCCATGCTAATTTGTATTCAACAGGTGGGGAAAAGATGCTGATATTAAGTGCACAGGAAGAAAAACTGAGATAAAAATGGAAGCCTGCCCATAAACACAATGTCCAAGGAAAATAATGGATGGATTTTAGAGAACATCTTCTCCTCTTATGTAACAAATGTTGCTGAACTGATTAAAAAAACCCAAACATAGCTTTGTGGGTCATAGCGTGCAACCACAACTGAAAAAATACTTAGTGGCCTTTTAGTTAAAGGAGTGGAATCAACAATATTACCAAAACACAAGACAATAAATTCTCTGAGCACAACAAAGAGTACCCAATAAGCCCAATATTAATCAGTCATACATGCATGATTACCTGTTCCCTTAGTTACACTAATGATTTTCACAGTCTGATTGGTAAAATAATTGAAAGCTGATTTTTCAAGTGGAAGTCCTTCAAGCAAAGAGTAATGTGGATGGCAGCTGAGATACCTGGAGATGCTCAGATACATATAGGTACAAAATTCAGTATGGCATTAGAAGAGAACTACCCCCTTATTCACAGAATAATTCCACATGCAAATTCACTAATGAAATCTGTATGTTCCGTTTTCACAATGTTAAAAATATGATGGCAGGAGGAAATAGAATTTGAAGAAACATTCCAGTTCTCATAATATCTAGAAATCTGATCTTTTAAGTATGTAGATTTTAATAATCTGAGTCTTCCAATTAAACAACTTTAACACTGTCTGAATTATTTATATCTACAGTTATTCATATTTTTACACTAATTTTACACTAACTCTCTCACTAAATTTTTATTGCTGTCGCTGAAAGCTGATAATTGTAGCAAGGTGAATTGGACTGTAATTTTTCAAGAAGAGAGGAAAAAAAGAATAACCTAATGGATATCTTGGACTAAGCTGAAGTCTAAGCATTCAGTCTGTGCAATGTGTCATTACTACTAACAGCAGTCAGAAGCATTAAGAAAAACTTTACCACTCTCATCAAACAAAAAGGGATTAAATTCTTCAGCAGCTTCTTCCAGGGTCTGTAAGGGTATGCATTATTCTCTAAAACAGAAGAAATTTACTCTGAGGGAAAGCTTTTAAACAGAACTCTTTTAAAATACAAGTTAAAGGAGTAGAGATGAGCTAAGGCATTTCTCTAGCAATCACCATAATTCTTTGATCTTTTTCATTCCCTTAACATCATGCATGGATTTTATCCAAATAACAATAGCTTATCAACTACAGAATATATACCTATGGTATGTTTATTTTACCAGGTAAATACATATTTTTTAAAAACTTGTGGGATGTGCAAAATATGCTGAAGCAGGAAAACAAACAACTGTGCAATGTAATAAGTATTCCTAATGTTTCTTTATTAGTTTATAGGAATCTGCAGCTAGTAACAATCTGCCTCTCACAGTTCAGAGGAATGCTACTGATACTCAGCTACTTTGCATTGGTTTCCCTCGGGAAGTTGTTAAGAACACTTGTATTTAATACAGAATTAAACTTTTCACAGCTAATACAGTACATAAAATTCACAAATTTCTTCAAACATGATCTATTAAGGAAGGAGACTACAGTCTACAACACTCACGCATTAACTGGTTCTCTGTGTTGTCCTATATATTTTTTCTTTTTTTTCTATACAAGCCTTCCTCAGCATTGTCAGACCTGTATTCTCAAAGATGACAGATGGTTACAAAAAGTCTCTACTTACACACGTTACAAAAATCAAATCATAACTGAATAATTGTCTGACTAACATTAAACTTTTGTGCTTAATGAGTTTTAGTTAAGAATATAAGCTCAGGAGAACACTGTTAATTTTTATACTTGTTTGTATCCTAGAGAAGAAAGGGATACCATGCAGAAATTCAAACCTGCCTGGCATTGGTTTGTCTTGATTAAAATTCAGGACATTAAACAGGTCAGATCTATGGCTACATGACATATCAGAACCATGATATCTTCCAACTTTGGATCAACAGTGTCTTGCAAAGGTTCATTTTGACCTGCACTCTAATTCAGCACATTCTGAGAGCTAAAATTTTGTTTTGAAGAATGGGTAATGAATTGCAAAACAACATAGAACTTCCACTGAAACTTTTGAATAAGGTCAAAATGATGCTTTCAATTTTGCATGATGAAGTCAATAAAATCTTATAAAATAATCCTCATGTACAGAATGGCACTTTTGAACTATCTTGTGCAACACAGTGAAGTACATGAATTGCAATAGGTGGAATGAAGAACTGAGCAAAGAAAAGATGTGTTCCCAATGAGACCTGAGGCAGATAAGTTATTAGTTCAAAAGGCATCTTAGGTGGTAATTTTAATACTTAATAAAGGTAGTAACTGTAAAAGTCCTACGCTTCACATTTTAGATAAGACCTCTCACTTCTGTAAATATTCATCAGCATCTCTAGAGTAAAGCCCTTGTTATACTGAGTTGAAAGACACACAAGCCAGTTGAATTGCTTTTCTGGGAGATGCTTGAGGGACTGTAGTCAAATTTCTGCTTCACAGAAATATTCAGGTGTGGATGTTACTGCTTCAGACTCTGTATTTTGCTTTGCCATGATCATTGATAACACATATGTGCTGAAAAAAACAGAACAGATTGCAAAAGTATGGTTGAGTATATTATTAATTATTAATTAATTGTTCACAAATAATTAGGCTTGGCCAACCTAGTGATCTTAGGATTATTCTTTCCTTTCAGACAACTGGAAGTGAGTTCTGATTTCACTTTCTAGCTACAGCAAGTTTTCCCACTTGGAATTCCCAGCTTTGAGATGCTCCCCTAGGAGCGCCACAAGAAGCAAAGGAAAGATTTGCACCTTTTTTCCATCCTCACTGCTCTGAGCAAAGGGACAGGCAACACATTATTCAGACAACCTGTCTGACCTGTGCCTGTGTTTCACTTTTGCTGCTGTCTCTGCACATACTGGCAATGGTGGAGCTGAGAAACCCTAGGCTCACAGAAAATGGAAATTTAGGGAACTCATGGGGAGGGAACTGTTCACAGTGGTGAGCAAGAACTCCTTTGGATTATTTGAGGTTTTTCAAGGAGTTTTGCACACACTGAAAGGATCCCAAATCCCAACCACGTCAAAGACACATCTTCACAGGGCCCCAATGAGGAGAAAAATTGTGGGATATTTATGAGAATAAATATGGAAAATGTAGATCAGTGACGTTTTAAACTATTTTTTTCATAAGAAACTTACGTTTAAATCTCTGAAGTGCTCATTGTAGTCTAAGGCATAACCTACCACAAATAAATCTGGAATTTCAAATCCGTAATCTGTAGTGAGACAAATAACAAACACCATCAATATAAGATCAGTGGCAGTTATAAGCCCTTAAATTCATGTGTGGTTCTCAACAACCAGACTCTACTTATATGTAGTCAGCTGGGGCTATGTTACTTTTGAATCTGAGACCTCATGGTCAGCAGTAGCCCCATAACCAGTTCCCAGTCATGGAGTAGTTGTGAAAGGGATGTGAACAGTCAGAGGAGAGGAGAGGATAATTTTGTATAAAACTATCACTGGCACTGTGTGGAAGGAAGCCAAAATCAGAGCTGGAACATTCTGCTTGCATTTGGAAGCTCCACTGGTACCTATGTGTGAAGATTACTGTCCCGTATCACAGTAATGATGGAAAAATGTGGAATATTAAATCAGAAGTAACTTTCAGAGATCTATACATTTTCTGCTAAGAATAGCAAAATCTATCTCGTATTTTATGCTACCAAAACATGTCAAATGCTTTTAAATTAAAGCCCCAACCTTATGAAGATTCAAGCACATGCAAAGTAAATACATGCAGTGCACCTCGGTTATACAACTCACACACCTGAAGCCAAGCACAGACATGCATCTTTCTGAGTGTGAAGGTCTGTGCAATATCAGCACTACATAAAACAAGGTGGACTCTTTCCAAGTTGTTCTCTAAATAACTAGAGGTAAAACCCCAGCTTACAGACACAAAAATAGGTCCACATAAAAAATTCTGCAGGTATTTAGATAAGGAATTTATTCAGTTGTTTAAGATTGGAGGTTATGTGCACTTTGGAATTGTAAATTTAGGAAAGTGAGGAAATGCTACATCAGTGTCGATGATTGAAAGAGATTGCTGATGTTTTATAAAATTCATCACACTATGAATAAACAAGGATAAAATTTGTTTCATTCAAAAGTTAATACATAAAAATATAAAGCTACCCTTCATGAAGTAACTTTATTGCCTCTTTTATATGTTTAACATTAGTGAATCCAGTCAAATATATGCCTTAATTTACTGGGTTAAATTCTAAATGTTAAAAAATACCACTCTACTGTGTAAAAAGTTGTACATCAAAATGTTTGGATCATAGTTCAGATAACAGGGCTAAAACCTCACAGCCATGCCCAACATTTAAGTAACTTTTGCTTCATATATTTTCCATCTCTCCCATATCCCAAATCAAAACCCTTCATGCTGCCTCCTGGTACTCACCTGCCTACTCTCCTTCTACCCTCCTCCCCAGCTCAGCTGACCAGAGATTTCTTCAGTAGCAAATACTGGTGGATCTCTTCTAGATGGATCTATTCTTTTCGTATTTAGCCACATACCTGTTATTACATCATTTATTCTAAATAAGTCTAAAATGACAATTGCTTGGTATATCTCCATTTACAGCTTCATCATAACACAGTATAAGGACCAGTAATTTAGAAAGAAGTGGTGCTGGTGTGATGCAAACTGAGCAGCAGGAAAAAGTTTAAAAAGCCCAATTTATCTTCTGCTTTTTAGGGGGTGGGATTTAATCAGTGTCCCTTTGAACAATAATACTTAAATAAAATATAAGTGGTTTTCTGAATAAAAAAATGTAAAACTTGTGAATACTTAGTCACAATAAAACACCTTTCATGCTCAGATGGAATCCTGCAGCTCCTCCAGAGAGATGCAATGAGAAAGGAAAAAGAAGAAATGGATATTCTCTTCAATATTGTTTGTCAGAGACAGGAGATAAAACACTCACCTTTCACTGATAAAATTAAACCTTTTCAAAATTTCTCAGTAAAGTTAGTATTTCTCCAGAAAACCTAAGTTGGGTAGGTTTTCCAAATGACAATTATACAAATCCTTCCATTGCATCCCATAGACACTGACAATTGGTATTTTACAATACTTCTAGCAGTCCATAGAATGTGATGAAAGGCAAGTGACAGAGTAGTGGTAACTTTGACTGTCAAGTAGAGATTTTCAGAACACTTACAATCTGGTCTGTACCCATCAGGCCGAGATGTTCTTTTCACCAACAAACTGTAATTAAAAATAAAATAACCCCATTTAAATCTAGATATGTAACTGAATAGCACACATAAAACTATTCCCTTTATCAAAAACCTGAGCCACGTGAGTCCCTGTTCTTGTTCTGTTTCTCTTCCTGACAACATCCTGACTGCAGGGAAGAGCTGGGTGTATTCCCCTCCCCAGTCCATCAGTGCCAGTCTTGAAACGGCTGGAGGATCATTGCCAAGGCAAAACAATACAAAAGCATTTCCCCTCCTTTCCTTCACCCTCCCCTTAGTGACCCAGGCAGCTCCTCTGTGCAGCTCTTCTTCATACTGCAGCACCAAATTAAAGCAGGATGTCTGAATGGGAATCTACTCTGGAAAATATGCTGGACTAGACTAATTAATTACTAAATTTTGTGATCGTTTTACTCACCTTGCCACTTTAATCATTTTTGGCTTGTATTTTTCTATATTGTTAAGCAGAACCTTCATGGTCCTCCCAGTTCCAACAATATCCTTATAAAACAAAAAGAAAAAAGTAAGTAAAACACAAAGGAAAGCTGAAAGGAGGAAATCTGGACAATGACTGAGAAGTTTCACATTCTTATTTTGTAGAAATGATTTATTTTTCCAGTGCATTGTAAACCACATCCAAAAAAGGCTATAATTGAGCTTACACTGTTTGAAGCAAGCACTTTCTATTCATAAAATTATCAGTTCAAGGACTGTCCACTTCCTCTTGAAAACAGCTGTGTTGCAAGTACTTGGGATGTAACTCGGGACTGGAGATGACTCTACTGAGCTATGCAAGGATGCAGGGATTAGAGTTTTCATATTATGTTTGAGATTACAGTGTGTCACCATGTCTCCATGTTGGGGCTAAATCTGACCTATTAGCACAGTACAAATGGGATTTCTCTAGAGCTGCCATATCCAATATCATCTCAATGAGATCAATAGGTACCTGGCTAGAAAGCTGACCATGGAGTGCAGCTGTTGATCTGAACTTTGGGGGTGGATTAGCAACACCTGTCTCTGCCCTCCAGCTGTTTAATATGAAATTTGCTGTGGACATTTTTAATTTCTGTTAAAGCAGCTGGAATGAGTAAACTGGAGTTCTTAGCAGCTATTCAGGTAACCAGCCATCTCTGTAGCTCATGGCTTTTTTTCCATCCTTTGCTAAGAAAAGAAATTTCAACAGTATACAGTTCATTACACTGTCCAGCTTACTTCCCACACAAGCAAACTGGTTCTGAAATGCCAGGCAGATCCTAATGTGCTCTCTAGCTGTCTCAGTTGCTTATTCAACATTTTCAAAGAGAATCACCTATCTTAATTATATGAGAATTTGTAGGACCAGTGAGGTGATGTGTTCTTTCCCTCTACAAATGAACACTGCTGACTTACATCAGCAACAGCTCTGTGATGGGCTGTCCCCCGGGGACACTGCTGGGTGGAGAGCTGGATGCAGGAGCTGGGGGCCTTGAGGGAATGACTGACACTCCCAGCCAGACTGTGAACAACCCTGGGGCTGTAAAGCATATGCAGGGCCATTATTTCAAAGTCATGCACCTGAGAAATGCAGGGCATCACTGCAGTTGATTCACTGTCCTTGAAGGAACAGAACAACTTGAAGAACAGGAGTTGATGAAACCATAGAAAGAACAAATCAAATGAGGCAGAAACAAAGACTCCTGGGTATCACGAGGCAGAGCACCAGTTAGAGCGACAGCAGTGTAGTTTGATCTGTCATGCAATTGCAAAAAGACTGAGAGGCCATTAAGCAAATCAACCCCTCTCCCTTTTCACCATCTCCCAGCGAGAGATGTGTAAACACAGACAGGATTTAGAAACTGAACAGCCAATCATGATTTGGCTGCGTGACTTTATCTAAGTACAATATGACATAAGCATCCAGCTTACCTCCACAATTAGAACATTCTGGAAAAAACAAACAAAAAGGAATTCAATTACATAATATTCACATAGTAAAAGAAACAAATGTTTAAAAAAGGGAAATGAAGATAGGTCCAGGTACATATGTACAACACAGTAGGACACAAGGAGTTTCCTGTTTCATTTCTATGCCCTGAAAAAGAGCCAGCCATAAGAGCAAGCCCTGCAGTCAGGGACCACAACTTAATTCAGCTCTGTCTAGATTATCCTCTTTGTCCAAGAACGGATGTAGCTTTGGAAAATAAAATTAGATGGAAGAAATCCAAGTAGGATGAGCTTTACTTCATTCCAGCGTCTCTAGCTGTGTACTGCAGTGTACCCTAAAGTTCACTATAATACTATTTCCAATGTTAGTATGAGAACACAGCAATAATATTCTTTCTCTGAAATAAATGCTCTTCTTCCCTCCACCCACACCCAAGCAACTTCACAGTAAAGGATTAGAGGCCAAGTTGTAACACCCACCGTCATACTGCAAAGCACCCTCTTTCTCTTCAGATACTGCTGATGAAATCAGAATTATTTGAAGAGAAGGGGAGGGGCCCAGCCATGAGCATGATGTCAAGCTTTATGACAGTATCATCACACTGGCTGAATCTTTTTGCTGAAATTGTTCATCACTGTTCCAGGAAGTACAGTGTCTAAGGAGACTTCAGTTCTTCTACTAAAAGCAATATTAAGATGCAATGTCCTTATCAAGAATAAATAAAAATCTATTTATTAGTAGGCATGATCATATGCATGATCAAAAGGATGGACTCTTACAATCTTGCATTAAGATCTACTTTCTGAAGTGAAACCTGCAGTAGCAAGAAGAAAGTTATTTCACAAATACCTTTATCTATCTATCAGTGTATACACCTTACATGGATGTGCACACTCTGTGTCCTACAAAACCTCGAGACCACATAGTTTCATACCCATGCAGTATCCACCAGCCTAGCTTACATTCCACTTCCTTTCTGTCAGGCTGGGTGGCTTTGCTACATACATAACATGGAGACTGTTTAATTTCCTTTTCCATAACAGAAACCCAAGGCTGAGAGTTGTAAGAGAGACTCAAACACACAGAGAAGGAGTGTGTGAAAGGAGCATGCTCACAACCAGCACACCTTTAACAGCTTCATTAACTGATACATAAATAATTTTTAATCTTCAAACCAGAAATTATTAACACAAATTATCCATATTTATATTCATACTGCAGCTCTTCCTAACACTCACAGTGCTTGGTAAGAAAACATGGCATACTTCATGCATTAAGCACTGCAGAAACATTTTACCATACACTGAATTATACCTGGATGCTTCTGAAATGGCAAAACACTTGGTAAAGGTGTGGAGGGAACTCCCGGCAGCAGTTGAGCAAATGTCAGCAATGGAGATACCACTCAAGAAAGCCACTAATTTAGACTGAGCTCTGGTGGAATGTATATTAATCTTAGAGGGAGGCTCCTTTTTGGTGTTTTCATAACAGGTTTCACTGGTGGTTATCCTGCTCGGCACTCCTGACTTTCAACCTCTCAGCTGCTGACACAAACAACTTTGGATCTCAAGCTAGTCCTGTGAAGGCAAAAAGTTAAAGGCCTCTTAACAACAAAAGTCTGAAGATACCCTGCCTCTAGAAACTACTCCCTTCAAGAAAGAATGGAAGTATATCAGTTGTCTAGATAGGATGAAGAACCAAAACCATGTTCAGGAAAAGCTTATGACAGGTGTGTAGGAACATAGTTTTTGAAGGAAACCATTTGGATCCAAAACCAATTTGGATCTCATCTGGCTTCCTGTATGAAGTCATAAGTGGGAAGAACACTTCTGAGGACTAGCTCAGGATACCTGGGTCTGAGGCATAAGGAAATTACTTGATGAAGTCAGTGGACACCTGAAGATAATGTGCAGGAGTAATGGCTTCACCACCCCAAGGAACCTGTGAAGCTGGTGATATATGTAAATATTGATTTGTTTACACACATGCACACACACACACACACACACACACACACACACACACACATATATATATATATGATATAGGGAGAGAGCAAAAGAGTTGACAAGAAAAGAACCTCACCAGAACTAAAAATGGAAATGAACCCTAAAGTACCAGGCCCAATGAGAGTAACCATGATCAAACACAGCCCACGGATCTCAAGGCAGGTCCATAGTCTTGAGACAGGTTCAACAAAGTCAGTCTGTGAGTCTTTGATCTCAAGATAGGTTCAAGAAAGTCAGTCTGTGAGTCAGGGTCTGGGTCAATGTTTGCAGTAATGTTCAGGTTTGGATGCAGCTGAGCTGAAGGTCAGTACCCACAGAGCACAGATCAGCCATGGACTAAGAGCCCAGGGCTGAGCTGGTGCTCCTGTGGCCACAGGTGTGAGTAGAGGCCCCAAGGGACACAGGTCATGGCCATTAGCATTTATTTGTGCATCTCTTAGTGAACTGTGACAGACTGAGACAAAAGTAAAGTCCTGGGACATTTCATACACAGACAAATAAGTTTCTTTGCTACCACAGTTGCTTCAGCTGTTCTGTTAAGATTAAGATTGCTTGCTCACATGTGGAAATCACAAAGTTGGACAGAATGAGGGGACAGCAGCCTCCTTGGCTATGGAATTTGGGTTAACCAATAAGGAGCATGTCCTTACACAGTCCTTACTATTTAACTTGTGAGAAAAAATAATCATAGACATAATAGAAAATGGGTCTGAAGAGACCATGAAAGATCATCTTCTGTTGGGCTACAGCAGAAATTTTAAACTATCCTTCACAGATATCTGATTTACCTCTTCTAAAACATGATGAGTACTTCAGAATCTCCCCAGGGAATATGTCTCAATACCTCATTATCTAAGAGCAAAAATATAATAAGAAAACTTCTGTTGATATTTGGCCTTAAGTTATTTTGAACAGAACATGGAAAAAGTTTTGTTTTCTTCTCTTTTCTCTTCTATATTTGAAAGACATATTTCCTCAGTTTCCTCTTCTTCAGATTAAACAGCCTCTATTTATTTAATGTTTTCTCACAAGTTATATTTCCTAGCTTTCTGAACACTCTTTTGTTCTCCTCTGGAATTGGTCCAGTTGGTCAGAATCCTTCTCCAGTTGTGGTGTTCCAAAACAGAAAGTCTTTTCCAGTGTCAAGAAGAATAAAAGAACCACTTTGTATGCTTTATAAATAATCATCCTTTCTATGTATCCCAGTACAACAGTTACATCCTTTAGAAAAATATACTGGTGTCTCATGTGCAACTTGTGATCCACCTTTTGTCTCCAGGACTGCTGCTGAGTCAGTCCTCCCTCACTTGCATCTATGCAAAAGATGACTTCTGTATAAACACAGAAGTTGCTATTCATCTTTATTGTCGTTACATGTCATTCTTTGAACCAAATTCTTAAAATAATTTCCTAAGATCATAATATCTAGTAGTATTTTTCCAGGTAGTATGAGTACCATTAAATGCTACTTTCATCTTTTCAATCATGAATTAAATTTTGTATCGTCCCTGGAGAGCGTGCTTTAATGCATCTCGTCTGACAGTGAAGCATAATTAACTGTTTCTTGAGAACAGCTTTCCAACCAGTTACACATCTAATAGAAATTTCATTTTGTCTGTGTCTCATCACAAATGACTCATATGAAGGAAAGAGGATTAACATGGATCCAGACATGCCTGAAAGGTTCATGTGGCTATAGGAGTGATAGTCACCTGCACATGACTTCAGCTGATTTGTAAGATCTCACATTTATTGACTAACTTGACAAGGAAGGATTTTGGTGGACGCTGTCTCTCATCCACAGAGTCAAGGAGTCCAACTGTTGCAAATCATATACACTGGGGAAATTCCCATAAGGTGTCTAGGCCAGAAAACACAGTTGCTATTTTATATAATGCTCCTTCTCACTATTTCTTAAACACAGATGAGGATTTTCTGTACTACAGGGAAATCCTGTGGGTAAGGCCTTTACAGTGGAAAAGGCACTATAAAATATTTAGATACGAAAACATTTTGTAACTATAAGTAAGCATCCTAACTGTTCAGAGTGATACTTTAATCTCTGTTATGATTATGCAGGGTTACTGTGCCTAAAGTCTCCATACTTTTCAGTCATTAACTGCTGCTTACGACTGAAGACATTCAGTGGTTTGCCATCCTCTGGTACACAAACCCTCTCCTGCAAAATACTGTGCTGGGAAACTGACTGTGTTGCTGCCTGTCCCCTGCCTTTCTACTGCTGAAGTAGTCTACAGATAGATTTCAGAAAAGGGATGGAATAGCACAGTAGAAGAGCAAACTGCCAAGAAATGTTTTGATAAACAGTGTCCCAGACTAGATAGAGGTGATGTCCAACTAAAACTGGCTGAAATAGATTAGCTTATCCTTGATCAGATGGATAGCAGAGGATGAAAGAAGAATGCAATGGGTACAACAAATTAGTACATTGTCAGTGATGTCATCATCATCCTAAAGGCACGGCTGGCTGCACCCAGCATCTCTGGTGAAAGGTCAGTTATGTGGAAGACCTTATTCAGCTTCACTGTAAAGTCCCCACGTGAGCCGGTGCGCAGGGGACTGATAAAACTCATCAGCTTGGGGTGCTGCAGCAGTCACTGATAGCTGGACAAATAGGAAGCTAAGGAACATCGAATTAAAGATCCTTCTCAAGTATGTGTGTTTGAAGCTCCAGTACCACATAGATCAAGAATGTTTTGTCCTTTCAGATATATTTGAGGCAATTACAAAGAAGGAAACCACATGAAAAGAAAAGGAATCCAGCCTTCTGGATTCTGTCTACTTTTGAAACTCAGAGAACAGGATATAGGAATATTTACTGACATGTTGACTAGACTAAAGATGGCTTAATTTCTGAGCAGAGCCATGTTCACCAATACAATCTCTGAAGTACATCCAGAAATCTAATAATGATGCTAATATATCTTAGAGTGAGACAGAATACAGTCAGTTTTTGAAAATATGTTCTGGAAAGGTTTCATACATAGTCCAAATAAAAAGGGATGCTGGCTTCAGAGAATGAAACACCTTCCTATTGAGTCATTGCAAAAGAGTCAACATTGCAAAAGAATCAGCTGCCATTACTGGTAGATCAGAGGGATGGCTGGGAGCTCATAGATTTGGATGATTCATTCTGTGTTAACACAGCTTTTTACCGGTAGCTGGCAGAAGGTAGGCTGGTGTAATACAGAGTCAAAGAACATCCCAAGTTGGAAGGGGCTCATAAGGACCAGCAAGTCCAACTCCCTGCTTTTTGTAGGACTACCTATAACTAAACCATATGACATTGATTAGGTGCTTCTTGTAATTCTGACAGGCTTCAGATCCCAACCACTTCCCTGAGGAGCCTGTTCCAGTGACTTGAACACAGTTTCAGTGAAGAACCTTTTCCAACAGTCCAATCTGAACTTCCCCTGATATGGCTTCATTCCATTTCCTCCTGTCCTGTTGCTGGTCACTAGAGAGCCGTGTGCACTGCCCATCTTGTGGAACCTGTAGGCTGTGATGAGGCCACCCTTCAGCCTTCACTTCCCCAGGATGGACAACTCAAGTGACCTCACCATTCCTCAGAAGTCTTGCCCTTGAGCCCTGGCACCAACCTGGTTGTCCTGGACACACTCTGATAGTCAGAAGCCCTTCCTGCATTGTGGCAGACCCCAGCACTTCAGGTGAGGCTGCCCCAGTGCAGAGCAGAGCAGGACAATCCTTCCCTTGCCCTGCTGGCCATGTTGTGCCTGATGCCCCCCAGGACAGGGTCGGCCCTCCTGGCTGCCAGGGCACTGCTGGCTCAGGTTCAACTTGCCATGGACCAGGACCCCCAGGTCCCTTTCATGGTGCTGCTCTCCAGCATCTCATTCCCTAGTCTTTACATATAATAGGGATTACCCTGTCCCAGATGGAGAATCTTGTTAAATTTCATACAACTGGTGACTGCCCAGCTCTCCAGCCTATGCAGATTTCTCTGTAAGGCCCCTCCACCTCTGAGGGAGTTCACAGCCCCTCATGTTTTAGCATCATTAGCAAATTTTCTAAATGTACATTCAATTTATGAGTCCAGATCTTTTGTAAAAACACTAAAGAGCAGTGGTCCTAAAATTGTCCTCTGTGGTATTAAATGCAAAGGGGTGCTGTGGAGTTTAAAATTCTCCAGTTTTGAGTGCTCAGTGCACAACTTGCAACTCTGTACATGAACATTTGAACTGAGCAGAAATAATATTTGTGGTGTGAGCTGGATCTCCACAAAAATAAAATTTGCATTTCCATATATATTTTTAGACAGTATTGAAAATGGCCCATAGCAGCATGTCTTGGGTCATCTGGAAAAAGGAGGTTCTTGACAATACTAGTACTATGTAAAATAAGGAAGAAATAATTTCTAATCCTCAGGTAGTATGTGAAGCCGTCTCTCATGCTAAAGAAACTCTCTGTGAATGTTAATTTTTTAAATAATGAACAGAAAACATAGAAAAATTGGAAATCTGTTATTTACTGCTTTTAAAAGCCACACCCATACAATGCAGGAAAGTATGTTGTTTTTACAGTACATTTAAAAAAAATCCTGACTTACAGTAAGATGAAAACTACTCCAGCACTGAGTCAATACATTTCTATTGTTTACCTTCCCACAGGTCAGTAATAAATGGAACAATGTCAGCTAACAAGACCAAGCAGAGTAATGAGAGCATGTCTGCCTCCTGCCTCACAGTAGTAAGTGCTATGGAAATTATTTTTCATCTTCCTGGAAAAGAATAAAAATTTTTTTCTAGACTTGGATTTTATGTTCCATTCAGAACACTGTTTTCAAAGGAAAATTGCTATGAAATAGTAGTACTTTGAAGTTAGCATGGAGTAAGACTTTGAGGAAAACTCTTTGAATTATTACAAAACATGAAATTTTAACAAGGTAAAAATTCTAAGCTGCACATTTAGAAAGGGGGAGTATTTCCCTGAAAGCCAAAACTATACTTTAATAATCAAATAAACAACTTCATTTAATGCAACACTACAGCTATGAGGACAAACTCAGCCCACACATGTATAGCAAGAAAATCAGGTAGGTACATAAAGAGGGTATTTTCTTAAATGTTGCAACATAAAATCAGCAGAATAGCATACAAACTTTTTTTTTTTTTTCTTTAATGGAAAGAAAAGAACAGAAAGAACTTAAAACTGAGAAAAGAAAAATTATTTGAGAACTTTAAAAAATACCTTAGAGTGAAGTAAGGTTTGTAGCAGGAAGTAATAGCTTTTATTTAATTAACAGCCCATTTCCCAGTGGGGGAACATTTTTCACAAAAGAACTTTGACCTTTCAGCCCACAGCTTGAGAGAGACCACAAAATACCTTCAACAGCTGAGCCTGGGAACAAAAATTCAGAACTGCTGTATGCACTCGAAATCATGGACTGAATAAAATAGTGGCTTTACAGCACATTATAATCCTCCACTGCAGCTGCCCTTCAACTCATTTATCAGTGTTCCACAGCTGATAATTTCCCCTCTTATTTTAGCTCAGAGGAATTCTTAACATTTTTATCTGCCCCTCTGGTCACAGGGCAGGTGATTAAGTAGGGCAATCGCTTCTCTTATCCCAAATTGTCTGATTACCACATTAGGTTAAAATAAAGAGTTTCTCCCAATCTGTACTTAGCTTTATGTTTGCTGATTCTATTCAGACCAACAGAAGGATCGGCATGCTTGAAATTTCATTTCTTCCAACTATATCAGTTGCCTACTAATAATTTCATGTTGTTAATTCCACCTTCAAACCTTGTCTCATTTACATCCTGCAGTATGCCAGTACTGTACAGCAGGCATCCAATGGATTAGTTTATCTAAAAGAAGCTTAAGTAATGACTGTGTGATAGGCAAATATGCAACCATATGGCAATATAAATTTGACAATGGCAAACAGCTTAATCCAGTAGGCAAAGGTATTTAAAAAGACCACAGTAAAAGAAAAAACCCGCTCACATTCACAAAAGAAAATTAGGTTCACCATTTTAGCACTGATGACAGTTGACTATTGGTATAACGTGCCTGATAAATGGAGGCTTCTCCATCAAGCCTCTAAATCAAAACTGTTAGTAGTTTAAAAGATACACTGTAGGTAGTCTAGTGAAGAAATTGTCATTTGGGACCCTTCATTCTAATCACCCAGAAGATGCTTTTAGGCCTTAAGAGAAAGGAATCTCTAAACAAAGCCCTGTTAGTGATCAGGCCAATTAACTGTCCTGGGAAGGAAAAAAAACAAAGGGAAAAAAATGAACCATAATGTGGGAAGATTGGCATAATTTGGACTGATGGAAATGCTTTTATCTTCAAATCCCCATTGATATCCTGAGTTCCTTCCTGTCTCTTTCTTGGATAGAACTATTCTTAAACTACTTGGGAGTACTTGTAACATGTTGTTAGTTATACCAGCTTGCAAAGTATGCATGAATACACAGTGTCAAGAAAAGGTGAGTTCATTTATTTGTCCACTTCTAAAAGTGAAACCATATTTGTAAATAAAAAAACAACCCAAAAGCCCTACCACCTTCCCCCCACAAAATCTCTTTTTTATCAATCTCTACTTCTTTTTTTTTGTTTTGTTTTATGAGAGTAAGGGAATAAAAAGCAACAATATAGTGTATTTTGATTCCCTTTAGATAGGTTTCCGTTGAGTAGTCTGCATTTTCAGTTAGATTCTTTCTGAAGACACCTTTTCATGTGTATTCCATATCATCAGAATGACATAAATTGATAATGTGATTCTTCAAACTGAATTTTTAATGGATCATCAGTTTACTCATCACACATGCAGTACTTGCTTTCTTAGCATTGTATTTGGGGAACCTCAGGTACCAGTAGTCAAACAAGACATTTTATGACAGTGCTATAGAGCTGAAGAATCACCATCAAATAAAAATAAAATAAAACAGCATAAAGTCTCAGTGAAGAGGTTCACAGGTAGCTAAATGGACTCCTGTGAGAAATGAAATAATTTTATGTTATGCATACAGGGATGAAATCCACAGATATTAACACTTCATCACAATGTCAGAAAATAATATGAAAGACTTCTGTAAAATGAGACATCTAGCTAGGAACTTTCTACAGGGTTCTAGAAAAAGTCACATATGTCTGATTTTCATCTTTTCTGTTGGGCTCATCCACATCTTAGTGTACTTGGAAGGACAGACATCTCAAGAATGGGTTTTTTTCAGATACTTGGTTCCATCGGTAGCAGCTGCTGATAGGAGCAAACTGGTTAATGTGTTGAGTCCATGTGTACAAACTCCAGCTATTTAAATTGTGTAAAACAAGTTCATAATCTCTAAGAGTTAAAACAGAGTGGGGGACATAATGGAGGACCTGACACTTTGTTCTTAGAGAGCATTCTGTCAAATGCTGTGCACCCTCATGTTCCACTTGCAGCCATCTTCACAGCATCCTTCTCTTGTGCATGAAAAGTGGAACAAACTACCATAATTAATCTAAAGGTAATTCAGGAATGACTCGTGTCTCCATTTTCTCACTTGCATAAAGAAGTACAGTCTTCTGGTCATCTGGAATTGGATGAGGATTTTCTGGACATAGGTGAAATAGGATTATGAACAGGTAAGATGTAGAAGCAGGCAGACAGTGGCTGAGCAGAGCCCATGTGAAAAATGGGATAGGAAGGCTGTAAAGGTTTTTTTATACTTTCTCCAAAACAACAACAAAACCAAAAGAAAATAATGACAAACAGTAGAACAGATTATCTAAGAAAGAAGTGCAAAGAAAGGCAATTGACTTTGGAGAAGGAAAAAATAGTGTCTTTTGCTTCGGAATAAACAGTTCAGGATGGCAACTGTCAGAAGAACAGACAGTATCAAATCTAATTAAGAAAAAAGGCAGAACAACAGAAGTGACTAAACCTGGCAGTTAAGCAGAGGTACTGAAGATGTGCAATGCTTCAAGACACATAAAATCAACCTTTGAAAAGATGAAAAAGGCAAGGCTGCATGTCTGACAGGAAGATGTTGAGGTGAGTAGGGGAGGACAGGACTATTGCCAAAGTGTATAGTGAATTTTGTATATCCTTATTGTCATATAAATTGTCCCTCATGTACATAATGTTCTAAAGAGAATGGCATTATTGTTTCTGCAAATTTATGGGCATTACTCTGGAAAGGAATGCATATAGGGGAAGAAATCACAACATTAGTCAACACAGTGAATACTAATGGAGAGAATAATAAGTATAGAACAAACAGAATTCTGAGAAACAAACTTGAAATGGTGAGGATAATATGTATATTAATCTAGAGAATAAAACATTGTGTTAGACAGCTGCCACATGTAGGGTTTATTAAATACTGACATGCTAACATATTTAGGAGAATGATATAGAAACAGCTCTCAGAACTGTTGCTGGAGCCTGTGACATGCATAGAAAATAGTTCAATAAAATAGGAATGAAATGAGAGGCATAAGAGAAGAAAGTGAAAATGCTTTATGTTCCTGGAACATCTTCCCAAATGACAAGCTGGGCAAGAAAATGGTAGACAGTGGATAAATTGATTTAGGCAAGACATATAAAAGAAGTTTGGTGATTTTACAGCACAAATCCTGCCAGAAGGAATTGAGAAGAGCTGCACGGAGGATATCTTCTTCTGAGTGAAAGTTCTTTTTTGTATGAGCTGATCAGTCATTTTAGGAGACCATCAGAGTGAACATGGAGTGCTCAAACTAACACAACAAAGTGCAGAGAAAACACAAATACTAACTTTCCTTTTTTCTTGATGGCTATTTATGGTTTTCTACACTTCACTGAAAATGACAGAACCTTCATTTTCAGTGAAGATTTTCACCTGGCTGTCAATGACATGTACTTAATATGAACAAGGGGAACTCATACAGAACATAAGCATTGACAGAATTTTTGAAATTCACTGGCTCCATAAGTGTATAGTACTAACTGTATAGCTACTCTGTCTCAATTTGAAGTTCTTATTAACTTAAAAACTAATAATGATTATTTTGTTCACTTTCTAGGCTACATAGAAATAGCATATTTCTATATATGACAGTATGTATGGATCTAAGTTTGACATCAAATATATTATACAACTGTAATAAGTATTTAATTGCAAAAATACATAAGCTTTAAATTTATGATTTTATCTAACTTGTCTCATTTGCAAGGAGACAAGTCAAAGTGGAATGGGAGCTTTTTGAAAGGTTACAGGACATATTTTACATATGGAGTGATTTACAGAATTATTCCTGTCATTAGAGATTTTGGAATACAAAACCAGCTCCTAAGCTCCTCCGAAAAAATATATGTGCATACAAATATAAGAGATAAATGGCAGTGCTACTCACAGCTCTGGTACAGTTGAACCTACTGAAGTTTCTAGATGCTTTAAAATTTACTTTGCTCAAAAGTCACAAATAGTTGAAAATATGTTAGGAATTTTTACACTATTATACAGTATGGTTACAGTATTGATACAAAGCAGAGTTATATTATTTGTTCTTTCACCTCATCTCCATACATTTTCATTGCCATCTGGTTGTGAAACAGATTTCTGAACAGTACTTGATTATCTCCCATTTTCAAAATGTTTTCCCCTTTACAAACATTAATGATAAATTTTATTCAAGTGAGCATTTCAGCTTTACTTTGGAAACTAGCTACTTTACTATGAAATCAGACACAGAAACTTTATGTTCACTACTTACATGACTAAAGGAGACATGATTAAATCATATTTTTTTCTGGATAGAAATGCTTACAAAGCATTAGAGTTTTAAGCTATATCAGGCTTTATTATTCAAGAACCTTAATTAATGATTTGTGCCGTGGAAAACTTCATTCTTGCCTCAGTGACCTTCTTCACATAAGAATAATTTCAAATGGGGGATGATTTCCTTCAGGTAACAATTTGGGCAGTTTGGGTCTATATGCCAACTCATAATATTTCTCGTTTCCGTGGTTTGGGTCATTATACATTTTTGCCAGGCTTATAATAATTTTACATACAAAAGCATATTGTACAGAAGTACAGAGGAGGTATTATTCTGAAGCGCTATTAAGAGAGCTAAGAACTATTCCTTAAAAGACTCTTTCTAATTAGCTCTTAAAATTTTCTCCTTTCTTTAAGCTTTCTCAGAAAAAAAACTCAACATTATTATATACCAGCATGTTCGCTATGTTTTTCCAATAGGCAGCAAACATGCCTTAGTTCTTTTCTAAGATTATAGACTAGCTGAGGTTCCAGGTATTATGACTTAATGAAAGGCAATTCAACATCAAAATCTCAGAATCTTTTCTCTGTAAGTTTCAAAACTGTTTACTTTTATTGATACTTTTCAATTTTACAGAAACATAATGGAACCTATATTCCAAGCCCACACTTGTGCTTTTGAAAACACCTTCCATGATCAGTTAGTTAATGAGATTTACCTCGTATATTAATTTTTAAATATCATTACAATCTTTTCTTATTAAATACTCCAGCAGGCAGAGGAAGAACACAGCTTGCTCAATAGCAAAGAAGTTGAATTCTCTGAGTAAGTCTTCAACTAATTTACTCAGTGACATTGGATGACTACTGAACCAGCAGTTTTAAAAGGCAGCAGCTAAAGAGAGGTACTAAAAACACTTCAAGGAAAAGATTTACATGGCCTGTAGGAGGCTCTGAATCAGCCCACAAATGGCTGATTAGTAAAATGTGCTGAATACTTTTTCTAACTGCTGAAGTCAACAACAGATGGAGGAGTTGGCATCTGTGGACATAAGGCCACTCCTTCACATATCCAACTTTAGACATGCAAGCATGAGCATTTGAGCCTAAGCTTTGCATTCCAGCTTTTCAAACAGTAAAATAAGTCTTAAGGGAACCCTGTTCTCACGTGTTCTAGCAAAAATGCTATTTCATTATTCCTACATCAGCTGTGTCACAGGCAGCCCCACATACAAACAAACACCAAACAGGCCCTTTGACATCTGCTCCCCTGGCAGTCCCAGCTCCCCCTTCCTGCCCCACTTCAGCCTCCACACCCAGCTTCCAGCACTGGGCTCCCCTCCTGAGCAGCAATTTATTCCCAAAGCAGCTGCCTCACACCTACCCTAGATCCCAGCCTCCTCGCCCAGCTATCTTAAACTATGCTGCTGCTCAGTCTTCTCCCCAAGTATCTCTCAGCCTCCCAACAGCCAAATTTTGTGTCCCATTCCACACCTAGGAACAGGAGAGCCATGCCACTGAGAAAAAGATTATCAGGATTTTCATTGTAAGAAAAAAATTTACTTAATTTTTGATAAGAGCAGGACATAATAGGGTGAAATCTTCCTTCTCTCTCATACACATGTAGACACAGATAAATACATGAAAGTCTGCCAAAAAATAATGTTTTGCCCAGTGAATTCAAGTGAAACTGGAAATATCACATCTGGAAATAATATTAATATCTGCAACCATTAATCAAGGAAATTTGGGATTGGAAGAGGGGTAAAGAGAGCTGAAGTTTAGAAAGCTGGAATTTTAGAAAGTGTTTGAACTATGTTCAAAAAGAGAAATGTTAAGTAAGATGCACTGCCAGTTCTGCCTGTGAGGTAGAGAAACATATGCAAAATCATCACAGAAAAACAGGTAACTCCAGTGTTTGAATATTAGAAAGTAGCAAATTAATTAATATTTCCCCAGAATATGATTAACGCCTTAGTGGTAATTAGGAAACAACACCCAGCAGGAGTATTTAGAAGTGTAAATTGAGTACATACATATCACTAAAATATTCCGAGTATAACAGCATTTTTAAAATTTCAGTTCTAGTTGCATCAAACCCTATTTAATATTAATGAAATATTTAAAGTTGTTTTCCTCTTCTTTTTCTTGTGTGCTAAAGTACAACAAAACAAATGAGTTTGCTAGTGCTCCATTTGAGTGCTTTGAAGAAACTGATACTATCTAGAACCAGCTTATAAGACAGTGACTGCACATACAGTACAAATAACAAGATAAGTATTATGTTGCCTTAATGCATAAGTAAAGAATCCATTTTTTGACCATTTGCCACACAGACCATTTGCCTAATGAAATCAGCCTTCCTTCCTCTTCAAAGTACTGCTTTGTATTACCATGGTTGGATGAAAATGGCTTTTTCACTGCCTCAAACCACTCTCTCTCCTTATCACAAGGCTCAAGCTTAGGGCAGATTCAGTCATATAGCCAGCCTGATGCTGAAATTAAAAATCCCATTTGATTCTCTGAGTGAAAGGCTCCTCAAGTGAATTTTGTGCAGTAGGCAAAATGGTATTAAACTCATATGCTGAATTCAACAGAGATATGCACTGTGCAGTTTGCTTGTACACACCCATTGAAGGAAAAAAAACCAAGGCTCCATGACACAAACAAGCTAAGGGGAAACATTACAGCACAAATTTTGTCCACAGTCTCACTGATGGTACATGTATAACTACTGGGAAATCCTGCACAAGGATGGAGAGGCTACATTCTGATCTTTTTGGGCATCTGCAATCTGAAAACAGCGGCATCACAGCAATTTAATACAGAAGAATAAATAACTTTGAATCCAGTATTAGTATCTGACAAAAATTATACAGTTCTTCTCAACTATTTTCAGTGAATTTATTTTCTTTCTTAAACATAAAATGAACAAACCTTGCCAGTCAGCTTTGAAAGATCATCTCCTCCAATTATCTGCATATCTTGCATAGACTGATCATTCTGAAAGAAGAAAGATAAAATTTTGAAATTGGTTATAACTCTACAAAATAAAAATGTTACCCTTTTTAATAAAAAATCTTGATTACTAGTCTTAGTTATGAATATTTTCTAATGCTTGTTATTGTTGGTGTACAAGAAAAACACTCTCACTTCTTCCTGTGGCTTCCTGCATCTCCTGCTTGTTTTTAAGCCAACATCAAACTCTAGGGTTTACTAGAGTAGAAAAAGTTGCATCTTTCTTTTTAAAATAGTGTTCCCTTGCTTGCTACTTCTTAGTATGACAAGGGTTGAGTAACATATTTATCCCTTTCAAAATGGGAGGACAGGAGCATCTCAACACTTGACCAAACACCTGTAAGCACATTCTTGGTTTGGGACACTTTTTGGAAACACAGGCTAAATGTGCTTACAAGTCAGCTCTTTTTGGAGGAATTCACTTCATTTTCTTCAGGGGAAAAAAGTTTTGCAAAATTTATCACTTACTATCAAAAATATTTTCAGCGTGCCATACAGTTTCCAGAGCTTTGTTTATTCAACTGACTCTAAGATAAAAATCCTTGAGGTCAATTACTTAAATATGGCCAATCAGGTTGAACTAAATGCAACAGAATAGTATGTTTTGATTT
The DNA here is from genome assembly GCF_027477595.1 of Haemorhous mexicanus. Lineage (NCBI taxonomy): Eukaryota > Metazoa > Chordata > Aves > Passeriformes > Fringillidae > Haemorhous > Haemorhous mexicanus. Next base: position 17,414,075 of record NC_082341.1, on the reverse strand, counting down.
TCCTGTTAAAAAAGTTATTTTTTAAAGAACTCTTTTTTTGCTGAATTTGTTTTACAGACATTTCTAGTTGAAATTCCTTCTGATGGAAAATTCTCAACCAGCTCTAGCTTCAATTTATTATCAGCAGAACACAAAGTTAAGATCAAAAAAGAAGACACATGGAAGCCCTACTTTTAAGGCAAGACAAAGGAGGCCTTAAAAAAGGTGGCAAATTAAAAAATACACAGTCATGGCCAGGCTATATGAACTTTTCAGAAAAATCAAGAGCAGAAATAAGTATAGTTAATGTGGGTTTTTTGCCAAACTGATGCATGTGCTAATCTAATCTTCCTACCCATAGGAAGATAGCATTAGTCCCATTTTGATAATAGCTCCAGTAGCACAATGTGACACTATGGTTTACTGGTAACACCAGGGAGCTTCATCATTACAAACTACTGACAAATATACAATACTTGGATTCTCTGCTTTTATTTCCTAAACCTAGAACTCTGCAGCCAAATGTTTTTCCACAGGTAAATAGTGGCACATCAGGACTTAAAATGTGGGTGAAGACCTACTGGACTAAAGGATTTAGAGCTGTCCTTCTTCCCCTCCCAAACCAGGACAAGCAGAGGCAGCACTCAGAGGGTCAGAGCTGCCCCCTGTGCAGATGGAACCACACCTGTCCATGCTCACAGCCCAGATAGCAGAAGTTTGGGGACTTCCAAGCACCTTTGCAGATACCTGACCACAAGCAATCTGGCAACCCCAGGAACTATTTGTGGCCCTCATGGGAATGGATTGTCTGAGTTAAGACAGCCTTCCTGAGTAACTGTAAGCAAAGGTTGTCAAATTGCCCAGATGAGAATTTCTCCAAGTTTGCATTCTGCAGACCCTTTCACTCAGACTCTACTTTCCACAAAACTCACACCACAGCTTTGTAAGAGGTCCTTAGCAGTCACTGCTTTAAAAGACAGTTTTCAGACCTGCCTTCACTTTTCCTGCACTGGATCTGGGAGCTTTAGATAAATTTCATGCTGCTCTGATCCGTTTCCCGGGAAACAGAGCTAGAGCAGCAATGAAGGTTACATCCCATACATTTTCTAATTTAAGTTTCAATATTTCTTTTATTTTTGTAAAGAAAAACAGAAAAAGAAGTCCAAACAACAACAAAGCAAATGATTTCCTCAGAAGATTACTTAAAAACTAAGTAAAAAGTGGAGACTGAGAAGATTTTAAGTTCCGGCTTAAGAGCATAAGTCTTTTGTTGTAAAGCAAGACAGGTCACTCTTCAAAAGTCAGGCATGTATTCAAGTCGAGACTATTATAAGACTATAAAAAGCAGATTGTTTCTAATATCTACCACAGCATGTGTAACCAAGGCACTGACAAAATATTTTTTCATTTCCAAATGAGAAAGTGTAGAATTTCATTAGCAACCAGCACACAAGAATTACTGAAGAGGCAGTTTGCCCTTAAGCTGCTAGTTGAGAAAGAGAAAGAGAAAAAAAGATAACAGTGAGGTGCAATGATTAATGAATTTATTTATTTTTCACAAAAAAAACCCCAAACCCTCTCTTTCTACAGTATTCACAGCAGCACTGTTTCCTTTGCTTTTGGTATTTCTGGCTTCAGCTGAAAGGAAGATGCTGAAATAGCATCTTCATTGCTGGCAAGCAGCTAAGCAAACACAAAAGCCATTGAGAGCAGGGGGATCACAGCATCCCGTCAGTCTCTGCATTCACACATTGGCTGTCGGGACACAACTGCATACATTTATGAAAACCCTGGAGTTCTGACTGGAGAATGAGTGCTGGCAAAGGACAAGGCTGAGTATTCATAGTCCCTAAAACCATATCATTTTCTACATGGTTTTTCTATACGCAGCTCAGACCCCTCCAGACAAGGTATTTTCAAAAAAATTAAAGAAATTCCTTGCATCACACTGGAGAGCAATTCTCTTGCTAAAAAAAAATTCAGATAATTGATTTTAATGCCATTTATAACTATCTACACTTATAACTTAATTCAAGTTGTAAAATACATACCTGCCAAACAGCAAGGCTCAATACCATGGTGTGACATTATCCTGATCATAATGTTCACATAGATAATTTGCACACTATGGTTGCCATGGAAACCTCTCAGTGCAATTTTTTTTCTGAGTTATCAGTTTATAATCTCAAAATAACACTGCACTAAATGTTAAATATAAGGTATAATGAATGTCAGGAAAGAAAAAAAATCTGTTTCATTCAGTACCAATTAATGGTCAATTCAGAACTGTTTGTTTAATTTTCTCAAGTCATTCAGAGCTTCTTTCTTCCTTTGTGAGTTGTTCCAACTGATATAATTGAGTCTCTGAGATTTCTTATAAATGCAGAAATATGAATTGAAGCTTCATTTTCTGTCACCCAAAGCTCCTCAATACTTGTTTTCTAATATCCCTAAACCCTATCAACCTTTTTTTTTTTTAATATTTGACATTAAATATATTGGCTTGGATACAGACAGGTCTAAATCATACTATATTTTGGTTAATGTAGCACAAAATTTATTGCAGCTGTTTCTGACAAGACGTGATGCATTTTGTCACATTCCCACATCCCAAGCTATATTTCTATTTTTTTTCAGTGCTTAAAAAATCTGCATTTTCCAGAATAAATCTCAGTTTCTTTGGTTTTAATTACTGGGTTGTGGTTTTTCACTTGTTCATCTTTGTCTTATAATTTTAGTTAATTCTAGGAATACTTGATTAATTAAAGCAAGAATGTTATTTCCACCACCATTTTTCATGGCACACAAGATAAAACTTTAGCTCTCTATGCAGATTGGAAGTATACATATTTAAATTCCATCTATACTAAGTCATGTGTTTTGAACTGGGTGGGGCACCGAACTATTACATCTCTTTTACATCTCTTGAGATCAACACTTGGACATAGTTCAAGTTACAAGTGAAATGAGTTGGGTGGTCTCAGGAAAATTCATTATAAACAGCATTGCTCATCTGAAAATTGCACCAAACTGTGAACATCTGTTACTCTTCTGAAGAAAAAGAATCTGGAATACATTAATACTGGACTCAGTGAAACAAAGATTCTTTAATCATGGCAAAAAAAGCAGCTTTAACAGAACAGCTTAAATGCATAACTAAATTGTTAAATATGGACACAAGGTCATTATCGCACATCTAATTACTACAGTCTGCAGAGTTCATATAGAATTTATTTAAAAATGTGGTTACCTTTTTTTTCCAAAATTCATCAGGAAAACTCAAAACAAAGAAGAATGTGACATCAGGCCTGTTCTATGTTGTTTTTGTCCCCTTGGTTCATACAGCAGATCCTCCAACCTGGGAATTCCCATTAGGGCAGCTCTTTCACTTTACACCATCATTCCACCTCCTACAACTGGGTTTTCCAGGAAGGATGACAGACCATTCAGCTGTCCCTCGGATCATAATATGTAACTAAATTGCTTTGCAACCTGCCTCCTGAGAAATACTTCAAAATATGAGTAAGTTGGTGGGGAAGTGTCAGTATGGCATTTACAGGATCTGTGAACCTATTCTGGCTAATAGGTAAAGTCAAACTGATATTTAAAATATGGCTATGAAATATCCTCAGTGAATCAGCAGAAGGTGAGTGGTAGTATATAAAATGCTGTACTTAGAAACAACATCCACTTGAATCAACACAATTTTGGGTTTCTTCTCTCAAGAAAAACAGCTAAGAATAAAAGACCTTAAGGGTGAGAAAATGAGCTGTCAGTTTTCATGGCAGGCAGCTAGAAGGAGTATTCAGGCTTAAGCAGGAACAACTAGTTCAGAGGGCAACTAGTAAGTACTGCTAATCTGGAGACTTGTACAAATGAGTGGGAATGATGTGAATCACTTCCAAGTGAAGACTAGAAAGTTTGCCTTCCTTTACCCAGAACCAAATGTATACCAAAGGCCAGACTACAAACTTTGGGGTACACCCACATTCAAAATAGTCAAGTGCCAGGTCACTGATATATTTTTAAGAGGTGCCTTGAATACCTTGCAAACAATCCAACAATGCTGAGCCAAGTGGGAATGGAATCCAGTAAACTGGCACACACCCACTGCCAGAACAACCCCTTTCCTGCAAGGATGTACAGGTTGAAGCACTGACAGCTTTGAGCAGCTCTGAGAGCTTTAAAGCTGCCTTCCTGAGCTGACCGCACCACTGACTGTGCTGCACTGAGCCTGGCCTTATTGCTATTGCCAGGATAACAGGTGATAGCAAATTTTAGACTGCTGTAGATGTATATCTAGCAGAGTTCTAGTTACCACAGAGTAAGACATATTTTACTTCTGTAGGGGTAGATCTATAATGTAACTCATGTAAAGATTTACTTATTTTTTTTATTCTATTTCTTCCTTGTTGTTATTCCTTAACAAAAAGCTCCTCCACTCAGGTTTGGAAATGCTTCAAACTGAAGCTAGTCTATCCAGTTCCAGGGAAGGCCAGAGTTTTGCAATGAGGAAGTTGGCTTTGGACAGAGAAAGACAAACAGTGAACTTACTGACAGCAAAGTACTCCTTATCAGCTGACCTGTGGTAACACCTGGGTATATTTCTTCCCTACTGTAAAAGCAAGGCAGGTCATTCCACTTTAACAACACTCTGGGAAACAATGAATTCTTAAACTTCATAAATGGAATTGCTTGTAATCATCTGTTCAAACACTCAGTAATTTTTTGTGTACCAGGGCTCCTGCATGCCTTCTCTGTATTTAATCCAAGGAAGGTAAGCTATCTTAAAAAAGGGCCAAACTGCCATAAATCGAAGCAGAACTCAGACCAGTTAACTTGGTTAATAAGGATTATAGGCAATAAATTATTTTACTTTTTCATTTCTGATTTAGCAATTAAATTTTCTATACTTGCTTAGCATTGGTTAAATGGGTTCTTTTGTTTAAGAATGAGGCAGTAAGATTGCAACACCACATGGCATAAACAGCACCCAAACACTTAAAAAGTTCAGCAAGAATGAAATCAAGAACATACTATAACAAAGATTTTGACTTGTATGCATATCAGAAACACAATAAATCCTCAAAATTCAGGTCAGTTTTCACATACTATAATCTGAGATTTTCTTGTACTCTTGCTTATTTTTATTCTCTAAGATAATATTTAAAACATAGAAATTAAATCTGTGTATGTTGTAGGATGAGCAGAGGTATTAACAATTTCACAGGGCTCTTCAGTCATGTAAGGTAAAGTTCCAATCACATAATTTTTCTCCAGAGATGGGAAGCAAATAAATTTTAAAACTTACAGGTAAAAGAAAAATTTAGGAAGCATACCCTCCAGAACTGCCATAGTCCTACAAAGGTACTCCTTTTGGCTGCCAGGAGGCATGGCTAAGGGTGTGTATTTTTGTGATAATAATGTAATACCAGCCCACACTCTGGGAATAGCAGACTTGGGATGCTTTTCCTCCTCAGCTCCATAAGCCAAAGAGAGTAAAGAAAATTCTCCTCCTGCTATAGTAATGCAAAAGTCATTGAGGTCATCAATCATGCTATGGCCAACTATACTGGACTTGGGTAGGAAAATGTTCATTTGGATTCAAGTCTGCAATAACAGGAGTACCTGTCTTTTGCACAATTATTATTTAGCATTAAATGCATGAACATTACAGCAGTGGAACTAGAAGTCGTTTCCCAGCCTCAACAGAGGATCTTAGCATGCCAGCTCAGACACTACTAGATCCACATGTATGATCTTACCCCATTTTTTAAACTGTGTTGTGAATTAATGATCAAAAGTAAATGAACATTGTGAAAAAACATACAGTGAGTTTGTAGCTCTGTACTAAAAAACCTGTCCACCTGGGGATTCTGCAAGCACAAGAGAAAACAGCTTTCTCTAGAATAACCAGAAAGTGCTAACCTTCTGACCCTGACTATCATTAGTTCCTAGAATCTGGTGATAAAACAGAGATAGAAGAAGAATCTTGAACTTTGTCAAATAGCCACAGGCTAAGAAAACAGATAAATAGGTGTAAGCAAATTCACAGAAGATGAGTCTGATAAAAACCTCAAATGCTTAGTCCGTTCCAGCAATCTGGAGCTTAGTTTATCATTGATTCTCACAAATCAGTAGCACTCTTTTCCATACTACTGTGTTTAGTCCCTTGGCTAATGACAACTTGGAAACTTTTGACAGTACACATATTCTTTGTGAATTTTCTTGAGCAGTTGTTTTATAGTATCCCATCTTTATTTAAATATTTTAACTTCAGTCTATCAAATGAGGAGAGAAAAGAATTTTGTATCTGTCACACAGATCAGCACTGCAATTACAGAGGAGTTCCTGTTATTGCCATCATCCTTTAGAGTAACCCTTTTGGTCTTTGCCTTACAGACCCACTGGGGTGTGACACTGCATGAACACTATACATGTTACGATCTGTTTTAAGAAACAGCATTTAGGATGCCAGTAAAAGGGAGTCATCAAATACCTTGAGAAAAATTAGAACCCTCTGGCTTCTTTTAACTAATTTTGCCCCATTTCAGATCTTAATATGAAAAACTCTCATATTAAATGGTACTGCTAGCATCCAAGTAATGTCATATTTTTCCAATGCATAAACACGTCACAGTCCTTTCAAACTCATCAGATCTTATTTTTACAACAGGATTAGTGACCATTAAGTTCTGGTCCTATCTTACACATAAGATCCTATCTCCCTGTCACTGTAAAATCCATGAAGCAGGATGACATACAGTATTGCTGCAAATGCCATAACTTAGTATAGCTTTGTATATTTTTGGCAGAATATGAAACAAAACATTTTACTAAACTAAACTTCAATATTTTAGGCTTTATAAGAAACCACTGCTTTACAACAAATACTGTATCCAGAGGAATCTAATTCTTTGAAAATATACACAGTTGGATGCTTCTAATAAAATCCCTTCATGCTTTGAATCTATTCTAAAAGTGACCAGTTTTGAAAACATCTATACTCTCAAATGGTAAGATTTCAGGAACCTGGATTGCTTAAAATTACCAAAGATTTAAGCTCACAAAAAAACTCCCATTCATATTAAAAAACCTTAAGAAAAAGGAACTTCAGACCTTAAACTCCATTTATACATAGTAGCAGTACCCTGTACAATATACTGTAATCCAAGACATTTATTTCCAATTAGAAGACATTTTTCAAAAGAAAACATTACAGCTTGTAAGAAAAACGTAACCCTTGGGGGCACAAATTTCTCAAAAAACATTAGAAAATACCTCTATGGAGTTCATATTAGATCTGAAATCCAAAATAATGCAGTACCAACCCACAATAGAGAAAATTTTTTTTTTTAAATTTTAAACAAGAATTCCATAGCTAAAAATCATATATCAGTATAAAGAAAGGTAATAATTAAGCTGGAAATGACAGAAAAAAATGAAAAGTATCTTAAAAAGCATGTAGTTACATGCTTTAATATGCTCCATAAATGCTTTAAAACAATACTTTGATACTTCTGAAAAGTTGTAGGACAGCTCAGTATCACTCTGCCTTCACTGCCACATCTGCTCTAGTTCTGTCCCCATGGCAATCAGGCCACTTCCTACTCAGTTCTCCCTTGGCTGAGTTGTTTGGTTCCCCCAAATCTTTCATATATGAGTCACCGACACACTTACTCATACTTTAAAAAAATTTCAGATGGTGCTAACATATTCAAGTGATGTGTAGGTGTGTTATCTGATGCATACAGTTACAAAGATCATCCTCTATAAGTAAATTTTACATTAGAGATAAATTGGATAAACTGACTGTATGATAGACTTATTATGTCCTTTCCTGAACTATGCCCACAAATTAACACCTACTTACCTTAGAAGTAGCATCTCAAGCCCCTAAGCACAAAATAAAACTGTATGTTTTATTTTAAATAAAATACTTTCTTTGAGCAAGAAATGAATTAAAGCTCTCATATCTCACAACTCTGCCATCACAGAAGCTGTAGATGTCATGTAAGTGAAAGGAGAGCATTTGCCTCCAGACCTAAGAAGTTTCAAGACCCTGACTTTCAAGTTTACCGTTTATTCCATATAGTATGACCTTCTTCAGTTTATCTTAGAACACTATGAAAACTAGCCTGGTACACAAAAATAACTAGAGTTGAAATATCCACACTCCTGATACCTTTGAGGAGCATCTCTCAGGTAAAGCAGTGAGTGAGTCTGAGGCTTGCACACATGGTAGAAAGGGTCCCTTGACTATGAGCAGACTCTTTTTCCAGCAAGAACTGTGCTGACTAAAGAATTTACTGCCCACAAGCTGTCCCCAGCTGCTTGTAAGTCTCCCTCTGGCAGGGGCTACTGAGATGCATGTGTGCATCTGGGTTGCTAAAAACAAATCTAGCAACCTCAAGCAGTCCAAACAGAAATTCTCTCGTAAGTGGTGTTATCTGGGCTGAACAGGTTGGGGAGCTCAGGAGCAGCTGAGCTGGCCAGTGTGACTGCCTGGAGGGCACTGCAGTCCCTGAGGAATGGAAACAGTCACTGTTCCAGCCAGTGCAGGTGCAATCAGAAAACAGACCTACCTCCAGTGCCTGAGTTTTCACAGCAAGCCACTGTACCTGATGTACACATTAACCTGGCAGGAGAGTTTATTCTCAAAGTGCCTGAGTTGTGCTGCTACTCTCACAACACCACCCACAATTTAACGAAAGAGACTGTCATTCTTCTCATTACATTTTTCTGAATTTCTTTTAAAATTTCATCAGCTAGTTGCAAGAATAAGCTTTTGGGATGACTTCCACTACTAGCACATTTCAGCTATTTCTCTGAAAAGTTTGAGTGTTGCTGAGGCTGATATTTTGCAGTAAGACACTGCTGTATGTTGATGTGAGGTTTTTTTTGTTTCTTTCATGAAGAATATTCTATTTTTAAACAAGTCTTAACACTTGAAAAAGGAACATTTGGACACAGTTTGGAGAACTGTGAATTGTACTATCTCCAAACACTCAATTCACAAAAAATATGATCTGTTTCCACAGTTCATCATGTTCTTAACCATCTCAGCTCTTACTAAATTTCCAAAAATAACTGAAGTATAAGAGATACAGGGAGAGCACCAATGCCTGCTTAAGATTTGGGACTGTCTTTGGCTTGGGGCACTAAAAGACCTTTTACTTACTTGTTTTAGCAGGTCTGAACATCTCATGGAACTTTCACTCAAACTTTCACTACTGCTTCAGAATGTAAATGCTATTTTATCCATCCATAGACAAAGGAGGTGCACAGAGATGAAACCCCTTTGGCAATTCAAAGAGCAGATTTCCCAAATCTCTCATCATTAGCTTGGCCATAAGACATCTCTCTGACAACACCATCTACAATCAACAAAACATATCTCTCAGAACAGCAGCAACCTTGACACTGGTAGCTTCTATGGACTAAATTATGTCATGTTTCTGATGCCCATTAGCATCTAAAACTATATCATGCTACAAAATTCTCTGTAGAGTTGTTCACTGCACTGGTGACTGCAAGACATACACCTGAAAAAGGTTAAGAGTATATTTTAGTTTTTTAATGTCTAGCACACACACAACCGCTCTCCAAATTAAATAAACCACTGACAGGAAGCTGACAGGAACTCATTCTATCAGGTAGGCTCCAATATGTAATTCTTCCATGGCTACTCAGCATCAATATGATGATGCAGTCATCAGCTAAACTGTGTGCATGAAGCAAAATAAAGGGAACTCACAACCTGCCCAAAAGAATACTTGTAAGTACAAAAACTAATGTGAATTCTCTTTCATCTCAGCATGTATATTTTTCCCAGGAGATCATAAGTTGTGTTTTCCTGTGTGACACAGCAATGAAGATAAACAATCATTGTAACACTGGTGTAGAGTCTGGGTATAGACATGAATCACTAAATGCAAGCAAGACAGTTGTTTCTTCTGCGTTGTTAAATTAATAACAGCATTTTGAGGCTACCTGCTTTTTCAGCATCAGGATTTCAACACATTTTTTTTAAATGCAAAGTTCATATTGATCTTAAAAAAGCCAAGTTACATACAGTAAAATTACACAGAATAAGAATAGGTTATTATGAAAAGTAGGACTGTACATTTTATACCACTCTGATTATAGTCTGATGCTTCATTCTGTTGAGTCTTTTAGGAATTAAGTACACTCATTTGGTGTACGAGAAGGAAAGGTGCATGGCAGAAAAAGAAATTATTTTACTGCATTTACCAAGCTTTCAACTTACTCATTATAAAATCCCTCTGTTTCCTCACTCCTACAGTAGAGAGATTTAGCAAAACTATTTACTGAGATGGCTTCATATAGCAAAAACATTCAGATTTCTACTAAACAATGCTTGTTTTGTTGCTTGTTTTCAGATTCTTGCAGCACTAATAGTCCTGTTTATGCCAAGACTAATAACCAACAATTGTAAATATGTTTCAAACAACTGGAGGCTGAAGAGGAAACAGATCATATCAATGAATATGTTTGTGAACTGAATTCAATGTAACCATTGTACATGGATTACAATTCAGCAGTCACATTTTTACATTTTTTTATTAGTTATGTTCTGGAAACCACAAATAATGTACTCATTTGAAAGAATTACATGAATTGACCAAATCCTCTGGAAGTTTCCTCTGAAGTTCATTCATATTTGGAATATCAAACACATCTCTGGGTAACATGTTCCAGTTCCTCACCAACTTCATAATAAAATTCTCCGTTCTATCTAGTCTAAACCTACCCTCTTTCAATTTAAAGGCATTTCTCCCATACAAGAGAGACTTGTAAACGTCTCTCTTCACCTTTCTTGTAAGCCCCTTATAGATACTGGCCATCTGCTCTAAGGTCTCCCCAAAGCCTTCTTTTCTCCAGGCTGAACAACCCAAGTGAATCAGTCTGTCTTCCTAGGAGAGGTGCTCCAAACCTGTGACCATGTACGTAACCTCCTCCACATGCCCTCCAACAGATCCTTGTCTTTGCTGTACAGAGGATTCCAGAGCTGGATGTAGTGCTCCAGGTGGGGTCCCAAAGTTATTCAAAATAACAGAGTTTGTTCTAACAATAGCATTTTGAAATAACAGAGATGGCTGCTCTTCTGCCACTTTAGTTCACACATATACCCAAACAAATCACAAAGGCTTAAGGAAAAGTAATAATCTCATTCCTAGTTTACCTCTCCATGGTTTTCAGTGAAAAAAGGTTATGCTACCAAGATTCACTTGTCCTTCCCCAAGATGTGAGCTTTACTATCATATGTACTCTATAAAATATAGTGAATTAGAGAGATATCTATGGATAATCATATGGGAATACTAAATATTTTACAAGAACAGGTAGCAATACACGTAGAAAGCACACTGGTCTGCCTAATAAAAGTGTATGGTGTTTCTTCTCTCTTCCATCAGTCCCTACCACCAGTTTCAACAATGACTTTTACTATGATTCCATCTCTTTTTAGCTATTCCATCAGTCCCTACCACCAGTTTCAACAATGACTCTTACTATGATTCCATCTCTTTTTAGCTATCACTCTATTTATTTTTTAGATTTCATCATCTATCCACTAAAGAAGTCTTAATCCACATGCATTTACCTTCTCTTCTGAGAGGCTGCTGAGAACTTCTAAAGAAAGTCTCCATACTTCCTCTACTTCTAAATTTTTTCAATTCCATTTAAAAATTGAGGTTTGACTTTAAGGTCCCATTTGGCATAGCCATGGAACAGGATTAGGTGATACTGTTGCATCTCCTGGTTGGGGATTAGACTTGCTAAACCAGAACATCCTCTTCTCTCTGAAGCTGTAATTCAACCTTAACTTTTCAGCTTGTCCTAAATTGTCTCTTCCATACTTAACAAAGAGAAGCTCTAATTATTGTTTATGAACAGTCTACTCTCCTGCTACAGTTCTTGTAAGTTACTTTTTTTACACTTCTTATATGTTATTTTTCCTTAAGTCTTCGTGATTTGTTTGGTTATATGTCTGGACTAAAGTGGCAGAAGAGCAGCCATCTCTGTTATTTTGAAATGACATTGTGTGTTTTTACTAAACATATCCTATTCAGACCTTCTCTTCATGACATCCACATCCTTCAATTTTTTTGTTCATTCTCTCTTTTAGTTCATCCTCAAACATTTTTTTCTTGTCTAGTCCTATCATTTAATTCAGAACACCCTAGTAAAACATCTTCCTAATGTCTGTTTTACTTCCCTCTGGATTCTTCCTAATCAGTTCTTTGATCTCCTGAAGTTATCAACATCACAAATGTATTACAGAATTTCTGGCTCCACCATCTCTCCTGCTAGGGCCACATTCTCCTAAGATGACATTCCCCAACTCAACTTCTTCCACTACTGCTTTTCATCTTTGACATCAACAAACCATGCTTCTGAACATAATTTTGAATTCTCCTTTCAAACTGAAACCCTCACCCATTTTCAACTTCAGAACTCCAATTCCCTGAGGAGGAACAATCACTCGGGGAAAAAATCAGCATGGTAAAAATTGAGTATAGTAAATTTTATTCATCCAGTTTGAAATTCAAAAATCTCTGCAGTCAATTCCACTGTTCCTGACTTATATTAAAATCCAATATCTTAGAACCTAATATCTAAAAAGCTGCTAAATTCTATCTGAATATCTAAAAAGCTGCTAAATTCTATCAGTTCTCATGTCAGTGTTGCCAGAATACAGTGTTTTCCCCTAAAACTTGGCCCGCATCTCTCTACATATTCATCATATCTCCCATGAGGACTATTGTAGTGCTTCTTGCTCTACCTACTGTACTTCTTGCCTTGCTACTCTTGAGTTCACTCAAAAATGCATATATTTTATCTTCTCTGCCTCTTAAAACTCAGAGCTGCTGCTTTTCAGTCAGATTTCCATCTGGAAAATTGACTATCTACTTCCTGACTTTTATCCTTAACTCCACATGACGCTTCCTATCTGTTTACTCCTGAAATCATATTTTCTAACTGTTATCTTGGTGCTTTCTTTTAATCTGCTCCTTGTAAAATACAGGAAAGTTTCTCACAAAAATGTAAAAATATTCAGGCACATATGACAATATTTTGCAAACCAGATAAAACCATCCTGATTATGGCAGTACAAGTAGCCACTCATCTCATTAATATCCAGAGAATCTAAATGTACTATGCTTTTTTTTTTTAATAGATTCATTTGCAGGAGGAAATCTTACAAAGAAGATTCATGCCCAGCTTTCAACTACTTAATATGAAAGCAAATCCTAACATATTAATTAAGTATAAATTCTGAAGTCTAAATTCTGTAACATCATGACAGGTTTGAAAAACAAAGAGCCATATAAAACCACTCATATTTGCAATCTCCTTTTCCTGTAATTGTGTCTGTATGCCAAACAGCAAAGTACAGCAATTTCCACTGATACCTGGTAATTAAGGGGTACTTTCACTGGTGCCAAGATCTGACTCTGGGTCATAATTACAGCCCATTTTTGCTATCCTTTCTCGTTAAACCAAGAAATCCCACTTTGAATTACAGCCCCTAAAAATCAACTAACCTTTCAATATTGAAGCTGGAATGAGACAATACAAAAATCCCATGAGTTTGAGCTGAAATTAGTTGCTGGATTTAAACAGCTGGAGGGGGGAAGGGAGACATATCTGAAGGAAGCATATTGAGAGCAGCAGGACTCCCTTCAGGAGAGAAAGAGAGAACAGTTAGTAAAAGGAATCAGGATAAATAATGTGAGAAGAACAGTGTGTGTAAAATGAAAAAGGGATAAAAAGAGAGGGCAATAATAAGTCTTACTAGAAAGTGGAACAGAAAACACAGAGGAGAACAAAGGAGTGGAACTGGTGATGCTCCAAGATTTTAAGTTGAGTCTTATCTCTAAAGCTGTAATTGTTGCCTCTGATTAAAGTGTAAAACACTGAGAAAGACATGTTATTACAGAATAAACTAACATGGAGATTTGGGAGTTTTGTGTAAGGCTGGGATAAAGAGTCACCCAGACTAGGTACAGTGAGTTCCTCAAGTGATCCGAGCCCAGCTATGCTGACAAGAGGACATTCTCCAAAACCTGCAATTGCATGGGACACAACAGTAACTCAAGATGCAAAGGATACTGGTGCTTTAGTCAGCATTACATTTATGCATATCTCAGGGACTGCATCTACCAATATTAATGTAATTTCAAGTTTCTACTGCAGTGTCCTTCAGCTTCTCAGACCAGACAGGTATCAAGCACTGATCCAAGCACTAAATCAAGGACCGCTTCCTCCTCTAAATACATGACACCTGTTTGGAAGTACATACAAGAAAAAAGAATGTATTTTCAAAAATGCAGATGCAGGCACTAGTTCTTGGGAAGGTGCTACCTTTCTGACAGCATGAGGCTAGGACCCAAAATATGCACAGCCACTAAATGCTAAGATTTATCTAAGACTTAGTATTGGTTATTGCCCCCTTGCACAACAAGATTCTTAGCGCTGTTTCAGCTTGATATAACATGCTTTTACATTATTTCCTAAGCTAAAGAGGTGAAAATTTACACACTTTTGCAGTACACATCTCCTGCTGCTCAATGAGTATGGGTTAGTATGGCTAGTAAGATTTGACCCCAAGGAAAGAAATTTTAGAACTAGGATATCTTCATACTGGATAAGAGATAACTCTGTAGGAAAAACACGTGCATTACCTACATGCCACATGCAAAATAATACCCAATTTAAGTAATTCCTCTATTTTTTCAGCAGTATTACTGAAGTGCTATTTTAACTACGCAAAAAAAATGAGTAAAATTTCCATGGGCCTTTATGTGAGATATTATGTAACATTATAATTTATTACTTACTTCTGTAATGCTGCTGAATACCTAGAAAATGCATAATATTAGTATTTCACATGTGCTTCATAGAACTAATTCTTGAAACTGAAGTCCTAGGACCAAAATCCTAACCAAATGGCTATAAAATGTTCTCATTCATGTTTTTTCCCACACTGAAAAAGTCAGACGAGATCTGTGAAAGCTAGGAAAATTTTATAGTCACTGGGGTCAGAAGAAAATGCCAGCCAACAAACTGTGGAAAGGATATAGAGTTATTGTGGGAACTACTGGACATAGCAAGTTGCATTTCTGCAAGACACCTTATTATCACTCTGTTTATTTAGTGTACTTCCTCAGACACTTCTGAGTGACATTATCATATCCTCAGTGACACAGATGAATTATTATTGCATAATTTCCTCTGAAGATAGCAGGAAGGTTTGATGATTCCTTCAACACTGGATTTGATTGAATGGCTTGTTGCATTTTCTTGTAGAACACTATCATCATCTGGTGGTATACTTTGCTGCTATGTAAACTGCATGCTATGAAGATGAAAGCATTTCATTTACTTAGCACTAAACATTTAGAAGAAGACATAGATTTACCACCTTGCAGTTATGCCAAACTATGTGGGGGTGGAAAATGCAGAAACATGAAATTAACTTGACAGAACTGCTAAGGATTTTGAGAACAAACAAGTGCTGACATTTTACATGAATTAAATTTCTCTGTCCAGAAGTAAAAGACAGACTAAATAAAACAATATTCTCATTCATACTATCTACAAAGATAAAAAAAAAAAACCTCACAGGTTTTTCAAACAAAAATATTTTTCACGAAGTTTTTCTTATAATTGGAGGTAGAGATCTCACATGCAAAAGTCAGCTATTTATTATGCCATTCAACCAGAATCTCCATAAATCAGTTGTTGACTTACGTGGTAACTTTTCAGTCTAACAAAATCGACTTTCATAGAGATGAACCTTTCTGAATTTCTGCTAAGATTTTTAATGTGCTCCACAAGATCAGCACAGAACTTGTAGCCACCTTTGAGGACACAGAGAACCACAATATCATTGTCTCCAATGTCTTGCATAATATCTTTTGCCAGTCGTTCTGTCCTGGGCAAAAAAAAATTAAGAGATAAAGTAACTTTAGATGCAGATGCTCTAAGTTCATGGTATGCTTTACAAACACTATGCTGAGTACAAAGCTTGACTGGATTGCTTAAGAAGCCTGACTCCACAGAATCACAGCATGATTTAGGTTGGAAAAGACCTTCAAGATCATCAAGCCCAACCCTCTGACTGACCACCACCATGTCAGCTAGATCATAACAGTAAGTGCCATGTCCAGTCATTTCTTGAACACCTCCAGGAATGGTGACTCTACCACCTTCCAGGACAGTCCATTCCAATGCTTGTCTGGGTTTGCATCTAGCTCACAGATGGCAGATCCAAACAGAGAGAGTGATGGATGCAAGATGCAAAGCACTTGAATCTAAGTTAACCTTAGATGCATAAATTTAAGTTAAATTTAACTAACCATTTAAATTAACCTCAAATACATAAATTCCCCAGCTATACAAATGGGACCTACACATCTCAGCATACTTTGGGCTCATAAATATGTAAGAGACTTGAGAGAAAAGAATGTGAACTAGCCTTCCATTTTACCTCACAGGAATTATCACTAAAAAATATACCTGTACAAACCCCTAACTTGTTATGTTAGTTACTGCACAAGAGCAACAAATTAAGTGAAAGATAGGGAAACTTTCATGCTGATTGGCTTTGGAAGATGCTACCCTTACAGTTTTAATAAAAATATACATAAAAACTAAAAAGAAATAGAGCATCAGTGAAAAGCTTATAAAGAGAGTATATTATCACTATTCTGTACAGCTCACTGCTTTATACAGCAGAAATGAAGAGTGCAAAGAGCTTCAGTGACTTGTTCAAGGTCACACACAGGCAAATAATCGAGCGAATGCTCCAGTGAGCCACGAACTGTGGGGTTCCCAACCAAACCTATCCTCTCTGACAATTCTGCATGGCAAACACAATATGGCAGATGACTGGAAACAAAAGATACACATTTCTGCCATGCAATGCTACATATATTTTCAACATAAAAAT
Organism: Haemorhous mexicanus; assembly: GCF_027477595.1. Lineage (NCBI taxonomy): Eukaryota > Metazoa > Chordata > Aves > Passeriformes > Fringillidae > Haemorhous > Haemorhous mexicanus. Next base: position 17,397,115 of record NC_082341.1, on the reverse strand, counting down.
AATAAATATTAATCTTAATAATAAATGTAAATAATAAATATTAACTTTAAAGATAGCATTTCTAGACCCCCAATAGGGTACTGGGTCATTTCTAGATGTTATGAAGCATCAACAGAAAACTTAACAATGTTGTTTAATGTTTTGAGGAAAAACAGTTCAGTGCACTATACTCTGGAAACACACTGGAAAATTCTTTGATAGCTCTCTGAATTAGATTAGTAGCTTCAATGAAAATGGACTTGTCAACAGGATGCAATTTATTAAATAATCCTATCATTTATCCCATGTATTTTATTACATTTTCCAGGTTTGGTTGGTTTTATTCTTTCTCTACCAACTGTAATACAAAAATAATTTGCCCCTACATAAGTACATTGATTGAACTTCAATGAAATCTGTGCATGGAGCAGAGAAGAATACGCTCTAGACTGAAGATAAGTATAAGAAACAGCTGTTGCTTAATCTCCACATCTTTTATTTTTAATGCTGTAGTAAATTCCATATAGCAATCATTAGTACATTTTGTTATATAAGAAATAGAAGATACTAGAAATATTAGATCATCTCACTTGATCAGAAATATATAGTTCCTTTTATTGTTGTAAGAATGAGGATCACTTACTTTACTGAAGATTAATAAAGCAGTCTTTTATCATCTTTTATCAAGTCTGAGAAGGGGGAAAACCTCTTATTAAGAAACATTTCTTTGATGAATTTTCATTTTTTATATTGTTTCTCAGATTGTTTGCAGCTGAAATTTCCAGGAATTCCAAAGACCACTTTGTATGTTAAAAGTATAGGAACTCCAGCACAGACAAAAATGTACTAATGTCAATTTCCAAATAAAAATATCCAAGTTTTTAACTTCTAATATTTTGGGACAAAGATCATACATGCACTGTATAGGGATGACAACCTTTATAAAAAAGAATAATACTACTGACCAAACAATTTATTTAGTAACATTCAAGCTACACATACCTGTCAACAATAATGCCATGAGGAATGAGCACATATTCCAGGTCACCATAGTAGTGCTGAGGATAAGTGAACAAATCCAGACTGTATCCAGGCCAATTGTCTGAAATCTGAATATCAAACAGTACTGTCAAGAAAACTTCATGGTGTTTGACATTATCTAAATGATACAGAATCAGCACTCTAGTACACTCTGTTGGATGAACTTGTTGTGTGCCATACTTTCTTCCAGTTACAATTTACTATTTAGCTTTTCCCATTAATTATTTTGCTTCTCAGTATAACTCAGAAAACAAATGCTACAGTTTTTTATCCACAGAATGTGGGAAATGTCACCTGAAATTACAAACAACTAGACAGACAAAGGAAATATTTAATACTAAACTAGTGGCAAAAGTAAGTTTATAAGTATTTTTAAACTCAAAGTGCAAATATAATATTGCCAGCAAGAAGGGATTTTCCAATGGGAGATTCAATTGGTGGAATTAAAAGTCATAAAATTCTATATTAAAATTGTACATTTCTAGTTTAGAATTACTTAAATCATAAATAAATAGATAAGTATTCTACAGATGAAACAGTACATACATTTATGCGGTTCATGGATGATATCTGTACAAATCAGTGAAAAACTGTACTTTTTGCCAAAGGTGAGGTTCTTAATTTAGATGTCATCAACGATAAGTGATTGCAAAATGTTTGCATCTCACCTCACTATGAAACTGGTCTGTAAATCCACACATTTACAGAAAAATATTTTACAGCCTAAATATACATTGGTTTTGTAAGTATCAGAATACAGAGATTAGATCTTACAACATACAATGGTGGTAGAGATTAAGAGGGTCAAAAATTAGCCAATGATTGAAGGCTTCAGAAAGCTACGAAATGCAGAGTCTCCACCACAAAAACTAAACTAACTCCAAAACAAACATTTTCCCTATTCCTTATGAAAGACAAGACCTGCAGGTTCACAAGGTACCTTGAAATCATTAGAAAGCTTTGCTTCAATACTGGTTCAAGATAAAAAGCAACACCTAATAGGTTTTCCCTACAATCATATACCTCAAGTCACACATTGTCTTTCTACAGCTCGGCTACAGGAATCTTGCATACAAGCAGAAATGGTGACAAACTTGCCATTGTGCAGTGCATGTCTTATTAGCAGTTTTGCTACAGATAGTCTTTAAAGGACCATCACTGAAACCTCTGCTTACCATTTTATTGTAGAGCAATAAATGGTTTCTCACAATTTTGGCTAAGATAACATATTTGATGCCAAGCTGTTCCTCCACATCCCCTCTTCTTTAACTCAGACACAGCCTGCCTCATGCTGTACTGAAACACTGTCCTGCCTTGTGGATTTTGTGTTGCTTGGGGGCTTTTTTTGCATATTCATTGACAGCTACAGGCACCTCGACTGGCATGTTTTCCTAACTCTACCCAAAAATTTCTGCATCAAAAAAGTTATTTGTTGGCAATTGCTACTGAATATTTGCCCATGAAGGGCATGACTGGGAGATAACTGGAATCAATGAAAGCTTTTCCCCTGACTTACACAAGCCTTGAAACTTCACAAAAGAAAAAAAGTTACTTAGTTGTGTTCCTCATTTCCATAGAAACGGGAGATTATAAATATCCTCCTTGGCAAGGTTTTTAATTAGAGCAAATCTTGTCCCAGAAACACTGCTGCAGTCAACCTGCAAAGACTATTGTCCCATCTACTTTTTCAGTGCATGGGGGGGCTGAAACTTTTGAAACATTTTTTAGTAATGAACGGCCAATTCAAAAGCATTTTAATGCAAACTGAAACAATTTCATTAAGTGCTACAAACACCCACTAGCAACCCCTGTCAGTGTTGCTTACTTCTGCATTCTTGTCAAATTGCATGGTTTCAGTGTGATGCAGATGAAATTAAATGGACAGAAGCTGCTTTAGAATTCATACAAACCAATAACTTTTACTTAGGTTACATTAAGTCCTTTATAAAACAGGATCAGGATAAAATTTTGATTCTCCCATTTATCCTTTCTGGCTCTCCAGAATAGCAGAACATCAACAGTGTAACACTACAACAATATTGAAGTTCTAGTTTACAAGGGCTTGCTGGCATTTGACAACTAAGATGAAATTCATGTGTGCTTTCAAATTAATTATTTGTCTGATATAATAAGCCTATTTCATATTCTTCTTTCTTTTAAACTGGCTCTTCCCAACAAGTCTAAGAAATTCTCATTTATCCTAAAGCTATACACAGCATTATGCTATAAGACAAATTTCAAGTAACTGTAAATTCTTATGACTATTCTGTTTGAGAATTTAAAAGGCCTTTGAAAATATGAAGGAAAAAAATCATATTGTTTCAGAAAGAAAACAGTGTTCAACTGGATAAGTAAGTATATATTCTAAATACATGGCATACTTGTGTGTAAAAAAATTCCTACAGCGAAAGAAAGACCTACTTTTCAAGTTCAGGCTTTGCACATTTGAATAGCCCAGCAGATATTCTTCAGTAAGTCTTTAAAAAGTTGATGTGAATGGATACAAAAAGGAATACAAATACATGGCAATATCCAAAAGTGTTCCCCTGAGGCCTAAGAGACAAGCTGAAGACATTCAATTGCAACACCTTTAGAAGAATGTTGCTTGTTTTCTTGTCTGGCAAAGTGAGCACAGGTGAGTTTTGAGCTCAATCCTCAGCTCCAAGCAGCATGAAGCAAAGTCCAGCTTTTGTAACTTAAACACTGCTGCACTGGGCTTACTGCTGGTTGGGTTTTTGGGGTGTTGAGCAGAAAAAAATAAACCAGTGCAGCAGAACATGGTCAGACACATTCATGTCCTTCTTTGGAATAACCTCCTGTTGCTTGATGATATGCACAGTAACCCACTTAAGGAATGTCATTTATTGCACAGGTGTCAGGGGATGTGGTTGATGTGTGGTGTGCGGACAGGTCCTTTAGAAAGCGGATGCAGGGGATGCTGGAGTGGACAGTGTGACCACGGTCGGCCCTGGGCCATGATCTGGGCAGCTGACCCGTGAACTTTCTGTTAAAATCCTAATGCCACATTAAAATAAGAACATACCTAAGGTGGTGGCAGTGATGGCATTTGCTTCACAGGAGAAACTGGGGTGTCTATCAGAATAAGGATCACATTCCTTCATTTTTGCACCATTTATCCATCCCTACAGGCACTCCAAACGCACTGCCGAGGCTCGGGCTGTCTCCCACCCCAGCAGAACACGGGCAGCCCAACCCTCTCTCACGGCGCCCGCAGACCCCCTGGGGCCTCCCAGAGTTCCGGTGGGAGAAAGACACCTCGGGATGTCTGAGGATCCTCATCCCCGTAACTCAAGGAGCCTGGGGAAGCACAGCCACGGCCACAGGAGCCGCTCGGGGTGGTACCGAACCGTGTTTTCACGGCGGAAGCCAAAGGCGCGGTTCAGCCCAACACGCCCGTCCCCCTCCGGCAGCCGCAGTGGGGCCGGGGCCGGCGGGCGTGGCGGGACCGGCGCAGGGTGAGGGGACGCGGCCCAAGCGCCGGCCGAGGGGCCCGGAGGAAGCGGGGGAAGGGGAGGGCGCGGGGGTTCACCACAAAGCACCGGGGAGCTTCGGGGAAGGGGACCGGGGACCGGGGAGGCACCGCGGCCGGCGAGGGGCGTGGAGCCGGGCCGGGCCGTGCCGCGCTCCGCATTTACCACAACGCCGCGGCCTCCAGCGCTGCTCCCGCCCTGCCCGGCCATGTTCCTGCGCGCGCCCGCCCGCCCGGGGGGCTGCGGCGGGGCGGGGCCGCGGCGGGGCCAGCGCGGCGGCGGCGGTGCGGGGTGCGGGTTGCGGGATGCAGGGTGCAGGATGGGCGGTGCCGGGTGCGGGATGCAGGATGGGCAATGCGGGATGCAGGATGGGCAATGCGGGGTGCGGGATGGAATCTGTGCAGGCATAGGTGCGGTCGAAATGATGGAAAGGCTTGGGCAGGGCTGGCCAAGGGGCCTGGCCTGGGTTGGTGGGTAATATTAAGCTGGTGTGGTTTAAACTGCCGTTTTAACTGGTTTTTCTTATACTCCAGGGAAGAGAAAATGAAATTTCCAACAGTTCAGTAATCATGCTTTGCATCTTCGCTGTCTTCTTGAGTTGCTGCTCCTTCCCACCACCGTACACATGTTGGGGCAGGCTGTGTCTTCTACTGCCACCAGCCCATGCCCATGTTGCCTATGCTCTCTGTGCAGCTGGAGATAACAGATCAGGCACCAGGAACAGTGCAGCTCTCTGCCACTCCCTTCCAATTCTGTTAAAATTATTATTAATATTTACTTTCACTGCCTTACAGATCAGAAGGAGCTTGGTTTTTTCTTGGCTTATTCTGATCATTGCATACCTTTACTTTCCCATATAAGAAGTTCAAATTTGGACTTGCTCCATCCTTTTTGTGTCCTGTCTTTTGTGGAAAATGGTAGCAAGCCTCTCTGCCTGCCCACTGTGGATAAAAATAGAGCTTTTCACTTTCTTAACATTGAAAGTTGTAGTATTGTCCACAAGGGTCCCAGGATGAGGGAAGAGATGAGAAAGTTGACTCCATGTTTCAGAAAGCTCGATTTATTATTTTATGATAGAAAATATATTAAAACTATACTAAAAGAATAGAGAGAAAGGATTTCATCAGAAGGCTAAGCTAAGAATAGAAAAGGAATGAATAACAAAGGTTTGTCCCTGACCGAGACAGTCTGGGCAGGTGAACTGTGATTGGCCCTTAATTCCAAACAACCGGATGAGACCAATCACAGATTCCCCCTGTTGCATTCCACAGCAGCAGATAAGAATTGTTTACAGTTTGTTCCTGAGGCCTCTCAGCTTCTCAGGAGGGAAAAATCCTAAGGAAAGGATTTTTCATAAAACATGTTGGTGACAGAAAGTTGTTTATAATTTCTAATATCAATATGTCAAATACACAGCTGGTAGAATTCTGCCATTCCTATACTAGAAAATATTAAAGGAAAAAAAAGTTGGTTTTAGGGGAAACCTAGGCGTAGTGAAATATTCTAAGTGCTACCCGCGGGGCTCTCACCAACCAAGTATGAAACATTTCAAGTTGGAACTCTGCTATTCTAGAATGTGGTCAATGTCACTTCTGGATACAACAGATGGATCCAGGGAGCAGTTATGGGTATGTCTACACAGGGAGTTTGGTCTCCAATGTGGACTAGTTTTCAGGTGCATCCCGTTAATGCACTTACATTAGAACTGATAGGACAATTCTTGGGAATCTGGTGTTAAGAATCCTTCTATAAATCACTAATTAAAATCTGGTGAAGTACTAGAGTAGTTGAAGATTTTCTTGTGATAAATGCTTTGTTTCTTATATGAAGCCAGGGTTTTTGATGAATTAAAGAACTATTCTTTAAAGATTTATTGCTACAACAGACAGGATGTCTGAAAGAACAAAAGACAAGGTTTACAAAGTGTCAGAAGTCCACTCCAGAATATATCTGCCTCAAAGTGGTGCCTGTATATCAAGACTCAAGTGTACTAAGAAAAAATAGTTCCTGTTCACAGTGCTGTAAAATAATAAGTAGTGAATCTGATAAACAGCATATGCAGACTTGTACAAACCTACATAAATCAAATAAAAATTTTCATAATGGACAAAATCCCTAAATAGATTTGCATTTCAATTCCATGTCAACGTTTCATACAACTATTGAGAAAGAAAGTTTAATATTTGATCTCATCTTTGGGTTAAATGCTCCTGATACATATCCACACTTTTCAGGATTTGAAGACTCTCCTTGTCTGGAAGAATGCCTCCTAAAGCCCATATTTGCCCTAAAGCTAGCACAGTCAGAATAAGTTACCACCAAGTTACCAGTGAAGCTGCTGTTGCATTTATGTCACAGTGCTGAACCCTGTGGATCTGAAGCTATTTAGTTTACAGCTAGAAACTCAAATCAGTTCTGCCACTGCTATATGGGGACAGTTTTCTTCTACCTTTCAGACTATTTGGGTTACTGTTATCAGAGCTTTCTGTATTTTTTAACCATCTTCTTTATCAGACTACTGCAATATGAGGGATTGTTCTGACTGACTACAGACAGAAGATTAATGCTTTGAAAAGCATTAACATGAGCAGGACACTAAAAAATAAATTCCACCAGCATTGTGCTGGAAAACTTAAGCAGGAGATGTTTGTTCTTCCCATCAAGATTGGGTGACTGTGTTTGTCGAGTCTTTGTTTTGATGTTGTTATCTTCCAGCAATTTTACAGGGCACGCTTAAGAAGTGTAATGAAGTGTCATGTCTTGCTAATAACAATAAATATGAGTAAGGAAATGAAAACCTAGATAAATTTAGCTGGGGTACACTTTGATAGTACTGCTGTCAGCAGCCACACGCCCAGCCCACAAAGCTGTTCTTCTCCATGGAAGATTTTTTCATTGGCACAAAAGGTAATACATTTTCTTTAGTTTCGTTGCATGGTTCTATGAACTCACAGAATTAGTGGAAACCAGAATTAATGAGGTTCTTTGTGCATGATGGAAATGAAGCTGCTAAGGATTTTGTTATGGAGGAATGCATACTTACTGAATGTTTACTTTTACAATATGAACTGGTATGGAATGAATGAATTTACAGTAGACTTTCAAAACTTATTTTAATCGGGGCCAAAATATGATTAGTGAATATTATATATTTGGGGCTTAACTATGAAAAAGCCTGTAAACATTCTGAAGAATGTTCTTACTATCTTTGTTTAGCTGTTTGTTTATGAACTAAAAATAGGAGGGAAAAATAAACATTTCTAGATATACAAGCAGGGGAAATGATCAAAGGGGAGAAGAACAAAGAAAATAGGAGTAGATAATACTAACAAGTAGGACTGGGTAGGCCTGGACACACAGCCAAGAACCCATAAAGGACCAGATGGAAGTGACACACAGAGAAACAAAGCAGGGTTAAGACTGATATGTAAATCCTGTGTGAATGTATTTATGCTTTTGGCCTTTACACAACTTTATCATTTCAATTAGACATCTATTCCTCTCTTACCATGTTACTGATAAAAGTAGGACATGCCCTTTCACAACTTTAATGTAAAGAAATACTGAAAATAAAAAGTTGGGGACAGGGATATACCATGAGAGCAGTCCAAGGCAAATATTATGAAGCTACCCGTAAGCAACCTTTACAACTGCATTATGTATTCTGCTTCCAAGAAGTTATAACAAACATTTGACAACTCAGTCTAATATGTAAACACCAAAACTAGACAGGAAAAGCATGAAAATCCAGACTATTTCAAGAGGTATGGCTTACCTAGGTAGAAGCTTGCCAATTAGGGGGTGAAGTAAGAGCTCTTTTTCTCGTTCTGCCTGTTGCTGCAGCTGTTATGTGAACAGCAGAACTGTAAACAATCTTATCGAGCATAAACTTGCATTTCTTAGTGGTTACAAAGTAAGCTACAACACACACACACACACACACACACACACACACACACACACACACACACACATATGCAATTGTGGCAGAGAAAGACATTTTTGGGTGAAATGGTTACTGAGGAGATTATTAAAAGCAAAAGTCTAGCATATGTACAGTACTTTAGGGCATGTTGGAAATAATTCTAAATTGTTTGCATATCCAGTTTTAATATATTCCAGAATTTTGAGTTCTTGTATTACCTGAGGCAGTGACCCAGTCCACAGGGTGGCTGCTGGAGACCCTGAGTGCATCAGAAAATGTCTGGCAGACAGTGTTCCAGACATTTGGGAGAACATGAAGCAGCATTTCAAACCATTCCCCTACAGTAATGAACACAGAGAGGCCATAGGAAATGCTGCCCCATTAGCAGGGCTAGGGAGCATCCTGTGATGTGCAACAGAAGAGATGCACATTGTTATCTGTGACTCCTGTACTAGAGCAGGTGACAGAGTGGCACTGCAGGCTGGAATCTGGCTCCTGTCTACTTCAACTTCAGCAGAATTACCATCATTTTAGAGGAATTGGAAAAGTTTAGCTTGAAAAATATTGCAGCATTTAAGATCTACAAGGGAAGCTTGTTCACAGTTAAACTGTACTGAGTCTGTGAGACTGACTTAGGCTTTGAAAATTAACTGGAGTAACTTTGATATCAAGAAAATGGCTAAAAGCTGCCATTCAAGATATTAGTCTATTTTTTCAAATATTATAACCTTCAAATCACTGTTAGGCCCTGCTTGACAGAACCCTGGGCTTTGACTTATTTGGTCTATGATAAACATCTTTAATACAAAACTACAATTTTGTTTGTTATTAATCTCACTGTGCCAAACTAGAGCAGCAAGCTTTGCTTTGCAATTTCCTGGCTCCTGAAGATACCCTTCCTGCTTTTCAGGTTCATGTTATTAATATAAAGTCCTTATAGCTGAAAGAAATGCAAACAGAAATTTCCTCTTGTCCGTCAATACTAGAATAAACTTTATATTCTTTATAATATTATGGAAATATTTGCCCTAACCAGCTATTTAGAGGAATTGACATTTGAATGATAAAGCACTGTTTTCAAGGAATGCTGCTCACATCATATCCTATGACAAATTCATCATGCATGGCCATGAAAACTATTCAGGGAGTTGTAACTATATAGTGGGTCACACCCAATGTAATGTATTTAACTGTTAGAGTTTGTTTTCTTTTTAAAGGAGGTTGTTCACTTGGCTACATCCCTCTTTTTAAATTTTTTTTTCTTAATTAAACAAATCTAGAAAAGTCTGCCAGACAAAAGAATTCAAAGTGTCTTAAACAACTAAACAAGTAACAGTTTAAGGACTTTTTTCCCCCAGAATAGCTCAGTTATCTTTGTTATAATTTTGTATACTTCACAGCTTGCCTAGAATAAACAGTGCAGTAACAAAAGTTTTTGAAAAACAGAGTCCCAAGAGTTCTCCTGTAGCATAGGACAGTGAATGTTCTTGGCTGGACAGCCTCTGTGTTTTGTTGCAGCACAGAATGAACCATAACCCTAGGGTGCTGAAATGCTGGATTTGGACCATTTACTAATTTTATTGTTTGTGTAAAAGACAAATCATTCCTCCTGATAAAACAGCAAAATGTGGTTGTTTGTGCCTTGTGCAGTGCTTGAGGCCACATGTTGAACACTACTGGAGTTTTTTTTCCTCCAAAGAGAGAATTACTACATTGCTTCCTCAGCTTGAATATGCTCAAAGCAACATGAGGTCCTTTAAAATGGACCTCAGAGAACAGTTCTAGAGGTACTTGTCCATCTTTACAGCAGCTATTTGAATTAGAAGATTGAGTCACCTGAATTTTCCATATGGGAGCTCTCACCTAGCAAGACTAATCATTAATTGTATTACTTTTGAGTAACCAATAGCTTTTAAACTATTCCATAGTGCTGTTTAGGCTCAAATCATTGTTCTAACTTTAGGCACATATATCCTGTATTTAAAAGAGATGGGCTGAAATTGCATGTCAGAAATCCCAGAAATGAGAAATGCAGTATTAATGGTTACCAGTGAAAAAGCCAGGTATAAGTCATTTACCATTGCATTTCAAAAACATGCTATGACAAAGACATGAATAAATCATATTCCTCCAGGGAATAAGTTAAGTGCTTTAAATCTCATTTCTCTTCCTTCAACTCCTACTTTCCAGTTCCTTTTAGTAAACAACAAGAATTATATTGCATGGTCTTCATGCCCAGATGATCATATTTATTATTACTGTTATTATAAGCACACAAGAGCTCTACTAACAGAAAAAATTGTGTCAGCCACTAAGCAAAGAGAGAAAAACACAACCCATATGGCAGATAGTTTAACAATCTAAGACAAGAAACAACAGGCTACAGTGCCAGGGGGGTTCAAGGAAACTGCACAGGTCAGAAAGATAAGGCCTTATTTCAGCTCACCAGCAGCTCAGCTGCTGTTAAATTTTTGGTGAGCACCACTGCAAAGGATATTTGAGGAAAGATTTGAATACAAAGTTATTCCAGTGTTTGCATGTTTCTGTGAATTTCTTCATGCTGTGGAGTCAGTGTCAAGGCTGGCATGGCATAATGAATTAACACCACAGGCTGGTACTGTAACTGAACAGAAGTTCACTCTCCTAGCAGCACCAACAAGACCAGCACACAGCTACTATTTGGCTGTGTCTGCCTGTCTACAACTATTTGTGGAGGTACAGTCTATAAAAAAACTGTTTCATAACTTGCTGAAATATAAGTCACATTTATATCAGCACCCTTTAAACAGTAAAGAAAAAAACAAAAGAAATAACTCATGCTGCATTTGTACCATAATGCCACTGCTTAGCCTGGAAGGTGAACACCACCATGAATTTACTCGTATTTTATTTACATAACTTTGCATGACAAGAAGCAGCAGGAGGAAGATAGAGATAGTATGAAAAATCCTACCATCTAGGCATTTATGTGGTCATGTGTACATCACCACCTTGGATGGCCACTCATGGAAGGAATGGCCATTCCTCCTTGTCTTAGTCATGCTCAATACACACCTGGTTCCTGGGGTGGACAATGCTGCAGGACTCAGCAGCTGCCTTCCTTGACTATGGGAAATATCAGACGACCTTAATAACAGGGTTTGCCACCTGTCTCTCCTCTAATTAAGACATTAATATTATAAGCATCCTAAAGCTGAGGATGAAAGTGTGGACTAGGGCTAGCATTTATCTAGGATCCTATTAATCCACATATACGTGAATTTTTTTTATCTGAAAGATGTCTGCCTTCATTAAGTCTGAAATTGTTAGATATATTGTGTTGCCTTAAATGTATGCCAACGAGAGGACCAGATTTTAGCTTAGTGGCAGAGCCATCACAGCAGCAGTTTGCTGTACCAGTTTTCCACAAAAATATACAAGGGGTGAGAACATGCCCTCCAACAAAAAAAACTGCCTACAGACTATAGAAAATGAATTCAGCAGAGAATTTCTCCCATTTTCCCCACTGAATTCTGTGAGGGGAATGAGGTTGCCTCTCTAGGTTTTGAAGAACTGTCCCAGACTTAGTCTCCAGGAATGCATGCAGAGCCCAAAAAGCCACCATGGTCCAAGATCAGCCACATGGAGCCCACATGCTCCTGTCAGAGCTGATGTTTGCTCGAGGCAATCAGGAACTCCCTCTGTTTGTGATGATGCCATATCTGATCCCTTCCTTCCTGAATATAAATAGTTTCATTCTCAAGAAAAGCCAGTGAGATATTCATCATAATTTCACGTTGCTATTTTTAAAAAATAGATACACAGCTTTGTCATGCACAACTTCCAACAGGAAATATTTTCAGTTTGTGGGAACCTAACTCTTACTGACCAACAGATCATTATGCCCCATTTTTCATGTTTTATTATGGTTATCCAATTTAATATGGACAATTTAAAATTACCGGTTTTATAATTATGAAGTACTGAAGCAGTTTGGTTATAGTCTTTGTTATTTCATTGATTATTAGTAACTGACTAGTGAATTTAAAAGATGTTTCAACTGGTAATGCTACTTTTTAGCCTGTGGACAGACTTGTTTCTGTTACTATTTAATAGCTTTTATGAGGGAAGAATTCTATCAGAACAATTGAGTTTATTCACCTTTTTAATTTTGTTATACCAATGGTACATATTAGTTGATTCATGAACATTATACTTTGAATTACTGGCATTTCCTGAACATATAAATACAGAGTTACATTGCTTTGGATTCTGTAAATTTATTTTGTCAAATTTCCCAGTGGGAGGTAAAGGGTAAGAACATTATCTTTCTGCATGCATTTTCAACGATTTTCATTATATTTTTTCTCCATAATCAGAGGTGTAGGCAGATTCCATGGAATACATACCAAAAGCCTCTCCATAGGGTGACAGAAGCAATTCGCATGTCTCATGAGGGGAACATGCAGCAGATCAACCTGCAAAGAGCTATATGAGGCTCAGGAAAAAAATGCCACAGCGTTGTTGAAGGACACTAATGACAGTCCAGGTACCGAAGGACACTGGCTTTTGTCTCTTCTGTTAAGCAGGAATATTTTTTGCATCCCTTCCCATTCACTTCCTAATTTCCCAATAATGTATTACCATACTTCTGACAATGTTAAAAAGCAGTCATTTCTACTGGTGAATGATGAATGTTTCTAAGTGTGGCCTAGCTGCTCATTCCAAATTTTGGGATAGGCCACCATCTATTTTGTATTTCCATAAAGTTAGCACTGATGATAAATGCAAGAACCAAATACTGATCCTAACCTAAATCGGCCAGTCTGCAAATAAATAAAGGCTGACTGGGAGGCAGTGGGAATGTATGCTCTTGTGGAGTCAAATCTTTTTTTTTTTATTTCAAGCCATAAGAAACAGCCTTTTCTGATTACACTGAATTTCTTAAGAGGGCCATCAGGTACTTCACTAGAAGATAATGTCACATATTATTAAGTGCTAACAATTAAGTGTAGTTTTGTTGAAATATACAGTGTGTCATTCTTTTGAATGACACATTCATTTCTTTTGAATCCACATTTTACAAATCTGCAGCTTTCTTCCAGCTTATATCCTTCAAAAATAAACATGATTGTTTAACAATAAGTTACAAATAAGAAAATACACATTCCTGCTCACCCACGTGTTTCTAGTGTATGTCATAGACAAGTATAACATGCACAAGAAACAGAGCCTAGAATTCACTGTGAAGTCTTCAAAGCCATTCCCTGACAAATTTAGGAAAGGAACTCAATGTATGGGAAAATTTGGGTTTTCATAGTTAATTTCAAATTTTTTACTTTATCCTTTGCTGATGTCAGATATGATGATGTCACAACAGCTGCTGGTGGTAGTGATTGACACCATACAGAAAAAGCTGTGTTCTGAAAGGATGAGAAAGATCTTTTCTAATCTAAACAATACCTACAATTCTATGAAGCAAAGATTAAGCAGCAGGAAAAAAAAAACTTTTTTCCTTCTATGCAAACAATTGCAAGAGAGTGTGCTGATATAATTTTTGTCTAAGTCTTGACTCAGATGCTTGTATATTGCTTTCATTCTAACAGTACACACATAATTCCAGTCAAAACACATTTTTCTAATTTAACTGTAGATTTACTATAGTATTACAGAATTATGTACTTGTAAAAACACACATGTGGTGTCTGTATTGTGTGAAGTCTTATTACAGGTTTCCACAATAAAAATTGGTTTTGTTAACAAAAACTAAGTACACAAAATGTTATACAGAACCCAAGCTGTTTAGAAATACAATTACTCAAGTTTTTAAGTAAAGCACAACATGTCTTTAATATATAGTCCAGAAGCCATTCCATCCTGAAGTTATATTTACCAAGCCATCTTCAGCAGCCAATTATTTCCCTTTGTTTTGGCTAGGCAAGGAAAGAGGTACTCCAAACATAAGAAACAGTGTTTTATATGCTTTCTGTATGATGTTTATAAAAATCTTAGTAGCTAATAAAACTTACAAAGAATAATAAATTAAATTCATTATTCATACTCAAAGTTTAGTTAAGCTTTTTATTTCAAAATGTTTGGGGAATTTTACAGATGAGAGTTATATGTAACAACTTTTCTAAGATGCTACATACTTAGTTGAGTATTTCCTTCTAAATAGTTGACAGTAGCATCTTCTGGGAATTTAGAGAGGCACTTCTTGGAGATGCGAGGACAGAGAAAAAGGAGAACAGAGGCCGTATCTGAACAACAATCCTTACACATTTGCAATGTAGACACTTTTGTGCTTCTCAATTGCTGCTATGTCATGCTCCAGTTGTTTCAGCTTTAATTCCAGCTCTTCTTTATGCATCTGCTTGTACCTGGTGTCTGTTACTATTGGAAGACCCTGATATGCACGATTTAGTTCCTCCCAGTTCTTTTTCAGTGCCTGGTGCCATTACATGAAAAGGAAATATATGAGAGGAAATATATGAGTAAGAACAATATGTACATGAACTACTTGGTTTTTTTATTTACATTACATATGCTAAGTGTCACTGCAATGTAAAAATAATAGATAAGTACATGAATAATGTGTAGTCATCTTAATTGGACCAAATCAATTAAATCCTTAAGAGCTATGATGCTTAGAACTCCAGCCATATTCAGCAAAGTTTCAGGCCATCTCACCACCAGCTTAATTTTCTGTAATCAAGACTTTGTTCAGACCATGGTCACCAAACTGATTCCACAGCACTTTAACTTCTATAAACTACTTTGAAAAAACACTGAATAATTGCATTCCCCTTCTAAACTACATTTACAGTAACAACTATCAGCAATGTTTTTACCATTTGGACTAAAAACCCTAACTGTCACTGACCCTATCAACAATAATTTCAGTAACTACTACCTCTCTTGAATGCTGCTCTGCAATGAATTACCTTTCTGTTTTCTCACCAATTGGTGAGAAAACAGTTCTCAAAAATGTTTATGGCTCTCAGTTCTGTCACCTTAGAGGATATCAAAATGTATCTTCAAGAATAAAGAAGTTAAATTACTCTCTTGGGAACCAAAGTTTTCAGCTCTTCTCCCTAACCAAAACTGGATTCAATTGGCATATTGATTTTATGGCACACTGTGATTTCCAACCTCATGTCCTCCATTATTATTAAACACTTTTCTCACAGTCTCGCTAACTGATGAACATACTGAAGTTAAATTTAGAGGGTTTATTTTTATACATATTTAGCTTTGAAGACTGTTGTTTCTATTTCAGAACTCAAGGGCTCTTGGGCTTAAAAACTTATATTTTGTTGACTGTATAAACTGATTTACAAAAAAAAAAAAAAATTAACTCTCCTGACAACACTAAGAAAAATCTAATCTTTATTATGAACTAATATTTTAACAATTCAAACCAGTGTATTTATTGCATAGCAATTCATGCTTTTTGAATATTCATATTAAGCATCTAAGTGTTGTTCATAAAGGTCATTACAATAATCTTCATATACAAATATTTACATAAGCTTAAAAACCTTACTGCTACATGTGAAACTTAGAGCAACAAGGATATTTACCTACTGCCTGGTAATGATACTTGTTTTTGCTATCCAAGGCTGTAAAGTACTTTGGTAAGTTTCACAGTCTACCAGGCATCAGGTACAGTTTACAAATATATAGGCATAAAAATAAAACTCATCTTTTCAAAAACTTTCATAAAAGAGTAATTAATAGATTCTTTAAATAATTCTTATTTGTGTACATTAGTAAGAACTGGCTTGGAAATGATTGAAAACAGTGAATTTTAAAACATTAGAGCATACATTCATCAAAATTTCTCTATCCCTACAAAATGGAGAGATCAAAAACAGATCATGACTCTGTAAAAATCTCCTTCACAGCTCCTCCAACAATGTAATTTGCTGACCACTATTCCTACAGCTAGATCACAAACTGAATATTCAACTCTATATATGGAATTCTAATACATGCTGGATCAGTGAGAAATATGTACTGCATTTATCAACATTCACTTTTATTCCTCATAAAATCCCAACCAAAGCAAGCACAATGAAGAGTTCAAAAAATGTTGGCACAAATTACTTCCCTTTATTTTTGTAAGGTCATGAGGCTTGATTTTGGTCTCAGACATCTATTGCCACGTATTCTTTCAAATCAGATAGTGCACATGTGTTCACTAGCAATGTCAATTATTTTAAAGGACAGAAGTTCCCATATGTCTTCAGCTGAGCACTGGGTAGAAGCCACATACCCTAGGGACATTAATTCCTCCTGACAATATAAATGTATAAGTAAGCCCAAGGAAGGGTAAATGTTTTTGAAAAAAAAATTAAAATAAATACTGAGTTAATAAAAACAATCTAAAAAATTGAAAAATGAAAAAATATTTCTCTATTGAAAAATATAGAACATCATTTTAATCAAACTAAATGCAGAATGGTGAGCAGCTGAACCCACATGCCTTTTTTGCACTTATATTTTTGCTGCATTGTTAACTTGTTGGACCATCAACTTGTCCCATGCCTTTCTCACCATAAAAATACATTTTGTTCTTTATATTGCTGTCAGTGCAATATCCTCACCTCTCTCCCATACTCCTTCCTAGCTTCTACTGCTTGTTGTATATGAAAAAGACCATTGTGCTGGACATTTCAGACCTTGCCAATTAACCAGTTTGTTTTTCAGACAAGCAAGTTAGACATTGTTTTCTCTCTAGATATTTTTTTCTGTGGGCATTCAGTATCTTTGAGCTGTCCATCTATCTATTAATTTGTTTCAGGTGGATGCTAAGAGCAAGTTATTAAGGGACAGACTGATATACAGATATCACAGACGTACAAGCTTCATTTTCATAGGAAATTTGTCTAAAAAGTGGTCAAGAAAAATTCCAGATCTAGGTCAGTATATACTTTTAAGATATCTCTTTTATGCCCTACTTCTTTTATGGTATTAATACTCTTTAAAAACTCTTGTGCAATAAAAACTGTATGAAAGACAGTATACAGAACAACTTGACAAAATACAAAATTTTCAGTCATAGTTCTATGACTATATTGGGGTTTTTTTTGCCACATTTTAAAGCAAGTCATTATGCTTTAATCAGTGAGGTCACAATGTGAAGACAGAAACTGCCAGTAAAAGAAGTAATATTCTGCATTAGGAAAAAAAAAATTTCTCCAATAATAAGTGTCACTAAATCTTATATTGGTGATTTTCTGCTCTTTGAAGTTTCACTGAAATTTCCAGTCATTAATGTGAATAAGAACAAACAGAATTGAAAACTATTAAAACTGTAGCTAAATCAGTTCCTTTCAGTTGTATACAACTGTTCTACAGCTCCATCTAGTGAAAAAGTAGCCAAGTAATTAATTTCACTTAAAAAACCAAAAAAGTGTACTTTTATTATTCATATAGACTTACATTACCACATTTAATATTTTGGACATTATATTAATTACACTAAATCAAAATATGCACCTTCAGAATATTTGTCCTTTCTTCTTCAGATAGTACTTTCATGGCTTTCTTCTTGAGTTGCTCCAAAACACTGGCTTGGTATTCTTCCTCCTCTCTCTTCATTTCTTCATTTCTCTGTGTCACATATTTTGGTAAAATGCCGTAATTCTATAAGGAGAAGGAAGAAATTCCTTATATGCACTTTTAAGAAGGAAACAAAGAGATATCTGTCATCCATCCATTTGCAAAAATAGCTTGAAATGACAATTTGTGCTACTGAGCACTAAAATCCTAAGTCACCATGTTCTTTAAAATGTCAAACATTATCATCTTTTTAGCCTGAGAAAAACACACAAACAATTCCCTTCAATTTATTTTCACAACCTTGGAAGACAAGAGAATCCAGAAACCACAATGTCTATTTATAAGAACTGATGGTTGAGCCAGGAGTTCGAAACCTGTTCATGACAGTGACCTATTTTACATTTTTATAGTGTCAGATTCTATGACTGGAAATATTCCTTAGAGAATGTCTTTGAAAGGTCTTCCTGCATCCTGATTTTTGCTGAACATTCCAACATACAAGAACACATACATGAAAATTGGAGTAGTTAAGAAGGATGAACTATCCCACACTGATGGGTTTCAGCGAGGAAAAAATAACTTCAGAATATCCCAGACATTCTTGGGGAAACACACCTATTTTGCCTTAACCTTTGTAAAATGAAGCTTCTCTAGCCAAAAGATATCAGAGTCTACCTTCTTTCTACTAAATGCAAAATTATTCACTAATCTTTTAGTGTCAGGCAGCACGATGACTAGCATTGTTTACTTGTTTAGCCATTGAAAAGTACTGCAAGGGCTTCAGGTTCTTTTTGGCATCTTCTCTGTCACGAGTTATGTTTTATGTCATCTCTTAACACTCTGTCATGGGTTACATGTTTAAATAAGCCAGACTCTTGATAGATCTTATTTTCCTGGGTAGGGGATAGACTGTTCCTGTGCAAAGAGGAGTTATCCTCAATAAGCTGCTGTTTGCTCTCCTGAGCAGTCAGTACCCTACCAGCTGGCTCCCTGAACAGGAGGGGGTCTGCAACTGCTACATGGTCTGTGCTACCCAGACTACAACTGATTATCATACTCCTGAGCAATTCTTCCTGGTTTGTAAGTAGCAGAAGAGCATGACCACTGATTGGCTCATGCACCATCTGTGAAGAAAGATGTTGCTGGCATGCTTCAGGAAGCTTTTTCAATTGCTTTCATGCCATTGTGTTATCCTTTCAGCAGCTTTCAAGGAGAGTGGAGTCTTCCATAAGAAGCTGCATCATGATCTGAAGATTTCCTCAAGTTGCTAAAAGAGATTTTCATCCAGCTCCTCACCTTATTTGGTGCTACATAACAAACCCACTTTTGACAGTTGCTGGCCTTTCCTCTGATTCTGACCCACAGGCTCAACAAGTCTGTTGCCAATTTCATAGAAGAACTCCATGTATTTGAGCAGCTCATTCATTCAAAGGGCAACCCCTACTTCTCTTCTTCCCTGCCTGTCTTTTCTAAGCAGCAAACATTCATTCATCACAGAATTCCATGTCTCCCCATTAAACACTCCCTGGGTTCCCAATGCAAGACATATGCCATTGCTTCAGAACAATCATTCCGCAAATTTTTTGGCTGACAGCATAAGCAAATGAAAACAGATAAAAGCAAGGCACAAATCTAGGGCCAGTGATTTCTTCTCGATGAATTCAAGAGGTCTAACACAAACAGCCATGGTATCTATGCAACAGTGAAACTAAAACAGGCATTACGAATAGTGTTTCCAATATAATTTAATAAAACATACCTTTTTATTAATGTATTTTGGAAAAAGTCCTGAAGGTTCAAGGAGATATTTATCTCCCTGTCTTGTATCAACACAAAAATGTCGAGGCTTTTTAGGCTCCCCTGTCATAACAGCAATTGCATTTTTACTTATAAAATTCTTTTTAATACGAGTAACTGGGTGGTATGTCCTGGGCGGCACTGATAAGGGAAGCAATTTTTTACCATCCTCTTCTTTTTTTTCTGTGAATAGAGCATGTAAACATTCTCAGCAATAAATTTGAAGAGATTTCAATTTCATATTATTACACTTTTCAAAAGGGAAAAGCTATGTACAGAATTACATAAAAATAGAACCCAACAGTATCTACAATGAAAGAACTGCCTGTCAATGAACTGGGAGGTATGTTTGTTTGGCCTAACAGAAGTTTCATTACCTAGGAAATACTATGGTGTTTCAGATGGGTTTTCCTTATTTGTCACTCATTTTCTCTTAACTGTAGTAGTACAGGACTTTTTTCAAATGTAATTATAACTACTTTTAGTAGAGGTGCTTGTTGTCAGAGCCCTTGGGCAATAATGGTCCTGTCCAGTCTCACCTGGGGCATCCACCCCGCCCCCTTGGGCTCAGGAACCCCACCTCACCTGTCAATACCTGGATGAGCTGTCTCAGCCATGTCTGCCCCTAGTCCTGCTCCTGAAGAGCTATATGGAATCAGTGGAGGGACGTGGCCTGTAACTCGATTTTGCCTGATGGTCAGTGGGACACACTGACAGGACAGACTTTCCTCACCACCCCACTCTGCTGGCCTGCCTGACATGGTGGGACTGCACTCTCTTAGTGAGGTTTGCCCAGTCTCCATGGTGGTTGGCCTCAATGTCTGACTCATCTCTCCTTAGGGAAGAGCCCTGCTCTTGGCTGCTCCCTAATCCTAGTAAACAACTTCTCATAAGCCTTTCTCCAGAGAATATAGGCTCTCTTCCATTTTAGTGTAATCTTTTCTCCAAGGCACCAACAGAAATTCAATAGTATCCTGAGTAGTCTCGCTTATAGTAAGCAATTAAGAATAATTATTTCCTATCATATTTCCCACTAGACATAACTCTCATTCATTATCATTACCAGAAATAATGATTTGATCCAAGCTGTCTGAGTTCCTGTTCTTCTTTGGCAGTAAATATGTGTAATGTCACAAGTCACAAAGCTCATTCCTACAACAGCTGGGTCCTGATACTGACCCCACAACAATATAGATACTGATTCCAACAATAGGGGTCCTGATACTGACCCCACAAACCAGTACTTCTGTTTTTACAACCCAATAGCTGCCCATACCATAGTACTGTAGGACACAAAGATGTAACTTTCTACTCTAAAAAATACATTACACTGCATATATTTTCTACACTTGTCTACACTTACTTGGTGCTAGCCTGGGTTCCTTGGAACGTTTCTGCAGAAAATCATTTGGAGATGGCACTGCAACTTTTGCTGGCCCCATAGTTTTCCACTGAGATTTATTTTTCTCTGCTTCATGTTTCACAAGTTCTCTAAGTTTGGATATATACCTTAGAGGTTAAAAAATATCCATAAAGAAGTTAAGGGTCAGAAAAATATTCAAAATAGTTCTTCAAAGAATATACTTTTTTGCAGTAGCTCATGGCGAAAGCCTAATGTGTTTTGTTTTGTACTGTCTCCCAAATAAAGACCATAATTCACACAGCCTCCATGCTAAGGCTAAATCTAGCAGTGTACTGACAAATGAGCTTTCTGGTTCTGAAGTTAGCTTGCTTCTTCCTTCTGCTCTTGTGTCTCTGAGGTCAGGATTATCACACTTGGGGAAATAAATACCAAATATATATGCTGAACGCAGACATTCTGAATTCCAACAAAACTATATTTTGTAAATAAACTTGAGTATTGCTTGCATGAATTCCTTATGGTACATGGTGTGATTCTTGGGGCGTCCTGTGCAGGGCTAGGAGTTGGACTCAATGATCCTGATGGCCCTCTTCCAACTCTCAGCATTATCTATGATTCTATGATTTATGCTTGAGAAAAGATGTCAAATGCAGTCAAGAATTGTACAGGATGTCCTTGATCATCAGTTTTTCTTATTACTGTCCACTGTATCACTGTCTCAACATTCCAGTCGAACCATCTGTTACAGACACTTTTGAGAGATGAGAGGGGTGACTGCTCTGAAATAGCACAGCACACTGCAGATTCCTTATGTTACACAGACAGGAGTTGTGATCCTGAACAATGGTAATCAGTGGTGGGTTTGGCACTGAAACAGCTGATGTGAAAATCAGTGAGGGCTCAGACATGAAAAGCTGTATGAACATGGTATGCACACACTGCTGTTTTGCATGTGTGCATACCATGTTGCATATGGCATGATAACTTCTGCTTTAATCAAAATCTCCAAAAGAAGCCAAATGCTGATCATTAGCTGATTGCCAACATCTTGCCTCTATCTGAAGGATTGAGCTCTCACAGATGTTTGCTCGAGGAAGCAGAACTCCCTGCTCCTGAAGTGAAGGTTCCCTCACTGTACTTTTATAATCTGTCCATCCTTAGAAAACATATCATATTAATTTATGGTAGACACAAACTTATGAAAAACTGTGCTTCTTTTACAGAAAAAAAGTGTTTCTGAAAAAAATGATGTCATGTTTTCAAGTAAGGATACAAAAAAAAATGAAAAAGATTACATATAGCGCAACCCATTCTATGGAAATACTGAAATAGGAAGAGAGAAATCATGTAATCCTGGGCCACTGAATGTGTACTAACACTGATGAAAGCTCTTGTCCATGAGCTGCAAATGTCCAATAAATGTATTTGTACTTGATCATAACATTAGAACATGTCAGAGGACTTCATTAAAATTGTGGACTTATTTTGTCTTTTGGAGATTTGGGCTCCAAAATCAGAGAGAGGATTATCTGTATACTTCCTGAAATACTTCTAATTATAAGGAATGAGGGTTTTTAATTTTTTTTCCTGTTAAATTCATGGCAAACAGCTATAGACACTGCACAAACCCACCAAATTGATAAATAACAGTATTCCTCACCATTTTCTAGAAGTGGCATCATGAGCACACAGGACAGAAAGGCTTGATGCAAATTTTGAGCTAGTGTGGTTCACAGTCTTGGAATGAGAAAATGCATGAGAAGATACTGAGTTTCTTGCATATTGGCAGGAGGTAGAAGAAGACATCATTTGTAGACAGCTATAGACATTCCTTTGGACAAAGAGCTGGGGGATCTGTTATCTTTTCAGTGACTTTCCAGATCAAGGAAGTGGCTCAATATCAAAGGGTTAGAGAGGGTTGAAGGGCAGAAAACATGGTTATGAGCAACATCAGAATCTAATCTGCTCATCATTTAGGAAGGGAAAAAGAGACAACGCATCTGTAAGAAGACAGAAGATGACACCTATTCCTTAGGCGTCAACTTGGAATATCAAAGCTGGGGAAAATTAGGATGTTTGCTGTGGTTTCATAAGCAGTACTAGTCAGTTGAGAGTGAAATATATATGATTTCATTTGGGAAAAAAACCCATACAAAAAAGTAGATTTTGTGTGCATTAGTTAAAACTGGTCAAATCATGCTATTAACCAGGTTCAATAGTCCTGTTACCAGTTGAATATTTGTCGCACTGTGAACCTAAGCTGCAAGTGTGGTGACAACAGAAGTCAGTGAGATCAAAAGGGGATTTAGTCAGATTATATCTAAACCAAGGAATCTGTTGCCTAAACTGAACCTAATGGTCATGGAGTATCCAAATCTCTGAATGGTATTAAGTCAGGAATGGATTTAGTGTGCATGCCTCACCATATTGTCCTTTCACCTTCCTCTGCCTTCAAAAGTACCTGTCCAAAACTATATCCATGGACAATGAAAACAAACAAAATTTAAAGACCTGCTTTTCCATGGCACTCAGAACTGGTAATCTCAGAAGTCTGAATCCTTTGACCTGAAACAGGATAACTATCTTTGTTCTAATGAGTGTCACTGATACATCTACTTGTTTTAAAGCTATTGAGTTACAACCTACCCTTTCACTAAAGATGCTAAAGTGTAACAGCCTTTTACATAAATAGGGACTTGAAAAAACACGTCTTCATAGCTCTTGGCAAAAGGCCTTTTCTTATATTTTTAAGGCAAAAGGTAAGAAAAGGAAGCAAAAGAAACAATGTCAGAGGATACACCAGAAACACAGAAAGCATGGAAACTGGAAAGCCCACCTTTTCAGCTCCTCACTGAGCTGTTCTAAGTGCAAATAACAAAGATGTCATGTAATTCCCATGCACAGAAGGAGTGTTTTGTAATTATGAACTAACAAGATGTCACTGAAGACACCCAACTTAAATCATCACTTCTTGGAGCAGACTGTAAACCCTCAGATCACAGAATCACAGAATCAATTAGGCTGAAAAAGACCTCTGATTTATCAAGTCCAACACCATCTTGTCAACTAGACTAAACACCACATCCAGTATTTCCTCAAACATCTCCAGGGACAGGGACTCCACCACCTTCCCGGGCAGCCCACTCCACTGCCTGATCACCCATTCTTGTGAAAAATCTCTTCCTAATGCCCAATCTAAAGCTGCCCTGGGGCAGCTGAGGCCAGGTCCTCTCGTCCAGTCCAGTCGCTAACTGCCTAGGAAAAAAGTCCAACCCCCACCTGGCTGCACCCTCCTTTCAGGCAGTTGTAGAGAGCAATAAAATCACCCCTGAGCTTCCTCTTCTCCAGGCTGAACCTCCCCAGATCCCTCAGCTGCTCCTCCTCATCTGACTTGCGCTCCAGACCCTTTACCAGGTTCGCTGCCTTTCCCTGGACACACTCCAGCACCTCCATGTCCTTCCTGAAGCTAGTAACTCCTCAAGAAGGGGAGTAACTATGCAAAAACTAGTTTGTTTGGGGCTTTTAAAAACCTGTTACCCGTTAGATGCATTGCTTCGCCAGAACCAGCCATCCTTGCCCGCAAGCAGCTCTGTGACACCCACATACCCGTCAGATTTGGCGGGCTGCTTCGGCCGGGGCGGCGGGTCACAGGCGCCCTCCTGGGCACTCTGCGTGGCCATGCTGCCGTCGCGGGAGCCCGGGCACAGGGGAGCGCTCGCCTGCTTGGGGGGCTCTGGACGCGGGGTACCCACCCCGCTGGGGGGTTCGGACCGGGGAAGCGCCGCCTCGCCGAGGGGCTCGGGGAGGGCCGGCGGCTGTTGTCGGTTACCGGGGAAACCGCCAGGGGAACGGCGCCATGAGGGGCGGGGCCTCCGCCGCCACCCGCTCCAGCGCCCGGCGCGGAACGGCCGCGCAGGCGCAGCTGCTGCCGGTACCGCGCGGCGCGGGGGGAGGCGGGGCGCGCCGGGCCGTTGGACTGCGCGTGCGCGGTACCTGTGGCAGCGGTAACGCCCGCCCCCGCCGGTACGTGCGCGCGCCGCGCTGAGGGTGCCGGGGGGCGGGGGTGGAACCCAGCCGGGACGAGAGGAATGGGGGTGGAACCCAGCCGGACAAGGGGAATGGGGGTGGAACCTAGCCGGACAAGGGGAGTGGGGTAGGGCAGGACAGCACAGGGCGAGTGGAGGTGGCAGCCCGCAGCCCGGGGCAGTGCTGGCCGGGAGGGTGGGTCCGGCCCGGTCCGGCCCGGCCCGGCCCGGTCCGGTCCGGTCCGGTCCGGTCCGGTCCGGTCCGTCCAGCTCCCGCCCTCCTCCCGTCCGCGCTTTGAGTCCTTCAGGGAGCGGCTGCAGGAGCTTGGTGCGGGGACTGGTCTCGTGTCTGTGCAAGTGGCAAGGCTCAGTTTTCACTAGAACACCTGTCACCCGCAGTGGTTGTTAAAATTGTGGGTCACGCCTAAAGATATATCGGTGCTGTCCACGTCTCTGTCGAGCTGAATAGCCAAAGCAAAATGTTACTAGAGGTATGGGTGTAAGCTCTGCCGCAACAACCCCACCCTTTTGGCATGGAGTTTGTATCTAAAGTGGGCTGGGTAGATCATTTGGCTGTTTCTACTGTTGAAGTTTTGCCAGTGGACAAAAAAGAATTTCAAAAAATGGGTTGCTTTCAATCCTTGTGGCCTGCTATCTAAATGTGCTTTATGTGGGTGAGTGCAAAACTCAAATTGATTTTAAACAATACCTATGGCCTAAATTCATAAGGCAGCCCATATGTTACACCCATTATCTGAGTAATGCACACCAACTGACTGCAGCTCAAAGTTAACCTGTAGTGGAGCAGGACATGGCAGGCTTGGTGTGGTTGGTGTGGTTTTCACTCCCTTAGTTCACACACACAATGCTTGAAGTGATTCTTATGTTCAAGAAATAAAGTCACTAAAATATACTGGTTTTGGGTTTATTTACTCTTGAATATAACTTTTTTACACAATGCAAGTTTAATATGGAGATCTCTTTCTGTCCCTAAAAAGAAAATATACATATTTATATATGCACTAGAGTGCTTACTATTGCAGTAGACTTTTAGAGCAATACTGGATATTACAATTACTCTTTGTAGTTTGTTTTTCCTTTTATTAAGGGTTTATAAAGGTTTCTAAAACTCTTTTTTTATTAAAGTTTTATAAAACCCTTATATTGCATCTACACAGAATGATCCCCTTATACTTCCCAAGGACTGAGGAAAAAACCTGGATAGGATTATATGCCCATCTCTCCTCTGAAATATGCCTTGTAATTACAGCATATTCTCCAGGTCACAGCACTCACTGCAAACACAGAGATTACTGTTTGCAAGCCAACTTTCCATAGAAGTGAGCAAATGCTCTTCCCCCTGCCCCCCTCACAGTTTTAGGGAGATTTTGAGTCTTTCCCCTTTTGCTCTAAACATCACAGACAAATCATGTGCTCCAATGAGTGCTGATATTGGTGTTTATTTCTCTAAGTAAACAAAGCACAGTGTTGGGAGTTTCTTACTTTGTTGAAAATCCATCCTTCTTAGTTACTTTTTTTGTTAGAGGGTCCTCACGATTTCTTTCTGTTTGTTTGTCTTTCTCTTTCTCCTCTTTCCATCCCCAAATTACATTCAATACAATTCCAGTATAGGAGTTCTTCAAAAATCCCTTGCTTGGTTTCCATCCCTTCAGAAGAGATTTGAATGCAACTCATCCAGCCTTGCTGTTGCACAAGACTGTGAGTTATCTGCATATTTAAGTGGGTCTTGCGTTTGCTTTTTTTAGGAGGAAAGGATTAAAAATAATCAGTTTCCTTGGGAGGTGGGGCAAATGCATATTTTGGTAACATTTTGATTACAAGAAGGTAACCAATATAATTGTTACTTTTAAATGTGTAGTTAAAAGCAAGTCTTCTAGAAGAAAAACAAATTGTTTCTTAATTCCTGTAAGCAATATTATTTGCGAACAGTATTGTAGCCTTAGGCTTGGATGTCTTTTTTTACCTTGAGGACATGGACTTTTTGATGTTGGGTTTGTCAGTGGAAACAAACTGGAACTAAGCAGGAGAGGGGAATGAGTCTTACTCTGAAAAATGCCTCCTTAGCACTGATGAGGTCATAGCTAGATTTATGTTTGATCTCTTGTTCTGAATTTTATATCCTTGAGGGCTTTTTCTTAGATATTTGCTGAAGGACTAGTTACTGTTTGTTTTTTTGTTTTCTTTCTGAAGCAGTTAAGTGGATTGTCAAGTTGTCTTGGAAAAAAACCCACAATAACTCATCAGAAGATGTTTCACGTTTTTCAATATCAACCTTTAAGACTAATAACCCAGAACAGTATTTCTAGCATGTGTTTAAAACTCATGCTTTCAAGACCTGTTGCATTTGCACAGATATGGAAGTCATGGTTCTCAAGTCATTCTCTTCTTGGAAAGAAAAATATTGTCCTGATGGGACCTCCAGGTGCTGGGAAAACAACGACTGGGAGAATAGTGGGCCAGAAACTGGATTGCCCTGTCATAGACATAGATGATGATGTCCTTGAAACAACCTGGAATATGAGTGTGTCAGAAAAACTGCAGGATGTTGGTTATGAGGAATTTCTAGAGGAGGAAGGAAAAGCCCTGTTGAAATTCTCAGCATCTGGAAGTGTAATTTCCCTTAGTGGATCCAATCCAATGCATGCTGCTGGCATGCAGCATATAAAGAAAAATGGAATAGTTGTATATCTGGATGTGCCCACAACAGTCATTATGAGCAGGCTGAAATCAAAGCAAATGGATCGTATCGTGGGACTGTCTCCTCGTATTTCTCTCAAAGATATACTTCAGTTTAGGAAGCAGTTCTACAAAAGGTGGTTTGACATCCGTGTTCTTTGTGGCGGGGATGTTGCAGCAGAGGTTGTAGCAGAAAAGGTACTTGATGCTGTGAAGAGATATCAAGACTCAGAACTGGAAACTTTCATTTCAACGAGGTCTAGTAGGTCTGGAAGGAGTAAGGAAGAAGACTCTAATAAATTATATTTCAGTGATGTTGTTATTCAGGGCTTAGCCCTTGATGGGGGACTCTTTGTTCCTGAGAGAGGACTTCCAAAATTCACTGCTGAAGAATGGCAAGGTCTGATAGAAGCAACTTACATTGAAAGAGCCCAGGTGATACTAGAAAGATGCATACATCCGGCTGATATTCCTGCTTCTAAGCTGGCAGAAATTATTGAAACTGCTTATGGAGAAAACTTTAGTTGTTCTAAAGTTGCCCCAGTTAGGCATCTGGCAGGCAATCAGTTCCTTCTTGAATTATTTCATGGACCAACAGCATCTTTTAAAGATTTTGCATTACAGTTGATGCCACATTTATTTGCCTACTGCATTCCCAGAAGCTGCAATTACTTGATTCTGGTAGCTACTTCTGGAGACACAGGGAGTGCTGTTCTAGATGGCTTTAGTCGTCTCCGTGACACTGACAAACAGAGAATTGCTCTGATGAATTTTTTTCCTGAGGATGGAGTAAGCCCAATTCAAAAATCACAAATGATTGGCTGTCAGAAGGAAAATGCTTGGTCAGTGGGTGTCAAATCAGATTTTGATTTTTGCCAGACAGCTATAAAGCAAATCTTTACTAATTCTGATTTTACTGGCTTTCTTACAGTAGAATATGGAACAGCTTTAGCTGCAGCAAACTCCATAAACTGGGCACGACTGCTTCCTCAGATAGTTTATCATGCCTCTGCATACCTTGATCTTGTTCATCAGGGTATTATTTCTTTTGGAAGCCCTGTAGATATTTGCATTCCTACGGGAAACTTTGGCAACATGTTAGCTGCTTTCTATGCTAAAATGATGGGAATTCCTATTAGAAAATGTATTTGTGCTTCCAATGAAAACAATGTTTTGACTGAATTCATAAGAACAGGTGTTTATGATTTGAGGGGAAGAAAATTAATTTCCAGTTTTTCACCAGCAGTAGATATTTTGAAGTCCTCCAATCTTGAGCGATACTTACACCTGATTGCTAATGAAGATGGACAACTGGTGACACAATTATTTAATCAGCTGGAAAATCAGGGCCACTTCCAGCTGCAGAAAGATCTACTTGGAAAGCTTCAGCAGGACTTAGTGGCTGGCTGGTGCTCTGATGAGGACTGTCTGGCTGCCATTCACTCTGTGTACAGTACTACAGGATATATTTTGGATACACACACAGCTGTTGCTAAAGTAGTTGCAGATCGATTACAAGATAGAACTTGCCCAATTATTATTTCATCTACAGCTCATTATTCTAAGTTTGCACCTGCTATCTTGAGGGCCTTGAGGATTGCAGAAATAAATCAGAATCCATTAAGTCAGCTTCACTTGCTGAGTTCTTACAGCGCTCTGCCTCCAATCCACTGGGGCCTATTGGAGACCCTAAAAAAGACAGGAAATGGGGATCACCGGGTCTGTGCTGCTGATATGAGTGTGCTGATGTCCCATATAGAAACCTTAATTCAAAATCATTTTATGAAAGTTTTTTGAGCAACTGATCCAATGTCCACAATTGAAATACCTTCTTAACAAGCTGCATGCTTTATGAAAGCCATCATTCATCTGGCCTGTGTCCAGTCCACAGCATATCTCACAGTTTTATATTCAGTTGTCAAGCTTTCAACAGTATTTGTAAGTAACATGTGTGAGATTTCTAGTGGCAGTGAAAGGTTGTGAATCTAGAGTGTAAAAAACTGGAATACCACTTTGAAAATCATGCACAGTAGAGATGCCTGCACTGCTGGCTCTCCTTGGCAGTGCTGAAGCATCCTCAACGGAAGGAGACAGATAATGAAGTCTGACCTTTCTGGAACTAATAGCTCTGGTTTTGTTGCAACAATGATGTGAACCTTTGGTCAGTGGATGTTTAATTAAACTTTAACTCATTTCACTTAGGGCACTGAAACATAATGATATAATGGTGTTCATATGTTACTAATGAGGGTTGATTTCACTACAAAGATTAAAATACCCTTGTATTGTTGAACCATTGAATTTTGTGATATATTACCTTCTTGTATAATGTTTTTTATGTATTGTGTTGCCAGTGTCTAAATATAAAAATCTGGTCATTTTGTTTTTATCACCCTTTTTTTTACAATTATTTTCCTGTGTCAAATAGAATACCTAATTCAATATTTTTAATATATTTGAAGTGCGTCTCTTCCTTCAATGTCTTGTAGTCTCTTTCCTAGACATTTTTTATTTGAACTTTCAACTTTAAAATCCTTTTTTAGTACCATAGAAGAATCTGATAGTGGTAACAGCTGTCTTCTTAAGTAAGAAACAGACTTCACCATTTATTTAGATATATTTTTTGTATTATGTTTTATCTTTGAGATCATATAGCTTTTCTTGTTCTAATTACTTAGGTTTTCATATTTTTCTTAAGTTAATTTCCTTGATGTTCTATTCTATTCAAGCTTTGCATGAATTAATGTAAGAAAGAAGCTTCCCAAATTACTTGGCATCTCATCAAGGAAAGTGAAGGATGAATTCCAGTCTGATAGCATCAGAAGTGTTCATTATGTAACCCAAAATACATCTGTGTGGTTTTGCTAATGACAGGCACTTTGCTAGGGTTTTTTTCCCTGAAGAAAAATTAGACTGGATTGTCCTAGGAGATCATGTGGTTATGGACAAATATATTCTGCTAATTGAAGATTATATTTCACAAGGATGTAAACTACATTTCATACTATGAGAAATGGTAAAATGATGTATTGAAAGGTTTGAGTGTCATGCAGTTAGAGGTAAAGAGCTAAGAGTCTTCAGATGTAAGGACATATAGCTATGAGAAGTTGTGTTTCCCACTAAGATTCAAATAATCTGGTAATTGATAACATTTTTTTGCCTCTTGAATAGGCAACATTTCTTACATGTCAAGATTCACTTGAGGCTTTGAACTGTTGTTGTATCTGACAGCTTCCTCTGTGTGCCTGCTTGTACTTTTTGCCACACTAGAAGCAAACAAGACTCCATCTAGCAAACTGTTTTAAAGAATTGTCATTTCTTCCAGCCGAAGGTAGAAGTCCCCAGCAGGATGTGCCTTTGCCACAGTGAATATGTATACAGTAGCATTAAATGTAGCTGGGAACAGGGGTGTGACACAGTAGCTTTCTAGATTCCCCCATTCTTAGATACTTTTTAAGGACCTTTCTAGTTCTTTGCTCAAACCTTATTAACTATTTCTGCAGTAATTTTGAAAAATAACTTTTTGTTTTTATGGAATTGTGAACAGACCAGGTTGGAAGTGACCTGAAAACATTGTCTGGACCAACCTTTTGTGACAAAGGGAGCCTAGATAAGATTATCTAGTCTTCTCTCTGGTTATGTTTTAAAAACTTGAAGCAATGGAGACCCTTCCACATCCCTGGGGATATTTTTCCAGTGATTGAGTGTTCTCACTGTAAAAATTTCTTTCTTATACTAAAATGAACCTTCTCCTGGTGCAACCTCCTCCTCTTCCCCCTTGTCATCTCCATATGGCTCCTTGTGAAGAGAGAGCCTCCAATCTTTTCCTAACCACCACTGAAGTATTAGACTACTGTGCTGAAGTGCCCACTGAACCTCCTGTAGTATGAAAAGATCTGACTCATTCAATGTCCTCATAGGGCAGGGGAGTTTTCATCATTTTCCAAATACATGGAAAAGACCATGATTATGTAATTTTAAAAAATCCAAGTCCTGTAAGACAAAGTTACATAAGCATATTGCCAAGAAAGGAGCGCTGCTTGTATCAGTGATAAGTGAGCATCCACCTTGTATTTCTGTATGTTTCAATCTGATTCTTACAGTAATTCCAAGTGGAAAATGTTTTAATACTTTCTCTGGACGTGTTCAGTACAAAACCAGAATTCTAAACCTTGAAAATAAAAACCCAAAACCAAACAAACCCAACTGCCTGGATTGAATTACTTTGACAGGGCTTGGTTTCAGCATAAGAACTCAGTGGAAATCCTGCTGTACATGGTTCCATGGGGCTTAATGCCACTTAAATCACAGGGCTGTTTGCCACAAACTGTTACAATACTTTATAGAAACATCTTCAAAGAGCTTGTTTTTGTAGAAAGCACCTGAAAGGGAAGAACTGAGATTCTAAACAAGATAAGACTAGAAGCCAACATCCTACCCTGAGATAACTCAGTGTTAGGTAAACTGGTCAGAGCTAAACTAGCCAGGGATTTATTTTGGCATGACTAAATTGTTTTAAAGTTCGTGGCAGTAGCCCAAGCATGGTTTGAATTTCTGGTCGCTGCTTTCCTATCACATGAGCCATTATAGCAGTTGATATAAACTAAATAAGTAAAAAAATGAGCACTTGTACTTAGGTAAGGGCTTTCACTCTGGAGCATACAATATTAATACATTTCTCAGAATGTCCAAAGGCTTTTACAATATAGTATTTACTAATTTAAAAAAATAATTAAATTTTGGACTTTCATTAACATCAGTAAACTATTTTCCTGCACTACATCTGTTTGTGGATTCTAGTAATGAATAGTATAAAATGCTGCAGTGTTGTGATCCTGGATGTACACAGTATTTGTGAGCTGGTGCTAATGCTGTGGTCTGGTAGCTGTGGTGTACAATCTTCTGTCCTGCAGGGCCTGTAGCAATGGAAAGGAAAAAAATTTCCTGCATGCTCAGAATAGCTGGCTGTGTGTACAGAGGATAGTGAGGGAAGCAATCCTCCTTTCTTCCTCGCCCAGATTTTCTTAGTGTCAGCGATATACTGTGGCTCAGCAAATCTTGGGCTACTGTTATGGTCCTTTTTTCCCCTACTGTCAGTATTATGAAAGATTCAAAAGACATTAAAGACTCAGCATAAGTGCCTTTTTTTTGGTCTTGTTGTTCAGTGTGCAGACACAGTGCACACTGAATGCTGTCATACATTATTTTCTATTAACTTCTTAAGGCAAAGTAGTGTGCCAATGGTACAGAAAAGCAAATCTATATTGTGCTGGTTAGTAAGATTCTTTAAGCCATTTAGGTTTGCTGTATACAGAGTTTGCTCCTGTTAGTCTAGCAGGATGTTACAATATCAATCAATAAAATCCTGGTTGACAGAGACTGTGAGGATGCAGAGCTACACATTTCCACTTGCTTTGTTGACCCAGAGTAATAGCATTGCTTTAGTTAAGCTGGTATTCTTCTGTATAGATAAATCTTTGCTGAACACTCCCTACTATATGAAAAACCTCAGGGACAAATTTAACAAATGTAAGGAGAAATACAACATCTATATTTACACTTTTTATTATAAGAATATTTATGTGGAAAATACTTTGTTTTGTTTACAGATGTACCAGGTGCTCATTACTTGCCTTTAGTCACAGCCCTTCTTGTCAGGGAGAAGACATGAGGTAAAGGATGAATAGAACATCAGAAGATAATTCTGTTTCCTTCATATTTTATGATATAAAAAGAATTGCTATTTACACTTTAGAGGTGATGAAATATTTTATCTGATGGAGCTCTACAGGGAAGATTCTTGTTGTTCAAAAGGTCCGCTTTGCTTTCAAGGACATCAAGAACAGATATTGCTATTAAGTATATCATATTTGGCATACCTGAAATACACATTACTCATTTGTATCCACTGTATTTTTTCCTAAATAAACACTGCAGGATTTATATAGCACTATAGCTCTTTGTTTGCAAATATGTTTGTAAATTCTTAACCAATCTGCTATAAAGAAAATCCATTAAAATAAGTGGTTTGCATTGCACCACAGACTTGCCCAGTGCTGCATGGAAAGCCTGTATTCTGAGGGTTAGTATGGAAGAGGAAATCTCCAACAGTTTAATGTTTCTTATTCATGTTTAGTTCTGTGGAGAGATGAGCTAGTTGTCTGTTAGCTGATGTGGAGCAACTTTGGTACACTTCTAATATTGTTTCAGGATCATGGGCTTAAAAGTTACTTGAATGGTTGAAACCACAATGAGCAGTTAATGTCAGAGAATTAATGTGAGTGGGCCATTGATTCTGAACATGTATTAGCAGCTTAAGGAGGATTTAAATGTCACTGTGTTTTTTCACAGCAGTTACAAATGTGTTCAGCTTGCTTATCAGACCTGTGAAACTGTTTCTTCAGATTTTTTCAGAATGTAGAAATCTAAAAGACAACTGTCTTGGTCTTGCTCTCCAACTTAGCTAAAACTTTCCAAGATCTCTCAGTGTGGACCAAGATCTAAGCTGTTTGCTCATTTTACTTGAAAAGACTTCATTTCCTGATAAGTGTTTAAGATGCTGTCTGGTCTCCTTCTTGGCAGTATAGGAAAATTATTCAGTAGAATTAAGGTAACACGTGATTTACTTGCATGTGTGTGATATTATAAAATTTAACCAAGGGGAGCAGCCACTGTGTTTTCCTTGCACAACACAGGAACACATTTTTCATAAAAAGTGTATCTCAAGTTTCACAAATCAGTTACATAGCACAGATATTGTTACTCTAGCATTTTATTTAGATATTTTGTCACTGGTATTTGGAATAGACTTAGATTTTAAAATAGTTCCTTTTATTGTTAGAGTTGTTGTTATAGAAACATGGAGGGTATCACCCTGAGATTTAAAATTCATCATGTCAATAATTGAGTCAAACCTGAAAGAACTCAAAATATAAATTGGAAAGAAAAGACTGAACAGATTTGTTATGTAAGTTCACACAGGATTTGGCTCTTAACCATGAGTTTATTAAGAACATAGGAGGAAATAAAGTAATGACTGTTCAAATCTCCAGATGCCACAAAACTTAAATACTAAGGAGCCACTTAATCAGAGCAAGATTAATTGCTTGCTTAGGAGCTGTAAGCACTTTGCATTTCACTCTGGCCTAAAGCAGACCTGTGTTTTTAGGAGGATAGCGGTTTGAGAACATACTTAGCAAGTTGAAATATTTGTGATAGGAAATGCTGACTTTGAATGGTTTCTGGAGATGATGTGCATTCTCAACTGAGCATGAAATTTCAGCGTGCCTTGTGGCCAAAAGGACCATGGAGATCCTGAGGTTAGAAATGGGAATACTGCCAGGGAAGAAATACTGCTGTCTGTATTTAGCTTTGGTGTAAGCTTTTGGAAGAATATTATGCTCAATTTCAGTAGTCACGATTTTCAGTAATGCTGGGAAGCTGGACAGAAAAGTCATGAGAGCAATAGAAGAGAGACTCAAAACCCAGAATCTGATTAGTTTATGAAAGAAGAAACAGCCTAGATGAACCATCTTTGGAGAAAATAAAGAGCTAATCCACCTAGCAGAGGAAGAGTGATCCAGCAAGTCTAAGCAAAAGGACATGTTACAAAAAGAGATAAAAGTACGTAGCAGAACAGTAAAGGCATCCCTAGTCTGGACATATTAGACAATTTCCTGAAAAAATGTGATTTGATAGAAAGAGGACTAATTCAGACAAGTCAGACCCATGTTACAAAAGAGGTCAAACCAAACAATCACAAGTTGTGTTTGGCTGCCCCAGGAGTAACTTGCCTTTAACAAAAGCATGAACAGCATTTCACAGAGATTTCAGAGATAGAGATTATGAACTAATTTCAGTTCTGCTGTGGTCTGATCAGTACACAGAGCAAAATAGGCTACTGGATATGTTTAGCCTTGTTCTTTCTGTCTCTAGAGAATTGCAAATGGGCTACTAATGCATATCCTGACTTGACTCATGGCTATTAGGATATGGCTCATTAGTTTTAAATTTCATTATACAATACGCCTTGTGATGGTTTGGGCTATATATACTTGCATTATGAAAATGAGGTGAACAGCACAGGAGGAAAGTGTCTGGGTAAATGTCAGCTCTATTGAATGTAGCTAATTATTGTTTATTTTCTCAAGCTTTTAAAAGTTGGAGATCTTTTGAAATTTATTAGATGCTTTTGGGCCCCTTTTTTCTCAGCTTTTACAAGCAACCTGCAATCCAATGGCCATTTAAAATTCATTTTCAGCTCATAGTAAGACTTATATGACAAATGGAAAAATCCAATGGTTCCTTTTTATAGTTAAACTTGAACTTTTATATACCAATTAAAGCTTAGAGAAGGTAAAACGTACTAATAGGTACTGCTCTAGCAACATATCTTGATTTAAATGTATTTTTTCATTACATTTTAAACTAATTCACTAAATTATATCTAAATAGAGCAGGCATTTAGTGGACTTGTTTTCTAAGTATATGTGGCAATCTGATTCTATTTAAAATGCTAATAAATGCATCCCATCTCCTAATGAAACTAGTGCTCTCTGCATAATTAATTAGCATTTAATACAGATGAGCCATATTCACAGTATTTTTCTACCAGAAAGGTTAATAAAAGAATTTGATGCAGTTTTGAAACACCACAAGAGCGGCTTATTTCTGTGAAACCATTTTTTTTGCAAGTAAAATTTTAGTGAAATTTACCTGGAATCATTGTTCCATACAGCTTTTATCCACAAGGTGGCATTCCTAACAGGAGTTTGATAGACATGGTCCCTTGCAGTTTTTGAAGAGCTCTGAGAGGCAGTCATAAGCATTTGTAATATTATATGAGCTTTTTATGATTTCATTTTTATAAAGTGTAATTAAGAGTAATTTAAGAAACCTTATTTATAATTAGGTAAATACTCATTGATGTGTGGAGTATCCAGAAATACAAAATGGTTTCAGGTTACAAAACAGCATATTCATTCATGGCATTATATGCTACTAGACACTTTTCAACTGTAAAGCTGGAATCAATTTTGCTTTAGTGAAAGAGTATAAAATAATAATTTAAAAATTCTTTAAGTTAAGAGCATGAATAATACCATGGTCTTGTATGCAAGCCCCAGTGTTTGGTGTTTTCAACATGATGCAGCATATGGAGCTTGTAGTGAGTTCTGTGTTAAGGAAGGGCAGATAACAGTGTTAATGGGGAAAAGCAGTATAAATCATCTGTAGGGGATGATTTTTCATAGTTTAATGTTACAATGACCAAGCAACTTATTTTCATATGCCTGTCATCCAGGTTGTTAACGGAGCCAGCGAGCAGCTCTGCTTTTCTTCAGGCTTTATATCTTTTTCAGCTTCTTGTAGTCTTTGTATGCTAAATTCAAATACCTCGTTACTCTTTTTCTTTAAATACAAGCATGAAGGAAATAGAATATAATCTGCTAAACCAATACAAGTGCACTAGATTTTATATAGCAGGGATGTGCATATTATACTTTTCTTCCCCATGGTTAAGGTCCTGATCTTACTTTGCTTTTTTGCTGATTCTGTAAGATCAGACCTTAGCTAAATAATCATTTATATTTCCATTCTAGCTGGTGCCCTACTTGCATTTTGGTTTGCAAAAAAAAGGCCTAACCGAAGGTTTGTGCTGAAGCTGTAATCCAATGTAAATTGTGGAATTTTTTCCAAGTCTATTTTGAGGCAACAAAAAGGAATATGCGTTGTTTGGTTTTTGATTTATTGTTTTGTAATAGCAAAACTTCTGTGGAGTCTTTTTCTAATGCATGTGTACATTTGCTGCTAATCCCTCTGCTCCCTGTGCTGACCCCCACTGATGCCTCAGACCTCTGGGTTTGGTTCCTTTCACTTAACACAGCTGAAAGGACAGAGCAGTGGCTGCACCATGGCTGACACTAATGACAGTCTTTGCTGAGGTAGTGGGCACTCTTCTGACATTAAGCAGATGTTCTTTTCCCTAACATTCTGTTGTACGTCTATCATCTCTCAAAGATGGCTCTGCAAAACAGAATATGAATTCCTGTTCACTGAAAGGAACTGTCAGTCAGAAAACCCCACTTTCAGAATGATCAAGCTGGTAGAACCTACGTGCTGGTTGAATCTGGCAACAAGGACTCTAGAGGCAAACCTTCTGAGTTGGTAGTATCTCATGCTGACTGCCAGTAAAATTTGAGGGCCTGAACATCTCCCACATGCTGCAAATTTTAAAGAAATGTGGTGAAAATTACTATTTCCAGGATGTGGAAATGGCCAGACAAAGAAAGTTATACATAATAATTATGAAGTGTTAATGAGGAAGTAATTGATTTATTGTTGTTGCCTTTCAGCTTAAGCTACACACTGAATTTTCTTTTTAGTAGTTGGGCATAGCACTAGGTGAGTAAATGAGGGCAACATTCCTCTGAGAAGAGCAATAAATCTGTCCCACAGAGGAGGTTTACATATAGGAAAAACAAATGTACAAAAAAAAAACAAATGGAAAGAAACATTCTCTGCTGTAGTGGCTGCCACGTGGAAAGGGCTTATGGTCCATAGATAGAACTGTACACAGCTGTGCAAGGGAACAGGTCGGTCAAGGTAAGGGCAGGGTTCAGGGTGCCCAAACTTGCTGTAATGTGTAGGGTGTGATGGACATCACCAGAAGAAATCAGTAGTCTGGAGCATCGCTGATGTTGCTTCTGGGACATCTCATGATGTTGGATGAGAAGGATATGTACTCCAACTCTCAGAAACGGGGGTTGCTGAATTGTCCTTTTGCCTAAGGGTTAGGCAAAAGGACAATCTCAGTTATATGACAGTGACTGTAAGTTCACATAACCCAGCACTTGCAGGTAACACTGTCAGAAAAACCAGCTGTACTGACTGCAGACAGATAATAGTCCTGATACTTCATGATGGATCTGCAAATTGCTTTGATAGTACAAAGCACGTCAGGGGCTAATTTGATGCAGTTTATTGTTTGCAAGAGGTGGATTATAAATGTTTGGAATTGCATCTTATGTAACTGCTGCTGGATAAGCATACGTAAAAGTGTGAACTGGGAAAGGAAAATGTGATACTGGGAACTGTAACCACAATATTATCACTTCCCATATGTAACAAACTCATGCCTAGGGCAAGGAAGCACAATTACTGACAGAAGCTGTGTTTGCTCATGCAGGTGATTTATTGTTCTAAGTGATTTATCACTCTGGCTAACATTTTTTGATGAAAGACTTTTCTGGAATAATTGTACTACAAAGGAAATTTGGAATTGTTTACCTTCAATAGATGACCAGATCTGCCTATTAAAAATGTTACATTTATAAAGTACTTTCATGTGGGTTTTAAACTGGTGGAAGACAAAGGGTCAAGGTTTGCTTCCCCAATTTAGTCACATAATTTCTTTCAGTCTCTCCCTTTCACTTTGTCAGTCTCAGAAATCTACAACTACACATGTGAGAAACTTATCAGAGACTTAAATATTTAATGTACTTCCAAATTGTATTATTTTACTTTATCTGTTATCAAAAGCATATGCTGGGTTCTCTGAATTTATATTGGGCGCCAATGATACACTGATGATTTCTGAAAATGTAAAAACTGTTCACACTTCCTTTACAACAGGAAAAAAGATGTTACATTTTCAAACTGTTAAAACTTGCTTTTATGTCCTGATTTCAGGAGGTGTGCAGCACCTGAATTGCCAACACCTTGTTCTTTGTGCTCCTAGGTCACTGATGGTAAAATTCTTACTTTCTTATGCATTTATTACTGTGAAAAGAGATAGTTATAAGACCAGGTCCCTTCCTTCTCCAAGGGATCTGAGTGCAAAACAGAGTTATCCATTGTGTTACTTTGGCCTGACACTAGACTTACTTTTAGTAAAGACAAATCAAACCTAATACTCAGTCAACCACTGTTCAAAATGCAGAGTGATGAAGCTGAGCCAGAAGGCATTGAGTGCAACATGAGCTTTTCATCACTGTATGGAGCCAGTATAAAAGCTAGTTGAAAACTACTTCACAAACTACTAAGATGTCCCAATATCAAACAAATTGTTACTCATTTCTGCAGGGCGCAGCTGACAGCTGATGGAAGAAATATAAATCACTTTTTAAAAAATCTGTCCAAAATAAAATTTGCCTTCTGTGAGAACTTAGCTTATTGTGCTAAGCCTCAGGGTGAAGAGTGGATCTCCCATTCCCCATGGTGGTGGCTCTTCAGTCACTTCAGGGGCAGCAGAAGCATCATCTTCATTTGTGAGGTCTTCTTCCCTTGTATTAATTGCATGATCTGCTTCATAAATCAACTTACATTTAAATGGAACAGCTTAAAAGTAATTGTGCAGCTGAGCAACTGATGACTTATTGTGCCTTATGGCTACTGTGGCTGTGTGGGTAAGGACCAAAAAGACAAAAATTGGTCTCTTTAACCTCCAGTGTCCCTTAACTCTCCTCCAATGAGATTCCTGTCACTTTAATTTAAGAAATATTTTGTTCAGCTTATGAAAGCAATTCTATGATGCATTTGTCTCCAGTTCCCCAGAAACAATGGCCCAGTCCTGTGTTCCTAAATTCCCTACTGTACATTGCCTTTCCTTTTTTCCTTTTTTGATAGCTGTATTAAATGTTGTTAGGGATGATGCTGTGTGTAGATCTGGTTTTAGAGGATAGACAGATGAAATAAGCAACATTTGGAGTGTCATTGAGACCACTTCACTAATTTTTTTTTGTTTGCAAAGCAGATGTCTCTGTTATGCACTCAAATTCTTCACTGTCACCCATTATCATAAAGTCATTTTAGCATAACTTGTTTTTAATTCTCTAAGCCTTTTCATGGGACATTTTAAAATCAGTCTTTGTAGGATAAATTTCTCTTTATATTACAACTCAAAATACCAGAATCTTAAAAATAATCTTGTAATAAGCATTTTGTAGTTAATGTAATTAAGCTCCTTTCAGGCTGGTACTTGGAATGCAAATCAAGAGTTTTATTTCCCTTTTGGAATCAGGTACCCTTTGAAATGTTCATGCTGAAGTTCTGTAAACAGTGTTATCATTCTGTGTTGTGACACTGTGTTGTCACTGTATTTATTTCAGCAGAATTTTAAAAACTGCCATGAGTTCTGACTGGAAGGAAAAGTGTATGTATGCAACAATTTTCAGTGGAAAGGAAAACCAGAAGCCATTATTTTGTTATTATAACTTAAGAGGAAAAGAGGTGCATATATATGATTGTGAGGATATTTGATAAATATACATCTTCCTCAGAAAGTTTGAAAGTGGTGATTTTTGCAAGATTTCAAATTGATTAGGGGATTCTGTTTTTTTTCCTCCACCTTACTCCTATCCAAATTCACAAAATGATACAAAAATTTTTAAAATCAGACTTCACTTTGTCGAAAGT
Organism: Haemorhous mexicanus; assembly: GCF_027477595.1. Lineage (NCBI taxonomy): Eukaryota > Metazoa > Chordata > Aves > Passeriformes > Fringillidae > Haemorhous > Haemorhous mexicanus. The sequence goes on along the minus strand of NC_082341.1, from coordinate 17,355,838 downwards.
AAAAAATGAGGGGAAAGAGTAGCAAAATCAGATCCAGTGAATACTCAGGAGCTGGACACAAATCTGCTGAGTGTCTGTAAATTAAAACACAAGATTGAAATTCTGACCCTTTAAACAATTCCTTTAACCATGGCCACGACTAAGGCTTCCTAGCCTTAATATCTTACAATAATAGTGGAGAAAGTGGAGCTGTGGTTTTCTTGAGAGATTTCTGTAAAAGCCTGCTGCAGTGAGGGTACCAGGAAAATAGCTATTTGGAGGGGGATGGGGCTGAGAGGAGTGGTTCTACTTTTTGTCTGCTGATAATTCTGGGCTAAAAGAGGAAGAAAGAATTAAAATTTTTATTTAAACTTTTTTATTCAAAAATTGTTTTTAACATGGAATGAGGATTTATGGTTTAGCAGTCTAGCTGAAGTTGTATGATTTTATATATATGCACATGTATATATAATGTACATGCCTACAGATTGTATATGTATTTCAGTTTGTTGTGTGCAAGGAATATCATGCTTGCTGGATCAATGTGAGAGATCTTAACTGGTGCATCTCAGATCATGTGTTGAAAGAAATGTGCATCCCAGTGAAGAAGAAATCCCTGTGGCTACCACTCTGCTGCATCATCACGTCCAGATGGGATCTGTTGTCCTTCCTACTCAAAGCCAGTTTGATGTCACAGAGGGACCACACGACTTCCCTGAGCTCTGCTGTCAGGTTCACGGCTTCTGCAGCCCAGGGCTCAGCTGGCCTTGACCCTGGGCTGGTTTTGTGCAGCTCTGTTGCCTGACCTTGGTTCACTGTCACTGAGGAAGCCGTCACTGAGCTCTGAGAGTCTGTAAACTGAAACTGTGCAAGATAAGAAAAGTAAAAACAAGCAGAACTGAATGCGCTGAGCTGGAAATTGTCTTGGGGACTGGGAACAAATAATGACATGGAATCTAAAAATCTAAGGGAGAAAGCAAAGGCTTAGAAAATGGCACCTCTGCAACTGTGAGGACTTGTACTGATTTACTGGGGTATTTTGACATGAATGAAAGACATTTCTTATTAAAGTGTGCAACATCAATAAAAAGCAACAGAAACCACTTCATATGCTTTTCTTTTCCCTCTTCCCTTTTCCTTTTCCATATGGATCCTCATCTCATCAGTTCCCTCATGACCTGTCTGAAGGATGCTTCTCTGATCAGCCTCTGGTCAAAAGTGCCTCTTGATGTCTTTTACTGTTCTCTTTTCACTCCGTGAATCATACAACCCCCAAGGCACACTTGGCATGTGGTACTGTTCTCTCACTGCTCTTGACCCCAATGTCCACATTGGCATGATGTGGTGGCCCTGGAGTGGCTGCAGTGACCAGCCAGCCCTCTGGCCACCCACAGGTGTCCAGCTTGGCATCAGGGCTGGAGGAGGAAGAGCGACATTCTTAGCCCTGATTTGAGTGTCTGGGGCTGGGATAGGGACTGGGGATGCAAAATACTCTGCGCTATTGCTTATACAAGCCAGGTGAAAATAACTCTGGTTTCCAATCACAGCAGTCATCAGTCACTGCTGGGCCCTGGCAGAGGTTCCCCACCTTGCTGTCACAGCCAAAGTCACCAGCTGTCTCCAGAAGCACACTACATTTATGCATGGTAGACTCTCTGGTGCCTTCATAACCTTCTGATTAAAGAAATCATCTCATTTTGGGAATGTCATTTTGGGAGTAGCCTTTATAGGCTTCATGTTTGGATGTACTATTTGTATAGATGGCATTGATATGCAGCCAAAGCCTTACTGAACTTCTGTTGGTTTTCACTTGGTCTGGACATGGAAGAAATATGTGTGTGGCTTCTGGCATGTGCTCTGCAACTCCTCAGACCAAAGTGGAGATGCTGCATCTCCTTGTCACTCGTGTCCTTTAGACCAGGCCCCTTTCTACCAGCACCGTGTTTCTTGATGCCAGTTTCTTCATCTCACTTCTGATGCCAGGTAATTAAGCAAGCAGAAGGGCACTAGACAAAACAGACAACCTGGGCAATTTAAGCTGGACTGAAAGTATACCTTGATTCCATATGTTTTAATCTGAGGAGTTTTTGTTTGGTTTGGTTTGTTATTTGTTGATTGTTTTATTTGTTTGTTTTTAAATGAAGGTGCTAACATAAAATGTTTGGCAGTTTAGCTGTCCCCGAAATGTCAGTTCTGAGGACCAGATTTGGAATGGGATTTATGTCTAATTTTGTTAGAGTATCCATTTTGGCATACAGTGGAAGTTACATCTACTTCACTAGTTGCAATCAGACCAATCAATACCAATCACATTTTTATTATATCCACATTATGTGGATTTCAGCTGTAGGTTTAAATGCATGAACAATGCCTGCTATTTGCCAACTGACATTTAAAGAAAAACCTTGGAGGTTGGAAAATAGTAACATTCAAGGAAATTGGAGATATAATTTTGTACTTAAAGTGGTGAAGAAATTCCTTCTGTGTATTTTTAACTAAAGAGAGGAATAAACAAGTGATGGAGAATCAACCAAGAGGCAGAGGCAGAAGACAGGGAAGTGGTTGTAGTGGTAAGAAGGAAGTTCATAACTCATTAATGTAGGGGAATTATTTAAAGATATTAATGGTGTGGTGTACAAGGGAAGTGCTATAGCTTTCTAGAGCTTTGGCAAAATTTCAGATGTGAGTACAATGGCTACGAATAAATGGAAGTTTTTTCATTGAGTTGATAATTAAACAAAAAACAGGGTGGGGAAGCTGTAAAAAGGAGCTTCTTTTATCTGGAAAAAAAACTACAGTCATGTTGAAAGCTGTTTATCACAGAGAAAGATATTACCTCAATCTGGCCTATAAACTTTGTACTTGGATGAATTTCTATACAATAAAAACCCCATGAATGTTAACTCCAAAGTAGCAGTGAGACATGATACTATTGAGAGGTCTCCAAAACTACAAAGTGTGAACAAGATATAGACAAAATATAAAAACATACCCAGTGAACTAAACTGCCCATATGGTTAAATCACTTGGGAACCTGGAGAAGTAGAATGTTGTACACCAGAAAGAAACAAAGGTGCTCAGGAATAAAAAGCTTCCTGGTCACACTGTGAGCTTCTGCTGTGTAGAAACTGCTGCTGCCCAAACTCCTCTAAGGAAACCAGTCTCTGCTGTAAGCTGAAGGCAGAAATGTTATTGCATGGTATACAATAGCATTTACCTTTGGGCACTTGCTAAAGAGGCAAAAGATACATTTTGGAGAGAGACTCACAGCAGTCTATCAACTGGAAAATAAATTATCATCTCCTGCAGCCCACTCCATTATACCCCTCTGCCCTTAGCTGCCTCCTTTGAACTTGGATTCACTACATTTCCAGGCACATCTGAGCTTAGAAAACATATTATGTAGCACAAGGGAGAGCAGGTGGTCCTGTGCAGCCCTGTTTGTGTTCTGCCTAATCTGAAAGATTGGCTTTTGGAGGAGGGGCAGGGATCTGGGGGCAATATATGCAATTCATCATCACTCTTTTCACTGACTGTGAGAAACTGCTACACCTGCTGCTCTGCTTCAGATGGGCTTTGAAATACTGGCAGGCTGAAGGACATAGGAGTTTTTCTTTCATGATAACAAAAATAAGCACTTTGTTCTGGTATCTGTAAAGCTAAGGCAGTTTCCTACAAGCAGCGATAATTCGAGAGCAGTTTCTAGCTTGCAACTGATACATAAACAAGGGTATTTTTAGAAGTGCTGGTTGTTTTTATTATTAAAAAAAGGAAAGAAAAAAAAGAAAATCACTGCTAATTTTCAGTTTGCTGAGTCTTTTAAAATATAATTTCCAAAAGAAACACTTTTAATTATCAGGCAGAATGGAAATAACTCTTTGCTGTGAGACAAAATCAGCAATGCTTAGTATAGCATGACTGCTAGAAATCATCGTGCTCTCAGAAGGAGTCTGAGTGCCTTTATGCCACAAAAAGTTCCAACACTGTTCATCTGTGAACCATAACCCAGAATATTGATGCAAAGCAAATGCCCACTGATGTACACAACCTGTCCAAGGGGAATCAGAGTGTGTTAGAGGACTGGCATGATGCCTAAAACCAAACTGCTGGTATGGCTGCCCTGATGGGAAAAAAAGACCCAATACAGAGTAGCTCAGAGTCTATGTTGGAAGTTGAAAGCTGTGAGTGCATTTTCTGTGTTTGCCAGGCACTTTTAGAGAAAACTGGGAAAATTCACTCCTGATTCATTGAAGGTCTTCACAAATCTGCAGATGCCAGGCCTGAGTCTGAGGTGCAGGAGAAGCCATGTGCCACCTGTGTGACTGTTGTAGCAGCAAAACTAATGTGGCCTCCCCGGTGCGGAAATTGGGGAACTTGGCTGCCCTGCTGAGGGTGTCACGCCCGGGGCAAGCACAGGGCTCTGGGTCCTGCTTTCCAGGTCTGCCTGCCCCATCCCATCCTGCCTGCCCCATCCTGTCCTGGCCCACTGGGTGACAGTGTCTATCCAAACACCCACCCCACCACCCACTGACCAACCCATCCATTCATTCACAGAGCATACCATACACCTTTCCTTCAACTCCTTTAATCTCACCTTGCACTGGGTCATCCAACTGCCCTCTTCCCTTGCTGCAATACCACAGCTGCCTGGTCCACTCCCTGCAGTGAGTGGTTTTACCTGCACTGCTGAGAGCCTTGGGGCTAATTTGGGCATTTAGGGAAGGCAATAACAGATAGGCTAACTGTACATATAGATAAGGTAATATTTTATCTAGGAAAAAAAAAAAAAAAAAAGAAATACGGTTTCCAAACAGCATTTAAAAATGGATTGCAAGAAGAAGCTGAACATCTCTTGCAAATAATAAAAATTAAAAATTGTCCATTGTAAATACAACATGTAACTTCATTGAAGTTCATTTATTTAAGCAGGTTATGAGTTATTTTAGCTTTGTTCATCACCTGGCTATGTGACTGACTGTGTAACATTAGCATCTACATCTGTGTGGGAGAAATATTACTGTCGTGTGAAGACAACGACCCTGGAATTTCAGAAAAAAAGGGTTTAATTAAATGTTGGATTTTACTTTATGGCAACTCTGCAACCTGATTCATTTCAAGTGAATCACAGAAGTGCCATGGAGTCCAGTGGGAGCAAGATTAGATTATTGCAAAATGCAGGCTTAAAATTAATTATATATTTATTAGCTTTAAAACAATTATCCATGACATTTCCTCTTAACCTTTTCACTATGTTTTACACAGCCTAAAATAGCTACCCATGAAGTGGCTCTAAATGTGAACATGAACAGGACATCATGCTTTCCAAAACAATTAAAATTCTCGTTCACTCTTTCCATCTCCATCATGCTTGCTGAGTGTAATGAAGCTGAAAGACAACAAGGGACATGGTCACTGGAAATACTTGTCAAGTCTGTGATTGAAGCTACTGAAGTTCCCTATTAATATGGCACATGAAAACTTAGCTGAAGAAATGCTACAGTTCCAAAGTCAAACATTCAGCTACAAGAAAATAACCAAGTCATACCTTCCAAGGCAACCTTCACTCAATTTCCCTATATATACCCCTCATAATATAGTATTTCATTACCTCATCACAGAAGAGTTACTCCTGAAATTTCCTCCTAATACCTTCTGTAGGAGCGTCTAGGGGTAGGACGGTCGGGACGGATGGAGACAAGAGACATCTGAAGCCAGGTTGTGGAACTTGCAGTTTATTGCAAAGGGCCTGGGTGCAGGGGCCCTGCTTGGAGCTACCAGCCACAGCTCGGAGCAGGCCCAAGAGAGGAGAGGGGTAGAGAGGATGAGAGGGTAAGAGAGTAAGGGAGTAAGAGCATAAGGGAGTAAAAAGGTAAGAGCGCGAGGTTCCCGTTTCAATACAATGAATCTGCTTCTGCGTTGAATATTCTAATTCTCACTAACCAATCTAGCACAATACACAAGTCCTATAGCATTTACATACAGCCTACAAGAATCATTACATTACCATACTGTGTTACATTTTAAACCCTAAAAACTCCTCTTTGGATCCCTTCTGCTAAGCTAGTAGGGTCTGCTCTGACCCTTGGACCTGTCTGCAAGCAGAGGGTATTGTTTCATCAAAAGGTGATTACCTTCAGCAGGCCACACCTTTGTTTTCCAGTTGTTCAGTAACTAAGGTATCTCAAAGCTTGCTTTCATTTCAATCTCGCTTATAGTTTCTATATTCTCAAAATCTTTTGCCAGACAATCATATTTATAAGGCTTTCCTGTTTCATCTTCCCCAACACCTTCTCTGAGCATATCTGTGTCTTTGTAGCCCTATGAGCTGGGTCTTCATTTCTTCCAGAGATTATTGTCTTAGAACTTAGCAGACAGAGATTTGATCTAAAGTACTGATTTCCTGAAGTTTCAAAGTTAACCTGGCATGACTACCTTGACTGAAGAGAGCTGTGGGCAGCCCACAGAGGAGAGAGGAGCCCCAGGGTCTCTTTGTCCCACCCAGTACTCCTTATATTTTACTAGAAGTACAGTTCACTGATCAACCAAAGAAAAAGCTCTTTGCCCAGCTGGAAAGCTCATCCGTGCTAGCTGAGCATTCAGGGTTTTATTTTGCTCTAGAGACGGGGAAAATGCAGTGTGGTTTTAAATTCTCTCAGAGGAAGGGTACACAGAAGACAGGCAAACATTCCAAGGAGGACTTTGGAGTCAGGTTGGTCAGAGATTGGAAGGTGTCAGGAAACATCTTGCAAATCACTGGGAATAAGAGCAAAGGAGCAGCTTTGCAAGTCTCCCTTTTCCTTTGGCAGAAGCTAATTAGTCTCTAAGTCAGGAACAGATTTCCAGGGAAAAGCAAAGCCCTGCACTGGTTGTTACCAAGCAATTATTCATTGCCATTCAAGCAATTACTGCTGCCTCTGAGACAGCAGCTACTTTCTTCTTTGAGAAACACAGGAGATGACTTTCCATTAAGCAGTCAGTCTTGTTTACAGGAAAATTCATAAATAAATAATAGAAAAAATCTATCAAGGCAAAATTTAATCTTTTTGATTTTTAAGTGAAAAATCTGAGGGAAGCCACTGATGTAGAAAACAGTCAAGGTTTTTGACTCTACCTGAGGAAAAATAAAAGTCCAAATAATGTAAAACCTTTAGTAGAAGATTTACCTTATGTTTTCAAAAAATATGATAACCTCTCCAGTTGGTAAAAAAAATCACATCTCCCAAGTTGGTGGGGGAACAAAGAGTTTGCAGTCTTTACTATCAAAGACTTAGCTGGTTTCAAGTGTTCCAATTCCTGATTATTTTGATAGGAAGCTTGAAAGGGTGAATGTGTCTGTCCAGTGCCAGGTGACACTCTAGGTGGCCTTGCTGTGCAGCCTCAGAGTTGCTGAAGTCCCTTATCTGAAGGCACATGAACAGCAGTCAGGTTGCACATCCAGAACCACACAGACCCATGAACAATTTAATGGGCATTTCTTTATCTGGATATGAGCACTCTTCATGCCTAGGTCTTCACTGTGCTCAATTTCAGGGTTTTTTGCAGGACAGTGATTTGTAAAAAGCTGGTTAGAAACAATGAACAGGACTAAGTGGGAGTGAATGGCACAGCAGTGAGGGCCTGTCCTTGTAGAAGCGGTGGCAGTGACAGATGAAGCAAACGTGCCTTGCCTGGCTCCGCAGCTTGGCTGGGGAATTACTCTCACGAGGGGCCGAGCCCTCGATCCCGTGGCAGCACAATCGCTCCTCAAACCCGACATGCTGCTCTCCTGGAGGCCTTACGTGGCACAGGCGGCGCAGAGCTGCAGAAACAATTGGCACGTTTCTCTTCAGCCCTCCAAGAGTATTAGCCGGCTTTTCCAGGAGTTTTGCCGCCTTACCTCACCATACTTTGGTAGCCTGAGGCAGGATGACGGCCAGGAGGGCGGCGCGGCAGCCCGGGCTGCGCTCGGGCAGCAAAGGCGGCTCTGGAGCGGACACGGCCGGGGCCGGGCGGGCCGGGAGTGCGGCACGAAGGGCTGGCCGGGCTCGGGGCACGCTCGCTCCCTTCACTGCCCGTGTTCCGGACAGAAAGGCACCCCCAGCAGCCATCTGCCGGCCCGCTCCCCGCCCGCCTGCCGTGCCATGGCTCCGGGGGAAGCATCTGACTCATTTCCCCCGCGCTGGTAACATGCTGCGGGGATTCTGCCGAGAACAGCTGAGCTTTGCGGCGCCTCCTGATGCCTAAAGAGCGTTTTGTTCCTTTTGCCTTCACTGCGTATGCCGGTTCCTCCGTGATGTTTTGGAGGGCAGACCTGTCATCCAACCTGGTGTTACTTGCTTTGGTACATCTGCCTCGTCTGAGAGAACTGGGGTGTTGGTCGGGCTGAAGACATCAGAAAATCGTCTGTTAAAGGGGCTCTACTTGTCAAATAAGTTACTGTTTACCTGAGAGTGCACAGCCTGCTATAAATGTTCATTAAACTTTGGGTTAATGCCTTAAAATAATCTAACATTACTTTATTGTGATTCTATTTTAGTCCACTACTTTCAGTATTTTATTTTATTTTATTTTATTTTATTTTATTTTATTTTATTTTATTTTATTTTATTTTATTTTATTTTATTTTATTTTATTTTATTTTATTTTATTTTACTCTTCAGCTTGCTTGTTATACTCCACCGTTGCTCTTATGCGTGCACACATGTTGCTATTTGTACATCAGGATCAAAGAAAAAAAAGAAAGATACTCTATTGCTATCTCTTTTCATCCTCCCCTGAGGATGCTGTGATTTAGTCTTTGATCTGGAGGGCACTGTCATTGGGAACAATGCCAAGTCCTTTTTTCCTAGCACCTATGAGACTGAGATTACTCATTAAAATTCTTCCCCACCTTAGTGCTCAGTGTTTGCTGAGGGCTGTGCTGCTGTTTGACTGTCTGTGTCAATACCGTCTGGCCACTCAGCTTCTATGGCCTGGGAGTGCCTTCTTATCCCTTTCTGACCCTGCCTTGGAATACTTGCAGGATTGCATTCAGATACCTTCCAAGTTTCAGCATCTTCCTTTTATAGATTTAATGGCCTCATCAGTTTTATCTGCTTCTGGTTTTTCCAGCTCATTTATCCTGGTTACATTTTGTTAATTGAGACTAATGTTTTGTTGAAAAATATCTCTCTTGGTCCCCAAGCTGAGCTTTTGAAGTGAGTAGATTTGTGTAAAAATTTTCAAATGAGCTATTAATATCACCACTGCAAAGATGCTCTCTCTTCACCCATCATTTCCTCATTGGCCTGGAGGGGATTCCCTTTCCTGACTGGTACTCAAACAGTTGCCAGCATGTCTGTAAGCCTAATCCATTGCTGACTGCTCTACTAGAGCCTGTCTTACTCCTGAAGGTGAGGCTGGTTCATATTACATTTTATCCCAAATGAAAGGAAAATAAATCTTTTCTCTTCAACATTTTAGTATAATTTTATACTAAGTTTGGCTACTAAGTTTGAGTATCAGCAGATGCTGCCTGGGAGCAAGAGGTAGAAGGAGTTACACATGCTACACCAACCTCCCTCTCATTTACCTTGCCTAGGAACATGTGAAAATGTGAGAGCTGCTTGGGAGATCCCAGCACTGCCAGAGGGCCACCTCCTAAGAAACACAGTTCAGCAACAGGGAAGCACCCGGTAGTCTTTTTGGAGTTTGTCTGTTCTCTTGCTTATAAAAGGACCTGCAGTTTTCTGATGTTTACAGGCTTAATGTTGCAAAGTGCATAAAAGTGTGACAAATTTTTCTGTGTTAGAAGTAGTTCTTGGCATTCCTTCAAAATGGGGGGAGCCTGAGTTTGTCTAAACTCCAGATTTGTGGGGCTGGGGATGCCTTGTCGCTGCCCTTTCCAGCCTGTCACTGTGACACACAGCCACTCTCCAGCCCCTGTGACACACACTGTGCCAGGTCCCCATGTCCCAGCCACCACGAGGGTTGGTTGCTCAGCTGCTCTACAGCTGCAGCACTCTCTGTCCAGCTGGAGAAATGCCATGTGTACCAGCAAAAGGTCTTTCTCAAATATTTAGTGGTCACATCTTTCACAGCTCCTGCTCATTTTTGTATCCTTAATGATGTGTGAGTGAATGATTAGAAATCTTCTACTAAAAGTAAAAAGATGTTTGGAAAAAGTTGACTCTACACCCTACAAAAGGAAGAAAATTGTTATAATGTTTGGTCTTGCATTTGGACTGAGAAACTGGTCAAATTCTTGGAGATACAGATCAAGCCAAAAAACAAATCTAATTTCCTAAAACTGGAAGAAAATTCAAATTACTCAAATCTTAAACCAAGAAGTCATTTTATTTGGGGAGAACCAGGAGACAGAGACAGTCCAGGAGAAGAACAAGCTCCTCCATGTTGGTCTGTGACTGCACAGCACTGCTGGGGCAAGTGGGAGCAGAGACCTCGGGGAGGCACAAGCCTCTCCCTGGCTGGGAGTGATGGCAGCATCCTGAGCAGGGATGCCAGATGATTTTTTTTTTTTCTGCCAAGTGAGGGTGGGAATGTCTCATCAGTGAATTCCCAGGCTGCATTTCAGTGGACTGCAAAGGTTAATGCCATACCTGGAGGCAGAGAGCCAAACAATCACAAGACCCAATTGCACCTTCAACCACCACCTATCAGTGCAAGACAGTTATATGAGAGAGACCAGTCTAGAAGTGAGTTTACTGCTCTTCATGATTATATCCTCACCAAATACACATTAGCTGAAAAGCTGTGAGGCATTTCTAAAACTTTTATCATGAGTTATTATCATGGCTGCTTTCTGCTGGATATTCCTAGCCTCACAGATATAATATTTGTAGCAGCTATCACCAAAATAAGTACAATATATCTTCAGTCTCTTAGTCCAGGATAGATGGGATGCAGAGAGCAGGGAATGGGAAGATGTTTCTCCTGGAGACCCTCGTCTCCTGTGGTGATTTAGCCTGTACTGAAACTTATTTGTGTCACTTAAAAGGAATACTCCCAGGTGGGAAGGTAAACACATGCTTCAGAGTAAGGCTAGGTTAGGAGGTAAAGAAACATCCCTGATACACAGGGCCATTTAATGTGGAATGTTAATTTTGTTACAGAGGGCTTAGTTTTGGCAGCATAAAATGACCAGCCAGCATTTCTAGATTGCACAGGCCAGTTGATAACAGGTATTTTACTCTGTTATTATCATGGATTACCATCTAGTGACATCAAATTACTGCTAATAATGCTAATCTGTGGCAGGGAGTTCAGAAGCACAGCATTGCACAGGCATGCACAACAGAAGGGCATCCCAGGACTTGTGCTTGGCAGTTAATGCAACGCATGTTGGCACAGGTGGAAAGTCTTCAGGACAAAACATTCTTCTTTCCCTTTGCAAAGTGCTTTCTTCAAAAGCACTGCTTTGCCTTTAAGTCAAAATTTGACTTCATGTTGCTAGGATGATGTGCTGAATGAACAGAGTGGGATAACCATGTTATTATTGGATGACTTGGTATGATATTTATAAGGTAATACTGTATGATATGAATACCAAGAAAGCTCAGGGTCAGTGCTCCCTCATCTTGCCTTCACAGCCATGGAAGAAAGCAATCCCATGAATGACACTTGACAGAAAATAAATCTCCATGTTTCCATAAGAAACTTGTGCTTTCTTTTTTAGTGCCCAAAATTTGACATCACAAAGATTATTTTAGAAATTGTTGATCGTATTCCAGCTCTTAACATAAAGGCTCCTGGCAATTCTACCATGGTCAGTATGCACAGTTCTATATTTAGGTATCTGAATGTCAGGACCCTGGCCATAATCTCCAAGACAACTTCATGAAAGCACATAGAGTGGCTGCAGCTCAGCTCGGTCTTGCCATTTTCATGACCTTTTGTGCTCTGCAGGTATATTTGTAATGACTGAAGGAAAACAGCCCTGTTTTATGGAAACTTTGGGAATGAAATAGCCTTCCTTGAATATGACTTTGGTTTTGTTTTTTATTTTAAACCTGAACAGGGCACTGAAGCTTTTGGCCTCCGCAAATTCAATAAAGTGTTTAAAGACTGAAACATTTTCACTCTTGGCTCATTACACGGGGCTTTCAGCATTGTGTTTGAAAAGGAGCTATTTATGGGTTATCAAACAACTGTGCTTTGAGAAAGGAATTTAAAGAATGTCCTTGAGCCTTCGGGGAGCTTTGCAGAACAGGAACAACAAAAACTTGTGCCAACCCTTAGTGCCTACCCAGCCAGGGTGCCCTTTTGCACCTGCCTGCTTGCCACAGTGGGATCCTCCCCACAATGAATGGGGACAGGGACAGGAATGGAATCACTATATCCCTTTAAAGAGAGCTCAGGTGCTGTTCCTGAAGGGTTTTAGTTGGGATGGATTCTATATAAGACCAAAATAAAGAGTAGATGTCCCACAAGAGAAAATTCTGATCCAAACAGAGCCCTGACATTATTTCTTCATACTGGGACAATATGAAGTGATGTTTAAAGGACGTAATGAAATATTTGTATGACTTTCTTTTAAACACAGCTTATTTTGTAGATGACAATGACAACAAGAAATCATAATAGAAAACTCACTCATTTCTCACCATTAACTTGAGTGACAGGCAGAAAGAAAGTGTCTCAGCTGCAGTGCAGGCTCATGTCCTATCCTGACCCTCTTCTGGCTCCTGCTCTCTTTCCCCATTGGGGCAATTTCATCAGGAAGACACAGATTTTGTCCCATCATCATAGACAAGAGAGCAAGGATACTCTGCCATTTGACAGGTGTCTGCACAGACTCCTTGCAGAGCTCCGTTAGCAAATCTCAGGGATGTGTCAAGTCCAGCAAACCACTCTCCCTTCCTGCTGAGACATGAAAGGGAAACCACTGAGAAAGAAGAGATTTATCTATTGAAAGAGCAGTACCAGCCCACAAACTGGCATTCAGACAGGTCATCCACAGAATGCCTTTCAGTCAGAAACCTCCTAACCCCCAGACGCTGAGATTTTTGCAATAAGCTCTCTAAGATTTTCACAAAGCAAATGCTTTGCTATTTTGCCAAAGAAAATGAAGGGATCTGGAAGGGATGACCCCATCTGGGCTGTGGGACAGCAGGGGATGAGACTAAGTGACCTGGCTGGTTGCTCTAGCTCTCCATTGTTCTCTGCCTTCAAGAACTTTCCCTCTCTGCTCCCCCAGTTACTAGCATTTCTAAACTCACTTATCCTCAAGTGAGTGTAAATCCTACTCTGTCTGTATAGCTAGAAAAATCATTATCCTTATCAAAACCAAGTAAATTAGTATCTTATTGCAGCACAGCAACCTAAACTCTTACATAGTTGGTATTAGTGTTGCCTTGGTGTTTTGTGGCTCAGCAGGAAGCAGCTACTGTATAAAGCCCCCTCTATTGAACCCAGTATCTCATGCTTTAAATATGCTCAGCAGTGCCTGAGGGATGCACTTCCCACCTCAAACTCCTCCGCCCCAGATAATCACTTGTGGACAACCAGGAAAAGCAATAGCTGCTGGCAGAAATCAGCTCACCAAACCCTGCAGTCCTGCTGTAAATCTGAGGAGATATAAGAGGGATATGTCAAGAGCTCTGCTTATGTCCTGTCATCTACTGATGAATAACACAGAAGACCTTTCTCCCATCTCCTGCCCAGCAAAACCTGACACCAAGGAAGGGCTGTAAATCTAGTACATGAATTTTGAATTTGTTTTACCAGCAATGACACTCTTTCCTGAGTAGGATGTGACAAACTAGGAAAAGAATTTGAACTCCAGCTGGCTTCCCATGAGCCAGGGAGACCATAGAATCATAGCATGGTTTGTATTGGAAGGGACCCAAAGGTCATCAAGTTCCAAACCCCCCCGTGTAGTGAGGGACATCTTCCACAAAACCAGGTTGCTCAGAGCCCCATTCAAATTGGCCTTGAGCACTTCCAGGGATGGGATGTTCCATCTTCTCTAGTCCCTACCAAATCTCACAGACAAGAATTTCTCTCTATTGTCTAATTTAGGCCTAGTCTCTTTTAGTATGAAGCCATTGCCCCTTGTCCTGTCCCTACATGCTCTTGTAAAAATTCTCCCTCCATCCTTCTTGTAGGCTCCCTTCAGTTACTGGAAGGTCACAATTAGGTCACCCCAGAGCCTTCTCTTCTCCAAGCTGAACAATTCCAATTCTCCCAGCCTTTCTTCATAGCAGAGGTGCTCCAGCCTTATGGTCAAGCAGGGGCCCTCATCTGGACTTGCTCCAACAGGTCAATGTCCTTCCTATGCTGGGAATCCCAGAGGTGGATTCAGTGCTCCAGGTGGTGTCTCTCAAAAGCAGAGGGGCAGAACCAAGTGCCTCGACCTGCTACTCATGCTGCTTTTGATACAAAGATGTACTGAAGAAATGCTGCCAGACTGAGAAAATAGGCAGGCGGTTCCTTTAAGGGCATAAAAAGATTAGTGTCTGAAAGAACAGATCTCCTGACACTATAGGGATGGCATTTGCTGTGTGATATTCCATGAATTTTAAGAGCATTTAGAGTGAGGTCTCTGCTTGGCTTTTACACTTCCACAGCACAGTGAGGTATTTAAAAGATGTGTAGATCTGGCACTTTAGTGTTGGGCTTGGCAGTGTTAGGTTTAACACTTGGACTTGATGATCTCAAAGGTCTTTTCCAACCTAAATGATTCCATGATTCTATACTTGCTCAGTTGTTCCTGTTGGACAGGAGGGGCACTGCCGAAGTCGCTGCTGTGCACTCACAGCTGACAGCATTCATAGGCATTTTCCAGCTTTCCTGCCTTAAAGGAACCTGAATTTATCACCTGGCAAACTCGGCAGCGAAGTGTAGTTTTTATCTGTCACAGAGCAGACAGCAGTGGAAATGAAGGTTCATTACTTTCTCCCCAGGACTGCAGTGCTCCCCGTTTCACCACCGGCTGCCGACTGACAGACTGGTCCCTCTGTCTTCAGAGCTGACAAGGGCTGTTGCAGACACCACCTCAGCAGTGATCTGGTTATGTCCAGATGAGGGAGGATGTGGTTTTGAAACCTTGAACGCCCTTCACTCTCTGACTGCTCTGCTGCGCGGCAGCTGCTGTGCAGCGTGGGCTCTTCAGTTGTCTCTTGGATGAAATGATCTCATTAGGTGATTTCAAAGAGCTGGATGGAGCAGAGCCACCTGCTTTTTCAGAAGGAGAGTCTCATCAGCTTTCCTGGAATTGATAAAGCATATGTGAAAGGGATGTCTGCATCCCATGAAAACCTTACTTTAAAGACACAGCTCCAAGATTATTTTTGTTTGGAGAGCAGTGAAACAGACCAGCCCTTTGCCTCTTCTCCCTCCAATCCTTTCTCTCCCTTTTACCTAGGCTTTTTTGTTTACATTATACTTCCAAACATCTTACGGATATTTATCAGTCACCAATATTTTTATTCTAGTACATGTAAGCCAATATGGATACACAGAAATAAATCCCCATGGGAAAACCCCATTTCTGGAATACTGGGGTTTTTGATTTCTAAACCACAGTGGTAAAATGAAAAAAAAAAAAACCAAAACCAAACCTTCATCCTGGAGTAAGACCATGTCTGGGGGTGCATGGTTGTAATCATATGCAGCACCATGTCAGCACAAGCTGGTGCAGCTCTTCCTCCAAAAAGAGCTGCTGCATGGTTAGAAGTGCTGCTCCTGAGACTCCAGGAGGGTGAATTCCTGTGCCTGCCCATGAAGTGGAATGGGTATGGCACTTGAGGAGTGCAGACTGGGCATCCACATTCCTGTATGTCCATGGGCTGCACAGAAGAACCATTTCTGGGAACAGATGGGGGTTTGGGACTAAATTGCCTCCAGTAAGAAAAATGATAGCTCTGATGGAGATTTTTCTAATGGGAGTATCTACTGCCTCCAAAGTGGGGTGATCTGCAGATCATTTCATGCAGATCATAACGTAGCTACCTAATCTGCCTTTAAATGGTGGCCTGCCCGGTTTTGTGTTGCAGTACCATTTCCCAATTCCCCTTCTGTTCTGTAAAACAAGCAGTATTAGAGCTGTAACTGAAGCTACCAATTGTGGGGTGGCCTGTTATCTTTTTAATAAACACCATAGACTATTTGCTCAGCTTACAACTGACATTTTTTCATTGCAATCCTTTTAAACATCACCTGTATTCTGGAAAGCTGGGCTGGCTTTTTGCAGTGTGTGCACATCAGTAGCTGAAAGATAGAAGGCAGCATTCAGTTTTCCTGATGATGCAAAGGGCAGACAGAATCTGCTGCTCTCCTCTTGTGCTACTGCCTTTGTGGGGCTGACAGATGAAGCTTTTTTGGGTAGGAAATGTGGCTGGGTAAATCAGGAGAGATCATGTACATGCAGAATGAAAGTGCCATTTCATGAGGTTTTTTATCTTAATGGAATTTTTAAAATTACAGTTGGTTTAATCTTCTATATTGCTTTTGCTTGAAAGCTGAGGGGTTGCTAGTTAGATTATGGAAAACACGCACTCTCATGAGATGGTTTTCTAAGACATTCTCAGAGCTATTAGAGAAAAATACCCTTTTCTCTCAGCATCATAAGTATAGTCTGCTGTCATCTCCTGTGATCTTCAGAATGGTTACTATTTAATTATTGATATTTACAACATGGCAGTAGTTAAATGTGGCTGCTGTTCCGAAGGTAATCTTTATATGCCTACATTCAGCTAGAAAAATATTTGTATTATGATGAGTCACAGGAACTGATTTAAAATGCTGCATGTAAACATCTATACAACCTCTATCTGCAGCCTGAAATTCTTGGCGTAAGCAGCGGGTGCTGACTGAAGTCTGCAGGGTTTAATCTGACTGTTGTTTCCCTTTGCTGACACGCAGGGAACTGTGTGCTTGCTCCTGTCTCTCCTTGTCTGGCAGTGGCTGTGCCTGGATCAGTGCAGCGGGGGAGCCGAGGCCCCTCGGTACCTCCCCTGCAGCCAAACCCCCCTGCTGCCTTCACCAGATGCATGAGACACTCCTTATGGTTGCCAAACCCACTTTGCTTTTTTGCCTCTAGATTTTGGTGTTGCTTCCCTGAGGGATTTGCTTGCAGCAAAGCTCTCTGCAGCGACAGGAAAGGCACTGCTTTCCTCCTGAAAGGCATCCCCTCCCCTGGCCTTTGCTGCTGGGATTTCTCCGGGTGCTTGTACTTCCTCTACCATGTGCATTAGCAGCAGTGCTGGAGAACAGCAGCTGAAGGCACCAGGAACAGCCATGCTGCTGGATGGGGCACACCTTTGGGGAAATATCAGTGGCAGCAGCTCAGGCACTGCCTCTCTTTAGAGGCAGGCAGCTCCAGCAGCAGGCACTGGGGTGAGGATGCTTTTGCCCTCCCTTCTGCTGAAAGCACTCTGACTCTGGCTGCTGACAGCTGACATTCCTCCAGCTGACATTCCTTCTCCCTGCCCATCCAGCTGGTTTAGCTTTCAGTAAAATTCAGACCAAGACACCCATTAAACAATCTCACTTTAGGGCTTAGCAGTCTGGGTAGTCTCGCAGGCAGGTTAGACATGCCAGGATTTTACACTGGTGGATGGAAGGGGACTCATTCCCTAAAAGTGCCCTGGGTACCAGTGCACAGTAGTTCATGTTTTGGAAAAAGTGGGCTGTTGTTCAGAGCCTGGTGACCTGTGCTGATTCACTGCTCTGGGGACATGAATTCATTCAACTGGGGCCACCAGCTTTCTCAGCTGGTTGCCACTCCCAGAGAAATGGTATTTTCCTTCATAAGACTTGACTAATTGTAAGCCTTTAAAAATGGCACTTCCAAAATAGAGGGACCTGCTGAGTGAGTTATTAGTCATCCTTATCTGGGAGGGAAGCAATGGCTGCTGCAAGAGCTTCTTTATCTCTGCAGCACCATGTTCTCCAGAGAGGGGGCTGTGGGACACCAGGTGCAGGGAGCTGCCAGACACCTTCCTTCAAGGGGAACAAAGGGTAGAACAATTTGTTTCTGAAGGGTTATCTCTGCAGTCTCCAAATCATGGCTTTGTTTTTAAAAGCTGCTTATTTTTAACAGGTTGTAATTAGGAAAGCCACCTCTATTTTTCTGTTGATGTCTAACACAGGTTGGGTTTGGGTTTTTTTATGCAAATAGAGGAAGCTCAGTGGATGGATGATCCAGCTCTGTGTCTCAGTGCTTGCAACACTCCAAATGTCTGACTGGGAGTGTTCTCACTCTGCAGAAGTGTGATCTTCTGTTTGCAGGCACAATGGAGCCCAGAACACATTTTGAAGAATGTTGTGGTTGAATTCACTTTGGTATGTCCTCTGATGCCCTTCCTCTTGGGTTTAAAATGATTTCTCACATACTTTCCAAGCTTGACTGTGTTGTGACTCCTTTTCTGTGCTGATGAAGAAGTCTCCAGAAAGCATATTGAGCATGTTATATATTACACATATGTGCAATCCACTGCTGGGAAATGGTTAGGGCTGTACCAAGCTGGTCTTGTCCTAAATGAGAATGTGAGAGCATCACTGTGTCTTCTCTCTTTAATCCCCATATGTCTCGAGAAAGAAGATAAGAGCCTTGTTCAAAACCTCTCAGCTATGCCCCCTCTCCCTCCCACAGCAGCCCCAGGGAACCCCTGGAGAATGCTGCCCACCACAGGCATTCACTGTTACTGGTAGATGCCTTCAATGGAAGTTTTGAGTTTGGCCTGTGATTCAGAGGTTCACTGGCTGGCATTTTCTAGCAATTAGCAAAATACTTGTTCTCCAGAAAAACTGGGCAGCAATCTGCCTGTCTGAAGTAACTGAATTGCTGTCAAACTGTCTATCTCACCCCTCCTTTGCATAATGCACTCCGATACCAAACTGTTTAATACAGCAGCATTGCCTAAGAAATGACATTTGGCTTTTGCTTTGACAGGGCTTTGACAGTATCTCACCACCTTTCCCATTATTTTCCCATTACAAGTTTTATTCCTAATGAGGCTGAGAACAGGGGCTGCTTTGCTTTTCTCACAGAGATTGTCACAAATGAATTTACCCCCAGTCTCTTGGAAGGATCCATCAGCACCCAGTTTACCGATTAGGCCCTAGGAGTCTAATCAGCAAATTCCTCTGGTGCAGCAGAGAGATGTGTCTCTGCCAAGCCTTGGCTTCTGCAGGTTGAGGAGCTGCTCTGCTGTTTTCATTAGCTGTGATATCCACATAGGCATTAATGGGTCAAGTTTTGCTCCTTATCTGTGACCTTCAGTCCTGTTTGTTAGGACACTTTTGTGATAAAGGAGTGCACCTCCCAGGTTGATAACATGGTTTGCCTTTCATGAGACATGTACTTGCATTCCAAATACACAGTATTACTTGAAAAAAAAAAATTATTATAAATTTAGTATCTCTCTTTTGTTTAAAACACTCCAGGCAAACTCTGAATCAAAAAGCATTCACGATTTCAGTTTCAGAAATTTTCTCTTTTCTTTTTCCATCAGCAGAATTGACCTCATCTGGACACACAAAGGGGATGATGTCATTGGCAGGGGCTGAGGTTACCATAAGGTTCCTCAGGCTGTCATCCTGTATGCTCGTTTTCCACTGAAAGAAAATAAAATGCATTAAACTGGTTTAAAAGTCTAGTATCTAATCCAATCCCTTCAAGCCCCTCACTACAAGAAAAACATTGAAGTTCTGGAGCGAGTCCAGAGAACAGCAGAAAAGCTGGTGAAGAGTCTGGAGCACAAGCCTGATCAAGAGCAGCTGAGGATCTGGGGGTGCTCAGCCTGGAGAAAAAGATGCTCAAGGAGGACCTTACTGTTCTCTACAAGTAACTGAAAGGAGGCTGAAGCAAGTTGGGAACTGGTGTCTTCTCCCAGGTAACAGGAAGAAACAGGCTCAAGTTCTTCCAGGGAAGGTTCAGACTGGATATCAGAAAAAACTTTTTCCCCAAAAGGGCTGTCAAGCACTGGAGCAGGCCACCCAGGAAGGCCATGCAGTTACCATCCCTGGAAGCATTTAAATCTCATGTAGATGTGGCACTTAGAGACACAGTTGACTGGTGACTTCGGCAGTGCTGGGTTACTGGTTGGACTTGATGAAGCTGAAGGTCTCTGCCAACCTAAACAATTCTATGATTCTATGAAAAGTCTTCTAATTCAGAATACACCACCCACTTATTGATCATGCTACAGAGCTTATAAATTTCCATACATTGCAAAAGGTTGTGAATTACTGGTGATGTAATAAATTTTGATTCAGCACACGCTTCTGGTTAAAGCCGTATATGAAAGTGCTCAGAGTTTCCATTATGGTTTACAAAACAGGACAAAATGTCTAATGGAAAATTTAGATCACTTTGCTCAGAATTTAGCTAGGTTAAGAAGTTGCTGAAAAAATACCTTTTTCATTTGTACACATATAAATTCAGAGAGATTTCCCTTTTAATGATAGACCAGATATGTGTCATCACTGTGACAGCTAGCTAAGTCCTCTGGCTGATACAATACTGTTTGTCAAACAAATGGCAAGGAGAGCAGGTTGCAGGAGCCCCTCTGCCAAGGAAATGCCTCCTGCCAGCACTGTAGGTGGCTGATGGACAGCTCCTTCCAAAGAGGGACAGTTATATAATAATAACTCCACTCTGTGTCAGTGGTGATGCTAATGTATGCAAATACTGCTATAACGAATCCAATTAGATTTTTCTGTGTACAGAAATATGTCAGACTACCTGCATCTAATATCATGATAAGGAGAGATAAGAGGACTTCAGCCTTGGAGACACCCCTGTCTCTGCTCCTGGAGCTGTTCTGCACTGGGCTGGGGTCCTGGTACACAGCAAAACTCCCAGCTCCTGCTGAGTCCTGGTGGCTGCTGCAGCTGCCTGGAAAAAGAGGCATTGCAGCTGAGGGGATGCAGAGGCTGGCACTGCCCACTTCACCAGGGTGCCGTAGGTTCAGAGGTACAGCTGGTGAAGGCCAACAGAGTAAAAGAAACCTGTGGAGCCTGATCACCTAATTTATATTTTCAGGATCTCATATTCACTTCTGTACAGAATCATATAAGAGCTTGTGTTGGAAGCAGCCACAAAAGATCTTCTGGTACAACCTCTTATGGGAAAAGGAACCCTATCCAGCACCCTGGGACTGGCCCAACTTGAAAACCTGCAGTGATGGGGACTCTACCATAGTCTTGGGAAGGTTGTTCCACTGTAAAAAAAGTCTTTATTCTATCATGGATTTGTTATTGCTTTCTCTTGGTTTCATGATAAATCTCTTTGAGTGTTTTCGGCATAGTGAACAGACTCTGCTGTGCCAGGAGGCTGGAGGGGAAGCTGCTGGCTCAGTAGTCATGAATGAGACACTTCCAGATTTTGTGAAAGAGAGGTTGTTATTTATTAAAGAAAATTTTCTTTAGGGCCTCCTGTATACTTACTGTGTTCTGGTTCCTGCTGATCAATGTTGCTGTTGTCCTGATTAATCAACTGATCTTGTGAAGAGTTTTAATCAGCTTCAATGTTGCCAGGAACTAGCCCCACTTCAAGGGAAGGAAACATGACTGTCAGCAGCTGACAGGACACGTAGCTGCTCATTGGGCCTGGGGCTGGATGCCTGGCATGGTATAAAGGCAGATTCTGGGAGAAGGAAAGAAGATGTTGGGAAAGACGAGAAAAGAAAAAAGGACAGGTAAAACCCCAGGAGGCCGTTGCTGTGAGCTGTGACTGTGGACAAGGCACTGACACCATGAGCATGGCAACATGCAGGTGCCCAGAGTGGTGTCCAGTGGAAATATGGACTGCTTGGATGTTTAGGTCATGCAGTGAAAAGAGAGTGAACACTGCATAGACTTCATTTAGCTGTATTTATACCATTGGCCCTGATCCCTAGAGGACAGATTGACTTAAAATCATAAGATTTTCTATGTAATATATTTGTATTCCTTTTTGTTTGTTTTGCAAGCTGTGGATTCACCCAATTTCATATGCTAATATTTTTCCCTTGTGGTGACAGGAACCACAGCAACAAGCACTGTGCATGTGTGAGTTTGTCCAGCTGTTCAAAATTCAGTGAACTTGTGGGCACTGCTTCAGAGAGAACATTCTGCTGCAGTCATCTCAGAGGTGGCAGTCAGCAAGCTGTGGCCATGCTGTGCCACACAGCTGCAGACAGGCCAAAGCACTTGTGGGGCACTCAGCTTAATGCAGCCTGTGCCCCTTTAGATGGGCACTGCTTCAGTGCTTCATGTCACATTCCTGGTCCCCGTTCTCCCAACACAGACATCAGGCTCCATCTAAAAGACCTGTTGGTTTCCCTGCTCAAACGGAGCACAGCATAAACGGGATCAGGTTACCCTGGTCTGAGCTGCACCGAGCTGCTGGAAATATTTGCTTTGATCCCCGTAGGTGCAGGGTTTCTGCAGCACTTCCCAGGGCATGCTGGAGCAGCTCCCCTGCACTCCCACACCCATGGAGGTTCACACCCCATCCACTGGTCCTGTCCTAGCACTGATGCTGACCTGATGGCTGTATTTCACAATGAGATTTACCTTCTTTGTGCTGGCAGGGCAGCTCCAGCCTGGTGTCCACCTGGTCTGGCTGCAGCTTTGCAAGGCACAGACTGTCTGCCTCACACATCTCATGGCACATCTCTTCCCAGAACTTTACTGGGTGGTTAAGTTTGTCTTACAGGGTCAATGGATTTGCATCCCTGGCTGCTGGGTACCAGCTGAAGAGGTGAAGTGGTTTCTTTTCACCATCTTGAGTAAAAAATGCCCCTTCCAGGGCTGACTCCCCATACAGTCACCAGTGACAATGAACACTGGCCACCATTAGCACTGCTCCCCCACCATCATGGGCAGCTGTGCTGGATGCTGGAGCCTGCCCTAAAGCCACATCTTTCTAGGACCAAACTCCCCCTGCCTTCCTGCCTTCAGCCTGGTGCAGAGTTGCAGTGCAGATTTCTTAGCCTGATGAGAGCAGGAAACTGATCAGCCACGAGGTGCAGCCAATGATCATCCCTTCTACAATCCAGTTCCTTCCCAATATATTTTTTATGACTTTTCATACTCTTACAATGCATTTTTCTAATTAATTAATTATATTATCTGTATGCTAAATATGTTCTAAGTGGAATTCTATTGTTTGAAGCTGTTGATCTGTAAACATGAGCTGAAAGGAAGGAAGTATAGGAATGCCCTCCACAGAAACGCTGCACTCAGAGTTGTGGATGGAAAAGAGTAGAAAAAGGATGATCTGCTACTGCTAAAACAAAAGACCTTCTATAAAGCTTCAGTACTAAATTTCTGATAACAAGCCCAGGAGTGAAAATTACAGTCAGAAGTTCTGAGCCCTACCTTCAAGACCATTCACTGATAAAAAGGCCAGTTCTCAGGCAGGGGAGAATTCTTACTTGAATATACCTGAGCTCTAAGGAAGCTCCAAAGCCATTTGCTGATAGGAATCTTCACTTGAACATGAGCTCAGATATGGGATGATTCCTTCCTTTTATAGCTTACCTCTAATAAGAAATTATCTCTCTTTTTAAGGCCAGCAAATATCCCTCCTTGCTGTTTGCAATCCAGCTTCTTTCTGTTAATCCAGCAGATCGGATGTCATGGCTTACCACTCACATCTGACACTCTTTGCCTCTAATGCTTTCCTTTTAATTTATTTCCCATTAACATTAATTAGAATGATCCAAGTCAGGCTGAGGCTTGTGGTAACATTCACTCAAATTCTTCTACCTCTCCTTCTTTAAACTGCATCTAGATTGCTTACTATGACTTAACATACCAAGGCCCACAATAATATTAAATATTGAAATATATTGAATAATTCATATTATTATGCTGCACATCTTTTAAGGCTACATGTAACAATTTCCTGGTTTGTGTGTCCTGCTCAGTGCTCATGTACCACAGCTGGCTCACCTCAGCCTCTGTCAGTTCTTTGAGGGATCACACACAGGCACAACACCTGATGACTGACCTGCCACATGCTCGAGCACACCACTGCTTCAGTGGCACACATGCAACAACAAGGCTTCACAGATTTGGGGCTTTGAGGTCTCACTTTAGCCTATCATGTAACCCTTGATCAAGGCCACCAGATGTTTCAAGTCACCACAGTGTTGAGTAGACACTAGCTGGTTTTACTCACGTGACCACATTCTCTGCTGGAGAAGGTTTCCTTTTGAGCAGGAGGTACATAAAGCTTTAGCAAATTTGGAATTTGCCTTTCATCATTAATGTTGGCATCTGCTCCCCAGCAGAACTGGAAAGACAGTGGCAAGAAAGGCACATTAGCCTCACAAACTCAAGTTTGTGATTTAATATGTAGGTGCCACTGCATACATACTGGGATTTAATATGTACTGCCACTGCATGAGGGTTTGTAATAGAAGTTTTTAATTGAGATTCATGAATTGCTGATAGACAGATTTCCAAAACAATTCAACTTACCATCAATCTGCCAGCATAAATGACTGACAAGGTACACAGTTGGTATAAAAATCCTTCTTATATCCCTTTTATCAGGCTTGGCTGCACAGTTCTGTCCATTTTCCACAGAAAATCAATAGCAATAAATAGCTGTCACATTAGGGCCACTACAGTGTCACTAATACAGATTCTTTGCAGGGCCAAAACATTGGCTGGACTATTTTTCTTTCACAGAGACCATCTAGGGATCTAAAAACATCAGAAATGAGAGAACTGTTCAAATTACTTTTGGAAGATTTCTTCAAAAGAAGTCACAGCCTTCTTTATGAGGAGCTGGGCTAATCTTCCAGAGACCAGTCCAGCAGCTCAGCATCTGTTTTTGTGCAGAAATAATTTTCTATCTAGAGTCTGGCATTTCAATTATCTTGAGATTTGCCAAGAAAATTGATGATAAAATTAAAAAAATTAATTTTCCTATTTTATCTATTAAATACTCAGGCTCTATAGCTAGGCCTTCTTGTAAGCTAAAAAACACCAAAACAAGCCTTTCTTCTCAATGCCCAGCTGGGCTGTGTGGAAAAGCTTCTGGGTAGCACTGTGCATCTTGAACTTCCCAGTTATCCCCGTTCCTTGGTGGGGAATTACCTCCCTTTGGGCCCTGGTGCTGTGCAAGCACCATGTCCTGGCACCAACCTCCCCCAGTGCCTCCTTTCCCAGGTCCATGGTGTTGTCCTTGGAGAATGTTGCTGTGCAGGAGTGGTTGAGCCGTGAGGTGCCTGCAGCACCCCGGTACCGCCTGTTCTCACTGTCACCAGCGGCCACCAGGGCAGGATTTGACTTCATGTCAGTGGTGGCCCGGGAGGGATCAGTGAAGGGGCTGTTCTGAGCAGGAGTGACCTGCCATTGCTCCACTGACCTGACCCAGACCTGAAAAGTGTTCTGACTCAGAGGGCTGAGAGGTTTTGTGTGGAGACAAGGAGATAAGCCAAGCAGCTGAAAATGAATCTGTTTTCTGGAAGGAGCTGCTGTTGATTAAATTCTGATTTAAGAATAAAACCTAAAAGTAATCTTTTTCAAAAGGATACTGCAGTTTTTAACTTGGGTGATTTAAAGGCTCTCTGGAAGGCTGCACTGGGGTTACCAAAGGGTGTCAAATGAGTGGTTTTCCTGGGAGGGTCAGTCACATCCTCACAAAGATCAGCTTGCTTTTGAGTGTTGATTTTATACAAGGCTCAGTCCTCAGTCCCTACCTGGTCCTGAATACCACATTAGAGAGGTCAGTGTTGAAAGATCCACAATAAAAAAATCACATATTATTGTTAGTTTTTTTAAAATGCTCCTGCTTTTCTTAGAGAGCTGGCAGCAGGCAGAGGATGTAATAGGCCTTTGGCCAAGGTCATCCAAGGAAAGCATTCTGACAGTGGACTGAGCAGAAGAACCATTCCTTGCCACCTCAGTCTGATCCCTGCAAGTGCCCTCAACTTCCACAGGGCTGGGTGTTGGGGAAGATGAAACAGGAAAGCCTTACAAATATGATTGCCTGGCAAAAGATTTTGAGAATATAGAAACTATAAGCGAGATCGAAATGAAAGCAAGCTTTGAGATACCTTAGTTACTGAACAACAGGAAAACAATGGTGTGGCCGGCTGAAGGTAATCCCCTTTTGATGAAACTATACCCTCTGCAAGCAGACAGGTCCAAGCATCCGAGCAGACCCTGCCAGCTTGGCAGAAGGGGTCCAAAGAGGAGTTTTTAGGGTTTAAAATGTAGCACAATATGGTAATGTAGTGATTCTTATAGGTTGTATGTAAATGGTATAGGATTTGTGTATTGTGCTAGATTGGTTAGTGAGAGTCAGAATATTCAGCACAGAAGATGATATATTGTATTGTAACGGGAACTTTGCTCTCTTATGCTCTTGCTTTTGCTCTTGTTCTCTTGCTCTTGCTTTTACTCTTGCGCCCTTACTCTTACTCTTGCTCTCACTTTTCTATGCTCTTAGCTCTTGCCTTTTACGTTATTACCCTCTCATTCTCTCTCTTCTCTCGGGCCTGCTCCGAGCTGCAGCTGGCAGCTCCCAGCAGGGCCCTGTACCCGCGCCCTTTGCAATAAACTGCAAGTTCCACGACTTGGCTTCAGAGATCTCTCGTCTCCGTCCGTCCCGACCGTGCTACCCCCAGTCTCACCTACAGCTGGGGACGTCCAACTACACCCACTGCTTGAATTTCACTGACACAATGAACCTCAGCATCCTAACTCCAAGTGCACAAATCTTTTCTCCTTTTCCTGTTCCTTTATGTGTAGGCAGAACCACACTACAAGGTGGTTTTGATTGTGTTTATTTGACTCCATTTGATCCCTGTAAGTTTGTTTTATATTCCTCAAGTGAAACACTTCTCCACTGTAAGACAAGAACAGCTTTTTGTCATTTATCACCTTGCTCTTTTATAAACAGAATCTGTGTTAGTGCTAATAGAATAGGAACAGCTCAGAAGAAACATTATTTTCATGAGGGATGAGTCTGAGATTCTTCTATACAGAGTCATTAGAAAACCCAGAAGTCCCTGCCTCAGGGCAGAGATGTGCTGCGTGCACATTTAATCTCCCAACACTTCCAACTTGTGCTGCCTGTCAGTGATGCTGATGATTCCAAACTTCCCACAAGTGTGCAAACTGCTCGAGCTATTAAATAACTGCTGCATTTCCACTCCTTACTGGCTTGTATCTGTGGTGACAGGAATATTTCCTAGGACTAGAAGCCTGTGATGTATTTTTGCACCTGTGAGTCAAGGGCAGAAGTTTCAAACTGTCTCTGGCTACTGATAAAGAAGGGCTCCCAGAGACACTGCTTTCTCCTTTTCCCCAGCAGCTCATAAGCAGAAATTACATAAACCAAAGAGATTTCCTGGGAAAATGAATGCAGGAATATCTCACTTTGCTGTTTGCCTCTCCAGCTCCTGTCCATCTTTTTAAGGGATATGGACTCTGCAGAAGAGTCTTAGTGTGAGACTTCTGCAAGGACAACAGAACTGAAGGAGACTGAAACTCCTGGAACAGATTATGGAGAACAGGACATCTGTGTGGCTGTCCCTTGGCTGCACTGCCCTTTCATTGCTGTGCAGATGCCACAGGACACTGGTGGTGGCCTTGCTTCTCTTGTTCCTACCTTGGCTATCATTGCTTCTCTTGTTCCTACCTTGTCCATGGGAAGAAAAGAGATAAGGCCTGTTTATATGGAGCAGGAAGAAAGGATTGGAGGTTGTGAGGAGAAAATCACTGACTGCAGTGTACTGTGCAGGGGTGACCAGACACGGAATGTTTCCACACTTTACAGACCAGGCAGTAATTGGTAAAGCTTCTGTGGATCCTTCAGTGCTAAGGTGCCAACAAATGAGTCAAGACTACAGGTGGTGAAAATAATTAGGAAGGCAAGACACCGCACTTTGATAATCTCATTTAATAACAATAACAACCTCCATTTCATCCTAAGAGCTCTGAGGCTAATCCAGCAGTTTTATTTCTGAGCACTCTTGAGTGCGACTTTTAAAATCTCTTCTTTTAAAATTCACTGCCTTCTATTTGTGGAAAAGCTTTGTGAGGTGCTGCTAATGAAGACAAATGAAGGAAAGGAACTTGACCCCAGAGTATGAAATTTTGCTCATTAACTTGCGCTTCCAGTTGGCTGATTGATATTATTTGGATGTAGATGGGCTAATTAATGACAGGAAGTAATGCAGCAGGATATGAGTTGTGCAGAATGCATCTCAGTAAATCTACCTTTTATTATGTCTTGCCTTATTTATGTTCCCTGTATTTGTTGTGCCACTGCCTGATGTAGTTACCACCTTCATTTGGAATTTCCTTAACTTAATGGTTTTCTTCATACTTTTATGCTATTTTGGGAATTTTTTTTTGTTTATGTTTCTGTAAGTAACAATTTCCTAGTCTGTTTTTAGTAGCATGAGGATGCATTTTCATGGTCATATGGAACATTTCAGCATGTGAAACACTTCTTACAATAGGAATTGCCACTGAGATGAACTATACTTCCTTCCTTCTTCCCCGGACACGCTATTGAGATTGCCAGTAAATTAATGGTCACAAATCTCCCATGTACTCTCATTCACATTATTTCTCTACTCCAAAAGGAAATGAGCTAAATATCAATTTTTTTACATTTTTGAGGAGGGTGGAGGGTGAAAGAACTCTTTTTAAATGACACATTCTACTGGGAAGGAAATTGTCTTATGGTTAAGCCAAAGGATTTTAAACCTGTAAAATACAACCGTGCTTTTGATTTAGCTTCTTGATGTATGAACAATATATAT
Source organism: Haemorhous mexicanus (assembly GCF_027477595.1). NCBI lineage: Eukaryota > Metazoa > Chordata > Aves > Passeriformes > Fringillidae > Haemorhous > Haemorhous mexicanus. Next base: position 17,327,156 of record NC_082341.1, on the reverse strand, counting down.
CACCAAAGGAAAAGATGAGCTTAGAACAGTGAATGATGTGAAATGACCTCTGGTAAGGTTCTGTAAGTATTTATGCATGTGAATAATTTTACATAAACTTACTGGTGTGATAAGAGAATCTACCCCAAAATATTCATTGACCTTATTCATTGTCTGAACGACCACGCTGTTGTTATGAGTATTTTTACCCAGGTTTCTCAAAGGATACTCTGTTTTGTATGTCTGTTCACCTGTCTTTTACCACCCCAAACTGCTTTGAGTCTTTTGACATAAACCGGGTACTTCCACTTAAGGTCATGCAATGAAACCTTTTACATAATGAATAGCTCATATAATTTAAAAAATGGAACAAAAATTAACATTCTTCTATGCAAGATGCAAAGCAGAAGATGGAATAAAGTGCCAGGACAGATTAAGAATCTGAAATTAAGAATTAGTGCAGGTGTAAGTGGAGCTTCTATGGTCATTCAGCACATATCAGCAGAGATTCTTAGGAGACAAAATGGGAGTTACATCTTGGGGCTACACAGGAATTGTTTGTGCCTACCTCTCTGGATTAAGGGGACTGAGGCTGCTTATCTTCGAGCTGAAGAAGGAAAAATGACCTCCCACGTCCTGCAAGGAAGAACATTCAGATGAGCAATTATCAGACAATAGCTGACAATAGCTCTGGAATTTCCTCCAGTAACAGTAACTTGATTGCTTGCATATTCTCACAGGCACTGAGTAGAGAGGCAGGGAGAATCAGGTACTCCAACAACTTTGGTGGTCCCCATGATTTTATTTAGGACACATTGAGATAAAAAGTTGGAAGTAGTGTTCTAGAATGGCATTCCTGCTGAGTGTGACTGTGTGGTTCGGGTCTGTGCTGCTTTTAGGTTACAAAAGTATCTTCCTCCATGCCATGCTCCATCCTGCTCACTTAAAACATGGACATCTGGATGTCCATGGATGATGAGCATCATCCCAGACATAAAACTGAGATCTTTCCCCCTGAAGACACCCAGTGCTGGCTGCAGGGTCTTTGCTAAATACAGAATGATGTATACTTATTAGTGTCCTGTACCTAGATATGGCATTTGCTTGTCATTTTGGATCACTATGCAGTGAAGGTAGTGCAAAGTTTGCATTTCACCCCAGAACTGTCTGCATTCCTTGCTTTTTATAAATTAAACACATTAGGAAGAAAAATCTCTCTTTAAAATTATTTTATTTATTGGAACATTCTCGGAATAGTTCAGGTATAGGCTCAGTAAGTGATCTTTAAGTGATCTTGTTCTTTAGTATGCTTCAAAGAATTAATTACACCTTTACAGTTCATAATAAAACACCTTAACAATGAATATTAATCCATGTGGACTATTTTTATGAGATAGTAACAATCTGAAGTGAAAGTTCATCTTGCTGGAAATATGTAACATGGCTAAGAGAAAAAAAAAAGCTCTCACCCTCTCCAGTGAGAACGGCAGAAAGGAAAAAGCAGGCTTCTGTCATTCAGAATTTATTGAAAACATGTTGAATGTTTATTTGAAATGAGAGGAATGGCCAGCCAGCTGGCAGCCTTCTGAAAGTCTGTGTGTCTCCTCTCAGCAGATGGTGCACACAGAACTCAAACACAAAGCATCCTCCTTTTGTCTGAGGTGCTTAAAACATGCTTCAAGGCAGAGCTGTGGGCTGCGGTGCGACCTCTGCTGCTGTCTGCAGGGGACTCGTCAGGGTAGGAAGCATTTAAAGATGAGTAAAAGACCATTTAGTGTGAAGCATTCTATTGTTTTCCTGTTGAAATAGCTTAGAGTTGATATTTTCGCCCCATAAAAAAAAAAAAAAAGAAGGAAAAGAGACTTAATAATCCCTCTGTGTAATACTAGCAGTCAATTGACAGACTTTGTTGTCTCTTTCAGTCTCTCCTCCGTTTCCCTAGAACATCCATCTTTGCCCTTCCCCACAACTGCTCTGCTGTGATCTGCCCACATTCATTCTCTGTAACTCAAATTCATCCCAACTCCTTTGAATCAGAACTTTTCTTTTACTTTTTCTCCATTTCTTCTCTAATGACTATTTATGAAGTAAATTACGCACATTACGGCTCGTATGAAAATAACAAATGCTCTTGCATAATTACTATAGTAAACTGTCTGGGTAATAAGCCCTGAAAATTGCAGGGAAAATGCCAAAACATTTCATTGTATAAGAGCCACAACCTGCGAGCGCGAAGTGCCCATGCCTAATAATTGGTCTCATTAACTAATCCGGTGGTGGATGTAAAGACAGTAATTAAGTCTGTGGCATTTCTGACTTTTCAGTCAGAAGTGGCGAAACCATCGTTGGTCATTGGCCACTTTGAGAGGTGGGACTAGCTGGCGGCCAGTCTTCCTAGCAAGAAAACACCTGCAGTGAACCTGACCCTGCCGCTGAGCAGCACTCGCTGTCCCGCAGGGCGCCCCAGGCGGCCCGGACAGACGGAGCCCGCCCGGCTGGGCCCGGCTCCCCCCTCTGGGCCCGTCTGGGCCCGTCTGGGCCCGGCTCGGCCCGTCTGGGCCCGGCCCCGCCCATCTCGGCCCGGCTCGGCCCGGCCCCGCCCATCTCGGCCCGGCCCCGCCCGCGCAGCGCTCCCGGCCGGGCGGGAGGAGGGCACGGAGCTCCCCCTAATGTTGTTTCCATATCCTACAGCCCGCGCTCTGCCCGCGGCCCCGCCTCTCGGGAGGGATGCTCGGGTACTACACCCGACCCAGGAGCCCTTCCTGGCCCGCCCCAAAGGTGTTTTCTAGCTCCACTTTTAGGACTGGGCCATATTAATTTAATCACAGAATCACTGAATGGTTTATGTTGGAAGGCACATTCCCAAAGCCATCGAATCCAACCCCCCTACCACAGGCAGGGACACCTTTGACTAAGTCAGGTTGCTCAGAAGCCCGTCCAGCTTGACCTTGAACACTTCCAGGCATTTGCCTCTCTGGGCAAATAATAATTAATTAATTGACTATTCTTGCCGGTAAGCCTCCTAGGAAAAGCTCTTCATAGCCAAGCAGGTTGCTAACACTAAAGCAGGAACAAAGTGAAAACTAAATTTCGAGTTTAAGGATTAAAAGCCAACTCTATTGACATGTCAGAGGATTGGCTTTTTCTTCTGTGGGTACCAACACTTTCTGGTCCCAGGCATCAGGATAGGTTTTACCCAGAAAAACTATTGAAAGGAGGGGAACAGATGAGTTTTAGAAAGACTTATTTGACCTTGTGTGACTTAAGAGCAAAACTTGATGAAGGAATCTTGAGTGCAAGAAGTGGTGTTGCTCATTCTCTTGCATTTATCTATCACAAAAGCGGTATTTCAGATTTTCCAGTTCTCTCAGAGTAATGTCTAAACTAATTTTAAGAAGTGGAACAGACTCTCTGTTGAGATTTGCAAAAAACATAAGTGGAAAAGTTCACATTGTGACCTTAACCTACTCTGTGTGTGTCTGTGGATGGACATCCACCTCCAACAGCCATTACCTATCATTCAGAGCAAATTTTTACCATTTATTTTACTGTGTTGCCCTTCAGGCTATCCTCATTTTCTACAGTACCATCAGGACCCACAAAGTTATTGTAGGGAAATTACAGGTTTAACATTAGCTGCAACCTTTGTCACAACAAGTTAGAGAGGACTCTCAGAAAAATCTACCACAGGCAGCCAGCACCTCATTAGAGGAAAATTCTGTCCAAAGTGGATTTTTATATGAGCAGTTTGAGTACTTTGCCCTGAGGATAAATGCAAAAGGTGTGAATATATCAAGGGGTAAAATAACTGCTATACAATTTTTTCTTGAAAACATTACACCAGGGATCCCAGATATTACTTTTCCCTACGCTTATATTTTTCATCCATCAGAGTTTTTCCAATGTGATCTAATTCTGCAAATCCTGAAAGGTCACCACTTGTAGGTGGATTTATATACTTCTGTTATTTCAAATAGAAGTACAGCACTGAACTTTGTGTGTTTGGCCCTTCATATGTCTTCAGGAAATTCCAGAAATGAAATGCTGATGGATAACACAAATCCCTGCCACTAACCCCTAACACTTACCCCTGCCATTTTAGGGAGAAAGAAAACTGCTAGTGAAAATGAAATGAGCTTCTCAGCAGTGAAGTCTTGCAGACTAGAGAAATAGACAGTGAAATTAAGGGTGCCCTCAGCCCAAAGCCACTGCTAAGAGAATTAAGAGTTAGGAAAAAAAGCAACATACCTTTGCTGAAAGGGTGGCTGAGAGTGAAATAAGCATGTGCTACATGATATCAGAATGATTCCAAATGCACCAAAATGTTTTAGATCATATACACAAACCACAAATCTCAACATTGAGACTACCTCTCTAATACAGAGGAATGTAAGTACAACATTTACTGGGGAATGGGCAGACCAGCAGAGAGGCAAAGGCTTCTCTTCAGTAAAGCAGTGTTATTGTGTTGGTGGCAGTAATCTGGCAGGGCGAGAGATCCTGAGGGACCTGAGGAGAGAGCACAAGAGTGGTCAGAGGTCTAGAAAATATGACCAAAGAAGAAGAGGATTGAAGTCCCTGTGGTAGCTCAATCCAGAGAAAAATCTGGAAGTGGATGTGTGCAAAATCTAAATGGTACCTGCAAAGAGGAAGGAATGAATAGTTCACCATACCCACTGTGTTAGCACAAGAAAAATAGACTGACATTGCAAAAGGGAAGCAAGGTCAGAGAGCAAGGTTACTGGGGCAGGCATCCAGTTGCTAGGGAAGGCTGTGGAAACTCCACCACTAAGGAATTTTGAGAAATTATTTAAACCTAGAACAAGAAATATGCTTTCAGTTGCATTTTAGTGGCAAAAGTGAGTGACGGAGAACAGTGGTGCAAAAGCTTTAGGGGAACAACCTTTTTCAAAACTGACATAGAGGTACAGACATGGAAAAACAGAGAAACTGAGGCCAAAACATCTGAGCTAGAGAGAATTGATTGGCACTTACCCCAGGGATGAATAAGAACTCTTAGGGCACAAACCTTTCTCCAGTGCTCTAACTCGTCAGGATCTGGAGAGCTGTGTGCTAAATTTAACAGTGTTTGCAATCCGGTATTCTCTAAAAGAAAATGTTGAAAGAAAATTTCCTATGGAACAGAGCTAGCTAACAAGGCCCTTCTGCTTCTGGGATAAAAAGGAAGGGAGTCATAGTACAGAGCAGATAAAAAATGATCTGGGGAAAGCCATGAAAGACACTAGGAAAAACAGCTGAAAAACTAGACTATGCAAGTGCAGACCAGATACAAATTGAGAAGATGGGGCACAAGAGATGACAGGCGTTGCACTGAGATTAACAGTTCCTGCAAAGATTAAGAGTGGCTGCTGCCTCTGAAAAAGAAGGGAAAAACTCCAAAGCCTGCAAAGCTGCAGAGGGAATAGCAGGCTGCTGGTGAGCTCTAAAAATGTGGGAAAGGAAAATGAAACGGCTTGGAAAGAAAGTCAATGGAGAAGATAACCAGAGAGAAAGGAATGAGGGAGGAATAAAAGAGATTTAAAACCCTTACCATCACATATTATCACTTTACAATAAAATGTGCCATTACAATGACTCTGCCACCCTAATCAACAGGAAAAAAATAAGAAGAAGGGTAAAAGCAAAGTAGGAAGGGTATTCTCCCTGGAAGAGTATCCAGGATTTACAAATGATTTGAAGGAAAGTGTTCAGATGACAAGAAATGGAAGATGGTAAGAGGTGGTCAACTGGCAAAACCAAACACAGGAAAGAGATCAATAAGGCAACATCCAAGGGCTGGCTGCAAGTGAGGATGCAGAGCAGGGAGGGATAAAAAGACACAGCTATCCTGTTTAAAGAGGTACAGCTAAGCTTGAAATGGCTGAATTTATGGAGTGAAAATAGGAAAGACAAGAGCAAATTCAGAAGAGAATTACAGGCTATCTCACACTATGAAACAGTCAAGGGACCACTTGGAGACTGACTGGCCCAGTGCAGATTGCACCTATAGAGCTAAATGTTCAGACCAGAATGGGATGGATGTGACCAGAAAGCCTGTTGGAAATGTTCCCAGGTTGGCATTAATGTCCTAAAACTGCCATGGAAGGAGTGCTGGGCAAGGCCAGCACCCTCCCAGGGTCTGCACTACCTGTGCAAGCTGGGTGGTGCTGCTCAGGACTGTGCCTTCACTCCTCCTGTCACAGGTGACTCCCACAGGAGCCAAAATTTCAAGAGAGATGAAAGATTAAGAGTCTACAGAGTGTGTTTTACCATTGCTACTGATAGGACCACACAAATTTCATTATCAAAACCAAGGTGGCTCAAACCAGAAAATACTAGGCAGCTGATAAGTATCATGAGTTAAAAGCCTGTTCAGGTAAATACAGCATCATCATGTCCCTGCCAGAAACAAAGGTAATCATTTCAGCTTACAGGAAGATGCAGAATTGAGTCCAACTGGTATAAATGTAAAATGTATGCATAATGCATATTCTTGGAGTAGCAGAAATGAAAATAGGCTTGGTATCATTCCACTTTGATAAACATGGAGCTTATCTTCTGTTTGCAATAGGAATTTATCAAGTCTGATGGCCTAGAGCAAAGTGACAGGGGAACATCTGCAGTGTAGTGAAAAGCAGTGGAAAGCACAGCAGAAGTGGCTGCACACCTTTGTGGAGAAAAAAGAAAAGTTCTGCAAGCTTCAGTCAGAAGGTGTGCCCTGGAGCTTAGCTGATTTAACCCTTGCCTCTCATCACTGCAGTCTTTGTTTGGTGCTACACCTGGACATAATAGGAATGCTGGAAGGACTTTTCCTCCTTTCTTGCCCCTTGCTCCTTCCCAGATGTGTGAGATGCTGCACATTCCTCTTCCTGTCCTTGCAAACGCTGGCTCTGACATTGCCTCAGCTGAGTAACCAAGTCTCTCAGGGCTGAAAATGCAGGTGGGGATGGAGTATAAAAGGAACATGGTTAGGACAATCCATAGGGTTTAAAGCATGTGGATGTGCATGTCTGTGTACATACATAGTTGAATATATAAGAGTGCAACAGAAGAGACAAAAACAAGAACTTACTAGAATCAGAGGATCAAAGCTATTCACCAGAACAAGAAGGCAATGGAAGGAATTTTCCCCCCAGTTTTGGACTGTTTTTGCAGTACTTGGAGGTACCTGGTGTATTTGGTATGTGAGAGTTCACCAGCACAAAAGCATTGTCATTCTCAGCAAAGACAAAGGCAATAGCAGACACATCTTCAGCAGCATTCCCAGACACCAAACCTGAGCTTGTATCACACTGAATGGTGCTGCCTTCTCCTCCTTTAACTGTGCCTGGTTTCAGGCAGACCTTGGTGAACCTCAGGCATGAGCACACAATTCTGTGCTTGCATCAGGGCGGGGCTGCTGGGATATATGCTCCTGGAGGATGGGTCCCACTGGGAGGTGGAAAGGTCACCCTGACACTGGGACACTGAGCTGCAGAGAGAGGATGTGATCACTTTAAGCAGATATGTGAATCTTACCCAACAGGTACATCACAATGTCAAGAGAAAATTTTTCATTTGGGCAGAGGGGGGGAAAGGAGAGTCCTCCTGCCTTAAACCACAGAGATGGAGGGACCCAATCCAGCTTCCAGCTGCTGAGCTTCCCAGCACAAGCTACAGTACTGCACAGGCTCTGAAGGCACACTTCCCTTCTCTTCCCATCTTTAATGGCTTTAATGGAGCCCTAAAGCCAGCTTGCCTTCATTCTTTTGATGCCTTGTCAGGACTGACCTAGAACAGAGGCTAGACAGAGTTAAAGAGTAAAGTAGGTATTTCTTAGAAGGCCTCAATGGATACACCTTGGGCAGTACAAGAGCCCAGCCAGGGGTTCACCCAAGATGAACCCAAAATGGTCACAAAATGGATGACCAGTCATGAGGTATCTCACTTTTATAAGTTCTGTTCCATTTGCATATTGGAGTTAATTGTCCAGTTATAGTTTTAGCTTATGAAGTCCCATCCTTCTTTTTTTCTCTCTTCAGTCCACATTGTTTATGCTCTTGGACCTGAAATTTGGGTGGTCATCCCTGGTCCCAGGCTAGAAAAGGAATTGTTTTGTCTACCTACTCTGTTAAGAGAGCTTACCATTAACTAATGTGAAACGCAGAGCTACACACTAAAGCAGCACAGAATCTGAAAAATATAAAAGTGAAAACTTAAGGCATCACTTTGGTCTTCATTTGTTGCGGTTATTTCTATACAGACTTTGTGGAAATTTCAGAGCCAAAGTTATAGAGTATTTCTTTGTAGAGTTAGAAGGAAAGTTATTACAGCTGCTTTTACTTTTAGGGAAAGCATGAACTCACCAAATATTGCAGCTGATTTTTATAGAGAAATGCTTTTACACAAACTTATTTAGGGTATTTAATTTAAAAAAGCATTAAACCCCCTTAAGTACAATATTTCTGTCTTAAATGAAATTACAGAAAGTCAGATGGAATGGCTGGAAGAGGAAAAAATTATCTAGTCTCATATTTGATTTCCCTGACTGCTTCTTGTTGGCTCACTGAGCACATTCACTTTTTCATCAAAATGGTCACCAGAATTTTGTTCTGCTCTGTTTGTTGCAGAGGATCATAGACACTGCAGATCTTAGGAAAAAATCTATTTTCCCTCCTTCTCCCAATGTGTTTAACTGCCATCTTGTAAAATGAACTAACCTTGCAATTTGGTACTAAAATAAACCTCTATGCAAGTCATTTTTACAGCAGGAACAAAATTTAAGCAATGAATGCTGATACGCCTACACAAATACACATACATGCACACACACCCACACACAGCCATCCAAAGTGAAGACTCAGTTCCAGCCTCTGTATAAATTTGATCTGGGTTGTGCTCATTTCGGATGTGGAAATCTGCAGGTTTTGTGGAAAATGCCTTGGAACAGTGTGCAGGGCAGTGATAACACATTTGCAGGAGGGCAGTATAAATAGCAGATCTGAGATAAGATGGATGGTAAGTTCTGTCTTATCAGACAAGAGATGCCTCTCCAGCTTGTGGAAGAGAATGGATGATTTACATATCTCTTAACATAATTCTTTGATATCTTTTAGGGAAAAAAAAGTAGAATGTTGTGAATTTTCCAAACCTACAGAGTCCAAGTCTCACTTTCCAAAATGATTTTTAACTAAAACATTGTGATGTTTAGTTTAGTTACACATGTTCAGCATGTGTAAGCAGCACAGAGGCTGCTTACACATGCTGAAATTATTAGCTACAAATGACTGATGCTGAAAGAAAAGCTGAAGGTTATGTATCTTCTAATCACAGCAGGATAAAATCAAACCAGATGACATTCTTTTGCAAGTAAGTGAAAAAAAGACATTGACCTGAATTGTCCTCAGCAGAGTTATCTGTGAAGAGAGCTTACTTTCCACAAATCCTGTCCAGCTTGGATATACTTGACCTGTCTCTTATCTAGCTGCTGTTTTAAACTTTGGAACATGCATCAAGGGTGGACAGAATGAAGGACTTATAGTGTCAAAAGCTACATTAATCCATATCTGCCCCTCTCTGACATTAAGTGTTTGCAAGGCACAGCATCAGTCCAGTACAAAACTTGATGGTGTCTCTTCCTTGTCAATGTGTAGGCTAAAATACTGACTCTGGCAAAATCTGTGAGTGGTTTACTATTGATTGCAGTGTAAATAGATTTTAGCCTTTGCATCTATTTGAAAATGAAGATGGAGTTTAGACAGACCAACTGTTTAAGTAAAAAAAGAAAAAAATTATATTGAATATGGAAGTAGCACTAAAAACAGTGCACTTGTCAGAATAGGTCCCTGGATTATCTTACTACCATCAGTATTTTTACTGCTCTGAAAGCTGTAATTTGTGTTTCAGTGAAATACCTAGAGCTGGCTGGCTTCTCTTACAGCTACTGGAAGTCTGTTTTATGTGAAGAACTGCATGTCCTCATGTAAGTTACTCAGAATAAGTAAATTTATTGTATCTCAGTAAAGGAAAAAGAAACTTATGCTTGGTAAAAATATTGTCTGTCTATGAAAACTGGCAGACTCAGTCCTGTTACTTATGCTACAATCACAGTAGGCCACAACTTACACTCTTGGAAAAGGATGCACTGATGTGGCTTCCTTGCCTTTAGGCATTTGGTGCAGCTGAGTCAGAAGAGACACTGGTTTAACAAGTGACCTAGCTCATCATTCTCTTTCTGGAGCACACTGGGGATCAAGAAGCACGCTGATCCTGGAGAGAGCTAGTATTTTAGCCTGCACTGGCAAAAGAGAGACATCAAGCCCTGCATTGGACTGATGCTGTTTTCCCTTGCAAACATTAAATGAAAGAGAGGGGAAGGTACAGGTAGCAAAGCTCTCGACACTGCAAGTCCTAAGTTCTCCCCTCTATCTGCCCTTGGTGTGTGTCCCATAGATTGAAACAACAGCTGGATAATACTGCCAAGACAACTCAAGTACATCCATCCCACACTGTTGGACAGGATTGTGTGAAAAATAGGTACTTTGCACAAATTATGATTTGTAGGAAACAAGTATCAACATGTAGGGGGATATAGTATGGGTAAATGAAGGTGGTATAGAAGGTAATCTTATCCCCCAATGAGTTGCAGCTGGACCAATTACTAAAGATTAGGAGCAGGCCTGATCTTAACAGACCACACCTGTAGCCAGGAAGAACAAGTGGCATGAAAGAGTGGATTGGTGGATCAGGAGTTAGATGCTACTGCAAGGACCAGGAACAGGCAGTGCTTAGAGGAGCTGCCTGTGAGAAACATTGAGGAGGAATGAAGCTCTGGCAATATGAAATCCTTGCACTATAATGATGTTAGAACTCATGCTAAGACAACATGAACAGTCTATTAGATGAAAACTGAATATGAACAAGTCCTTGAAGCAACAACTTAATGTATAACTGACATACCTTTGTTTTGATTTTACTATTTGGATAGCCTTTAAAAAGTAATTGAGATAATCAATGCAAAAACTAAACCACTGGCTATGTTATGCCTGAGAGAGAAGAATTGCAGGATGAGGTTAAATGCAGAAAAAGAGTTATCCTTCTTTTCTATTGCTGTAAGGTAGTTTGGGTTTTTTTCATAGGAAATCATCACTTTTTCTAGAGAAGGTAAATTGAAATGTTCCTCTGAAATAGCTTTCCTCCTGACAATAATGGCTGAATCCTCCCTGTATCTCATCAGTATTATCTTTCAATCTTTTCAGTAGCCTCTGATTTCTAGAATCAGTGGGGAACAAGGAGTTTCTGCTGAATGTCATCCTTGCTCAGTTGAACCAGAGATTCAAGTCTCCCCAGTTTTACAGACATGTACAAAAATTCCCTTCTGCTCTTGAACTGACATTAATTTTGAAGATAATTCTAAAGGAAAGCTGGATTGGCTGAAGATATTATTTCTTCTATAGAGATTTTTTTCTGAGTTCAAAGACCAAAAGCTCTTAGCCCCACAAGACCTCTCTACCATCTCTGTGAATGATGTAACTCTGTGCATCTTTATTTACTACAGGTCCTAGTGACCAGTGATCCACATCAGGAAATATGAACATCACAGCTGCAAATAAAGGGCATCAGTGATGAGAGATCTGAAAGTGTATTTGTCAGTCTGCTCCCACCCACTGTCTGCCTTATTCCTTCATGCCATGCCTCCCTCTTCAATGCCAGAGACTGTCCAGATGGACCTTACAGAGTTCCCACCCCAACACTGGCATGGCAAATGTCTGTCTCATCTCTCATTTGCTGTCCCTGCTTTATAGGGTTTGTATGACTTTTGAAGGTTTGACCCAAAGCTTATCTGGCCGTGAGCCTTCTTGTCCATTAAAACTGCTTTCATAAATCAAAAACATGGGTGTTCTGGAGCCTTGTACATAGGACAAAAGGCTGTATCATTATTTTCTTTTTCTCACTGTACTATCTCCAACACCTTACCCTTCTCCTCCAGAGTGAAGTCTGTCGGACCTATACTAAAGCAGAGCCCCTCTTTTTACAAGTTACGGAAAAAAAAGAGTCAGGAAAATGAAATTTCTTTGCCTCCACTTTTCCCTTCCATCTCTGATATCATTGATATGTCCTCTTATTCATTGTTTTAAAAAAAAAATCTACTCTCTCACCTCTTGCTTTTCTGTTGAATGTGGAATGAGGCAGATGGGCAGGGGTAGAGAGAGGATAGTCTGGTTTTCTTCCATAAATCTTACTTCTTCCAAGAAGAAAGAGAAAGCAGCATTTTAACTGAGGGCTTATTTTGAATACTTTATCAGCATGAAATCAAGGGCTGCCTCAAACCTCAAGGTCCATGATCAGTAGCTTCTGCTATTTGCTTCTGATTTCAAGTGGACAGCTCTACATGAAACAGCAAAGCTGTTAAAAGACCCACTTAACAACACAGCATAAAGCAACCAAACAGAACTTATTTTGAGATTGTGATTTAGCTCCCAATTAATTCAAATTATTCCTCCCTTTGAAGTTTATTTCCATTAGCTGACATCTGCAAATTCTTAGAACAAGATGTAACAGGATGTAAGTTTTTGTAACATTTTAATGGGAATTCTGTATATGAGGTGAGTGGGCAAATACTTTTCTATATAAATTTATATAATTTCATTGGCTTCAGTAAAGATATGCTAATCTACATCAGATGACAATTTGTTGTATTATGTAACAGAGAGAAAAGGAAAATGATTCCTTAAAATATATTTGAAAAGAAAAAAGTAATTAGTATAATAATTGGGAGGGAGAATACTTCATCTAGACATAAAGTTAAACCCAAAGTAGTTACCATGCCATCATATTGTGGGTTACATCTTTGAAAGTTCAAAAAATATTTTTAATGCCCTAAATCCCTACAGCAGCAAGGAAGAAAACAGCCAGCAATTTACTGCTGTACACACTGGATCAGGATTGTATGCATTCATAGTTTATTGCTTGATAACAAAATTAATTTTTCTTCAGATATTGCTGGAAGTACTATAAATGTTATTCTTGTTGTAAGAGAACAAATAAGCCCACCTTGTCAGTGCTCTTCTCCCAGTGATTATTCTTCCCTGATAGTTCTTGTTAAAAAGCACTGTATTAATTTGAATGCTCATTGTAATCAACTAGTTCATTACTGAAACCCAGGTGCTCAGAAGAAACTTAACATTTCTACCAGGACATGTTATATGAAGTAGCTATTTCCTGATGCTTATAATGATTTTTAAGCTTTCTTTTTCAGGTGATTCTCCCTTTATCTCATATTAGTGCATTTATCTCTCGTTCATTTCTAGCCTGCTTCATTCTGACTCCGACAAGGTGCTGGACTGCTGTTGGGCTGTCTCCTCAAAGTTGTGGCTTTGAAGATCTTGTTGAGAAGGGTCCCTACCTCTCACTAGCCATAGCGATGTTCTAGGCCCTGGCTATTAATCCAAAAATAAGCACTTCTACAACCTCTGCCTGTGTTTCAGCAGACATCCATCAATCTGTACTCAAATACATAAGTTAGGTGGTTAGGGACAATAAATATTTTTACCCCTTGAATGAATGCTGCTCTTGCTGGAGCTAAGAGAGCGTATCGGGGACTGAGCACCCCTCCTCTCCACGTGTGTTACTGCTCACCCAGGGATGGCTGAGGGTCTGAGCTCAGCAGCTTCTTTTGCTGCAGGGGCTGGCAGTTCATGTCAGCTTGTAGGCTTTGTGAAACAGGGCCAGAAATACTAATGTCTCCTTTTGGATTTAGCAGTGTATCTTCTTCTAACATTATTAGGGGTGTTGCCCACTTAATGTCCTTATTTAGCACTGGAAATTAAGAGGAAGTGGGATTTGCTTTTGAAGGCAGCTCAGGTACTATGCTAGTAATTTATTCCATTTGCTGCACACTGCCTTAATTGACCCAGGAGTTTCTGGTTTACATTTGTTTTAATTTCAAATAAAGAGGTAGTGGAAACTTGCTCAGGGTATGCTGACTGCTTTGGGTATGTGTTCTGAGCTGCAGTGCTGCTCTCCTCAGTGCAAGTGTGTTACACTGTGTGTCCTTGCCACAGAGGCACCACCAGCTCTCAGTTTATGTGCACAGCATTTCACAACATTTACATCATGTCTGTAAAGTACAAGCAGAGTGGACTGTATTTTTATTTGTATTTTATATGGGCTAAATGACTACATTTAGCCCTGTATTTCAGCATCCCCCATCTTTTCCCAACTGTGAATAAGCTAACAAAGCTTTTGAATAGTGTTTAAATAAACTGTAGAGTCTGCATCTGCATATTAGATACATCTGCATATCAGATGCAAGTTCTCCACAAGCAATTAGGCATCAAAGTAATCAATGTGTTTTCTGACAATTTCTCCTAATCTAGAATAACATTCTCTGTTGGAGATAAGATGTGATCTTTCAAGCATATACTACCACTTGCTATTTCAAGTGTTTGGGGGGGGGTGGGGGGGGGGGGGGAAGATTCTAAAGTTGGAAAAAAAATCAAGCTGTGTATTTTCAGAAAAAGAGATGAGAGCAATTATAAAGAAACTAATGAAATAGATCTCACCAGAAGACTCACAAAAGAATAATTAAATTGCTTTTTAGTAATCACCTAAAAATAATAAATTGATTAAGATTAGCCATTGTGAGTTTGTCAAGAAAATTCCACATGAAACAAGCTGAATTTTCTTCTTTGACTCATAACTGACCTCATGGATAGTGACAAAGCAGCAGATATCTGTATATCTGCATCAGCAGCATTCACCACATAGCTTGAGGTTCTCATCAGTAAGCTAAGGAACTATTGTGTAGGTGATTCATGAGTGGGTAAGCAATTGCTCCTGAACTAATTCTCAAAAGTATCAGCTGTGTACTATCAAACCAGGAAGATGTTTCTAGTAGGTTCCCAAAAGATACATTCTATTAAATAGGTTAATGAACAGATTAGCCAAGGAAATAAAAGGTCAAATCATTAGCACATGAGTACAAGTAAAAAGGAGATAGTTATAAACATTTTGAAAAATGGAATAGGGTCTAATATAATTTGGAAAAATCAGTGGTTGCCTAAAATCACTGGTAAAATTCAGCAAATACAAGTACAAAAAACCTACCCAGAGGTAGCAGAGCTCAAATCCTCAAATAAAAATAGATAACTGGGAAGCAATATGTTTTGAAAGGTTATGAGGATTACTCAGCATTACAGACTTGAGTAGTGGTCAATACCGTGATGAAGGTGAAAAAGCAGGCAGACCCCACGTGAGGGGTATTAACAGAGAATTTTACATGTTCTGGAGATGATGCATAATGGGAGGCCTTGTCTTCTATGCCTAGAGAAGCAGAATAACAGAATGGATAGTCAAGAAGAGAACAGCAGGGCCAACAACAGTTTTGGAAAGCAAAACATAACCTGATAAGAAATTTGATTAATTTAGCCCAGATAAAGAAAAAAAGGAGTAAGTCAAAGTGGTCTTTTGCACACAGATACTAGTTTATAGTGATTGTGCTCTGATAAAAAGGCAAAGAAACAAAGAAAGTAAAGAAGACTATTATGGGGTCCCCTCACCCCACACCTGGTATTAAGGTAATGAAATGTGGAAGAAGGTAGTTAGGATGGCTGTGGGGTCTACCTGACTGGAAGTTCTCTTAGAGTAGGCAAGCCAGCCTCTGCCAGAGACAGTTGTGCTGTATGTAGTCCTGCTGCAGTGCTGGAGTGCTCTACTAGACAACCTTTGCCAGATTCCTTCTGTCCCAATGCTTCTAAGAAAATATCCAGTGGGTTGGAATTTCCCACTACCAGTGAACAGTAACTGACAGGTAAGTTCTTGCTGCTTCTTTTGTCCACTTCTAAGTAAGAATATTAGTACTCCGCATTTTGACTATTTTCTCCTGACATACTCAGCTGATGGTTTAAATTCATTTGTGAGAGAAAACAAGAGAACTAACAAAGCCTGGTTTCCAGTGGATTTGTGTTCAATCTTTCTCTCGCCCTCTGCTGTAATATCAGCATTTCTCCCAGCCCCCATGGACTCTTTGCATTGTTTCCTAAAGTCTCATGGCTCTGTGCCCACTGTCAACAGTACTTGCAGCTCCCCCTTGTCTTTTTGAGTTCCACCCCATCAGCCCCCTTGGCTGTTCCCTCCCTGTTGAATAGAGAGGCTGTCCCACATGTTCCAGCTGCTTTGGGGGTATATTTATGCTTATTGGCCAACATGAGAGGCCAAAGGAAAGACAAAAGAAACTATTTAACTGTTGAATTCACTCTGAAGCTTTTCCTTCAGCACAAAAATGAACATGGGCTGCTTTCTTTGATCCAGCTGTAGAAGCCTATACATTTGTAGAAGCTTGTAGATTTCTGTCAAACTTACCTGAAATTAAGTAAAAGGATCAGAAGTCATTGGCAGACAGACAAAAGATATTGCTGCTAGAATGTTGTTTAAGTATTCAAGCTAAAAGTAGGAGTACCTTTAAGAATCCTTTACTTTTCATGTGTTTTTAAATACCAAAAGCAGCAATTTTGATAAACATTTTGTGAGAGAAATACAAAACAATGTTAAAAGTTTTGGCACTTACTCTTGTGTGTATTCACTGTATATCTCCTAAATAGTTTAAGATGAATACTAATAAATGAGTCTTTAAATATATTTCACAGCTAAAACAGTCTTTCCTTCCTCCCAACTGGTTTAGCAATGCAGTAATTGTGATGCTTTTAGCATTTCAAATAGTTCAGATAAACCACAATCTTTTTGCATAGGCCATATTTGAAGAAAGTAGGTTATACTTACTCTAGTCTGTTAATAACAGCTAACATTTTGCACTACTGTTCTTTCTACACTGTAATTAGATTAATGTAGAGCTGACTTCAGCCCTGGTAAGCAATACAGGGAATTGAGATGCTTCATGTACAAGTACATTGAGTGAAGTAATTGCAATAGTTGTAACAACTCAAAAATATTCAGGACAGTGGTCAGATGCCTCCTGATTCCTTGCAGTGGATGGCTTGATGCAGCACCTCTGGCAGAATTGAGGCAGGAGCATAGGAAACATTATTCAGTCACAGTAATCTTGTGTCTCAGGGGACTTTCAGTCCATTTTCACATTGCCTTGGTCACAGCTGAACAGATTTCTGACACACTCAACTGATTACAAATGACAATCCAGCAATATTAATGCATTTTAATATTAAAATAAAAATACAATGATCACAGGTTTCTACACCTCTCTCAGTCCCTAGTAAACTCATGTAAATAAATATTTGGTAGATTTCCTTAATCTAGGAGGCTACTATATTTCCATATTGCCAACTCCCTGGATCTAGGCCATGAATGGTAGGCTTTGGGTCCCACAGCACTAACAAAGTGTTTAGAAAGCCGTGAGAAAATACACATTTGCAATGGCTTAAAATCTGTTTGTGTTTCATTTTGGGCCTGGCTGTACACAGTAGCTGTTTGGGATCAGCTCTGAACTGACTGCAGAAGGAAGCCCTACAGGATAAAGGAGGCCTCTTTTAACCCTGTGTGATGCAAGACAAGTAGTACAAAACTCAGCCATGATCCTGGCACCTTGAATGAGAAAGTCTTCAATAAACCCTTCATCCTCTCCTTCTGACTCACAAGTGCCAGCATAGAGACCAAACACCCAGAGCAAACTGATAGGACAGGAAAAAGAGAGACTTCTAATGCTTGAGATTAAGGGAGACTTCCAGCATCTGGAGGTGTGCACTAACCCATTTGGCTCTTTGCTCCTGGCAAACCTTTGGGTTAAGAACTGCAGCTTCTGGGATGTTAGTGAAGGACAAGGGGCAGCGGTGGGTGCCACTGTAGGAGGGTATGTGGAAGGACCACGAGGTGATCAGGTGCAAGTACATTAAGGGGATAGTTGATTATCCTGAGAACGTGTGAATGTGGCCGCTGAGCAGGCCTAGTGCAATTCAGACAGGTATTGATAGTCAGGCTAAAGTAGGGAAAGTGAATTTCCAGCAGGGAGCTAACCTTTCCTTTACAGCAGCCCTTGTCTGTCAGTAAAGAGAATCAGCCCAGGCACAATGTTAAAAAAACTTTGTTTATTTATTATGCCAGCGATATATCTCCCTGTAACAGATCCCATGTTAGTTTAGCTCAGCCCTGAGAGCTGCTGCTGTCAAAAGCCCTAGTTCTCTCTTATCCACAGCAAATGATGCATCTTTAGGTATTTTCTCAGAGCAGACTTGGAAATACAGACTCCCTGTGCTGTGCTAAACTGTAAATGCCAGCTTCTGAGCTTCTCAGTATAAGCAGTTTCTAAATAATCTCACAAACTATTTACTTGAGGGAAAGCTCAGTACAAGTAAATTATTCTTACATGTTGAATATCCTCTTCAACTGCATGCAGCAAGAGACAAAAATAATTTATAACTTTCCCTCTTAACCAACAATATTATAATTATTAAAGGTGTCCATAGGTAAAAACAAAGTGCATATCATCACTAGGATATATGGACTGCAAATGTAATTTACATTTAGCTATCTCAGAGTGACTATTCTGTCAAGTGTCATTTCAAATAATTCTAAAATAAGATTATGCTTTAAGGAGCAGATATAACTTGTCAGTGGTTTAAAATTAGATAATATATTCTGCATAACTGAAATCTGCTCCTAGGATGTGCATGCACGTGGGGGGGGGGAGAAAAAAAAAGGTCCTCTTTTACTACTCTTTTCATCTGCACTTTTGAATTCCAAAAGGGAATTTTATATTAAATGGGAATGGAATGTAGTTAGGAGATTTTGCCATGGACCACCTCCTCCAAAACTCACCCTTTGCTGTCTCCTGTCACAAATCCCTCATCCATTGGCAAGATATTGAGCAGGTGCATAATTCTGCCAAAGAAAATGTACAAAGTTAAACACACATTAAAATGTTTTACTAAACTCAATTCTTATTACTAAACATGATGGCTTATCTGGAAAATCCTAACTATGTCTTCTAAGCATTTGTATTATTCCAAGGGGGTTTCCACAGAGCAGGAGGAAAGCTGAGTGATCAGCCTGTGCTGCTTCAGCTCCACACAGGTGCTCTGAAGGTCAGTGTTAAAAGCCACTGGATTAAGGATTTAGTTTTGAAAAGAGCAGTAGGAATTAGCACCTTGGAGTTAAAACACGAAGGGAAAAAAAGATCATGGTTACAGAAATACAACCAGCCAGCCATCGTAGCTGCAGGGAGAGGGAAGGTGGCTCAGCGCCCGCTCCGGCGGGATGCACTCCGCGCCCGGGGCACGTGGGGCAACCAGGGCGAGTGGGGCAGCCCGGGCGAGGCGCCCGCGGGCGACGGGCCCGGAGATCCCGAAGGCGCAGTTGCCCATTCCCACACAAACGTCGTTCCCTTCGCCAAACGCCTCCCTCCTGGGCAGCCCGGCTGGCCCCACGCGTCCCGCGGGCAGCCGAGGATCAGCCTGCGCCCCCTCCACCCACCCGAGAAACGCTGGAAGCGGGAGCGCCTTCCCCACAGCGGCACGCAGCTCTGACAGGCATCAGCCCACGCTGCGGATCTGGCTGGAACTGCCCTCCCCCGCAGCGCCGGGCTTCTCCTGCTCCCCGCAGCGGAGGGGACACACGGAGGCGGGTATTCAGGGCACCTTGTCCCCCCTCCTACGCTCGCCCCGCGGGTCCCGCCGCTCGCCCCCGGCGCAGCGGCGCCGCCCCAGGCCCGACCACCAGGTGTCGCTGCCACACGCCGCGGGCGACCCCCGGGCCCGGCGGAGCCCCCGCGGATTCCCGCCCGCACTCCCGAGCCCCGGGAAAGCGGAGCGGCTCCCACCGGGGCGGGCGCCTGCCCCGCCTTCGTCCCAAGCTGAGCCGGCTGCAGGTGAAGCCAGGTGCCTCGACGCCTCTCCGCGGCAGCAGCGCCGCCTCCCCCGGCATCGCACGGCACCGTCCTCCTGCCCCGTGAGTGGCTGCCGGCTGACTGACAGGCGAGGCGGCCACATAGGGCGGCCGCTGCCTGGCGTACACCTATAAGGGCCGGTGATGAGGAGCGCTGCGCGGTGTGGGGCTGCCCGTGGCGGAGCCGCCCGGTGACTGTCCGTCCTCCCACGGCCGGGCGCCCTCGCTCGCAGAGCCTAGCGCTGGCGGAGGCGGGCGCCTGTCCGCTGGCTCCCAGGCAGCAGCCCCGCCCGCCGATCCCCGCAGCAAGTGGCAGTCCCGCGCCACGGGCCCCCCTCTCCGGCAGCGGCGCTCGAAGGATGCGGAGCGGCGGAACGCGGGCGGCGGCGGGGCGCCGCGGGGGGACCCGCCGCTGCGCCGGGCGCGGGCGCCGCCGCCCCTGCGCGCTGCGCCGGGCAGGAGCTCAGTGAGCGCGGTGGCCGCGGCGGGAGGAGGCGCAGGAGGGCTCGGCTCTGCTGTCGCCGGAGGGGCTGCGCGCCGCTCCGCGCCGGCGGTGGGGCTGTGCGGAGCCCCGCGCTGGGGAGGTTGTGGGCGGCACCGCCACAGGTGACTCGCGGGCCGGGGGTCGCGTTCCGCCCCGCTGCCGCTCGGCCGCCTCTGCGCGTTCGCACCCCTGCGCCGCGGCCGACTTCGTGAAGCTCCTCTTCAGCCGCCTCGCCGTGCCGGCGCGACCGGCAGCACCGGGGGACATGGCTTTGCTCCGGCTCCTTCTCTTCTTGCTCCTCGCCCAGCGCGGGCTGGGGGCTGCCGGCAACCAAGGGCAGGCAGTGCGCGGCCGGGAGCGGGCGCTCGGAGGGAAGCAGCCTATTTACAACCACATCAAGAGCCGGGAGCCTCTGCCGGCTCCGCGGAGCCGCTCTACAGAGAGCACCATCTTGGCGCAGCGGCTCGCCGAGGAGGTGCCCCAGGACGTGGCCTCGTTCCTCTACACGGGCGACTCCCGGGAGTTGCGGAGAGCCAACTGCTCCGGGCGGTACGAGCTGGCCAGCCTCGCCGGCAAGTCGCGCTTCACCTCGCACCCCTCCCTGCACGGCGCCCTGGGCACCCTTACCCACGCCACCAACTTACTCAACATGATCCTCCAGAGCAATAAGTCGCGGGAGCAGAACTTGCAGGAGGACCTGGAGTGGTACCGCGCCTTGATCAGGAGCCTGCTGGAGGAGGACCCCAACATCTCCAGGGCCGCTATCACTTTCAGCACGGAGCCTTTCTCCTCCACTCCCCAGGTTTTCCTCCAGGCCAGCAGGCACGAGAGCCAGGTCCTCCTGCAGGACTTGTCATCCACGGCTCACCGCCTGGCCAACGCCTCTGTGGAAACAGAGTGGTTCCACAGCTTGAAGCGCAAGTGGAGGCCGCATCTGCACAGGAAGGTCTTAAACACGGGCCCCAAAACTTTGGAAAACAGTTGGAAGAGGCGGGAGAGCTTCACTGCTGATAAGAACCACATCCGGTGGTCCTCACCATACCTGGAGTGTGAGAATGGGAATTACAAACCCGGCTGGCTAGTGACTCTCTCGGCGGCTTTTTATGGGCTGCGGCCAAACCTCCTTCCCGAGTTCAGGTAAGAGGAGTGTTCCCTTTACTTTCTGTGGAGAAGGGGAAGGAGGATGGGGGTTTGGTTCTGCCCCCCTCCTAGGGAAGGGCATTATGGTCTCTGGGTGTCCTGATCAACCTCAGCCACACGGGCTGCTCTGTCACACCGCAGAGCAACCTCAGGCCTTCCTGTTGAGCGGTACCTTCGTGCCTTCGGGAGCTGTTGCTCCTTAAAAGAATCGCAGTCGTTTCCGTCTGTAAGACAGCGTTTGCTTTACCTGCTCCCATTGGAGCAGGCGTGCATGTGGGTTACGTTCCTGGTGTGCATGTGGGGAGAGGCGAGCAGCAGCTGCCAATTGAAGCTTATTGTGTCTGCAAGAGGAAAATGTTCACTGAGTTGTTTTTTCTTACTATACTGCAAAATTGAACCTAGCTGGATCCCAGCCATGCTTTTAACCTGCTGGGAAATAATATTTCCAGTATTAATGACATTACTAGCGCTGGTAAACTGCTGTTTCTGGTCTCCAGAGCGCATCCACTGTGGGGTGCTCGAGCCTGGTCAGTGGTAGTAGACTTGTAGGTAAATCAGTGCTGGTGACTGCTGTTCTGTCATAGTTCATGTGGCTATAAGCTGAAGTGGCAGTAGGAGAGCTTTTCTTTTGCACCTCCAGCTTTATATTTGATACCTGACATATGTAAAGGTTTGCTTATTTTTTATTGCTTAATATACTTTTTGTTGCTTTTATGTACTTTGCCACTGAACTTCA
The DNA here is from genome assembly GCF_027477595.1 of Haemorhous mexicanus. NCBI lineage: Eukaryota > Metazoa > Chordata > Aves > Passeriformes > Fringillidae > Haemorhous > Haemorhous mexicanus. The sequence continues at coordinate 17,304,987 of NC_082341.1, read as the reverse complement.
ACTAACAGAGAGGAAGATAGAAAAGGCTCTTTCTTGTGTCTTTGTATTTTGACACCAAATAGAGATTTACTCAAAGAATGAGAGCAATCTGCGGAGTGTGAGATGCCAGTTTTTCCCCTGGCATTCCTGTGAGGGGTTCACAGGTAGCTCTGTCCAGTGGGGAATGTGCACTGCCCAGAAGTGCACATTCTCCTGTTCTCTCTGCAAACATATCTCCTCCTGGTATTTCTCAGGATGAGAGGGGAGCACAGGATTTCTTTTGTGCTATGAATTAGTAGCAGGTGAAGATTGAGAGGGGAGCACAGGATTTCTTTTGTGCTATGAATTAGTAGCAGGTGAAGATTGATAAGAAGGTAGCAGACACCAAAGAGATTTTGTCACATGCAGGTGCCAAGGCAATCGCGTCTGCAAATGCTCTTTCTCTTGGCTTAGTCTGAAATCCAGTGTGATCAAAGAGATGTGAGTGCAGTAATAAATCCCTGAAAAAATGCAAAATTTGTTGAATGGATAATGGCTGCTTGTTTCTCTGTTGAATTACTTTTTGCCCGGAAATTTTCACACTTATGGGGATGATAGGGTTAAGGTAAAATGAGCTCAGCTGTAGGCTGTTTGTTGCTGAACTTCTCTTGAGACCAAAGCCCAGGAATAGGTCTACTGTGGAGCTCTTCTGGACCCTAGGGAGTCCAGAGAAGCCAGGAAGCTTGTCAGAGATCATTGAAATGCAATGTTCATGCAATTGAAATTTGATGAACTTTGGGATGTGGATGAATGTTAATGTAGGCTGATATTCTCTTGTTGGGGATAGAGTTTGGCAGAACCACTAGGCTGGAGGTGTGGTGGCAGCCACAAACCAGCTCTCCGAGAGTATAAATTTTGATATAAAGTTTAACTCAAAGAAGCTTCAATATTGACTTGATTGAAGAGGAAATAAAGCCATGTTTTAAGGAAAAGAGTCTAAAGCTCCAATCCCAGCTCTGTGCCAAGATTCTGTGATGCCAGGAAGCCTCTCGGTGGTGTAGGTTTCTGCTGTGGTAGCTTTGGCGTGCAGAAGGCACCCGGTCTGTTTTGGGGTAACCCTGGCCAGCCACGGCAACCAGTAGATGTCCTCCTGGATGCAGTACAGAGCACTGCCTTCCCTCCCTGCCTCATCTTCCCAGCCTCTGCTTGCCACGTGGGGGACGCTTCCGTTAAAGAAACAGAATAACCTGTTATAGCTCTGACACTTCAAGGGGCATTCACTGAGCTCATCTAACCTTGGAGAACCACTTCTTATTTAGAAGATCATGAGATGGAGTGTGCTGTGCAAGTTCAAAGTGTTGTGTTGCTGTTATACTGAACAGTTAGGACAAAACTAAGAAAGACTTGTGTCAACAGAGATGAGTTTGTAAGCATTTCTAAACAATGGGTTATGTTTTTTGCCAAAGTATTAAAGAAGCAGGTAAAATAGTAATAATTATAGTAAAATTATAAATACATACACATTTTGGCAAGGCTGAAGGATAGTTCCTGTGTTCCTGATTTCAGGTATGCTAGATGAAAGATGGGCTTTAACATAAGGTTGTGACTTGGGATATTGAGAAAGTAACTTCTCAGCTACATGGAAAATGGTAGATACAAAATATGCTTCCAAGACTTGTAGTCTGTCTCAATATTTACACAATGTTTTCATTACTTAATAGGTACACAGCCTCAATGTGAATTTTTCAGAGGAAAAAATTACTTAAAGCATGAGCACATAATAGAAGAATGTAATATCTAGTGTGGTTACTGGAAAATTAGTTGTGTGAATTACTATGAGATGCCTCTTGAAGTAAGCTTTACTTCCTCTCACTGTCAGTCTTTGAGTGACACAATATTTTGACTTCAAATTCTTATTTAAGGCCCATATGAAAAAACAGTGTTTGTTAACCTCCATCTTTTGGGGCAGCTGTGTTGGTTCTCCCAAAAATGTGTCTTTGAATTATCTGTCAGAAACACTTTAGTGAATCAGTTACTGTGCTCCTCCCATTTAGTAGTCTGGTGTGATATCATTAATGGTAATTTAGTGTCCGCCTCTGTAATATTATTCTGGCAGTTTTTGTACTTTCTTTGCTCACATTAGGTTTAAGGCATGGTGCATTAGGGTGAAATACATTCCAGAAGCATGCTATATCCATGAAAGAGATTTCTTTCCTATTACAGAAGGAAAAGCCCATTTCTCCTTCTTGGTATCTCTTCTGTGGCAGTAACAGATGGGTTTTTTCATGTGGCCTGGCAATGGGAAGAGTTTGAGGGCAATCCTGATACTGAATAATGAAGGCAATACTGGTAACTACTACTGGTTGTGTTCAGTGCATGCTGCTGCTGCAGTGCTGCTGTCAGTGATGTTCCCAAAGTACAGCACAAAGCAGCAAGCTTTCTTCTTAACATTGTGAAGAGTTACAGTGCTTTTGGTCTGAGGATGGGAGTGTTACAGGCCAGGGGGCTCCTGCAAACAGCTCATCTGTCTTCAGTTTCACCTCTCCCCTTCCCAAGAGATTACTGCCAAACTGCCCCAAGTGAAGGCCAAGGAGAGAATGTGGTTGTCTTGCCATGACCAACACTGTAGATAGATACTGAGATGAAGTGGAGAAATCAAAGGCAACTTGATTGAACTGAGAAGTGTACCAGAAGCTGTTCAGGGCCACATTAGCCTACTACAATGCCAAGCTAGCAGTGCTGGCTTTCTGCAACTTCTTAGCAGTGCTTGCTCATATTGTGTTGTCTCCATTTGCTGGTCTTTCCACCCAAAATGCATGGAGAGAACATTACTGCCTATAAGGTGCAGTGTAGGCTCTTGTTCAGAAATCAGGATCCACAGAGACTCAAAGTAATCACTTGATGTTACCCATCCCTCCTGTCTAAACTGATGCCATTTGCAGCTGAAATTCATGGCTGAATGTTCCCAGTCATTCCACTACTGTAGTGCTGCAGGGGGTAGAACACAGGTGAATCTGTCACAGGTCTTCTGTGCCCCTCCTCTGCTACTGCCTATCACATGGTCAGAATGAACCATATTTTATGGCACGTGATGACCCAGCTGTCCTCCTTGTAGCCCTGCTGAGAAAGTGGAAAAGTGTGAGAGGTTGCATGTTGTAAATACTATTCCTTTTCTAAAGATATTTTTTTGGTGCCTGGAAAAAGAAATTAGAGGTCTTTGTTGCTTTAGCAGTCCAGGAGACAAGTGGGAAAGGTCATGTCTTCATCTAGAAGAAAGATGACTAAATAGTCAGTTAATAGGAACAAACAAGTCAAAAAAAAGTCCTCCTGGGTCACTGAGTCAGTCTTCTGCTGTCACAAGCCCACTTAATGTCATCAGTTGACAAATCTCCATCTTTAAGTGGGTGGGTTTCCCTCTTGACTCTTCAGTTCAGTGGCATGCTGGATCTAAGGGTTGGATAACTTCTCCTGATTTCTGATCTGAATTTATTCACTTGCAGTCAGTTCTCACGCATTTGTGCTGGTCCAGAACTGTCTTCCATCTGACTTAGCACCCTTAGCTGGTGTTTACTGTCCTGATTTATTTATAGGCAGTGGCCCCTTCACCACCTTTGTTTACTAGACTACACAAACTGGCTTTCTTAGTCTCTGTCATAAGCTCTCTGTTGCCATGGTCCTTCTTCTCGAGTCCTGTTCCAGTATTTCCTGAGCATGGTTAGTCAGATTCATGTGCACTGTTTCAGGCTTGTGCAATGACATCAATTATCCCCAAACTCTGATGAATGAGTTGCTGCTTTTGCAGTTCAAAATGTTCCCTTGTGTGCTGTTCTCATTTTCTTTAATGTTGTGTTGAAATACATCTACATTTTGGGAGCTGGTCATTGGTCTTGCACGATTTCTCAGTGTGGAGGTCAGATTGTCTTCAGGATATGAAGCAGTGGCTTTCTTTCCCCCTCCCACTATATTCCAGCTGGTTTTGTGCCAAATCCAGCACAGCATTTATTATGTTTTTTAAAGGTTTTTAGGGAGAATCCAGTGGAATGATGTCTGTTTTGGCAGAAAGGTACTGAATCAGCAAGTTGAATAAGTTGAAGATGGGGGTTGTTTTGTTTTTGTTTCTTTTGGATTTTGTTTTTTAATTTAATTTTATTTTGAATGAAGTCTTGTTCTGGATCATTTGCAGGTAACTTTATTCTGAAGTTTGGCCAGATTGTGCTATATCTTAATATTTTCTGCCTTCCAGAGGTTTGCTGCTTCTCTCAGGTATTGGAAAGATATCCCTTGATGCAAAGATAATCTTTAGTGCGCAGTTAAATTGAGCTGTTCTTCCCTAAAGGCAGTGTAATGTAGTGAATTCTACTGTACCATTAACAATTACTTGGACCACTCCAGTGTTAGACTATGATGGGACTCTTAGTTAAAGAAACATTACTAAAAGCAGATTAAATAATGGAGGTAGAAGTATTTATGACAAATAAGTAATTTCTTAGGGGTTATGTATTATATGATTTATTATTCTGCTAAATATTTCAGAGCTATTAAATTGCTTGGTAAAAAACCCCAAACAAATGTAGACATGAAAAAAATAATTTTAAAAATGGGTAATTTTTTTTATTTTAGATGTGGTTTAATTTATTCCTTTACCCCTTTTTTTAGTTTTCTCTCATCTCTCTTCAGTCTGAGTACTGAACTAAGAGAAAATTAATTTTAATTGTTTAAGGAGACTTAAATTTTTTGTGCCATTGTGATATGATGTTAGTTGTATAATGCAGAAAATATTTTTAAATTGTGAGGTTGACATTTTTTATAACATGTCTTGGCCCTTGATTGAAGGTGTGGGTGGATTTAGAACAGGTTTCAAAAATGAAAAGGAATAATTTATTTTCTAGAATTTCTGAAAGTCTTGGATTTGTGTTCCTGAAAAGAAGTTAAAACAAAAAAGTCTCTTAATAGGCTGTTTGTGGAAACCCTCAGGATATTTTAAGTATTTTTTAGGCAATTAGTTATGTCCCTGCCAGCATTTTTCATATGAGGTCATGGAGAGGGATAGAAAACTGGATCTTGATGAAACATAGGAAGGGAGCAATAAATATGGATTTCTCTTTCAGAACCATGATTCAGCTTTCTTCAATATTGGAGAAACAGAAATGGATCTTTGAAGAAAGAAGTTAAATATGGCCATGAGAGGATTAAAACACATATTGCATTCATGTCCACAATTACGTAGCACATGCTAAGTTGCAATAAAAGCAATTTTTGGTTTTTTGGGTCAAACTTCTGTTTCCAACTCCTGTGTTTTCCACTCCCATCACCCTTGGGCCAGACTTCCAGCACAGTAGGATATCAAAGCTCTTTTGAAGGGGATGGACATGTGGCAGTCCTTACTATCTGGGTTTCAGCTCCAGGACTGTCATCTATTCTATTTGTGAGTGTGGGCTGAGACAGAAATGTTCCTAAATGTAAGAAAAAATGTATTGTTGTGTTAGGTCAAATAAAAGGTTTCCATGGCCCTTGCTCCAAAAGCAGCTTCTGGCAGGTACTGAAGGAAAAATGTCAAGTTCTTCTCTCCTGGTTATGTCCAATTTACCAATGATAAGCAACAAAAAGAAATTGTTTTCTTTCAGACCTTATCTGAAGGACTGGATAGTAAGTATATATTAAACTGACCTTCATAATTCTTATCCATGTTTTAACACATTTTTGTCTTCTGCAATGTAGTTTAGCTTTGTATTCTATAATATATTTATGTATTCCATTGTAGCCATCTATTGTGGGTTCTGTAGTTTCCTAGTTTTAAATGCACTTCATGAATCTAAATTCATTGGCAGACCCCATATTCTTGAATGAATACTTTCCAACGTGTTTTATTGCATCTTTTCTGCCTCAGCCAGGTTTAGTTGTGGGTTATATTAAGCATTTTTATCACTTGCAGACTTTGTCATGGCCACTCATTTGTGAAGTCCAACTTGTTAACTTCCCTGAATGTGAAAGCTGTTTGTTTCATTGATTCTTTCAAGACTGATGAAAATAATTCATTTTTGTCAAAAGCTGTCTCTGCTCTGAGCAATTTTTGTATCTTGGTTGTGTATTGTGTTAGCGATTCTACTTCAGCCTTCTACTTTCTGAGGTATTTGAAATGTTTTTAGTAGAGCCTATCCTTCTAACATGTGGTTTCTAAAAATATCTTGATATCTTGGTTTTGTCTTACATTCTTGTAGCTTGTATGTTCCTCCTTGCCCAGGTTCATGCCTTTCAATTTCTTTTTTTTTTTTTTTTTTTTTTTTTTGAGGTTGGCTTCCACTTTCTTCTGAGTTTTAAAATGACCTTGTTACCTTTAAGTAAATTTTCGGGGTCACAGGATTTAGTATAGTTAGGCTGAGACCTAGGATTCTTCTATTGCAAAAGCTCTTTGTGTTCCTCATGTAGTTTCTTCTGTCATGCTCTGTTCCTTGGGACCCTTTCTTTCCACCTGCCTGTTTGCCCCCATGGATGGGTAATGGAAACGTTTAAAAAAAGGAACCTGAATTTGGCTCCAAGACCTCATTTCATAGAAATAATCTAATGTGAGTGGTACTTTACCATCACTGACACATGGCATTCCTATACAAGGTGATGCTTTGGGACAGAGTTAAGATGGTAGCAGCAACTTGAGCATCCTCAATGGAAAAAAAAAAAAAAAAACAACAAACCACCAAGCTCAAACCATCCCCACTCCTCAGAGATCTAAGAAAATCTCTGACTAAACTGCGGGGGTATCCCCAGTGAGGCAGCACTGCGTGCCATAAATATGAAGGTAGATTTAAATTTGAAATAATTCTTCAGACAATAGGATTCAGCTTTAAGTATTCTGCCCTTGAAGTACTGTTTCAAATGGCTTTGAGAGACTTTCTTTGCAGGTGAATCCTAATTTATGTACCCACACTGCTGTACCTTACTGTTCAGTTCATTTTAAGTGGAAGCTGGTTCTCCTGTGAAAATTTGTGTTGAAAAGCAGCAGTCATACTATGGCTGAGGAATTAGGGAAGTGTCTGTCCTATTGGTAAGGAGTTGGTGGTGACCCTGTGACCAGGCCACAGTCGTGTCTCATGTCCCAGCAGCCTTTTGTGAGTCTGGCTGCTTGTGCACAGTAACAACTTTAACAATGTCCAAGTGATGCAGAACCCTAAATCTTAACTTTCAAAGGCTGAACCTGCAGAAGCTGCTGTTTGTCAGCAAGACTTATGGCTGAAATTCATTTGTGAATTTGACACCAGGGTTATTTTTGGGTGGTGAGTTGATGGTACATGGGAGGAGCCTCAGGTGTCAGGTAGTATGCAGTATTTGAAGATTAATATTCTTGAAAGTGGCAACATCCAAAATGAGAGTGGTCAGAAAAGGCAACTGCCCTGAAAACATTGGCTGTGCAAAATACAGTGTGTATTTGTCTATAGGAGTGGGCATTTGCAGATTTCTGATGGCTGTGGAGAACTTGTTTTTCTTATCTCCTTGTTTTCTGGTAAAGAGGACTTATGAAGGACAGCATGGAGGGCTGAATGAATATGACAGCAAGTATCTAAGCAGCTGTTTAGATGTGGGTGATGATGCTCACTTCAGTGTGTGATAACCATCCCTTATACTTTAAATAACTAAAAAGTGCTCACAATGCTTATGGGCACAAAAGTGTACAAGCTTAAAGGGCAAACTGTGCGTTTTTCTGACTTGTGATGACCTCTGTGCCAAAAAAAGCTTTTAAAGATCTAGAGCACAAGGATACTGTTTATCACCATTTAAGTGTTGGCAGGCTATTATTTTGTACAATTCTGGTTTAAGGTGACTGGGAGAAAATGAACACGTTCGCCCTGATTTTTTTTTTTTTTTTAATGATGTAACAGTGGAGGCAAAAAAAATATTCTGTGGATAGGTTTTACAACATGTTGTTACAATGAAATATTATAACTACTGAAACTATCAAGATAGCTAGTAGTTTGAGAAAATAAGCTTAAATCAATTTCTGGCACAGATTTCAAGGCAAGCAGCATGCCAACAAACAGTACTACTGGAAATACAGACAGGCATTAAAGCCTCTTAAATCAAACCTCTGACCTGACAGAAAATCCTTGATGACATCATTCTTCAGTGCTTATCTTATATATAATTCAACTAATTCTTTCTTAACTGCATGTTTAACATAGACATGCAATCCTTAGACATCTCTTTTGTGTTTGTAAGGACTGTAAATTGTGTCAGGAAACAAATATCTATTGTTTCAAGGAGATTAACAAAATATACTTACTAGCCAGATGGTCCACAATTACCAGTAATATTGTTATTAACTTATGGCTGTGGCTTGTGTTCAGCCAGGCAGCATTGCCAGTGTGGATGAATGTGTTACTCTGACAAGCTGAGTCTACTCTTACACCCTTGATATTTGTCTTGATTACTTACACCAAGATAGCAACGCTGCAATTATTCCCAATTAGTTCGATAAATATAACACAGGTCCTTATACATTCTAGGAGGATGTGTTCTTTCATATGTTCCATTTTCTGAATGCTGAATCAAAAATAACTGAAAATGTGGGTGGCTAAACTGGCTGTGCCAGCTACTGTATTAATCACAGATGAATTTCAGAAATCGATCGTGTACATATTGGTGTGCTCTGTGTAATAGCAGTGGGGTACGAGTCTGAGATGGTGTTTTAAAATGGATCTCAAATGACCTCATAGAAGTCTTGTACCATCATGACATCTTTTATAAATGCCACATATACACTTAATGAAGCTTTGCTTTTGAAAGCACCATATCCTCAGGTAGTTTCAGACCCTGGTACTACTTCAGAACTGTGTTGTTACTATGCAACATGTATTGCAGAGGTCTAGTGAAAAAAGAAGTATATGTACCATGGGGGGCAACAGTTGAAATCCTGTGGCAGTTTGTAACTGTTAGGAGAGATTGCTTTCCTGCTCCTGCACTGTCCTGTTTCTTCTTGCTGTGATTTTCACCCCAGAAACTCATAAAGCTCTGAGAAAAGGGAAAACCAGAACAACTTAGCCATGTCAAATGTTCAGGTTGTGCTACAGAAGAGCTGCAGATGGGAGAAGAGTGTAGGTAAAAAAGTTTGCATTGAGTTCATGAAGATTGGGTTTTGTGAAAGACAAAGAAAAGCTTTAGTACAAGAGAAGCAAAAGGAACATGTGTTTAGTTTGAAATGAAAGAATTTTGTAGTATTTCTGGAAGAAGTATTATGAAAATATTTTTGAGCTTGGATAGCTTAACTGTGATCCTGACAAAAATTATGCATAAATTGAAAGTGCAGGTGGAAGAGAGCCAGATAACCTGGGAGGAATATGAGACTCTGTCTGAGCGTAGCTGTGATCATGAGTATCTTGCATCAGCAATAGTGTGGCCAGCAGGACCAGGGAGGTATTCATTCCTCTGTACTCATCACTGGTGAGGCTGTACCTCAAATCCTGTGTTCAGTTTTGGGCCCCTCATTTTAGGAAAGATATTAAAAGGACTGGAGCAAGTCCAGAGAAGGTCAGTGGAGCTGGTGAAGGGTCTGGAGCACGAGTCCTATGAGGAAGGAGCCGGGGCAGTTTAGTCCAGAGAAGAGGAGGCTCAGGGGAGACCTTACTGCTCTCTACGACTGTCTGAAAGGAGGCTGGGGTGAGGTGGGGGTTGGTCTCTTCTTCCAAGTGAAAGGACAAGAGGAAATGTCTTCAAGTTGTGCCAGAGGAGTTTTTCATTGGATATTAGGTAAACTCGCTTCACTGAAAGGATTGTCACGCATCAGAACAGGCTGCCAGGGTTGAGTAACCATCCCTGGAGGTATTTAGATGTGGCACTTAGGGACACGGTTTAGTGGTGGCTTTGGCAGTGTTTGGTTAATGGCTGGGACACAATGACCTTAAAAATCTTTTCCAAGGTCTTTGGAATGAAAGCTGCTGAATGGAAATGTGTACTTTGTGACACAAGATGTTGGGAAGTCCAAGACCTATAGGCTGATCAGTCTCACCTCAGTCCCCAGGAGGATGATGGAACAAATAATTGTGAAAACCCCTTCTGGAACACATGAAGAGGAGGAATGTGATTGGGAGTAGTCAGCATGGACTTCTGAGGGGGATGTTGTGTTTTACCAACTCAGCAGCCTTCTGTGTATAGATAGCTGGTGGTCATCTGGAGGTCAGTCACTTTTGATGTACTCCTGGTGGGCACCGGTCTGACATGAATCACCAACGTGTGCTTGTGGCAGAGAGAGCCAACAGCCTCCTGGTTGGTGAGAGGAAGTTTTGCCAATGGTTGAAGGAAGTGATCCTTCCTGTTTACCCAGCCTGGTGGGGGGGCCCCATCAAGAGTGCTGTGTCCACTTCTGGGCTCCTCAGCACAGGAGATAGGGATGTACTGAAGCAAACCTAGTGCAAGGCCACACAGATAGTTAAAGGTTGGAGCATCTGACATACAAAAGGACTGAGTAAGCTGGTACCATTCAGCCTGGAGAAGAAAAGGCTTCAGGGGCATTTTAGTGTGTTAGTACCCGGTGAAAAAATGTAAAGGAGAGAGAGACAGACCTTTCTCAGCCTTATTAGATGAAAGGATGGAAAGCCCAAGAGGCACAAACTGAAATACAAGAAATTTCATTTAAACATCAGAAATCTTTTTTATGGACACTGTTCAGTCACTAGATTGGATTTCCCAGAGATGGTGAAGTCTCCATTACTGAAGGTATAAAAACCCCCCAGTTTAAGAGCCTGCTTTGAGCTGATTGGATTCATCACAAGAGGCTTCTTCCAGTGATAGTTGATGTATGAATCTGATTTTCACATATATTTTTAACAAAGTAATTGTATTAAAGAGCTTTCAAAGGATGCAAGTTCTTAAATCAGTTCTGATGTGTGAAGTCCAGAAGTATATTCCTTTCTTTCTGGTACATGACTCTGAATGTTAGAATGCTCTCCTGCTTTCTGATGCTTGTCCCATTGGAACATGCCATGAATTCTCCAAATTGCAGCACTTCTGGTACAAGGCCATACTCAAATGCCTTCTCAGTGTACTTAATGGCCCTAATTTCTCTGGCTTATGTGTGTTGTCTTTCTCACAAGTAATCTCTAGGTAAGTTTTCTTTGGAAAATATTTATATCCTTTTTTTATTGGCACTCAGCTTCTACAGGGCTTTCTCGTGATACCACACAGCAAACTCTTAAAGGTGTTTTCTCCTCTTTAGGCAGTGATTAGTTTGTCCTATATTTGAAATCTGTACTTCTCTTTGCAGAAATGTTTGAGGAAGGAAAGGTGGGTTTCCTCTCCTACTAGTTAAAAACAAAATGTACACAAGGGAAAACCTTTCCATGTAAAGGAAATAAAACCTTCTTCCATCAGGTGCTTCAGGTGATTGGGTTGCGTTTCTATTAAAGTTGAATCATCACTGCTTTTCCTACTGTATAAAGTGATTTCTTTGGAGTAGTCAGGATGATGCTAATCCTTGATATCATTGCCAGTGTGAGTGGTGTATAACATGAACTAGGAGAGCAAGGAGTAGTGTTGGTTCTGGTCCTGCTGCCTGCTTTGTGCCTGTATGCAGCCATGGGGAGAGTGTTCATTTGCAGAACAGGTCCTGTCCTCAGCCCACACACTAATATTTGTATTAGCTCATAAAGGTCCAGAAAGTGTTAGAAACATACCTGGTGGGATCTACACATGACCAGATGAGTGATCTGTTGTCTCTACTGGTATGGACATCTGAATCAGGCACCTTCTTGCCAGGTTAAATTTGTAATCCATTGACATCAGCATTTTAAAGAGAAAATCTGTGCAGTATGACAGTTTTTCCTCTTGAGGTTATTGCTCACCCAGAACATGGAAAAAACAGTTCCTTGGGATAGAAGCATGGTTTGAACAGTCCCTGGTGAAACTACTGTTCAGAACAAGTGTACAAAGGCAAAAACTAAAAGTGTATCAGAATATTCCTGAAGTGTGGTGTGTGCTATTTTAAATTGAACTTGCTAGAACCAACACTTAAGTATTTCAAGCAATTTCTAAATGTGCCCAGCATTATATTGTTTAGATTCTAGTCAGGAGACTGAGTGGATTAAGTGCTCCTGTACTGTCTAACTTCCTACTGTCTGTTTTATGTAATTTTCTCATGCATTTTTCTGACCACTTACACGATGTAGTTGTGTTTTTCCATTTACTGTATAGCATGCCTGAAGATGAATGTCCAAAATCAGCTGTTGTGGACTCTTGCTGTACTGGGGTCAGATATGAGGGAACAGTATTGTCCTGGTTTTGATCAAGCTCACTCTTATGTTCTAATTTTGATTGTATGTATCTTCTCATATATATGGCTCCGTAGCTATCTTGTTGCTATTATTGTGTTATGAGCATTAATTAAAAGAGGGAACACACTTTGAGGTGAATGAGGTGCTTCTGAGATAGAGGCTGGGCCATGCCCTTGTTAGTTCACAGCCTGAAAGAAGGGAGATGAGGGTGTTTGTAGTTGTGGAAGTCCAGGCTGTGGAAATGAAAACATCTGTCCCAAGTGGCTGAAATGATCGACTTGACAGAAATGGTATTCAAGATGTAAGAATTTAGCACAGAGCATTCATCCACTATGAGTGAGTTTGTGTAATGATTTAGCAACTAGAAATTGCATATTGACATTTTTGTCAAGTCTGGACCACAGCAAAGCAGTCAGAGATGACATGCTCTGACAAAATGATGCTATAAATGTCCTAGGTCATTCTGAGGAATATGTAAATCTTTGAAGGGTTTTTTTTTTTTAAGATATGGAACTACAGTCTTGTACCTTTTTTCTTCTGATAATCTTCAAGTTTTTTATACAATAGAGTGTCAGCATTGAAATTGGCTTGTTAGCTTTTCTTTCAAAAGAATTTTTGAGGTAAGCTGTTGATGAAACCTAGAGACTTCTTGGTATAGGGCTTACACCATTTAGATGGTCCTTGAGGACATGTGTGTAGGAAACTTTTTTTTTCCTTCACAGACATCAGTGGTCTATTGGTGGCTTGTGCAGCTTTCTGATGTTGTATCAGGTTTTATTGCAGGGCCAGCTGACAGAGGTGTGGGGAGAGGGCTTGGATGCCTGCTGGAGGAGGATGTTGAGCTGCAGAGAAGAGGCCTGAATGTCTCTGGAGGCTTGGTTGTCTCTGGGGAGAGTACAAAAAAAGGCTTTTTGCCAGTTGTTTTGGCAAATAGGATTCCCCGGAGCAAAGGGCAGAGTGTAGTTTTTGCTGGATATGGGGTGAGGTGCAGTGTCTGGTACCTTGCACTCAGAACTGCCTGGGAAGGTTGCTAGCTTCAGAAAAAGTAGTGCAACTCTTTCACTGTGTTTATTTTGGGTCTTTGCTGCACAGTAAAATATGAAGGGCATTGCATTGTTTGAACATACAACTTGTTCTTAACTGCCACCCTAGTCTTAATATGTTAGATTTACTGAGCTCTTGTCCATAGTATATCTCAGTAAAGTCTAAAATAAGGATGTTTCTGTGACCATGGCTCTGGGAGCACAAAACTTTTCTGGTTTTAGACATTTTATCAAATTCCATATTTAGAAGAAAGATGTAGTTCTGCTTTTCAGGCTACAGCATCACAAAAAAGCTTAACCTATTTCTGCAGTTGTGTTCAAGGCTGTTTCCTCTCTGCTTTCAGAGGTGTTGTCAAAGTCGACATCAATCTGCAGAAGGTGGACATTGACCAGTGTTCGAGCGAGGGATGGTTCTCAGGGACACACAGGTGTCATCTCAACAATTCTGAGGTAGGTATGTCCCTAAGGGACCTCACTTCAGTCAGTAACCAATCCTTACGCTGAGCAGTGTTCTGTAGTATAAATGTTATGTATTTTACAGACATTGAATGTGGTTTGTGGGGCTGAGTGAGGTGTTATGGAATGCATGAGTTTCAGGAGTGCCTGCATCTCAAAACTATTGATGTTGAAACAGAAGCAAAGTTATTGTGAAGAGATAACAGTTACAGGGAAAAAGATTACCAATGAAAAAATTTATAAGGTTCTGCTTTGCGAGTCAAACAATTATTTTATGCTCAAAATCAAAATTGGATTTTAGTGTCAGTGTCACTTATGCTTGGACAACTTTGCAAAATGTAGTAGAAGTAGCTGAAATGCTAATGGTTACTATTCAGAAAAACACGGTCATTTGATAGAGTGATACAGAATAACAGGCAGAATTGGATACTGTAATTCCTTCTTAGTAGAAATGCCAACATTTTGACAGAGCTGACTAAAATGTTTGTGCTCAGCTCCTTCCTGCTTCCCCTTTCTTCTGAAGGTCTGTGTCTGGTTCCATCTGTCAGAAATCATAGATCATTTGGCCTGGCCTGTCATATGTATTCAATGAAACTTTTAAACAAAATACATTTTGATTTTTCCTTTTAATTCTCTGTGTAAAGGTGATTTCAAAGGCACCTATTTGTTTTCTGTGAGAATAGGTACCTTGTGCACTTCTGTACTTTTGGAAAGGACAATTAAAATGTAGGGGAAATTGACATTTGTCTACCAGAAGTCAGGAGATGTTTGCCTCATTTTCTGTAAAATGCCAATTTATCAAAGCCAAGTCTACATTTAGAAAAACAGTTGGTTTTGATGAATTCAGCTGCTAACATTTTTGAGCAAGAAGAACTCAGAATTTTTGTAAACATCTTTTTTTGGTATTTTTCTCTTTGATTTTTTCATGAAATAAACTTGAAATGCAAAATCAAGTCATTGATAAAGACTAATTTAGGACTAAATATTTCTGCAAGTAAAAAAGTTTATTTCTCTGCCAAGTACTTTCTGACTTCTGATTTGAAGGGAATACTTTTTAAATCACTCCCATTTCTTCCTAGAAGAAGATACTGTTTCCCATGTGATCTGCTAAACTTTGTTTTTTTAATACATTCTGGTTATCCCAAATGTGATAAATTACTTTGGTAAGTGCTCCTCCTCCTCCTAATGTCTTGTGAGCAAAACATGTCAGCAGAGGGGTGGGATTGTAAACTGCATCTCTGCAACCAAGAATAAAAGGGAAAAAATCCAGTCCTAGGTCTCTTGTGGCTTGGTCCCAGTTGGCAGCTAAGTACCATGCAGTCATTCCTTCATTTCCCCTGCCCTCACTGCCATGGGGTGGAGAATTGGGGAAAAAAGATAAAGCTGGTGGGTTGAGATAAGAACAGTTTAATGATGGAAACAAAGCGATATAGTAGTAATAATGATAATAAAATATGCTATTACTATAATGATGGGGAGAAAAATGGAAAATTAAACCTGAGAACAACCCGTGATGCACAATATCACCTGCTGACCCATACCTGTCCTGTCCTCCAGCAGCAAGTGACCCCCCTGCCCAACTCTTCCCAGCTTATATATGTGCCACCAGGCAGGATGTTCCGTGGTGTGGGATGTCCCTTTGGCCAGCTCAGGTCAGCTGTCCTGGCTCTGCTTGCTTCTTGTGCAGAGCATTGGAAGCTGGAAAGCGCTTGACTGAATGCAGGCATTGCTTAGCACACCGGTGTTTTGGCTGTTGCTATCTCACAGAGAATCCAAAACACAGCACTGTACCAGCTACTGAGCAGAAACTACCACAGCTGAAGGTCCAGGAGAAGGCCCCATGTGCTGCTTTCCACACTTGTGTCATTGGAACCCACTGTGTGGAATAAGGGTAACTTACATAGTTGTGCAACCATATTTTCCACACAGTTTTGCTGATAAATGCTAATGAGATCATATTCCCTGTGCTCTCTCTTATCTACCTAGGAGCAGTTAAACAAATACCTGCTGATGGTTGAATGCTCTGCCCCCATTTACAAAGTCTGTCTCCAGCAGAGTAGGAAGAGAAGGGAGATCTCTGGATTTCCAGTTCTGCTCTAGTTAGACCCTCCTTGACCACTTCAGTTTTGTTTGTGACTTGAGTATTTACTGCAGCATAGCCTCTGTGCAGAGTTCTTGATAAGCCTTTGCCATAGTGAATTTCTGATTTGGCTCTGAAAGTGTTTACTTCATAGCCCATACCATGTGGCCAGGCCACCAATACCATTAAACCAAAGGCATAAAGCTCAATATTTAAGATTATTTTAAAATTTTGGAAATACAGCTTCCTTCTTCCCTAATGCTATGAAAATAGAGAGTGACTTTATGCAAGAAAGGGAGGAAAAGACCAAAGTTATGGATTAATCAAAATGCCTTTATAGTGGCTAAAATCTGCTGGACACGTGGCAGACAAATTCTCCTACTTTCTGTGCTGTTCTGAAGTGTTTATTTTCTAAATAAAAATCATTTGAAATGAGGGAGATAGAGGTGCATGGAAACATATGGTAAGCCAGTGGTCTGTATGTGCTAGACAGAAAAAAGGGAAGGCATGGATGGGATCCAACTTCTTCCAGAAAATAGAGACTGTTGTTGGAAGTACTGTGTTTCCTCCACATAGTCTGGCACAGCAGTTCTAGGAGATGATGCTAACTGTGGCACTGGGATTTGTCTTTGGAAGGTCATCAAGAACAACCTGATTGTGATGGAATAGTTACAGTGTTAGTCCTTGCTTGGAAAAAAACGGTGTCAGGTTGAGTGATTTAGGAATATTATGATTCAAATATGCAAAATGCTGAGACATACTAATCTTCCTTAAACTTCCATCTGTCCTTAGATTTAGGTATTCCTTAGGATTGGTGGATCTTAAATGACTTCCTTTATGTATGGTGTCCTCAAGTACAAAAAACAGAAAAAAACCAAGCACTGAGAACTTTGATTTCCCCATTTTTAATTCAACTACTTAAATTTCTAATATGTACTGGATTTTTTTCTGATTTGTTCTCTTTTGTGGGCAGTACACATACATCCCTGATTTTATAGCAGCCTAGATGAACAAGAGTGCCCTTCTTAAACCACAGGGTAACTGGACACTGCTCAACCTAATTAAGCAGGAAATTAGGTGATACTTAACACAGGAAAGCCAAATTGCAGCCATGGCTCAAGTCTATTTCAGTTGTTATGCTTTTCTCCTTTTTTTTAATAACTGGATCAGCCAAAAAGAGGCTGATGGCCAGGTGGCTTTTGTGAGAGAGAGCTTCATTCTGCTTCCTGCCTTCTACCTTGACTCCCAAATAGGTGATGGCTTCCCCAAAAGCTATTGAGCAAGATACTTGCATTCTCTGGGGCTGCAACAAATATGACAATTATGGTAGTATCTGCAGAGTTAGAAATAATTAAATTGGATAGATCATAAAATGATGCAGACAAGTCTGAAATTTACAAACAGAAAAAGTGTAGCTACCCAATAACAAATGCAAAGTAATTCCACTGTACAGGCAGTGCTGTACAGTGTACGGTCTAGGCTGGTAATGGGAGTAAGGAAACATGCACTTTTACCCTGTTTGAAACCCTGGAAGACTTTTACTATATTAAATTTCTTCTCCATAAATGCTGACAGCAGCTGCTGGCACTTTTAGTAACAACTTTAGAGTCCTTGTGGAGCCTCCAGCAATAATGTCAAGGCTAAGGAGCATCTGAAGAAATCAGCTGGTGTGGCCCCTTGAGCTCGGCCGGGTCCTTCCAGCCAGCAGCGTCAGTCTGGGAGCAGTGGCAGCAGACTCCACACTGTTCCCCTGGCCTTAATGAGCCTGCTAACAGCTTGCAGTGTGAGGCAGACTCAGCTGACATCCCTTTGGGTTACAACAGTATTCCACAAATGACAGCGTGCAAAAATATCTGGAGGAAATGAGGGAAGCAGAGTAAACAAGAAAGCTGCAGTGCTGTCTGTATACAGTGGCTGCATATCCATGTTTGTAGAAGGATGCATAGGCCTACTGTGTGTTTATTTATTGTGCACAAACACAAAACCAGCTGAGAAGGGAAAACAAATGAGCAGTGCAGCCAAAATCTTTTTTCCATTGTTTAGCAAAACATTTTGGTCCATCATATTTTAATATACTCTATGCAAGGTTACAAGCAACTGAGCAAGAGGGAGGTGGGGACTGGTTAAAAATAGAATTGTAGTGGGACTGGGTTGGGAGGGGGTGTGGGGGAACTCAGTGCTTTCCAGGTTTTTCAAGCAAGTGCTTTTCAGTGCCCTTGTCAGACTGGGAAAAGGCTATTAATGTGCACAGTCTATGGGAGGGGAACTGTGGCAAGAGATTAGCATCTGAAGTCATAACCCACTGGGTCATAGTCAGTGTCATTGATTTTGCTTTTTACTTGCATGTATTTTCTGTCCTATCCATTAGGGAAAGTGCAGTCAGAATTAGAAGAATTTGAAATCAAAGCTGTTTGATGATTCAGTCTGAGTGAATGGGTTTATGGACTATAGTTAGCTTCTAATTTGGAAATAATAATCATTCTTGAAGCTACAGATTGCATTCAACACAGGATAAAAGCAGTACCCAACCAGAGCAGAGAGCATGTCAGGATATATTTTGTCTTAAAACAACATCATTAGTGGTTGAAAACAAATACTAAATGCTATATCAAATCCTGAGCTGAAGAGGGAAACTAAGGCAGAAAGGGCAGTGGCTCACTTCAGTATGCAGGTGAAGAAAACATAGCCAGCATGTCTTGGATTCAGAAGCAGACAGGTGTATCTGTTCTCTCCAACAGCTCAGGGTATTTGAAGAGCATGCAGTAGACACAAAAAAACATTTTGGATGCTATTTTAAAAATAACTTTTGCATCATCTGCATTCATGGGAAAAGTCCCCTTATGACAGTAAACCAGATCTAATCTGGCACTCCCCCAGACACTGTTACATAAAATAAGGTGGAGGTTTGTTGGAGTTCTCAGTGATAAACAAGGTGCTATGAAAACCAGCTTTCAGTTTAAGGAAGAGCCAGGTTGCTTAGCTACAGCATTGCTTTAAAGACAAAAAATTTAAATGAGTCTGTGTTTTGCAGGAGCTAATCTTGGTTATCAATGTTTTCTTCAAAGAAGAAAACCTTTGCAAAAATTCCTTTCATCCTAGTTAGCAGTCTTAACTTGAGCATTTAAATTCGTCTGGGTCAGTTCTATTTGCTTTGTTTTTCTTCCCCCAAAGTTAAAACATGAAAAGGGGTAGATGGTTGGCTGAATGATATTGTCTGTCAAATTAAAATAGCTGGGAGATTTTTGGTTTGTCTTGCATATGACAGGTGATGTAGCATGACATCAGTTTCCAGTTCTTTCAGATCTGTGACTGCAATTTTTGGATCTTTCTCTGCTGAACAGAGATAGTCAGATGATCCTGTCAGGCAATGCTGATTAGTTGTGCTGGTGCTTCTTCCTGTTGTGTTTGGGAAGGGAAGAGGTGAGGCCCAGAATTTTAGCTGGCTGGTGGAACATGAGAAAAATATACATGGTGGGAAAAAAGGGGAAGTTGCAGAGAGGGGCATGGATGCAAAGAAGAGAGAGATTGAAAAACTGTGGCTGGGGCAAGAGAAGGAAGGTCAGGGTGCATTGGGAGGCACAGAAAACCTTGCAGGGAGGAGCGTGGGGACTGGAGCCAGGCTGCACCATTCTCATGGCAGTCTGGCTGTGAGTTGCCTTTCCCAGAGTGGAGGGCAGAAGCTGTAGCAAACCCAGGCATAAACAGAGCACAGCTTCATTCAGAGTCCTCATTTGTTATCACTATGTCCAGAGGCTTGTACAATGTCTGAAAAATGTCTCTAGTAGCATTAAGCACAATTAGACATATGCAACTAGATAAATATACAGCATTTTGGTTTCAAAGCATCTGGTCCATTCTGTGAGGGATTTGACAGGCTTATCTTGTGAGGTGATACAAAGACTATTACCCCCATTTTACAGCTGTCCCACAGGCAAAATTATCTCTAAACTGATTTATTAAAATTGCAGAGTGTTCTCCAGGTGTGTGAATTACCTTCTCCAGAGTTTGACTTCTGCAGAGAGGTGTGCCAAGCATGTGAACTGAGATGTGCTCCAGCCAGGGCTCAGGGTGGATCATCTTCAGAAATGGGTTTTGGGGTGCATCACAGCATGTACCCATGCTTCAGATTCTTCCAGCAAAACTTAAGCATCCTGATATATTTCTGAAACCTGTGTCTGATGAGCTTCATCGTTTTCTTAGTGATCTTGACTTGTGATAGAATTTTGGTCAAAAATTAAATCACCCAAACTCCTCTTAGATAAACACACCGTTGCTGTCATTGCAAAGGACACAGCTTCCTGCGAACTGTGCAGACTCTGTTCTTGAGTTACCTATCAGTTTACTCAGGTAATATTTTGCAGAGGGTTTTTTTAATAGTTAATATAGGAAAATTCTGCTCATACCTACGTACTGCAGTTATTTTTTTCTTTGAAAAAAAATAGGGTTTTTTGGTTTTTTTGAGAAAGTTAACTAATAGAAAAAAACTTGTCTTACTTTAAAAAAAGCTTTTATCAACTGTAGTAACTGTTTTTCCTGCTTTTTTCATAGTTCATCATACCTACAAAAGAGGCAGGTTTAATTTGGCCTAGAGAATAAAGGTCATTTGTTTTTCTATAACAAATTAAAGTTATCTTGGAAACATATTAAAGCTCTCATGAAGAAAAACTGGAGACAATAGCTGCTGAATCTTTATATTCAAAACAATGTACTGAATCATAGTAATAACCTTAATGGAAAAAAACTAATTTAGCTTTATTTTTAAGCACATTTTTATAACACTAGACATTCAAATACAGTCACTTTTGTTGGTGACTTCTGTTAAGAGGCAAATGCTTTTTTGCAAACGAAGAATGACTGCTTTTGGGTTATCTATGCTTTTGTTTAAATCTCAGTAATTTGTATGACCTTTTTATTCTGGTTTGCATTTGCCAGTACTGTAAACTGATGGCTATCAAGGACTGGTGTCCTGGAAATTTCTTAGCCTTTGCTAACCTCAAAATCATCTTTCGTGTTTCTTTAATACTTTTTTGTCCATTGCTGTTTGAGATTATGAATGTACTAAGCATCAGTGCTAATATGGGAATGCAGAACATTTGATTTTTGATCTTCAGATTTTTGAATATTACTGCCTTTTTGTGTTTTGACTATTTTGTAAGCTGAGTTTCATCCTACTGCATTTCTTTATTTTTCATCTATAAGGATTTTATTCCTTTTTTATCACTGAAAAAGTAGTGAAAAGAAATACACGTCTTCCAAACATCCTATGTATATAAAATTCCTAAGATAAGTAAGATATTTATTGTCATTGATTATTCCTTAACTTATAAAAGATGGTGAGGGAAAGTAGAGACCAATCAGACAATATTTGTTAAATTGCACTGTCTTCTTGCTGCAGGATGAGAGCCCCTCTGAAGTTAAATTTGGTCCCCAGATTTACCACAAATATTATCAAGGCAACCAGTTTTAATTTACTTGCATGAAATAGGTAGTAGGATTTGCTTACTGAACTCTACTCTTTTTGTCAGAATGTAATAGCTACATTTTTTTCACCACTAATTACATCTAAACATAATTTTAATAATTTTTAATAATTTTTCCTCTTTCAAATATGGTTGGCTAGGGAAAAGAAGTATTCATGAAGAGGTATAACCATGCATTCTAATTTAAGCAAAGTGAGTCCCATGCAGCCACCATAACCATAGTCTTACTGTTACATTTTAAAATAAAACTAACCCAGTTGGCTTGACCTGAGAAACAAATTGAACTTTCTCTATAGCTAATAAACTGAAATATTTGCAACCCTCAAATATTTTTGTATGTTTTTATATTAACAGTGTATTTACACTGTGTATTAGCTGTGTATTTACAGCTAACCTGTGTATGTATGCACATGTATGATCATTGTATAAATGTGTGTGTCTGAACATCCATATATACATGTGCTTGGAGCTGTGAATTGCTGGGTCCTTTGCATAGAGGCATTCTGCCAGAGCAGCTTTGTGCTGAGATGTTACAGAGGCTGGGAGGGGACACTGGGGCTTGCTTTGCACCCCACCCCATGCACCAGCACAGGCTGCAGGGCTGAGCAGCTGGGAAGCAGCTTTGTGCAAAAGGTTCAGAAGGTCCTGGTGGGCACCACATCGACCATGAGCCAGCAGCGTGCTCTTGCAAGGCTTGCACAGCCTTGGGGGCTGTGTTAGGCAGAGCTTTGCCAGCTGGTCAAGGCCTCCTCTGCAGGGCTGTGCCCACTTCTGGGCTCCTCAGTTCAGGAGACATGGATGCTCTGCAGGGGGCTCAGCCAAGGGCCACCACAGTCAGGTGTTTGTTGAATGAGGAGAGACTGAGCAAGCTGGCACTGTACAGCATAGAAAAGAGAAGTTTTGGGGATTTTCTCTACTTAAAGGAGAGACAGATTCCTCTCAGGGGTAGTCAGTGACAAGGCAAGAGGTAAGGCATCATGTGGAGGCTTGTTACATGACAAAAGCCATGTAGACACGCTCTAGATAGCTGAGAATTGGAAAAGTACCGGACCCAGCTAATCTGAGTCCCTGCACCTGCAAGGCTGCTGTGGCCTTGGGTATAGCTGTAGTCTGATAGCAGGATGGTGTAGCTGAGAGCAGAGCATGAGAAAAGGGAGATGTAAGTTGTAAATAATGAGGAAGTAAGAATAACCAATAGACTGCTTAGCTTACAGAATATGCATGAGGTTATTACGTGTTGTGCTTAAATGTCTGATGCTCTAATCAATAAACAAAGCTTGCTGAACTCTCATATTGAGCTGTCCCGAGCCTCCCTCACTGTGACAGCATCAGACTGAAGCAGTAAAAAAACCTTTTTTGATTACACTATGAGGGTAGTCAGGCAGCAGAGCAGGTTGTCCATGGATGTGATGGAGTGACACCATTGGTGATGTTCAGAATGTGTGGGGCCCTGGGCAACCTGGTTTAGCTGAGCCTACTCTGAGTAGAACTTGGGACTGGTTGATTTTCAGAGGTGCCTTCCAGGCTCAGCTGCTGTGGGATTCTGTGGTCAGCTGCTCTTTCATCCTTTGTAGATTAATTTTTCCTGTCTGATGTATTCCAGAAAACAAAGCCTTCTGAGCTTTGTATTTCTACTCTGCTTTATTTTTACTTGTCTCAAGACTCTCTTCTATTGCCAGCTGCTTTTGCTTATCACTTTTTTCTGTTAAACTTCTAATAAGTGTGTGAAGATGTGCATGTAAGTTTTTTGAGAAATCATTTGCTTTAGACACTTTTTCTATAACAAGCTCAACATTTTTTTCTTCTACTACAATAGAAGAAAGGGAATCAATATATCCAGATTCTTATTTTCTTAGATAATAGCTATCAGCATCTCAACTTACTTTTAAAACTTCTCTGAAATTGATTTAGTAGAGATAACATTAAATTTTGGATTATGCTGGCTTGCTGCTTGCGCAAGGTTTTAAATATTTTTATCCCTTCATATATTATCTAAGTATCTAATGGTTAAATCTTTGAGTGGATGGAAGATCTAAAATATAGATTTTGTGGTGCATTTAATTGGACTACAAATGCTGCATTATAAATTGGGAGTTTTCCAAATAGACTACAAGGTATAGAACACTGTCCTAGAATTAGAGGATTCTGAGGTCTATTTAGTAAATTGTTATAGGTTCTTTTGAAATTAAGACATTCTGATACTTGTTTTGATCCTGAAATGCAGTGAAGCAACATGAGCAGTGCATTTTCCTTAATGAACATTTTTGAAAAGTGTAATTTTGAAATATGAAAATATGTATTTCAGGTAGCTTCTCTTGGAAATTATATAATTTGAAAGACTGGTAAAACTTGATTAAAAATGTGCATTAATCTTCATCCTTTCTTATGGGGAGAAAATGTAAAAAGGACACTTGGAGAAGGTCCTGCTCTATGATAATGGCAGGTGGTTTTGTGATACATATTGAGCATTTCTAGAAACCTGTCTAGCAGTCAAAGCCCCACCAAATGCATGTCTTTTTTTTTTCCTCTTGAAAAGTTTAGAAACTTTTGATACCATTTGTCCAGTTCCATCTCTAATGATATCTATCTTATGCTGTTGGATATTCATGGTGTTATTTTAGCTCAGCCAAAGCATCTTATCTCTCTTACAAGAAAGGAAGTCAACGAAAGTAGCACTCCAGAGCTTGTAAATTTCTACCAGCCATGATAAGACATCATTACCTTCCAAAATATACAAGACATGGCACAAATTGATTTTAAGCTTGTGAGAGCAAATATTTGCTCTGTAGTGCTTAAACTCCGTAATTCACGTTGTTCCACTGCCCTTCAAATAAATACACTGGCTGAAGGAGGCATTTCTTGGTTGCTTAGTTATACAGAATTTTTATATGGATAACTAATATGTGATGCTTGTTTAAAAGAAATGGCTAAATAAAATGCTGCTGTCATCCTGACATGAATGTTTGGGAATACTTTTGTGGAAAATGGTGAGACTGATTTTTTTACTTTTTCTTGGTGGAAGAATGAGTTTTAATTTTTAAATTTGGGTTTTCTCTGTAATAATGATTGCTTTCTAAGGGACCACTTTATTGCTACATAGACTGTGAATAAAAAGCAATTCTCATGAAGTATTATTCAGTGAGCTACTTAAGGAAGAAATATTTTTGCATGTTTAATGCACATTTCAGCTATGTTTCATTACCATAGGTGATTTAATGTTGCTTTTAATTATGCATAAGTGGATTATTCTAACTGCTTTCTAGCATTGTTTTTAAAAAATGGTACATTATAGCAGTCATTTTTGTTACAAGTGTAACCTAAAAATATTTTCTTTGGTGATTACACGATGATATGGGGAGACATTTTGCATCTTTGTCACACTGCAGCAAATTTAAGTGTTTCCCCTATTTGTGTATCTTTATTGTAACACTACTACATGGTGAAAATGTTGAAATACCGGTAATAGTTGAGATGTGTCAAATTTAAAGTCCTTGCTTCTCAGAGAATTTTCCAGTGGCTTTACATTAACTGTGTTAGAATTTGTATGTGTGTAACACAAGAAATGACTACCATGGGTCACAGATGTGGGAAGGAAAAGGAAGTTGGTGTGGGTGGGAAGCACTGTGTATGGCCCTGGGGCCACAGCAGCTGTCCCCGTAAACTGGGGCCACAACCTTCAAAGCCCTATCCTGGAAAGAGTGATGAAGAAGAGGAGAGCTTGAAAAGCATGAATTCCATACAGCAGCTGTGCACTCACCTTTTTAGTAAGAATGAAAGCATAACATTATTATAAGGAAATAATAACTCACTTGTCCATTGTAAGCATCAAGCATTTGACAGTACTCTTGCTCTGCTCCATTTGTTTTCTCCAAAGATATAAACACTGTTACAAAGAACAGTCATTGTGGTTTTGAGTTTCCCCCCCCCCCCCCCTATTATTTCTTGCCTTGGTTAAGTCCCAAATAATTTTGGGTTGCAGGTGTGAGAATGTTTGTCATTATCCATTCAGATCATCCATAGCTGTATGGCTTTATAGCAGTAGCTTTACATTAGGAATTGGTCTTTCAGTCTGTAGCATGAAGACTTCTCACTAATATCATTTGAATCCTTGTTGATGCTGAAGAACAGAGGCAGTAATCTGTGATCTCAGCAGAGAGGAGTGGAGCTGCTGACCTGGTGTGTTGGCCCTCAGAACTCCAGTTGTGCTTTGTTCTGTGACCAGCATTTTTGAGTGCATCCTCTGTAGAAAGACATTTTAGATCCTGGAGGGAGAATGAAGGCAGGTGGGATATGTTCTTCCCTCTTGCAGCAAAGGCTAATCAGCTCACCATTCAGGGGATCATTCTCTCTACCACCTTTCCAGGAACTATTGATCTCTATGTTCAGTTTAACCATGAGTACAAGCAACATGCTCTTAGTAAATACAGTTCTGTGGACATGATCCAAATTGTTAAGATCAGTTTGGTTTCTGGCAGACCTTCATTCTGATCTGGAATACCCTTGTGCAGGTTAAAAGGAGTCTTTTTCTGCTTCCTCTTTTTGAAAGAATGTTACCAATAATTGTTTTTGTCTTTTGATACAGTGTCATAACTGGGACAATCAGACTCTTTTCTTTTTACCTTTTTCCCCTATCAAATCCCACACCACATGTTGCCTTTTTTGAAAAAAACAACCCCAAACTACTGTGTAAATTTTTCTTAAGTCTGCAGGTTTTTTTTTTAATTTGCAGTCTCAGCTTAGCTTTGGGTTTAGGTCGTATTCCTTGTTTTGGGAAGTGTGCAGATGTAAAAGCTGCTACCCGTGAGCAACTCTGCCTTGAATCTGGTTTTGCTTTTCTCCTCTCTAGATTGTCTACCCACTGAAAGGCTTTGGAGTTGCAGCTTTTCTAAGATTATTTATTTTGCCTTGATGACTCTGAGTGCAAATATCCAGTGATGCTGGGGATATTTGCCTTGTTAGCCAGGAAAATCAAGTACAAATATGGCCCAACTTCTTCTCTCTCTTGTGTTTAAATACAAACCAGATACCTTCCTGGAAAACCCTTGTTAGCCATTCCCATACTGCTGAAATCCAGATAGAGATATTTTATTTGAATCCATGTGGTCTATTAGGTGGTCATATTATATCATCTAACACTTGCTTTTATCGTAAAATATACAATGAAGTCTCAGAAATTATGAATAATTTATCATAGGTATCTCTGGTCCTGTGCTCTTCCTGGGGAGCTCCACTGGACTGGTCACATCTCTTCCTGAAAATAGTCTGTAGGAAGAAAAACAGCAACTAGATTTTGGATGCCTCCCTGAGACTGGCACTTTGGCTTTTACAGAGGAAATGCTACAGGTGCGAGCTGAGTGAATCTTCTTCAGGACAGATAAGGGAGACATCCCAGCTTTTAAAAGCAGATTGTACAGTTTGCTCATTCACCTCAAACCACCATGGCCATCTGTAAGGAAAAAGTTCAGAGTCAGAACAGTGAGCATTAGGCTGAATTTTCTTTTTTGCTATTTTTCTCTACCTGTAGGAGGTAGGTTCTGCCTGAAACTACTAGCACTGATCCTGTGAGAGTTGACTCAAGAAGCTGTGCTCTGAGTGACAGGAAAAGGTTATGTTTTGGAAGGTTGGTGAGCTGTCAAAACACCTAAAGATATTTAAATTGCTTTAAAAGTGACTGCCAAGTAAAACCTCATTTTTAAATTCGTGTCCTTATACAAGAAATAAGTTAATGGCATACCTTTCAGGGACAGAGACTGACAGGGTAGTTCAACTTCTGTTAGCTGTATTCATAAATATTTTCAGTGAAGTCATGAGAAAGAGCAGTTACTTTCCAAGCTTCCTATCCCTTTTCCTTGGCTTGAGTACAGTATACTTGGTTACCTTTTCTAGTCTGATTTACAAATTGCTTTTAGGAGCACTTTACTTTGGTGACAATAAAGGTGTCTGGATTCCTTATGTCTGTAATGTAAAACCCATCACACTGTTTCCCAGTAAAAATGGGCTTTTTAGGCAAGAGTTCTTAATATTCGTTTCCACAGCTTCATAGAACCAGAGCAACTCTGGCACATTACAAAATATATCCTCATTATCATTTCTCCTGAAGAAAGAGTGCTGGGGCCCTTCCTGTGAAGATTAGATTGTGCCTCAACATTCAAGACCATCAGAACTGAAAGCTCAGTTAATGGCATTCTGACAGAGACAAACAATTCTTTGGGAGAAAGAGGAATAGATAAAAACACTATTTTGAAGGAGTGCTGAAAACCTCCCTCATTTTGGAATGTACTTTGAAAGGACAGATGCCCAGTTTGTCAATACACCCAAGCAAATTCTGACAGAGAAGCCATGTACTATTGCATTGGACAACACAGTTCAGCATCTTCTAGGTGACAATGAGAAGATCCTCTCTTAAGTAAAAAAAACCCCTAGAATTCAAAATTTACAATAGTAAGTAAAAGGTGCTTTCATATATAAAAAATAATGAGGGAAATATTACAAAAAATATAATAAATTAGTATAATGAAAGATAAATGACAGGAGCCTCTTCTAGATTATTTGAGAGAGCAGAGTGATGATATTAACTAAATAAATCAGATGGGGAAAAAGCCATTTTATTAAGTTTCAAATATGTAAACTGAGAAAAATGCAATCCTGTTAATGTAATTGTTTTTATTAAGACAACTGAATCATTTTTATTCAGTAGAGCACTCCATAGAAAGGTATTACATGCAGGTTAGAACTAACTTACATTTTAGACTAAATTTAGACTTGTATATGAATCTCTATCAGGCAGTATTTTTTATTGGTAAGTCCCTGGGTTTAATGTTAATTTTAGATTAGCTAGAATGAAAGTAATGCTGAAATAGTCCTGTAATAAGACTCTTTTTACCCAATAAATATAGTTCTACCATTACAGGAACCAAGCAATTTTCAGATAAAGTAGAAAAAGTTGTTCCCATTGCAATGCTGATGAGCACCTGTGAATTTAGTTTGTCCACACAGTCTCAGGGTTTTCAACTCTGCCATGTGCCTGCACCCTAAAGTCCTACATGAAAGTCACTATAACAACCTGGGCAGGCCAGGCAGCCCTGCTCAGCTGCTGGACCAAACCTTCTGAGTTCTGGTGTACTGACTTCAAGCACTATTTTTAGGGCTACAGAAATTTAGCACCTGATAACTTATGTTTCAGGATGACATGAGAGGAAAAATATACTATTGTTGAGGAGTTATGTCTCAGTTTACCTCTGTCACTGATGTTTGGCTGTAATTTTTTTATGACAGCAGAGTAGCTTCAGTTGAGAAGCAGAAAATTCCTTCCCTACTGCAAAATGTTCTAGCAGAAAATTAATGCAGAGAAGCCACAGAGGAAGTGCCTTTTGGTTTTGAGGTGCATGTCATCCTTTCAAGGGTAGTCTAAAACATTAAAAAAGGAAAAAAGAAAAATAGAAAAGATGGGCAGTACCACATGTACCTGTGCCGGTAAAGTCAACAGAAGCTGGTCTGGTCAGGTGTTTAACTTTTCCTCATTGGAAGGTGCAGCCATTGACTTCAGTTTAGGACTGAACCTTTCACTACAGAACTTTGCTGTTCAAATGATTGAACATTATCAAACAGCCTTTTAATTCATATAGTAGTGACAAAGACATTTGAAAGCACTTAGAAGTTTCCAGAACTTTCTAAAACACTGGGAGAGAAATTGCTGTATTATAAGTTCACAAAAGTATGTGTTGTTTTTGGGTAAAAAGACCCTAAACCTGTTAAAGTAACTCCTCTGAAATACCTTTGTTCTTCTTTCCCCTGTGCAAATTTTTGGGCACAAATGGACGATTGTCTGCCAAGTCCTGCCTGAGTGCTTGAGCTTCACTCGTTCAGTCAGGCAGAGGTGCCCAGTCATTGGTATCTTCCCTGGGGCAAAATCACCTGTTCTATTTTACAGGCATGCCTGCAACACCTGGGAGTTCATTAGTATTCTATAGCATACTGTGGCCTTTCAAAGGACAAGAGTTTCTGAGGACTTTCTTGGAAGAAGGTGGGAAAACCATTCTGTTTTGGTTTTGCTCTGCCTGAGAAGTCAAAGTAGATCAAATAACTCCACTATGCAAACAAGTAATGGATGCATTATTCATCTCTGTCGCTCCCATTTCATGCATTTTGTATATGATCTATTTCCTTCCATTTAATGAAGAAGATAATACCCCCTTGGTCCTGCACTAAGTAGCTCTTTTTTTCTTCTTTCCCCCCCTCTCCTTTTTATTTTTACAATGTTATTGCCAGTGCTGTGTGGTAAGAATGTCAAGTCAGGGTCAGGGTCAGTTTACCCAAAGTGAAAAGGCTGGACCTACTTTTAATTCAGAGCTCCAGCAGCGGATTTGTTTTACTGCTACAGTCAGTAATGGATACATAATTGCATGCCTGGATGGAATGAGAAACGCTTGATTTGAGAATTAGGCATTCCAAGAAAGACCCAACTAAATTTCTTCGTGGCAGTGAGCACATCTTGCAGCTTGTTTCACAATTCACTCCTGCCTTGACGGGAGGAATGCTATTCTACCACGAAGATTAATGCTGATAGGCTGATAAAGGGTTACATTTTGCCCTTGCTTACTCAGGGTTTACTTGAGTGTGACTGCACAGATTCCAAGGGACTGCTGCTGAGTTAGGCTGTGAGTTTATCTCCAAGTCTTATGTTCCTGGGCAATTTCAACCTGAGGCATTGCTCTAGCAACTGGCATGTGCAAGGGGATTAGTTCCCCCAAAAGTTTCAAAACATGACTCAGAGATTTTTAAAATCATTGCTTCTTCCCTTCCTTGCTGTTTTATATTTGCGCCTACTACCTAATTTCTGTGTTCATGATTTTCTGCGGATTTTCTACCCTCGAATTTCTACCCATCCAAACTCAAGATCTCAAAATTAGTCTGTACTCCAGCTTCTTTATATGAGAAAAAAATCAGGTTTATGTTTGTCCAACCATATTAGTGTATTGTATAGATACCACAGGTTGAATTCAGATATAAGAATTAAATTCATTTATCCACCTGAAACTAAGTTACTTTGTCTTTTAGGAACTTGAAGAGTATTTTTCTCTGAGGTTGTGTGTGTGTTACTGCTAAAATTAGGGGGGAAGATTTCCTCAACTTTCTTCATATCCAGGTCTATTGCAGGACCAAACTCAAGAATAATTTGAACAATTCAGAATTGTTTAACACTGAGTATTAACTGCTGGTATGTGTCTTAACTTTTTCCAGTCCAATGTTTTAATGTTCCAGGTGTTGTTTTGAACTTGCTTTTCCCAAGTATTTTTATGCACTTCACCTACAGTATTTATCAGTTAATCACTAGGTAGCAATAAAAATTAATCACTAGGTAACAGTAAAGAAAGGTAAGCAAACTAATATGTACATGTAATCTGTGAAGAGGCCACCAGGGCTTACCCTGTATGCTGACTGTACCAAGATGGAATTTTTATTTATGAACCATTACTATAATTAAATTCCTTATTTTTTTTAAGTTTGTGTATTCCCACCAGAAAATGAGAAAAGGAGGTCAGAAAGCATAACTATAAATACACAAACTGTTTTTGGAAGCAGACCTCAGCTCTTAGAGACTTTGAAAGTTCAGTTCCTTTGTGACAGATAGGGCCTGAGCAGTCTAAATATTCTTTTTCTATGAGTGTAGTAAAAAATTAAGGAATTGCTTTTCTTGGGGATTTAATTACAATTATCTGTGTTGTCTTTCGTGGCTGTAGGGTAGTAAGAGCTTAATGGCCTTATTATAAAAAAATCCCACCATGTTAGGAAGCAATCCTTGTTTCAGTATAACAGTGCAGACAACAACAGGAGAAGCAGCAGTTAAGGAGCCAACAATGAGGTTGGCTTTCACCCTCAAATGAAGACTCTGACCTTGAATCTTTTCTCAGATTGGTTCAAGGTCCTAGGTCAGACCTCTTCTGCCCAGAGAAGTTGTGGATGTCCCATCCCTGGAAGTGTTCAAGGCCAGGTTAAATGAGGCCCTGAGAAACCTGGTCTAGTGAAAGGTGTCCCTGCCTATGGCAGTGGGGCTGGAACAGGATGATCTTTCAGGTTCCTTCTAGCCCAAAGCCATTCTGTCATTCCATGATCAGGAACACATTAGGAAAAGGATAGAGGGACTTAAACCTCAATAGTATTGAAATGCCACCTTAATTTTCAGCACAAGCTTAAGTGCATTCCTGATATGAAGTCTGGCTTGGGAGTGACTGAAGAAATGAGTTCAGCACACTGTAAAACTCGTCTTCAATAAGAAAAGTATACAAGAGCATCTATTTGGATTTGTGGGCTACCCATCTTTGTAGTGAATTTTTGTATGCCTTCAAGAGGAGACTTGTAATACTGACAAGGTTTGTTTGATAGGAAAAGATATTTTCACAGTTCAGTAAAGATAAAAGTGACAAAAGTTTGTCCATAAGACAACTTTCATCTGCCTAGACCAGTTAGCAGCAGTAGTGAAGAAAGATAGGTAACACGGAATTTGGGGCAGTTCACACCAGTTCACACAGCTCTTTGTGCTGCCTGGTTAGGTATAGGCAGCTGAGTTGTTCCTGGTCATGCTGAAGATATGATTTCCTGAGTGTTGCATAAACACATACAGGACACCACATTGTAGAAGGATTTTTAGCAGAACAAGGCCATGCTATTCTGCTATGGGAGTTGGACAAGCCTTGCCTGCAGATTACAGAGTTACTTTGAACCATGTACCGTCCTCAGAACAAGATGGACCATGTACTGTCCTCGAATGGATACAACAAGGAAGAGTGAGCGTTGTGCCAAGACGAGACCAGATGCCAAGCACATTGTGGGAACTGCTAATTTGGCACGCCTTAGCTAAAAATGCTTACAGCGTGACAACCAATCAGTAACTAACATGTGTGTATGAATATAGCTACTTAACCAGTGAGCATTAGGCATTAGTGCCATGAGACAGTGTATAGAGAAGGATAAATATGCCAAACTTGCTTTATAAAGTGAGAATGGCATGTAGCCGTATTGGTGTGACTGTCATTATTTGGCCGTCTCTCTGATCGGGACCCTTTTCACCACATCTCGTAGCTCGTGTCAAAAAGTATGAACAATATCAAGAGGAAAAAACCTGAGGAGAATACCGCAATGGATGGCATAGCCTTGTCTGCGGTAATCAAATGGATTTGTCAGCATTTGTCTCAGTAATTGAACTCTAAGTGATTTAATTATGTTTGACAGACACAAAGCAAGCCATTTTTATTTGAAGACTGATAAAGGCATACAAAGAATGCTGAAAGTGCTTATATATAATCTAGTGAGCTTGCTGAGACTTCTCAGGAAAGGAAAATCATGTTTAGAGTTTGTTTCGTGGTGGGGACGTGGAAGAAATCAGAGATGGGTTGAGCCCTGTGGCTCTCATTTGTTATCAACTGAAAATCTTTTCAGTCTTTCTTCTCAGGCAAAAAATGATATCCTCCCTACTGAGTAAAAGTCACATTTCTTTGACTTGTCAGCATTGTTACAGTAGTAGAACTGATTATTAGTTTTAATAGACCAGAAAGAAATACTGGAATATTTTTTCTGATGTGGGTCACTGTCTCTACCATTGCTTGGTAGAAATATGGAAATCTTTTTATGTACTCAGAATGAGATGTAAATTGTATCACAGCTTTGTTGTTAGAAGCATGATGAATACAAATTTAATGAAACAAAGGACAATTTCCATTGCATTTTCTGAGAAAAATGCTGATTGCCCTGCTTTACTTTAGTTACACCTCAGTTCACAGGCTAATGGGTATAGTGAGGTGATATTAGAAAAAAGTGCTGTTTAATATAGGACTTGCAGAATGTAGGAATCCAAATTTCTTTGTTACAAAAGGTAGCATATATTTTAAAACATCAAATTTTATTTAATGAGAAATTATTGAAAGCTATTTTCAAGCTTTTTTTTCCCTTTTGTTCTTCCACCTTCAGTCTCACATCTTGGCAGTCTTCAGGTTTCTTAAAATACAGAAACATTTCAGGCTGAACAGTACTTTTTGCAAGGTCTGGTATTAATTGATTCCAAGGGATGCCTTGCTGAAAAAGGAAAGAAGAATATTTAGTGGGTTGTTAACACAGATAAGATCTGTTGCCCTCTGCATCCACAGCTTGTCCTCAGGATCAGTTGGCTTGCCATTGGATAAAGATTAATTTTTCATTGAGGCTTCATAAGGGTAAGAAAAATACCTTGTTTTATGAGTGTCTTCTTGGCTTTTAAAATAATTTATTTCTATTTTTTTTTTTTTAATGAATAGTGATGCTGATTTATTTCTTAGGAGGAATTATTCTTATTGTCACCCTAGTCACAGCTAGTCTTACCTATCATGAACATTAAAAGCAGACTTATATTTTTAAGTCAAAAACCCCTAAGGGATTCTGCTATCCATTTTTACAGAAGGAATAGCCACATTCCATCAGCCTGCTGTTATTTTTATTTCAGATTGTTTTTCTCTTGCTCTCAGGAAAGTTTTCATGGTTGTGTTCACTGTATTATTGTAATAGACTGGAACTGCTCTTTTGCAGTCTTCTACCTTTGCAGGACTCAAAGGCTGTAAGTATTTCAAGGTGAAACAAACAGAAATCAAAGGCACCAACTGAATTACCAAGAGAATTAAAAATCATGGAGTGGTAGCAGGCATAGGGACTGAACAAGAAGCATTCTCATGTTATTACTGAAGAGAGTACCCCAGGCTTTTTTTTTGCTGCATCTTTTGTGAAACAGTTCCGTGCAGTCTTTTCCTGAGAAAAGAAGCCAAAACCCAAAACCCACATCTGCAGCACAGCTTCACAGAATCACAGAACACGCTGAGTTGGAAGGGACCTGCAAGGAATCCCTTGGAATCAGCTAATACCAGGCCTTTCAAAAAGTACTGTTCAGCCTAAAATGCTTCTTTATTTAAAGAAACATGAAGACTGCCAAGATATGAGACTGAAGGTGGAAGGATAAAAGAAAAGGCTTAAAAATAGCTTTCAATAATTTCTCATTAAAAAAAGGGACCCAAGAGTCTTACCATCCTCCTGAGAGGGAAATCCCTTTTTGCTTTTAGGTTTCATTTCCATTTTCAATTGGAAAATGAACTGTTTGGTGGCATGGCAGGTTTTCAGCAAAAGAAGTCTCTCATTCTGTATCTCCTTTACTGTTGTCTAACTTTTGCTATCAATACTTGGTAATCAAATGAAGTTTGCTTTTTTTTCTGAAAATGTGTTTAAATCTGAACTATTCAGCCTTTTTTTATCATGAAGTAAGTCTTCTTGAAAAGCCCATTTTTTGGTGTTCAGCTCATTTTTATGGGTCTTTCTCTGGATTTACTCTAGTGTGTGCCACTGATCTGTCACAAAATGTATACACCAAGAATGGGCACACATCCCAGAATGTGCTTCACCATGGCTGAATTCAGAGATGATCTAATATCCCTATTTGATATTTTTTGTGGCATTATAGTCAAAGATTATGTTATCTATTAATGTTTCAGGTGACTGGAATGTTTGCCTTTTAGGTTTTTTTACATATTTTGACTTAAAAGTGGATCAAAAGGGTTGAAAAAGAAAATTTTAAAAATTGATTGGTATCCTTGAATGGAGCCTTTAGTGAAATAGGAAGTGGTTTTCATAAGTTCTCTATTCATTGATATTTTAACTCAGCTTTTTGCTTCTCTTGAGAAATTAGAATATGAATTACTGCAAGTATTGTGTTTGTATATCTGTAACTGATACGAAAAAGTAAAGCAAATGGAAATTTGAAGTGAACTGAACTTTCAGATCCATAATGTTCCAGTATTCAGCTAGGATGCTTCCCTGAGCAGGTGGAACCTGCTTGGACCAGCTGTGATTATTTTTTGATTGGCCTGTCACTGTTGTGTCTACTACATTTTGCAGCACTTAAAAAGTATCACTGAAAATAGCAGGTGGCATAATACCAAATGATTTTACTTAAGACTCTTCTGAGGCAATATTCAACAATATAACTTGCCTAGGTATCCCTTTTTCTTAAAACTTTCTAAATACACTTAATTCAGATTGAACTGGGTGTTGTCAGCTACAATGTGTTACTCAGAGTCACTGTGCAGGTGCTTCATGTCAGGTGTATTGAAGTGTATCTTGGATAAATTACCTGAAATCAATGAATTGCCCTCGTGCGCTGAATTTTGCAACTTAGGAGTGAGAGAAACCACTGGTTTTTTATCACTGCAGTTAAAAAATTTCATTTGTCTGTACAGCACGTTTGTAATTACTCATTTAGTTTCAGTAAGGTTTCTGTAAAGGTACTTGGTCATGGGTAAATTTCTTAAGAGTCATCTCTTACTAATTACAGGAGGAAAGAGGTTTCAGAAGTCTCTAGCCAGCAAAAGTAATAAACTTATTTACATTTTGAGCTTATGTAACTTCAATTTCTAATGATTGAAATGACTCAGAACATTTTGTTGGATAAAGGCAACCAGTAAGAGAAGTCTGTCTGGCAGAAAAGTATTTTTGAAAATAATTGATTGCTACTTTATTTTTTTTTAATAAATTAGGTTATCATTATCTCCCAACCTTTAACTCAGTCCTGTAGCAGTTTTTGACTTCTTTGTTTTATTTGTCCTTATATTTTCTGATACTTGGATGCTAAGACAAGATGCTACCTTTTAATTATGGCTCCATAAATGCCACAATGTGATATTAATGTTGTCTCTTCACTCTTGCAGTATTCCCATCTTGATATAGGTCAGGATTAACTCTGCTGTGATAGCAGTCAAGAGTAATTGGTGATGGTTTTTGATCACTGATTTCTAATCATCCAGAAGTCCTTCAGTGTTTCCTTTTGCTGATTTCAAGTTCAGCAGTCAGCAGATTCCTGTGAATTTTCTGAAGGCCTGAACTTCAGTCATGTTCTGTGTAACTGCTTTCTCTGACACTCTTTAATCTGTTTTAGTTCCTTTAGGTGCAAAATTCAGATTGCATGCTCTGTGAACCTCCTTACCTGGCTATGAAATTCCTATTTTTCCTAGGTGGTCTTGGTACCACTTTTTCTTGATTATGCCTTCCTTTTAGACAGTGGTTTTCCAAGTTTGACTCTATATTTCCTAGAACATCAGGAGGAGTTTCCTGCGTGTTCCTCTTTTGTGGAAGCTTTTTATATTAACTACTTATGCATTTGCTGCTAGGAGAAATTAATTTATTCATTCAAATTAGGTATTCTCAATATATACTGAGTTTCCTATCCAAGTCCAGTTTTCATTTAAATATCAGAAGACTTGAGTAATGCTACCCAGACTGCTGGCCCTGGATATCTTCTTGGAGTTAATAATGCTCATTGTTCTTCACAACTGAAGAATTTTGAGTCATCATTTTGGGTAAAATTTTGTCCTCCTCATCAAGGTGGGAAATGTTTGCAGAAGTTTCTGTAGCAGAAGGACAGTGTAG
This sequence comes from Haemorhous mexicanus, assembly GCF_027477595.1. NCBI lineage: Eukaryota > Metazoa > Chordata > Aves > Passeriformes > Fringillidae > Haemorhous > Haemorhous mexicanus. Next base: position 17,268,281 of record NC_082341.1, on the reverse strand, counting down.
CCTATTGGGCAGGTACTCTTTCCTTTGCAGTTTCAGCAGTGGCCTGGCAGCATCAGCAACCACGGCACAGATGAAGCTTCACGTCTGCAGTAGCTACCTAAAAGCTCTAGACATCCCTGTCTGGCTAGGACAGTTCTGAAAGCAGAATATCCTGGCATCCTAATGGAAATGGTCAGGATGGTTTTGTGCTGTTTCTCAGGGCATGAGATTTTCTTTCTGCAAACCACCCCCTTCCCCTCCCTCCAGCTGCAGCTGTAGGAATTCAGTGGTTTCTGGGGTATGAATGTGAAATGTAATCACTGTATTGGGTTGTGGAACCTGACACAGAACAGGTCCCTGTCACATCTACTAAGTAGCCATATGGAATACAGGGAAAAAATGTACAAAAATTGTAAACAGGAAAAGAAAAAGCACATGTGTTTAGTAACAAAAGAAATGACTTTGTATTTCTAAGGTTGTTCATTGAATGTTTGAATTGCCTCTAAATATTAGGTGTTGCTGTTCATTAGAAATCTTTCTTCATAAAACTGATTATTGCATGTTCTGTGGCCTTTTAAAATTGACAGCATTTAATTTTGAAGACGTACAAATTAATAAGGTCCAGCCAAATGAATGAGTCACTAAAGAGATGCAGCATCCTGTTCCTGTCTGCTCTGTGGCCATATCCTCACCCTTTTCTTCTGTGTTAGAGATACCCATACACACTTTTTCTTTGGTCAGTAATGTGGAGCATAGAGATGACAGTAAGTGAACAACTGAACAATTTAAAATAAGCTGTGGGAACAATTCACAGGCTGGTTAGGACTAAATATTTTCTAATTACTTTTCTAGATATTTTGGGCCACACTCCAAACAGAGTAGTTGGATCTCCATTATCATGAAGATGCTGACCTGCTTCTGTCCTGGGCTACTTTTATCATCCAAATTCTTCCCTTTCTCTCCTCTGTCATAGATTTAAATATTTCCAAAAGGCTAACCTGGGGGTTCCAAATAAATCTTGTCATAAACATAAATTGAAAGCTATATGAAAAATGGCGAATCCTTTACAGTCTGTAGAGTTAGGACAGTTCTTCATCCTGATGTAACTGTTGGCCTGGGAGAAGCAGATCTGCTGCTGTTAGCACAGAAAGGGTAGATCTATGATCTTCAAAAGTATTCTCAGCTTTTTCAACCAAGTTCTGAGAGTTTACTCTATTCATGTATTGTTTAATATATTTTGCTTTTAATTAGTGACCATTGCCTATGTAGAACCAGCATTTGCTGAAAAATGGATGTTTTCTCTGACTGTATTTTTTGGTTTTATCTGGAAACTTGCTCATTGATATTTTTAGCTTTTTCTTGTCTCTGCACATTTCTGATTTTTGCTCTATTTTCTTGCCTGTGTCTGCACAGTTTTGTTATTTCCTGCTGGCTAATGGCTTCTAGTAGGAATGGCTGCTGCTGTAGTAATGGGTTTTGATAGGCACATTTCAAAACTTCAGGAAAGCAAATATGACCTGCTTAGGCTGTGTCTAACATAACAGAAGAAAGATAACTCTGTAGAACAAATGAAGGCCTTTGGTCTTATGAAATTTTGTTTTCCTAGAGCTGATACTCTGCTATGCTGAGAACAGCAAAACCACTAACTTTGTGTATTAATATTCATGTCTGTGATTTCTCTGTGAAAATCAACACACACAAAATCCTTCAAGACTGATCAGAGTTCAGTGCTAACTTGACTGGGGTAAAAAGTCTTAGTTCCTCACCCCTGCTTGGTATAGTACATCTTGTGGTGGAAAAAATAATTTTCTTCTGCCTCCAGCTGTGTTATAAAAAATTGTGAATTGCCCCTCCCTTTCACTTGCCTGGGTCTGTCATTTTGAAAGCATCAGTGATACCTCTAGTGAAGCAGGACTTTGCCAAGCTGGAGAGTCAGTGAAAACGCTACTTGGAATACATATCTGGTATGGTAAACACCAGCAGAACCACCTGGATAATGTTTGAAAAGAAGAATGCACAATTTGTCATCAATCATCATTCCCAAATTTAATCAGCTACCAAAAAAAACCCCAAAAAACAGACAATAATTGAAACTAAATTAAATGGGAGTAAAATCAGAATGAAAAATCTAAAGTTGTTCTTGTTATGAATGTCTTCTTATTTTTACTATTTAAGCATTAAATTGAATTTCATGTTGATGAAACACATAGTGTGAGATGCTCATGAAATGAACAGCCAACTGAGGTGGTGAGTAAATAGGAAAGGGAAGAGATTTTGGATTCCCTGGTGAACATATCTCTGCTCTTGTTTTGTTTTAGTGAAAACAGCACAATTTTTCATTAGATGGATAGAGTGTTGAAAATTGTCTTGGGAATATGCCTGATTTTGAGTGAGGGCTGTCTTTAAAATAGTGAATGTGAAAAGGCAGGCTTCTGTGTGTGTATATGTGTGTACATAACAGAGCTGTTGAAGATTTGCATTTTATTTTGGAGAAGCAGTTGTTTAAAGAAAGATTAACAGAAAAGGATATTTATTTCTTTCTCCAAATAACAAAACAAAAAAATGCAAAAACATTAAGATTTAAAACATGATATGCAGCAAAATCAAAGTGGAGCTTTATTTTTAAAATAGGTGAATATCTCTTAAGTTCAGAGATTTTTTAAGAACAGTTCTGTACAGTAGGGAGTGGATGTCTACAAGGAATTTTGTGTGTGGTGTGCAGGAAGTGCAGGGCTGCACTCCTTGTTGGAATGGGGGAAGAATGCTGACATCTGCCTCCAAGCCCAAAGGGTGCTGTTCCCAAAGTGTGCACCTCAGACTGTGCCTTTCCTGGGCTCTCAGGTACAGGTCAGCTGTGCTCCCTGAGTATTCATAGCAGTGGTTACTTTTAAGGAGAATATTCTGTGTCTCCCAGGATGATATGACATTAGTAGATGCCTGTGGTGACAAAAAGCTCTGCAATTTTTCTTCTTGTTGTAGGGTGGTTATTTTCTCATTACTTTCAGCTCCCTTCCTTGGGATTAGCTCTAAATTAGTTAAATTTTCTTAGTCCATGCTTATTGACCCTCACATATTTATTTAATTGCCTGCCATGTTCACCTGAGAAAGGCAGTTAGAAGGAGGCTTCTTGTGAAATATGTTGAGCATTTCTGTTTCTCCTGACAATTTTCTTTCAGCATTTATGGAAAATTCTTGTTAAGTGGCTGGATATAAATACACACTGGAGCATGCACATAACTCCTTGGAATGGAAGAAATTTGGTTGATAAGTTGGTTAAGTGTATATAATGTTGCCTCTCATCACTCCCAAGGAGGGTGAGAGACCCAGAAACAATTCAGGTTCCTCTCTGGCTGTGACACTTGTGGCAATGCTTTGACTTTCGTACAAGGGCCCAGGCAGGCAGAGCCCTAGAATCTCTGCCACTGACCACAATCACAACCACCAGCTTTAATTGTTTGCTGCAGCCTTTTGGATACAGCTCTGTCCCAGGGAAGAGAGGTCTATTTCTTTAGGTTGTTAGGAGAACGCCATCCTTCATTGTCCTTCCCTTCCAACACTTGTTTTATTATTGTATACAGTAAGATCTGTCTTACTTTTTTGGCCTTTCCCCCACAAGTAGAGAATAAGTACCACAGATACTTTCTCTTTCCATAATAGTGACAGTCTGGGAAGGAAGGTATCAAAGGCATTAAGCAGGTGGCAAAAAGAAGAGAGGATTCCTTTGCTTGCTGAATAGTTCTGCACTGAAATTCCTTGAGAGGGAGCACTGGGAGTCAAAAAGTTAATATATGTTCAAAAAATGTCTGGACCCATGAAGGGAAGCAGAATCAAATGGGGAATAAATCAAATGGGGATTATGAAATTCAGTAATGTGGCCTCTTCCCACTGAGCTGGCAGTTGGGGGAGTGTTGTAGAGGAGTATCACTGTATATTAATCCAGACCTTATGGGCTTTCCTACATTTCCTCCTAGCCATGGGACCAGACTGGTTGCTGAGCATCCTGTTGGTCTGATGTAATGTGGCTGTCCTGTCCTCTGGACAATTCTCTTTAAAGAATGCTCATAATAACACCAGACGAGGTCTCTGACTGCATGGAACAGAAGGCAGGAGAATTGTTGGCACAGTGTGGCTTTCTGGCTTTAAGGAGAATGAAAAGGGTTAAAAACAGTAGTGAATTTCTCTCCTTTGCTTAATTTTCTGAAATCTCCCCTTGTTCTCTATCACCATACCTTACTGAATCCTAAACATGTGTTGTTTTGTTTTAAGAGATCCTCTTCAAAGCAAATTTTGGACAGGACACACATAACTGCACAGGGAGGTCTTAGAGGTAGAAACATTATAAAAATCCATATTAAAATTGAAAATCCCCAGTACAAATTGCACAAAAATACATGGGCAGATTAAGAAATTCTTTCCTTCTGCTGAGTATGGTTACATTTCATTTTTCTGCTAAGTCTGATGCATATGTGGTTATCTTTTGATTGTCAATGGCTAGTAGCTTCTTGAGTTCTGCTGCAGTCAACTTGTGCTGTCCCTCAAGCCAGAAGTGGTTCCTAGTGCATGCCTGGCCCACTGGTCTGCTCATGTGGGGCTGTGCTGCAGGTGATACAGGCTTTTCCACACAACCTGGGTTTCCAGGATGAAGAAATGGAGTAGATGACCATTTCTTCTTTTCTCTGCAGTTTTTTTGAGCTGCCTGTCCTGAGCAGGTAACTCCTACCAACAAGAGGCCTTAGTAACTTATCTGCAGCTCTCAGAGTGTGCAGGTACTCTCTTCTAGAGCTGAGCAGCACCTCTGCATGATGCAGCTTTCCTTGGCGAGCTTGCTCTTGCCTTTTAGTCTCTACGATTTCAGGACCATTAAGCCATGAACATGATCCAACAGCAGAATTCCCCCACAGATGCAGCATGTCCAGGAGCCCACACAGGTTCAGCTTTGCTATCCAGCATCTTGATTTGTAGCTCTTTTCTTACCCAGTACACCTCCCAGTGTATCATGTCAGGCAATTGTGACTTTTCATGCTCCACGTGCTTATTTGTGCCCAGTGCAAAAATATGGCAAATTTCCTCCTTTTATTCTTTTATATTTTCTGTACACCTGAAGTCTGTAGCTATTTCAAATTATTATGGTATGCAAAAAATATATGCTGTCATTCCAGATCTAGTTATTTTCAGTTAAAACAACATGTACAGCATTCTATTGAGAAAGCATTCTAATTTTCTAATTCTAATTGAAAGCATTCTAATTTTTGTTAGCTTTGCTAGATCTATCTGCTTGCTCAGCCCTGTCTGTACTACTGGGATCATCATTATTATTTTAACTCATCTACGGGTTTGTGCAATTAGCATTGTCTCTCCTCAGTGTACAGCAGTTTTGCCTGTTGGCATGTGCACTATGTTATTTCAATGTATGAAACATCAAGCTGTCTGAGACCTTGCTGAGCTGTCACAGTAACACAGCCAAAAATCCCACTGCCCATATGCTCAGCTGGCAACATCCCTGACACACTTGAAGTGGTTTCTTTGGATGAAAATGGTCAAGAGATCATAAGACCTTTGATGATCCTTGCAGTAATTCCAAAGTGGTGACAAATCCCTTCACTGGTATGGAGAGATGCTCTGGGTTCTCCTATGATCTTGGGTTTGTACTGTGTTTGAGTGGAGACTGGGACATGGTTTCTCACAGAAGCTTGGATTGGACAGTAACATTACAAAATTCAGAATATCATTCTACACTGCCATTGGAACATGGTAAGATTGTTAAGGTCAAAGTATTAAATAAAAAATTCTTGGGTTTTTTTGTTAAATCTCTGTGTAGGTACTGAAAAAATAGAGACTTCAAATTTCATGTGTAATGGGATCACTGGAAGATTGCTACAACTTCTGTATTGTTTCTATGAAGTTTTAAAAGAGATTCTAATCTTTTTTTTTGGTCAATTTTCAGAATCCTTTAGGGTGAGACAGAAAGTAGGCCAATTCTATTTAACTCCACAGATTTAAATTTCCTCTAGATTAGACCTGAATAGAGCCTTATATTTATCCCCTTTTGCTGCCACTGGAGTGTGATATCGCTGAAGGACCCAGTGCTGTCCCTGTTTACTTGCCTTGGTCAAATTTAGCCTTAGTGACATTTTTTTCATTACAGTGGTTGCTGCAGTGTAAAAGCAATGAGATAATGAGATTTTTGCAGTTGGTTACAAAGTGTTTGATGGTGCTGCTACAGAAAGAGCTTTTAGGGTATACTTGGAAATTCTTATGTAACCTTGTATCATTTATACCTTTGCCAGAGTATTTACTTTCTGTGAATTGTGAGATGTGACCCTTTGATATCTGCTTCTAATCTTGCCTCCTCCCAGTCCAAATATAACTTAAGGATCCAATATATAACAATTTTTGTAAAAAATTAAAGGAGAAGGTTAATGCTTTATAGCCTTTGAAATGTTTTTAAGCTATTCTTGGCTAGCACATGGATATGATTTCTATTTCTGGCTGCTCTTGAATTATTGGTTGCTAATATTGCATCCAAATTGAAATAAGGGGAAAGTAAAAATGTTATAAAAATGAAGTTATGTGATTTTAATGTCTGCTGTTGTGCCACTTGCCAGGAATAGAATAAAATGCTTTCTACCATTTGGTAATTGAGAATTGCTGTGTTCCATTAGCACAGCCAGTGTTCTGTTGCTGGCCCATGAGATATTAACTTTCCCAGCCTTGAACGATTTTCTGTGGGGAACTGTGGAAATTTGAGAATCTTGCAGTGTAACATTTAATCTTTGAGTTCTTCAAAGGCATAAACATAATATGCTAAAGATTACAGAATCACTTAGTATTCCCCTGTTTCAAAATAATTGCAGGTTAATAGTTATAAAAATTAATGTATTAATGTTATTGAAAGAAAATATATGGGTGGGTTTTGTTTTCTTTTCCCCCATATAATCTAAACCTGAATATTAATTTACTTTAGGGCTATGGCTTGTGCTTACGTGAAATGTTTCCTAAGTTTGGACTTAGATTGAACCAAAACTGTGAAAGAATAATGGGTGTTGGGATCAGTCAGGACCTGGTAACTTGATGAAATGTGCCACCTTAAAATTGTTCAGGATGGAGACCTGTCTGTAAGTGAAATATTAATTTGGAAAGTCTAGGCCACATCAAATCATATATCATGGCCTCAGCTGTGGCTCACCAATCAAGGCCTTAAAGATAAAATACAAATAACTTGTCTGATCACCTGCATAATTCAAAGCACAAAGTGTCGCTCAGTGATTCCTGTTGTGGAGGAAATTCATCTATTCTAAGATGTAAGTAAAAGCTGTCAAGTCTGATAAATTGTAACTGAACTCAGTATCTTTGAGAGAAACCTACCATCTGAAATTAAAGATTAATCATTGTGAGATTCCTTGGTTCCTTTAGTAATCACTTTGTTACTCATGGCTGTGACTAGCTCATACTCTGCTGTTGGGTTGAACAAAGGAGTTATTGGAGTGGATTAAATGTGTGCAAATGCTGTCCTTTGTCCATTTCTGCCTTTTTCCTACTGCAGTTTTTTCAAACTGTAATTCTCAACTTGGTGAAAAATGCTCACAGTGATCTTAAATGGCTAAATCATAGTAGACTGAAGACTAGCAGGAAATAAAATTACCAGAGAAAAGACAAAGAAAGGAGAGAATATCAACCATGGAAAGCACCTCATCCTGTAGTATAGTGAATATTGCAACTTCTTTGCCAATGGGCAGAAGTGTTGCATATCAACTGAGATAATTACGTGTGGTGTTGAAATCACCAAAGTTGTTTAAGTTTGATCGAGAACACAGTTTGGCCACTTACAATCCATTCTTAGCATATTACTCATATAAAAACACAAAGATGTGTTTAGTTTTCTGAACAGATGTTCTTAATTTTTATTTGAGCAGTCCCATCCAAATGTTCTGGAACTTCTGCTCATCGTGCAGGGTATTTCTTGAAGCTCTAATTGCAAAACTCTTGGATAGGGAGAAGGATGTTAGGTCTTGCAATGCAAGTGTGAATTTAGGACTGAACAACCAACCTGTATTTTGAGCAGGGAATTGTGGACAAGGTGATAGGAAGTTATCTCGCTTATCTCTTTATTGATTCAGGAAGGCTTAGCAAGGCAGGATTTTGAAAGGCACATCTCTGACTTTTGAATTTATCAGGACTCTTCCTTGTCTGCTGTGCTTAGTTATTTTTACTTTCTCTCTAATTCTCACCTGACCTTTTGGTAACTCTTCTGTTAATAAACTACTAATTTCTGGATACTGAGCTTGAGAAGGTTTTGCAATAGAAAACACTTTGGGAGGGGTTGTTTTTCCTAGTGTCACCCATCTCTCTTTCACTTCTGTCTCTCTGAAAATCTGATTACAAATGAATGATGGTGCTGTAATTCCAGCCTGCAGTATGGTGACACCATTTTTGGTACAGTCAGCTACTCTTTCAGAATTAATAAATTGTAAAGTGGTTTTATAGACATGACTTCTGAATAGGACATACTTCAGTTTTCCCTAGATTCTTCCAGTTGCAGTCCAGCCCAACACCTCGGATATGAAAGATATAGTCAAATGTGCTCCTTTATCCACATATCTTTACATTATGTTCCAGCTGGCTGTGTAAAAAAGAAAAATCACAGTATGATCTAATTCTGCATATTTTGTAGTATGGAAATTTTAATAAAAAGTATTACTTGTAATTTTCTTCAGAACATGTTTACAATTGCCTATGCGTTATGTATACAACTGCTGTACATACCGTTGTATTCTGAGCTGTGTTCTTAAGCAGTGAAAGCCATTTACAATTTCCTTTTCTTTCCAATTTAATATGACACTGGTCTAGTGCCCTAAGGTACAGACAGATATCTCTAGCAGTATTTATTTATTTATATTCAATAATGCCAAGAGTTGTGAGTTTAGTTTTGTCAGCAATGTTGTTTTGGAGAATTGAGATGGGTTATCCTGATCCCTGAATGCAAGGGGGATCTTTAGCATCCATGTGCTCAGCAGCCAGGGATAGGCAGAAGGGACTTAGTTTTATCCTCTTATCAAGGCTATAAATAGGTTTATAATTAAAACATACAGCCTTTGTGAGTTGAGGTTCTGAAGTAATTTCAATGTTGAATAGTACTGGTGCCTTACCATTAGACACACGGTCTGCTAATTATGTCTGATTTGAGCTGTGCCTGGAGTGTCCTGTAAGTGAGGACCATGAATTTTGGCCTTGTTTTCACAGAGGTTGTGGATTAATAGCAGCATTAGCACTGCTGTGCAGCAGCTCCCATTTCTGTTGTTGATGTAACTTAGGATCTTATCAATTGCCTGCAGAGGCAGCTTGTAAAGGTGGGGTGTGATGCAGGGGATAATAATAAGTGTTCACTCTTCACTTGCATCTTTGAGTGAGTTTTTGCAGAGGGAATGAAAAGAGCTAAGGAAAGAGCGAAGTTTCTTGCGCTGGGAGACTGGAGAGCTCCCAGACTGAGCCAAGAGCCTAATCCAGATTTTAGCTCCTGGAGCTGCTGAAGTTCTGTTTATCAGTTCTCCTTAAGAATACGTGTGTGCTTGCTGATGGGTAAGTGTGTTTTCTAAGCTACAGTGACTCCATTCAGTTCTCCAGCCCAGCCTTACTTTGCAAGAGCTCTGGAAGTCTCATATAAGTTATTCTGGCTAGTGGGAGAAATAACAGCAGGGGGACACTGAAGATGCTTAAATATAAAAGAGCACCCAAATTAGGGAAGAGCCACTCTGGCTCAGGAAATTTGGGCTTTCTTGGAGCAGCCTGGAGTTTAGTCCTGTGTTTCCTGACTGCTCTGCAGAGAGCATGGGCAGGCAGTTCTGCCTCTGCTACTGCTTGAACCTTTTCCACATGGTTTGCACACTGGCTGAGAACAGCACCACTGCAAACGTGCTTCAGCATGCCCCCATCACTCTGACTGTGACTTTAGCACTACAGTCAGGGAACCAGGAATTAATGAAAAAAAGCCTTTGAAAGTCTTAAGGAGTTCACATCCTGGGTGGATGTGCTGGTCCAAGCTGGTGCTCTGTGCTGCTGTGGCAGCGCTGTTTCCCAGCGTGCCAGCCAGCCTGTTTAAAGATGGTATCTCTGTGCTGCACTGCGTCCTGCAGCATCAACACCCACTGCCTCCCGCTGTTTGATTCCTCCTGTGCTCAGGGAAATGGGACTTCTACAAATATAAACACCCTTGTATCAGAGGATTTTGTGGATTTCTAGTCAATTGTTTCTCTTTCTGCAGACAGCCCTTGAGCCACTGATTCTAGTAATGTATATCAGAAAAAGTAGCAGTGTCATGCAGTCACATATATACACACTGATTAGCAAGTCACTTTGGCTTGTTTTGTACTTCTCTTTTGTGCTTTTTCTTCTAAGCTGCCTTTACTTGCTGCTTCAAGATAAGTGCTTTGTGGTGTGACATCAAGCTTGTTTCTAAGAGGTAACCAAAAAGTATGGAAAACTGAGAGAACTGAAGGGCAATATGTCTGTGTCAACTGAAGTAGAAAATCTGCAAGAAGATGGTCTGAAAAGTTCTATTAGGCAGTGGAAATTTTGCTGTGTCACACCTGCCACATATCTCCTAATGAAGAAGAGTCAGGGAGACAGATTGAATGTTTTGGTTGTGCAGAGGGACCAGAGGGCTTGGCTTCCTCCCCATGACCTGCTTCTGGAGAGAGCTGGCACTAGGTCTGTTTGTTAACAGGGCTTTTTCAAGTATGGAGCTGAGGCACCCTGGAATCAGAACGCACACAAGATCAGGCTGCTGCAGAAAATGTTACCAAGATCTACAAATACCTTTGAGGTAGCAATACAAATGTCAGAGTGGAGCATTACTCCACCTGCATCCATAGGAAGACAAACAATTATCTGAATTTAAGTCCAGGGAATTTACAGATATTTCCTAGCAAACCTATGTATGGACTGAAGCCCTGCTACCCCCAGCCTTCTGTATGTCCTTGTAGCCAGAGATCCTGCCACAGGGTGCTGCCGAGAGATTGTGGGCAGGTACATTACCTGCATCAATTTTCAGTCCTGAGCTTTAATGCAAACCCACCTTTACCAGGTGATGATGATAAGGCCATCAGTAATTCAGCTGTGTCTGAGGCAGAATAAGCAGCCAGGGCAGCGGCAGCTGGAGCCAGCCCTGCTGACTGTCAGGCTAAATATTCAAGATAATTAACAACAGGTAGGTTCTCCAGGGAGTATCTGTAAGACCTGTCTGTTTAGCATGTTCATGTGCCTCCTTTCCTTGGGAAATATCTGAACACTGCCAGCCTTTTGCACAGCCCACATGCTTTAGGCATGTGCTGTAAGCTGTGCCTTCAAATGTTGATGTGGTCTCAGAAAAGTGTCAAAATTGTCAGGATAACAGACTACTGCTTTTTGTTTGAGGCACTGTGACTGTCACTCTGATAGACTCCCAGGGTGATTCAGACTGGAAGGCCCTCAGGAGTTCATTTAGATATTCCTAGTCTTCCTGAGTAAAATGTATTAGCTTTAACCTTTTTGCTGAGGTTTTAAGTGAAGCTGCATTCCTTCATAACTTGAAGTTAAATATGGAATTGAAACATAAAAAGAAATTTTTGAGAAGGGGAAACAGGTGGAAGAGAAGGGATTTAGAGACAACCATTGATTAGTCTAGTCTATGAGACAGTGTGCCTAAAGGACATTGCCAGAATAGCCATGGGTAGATGGTCAGTTTGAAGGAAGAAAAATCAGATTTCTAGTGCCAAATGTGGCAACAAGGGCTGAGTCTTGAAGAGTAGAGTGGTTCTAACACTGGAAGCACTCCAAGGGCAGTTTAATAAACAGCAGTACAGACCCTGTGGGCAACAGTGAAAAAAATGAATGAGACCATCTTCACATTGTTTAGGAAAGGAAAGTGTTACATGTTGTGGTTCACATAGTCTGGATCAAATATGATCCATAGATGGGGATTAGCAGGACTTCTACCATCCCATTTGGGTTGTGACTTTAGATCTTTGCACAGTTTTTGATAAGCAGACTTATAATTTCTTGTTTATAGGTAAATTATGATAAGCAGATTTATAAATTCATGCCGTTTCAGATTATCCTGTCTGATACTTTTGCTACCATTGTGTCAAGAACAGTGAATAAATGCCCAACTATGTTTCTATCTAAAACCATTGAAATTTGCTACTCAATGTGTCCTATTTATCTGCTTCTGCTGACAGCTTTAATGAACTGCAGGCCTTAGAAGTTTTCTTTTCCCTGTGGTCACTCATGAAATCATTATTCAAGGACCAATGGAGTCAGGCAACCAAGCACTTCAACAGAAAACCTAACTCCAATTAATTTCCCATAATAAGAAAAGGAGGAAGCTGTGTATTAAAAGGAAGATCTAATAAATATGACAAATCGCCATGTAGCTGGTGGTTTTCTTTTCTTTCAAACATGCTGTCTCTTTACTTTTTCATGATATAATTCCACATCACTCCTTGCTCCTCCCCTCCCACTGATTCAATCTGCCCCTATGGGAAGCTCCTCTCTAAGTCATATATTTGGAAAAGTAGGACAATTTGAATTCTTCCTCCCAGAAAGGTGCCTTCTTCTCAGGCTTCTGAGTCATCATGGCTGTGACTCACATGGCTTGCTTTCATGAAGATGAGTCACTCCAAATTTTCTGGCATTAAGACTGTCCTACTCTCTATCAGTGTGTATCTGCTGTACACTGGAAATGTTCTGAAGCACAGAGTTTTAAGTAAGCAATAGTAAGGGGTAACAAATGAGAGGGAAAATCTTCAAGTGATAGTTTATCTTCTTGGGGGAGACAGGAAGTGGAAGAAGATGATGATGATGATAAAGTCTAGATTATTCTGGTGACATTAGCTGATGTTCTTCCTTGGACTGCCAAGTTCCATGGACAGCAGTTCAGGAGACTGTTAAAGAGAAATTCTTTGCAAGTTAACTGTGAGAAAGAAAAAGCTTTAAGAGGCTGAAATAGCTGACGTCTGAAAATAAGAAGCCTTTCTACCTTCCAATAGCTGTAGGAAGCATGTCAGCAGGTATAGCAAAAGCCAAAGTGGGATAATGATCATGTGCTGCATAAACTACAAGACTAAATATTTACCATTTTTGTGAGATGGTATTTCTTTTCAAAGGACCTAGAGGAGAGTGGTAACAGCAAAAATGGGTTTTGCTTTGCTAATATGACCACAGACATGCACTCTGAAAAGGTTTCCCAAAGGCTGGGCTGGTTGTCTCTTTGAATCTTCCCCCTGCTTGGCTTTTTCTCTCCTCTGTCCTTTTCTTGAATGTGCTGAAGAGCTTCAGGAGCCTTCGAGGCAAACTGCAGTAAGCTGAGGAATCTTGGGTGGCTGAGCTCTACTCCAGCCCTGGAAGTTGGGAGGTCAGAAGATGCTGCAGAAAGGGCACTGGGTTAGGAGGCAGATACAGATTCAGTTCCCCATTGTATGACTTCTAGCAAGTCACTGAAGGCAGCAAAGAGGTTTCTTTCTGTCATGATGAGCCCCTCCTGCATTATGGGCAGACTTTTTTTATGTTTTCCCATGGAACCTCACCGTGTCCCACTCTTTTAATTTAAAACACAGCTGAAGGAACAGTTCCAGCTAGTTTCCTTGTGCAGCAATAGCTCAGTGATTAAAGCTCTCAGACAAGAAGGAGGAGACCAGATTCCAGTTCTTTCTGAGTTAATATAAAACCACTAGATCAGAGAAGTAGCATGCCACCTGGCTAGTGCTGTTTGTTCTTAGGTGGGACACTAACCTTCTTGTTGTTGGCTTGTTCCTTGTTAACCAGGGAACCAAGATGAATCAGATGGGAGAAAGGGGTTGTGGAGAGCTCTGTTCTGGAGCCAGATGGTCAGAGACCTCACTAGATCTGGAGGAAACTTGTCCTCTTCCTCCTGCAAATGTAATTTCTGGGTCTTGTTCAATAAATCTTTAATTGTCTTTAATAATACTTCAGCTACATGGCTGAGGAGCACTCTTACCTTCTCCTGCCCTTCATCTCCTGTCGCATGTGTGGAGTCTGGTGATTTATGCTTTTTCTTGGGATTTATATGGTGAGGGTTGAACCATGCTCAGACTAGAGGGACCTAAATCTATGTCCTTCTGTGTCCTGTGCAACTGCTCTACTCCAAAAACAGCTAGAAAAGTGGTGGAGGGTGGCAGGATGCTCAACTAGGCAAGTGCAGCAGCTGCCTTGGGCAGGGACCTGTCAGCACCAACGTGCCTGCCAGGTACAGCTGCAGTAAGGTCAGGAGTTCTTGAGTTCTGCACCTTCCTCCTCTGTCAGCATCTGTTCAAAGAGTGTTAAACCTGGTGAGCTCTTGTTAAGGGACACTGTCAACAGACCAAGGGCCTTCAGTACTCTGTGACCCAACTTCTGACTTTTTTTGGAGGGGATGAGAGAGTGGGTCATTCTTTGGGTTAGTAATGGAGTGAGTGTTAAGGCTTGAAGTCCATCTGCCATTTTTGGATGCTGTCCTGAGTGGACTGAGGTAATGGATACCCAGGGCTGAAGGCTGGGGAAGGTCATGTCACTGAGACCAACAAGTTTTCAGACTTAATCAAAGATCTTTGAGCTTCCCTGCAGTATTATCTTTTCTTTAGAGCAATCTCTTCAGAAAATAGCACCAAGGGAGCAAAGAAAGATCTTTGCTTGGGAATGTTTGTGCAAAAAAGCAAAACATTCAAAGTAATTAAAAAAATTACATCATTTTGATTATGTAACATAGTTTGCCTAATTCTTTCTACTATGTATATGTTTTGTCATGGTTGTGTTTTTGGAAGGGGCTTCATAACATTATGGAAGCTAATTTGAAGGAATTCAGTTGATTCTCAATTAAAGTTATTTGTTGTAACATGCATTTTTGTAGTTATTAGACTTAACAGCCAACAGTTCCAAGCACATCCTGAATTTGAGCCAAACCAGTTGATAGTGTCTCTTTAAATTTATTGCAGTGCTTTCATCAAGCTAACTAGCACAATAGTCAGTGCCATGAAGAAGCTTAAAACATGCATATTTTATAAGTGTTTCAGAGAGCTGCCACACAAAAAGAGAAGTAGGCTATGTCTACAGCACTTTCACTTCACCTATTGTAACCTTCTCAGGATTTTTTTTTAGATAAAAGGAAAACTGCAGTGTATGATCACTGCAGAGCAGGCTCAGAGATCATAAAAAGTGGGAGGAAAACAATGGCTTGTGTCTGAGGGCACTTCTTGTCACCTTGGTGCATGCCATCTCATCATCAAACTGTTCAGAGCTTCATTCAAAGGTTAGCATTGGAGTCATTAAGCACATATGAACACCCAACACTTGCTTCTGGATTTTGGGTTTTTTTCCCCTTAGTGGTTTGAAATGTTGGCTGGGTGTTTGCTGTTTTTTGTTAACTCTGGAGGCTTGTAACAGCTGGGAACCACATAGGATTCATAAGATATATATATAGCATCCTTTACTCAGTTTCTATGAATCCCTGTGAAAACAGCTTTTCCCTTTAATGAGAATGAAGGGAAAGGCTTGCTAGAATGAAATGCAGTAGTTGCCTGTTTAAAAATAAACCAGCACAGTGTGCATCCTAGAATATTTACAGGTCAATTCAACAGTAAAACACCATTGGGAATAGTAGTTTAGATCTAGCATTAGGTAAGTAAAACCAAGAGTGCAACACACCTTGTGTTTGCTAGGCCACGCAGAAATGTGGAGCAGTGCTATTGCATATAAATACGTAGGAAGAGCTGCAGCTGTTTTTATCCATTGGCAAAGGCAGCAGCCAGGGACAGGGGTGACCTCCACACAAGATGTAGCTGGTGTGTGCAGAGAGCTTTGGGACTGGGTGGCTGTGCAGGGAAGCCAGCAGAGCTAGTTCCTGCTGCTGGGGCTGAGTGGTGTCAGGGCCTGTGTGACTTGTGTGGCTGGGAGGGTGAATGAGCACCTGGTGATCCCAGGAAGATGGTGCTCCGTGTGCAGGGTGCTCCTAGTCTGTGAAAAGCTGTGGGCTGCTGAGCACTCTTGCCTAACATTTAGTTCAGATTTCTCATGAAGCAACCTTTGAAGGACTATTTACACAGAAGTTTTAGAGGCACTATTAAGATAGCTCTCCCTGGAATAATTTTCCTTTTTTTATTCATCAGCTTTGTTTGTATGCCATCTTTTCTTGTTCATGCTCCTGTCTGGCTGATCATACCGTGTGTGATTATCAAATTGCTTCAGCTGGCTTCCCTCACAGCAGCAAAAAAATATGATTCCAATGGCATCTCCTTGTTTCTTTCTTCTGATCTCTGCTGATTGGTTTAACCAAAATCCTTTGTGCCCAGGCTTTAGCAGGTCTCTACCTTTTGAAAACTCTTGTTTTCCACATCTTGATAGGATAGCTGCCAGGAGGATTCAGGAGGAGTGCCCTGAGCTGCACACCTTCCTTGCAGCAGCTGTTGAGACAGAGCAGGAGCTATCCCTGACTGTGATGGGGTTCAACCAAACAGACCTCAGCAGAAGTAATGTTCTTAATACTTCACTTTACTGACTTCAGACACCTTAATGCAGCCAAGAGCTTGACTTCCTGCACAGGGCATGTGAGCTTGGGCTTTGTGCTCTGGTTGTGGATCAGCTCACTGGCAGGGTGAGCTCCAGTCTGCCAGATTGACTGCAGTACCCTTCGCAGCATGGGCTGGAGCAGGAGCTTGGTCTTCATAGTTATCTGAACCATGAAATCATCCTGCAAACCTTCCCTAAGGTTTGCCTCATTTTCAGCGTCCTGCTCAACTACAGCAGCAAGCGAAGCAAAGGTCACTCAGAAAGCAGGCACTGTCAGCACTGAGATTTGTCCCAAATCCAGGTCTGCCCTGTGTCCTGAATGAAGAAGGGGCAGCAGCCTTGGACTTGTACAATTACAGACACTATAATGTGATTTTGCTTATCTCAGTGTTTTCTGGGCCATCCTAAATTTCTCTCCTTGCTTTTATTGTGAGATAAATCAGTCCTATAAGGGTCATAGAAATATGAATTTCAGGACCATGGGGTGGAGGTAGAAGATGTGGTCAGACAAGCCGTACTAGAAAGTCTATTGCTATGTGAAAAAATAAATTTTAGAAAGTCCAGGTAATTCAGTTGGAAATGGCAACAGGATACTGCTGGATGTGATTTGTAATGGAACAATCAGTCATGGAATTCAGAGAAAGTAGATGTGTAATGTTTATGGCTTATAACTTGAGAAAATAACTTTTAACTTGGTTTATAACTTGAGGAAAAGGAGCCAGTGCAGAGCTTTCAGAAATGCAGCTGAGGGCAGGGCTGTGAAAGGACAGTCCAGGGAGTCTGCAATGGAGACCAAGGCTGGCATGTCCCCAGGAGTGTCACCAAATGGTCATCAGGAATGGTCCTTACCTGCTGGCATGGTGTACATCTTGGTGAGCTGGGTTGGAAAAATCGGAAAACAAAGGGAATCACGAGAGGAAAGTGATGCTGCAGTTTGCTCCCCCCAGCTTTGCCAGCAGCCACCTTTCTGACTGGTGTCCCCCTAGGAAGGAGCTGTGACTGAGCAAGGGGGCTCCTGGGAGCCATGGCACGTGGCAGGGCTGGGGCTGAAAACAGCCAGTGAGTAGTTGCTCCTTCCCATCGGTCAGAGGCAGAGCTGGTCAGAGCTGGGGGCAAACTGTCCACAGCTCACTCTGTAGTCCCTTGAAGCGTCAGGTATATCCTGTGTTTGAGACAGACTCATGCCTTCTGCAAGTAAAGCATTCTAAGTATGGGAAGGCGATTTTTTTCCTCTAGAAGTGATAGCAGAGAGACCAATGATCTCTCATGTTTCTGTGGCCTGGTTTCCGCTCTGGTTTATAAACATAACCATAAAACATAAACATAATCATAAAGATAAACATAGTCCTGACAGAGTAATAATACAGTTGGTAGAATTATATGTAATACATCTATTGCTTTGCATCATTTGGATGAGCAGAGTTTCTCTGAAAACTTTCTATGGTGGTGGTCTTGTTGCTGCCACAAATTGTTCAAAGGGCAGGAGACAAAACCCAGCATAACTGTGAAGCATTGAGGAGGCAATACTGTATTTCACTTTTATGGTGAATAACAGGATGGATAACAGCTTCTAATGGGAATGAGTAGTCAGTAATGACACAGATGATCCTGGGGCAGATTGAAATGATTCCCATATGGTCTGGAAAAGATCTGTGATATCTATAAATATGCAATTAATCTTGTGAGGGGAGGAAAAAAGAAAAATGGAAGAGGGAGACTACCACTACTTGAGTAACCTTAATCTAGCAGTCTAAAGTAGTGATGAAATGGGAAAGGAGTAAACAACAAACAGCAAAGATGTTGTGCAACCAATTATCTAGTGAGACAAAAAGAAAACAGGATGCTATGAACTATTTTCCTGCAGAAATCTGTAGTGTCTTCACGTTGATATTGGTTTAAAGCATGTTTCAAACACTGTAATAGGACAAGAGGGGTCTCACTACTAATTTTTATTTTTGTTCTTTTATTTCATGTGTACTAATTAGAAGTGAAAAAAACCTGAAAAATGTACAGGATTGTTTTAGAAATTGACTTTGCAGACATGTTTTTTTCTTGGTTTTCTCCACAATGTAATATTCCAAATTCAAGCAATCTGTTGGTTTTCTTGGAACATATTTGTCTCATATGTTCTGTACTCTTATTTATCTTACAAATATCCAGCTATTAGGCATTTATCATTTGGCTTTCATTGTTTGAACCATTATTTATTTTGGTAAGCTGTTTAGCTGTTTATATGTGGGAGTTTAAATAATGGGAGATTCATTCAAACTTTTAATCATTTCACAGTATTATGTGAAAAATATTATGAAAAGGTCTCAAATTTCCATTTAATGATTTATAACCATTCTTACAAGTGATAATGTATATTTACAATGATAGCTGTCTATTTGATAGAGAGTTAAAGAAAGCATGACTTATTTATGAGAGCAGTACAAA
This sequence comes from Haemorhous mexicanus, assembly GCF_027477595.1. Lineage (NCBI taxonomy): Eukaryota > Metazoa > Chordata > Aves > Passeriformes > Fringillidae > Haemorhous > Haemorhous mexicanus. The sequence goes on along the minus strand of NC_082341.1, from coordinate 17,249,333 downwards.
GGTCCTAATGTAAGCACTTTATTCTAAATAAGTGATTTTTTGAACTGTACAACCAAAAATGAAGAGGATTTATAAAATTTAAATGCTCTTAAGATAGTCACTTCTAGAGAAATATCAGCATTCTGTGCTTTCAGTCCACATCCACTGAGAAATTAATGGAAAACCCTGTCATTCCCAGACAAAAAAAAAATTCCTTAATTTAGCTGAAAGTGTAAATACATCTCTGCTAATTAGAAATCATATTAGAGTGTTATTGGAATTTCCCAATACACCAAAAAGCAAATCTTAAGTTCAAACAGAGAGCTAAGCACAAATGAAAATGCATTACCTGCATCTTCACTGGAAGGAGTAGCAGAACATAAATCAGACATTTTTATCTGTCAGTAGGGATAATGGCAAAACCCAATAGTGATCCAGTCAACCTCAAACTTTATTTTACTTTTTAAGTTATAAAATTACCTTTGTGAATTGACACTTCAATTCCTATTGAGGAATTTCTTGCTATTCATGTGCTTCTGTTCTGACATTGAAACTCTTCCTTAGCGAAGGCATCTAATAATTGTTAAAACCCTGGAGATTTACTAAGAGGAAAAAGAAAATAGATGTTGCTGTGTCCTATTGACTCTGACTTCTATTTCTCCTGGAAATCTTTTGACACTATTGTTGCTTTTCTTAGGGAACAGCAAAACAATGTTCCTCATATGTGGGAGAAAGAATGTAGGTTCCTTGCTGTGTGCTTGCTTTTAAACATAGCAAACCAGATGTCTTGAATTGAATCCATCAGGAAAACAAGGCTAGAAAGTATATTTTTTTGTTCATAAGCATTTCTCTGTAATCCATTCTCATATCTGTAAAGTTGCATCTGCAGCCTTGGCAAGATTGAGGACAGTCTGATTAACAAGGTCTGTCTCAGCAAGGTGCAGCAGCCCCCCAGCTGTAAGGAAATTTCCAGTGTTTTTGAAATGATGCAGGTCAAAGCTGCTCAGCTTGCTGTAAGACTACAGAGGTGGCAGATGATGGATCAAATGCTAATGTGTTTTTTGGCTGGGAGTAGGGCAGTGGTGCTTACCAAACTGTTTAGGCTGCTTTGTGTTATCTTTGGACACTTGGATTTTAGGACATATTCTTTTATACTGCAGATTAATGACCTCCCTGGTTGAGAAGGGTTCATGAAGAAACAATTATAGTAATTATTAATGTGTTTTTTGTTTGGTTTTTTTTTTTAGGAGGAAAGGTTAGAGTATCTGATGGTGATACTGTTGGATAAATTTTGCTCAGGAAGCTGGTTCCTGCTGCTGATAATCAAATTAATTAACAATCGATAAGCAATTTGGATTGTACAATGATCCTTGCTTCATTGCTGCTTTGAAATGGTTGGAAATTATATTATAATCCCCTTGCTCAGAAAGCACAGTTTTGGCCATTCTCTGTCTTTTCAAGATGTCATCAATCAGTAGGTGCCCATCTTCTTTCTTTTGTTGGCTACTTGCAGCAGCTATTGGTGTGCTAATGTAATGACTTTTATCTGATGTACTTCACTCAAATGGGCAGGCTGGACAAAGGAAACATGCTCTTGATTAGCTGTAGTGAGGTGACCCAATCTTCAGCCACAGCAGTGCTTCTACAAAATGTGGGAGCTATGGTAGAGATTCTAAGAAAAAAATGGGGTTTTTTCTGATGATTTCTTTAAACTGGTAAAATGTCAAACATATAGGAAACTTCCATATTTCTACAGTCACTTTTCTATCCAGGTTACACAGCTGAAGTTGTGATTCCAGAAATCTACAAGCTCAACAGTAAAGAAATGCTGAAATAGAGCCCTCTTTAATCATCTTCAGTGCAGCCCTGGGATAAAGAGAATCAGACCTGGTCAAATTTGTCAACACATTCCAATATCACAATTTTACTAAACTGGAGGTTGGCTTGGAAGTGTTTCAGAGGTCAGCCATCCAGGTTGAGCTGGGACAGTCTCATAGCTTGGTGGGTAATAAGCACAACAACCTAGGTCTGTGAGTGACAGGAGCTGGGGGAGACTGTGTTACTGTTGGGTGTATTTCTATTGTAATTTTAGTCTGGATTCCCATGGAAAAAGATACATTCACCAACCATGTTGTGTGACTGCCAGGTCATCTCACAGAAAATGTTGAGCCATTTGTCAATATGACAGTGAAGGCACAAATATGTTCTGGTCTTGAGTGTTTTATGAAGAGAAAGGAGTGGAGGAAAGGGGAAGCTCTCCATGAGGTGGAAGATGTGGGGTGACTTCATGTGTTTCAGGCAGGAGAGGCTGTCAGAGTCCCAGCCACGTGGGATGATTGAAGTGGAGCTCACAGTAAAAGATGAGGTACATCTGTTACAAAACCAGACTACAGAGATTTTTTTTTTTAGATGGTAACAAAGGCATCCAGAGTAGCAGGATAGATGTTAAATCTTACTGTCAAGCACCCTTTATATAGTCTAAGGTCTAAAAACAGGGACTTTATATTCTGTCAATACTATAAAGCACTGCACAACCTGGACAGGGATTATCAGAAAAATAATTTCTAACAAAATTCAAGGGACAAAGCTTTGTACCAGCCCATGAATTTGCTGAATTCTTGCCTGCTAACCACAAAGGGTACCTCTGCAGATTGCTTTGATGGAGCTCTGTTCCTCTGTGGCCTTTTGACGATTTGCTATCCCTATAGCACTCAAATGGGTAGTAAAGTGTTACACAAAGCAGCATTTCACTTGTCAGCTGCACCCCTGCTGTTGATGCTTCCCTCTAGGGAGCCATTGAGTTAAATGCTGCATAGTCAGCTGGATGTATTTTTCTTCTCTCCCATGCAATGACTTCACCTCATTACCTCCCAGGTGTAACTGGATCTGTCTGCATCAGTAACCTGCTTCTGGTTTCAAAGAATGAGTTAGAATTTATGACTGTTGACTATGTGAGGCAGGGACATTAGAGCACTAGCCTATTTTAAATCTGTTAGACCAACTTTCTGTTGCAATCACTGCTTCTGGAGTTAATTGTTGGGCTTTCTTGGTCAGTTTTGTTTTCAATTTCCACAGTAAAAAGTTGAAAAACATAGGAGAGGAGGGCAACACTACAGAAGAAAATTTAAAATCTTCCCTGTGACTCCTGAGATATGGTGCAGTATTCTTTGATGTAATGTTCAAATAGTTCTTCATTTATCAGTTTAAAAAGCATATTGCTAAAAATTGAAGTATGAAGAACATAAAAATGCATTAGGAAAAGAAGGGAATTATACTGGTTTGTTTCCTTCTCTGCTCTAGCAGCTTAAATAACACAGGCTGAATGCTTTAAATTGCCTTTGTAAGATATGTTTGAAAATTCTAAAGCAAATATATAAAAAGATGTAAATCCTTTCATTTTTATGGAGATGAGCAGTAACAGATAACAACAAGTAACCACATATAACAAATCATAAGAAGTAACAGCAAGTGTAAGCTAGGATGCCCTGTGTCTGAAGTTAAAAGCTCTCCCAGGGTGTCTGCATTTCCAGAGTGCCTGAATCCAGGCTGTCCAGTGTGAGATTCCTTGGCATTCATCTCCTAGTAGGCTAATCCTACTCTGACAGCTTTTAAGAAGAAATCTTTTTTGTTCGTTCTCCCTCAGCATTGAACATAAACTATTTAATGCAGAGGCAATGGCTAAAATAAAAATAACACACTCAGCTGGTTCTGTTACTCTAAAAGCCAGCATAGAAACTGAAGAAGTTGGACCACATGGAGCAATTTCACATGGATTTACAGCAGCTGCAAGCAAAGAATGAGTGGACTGAAAAAACATTCTCAAATTCTGTCCCCAGGTGTTGTTTCTTGCTTCTGCATGTGGTGCTATTTGCAGCACTGTTTCTTACAAAGCCCAGGTGGGAGAAGCACTTCCCACAGAGCCCTTGGGAACACTTAGTGTGGTGGTGCTCTGCCAGCCTGCCTGCCTTGTTTCTATTTCCCTTGGAGCTTACCAGCTCTCCATTAGCAGCTGCTCTGATGACACAAAAATGCTCTAAGTGTGACACAGCTCTCTGGAGACAAAGTGCCTGGGGAAGTGGACAGAAGTTGTTTGGGGTTGTAGGGAGCTGGTTCATCCTGCTGGAGGATGCCCAACTTCTCCAGCCAATGTAAAGATGCCTTCTGAGCTGCTGTTCTTTTTAGATTGTGTAGTTTCTTTGCAAAATTGCTCACATAAACCTCTGCTTGATGACTTCTTAACTCTTAAGCAATTCATGTGACCTGTGTTATTGGAAAGAACAGTGTGTTTGAATTTGTCCTTCATTCATTAGTCAAGAGTGGTAATCATATCAAACTGATCTAACAATAGAATTGAAAAGAAGGGGGAAATCAGAATCAGAAAAATATTCTGAAGGAAATTAAAAAATTGAAAAAAAAAAGGTCAGCAGAGTAATTTCTGCAGATGCTGCTCAGGACTGTGAAGATGCCTCTTTCTGAAAGGCAACTGCTCTAGGAGGCAGGCAGGAGAGGATGCAGCACTAAGTGAATTCCCAGGCAAAAGCCTGAGAAGGGCATATCCCAGAGCTCAGAAATGCTGACACTGAGTGCTTCTGCTGTCCTGCTGCCTTGTCCCTGCCTGCTTCTCCAGGCTGTGAGTTCCTCGGGCAGGGATCATGTGTCTCTGCCATCCAGTGCTCTCGTGAGTGCTATAAAATATTTCAGGGGTCTGGTGAAACATGAAAACTGAGAGGGCACCTTCAGGAGGGAAGCGTGTGATAAAAAATGTAACAGGGCTTTTGGTGTGAGGAAATGGGACACTTCAACTATACCCTACTAAGTGTCACTTAATAAATTACTTAGAGTGCTGCCATGAGGCATGGAAGCACCAAGGAGGTGTGAATGGATTAGCTGCCTGGTAGCTAAAGGGTGCATTTGAGAGATGAGATGCTTTTTCTAAGGCACACTTAGACACTTGAACTAAAATGCCCAGAGGTCATTATTTTACATTGTTCTATTGAATCTGAGACAAACTACTTCCAGAATAATTCTGAGTGTTGGAGCAGTCTCTGGGGATGGGAGATACAAGTTTGGGTCCTTCAAGACAAGAGAAGGACCTGTACCTGTGATGCCTGCAGTTCAGTGGTAGGTGCAGGTTCTCCTGGTTTTTCAGTGCCCAGTTGGAAACAACCACTTCTGCAGCCATTATTGAATCGGTGTTTTAATCATACAAAATTTAAGCTCTCCCTCTCCTCAGCAGTATTTTTTCTCTGGAGTGGATTCAGACAGTTAAATAATTCAAATCTGACCCAGACAATTCATATTTTGCAAATAACAGTTGAAAAGTATTTGCTCAGCCCTGACTTAAGGTAGTGCTAGAGCTTTCCTTCAGCCCATATCTCATGGGCTGTAAGTTAGCAAAATAGGAATGGCCCCCATTTTTCAGTGGAGGCCCTGGTTCTGCTCTCCTCAGTTGATAGAATTCAAGTATTTGTGACACATCCCTCACATGACATAGGTTTGTTAGGGAAAAGTTGGTGTCACAGCTGCATTGCTGCCATCAGCACTTGCAGGCAGATCTGGTGCATCCATGGGGCAGGGCATGAAGCAGCTGAGCATGACAGGAGGTGTGGGAAGGGTCTTCAGTTTGACCTGCTGATTAGGATGACTGCAGGAAATGTGTGTGGATAGCTGGGGAGATGGTTCTTTCCTCCTGAGGAAGGATGGCTGCAGGTCAGCAGGGACCCCAAACAGGCAGCTGGGTGTGAGGACAGGCTCCCAAACTCTCTGTCAGGCAGGAGGGGATAGGGAGCACAGGGGAGGTCAGGAACGTCTGTGCTGTTGGCTTCCCATGAACAGGCTTAACTTCTGTTTGGACCTGAATGTTTTCCTCTTGCTCTTGTTGAAATAAATAATATTCACATCTCCCAGGCATGCTTTCTAGGCAGGATTCTGGTCTGGTTAAACTGGGGAGGACCATGGACCACAGCCTTTGCCACTGGGTGGGACTGATGCTTCCAGACCACTTACCACTTCCTTGTGATCCACATGAAATAGGGCAGAAAGTAACACAGTGCTGTGCTAGGTATTTTTTGGCAGAAAAATTGCGATTTGCTGATGGCCTTTCCCCAGTTAAATGCTGTTCAGCTGCATTCTTGTAATTAATATTTCATCAGACACTAATAGTACTTTATGCAGAATTCAGATGTGCTGGTGAGACCTTGCTGCATCTCAGAGCTTAGAGCTGTGCTGCTTAGAGAACAGTTGTGTCTGTATTTTAAATGGTACATTGACAGATAGCTCTGCTTGCATCTCTGCAGTCATTGCAGAGGAAATGTATTGTAACCTAGGTAAACATAACTGCAATTTGCTTTGGTATATGAAATTTAGCAACACTGAGAGAAAAGTAAGAGCTTTGGGGGTGGGGCTACAGTCCTTCAGAACACTGGACAGTACATTTAGAAAAATGTAATGATTATTGGAGTGGAACCGGCATTTACTGTTTTGTTTGGTTTGTTTACTGTTCTGAAAATTTTACCTAAAAAATTGAAAGTTAATAAAAAGTAAATTAATAAAAATGAAGTACAGTAAGTTTTCCTCTCTTTCCACTCCATTCTGACCATCAGATCTCTTAACTGTGCTATTGGGCAATGTCTTGATCTCTTTCTTTCCTGAGAATAAAACTTTTGACTGCACTACTAAACAGAAAACCTCAAAGCCAAGCTGTGATTAGAATAGTCAGTGAAATCAAACTGAAAGCTACCTGTGTACAATTAAGAGAAATAATGGGGAAAATCAATCTTCCTGGTGAAGTGAGTGTTGACATAGTAGAGGCTGCCTTTCGGGTTTGAATGAGACTGCTTAAAATGTTTTTCTTCAGTTGTCATTCAATGCAATGTTAATTACACTGTGGGGTTTCCCCAATGACATGTTTGTTGAGCTCTGTGTAAGTGACAAGATGATTATGTCTAAATGATTGGTAAATGTTTTGGCTTTGAGGGCTTAAATATTTGTATAAATGATTCCTCCAAAATCTGAGAAATGCTTGACATATTCACAGGATAACAGCTTTGTTATGCACCTTCTTTTAGGGCTATATTTTATTTGTCTTGCTGTTCTTGGTAGTTTCTTATACCAGCAAAGCAGCCATGAGAACCCAAGGGCTTATTCCAGAATAAGAAGTAAATCAGTATAGGGAGGGTGGCAGACTCTCCCATGCAAAGAAGGATTTTCTATTGTAGCCATAAGACATATGAAGTCATGACACCTACTTGTCTTAGAGCAAATGAGGAGAAAATCTACCTGAAGTTGGTGTCTTCAAGTGCAGAGTGCTTCTTACCTCTGTGAAAGGGTTTAATATAATTTTGAACAGTTATTTTAAAGGAGGATATATTGAATCCTGACTGAAATCTGAAATGTGATCATAATAGGAAGAATATGCCAATGATTTTCATTTCTAAGGAGCTGCTGACACATCCAGGTAAGGAGATATGTAAGGAATATGAATTCCAGGGTGGTTGCCTAAAAATATTTAGTGACTTTTCCCCAGTTTTTGTGTAAATTAATAAGCATGTCTTGGACTGAATTGAAAAGTGTAACAAAGGACTATGTGAAGTGGGAAGGAGAAAGTTTTAACTGGCACAATTTCAGGTTGTGAATGTAGGGAAACCTCCCAAGGCAGCAAATGGGCTGCAGACAGGAAGGGGAGAGGGCGAACCCAACCTGTGCTTTGGGGCAGATGGCATTTCCATTTCCAGTCCAGCAGGCAGCTCTCATGAAAAATTAGTTAGGGCATGAAAAGCACAGTGGATTTACACAGTGAAAGGTGAGGATGCTGTCTGTAGAGAGATCTGGGTGATGACTGAAATGGGAAATTCTCACAGCTCAGGTGAGTGTTACTGCTGTGTAAAAAACAGCTAATTTGCTGACAGGAAAGAGTCTGGGCTGTCAGTTATGACAGTGAAACTGCTTTTTTCAGACAGAGGATTTTGCAACCTAATAGCTATTTTGGTTGTCTAATAAAACAGGAGTCAGGCAGAGCACAAAAGGCAACAACCAGAAACTGATGTGCAGAAAGGTCCACCTGTGTAGAGGGATGATAGTTACATGACAAAAGCTACGTAGACATGCTCTGGATAGCTGAGAATTGGAAAAGTACTAAACTCAACTAATCTGAGTCTCTGCACTTGCAAGGCTGCAGTGGCCTTGAGTATAGCTGTAGTTTGATGGCAAGATGATGTAGCTGAGAGCAGAGCATGAGAAAAAAGAGATGCAAGTTGTAAAGAATAAAGAAGTAAGAATAACTAATAGATTGCTTAGCTTACAAAATATGCATGAGCTTATTACGTGTTGTGTTTAAATGTCTGATACTCTAATCAATAAATGAAGTTTGCTGATTCTCATATTGAGCTATCACCGAGCCTCCCTCACTGTGACACACCTGAATATGAGAATAACTTCTTTGCTGTGTGATGGCCATGCACTGGAACAGGCTGCCTGGACAGGGTGTGCAGTCTACCCCACTGGAGATGCTCAGGGACCATCTGGTCACAGCCCCAGTTAAGGTGCTCTAGGGGAACCTGCTTAAGCAGGACCAGAGAATCTCTGGTTGGACCAGAGACTCCCAGTGGCCCCTTCCAACCTTAACTATTCTGTGATTGTATTCTGAGCCAGCTTTTACTGTAATCTCAAGTGATGCTGTAAATAAATATTACAAAGGGTCTCTGGTTTTCATGGAAAGCACTCACAGAATTGTATAACTCTCTTCATCCCTCAAAGATCCCACAATCCATTTTTTTGAGCTCAAGAATAGCTCAGGGATTTTTTTCCCACCTGCTAACACTGAAATCCAGCTGTTTTCACAAAACTTGGCAATTGGTTGTCACCTCAAGATGAGTTTGCAGTTTACACCAAGGAGAGGGGCTTGCTCAAGCTGTGGATTGAAAAGGAAGATTTTGGCATTCAAAAGTTTTAGGAAAGTATTCATTGATAGAGCTGGAATTTGGTGGAGACCTGAGAACTCATGTGGCTTAATGAGTGTCATTTGCTGATTGGCAATAGCAGCAGGGCTGCCCTTTCTCATCCTTCTAGAATCTGCTGGAAGCTGCTGTCAAAGGTGGTACTTAATGCTGAGGTGATCTTCATTCCTTAGGTTTTATAACTTCTTAATAGTCTCAACAAATGAATTAATATTAAAGAAATTGAATATAAATGAAAGTATAAAAGCAGAAGGAGACAAAGTGGGTTTGATTCAATCCTCATTATCCAGTAATTTCAGTGAGGTGACTGGAAGCACTGGAGTCACTGGAATTTTGGTTTATTTAAAATAAGGGCAAATGAGAATAGAATTGGATCCTTCTCATTTTGTCTTTCAAGTGTATGTTACAATAAAACTCGTGTGACAAAGACTGTATATGTCTTTTGTTCTGTGCAGCCCTATGCATATTGTTGTGATTCTGAAAATAGCCACTAATCATTTCCTGAAGAATTGTCCTTTTCAATGAACTGCTGTGTATTTTCAGCTGCTTTTGATATGCCACTGAAAGCTGGTTTGCCTTTCAGATGTGTTTCCTCAGTTCTAGTTTGGTGTTCAGCAGCATAGGATAAAAGGCTTTGTTGGGAAGATTTAGAGATTACAAGAAGTATGAGGAAGATACTGGATGGGGTCCTTTTTTATATTAACTTTATATGTTGGTAATCATGTGGATTTATATAATTCATATTTATTATTGTAAATTAACAGTAGAATTTACTTTCGTTGATAAGAGATTAGTACAAGATGAGGTTTTTTCACTCTCTGTGTATTTATTTTGGAGTTTTATAATAGGAATTAGTTAGGGAATGTGACTGAGGAGCCTGTGGTGTATTTCTGGAGAGAAAGACAGTTTTAAGAGTATTAATATTTTGTAAGGATACCTGAGTAAAATTTTATAAAGTGCTACAAAGTGCAGGTGAAGGTAGTTTCTGTGTTAAATCACCTGTCTTGTCGCTGTGGAAACTGTAAGAGAAAAAGTCTGATGGGTGCAATACATCCAGGCCCACCCTTCTCTTGCCTCACCTGTGACAGCTGGAGGCAGAATAAGGGGTGCTGGCACTCCCCTGGCTGCTGCTGGAGGCATGTGTTCTGTAGGTGGGGGTGTTTAATTCCCCACTCCCTTCTTTCTATTTGGTCCTTACACAGGGAACTTCATCAAAACTAATCGCTCTACCTCAAGCCTATAAAAATGATGGATTGTAAATTAAAAAGTAGCCAAATATTGAGTGCATCCCAACACATTTCCCAAATTTGCTTTAGTTTGAATAGAATTAATTGTAATGTCTGTAACTTGCTCTGTCAGTACCAGCATCACTACCAACATTAACAATTTGGGGTTTTTTTTACAAGTCAGAGTAATTATAAGCAGCATAACAGTCTCAAAAGATGGGAAAACCCAAGTACAATGTAGCTTGTCAAGTGGCTTTCTGTATGTCACAGGAATACTTTAAAAATATTTACATCAGAAGTGAGCTTTTAGAGCAAGAAACCTTAATTTTTTCTTTTTTTTTCTATATTTCCCTATGGATATGATGCTGACTAAACAACCTGGTATATATAATTACTTCACCAAAACATTTTTTTATGGTATAAGGCTGTATGAAATCCCTAGTTTTGAGATGTCTTGAGAATTTGAAAGTGGAATCAATCTTGAGATGTCTTGAGAATTTGAAAGGGGGATCAAGAAAGAAAGTTCCTCACCCCAGAGAAGCCCCTAGATAAGGAAAAGATGTATTATCTACAAGACAAGTGAGAAAGAAATAAGTAAATAAGAAATAAGTAAATAGGTAAATAAGAAATAAGTAAATAAGTGAAGGAAACATTTTCCTGTTGAGAGATAAGTAAGGACTGTTAGTAGCTAGGTGACACTGACAGTCTGTGGAAGCATTTGTCCTGGACTGACCATGCCTGTGAACTTCTGAACATTTTGAACCAGCCAAGAACCTCCGAACTTGACCTGTGAGCTTGCAGGCTCTGCAGGGCTGCCAATAGAGAATGCTTTGCTTTTTCCTCTGATGTTTCTCAATTTTTTGAGCTTTCAAAACCTTGCCTCTGGGTTTCAGGGTTTTCATTACATATTCTGCAGCTGACTCACTTGAAAGGTTGACGTGAGAGAGAGAGTAGGATTTCACCATAAGCTTCTGCTGTGGTCCATTCATGCAGTTTTGTAATTCTATAATACAGTGAATGCCATCCTATGATAAGATAACTAAGATTGAACTTTTGGATATAGTTAGCATATTATGGGATTGTATTCACTGTATTATAGAATTACAACATTAGTTTCTAGAATTCAGAAGCTTCCCGGAATCAGCGAAACAATGACAATACATTTTGAGAGTTTGCTCAGACTCAAGAAAATTCAATAGAAACTCTTGTCTACAAACTTTACTGGTTTATAATTTGCTTACCATACAGAACCATGTTAAAACAATTTACCTGGTGGTTTGTGTTTGTTTGTGTTTGTTTCTTTTAATAAAGAGAATGGTTGAGATGGAATTTTTCAAGTCTCAGGATAGAAATCTGGAAGACACAGTTTGTGTCCTATTTGCACTTTTAGAAGACTGGCAAAAATACTGGTCAATGTATTTGAACTGGAAAGGCTCTTCAGACTAAATGGGCTGGTTCCTGGACTTGTGTCTTGCTTCTTAAGTGTTTGAAAAAGGAGTCTGTTGGAGTGAGGCAATGGAGAGTCTAGGGATGAGAGGGGAGGCTTTTCTGGGGAGTTGGGTCACAGGTCCCATGCCCTTTGTGATGTGTTGCATTTTGCAGAATGAGAGAAAAAAGGAGAGAGAGGAGAAAGCAGTAACAGGAAACATAGTAGTAAGGTGATTTTACAAGCCTCTGTGCTATAATATTGTTCTGGAATTGTAAACCCAGGAAACATTGAGCAGTATTTATTTATAAGTGTGAAACAAAATCTGATGCCTTTAAAGTGCAGGTTGATGAAGTTACTAACCAGAAATTTTCTGTCTTAACCTGTAAGTTGTTTCTTCTTTCATTGTGAACTTTACAACATCTTCATGTTGCCAACTAAAATCTATGGTTGTGGGAAAGGACTTGGTTCTACTTTGATTTGTCCCAGCTGTAGCTTCACTGGTCCCCAGGATTTTGCTAGTGGATAGGAGTGGTAACTGTTGCCACATCTTCAAGTTATTTCAAAATGAGAGTTAAAAAGTAATGAAAGAGAGCTAGGGAGGACGCCTGTGTGCACACGCCTGTGTCACATTAAGGCTGGCAGGTCTTTGGTGCTATTTCTGTAGTGGCTTCCAATAAAAATGGATTTGCTCTGTCACATGGAAAGTAAACTTGACATTTTGTTCAGTCTGAGGCAAACTCTTCCAAGCATCCTATTGTCTGCTGAAGTTTATATGTCTGCAATGTACTGCTAACAGATGCTGTTTCACCATTTCTGAGAGCTCTGAAAACAAGAGGGACATTTCTATAATTAATAATGGAAAACAATTTCACTTTTAGTCTTAATGATGTCAGAAGAAAATCCAGTCCATCATGCTTTGTGAATCAGCTCCTGGCAGCTGCTGAATAATAGAGGGAAAACTCCAGCTTGCTTTCTCTTTAGATGATGTACCATGTTACTTGTTATTCATTAAGCCCTTTTTTCATGCAAGTTCATTAAATAGAATTGGTGAGTGATAGGTACTGTACTGCCTGAAGGCTACTTTGATTCCTGAGTTTTAGTGTTACTCTTCTACCACTCTAATTGCCAGCGCTTGAGGAAGAAATAATTACTGTGCAAGTAAACTTGCTGAATGTTTTGGCATTCTTAATGATTTTTAGGAAAAGGGCTTCCAAATTTGCAGTCCTGTGTGTTTCAAATAGTGTTATCAGTAGTTACCCTGTCAGGAGAAGGAATACAAATTTCCAGAGTTTCTGGTTCCAGAGACTGTAAGATGCTTTGCTTTAGCTTTGTGCTGCAAGCAGGAACATCATTGTATATCTCTGTGGTGTGGCCATCTGCTGTTTGGGTTACAAGGGAACTCATTTTGGAATTGGGCAACCTGTCCCAAGGTTTGGGACCTTGGCTCAAAAACAGGGCCTTGCTGAACCAAGGGAAAGCAGCATGCTGAAGAAATTGAAAAAACAATATATTTCATCCTTCCAGCCTACATTTGAACTTAACCATCACTTTGGAATGTGTAGTGTTATACATCTCAGAAGACTGATTAAATGTGGCTGCACTTCTGTGGTGAAGATTAGTTATACAATAGATTCATACAAGAAGAAAGCTGTCCTGTTTGGAGCTCTTGCAATGCAGGAATCTGTACTTCATATTTATACAAGAGGAAAGCTGTCCTGCTTAAAGATCTCAAAACAGAGGAGAGCTGCTACCAAGATTTTAAGCCACCTTGGCACACTTAGGAGTCTGGACTGTTCCATGGATTCCCTGCCCTAAGAGTGTCCCAAAGCTGCTGCAGGGCTCTGGACCAGTTGAGCTGTGGGTGGTGTACTCCAGCAGACATCATCTTAGGATTCCTGTGGTGTGAGAGGACTCTGTGGCACAGGAAATCCCTGTTGCAGACAGGACAGGGGAGTATTTCCATTCCTGTTGATATCTGGACACAACCACTTGTTCTTAGTCTGAATGCTCCTTGCAGGGCTGTGTCAAAGCTCATGTGACACTGTGACCTTCAGAGAACAGCTTCTTAGTCTGTGGCTTCCCTAATGTGTGATGGAGGAAGGTTGTAGCCTTTGTGAAGGAGGAGTTCAGCTTGGGCAGGAAATGGCAGTCGAGCAGAACAGGGAGAAGTGTCTTTTAATCACCAGGCCACAGGAATAGCCTTGTTGGAATAAGTGCAAACATGAAGGAAAAATAATGATGGGAATAGTAATGAAGCATCATTAAATATCAAAAGCAGCCATTTAGAATGAAACTTCTAAGGAATTTACATCCATGGCCAAACCTCTCAGCTCCAGAAGGCATTGGAGGAGTGAGATATGAGTCATCAAGGCTACATTGGCTTTGGAAAAAAGTAACAATCTAGATTTGAAATAAGTGAAGCAGAAGAATAGAGGAAATAATTTCAAGGTGTCTGTCTAAAATATGATGGCTTCATATATGGGCCTTGATCACCAACCCTCTAGCTATCTTTAGACCTAGAAGTGGGGACTTGCCTATGGAACAGTTACTACTCAAAATTAGGACATTTTTCATCAAATCTGAAGAAGGTTGCAGGAAAAAAGCAAGTATTCAGAGCAAAGAGCAGGATTTCATTTTCCTGGCTGATCTCTGAGGTGTCCTAGATGAGAAGCAGTAAGCAACTAGACAGATATTAATTTATCAAGTGTGTTGCTGTTTCATATTAGGTTGTTATAACATTTTGTTTCTGATTTGTTGCCCAAAAGTTTAACTGTCTTTCCCAAAGCATTTTTAAAAACTCTTGTACTTGCCTAGTGCTGAAGCAGAGGTGGAATGAGCTATCAAATAGCTGGCAAATAGTGGGTGCTCTGTTTTCATGGTGCTAGTGGGACATGCAGCACCTCTGTGGGCCTTGTGCCTCATCAAGAGTGAGAGTGCAGCTCCAGGCTGTGGAGATCAGTGTGAAGGTGTTGCTGTCAAGCAGTGGGATTTGGAGAGGATCTTTTTCTGACAGCAACAATATGGTGCTTCTTCTCACTGTGGGATTGAAAGCAATCAAGAATAATATGTAATTTAATTTTTAATTCAGATCATGGTTGAACCCAGAAACTGTGCTCTGAACTTTAATTCTGAGGGAAATTCCAGCCCCTGATGGGAGACCTGTGCCTGAACATGGAAATAAGCTTGACAAGTAGAAAACCCCATATTCTGATAGTATCTTGTAAGTAAGATTAACTTTCCTGTTGAGTTGACACATTGTCAAACTGTAGAGGCTACAGCTCAGAATGAAGCAAAATTAATGAGAGGCTATTGATCAAGTTGTGGACAGAGCAAGCACTCTGATGCAGGATTTGGCTGTTGTCTCAAATTAAAGAAATGTGCTTTTAAAATGCATGCTGCTGATGGACAGAACATAGCAGAGAGTTTAGTTTTACCAATGACCAGCAGAAGACAGAAAGACTCATGCAATTAATTATATCAGACTCTGTTTTGTAGTAGAAGATGCTGTGTCTTCATTCCAGTACTAGTGAGGTAGGTCTTTTTCTTCAATTTCTGTCTAGTGTGACACCACTATAAATGGGAAAATTTGACCAAATATATTAAAATTGGAGCCTTTATATAGCTGTATTCTCAACCAGGTTTCACACAAAATCCTCAAGCAGAATTTCAGTAACAATTAATTTTGTAACTAGGAACATAACTTACTCAACTTTGCCCAGCTGGACTCAACTTAAGACTCCAGGCAGTCTTAAGTAGTCCAAGCCTCTGGAAAAGTAGGCTGAGTCCTAAAGATGGGCTGAATACCGGGGAACAGGAACATCAGATTATTATAGCCTGGTTTCCCAATATATTTTCTTATCACATATCACAGAATGGGTCAGGTTGGAAGGGACCACAGTGAATTATCTGGTCCAAACTCCCTGCTCAGCCAGATTATTCTAGAGCACGTTGCACAGGATTGTGTCCAGATGGTTCTTGAGGACCTGCCCTTGTTGAATTTCAGGCAGTTCTTCTCTGTCCATCTCTCCAACCTGTTGAGGTCCCTCTGAGGGGCTGCACAGCCCTCTGGGGTATCAGCCACTCCTGCCAGCTTTGTGTTGACAGTGAACTTGCTGAGGAGGCTCTGCCCCTTCGTTCAAGCCATTGATGAATAAGTTAAACAATACTGAGCCTGGTATTGAGCCCTGGGGGGCCCCAGTAGTGACAGGCCTCCAGCTACACCCTGTGCCACTGATTATCACCTCTGGGATCTGCCATTCAGCCAGTTCTCAATCCATCTCACTGTCCACTCGTCCAGGCCACACTTCTGGAGTTTTTCTATGAGGTTTTTGTGCTGTTCACTGATGTCTCAGATGGCACCAGTGCCAGCTAAAGCTTTCCTTGTGACTGTGGAGTGTTCAAAGAGCATTCTCTAGTGTATAATAAAAGGTATGTCCTCATCATGTAGTCTCCCCCTCAGCAGGGACACTCAGAAGGTATCTCTTCTCTAGCAGAATGTTATTTTCATGAAGCTTGTGGGAACTTAGCAGTTTCTGACTCCTGCTGGACTGTCTGGAACGAGGCAGTAAGTCCAGAAAGTGACTGTGAAAACAGACACAAAGTGTTGCAGGTCTTTTCAATGTGGTATGTGTGTCTTGCTAGTGTGTGGAATCAGCCTAAAAATCATATTTTAGGAATAAAGAAGTAATTACATGAATAGTTGCTAGGAAATGCAATAGAAATGACAGATACATCTGCTGGCTAGAAAATGTTGGTTTAGCAATGTTGTCCATGTTAAATTATTAAGATATCATGCACTGTTTTCCACCATTTTATTCCCCTCCTTGAATTATGTGTCTAAATTACCTACTGATTGTAGCAGCTATTTGTTAGCTCTTGGATGAACCATAGGAAATTTTTTCCCTTTCCTGCTAGCAGGGCCAGCAGGCTGTCCATGCTGGAAGCACTTCAACAGTCAGACTCCTTCCAAAGAACAGTGCAGTCTCCTGGATGTTTGGCTGTGCCCTTCTGTGGGATGAGCTGTGCAATTCCTGTGCACCCCCACCCCCTGTTACTCTCTCCTATTCCAAATAAGTTTTCTGTGCTTAAGTACCACAATTGTCTTGAAGAGTTACTGGGTTGGATTGGCTATTCTAGTATTTCCTATTGGCCTTTGGAAGAAAATATGAAAGTCTGTTTTTAGTACTGTAAATAAATATTTTTAATTAAGTTATAAATGTGAAAAATGGATTTCAGAATGGAACTAGTTTGCTTTGTCATAGGGCCACTAATTGCATTTATTGGCAGAGATGGGCCAACGGAAAATTTGATTAAAAAATTTACATTGGTAAGGAATACAAAGTTAGGGGTTTCTGCATTTCTTAAAACACTGCATCTTTTGTAGGGATCAGGAATAGATACAGCTTTTCTCCCCGCCCCAAAATGATTTCGGAAATGACTCACATTCTTGCAGATTTTGGCAAGCTTTCTTAATTCCCTCTCACTGTGTGGCTCATCTTCCAGGCAAACTTTGCAACAGTTGCTGCCAAGCTCCAGATGAATGCAGAAGTAGCTGGCAGAACCAGACATCCAGAGGTAAAGGACCTCTGTGTATTTTGGCATATTACTTGACAGCTTCTGGAACTGCAGATAATGTTAGGTATTTCCAGTA
Source organism: Haemorhous mexicanus (assembly GCF_027477595.1). Classification (NCBI taxonomy): domain Eukaryota; kingdom Metazoa; phylum Chordata; class Aves; order Passeriformes; family Fringillidae; genus Haemorhous; species Haemorhous mexicanus. Next base: position 17,232,095 of record NC_082341.1, on the reverse strand, counting down.
TTGCCCATGTGTAGAGCCTGGAATTACCCTAGTGATAGGAAGGAAGGGTTGCAGAGACAGTGTGAAGAGAATTCTCTCTTAATTAAGACCCTGAGGAAGTGAACTGAACTTTGCTCTAAATGAAGTTTAACCTGTGCTAATGGTGAAAAATGTCTTAACTCATCTTCAAAGCCAAGGATATCTGGCCCCAAGAAAGTGCCTTTGAATTAATTACATTGCATTATTTAATGGCTATAAAATTCTCAGTCCCTTTGGTATCTGTTAACAGGTTCCCCTGTAATTGCAGTGCAGTTTTCTAGGAGAGGAGACATTGTAATTTTATTGTTTAGTATGTTAACCAGAAGCAAAGTTTAATGTGTTCCAAAATAAAATTCAGTTTATCAATATTAATTCCAGACTATCAAATAAAAAGATTTTTATTTTTGAAGTAGTCTGATTTTAGATTGCACAGATATTTTCAACAGTATTGAAAAATCTGTCTTAAAAAATATCATTGCTGAGAACCTATGAGTTTCCAATCTACCCATCCTCTGAAAGTTGCTGTAAATGTTGTACTTTGAGCTGTCTGTAAAGGATCCTGACTGTGGGAAGCTTAGTTTGTAAGCTGACCTTGGGTTCTCCACGTGCCCAACAACAGCTGTTGATGAGTTTTCTGCTCCTTAGCCTCACCATGACCCCCATGTAACCTGCTTTCAAACACTGCTCAGGTAAACTTACTCCTCTTTCACCATCTTCCAAGCAGGTAGTATGATTTGTACATATTTCTGATCTCCTCTCTTCATTTCTTTGCAAAATGCTCCTCTTCCACCATTATTTTTTTGCTAGCACTTGCATATTTGTAGTGTTTGTCTACCAGTGGGCTGATAACATCATCATGGTTGAAGTGAAGACCAGGAGAACCAGCAGGGAGTCAATCCTGTGTGTCCTCAAACACAAGCCTGATCACCCAACTGAGTCACCTTTCAAAAGAGATTAATTAGTTATTAAAGACTCTACAGTCCCTTACATTTAGTGAATGACATCAACTTTTCTGCTCATGGTTTGTCAGTAGTCATGTGCCACCTATCATTATTTGTGTGAATGAGCTGTGGCTCCTGTCCATCTCTATTTATTCTCTTCCTAACAAAAGCAGAATAATGAAAAATCAAATTAAAAAGCACTGAAGAATTTTTAGCAAAGCATCAAACTATAAAAGCAAATATTGTCCTGACAACTACCTTTGCTCTGAAGTGAATCAGATCAGCTGTTGCAGTGCTTTGACTGACTCAGATTTAAACAACTCAATGTCATTCTAAGTCTCCTGTTGCTGGAAAACACATTTTTAACTTGAATATAGAAAGTAATTAACTCCACCAATGCGTTCAGAAAGGAGGAGAAGAACTACAGGGGCCTAAGTAACCCTGCAGTAAAAGTATAGAGTGGCCAACCCTGTCCTGTCTCTTTGAGCCAAAATGTAGTGTTTGAGTAGAAAAGTTGATGAGTAGTGTGGTTGGCAAGCTGGCTGCCTCCCAAGCTGTCTGGAGGCAAGCAGGGCCTTCCAGGTGATGCTCAAGGTTCTTGGACATGTGAATGTGCTCACTGCTCACTTTTGAGGCTGCAAACACACTGTAACACAGCACTCTGGTCTTGAAGGGTAAATGAAGTGAGAAAAGACAATGGGTAAAGCCTTTTCAATGACAGAGCTGTCACTGTCTTAGGCAAAGAGACTTTGGCTTTTATCTTCTTTAATTTTTTTTTTTTTAATTTTCTATTTCTTGTTGCTGTAGGGGAGTTTACTTGTTTTGGTGGTTTTGGTTTTTTTTTTTTTTTTAATTTATTTTCATTTTTTTTGAAAGAGTGAATGTGCTACATTTGGCTGGTAAACAGTATCAGAAAAATCTTCCTGGGGTTTTGCAGGACACCAACCTGCTCCAGCTGCTATTGTGTGCCAGGTACAAAATTACTCTATACATTGCATTTTCTAGAAATCCCTTTCGTGCTGCCCCTAACCAGGGCAAAGGAACATGGGCTTACTTGTATTATCTTTGTTAAGCTTTACCTATCATGACATTGCTCTTACTACATCCTTTGAACAAGGAGTTGACTTTAGAAAAGGGAGACATTCTCATTGCTGTATGCATGTGGAAATACAGATTTTGAAAGCTGCTCTTTGAAAAACTTGGAGTACCCAACTCAAGGCTGGCTGTATTTTTTTTTTTTTCCTTATATTGTAAAATTACTGGTTTGCCCCTCTGCTCTAGAATGCCACTGTATGAATTTGTTTAGTCCTTTATCTGAGTTTCTAAATTACCTGTGGGACATGATGCCACATGCTTTCTCTTGTTTGCTTTTGCCTTGTTCTCCCCTTCTGGATGTCTCACCTGCTTTGTGTGTCTGCTGAATACTTCCTCACTTGGTTTCTGGCTAATCACATCTGTTGAAGGGCTTTGTCTCTCTTGTGCCAGAAAATTTGGCTCAGACTTCCAAAGCAATTGCACAGGCTATTTGAAGGGTTTCTTTTCTTCCCAACAGAGATAATCTTTATTGCATTAGATTTTACCAACTTCGTCCTTTACAACAAGCAGCATAAAATTAAGACAATACAGACTTTTTAAAAACTGGTTTAGATGTTGTGTTTATATGTGTTAGAATCCTGTGTTGATTCAGGAGCTATTTGTTTATAAATATTCTCAAGATAAATATTCATAGAATATCTAAGTTTTTTTGAGCTGAACATATGATTTAAAGCTTACTATAAAAAGCTTTGGAGTCATTACATTATACTAATATTGTAAAGCTGAAAATATAATACCAGGGAACAGACAAGTGGAATATATGCACTCTGTGAATTCTACAGACACCTATTACTCTCTCTTTAGCAAACATGGTGATGAAGCTGATCTTAATTGTAACTAAGCCATCTATAAGAACTGGAAGTTAAAGTGATACAAATTCCATTTAGGAGTGGGGTGTCCTGAAGGGCATATTGGTGAAGCATCCCTCAGTAGCCACCTGCATCTTTCACTGTTTGCCCCAACACTGGCTGCTGGCAGATAGGAAGTGTGATACAAGCCTAAATGGATCTTCTGATCCAACCTGAGGTAGATGCTTTTATAAATTGATTAAAGTATGAATTTTTAAAAGCTGATGATTACTGATGAGGCAAAAATATTCAAGATATGGTGGGTTTATTCCTAGAGCTGTGCTTTCACATTTATAATGAAATTTGAAACCAGGTCAGTTTATGCTTCCTTTTTTTTTTGCTTATGTGGAAGCAGGTATTTTTCACACATCTGCTTTTCTTCAATGCTAAGTTCTATATGGATCAAATCTTAAGTAACTTAGCAGCAGATGAATATTTTACTGGCTGTGTCTACAGAGCCTGTTGTGCCTCACTAGGTTCCTGTGCTCCCTGGGTTCCTGGGTCTGAAGCCCATGGCCAGTTCTGTGGGCTGGGCTGGTACAGCTTTGCCAGGCTTGGGCTCAGAGTCTGCCACTGGGGCCACTGGAACCAGGTGCCACTTGTCAGGGCAAGGACAAAAGCTGCTTGCTTGTGCCTGCTATGTGTCATGTAGATTCACCTACGGACAGCCAGAAAAAGCCTTTTTCAGTAAATAAATATAACAAACAAATTTGGACTTGGTTTGCTAAACTCCTTTTGTACAGCAGAAAAGAGTTTATTTATTACCTTTTTCACCATAGCATTTGCCACCATTGGTTAATGAAATATAGTCTGTTAAATCTTTTGAAAAAAAAGGGAAGTTTTTTCCTTCCAGAGGAAGTATTTTTCCCTTTTTTGGCCTTATCTTATTTAGTGTTTTTTCCTGCCTAGGTGCTGCAATTTCTTTTAAAGAGTCAGGCTGTAAATAATTCTGTTTCCATGCAATGTTGAGCACTGTGGAATTTCAGAGTTTGAAATTGCATCTAGAGGGATCTAGGCTTCTTTCTCTCCTTCTCTCCATCCCACCTGTCAACATGATATTCTGATCCCTATTACACCTTTGCCTGGGATCATGTGGACTACAAGAAACAATTTGACTAATGGTTTTTAGGCTGTATTACAGCTACCAAATTCTGGAAAAAAGGATAATGTCCTAGACCAATGAAAGATAACAGCATTTAAAGTATTTTTTCCATTTTCAAGTTCTAGACTGGTCAGAGACAATAAAATAAAAGTTGCAGGGTTTTTATTTGGTATGGATATTACATGTTTGTGAAAGATTCATCAGTAAAACATTGATTTTAATGCAGAACAGATTCATGAGCCTGCAGCATAGTTGATATGAGGGATTCTGTGATTCCATAAATTTGTTCAGTGGCAAAGAATTATGAATACAGTACTTGGGGTGCTGCAGCATTCACATAATACAGTGGGAGCTACTTCTTTTCTTCCTTTTCTTCAAAAAGAGAACGCAGTCTCTACAGCAGCATGTACCTTCATCTTACAAAGCAAGGAGCCAGAACGCAGAAGAGAATTTTTACCTGAAAAAGTCTTTTTACTTCTTTAACTACCTTTCTGTCCTTGGTTAAAGAGGTTTGGCTGTCATCAGACTTGCACACACACTCATTTCACTTCAATTTGTCCTGTCCTTCAACCTTGTCACATTTTTTCAGGGTGAAGATAATGTAGGAAAAAAAAAAGTTTTGGACCTTCTCTTTCCTTTGTTTTTTCTTCTTTCATGCTTGTACAAAGGCTGAATGAATTTTCAGTGTTCTTGGATACCAGTTTCCTACTTGCTAATTGTTTCCAATAGCACTGCCATCAGATTGGCAAAGGGTGCAAGAAGAGATGGTACCATCTGGGGAACTGAGGCAAAGAAAAGCAAAGTGGCTTCCCTAGCATCAGGCAGAATTATGTTACAAAGCTGAAATTTGCGATAACAAGAAACTCTTAGCTTTTTTTTTTTCCTGAGTTTTTCTAGAGTGTCTGCAGTGCAGACTGTCCTCTCTTGGTGTACATTTGATTTTTTATACTCAGGCATTTTTTACCGAGCCCTGCCTTCTGCATCTTTCTCCCAGTCACAGGCAGTTAGATATTGAAGCATATCCTGAAGTCACAGACAGTCACAAACAAGTGAAAAATAGGGAGGTGAGAAGACAGAGGCTGTTTTAGATAAATCATTCAGTTGGTCACTGAGGAACTGCTAGTGTCTAGCTCATATTCATGGTACACCTACACTATAGGTACACCTAGACTCATGGGAAAGGCATCTAGTCTACTTTCATGTGATGAAGTGAAATAAACTGTACTGGGAATCATCATTTTACAAGTGTTTCTGCCTTTATGTTGCTGGACTGTTCATTCCCTCTCTACTAGGCAAAGTCCATTTGGTGTGCAGAAATTGTCTGACAGTAGATGTTCTGTCATAATAATAAATTTTCTGTGGCTGACCTGATGTCAAAACCAAGCAAGAGTGAAGCTGAGTTTAAACAAAACTTCATTCCCATATTGCTACCTCAGAAAATTACAAGATATTTTAAAAGCATGGGGCTCCTGTTTCCATTGATTTTTTTTCTCTTTCAGCCTGGTCAGATTTATGTCTGCAGCCATTTTCTCTAACAAGTAGATGTCTTTTTCTTAGCTGGGCTAGTTCCACTTTGCTGTTGTTCTGGAGGCACCAGCATGTGCTGCCAGCAGAAAACTGGGGCTTGGCTGCAGGTGTTCATGTTCTTCCTCTTATAGTGTGAGCTCCAGCTGTCTGAAACCCACCTGCTGTGCTGGAGAAATGTGCTGGAAACCCTTCAGAAAAAACCCTGTCTAATGTCTAATGTCCTGCCTAGATCAAATGTGCAAGAGTTAAGTTTGTCACTTAATCAGTTTATGAGTGGGTCAGTCTTGATTATTGCTGTCTTTGCTGTTTGTTGGAGATGAACAGCAAGGCAAAAAAGCTGGAGTGATATATGACTATGGGAAAAGCTGCTGAGGAAATACTGTCAGTCTGGAAGGAGTGCCTATTTGTTCTTAGAAGTCTGTGCAGAGTATCTTGTAATGTTTTTATGCTTGAATGTACATCTGAGTATACAGTTGTGGGATCATCTGCATGACTTTTCTTTTTTTTCCTTTCTCACAGTGCATGCCAATTAAAGGCCTTGGATTTGTGCTTGGAGCCTACAAATGTATTTGCAAGGCTGGATTCTATCATCCCAACATCTTCTCAGTGAACAGCTTTCAGAGTAAGTGCCTTTGCTTGAGTTAAAAAAAAAGAACACAGAGCTAGCATTAATAATGCAGGGCTGCTTTTTATCCTCGTCAGGGTTATACAGTAAAATCCCAGTGGTTGGCAAGTCTCAGATTATATAATCACTGAAGGAGTTCTAGCCCTTTGGTTTGTCATTCACAATACTCTTGAGGATCCTGTAAAACATACCCACTTGAAGAATATTTGATTTGTAAATAAATTAAAAAACATGAAAAGAAGCCTTGCTAAGGGCTAATAGTGATTTCTGGCATCTGTGCCCATGCACAAGTATTCTGGAAATTAATCTACTCATTTTCTGTTTAGCCAGAGGAAATTAGAATGCCCTAGCCTCTGGCTTTTTGCAGGCTTTAATTGTTTTCATTTTACTTCATTTGCAAAGGAGAATTCAAAGGAGCATCCAAAGTCTAATACATGCTGATGAGGTAATAGAGATGGTTCAAGCCTGGGAGTCTGTTTGGCTGGATGTATAGATAACATGCCCAGGACACACATTGTATGGTTCTCAGACTGAATTGCCCACAACAGGAGAAACACAACTTGGTTGATGTTAGGGAAGACAGACAAACTGCGTGCCCAAAGCTGATGTCTGTTACTGTCATCATGTGACCAAAACTCTGTCTCATGGATTTTGTGCTGAAGTTGTTGCAGTTGTGTTGGTAGAGCTCAGGCTGCAGTGACAGGTGAAAAGCTGCTGCTTGGAGGTGTAACAGGCATCCTTTTCTGCCTCCTGCTTTCAGGTTCATCTCATGCCTAGCTTCTTTGCACTGTTTTTTAGCCAGAGGTTCATGTCATCAGCTCTCACTGTGAGATCAGTTTGTGTGAGATATCCTGGGAATGGCAGTGAGCGACTTTCACTGAACTTGGTCCAGGACTGTGTCTATTATCTCCTGCCTTGTGTGAAAACAGCTGTTTCTGTTTCCCAAGAGAAATACCTCTAGTAATAATCATAATACTAATACATAATTTAATTTACATACATACATACATACATACGCACACACACACACATATATATATATATATGGGATATAAGGTCTCCTATGCATATTTGTAGAATAAATAGCACAGTTTGTTCAACAGGTTTTCTGCTGAGTGTTTCCCATGTCTTTTCATATGGTAAAGTGTTGCAGAGGGCAGCCTTGTGATAGTGCTGTTTCTCTGGGCTGTGTGAATATGTTGCTAGGGTAAGGAGGATGCTTGGTTCTTCTTGAAGTGCAATGAATTCTGGTGGAGTTAGGATTTAATTCCTTGAGAGAGCATATAAAGAAGTCTTCATACCAAATGCCATAGAACACACACAAAAAATGTGGCTGGAGATCAAAACAGCATTGATCATTAGGGATGAGATTAACTTTATTTCGTATCAGTTGTGCAAAATATATATGCTTGGTATGTATTAGTGACCTAGGTTTCAACTGTTGTCAGCATCAAGAGCTTGGCTCCTCTGGAGAGTAATTTGTCTTTAGATGGAAAACACAATACCTCCATCTTTTCTCCATCTGCTATAGAATGAAGAACCTTAAAATGGCTGTTTAGCTCCTAATAAAGTGAAATTTGTCTAAAAGAAGTTTGTAAATACCAGTTTGATTTGAGCCTTTGTTGTTGTGAGGTAACCTGAGTTTCAAAACTGTAATGAAGCACTTTTTAAATTCATCCACAGGCAGCTCCCTCTGCCAAGTTGTGTAGATGATTTCAAAAAGTGAACAGTGAGACTGGAAATGACAGAAGTAATGAGAAAAGCCTGTGGTTCAAAGGAAACTTGGCCCTGTCACACAGCTGCATTCTGTAAAAAGAAAAGAGGAAAAAAATGACATGGCTAAAATGGCTGAAGTATGTATTTGGTGGTTAAAGTGATGTTAACATAGGAATTCTAGATACAAATTCTGCAAGCAATTTTGACAGAAACTGTCTGACCTGGAGATCTCTTTGTGGAGCTAGGTTGGTGAAATCTGATGATGAAAGAGATGAAACTGAATAGAAATGTTAATCATTTAGAAAGTATTCCTAGTGGAAGAAAATAAAGAGGCAGAAAATATTTGCAGGTCTCAAGATACCAGAAAGGAGATAGATGGAAAAAAAAGACCGGCTTTGCACTTTGCTCAATTGAAAAATTGGATTGTATTGTGTCTTGAAATGGGAGCATTTCTCAGTGATGCTGGGATTTTGCACCACAGCAAAATATGGATAACTACAGGTTCACATTGTGTCTGAAGAGTCCAGGTTTTGGGTGGGGAAAAGGTTCTGCTTTCAGCCCAGATTAATTTTTTTTTGAGTCTGAAAGATAACTGTATAGAACAGCTTTGCAGAGATGTTGAACACTCCACCAGTTTACTGGCTGGCTCTGTGGGAACCTGCAATGTGACATAAACTATAGTAAAACAAGGCATCCCCAACGAAAGGGAGAATGATGCATCTGACTCCACTGATATCAGAAGGTTAATTATTACTTTATTATACTCTATTATTCTATACTATTTTACACTATATTACAATGAATCTGCCAAGCACTCAACTGCACACCAACTGCACAGCACCTTGTGGCTGTCAGCTGACAGTCCCAACACACACACACACGTGGATTCAATTGGGCAGTGAATCAAAACACTCTCACCAGAATGCAGTTACCAATTCCCTTCAGGTAAACAATCTTCCACAATGCATTCCACTTATTCCAAAATACAGGAGCAATAAATGGGGCAAGAATTGTTTTTTCTTTCTCTGAGGTTCAGAGAATGTGAAACCCAGAAAATCCTTGGGAAGTTGTGCCTTGCTTTTCTCTGTGAGGAGAAATGCGGCCACAATAAACAGTATCCTGTGTAGGAAAGATTCTGCAAATCAGTTGCTTTCTTGTCTTAAAGCAGCATGGTGTTGCTGCTCCCAGGAAGGCTGCACATGTTGCAGGTTCCCAAAGAGTGTGTGGGACAGGGGCACAGCTGGAATTCAGGCTGTTCTCTTACTGATTAAGAAGCCAGGTAGGAGGGCATTTCCCTCCCAAGTCTGCGTTCGTTCTTCAGAACTGACGGTGCCAAAATATGTAAAATCTTTTTGTTTTTTCTGCATGTGTTAGTGAGGACCTTGGGTACTAGAAGGGAACAAAGTTATTACCATACTTCCAGGGTGTCTTTTGAGGTTGGAAATTGATTTTAGAAAAAACCACATTTCATGTACACAGGTTGTATTAATCTGTAAGTACTTGAGTATGTGGTTATGCACTTTCTCCTAATGGCTCATTTTTAGGTAGCAATATTAGTACAGATAGAATAGACTAACTGATGATTACTTATATTTTAACATTCCTGTAACAGCCTTCTCTAAAGCACTTCTGTTCTCTGCCTTATGGGGTAATCAGGTTTGCATTGAAAAGTCTTTAGCAGAACAACGGTGCTTTGTTCAGCCCTGAAGTTTGCCCTTTATCAACCATATACTGCAGAAATTCCCAGCTCTCGCTGTTTGGATGTGGAACCTGCCCTGCTTGCAACAGAAATGGCTCTTTTGCCTGAATATGGGACTTTGCTGTCTCTAACACTGCCATGATCACATAAAAATTTCCAAGAGGAGTTTCCAGTTCAACAGGAATTTTCATTTTTTGCACCGGCCCTTTGGTTTTGTTTCTTCAACAGAACCTGCACATGCAGATATTGGCACATATGAAGGTTGTCACTGACTTCAGTGATCCCTTTCTGGGATGAGGCTTATGACCAAGGCTGATGGCCAGGTTTTGGTGCCAAGAGGTCCAGTTACACTCTCACCAAGTTACTGCAACATCCCTGATGCGACTGCAGTGTTCCTAATTTACTCTATTATAGAACAGGAGCAAAATCAGTCTTTTGTTCTGCTCAGTGCTCAGCATGCACTGTGCTTTCTGTGTTCATGTGCTGACTTCTGACTGGAGTGCAGGATGATTTGTTTTGGGACAAGGCAGTCCCTGCCCTGGCTCTCAGCAGTCTGTGGTGCCATTCTCACTCTGCAGGAAGGTCTCAGCTGGCAATGTCACAGCTGCTGAGGCACCCCTTGCGTGGCAAAGTGTCCTTAGGAGAACTGAAGCTGATGAGGAGTTACCCTCAGGAGAACATTTCAAAAACAGATGGGCCAATCAGACAGAAAAATAAGACTGGGATAGAAGAGAGAAGAGGTAGGAAAAAAATATGGTGGAGTGGAAATAGCTGAAATATTTAAGCCTTTTGTTTTATTTTATTTTACTTCATGTTAGTTTGTGTCCCTATTCCTACTTTCCACCTACTTTGCTTGGTTCTTTTCTCCTTCCTTTTTATCCTTTTTATTTTTTTGTTACTACATTTTATTTCTGTTTTTCCTTTCTTTTTTTACACCTTCCTCATTTTCAGCTTTAACTTCTGCAGCACAGTGTTTGCTTCCATCTCATTTGTGACAGTGCTGAAACTGCTACTGCTTTTCACAAAGCACAGATTACTTCTTGTCCATCTACCTTACTGTGTCTAGAATCTTTTGTCATCTTTTGAGGAGGAAAAATTGGTTTTATTCACTGCAGGAAACATGTAAACCCAAAGAACTGCTGAGATAGGACAAGGCACAATGAAACATCTAGCAGCCCTGTTAGAGGCACTCCAGGCTTGACTTGGGCTGTTTGTGTCTTGAATTGATGTTACATTGACTTTGGTGAGGGGACAGGACCAGGCAAAAAGGGCAGAAATGTTCAGCTATGCATTGGGCAGCTGTGCCCTGAGACACAGAGTCATGGCAAGGGTGTGGGTGGACAAGATCCATGTCAGTGGTATATATAATGAACAGTTCTTCCCCAATAGTTTAGTTCAGAAGGGCTGAAAAAAGTTCTTTCTTTTTTCAAGAAAAAAACCAAAAAAAAACCAAAAAACCCAAACATATAGGAATTGTTAATTGTTCCTCATTGCATTATAGGAAATTTCATGTAGATCCAATTTTTTTGATCTTTATTTTATTAGCTATAAGGAGCAATCACATGGAAGCACAGAATCCAGTAGGTTGGAAAAGACCTCCAAGATCACCAAGTCCAGCCTGTGAGCAATCCCCACCTTGTTAACCAGACCAGAGCACTGAGTGCCACATCCAGTTGCTCCTCAGACACCTCCACCTCCATCTGATAGTCAAAAGATACTCACAGAAAAATCAGTCCTGGCTGGCAGTGCAGCCAGTGCAGAAGATGTGCATCAGTGATCTTCCTTTCTATACAGCACACCATACCACAGAAGCAATAGATGGGAAAGGACCTCTGAGATCATTGTGTCCACCCAAGATCAAACACTGCCATAGACTAGACCATGGCACCGAGTGCCACATCCAGTCTTTCCTTAAACTCCTCCAGGGATGGTGACTCCACCACCTCCCTGTGCAGCCCATCCCCGTTTCTAAACATGACACCAGACACACCTAAACAAAAGCTTGCTGTTGTGTTATAAAGTCATATCTGTGGGATATTCACTTCAATATGCAACTGTTTATTTAACTGTTATCCCTCTGGTATGTGATGAGCATCCACACGAGGACGCTCCCACATATGACTCTGGTAAGAAAATTCTTGATAAAATGGAATATAGTGTATTTGCAATGACTTTCAAGGTTGATCATTTCAGAAATAAAGTGCATCAAGTTTAAAATCATGCTAAATTATCAAGCCATATTCATATAATATTTGTGACAAGTAGTCTCATAACTGTGGGTCTTGACCTATATTTTTCTGTGTGTAAGTTTTTATACTGCAAATAATTTATTTAGTTGACACAATAGAAATATATTAACAAATGGCTTACGGGGCTCAGAAATGTGAGGTTTTAAAGAGATGGGCTAATTGAAGGGCACCTATAGAAATGATAAAGGACAGATATGTGGTGGAAAGGGTGACATGACCTTAAATGTTGAGGAAATGAAGTGGAGAAGTAGGGAATGCACTCTTGGTTTGGATATGGAGATGAGACGTGGGAGACTGTGACTTCTGTCTCTGGCAGAGGACAGTGTGGGTCTGCTGCTCTAGCTGTAATTAAGAAGCAGGGATCCGATGTTAGATTTGGAGGAGGTGGTTTCTGTTAAAGCTGTTGGAATGATGATGGGCTGAGGTCCATGGGTGTGTGCTCTGAAGAGAAGTTCCAGTTCTAGAATATCTTCAACATTAGTGTTCATTAGAGGTTCTCCATCTGCTTGGTATGCCCAAGCATCGTTATTTTCCGGGATTTCCATTCCTTCCTCACGCAGTCTGGGTAAAAAGAGCACAAGATCTCTTTTTGCTGATTCCTGGTATCTAAAAATCTGACTTCCAACATGAGTCAGCACTACTCTGCTATATTCAGGTTTCTGACATCTTCGTTCAGAACAGAGCTCCAAGGAGAAATTCACAAACTGCATGAGAAATACCCTCCTGTTCTCTACTCACTCTGGGATGTGGGAGTGAAGCATCCTACACTGAGGACAAGGAGCATGGCCTCTGTCCCTTTCCCAGCACATGTGTGCTCCTGCACATTTGGACATGATTTGAGAAAGCAAGAAGTAATTACCCTTGTAGAAATCCTTCTGCTTCAGTTGCTTCAAGCTAAAAGTCTGAAGAGAGTTGCATGAGCCCATGTGTATGTGCAGCATAGGTGGAATAGGTTGTCTCTTGAAGGACTCAGCAAGCCATAATTTACTACTTTCCCTGACAGAGAAGGAGAATTTTGATCAAAGTAATTGAAGCAGTTCTCTAGAATTGTGAAAAGTGAGAGGAGTTATCACACATTGTAACACACCCATTGATTTGGCTTCAGCCACATTTTGTTGTTTCTGTGAGCTCCTAAGGCTGTCTTGCCTATAACAAACATTTTCAACAAATTCTTTTTTTCCTTTTATTTAACAATATTCTTCCCCCCCCCGCCCCTTTCCTCTTTCATCTTTTAATTCTATTCATTGCCTGTAAGGTAAGCAGCCTTAAAAGGGTTTATGGGCAAGAAAAGATCAGAAAAATTAGGAATCCTTCTGTGTGTGCTCTTGATAGATTCACATTGATGGGTGAGATGTCAGTTCAAGAGTAATTGATTTTCCAAGACAAAATAGGTGTGTCTACTTCCTGGTGTGCTTGTGTGAACAATGGAAAACTATGCTTAGTCTAAGTGCACTGGTTTTGCTTTGGGGACAGAGTAGTGAAATCATACAGCAGCCTATTGAGCAAATGTTAATTAAGAAGGTTTTAATCTAATTTGAAGCTCATTAATTCACTCAATAGCATTTTTATAAAATTGAAGAGCAATCTGAAATGGGATCAGAGCTTGTACTACAGGTAGTTAATGGGTCTGCCCTTCATCTGTCTGTGTAAAATCCATTCCTTATTCCCAAATATTTCATGTAATTTTTCCCCATTCAAAATTCTTCATGGAATTTCCTGTGCTGATTTAGCCCACTTTAAATGTAACAGGAAAGCATTTGATGTTTAATAAGCTCACTTTCCCTCATTGGTCTGTGTTTTCTGAATGTTACAAAAGATGGTTCAGTGAGAAAAGCAGCGCTGGGCAAGCTATTTTGTAACCTATTGAGAAAGAATGGGAGGGAAAGGAAGCCCAGCAGAGGACTGGTGATGAATTCCCCATCCCCTACAACTAAAGGTGTCTCCCCTGGCTCTTCTGATACTTTCAGGAAAGGATGCAGAAAATCGCTTTTCTGGTGGTGAATTGTCAGAGGAAGTCTACACCTGCCTACCCTGCAGAGAAGGATGCTCTTTCTGCACAGATGATACTCCCTGCTATGCACAGGAGGACAAGTACTTACGGCTGGCTATCATCTCCTTCCAGACGCTCTGCATGCTGCTGGATTTCATCAGCATGCTGGTGGTCTACCATTTCCGCAAGGCCAAGGTAAACCCGCGCGTCTTTCTCGGGCGTTCCCCCTCGCTGGGCGGTACAAGCTTGTCTGTCCTGGTTCTACAGCTTCCCCATTTGGAGGGTCAGTTTCTCAGGCAAGGAGCGCAGCTCAAGGGGAGGATGGGATTTCCAAACAGGAAGGTTTTCCTGAATTTTTTATGTGGTTTTGGGGAAGAAGAAGAAGAAAAAAAAAGGGCAAAGCAATTTGTGTCTTCCAGTGAAATATGCTTGCATTTATAGATGTTCAGCAAAAATCAAGGAAACTATTAAGTAATTTTGGAAAATCAGGCCAGTTAATTAAGCACATATCTAAAGGGACATGGGGTTTTTAGAAACTTGGGATAATGAAAATCTCTGCATTACCACTACTAGGAATCATGTTTGGTTTCAATATATTTGAGTGACTAGTTGGAAAATAATTATGGCAAAGAGAAATCTTTCTGAATAATTCTAGAGAGTTTAAATGTGATTCTATGGTTAAATATTATTATTTTTTACACTAAAGCAATAGTATAATAAGGAGTATCTGTAAATTGCCGATGCAGCATTTTTGTACTAAGCTAATGAACTTTCTGCTTTTACCTCACTGAAAATCTGGTAACATCTCTTGGAATCTCACTGTTGCCTCAGTAAATGCAGAATATTCTCTGAAACTTCAAATTTACTTAAAAGAAATTAACTGAAGATGGCATATATTCACTACCTACATTTGGGAAATGTAGGTGTGCACACAGTATGCTACATTATTGAAATTAATAGCTTCATCCACTTTCTATACCTAGATAAGTATTTCCATTTTGGTTTTTGGAACACTTGATCCCACAGTCTTCCTGATCCTGCAGTGTCTGTGTTACAAATGCATGGCTCATTTTGAAAGATTTTAATATCCTGCCAGGAAATCACAGAACGAGCAATTACATTCCTTTTTTTTATCTCTTCTGTTTCTGACAGCGTCTTTGTATTTAATGATATTATAGTAAATGATTCAAATTACAGACTTAATTGTATTTATAAAATTTTTTGTTATGAAAGGTTTGTTGTAGGCATCTGTTTAGTTGCTTGACATTAACTTTGCAGAAGAACTTCATTCTGATTTTGTGAGGTTTTAATCTGTTAATGTTACTCACTTTTAATGTCATAAACAACATCATGACAAGCATTTCTTGTGAATGAAAACTAGTTCTAGACTTAGAAAGTGATATGCAGCTATTGCAAGCTAGGCTTCACTTCTTTTTTACACACAACAATATTGATGGTTTTATAGGAAATATTTATATTTTCTCACAAACAGGTTGAGAAATAGTTTTCACTCTTGCACTTGCACGCTTGCTTATGTTTTGATGTAGATATCTGCTACAGTAAAAAGATCTATCTCTATTAGACATAACACAGAAATCTTCTATTTCACAAAACCTGCTAGTGATGAATAGCACATTTTTACATTTGTGATGGTTAGTTAGTTCTCCAAAGCAGTCTATGAATAAAGAAACAGATGGAATCTGAATCTTTAATGCCAAAGCAATAGTAAGCAGCATATACACATCTTTTGTTGTCTCTGAAGTGTTTTTCAGTCATTAGGAAAAAGTTTGTGCTTTTTTTTTTCCAGATTCCCTCTTCCCATTGTTAATCATGACATATGAATGAGTGAGAATCAGTCATAAAGCAAAGCATTCTTTTTCCCTGAACGAAAAATTATGCCTTTGAGACGTTGCTGTTCATTCAGTTGACCAGAGATGGATTCAATTACAGTTTTGGTACATTACAGGAAAGTTAACTTTTCTCTAAATGTGTATCTCACAAGGAAAAGGGAAGGAAATGAGACAAAATAAATAATATGGTGATTAACAAAGCTTTCCATTATGATTGATGTTTTCAAGGAATAGTAACTGATATATTTTTCATTGCTTTTCATGTCATTCAGTTGAGTTTTTCTTGGATATTCCTTTAGTGGTTTTTATCTTGTTGGTAAAGCATGAAAAAGGTCTTGTGTGTTTACCACGACATGTTGCATGAAGGGCAAACATACTGAGAACAGTGAGTATTTGCATAAGAAAACTGCTGATTACTTTGGGAAATGACAGAAATTTGGAGTGAAGGAAGAAAACTAGTAGCTTAATATGTACCCTCTGCCAAAATCATGAAAATGAAACACATATTGAAGTATATTCAAAATATCTGCCCTTTTGAGAATTTCCAACTGTTAGTGAAGCAAACCACAATTAGGTTAGTATATATGTCTGTGATTAAAGTTGCTGTGTTAAACTGCTCATTTCCATTGTGCTGTGTGGGAGTCAGAGAAGAGCATTTCTCTCCCACGTGTAGCACTACAATATTCAAATGGTTGCAAAAAATAGGTTTTAATGCAACATTTTAACAGAAAGAACAGCATACTGCTACTATATCAAGAAGCAAATTTTCAAAGTGTTTAAGGGAGCAAAAGATGGGAGTTGAAAATAAAAGATGTTAAATTAAGGCCTTTTCAGTGCTGAAAGGAATGAAGAGATAGATGACATTTTGATCTATCTGTTGATCAGTAAAATCAGAAGGTAAATGGGATCAGGTTACCTCTTCAGTAAAAGTGACTGCAGAAGGCTTCTCAATGCTTGTACTTCATGGGCCCTCCTGGTAATTGCTACCTTCAAAAAACTAAGGTCCTGAAAAGTTAAGGTCTGCCAACAGAAAGCACTTGGGAAGAAACACCCCAGGTACCTTGGCAGTGATACATAATAATTCACAAAAAGAGTGATAAAGGTCCATAAGCATCCTTCAGCTTATGATGGAAGTGACAAGACATTTTTTTGTCTTAAAAAAGATCAACATATCAGTAAGAGCAGAGAGAGATCATAAGTATTTTAGGGAAGTGAAGAAATACCTCAGCTATTCAGATCACACTGGTTGTACTTTTTGTGACCAAGCAGTACTTACAGTGGAAAATTGCCATCAGCCTAGTTTGTCAACAGTATGGAATATATGTGAGATCCAAGGCAGGTGCTGAAACACCAACCACAGGTGAAAGATGGAGTGCTGCACTGCCACAGAGCACGGCCATGAGAGCAGAGATCTTTTTGACAATTACTGCCAGAGTGTTACTGACAAAATGTGATGATGCACCTTTCATTTTGACAGATCATTATTACTCACCTAAGCAGTAATAAGACTCTACAGAGAACCTGGTAAATACCAGCTTGTGAGTTCCCACTCAGATCTTGATAAAAGGAATGGTAATAAATAGGCAAAGCCTATAGCAAGCCGGAAGACTGGCTTTTAAAAGCCAGGCTTCTCTTTGGAGGGACTTCTACAAATCTCTAAACCAGAATATCTTTTGTTCTCTTGGCAAAGCATCATTAAGTTGGATTTCATGAAGTTTTAAGTCTCATCTTCTAGAACTTCTTAAGGTTCCTCTGAAGAATCCTCTTCAGACTTCTATCTAGAAAACCGTCAAACTATTTATTGTGCAATAAGTTTACATTAAGGGCAGTAGAGGAGCAATGGAAGATAGGAATTTGACATCTCTATTTATATAAAGACTCCTTATAACAGTGACAAGAACTAAAGATCAGTAGGTCCAACTTTCGCGCATGGAAATTCAGAGTAATGGTAATAAATAACAAAACTACTGGGTCCATGGGCAAATGTGGGAAGTGGGCTTTTGTGAGAATATGATGCCCTACAAATGTATTTGTAGCTCTTTGAAGGAGGATTATGAGCATGTGGGTATGAGAGTACTTCTTCCAAGGTCTGCCACCAAAAGCTCTTAAAATTTTGGCCTCAAGGGTCTAGGTGAGCTGCACTATTTGTAGGTGACCAAGGAGTGGCAGAGGAAAAGTCAGGGCAGGAAATATGGTATAAAATCATGTGCAGTAGTGGGATGTTGATGTGCAAACATAGATATATATTCATGGTGCCTCTTAGAGTATCACTACAGGGTTTAAGGATCAAGGGATCTCTCAAATGTTTTTAAAAAAAAGAAGTAGTTGCATTACAAAACTTTTAGTTGCTTTATGTCACTCACTGGCAAAGAATGCTACAATCCCAAAGTATAAAGCAATTCAGATAGGAAGGAATCATGGAGGATATTTCCCTCTCTATATATATCTTTCTATATATGTTTCTATATTTTTGGATGTTTAAACACAGTGGTTTTGGTGAAATATCTGATGCTTCAAGGTCATAATTTTATTGTTGGAAACTTGGAGGATAGATCAGGAAGGATCACTGTGTGCTTCTTTAATAATGCAGCACAGGCCATGAACTGAGGTAGGACACTAGAGTCTAAAGCAGAATATCTTGTGTTCTCTTGGCAAAGCATCATTAAGTTAGATTTCATGTCTCTTCTTGAAAACCTTGTAGTTACTCATGTAGACTTGCACATTTGATAGGTGACAGAACAAAATTCAGCTTGTTCATCCAAAATACAGTTGATCCAAACTACTGATACCACTGACCAATCTGACCATTGCCAACCTGTAAATGTAAGTACACAGTAGTGATTTCAGCAGATGTTGGAATTGGCCAAAAGAGCAGAATGGAGTGGCAAAAAGGTACTGTGACAAAGCTCTGATCAGTGCTGTGGAATTCTTTTGAGGCTTTGTCAAACACAGGTGAAAGTGACTCAGCAGCCCTGAGATCAGCTCAGCAGTAATGTTATTTAACTGCAAGAGTCATAACTGGAGAAAAGCCACAGGCAGAAAAGGTGGCCCATTGCCAAGAGAAGGAAGAACTCCAAAACGATAAGAACACAAAAAAATCTGGAAGAAGGCACAGAAGGAGTAGCAGAAGCTAAACCACTAGTGAAAAGATTTGTAGGGAAACACAGAAAAAGATGAAAAATATAATAGATAAAGAGGTGATGCTACTGCCTCGCAGTAGCAAAGGTGGAAAAGGCGAAGCATTTCAGCAGGAGAGTAAATGGGCGAAATGTGCCTTACAAAGAGAAAAGAGGAAAAATTGTTCATAGCTAATACAGAAGGGAAATTAGATGTGTGGATCACGTCAAAGAAATCTTTCCTGTGGACAGCCCTTGTGCCAATCAGTAGTGAAAGCTGGAAGCCATGAACCTGGTATTGACACTAGGTGTGAGAGGCTCAAAAACTTAAGGGAAATGAAAATTTGTGAAATTCCATCAGAAAAGCTGACAGCACCTGACAGCACCAGTTTAATGCCACTGAGGGAATTGTGTGATGAAGCCTGGGAAAAAGACATCTTCCTCAATAGTGAAAATGTTGGAATTCTGTTTTGATTGGTCTGACAGAGTGATTTTCTTGAATATGACCTGGAAAGATGGTGAGGCTTCTGCAGTGTCAGAGAAGGAAAGGGACACTGGATGCAAAACAAGGCACAGGCTCAGTGCTGTTGATAGTTGTGTTATGTGTCTTTGAGGAGTCTTACAGACTTGCAATCTCCTTACAGAGGAGTCTGTAAAGGAACAGGCTCCTCTTATTTCTTTGGTTGTCAAAGGCTTTGACGGAGTTTGAGTACGAGCATCTTGCAGAACAACCTTCAGCCTTACTCATGGCTGCATACAGAGGTGCAAAACATTCTCTAAGTTGAACAACTAAGGAACAAAAGAGCTCAAGGTGATACTAGCAAACATCTTTATGTGCTGTGGCATTAGTATTGATTTAATAATGCAAACATCACTACAAAAAACGCATCCAAAAATATGAGGCTAAGCTAACAAAAGTAGCTGTTTAGACAAGGACAGAAATCATATTAAAACAAATATTCTCAAAAATGAGAAGCTGAACAGTGATTTTGTAAGAAAAAGCATCAACAAAATAGTAGAATTCATCTGTGCAAACAATGCTGTGTGAACCAAGGGAGAGCTCAAACAGGGAATGACCAACTGCTGCATTGATTACTTGCAGTGTAAGGGTAGCAAAGCTGCTAGAAAGAAACTGAACATTTAAAAACTATGAATAAAAATCAGATTTTTTTAAAATTTCAGACCTAACATAGGGCTAGAAATCTACCAGAGCCTTAAAGAGAAAACCAGCTTTGTTGTAATCATGTTTTTGATGAAGTACTGGACTGTGGAAGGACATTACCTGCAAAGAACCTAAAAGGCTCATCAGTTATAAAGCTGCCTTTTCAAATGAATGGGAAAGAAGAGCTGAAAATAACTGACCTTTGCAGCCTACCACCTCACACAGGGAGCTTTGGGTAGAATACAACTGCTGTGAGGAATTGTAAGTGCCCTTAAGAAATGCCAAGAACCTCTACTGGCAAAGAGAACACAGAAGTTGATCTCAGCCATGGAGTGGAAGGCACTAATTGCTACTTTGTGATGAAGGAGAGATGAGAATGTGCTGCCAGCCTTGACTCATGCTAGACCTTTTCAGAAGGGTCTTGTTTGCTGGGAATTCTCAATCAGATCAAGGCTAAAGGCTTCAAAGTAGTTGCACTAAAGCCAGACTGCTTTGCCCTCATCTCACCCTTGTGGTGCTGCCAGGTTCTGGAAATAGGGGAACAGAGAGCGAGCATGGGGATCTGGGCTTTCCATCTTCCTGATGCTCCTGTGGCCAGCGTCTCTGGATGCAAATCCAGCATGTCAAGGTGAAATTGGAAGTGGTGAGAACAATTGGAAGAGGTTGTTTTCAGCTCTGAAAAATAGTGGAAAAAATGCTTAGAGTTCAACACTGTAATTTGGAATGGTGTTGTCATATGGCATTAACAATGATGGACTGTGATAGAGCCCATTGGAATGAAGGGCTTTGCCATGTTCAGGATGATCTCTAATCTCAAATATTGGAAATTTTTTAACTAAATGACATTTTATTGTACTGGTCTTCTCCACCCCTACCCTCCCCAACCCCCCTTTTATGAACATTTGGGAACTGTTGGAAATACAGAAATATAAATACTTTTAATGAGAGGAAGAAAATATATATCTTGAGCACAAATCAAGGTAAATACAGTTAACAGGACCATATGCCTAATCATCAACAGGAATAAATAATTTTCCCTCTCTTGAAGGAAATGTGGCAAATAATAGCTACAGGCTGTTTTAATATGGTTTTTACTCTGTCAAATACAGATTTAATTTTGTAGTACAGGATGGCTAGATACACTCTGCCACCACTATCCCGTTTTTTTATGTAGTGTAAATATATTTAAGTGTTCTGCTAAATATGATTTCAAAACTGTGAAGATATTCCCTAAGCAGTGCAATTTTAAATACTGCACAGAACTGCACATAGATGCAAAGGCAACATGCAAATTTCTGCTGTAGTTCCCTTTTCTAATATTGAGAAATCAAGAATGTCTTTTCTCCCTTACTGCAGCCGCAATAAGATACAGTAATTCAGAATGAGGTAATCACAGGCTATTGATGTGTGATACATCTTTAAATATTAAAGCATGCTGGCTTTGCAAACATACCTCTTTTTCTAATGTAAATCAGCCAATCCTTTTTCTTTTTTTTTTTTTTTTTTTTTACTCCACAGTGGCATCTTGATGTGCTTATGCCTGGATGGTTTTCATCTTTGGTGCACATTCTGCTTTTTTTCTCCCTAGACAACAATTTCTGACATTTCAGCTGAAGTGGAAACTTGATAGAGGGAAGATCTTGCACAGATGGAGCAGCTGCCTTTACATGCTGTGCTGGTGGGCATACCTGATAGTTCACTCAGCATATACACATTCTGTGCAGTGCATTAGACACCCTTTCTTCATCCTATCCTAGGGTGAGAACCTCGTTTCTTGTGATTTCTCAGGAAGTTTATTGTAGTCTTCAGGCGTGCAAGTTTAAAGGCATTGCTGATGTTGTTTTCCAAACTGTTGTTTTTAGTGGAATTCTCATTTCCTTTTTTTGCACGTCCCTTCCCATTTTTCTGTGTAGTTAAGATGTGCTTTTAGGGGTGCTGTACTTTCTTAATTCCCACCTAAGTAACTTAAGAGTGCCATGTTGGCAAGATAAGAAGTGAAGGGGCCATTAGCATGCAGCAGCACTTGAGTCTCAGGGAGGATGTGCTGGCTGCTGGAGTTCCCAAAAACAGTAGGCATGGCAGCAGTGTTTGCAGGGTATTGTGTGTATTCACTTCATAAGTCCAAAGGTTTCACATGAATATGTATTTGCATTTAATATACAGTTTAGAGGCATCAAGTACTTGTGAATAGAAAAATAAATTACAGACACTTTAGGTCTAATGAAAACTTAAGTGTGAAGAAACTAAAGATCTAGATATGAAATATGTTCATTGATTTCAGTTCAGCCTCATAAAGAAGAGCTAATGAGAAGAGCAGGGTGGTAGGAAGCAAAAAAAACCAAAGTACTCTAGATAGAGTCTACTCCTAATGGACAACGTAGGTCATAAAAATGGCTTTTCATCAATACTCAGCCATAGCTGTAAGGATTCAAAAGCTGCAGTCTTCTCTGTATAGCTTTATATTAAGCCAGTGCTTGTCTCTACAAAGTTGAATTGCACAACACCTTAGGGGGCCCATCTGGTAAACATTCATGGTTTTTTTACAAGGAGTGTATTGCCTTCAAAGTGATGTCAATCAGCCATGGATTGTGACACATTTGCTCCAGTTTGACATTGAAACAGATTCCTTGCCTTTGCTTTCTTAATGTTTTGCTGCATAAGACCCTGTGGACTGTGAATCATTGCTACCTTCTGTTCTACCACTGTTCTGCAAAACTGCAGCACAGAGCCCCAAAGTTCAAATCAATGGAGCTGGTAGTGCAATTGCAGTGTGGGGTGCTGACAAGGATATAGCTGTCAACAAAGTAAAAGCTGTAGCAGCCTTGAAGGCCTACATTCATTTAATTCTATTACACTTTCATTTCACTTTAAAAATAAATTATGAAGAATTAAGTAATTGAATGCTTGAATTCCAGCAAATATTTTCCAACAGTGACGACTATTATCTCATAGAAGAGTTTTTCCAAGGTTGTTTCAGAGCCATCAATTAAACTGAGCAAACTGCTAAGATTTTTGCTTGTCTGTTACTCTCTGATTCCTGCTGAGTCTTATATTTATAGGCCTTATAGAGTGTCTGAGTAGACTGAATGGTCTGTCACATGGTAATAAGCTTTCCCCACTGATTCTTTGATGCAGTAACTTCAGGACAGTTGCATTTATCTGAAGTTTCATTTGGGCTCCTGAATGGGCATTTACAGATTTGCTGGGAAGAGATTTCCTATCATGTCAGCAGAATAACGGCGACATTATTTATTTATCCTGCTATTTGTCTTGGAGTTGCATCCTGCTGTGAACCTTCCTTGTACAATCAATAGCAATAGCAAAGTCCCTGGTGGCTTGCATGAGGTCTTTGGCATGCCTGCCTCTCCAAGAGAAGACCTATGTCTGAAGAACACCTTTCTTTTTGTTTTAAGGGTCTAGTAATAAGACCCCATTTTGATGTTGAAAAACCAGTTTAACTAAGAAGAAGCTGTTATGAAGATGAAAAAAATAAGGTTTTTCAGAAGTTTTACCCAGAGAGAAGAAAGAAGTAACGTAAATTACGAAACAGGGAAAGAAAACATCAGGAAAAAAATGTAGCATGAGAACTTTCAAATAGTAGAAATAAAACTCTATTGGAAACCTTATTCTAGGAAAAGGCTTGCAATTTTTTACTGCCTATTTGTAAATGCAAAACTTGTAGTTAATAGTAGAGTGTTCAGAGAAACTTTGTGCTGTTTTTAATATTTTGGTTGTTTGGTTGGTTTTGCCTATATCATGTGGTACAAGCTGAACACAGATTACTCAGACTAAAACATATTCCTGTTCATTCTTTTCTTCATTTCTTTGGGTAAAAGTTGAAGGTTTTTAGAAGCAGGCTCATGCTGTCAGCTTCTCATTAGAAATTTGTGCTCTGAACACAGTCACATTGCTTTTGCCTTCCTTGTCACAGCCATGCCTCCCCCTGTATGGAATAAAATCATGACATTTTTCTCTGACATCTTCTCATCAACTTCAATATAGCAGAAAAGAAACCTTGATCTCCTCCTGCTTCCCTCTAGGATATCCCAGTTGGTCCTTTCATAGTTACTGTAGCAACCTGCTTGTTACCAAAGGTCATTTCAAACTCTGGAGATCTCTGTCTCTGGCTATGTCTAAGCCTTGCTGAACTCCTTCTGAGCTCCCTTTTAATAAATGTTTTCTGCCAGTCTGCAGCCCTCTTTGTTGTCTCAGTTTGGTGTCTTGTGTCTTGGCTATTGCCACGTCCTGTCAGCTGGCAGATGCAGTCACAGCCTGCTCCTGTCTGTTCTAAATGATGCTGCCCATGATTTACTGCTCTTCCACTTTCTGCTGTCTTCGTTGCATCTCCCTCTTGACACCATACATGAGCTGCTTATCTCTGGGTTTTTTCAGCTCCCACTTGACCTTTTTCCTGTCTCCTGATTGAAAAGAAATGTCTGCCATTTCTTTGACGCAGAAGTGTCCACACCAGCCTCATCTTGTTACCTTTTCCAAAAAACACCCCTTCTTCCCTTCATACTTTCCTCATGCTTGGTGGAGGCTTTTTGAGAGCATCCCCTGCTCTCCATAGCATGTCTTCAGATTCAAGTGCTGACAAAGTATTTAACTTAGAGTGGGATAATGATAGGCTGGGACTAACAACTAATTGCTAGTTCTGAAATGTGATATTGCCTTGTTCCATTGCTCTTCTCATCTGCCCGTATCCATGTGCTGTCCCTTGTCTTAAACTCAACTTTGTGCAGAAAGCACAGCCATTTCCACTAATTCCTTGTGCAGGGTCTGCACTAACATGAGGCTTCCCTGAGGCTGGGACTTTAAGCAATACATTGGAAGGAATAATAATTAAGTTATGCATAGCAGTATCTCCTCCAAAAACAAATGTGCTTTTATTTCAGTGAAACATACATTTCATGATCTAAACTTAATGAGGAATTACTTAGCTTAATAAATTCTGAAGAGCTAAAAAATCTCACCCTTTTTGGGATTAGGATTTCTCAGATGCAATCATAAGGTAGTCATTTGGAGTGGTTTAGCATTTGGCTCTTGTAAAGTAAAAGTGAATAAATTAAACTGAAGTTGGATTTTAAACCTTCCAAAGTATGAGGTTTTGGCTGATCTGAAATTATTATAATGATTTTCATCTATAGTTAATTTGCCTTCTAAGTCATGAAAATAATGAGGGTTTTTTTTTTTACCTCAATCAGATTTATTGTAATGCTTTTCACATAATTTTCAGTTTGTTTCCTCTGAGATGTTATGAATCTTGAACTTTGCAGTCAGGTTGGTTTTTTTATTATTTTGCCATAAATTGTTTATTTCTGTGTGATTGAACTACAATTTATACAGACAATTTTATTTAGCTGTGGTTTATCTTCTGTAATAGGTGAGGCCATGTTGCATAAGAAAGCTGAAATTTAGCTCAGGTATTCTGAAGCTATTTGTAAACTAAATAGAGGAACATACTGAGCCCTGCCTCCTGCTCCTGAAGTTTGGTTTCCTATTTCATCAGATTTTTTGTGTATTCAATTTAATCTCTTGGTGATTAGGTGATTAATCAATATTAGAGTGCATTTTATTCTTGAAAGTAATGTCTTTGGCTCTTCATTTAATTTCTGTGTTAATTGAATGTATAACCTAGTGAAACACAATTTAAGTGATCCAGATTTTTGATGATTGTCATTGTACATATTCATCTTTTGAATTAACCATAAAGCTGTGAATAGACTGAAATCGAAAGTAGGTGTTTACCTCATTACTGATTTGCTTTGATGTATATATTCACCACTATTGAGGAGAAGCAGGTATCTTGATCTAAGCAGAATGTCCCCAAGGAAGGAGTTTCTGCCCTTATAAGAAAAGATGTCCCTGGGACATTAACCATTTTTATTTTGAGGATTCTTCACCAGCAAGTACTGTTTTCTCAAACGTCTGTCCTGTAGGTAGTGTAGTGCAACTTAGATTCAGCAATGCCCATGTTTCTAAATGCAGAACACCTTACCTTCATCATAATTTATCTCAACAGATTTAGTTACTTGTATAGCAGAAAGGATCAAGGGCCACATGAATTAAAAAATTAAATATTTGGGGATTTCTTGGATGCCTGAAATCTTGAGTACTTGTAATGAAATTGCTTTCTGATTGATGGCCTTTGCTTTTCCTGACTTTTTTTTCAAGTAAAAAGTAAATTTAATAATTATATTCTGTTTGAGCTCAACTATAACTAGTCATAGAAAAAAAAAATTGACCTTCATGTAAGTCTACATCAAAGGCTTGAAAGGGAAAGGAGAGAACATGAGGATTATATTTATTTGGTTTAGGAATACTGCACAAATCCTGCAAATGCCAGAAAGTTCTGACAATTTGTCAGTACAGTTTAAGTGGCAGCCCATAACTGTAGGCCTGTTTTTGGAAAATTTGCCTTTACTGTGAATATTTCTGTACTTGAAATCTGTGTTCTATTAGGAGGCTATGATTCAAATAGGTTAAAAGTATTAGTGTGATGAAAGGTTGAGCAGGACACACAATTTCCTCCTCATTATTTTACAGGGAGATTTTCAAAAGCGTTATAACTTTTTCTCCCTTGAATTGAGGAGTTTTTCCTGTAGTTAGCTGGGAATGAGTTGTTTGAAAATTTGTACCTCAATCAGCAACAATAAAATTAAAGCAAAGCCTCATTAAAGAATTCAGCATTTACGTTTTCATGGGTAGTGGTCCTAATCAGTCCCTGAATTTATTATCAAGACAATAAATAACTTCTGACACTACTGTTATAGGGAGGATAACTGAGGATTTAGAGGATTCCTTCCAGTTGTTTTCATGCCTGTTCTTTAGTCCCCAGTACTCCTCTTCCAGGTGTGAACAGTATTAGGTTGCCCACCACAATGAAATATAGTTCCACTCTTTTCTGCAATTCCTGGTATCAGTGTCTGGGAACTGGAAGTTGAAATATGGTTCCACTCTTTTCTGCAATTCCTGGTATCAGTGTCTGGGAACTGGAAGTCCAACTTCTGTTACTTAACAAAAGAACCAAAATCTTGCTGCTGCTCAGCCTCGGGAACAGTAAGAAGAATCTGTGCAGTCTATTTCTTAAAAGTAAACTCAAACTCAGATAAAATTCCTGAAATTTAGTTTTTCCACACAGCTCTTTCACCAAGAAAGATAACAGTGTTTTTGTGTTTGGGAAAAGGTATATGGGGTAAGACAGAGAAAAAAGGGCTTTAGATGGGCTTTAGAAAAACACCTCATGGAAATCAAGACAAAAATATACTCACGGTGGAAAAAATTTATTTATTGGGAAGGTGTATTTTAGTAAGAGAAGCAACTGGTACTAAAACATTTCAGACCACATATTTTCAACATGACAAAAATCTCTTCCCACTTCTTTAATTTAATAGAAGTAAAGAACCACCTGTACCAGGAAAAAAAATAATTTGAACAGGAAGGGTTTTCAGAGAAGTAAGAGACAGCTTTGGGAATAGTGTCCTGTAAGGTCTCATCACATCTCCCATTTCCTCATGTGCAGAGTGGGATGGATCTGCCAGACCTGCACCACCAGGGTCCTCCTGGGAGCACTGCAGAGCAAGCACATTGCCTTCCCATCTACCTTTAGCTGCACTTTTTATTGCACTTCTTTTGGGACAATTTACATAGTAATTTTTCTAGTCACCTCAAACATATCAGCTTAGCACAGCAGAGCAAACCTGTGCCCGTTCTCTATATTTCCTTGCTTCTCGACCATTCTGTCATGTATCCATATGTGCTTACACATGGAGTGTAGATACACTTTCCAGTTTAATAAATATGAATATATTCAAAGTTGGGATTAAAGAAGAAGTGTATCTGACTTTTTTTCCTCTAAAGGTTTCTGATATGCTTTATTTATCTGAAAAGCAAGCTCACATTCTGGTGAAGCCACCTTTGTAAAAGGAAATTTTCTGTAAGTCACAGCCCTCTTTGGTTATTTTTATTACTGAAATGGCAAAACTGTTTAACAAAACTGTTTAACAAAAGTGAAAAAAATCAAAATATGCCAGCCTTTTCCCCTCACTAGGTTTCCATGGTGCCATGCTCATATAATACACAGTGACATATGGCCCTGGAGGAACCTGCAGTCTTCCTGGACTGACACCAAAAGTCTGCAGTTAATTCAGTTCAGTTAATTCAGTATTACACAATGTAACCAATACAGGATGACTTTAATTTTATTTTGGCTTTTTTTTTCTCTACTATGAAAATACTCCAACACTCATATCACTGATTTATGTGATGACATTCAGGAATTCAGTGCTGATTAATGCTCTTGTATTTCCTGGATTGCTTAGGACCACAGACAGTTGAAATGCAGTCTCTTCTGTGCTTGGTAATACATCAATTCAGCTTTTGTTTTGTTATGCTTAATGCAACTTGGGCAGCTCTACTTTTAAAAATTTCCCTTGTGCAAATAATTATTTAACATTCATTTATGACCCTTTAGCAGTGGCCAAGAGGCATGTATGACTTTCCTTTCCTAATGGGATTTTTAACAGATATGGTGTTACTTTCTGAGATTCAAGGCTAAGGAATGACTGATTATCTCAAAGGCTGCTAATGTGGCCTGGATAGAATGGATGGATGGAAGACTGAGCAAATCCCAAGGCATGACCCAGTCCTTCACAAACAGTACTCTTTGCAGACCTAGATAAGTGAATGGTATAGGTGGCTAAGTATGAAAGTTAGTATGAAGCTAGAAACAAAATAAATGGCAGTATTACTTAGGTGTCAGCAATGAGTAACCATTGAGTGAGACAGGAAATCCAGAAAGGACAGTTCTACTGACACAAATAAGTAAAGAGAGAAATGAAACCCTGAATGGGAGATGAACACACAAAACAAACTGAACACAAGATGAACAGCCAGAGAAATAAATAAATAAAACTAAAATAAGTGCCAACAAGTAAGACAGATGCAAAACACCCAAAACAGCTATTAAAAAAGCAAAAAAATAAAAAAGAAAGCAGGCAAATATTACACCCAAGTGGAAGAAATTCCCAGTGCATGAAATTTCAGGGCTGTGTCCTAGAATGCCCAAATTTCTGTGAATTCCATTGGAGAATTTTATTTGTGCAGCCTGTATAGGTGGACACTGGCTGGTGGAGACTTTGTATGATCATTGGTTTACTTTCTTTCATTTATTTTCTTAAAGGAGGAAGGAGCAAAGGCTTTTTTTCCTGAGGTGTGTGGGCATATTCACTGCTGTGTATGTTGCAGATGCCCATAAAGGGAAGAATTTGTGATCCTGCCCCCAGGCAAGCCTTAGGGACCCGTATTTGCAAGGTCTGTACAGTGGAAGATTCAGCTTTTGGTGGAAGCATATTACTCACAGACTTCTGGAAATATCTGTATATCAAATAAAATATTTTTAGTAAATTAGTTTTGAAAAATTCTGCTTTAGTTTGGTTGTCTTCTCTTCAGTTAATCCCTGTTATTAAAGTTTCAGTCCTGGGTAACTTTTTCTTCCAGGACTTCTTGGGCTGTAGTGGTCATTGTGGAAGAAACAAAAGTATTTTAAAATCAAGTGTTAAAATAGCTCATTTTCTTTGCAGTAGAGAAAATCAACCATTTCAAAAATGTAGTTTGGAAGAATTCTTATACTTCAGTTTACAACCAGTTTTTTAAATTTTCTCTACACTTATGTAAAAATAGTTGTACTATTTTGTTTTGGAAGTTTTGAGCTTTTCTTCATCACTGTGGATAGCACTCATCTCTGCTAGAATGTATTCCTTGGCAAATTCCATTTTCCAAGGAGTCCTGTTTAGAAGAGCAATGATGTCTGTAAACATTAGGTGAAGCCCCCTGCTCTCCTGATACCCTAGACTGGGGTGAAAGTATTGTCAAAACCTGGATTCAAGCCCATTTTGAATTCCAGAGTTGCTCTGTAAGCCACACTTCTTTTAGGCAGCAGGCAGAGTAGATAGAATTCGCAGAGAATGCTCCCTACCAGAGCACAGGTGAGAAGAAAATCATGGGATAATTTATTGTTATGGAAGAAGAGCTGGAAATGCTGAAGCTCTTTGTCCCAGCAGGTTAGCTTATGATCATGCTGCCCAGAAACAAGCTTGATAAGAAAAGACTGATCAGGATGTGAGAGACTTGTTTAGAAAAGAAAGTCTACATGGGGGTTAAATGGATTCTAGATGTTTTAGATAATTTCCATCTTCTCTATATGGAACTCATTTCAGTTGCTTTGTTGGTCATTCTGGTATATAGGGATGCTTTCTACATAATAAGAAAAGAAAATACTCTTTAGTGGTTTGAGTGTTTCTCAGTCTGAGAGACGTGAGCTCACTGACCTCTACCTTGTATGATGTTGGAGCCACTCGTGGAAGGGAGGGTGCTGGCATGATAAAAAGCATGATCCCACCTCTCAGGATCTGCTTCTCATTGGCCTCTTCCCTTATGTGACTCAAACCCAGCTTCTTGCCAAACTAAGGTTGATTTGTCCTGGTCATCCTCTGATGCTCACAGCCTCTGCACATGGGCTGTACCTCACACATATCAGCAGAGCACTCCTGCTTTTGCAGTGCTTGATTCTGAGCCACTAACCCTTAACTTCACATTTCAGTTTCTCACAAGCGTTGAAGTTTTGTCTCTAAGATAAGGCACAGTTGCACTGTACCTAAATCATCAAACTTATTGGAATAAGCTTTGTATTAGGAAAAATAATTGATTTTTAAAAATTTTGTGATTTAAGAAAACCATGTTGGTTTTCTTAACCAACATGTGGTGAGGGAATGGTGTAGTATTTTACAATCCTGACAAGTTATTGAATCAACATCTTTGTACAAAAATTTCAGGAAAAGTAGATAGATACACTTGCATCTAAGAGCACACTCTATATTCAGTAAAATTGGAGATTACTCATACTTATTATGGAAGCTAAGTCATTAATATTAAATTAGCAAAAAAAAAAATTCTAGGGACTTCTTGAAATTTAAACAATGCAGAACAAATTCTGCGGTTAAATTCATGTCTGTAATTCCCATAATCCCTAAGTCTTGACACTTGAGAACAAATTTAGCAATTTCAAATCAAATCCAGGTAGTGTCTGTTGAATGGCAGTTAACATAGGAAAAAGATATTTTAAATTTAATTTTGTAACATAACAACCATTGTAATGGGCCTGTGATTTAAAGAGTGTGGAGCATGCAAGCATGACAGACAGCTTAATAAATATTACTGTGGAAGTGTCACACTGACAAAAGTGAAGGTACCTTTATGAAAATGACACAGAGAGAGAATTTTCTAATATTTTGTGTTGGTTTTTGTCTTCTAGAGTATCAGGGCTTCAGGGCTGGTGCTGCTGGAAACCATTCTTTTTGGATCACTTCTTCTGTACTTCCCTGTAAGTCAAAATATAACTTTTTTTAAAAAAATTGTACCCTTGATGATGTTTTAAAACACTGTATGAATGACTCTGGTTAAAATATAAATGTAAAAACTATTTAATAATTATTTATTTAGTCTGACTACAAAGTGTGCTGTGGTCTTCAAATATTCTTAAAAACACTCAAATGTTTTACTATATTTGTAATAAATCTCCATTTTCAATTTGGTAGAAAATGCCAGTGGTTTAGTTGGAAGTTTTTGGGTGTTCTGGGTTAAGATGAAATTTTGCTTTGAAAGACAATATCTCTCTGATCTCTGGTGTGGAGGGAAAAAAGCAAGGTATATAAGAGGAAGACACTGATTATACCAAATATTTCCCTGGAAGGTAGTGTAAATGAGATTAATTATTTCAATGTGTTACTGGCATGCATTTTGATGTTTCTGAAGGTATGTGGCATCTTCAACACCGCGTCTTTGGGAAAATTAGATGGCATTACCCTTACCCTGTAAGTGGAAAAAAAAGTAATTTCACAGTCACGTGAGAAATATACCACAAAACTCACAGAAATATCTGTCCATTTTCTTTTCAGAAGTTCCAGAAAACCTGAGCTTGTTAATTGCCACATAAACCCAAAATAATGACTAGATAAAGCAAGACATCAAAGTGTATATTGAACAGAGTTGATAGAAAGCATGCAGGTTGGGAGACAATCAAAGATGGACTTGTGGACTATTTTAAAATATGTTTATGTTCTCTTTCCCTCAGTAGTCAGAATTTTTTCTGCTTTTAGAGACCACGTAGTTACTGAAAGATGAGCTGGATAACAAAACTCTTCAGTAGCTGCAGAACAAGTAGGAAATAAACTGCAGTAGTATGTGTGAAGAATACTTTAAATAAACACAAACCCTAGTGGAATTTTTATACATTCTTTTTTGAACCGTGTGGGCCTTTCAAGTTCTAAAGAAAAGGTGTGTGAATTTCTATGATAGTTTTTATGTGTTTTTTCATCCTTTACTTTGCAGAAGTCAGGGAAATTAAAGTTTTTGGATTTTTCATGTTGGACAAAAGTTTTTTGCAATTTGCGATAAATACATCTCCCATGGGTTTTCAGAGCTTCTTTCATATTTATTTTCAGTGAACAGAACAGAAAGCCCATGCACTGCTTCCTCAGCTGGTGCTGTGGAGCATTTACAGAAATTCATAGCATCAAGCATTATGCAAGAAGTTTCCTTCCATGGCTGTCTCCTCTTTGCTTTCTCAGAGAGCCCTGGGCCAGGTTGGCTTCCCCAGGCAGGTGCTCAGTTAGAACCAGTCGTGGCTGTACAGCCCCAGCTCCAAGGTGTGAGAACCCTCATCATAGCTC
Organism: Haemorhous mexicanus; assembly: GCF_027477595.1. Lineage (NCBI taxonomy): Eukaryota > Metazoa > Chordata > Aves > Passeriformes > Fringillidae > Haemorhous > Haemorhous mexicanus. Next base: position 17,199,429 of record NC_082341.1, on the reverse strand, counting down.
ATCAGAATTGTGTCTGCAGTCTGCTCACCTGTCCTTCGGTTCATTTCCCAGTTCTTGTCTTGGTCCTGCATTTGTTGTGCTTTGCGAAGGACGAACATCCTTTGGTGGCTTTGGGCTTCAGGTGCGCAGCACCTGGGACACTGAGATACTGCTGTGGAAAAAGGCTTCTCTCAGCAGGTTTCTTGAAGGACCATGGTGTTGGATGCAAGAGCTGGTGACCATCCACAACCTTTAAAGGCAGAGGGAGAAGGAAGGAAGTGGTTCTGGGAGGGAGCAGTTCAATAACCCAAGCGTCCCCTCAGCTCTTCACTGACTTTTAAGCCCCTTTTTCTTTTTCACTGACATTAAGGATGTTTAATGTACAACGAGTGCAAAATGACAGTTTGACATGTTATGAGGAAAAAATTTTTTGCTGGAAATTGCTGAGTAGCCCATCCCAGATGGGATGTAGATACTTGACCAGAGTTTATCTTTCTGTGCAAATCTCAAGCTCCTACTATATAAAACTGTCTACTGAGAATACATTCTATTAGAAATGAATAGGCAAAGTGTAAGACTTGGCTTCTCTCTTCTAGCAGTTTTATGTTCCCACGCTCTTTGCTGGGGCACTCTTCTTTCTTATACAGGGGATTACTAATCAGGCTGTTACTCCTACAGACTCGGGAAAAAGAAAGAGAGCAATTTTATCCTTTCTATTTTGGGGGTTTTAGGGGAGGGATGTAGCAAATGTGATAGTGGGAGGTCCTTTGCATTTTCAGACAGAGAAATTAATCCTGATTTCACCGACCAGAAAAATATAGTTTTTGTAAAATCAAAGAGGATCAGAAAGATCAGCTTTCCAATATCTCTGTCCCTCAATTAACTGCAAGGAATTTTTCATCAATTTCTGATTCAGGGCAAGACAGTGAAACAGTAAATGTGTAAAGCTATAAGGCATAGTCTTTTTAAGAAAGAAAAGCTGCAAGATGTGAATTATGAGGGGTGGGTCCTTGGAATGTGAGCTCTTGATGTTTTGCTGTACATAGAGAGAATCTAATTGTGCTCCCCTGCTTATTGTCTGGGAAAGGAGCACAAAGCAGAGAAGAATGACGCAAGAAAGAAAACCCAAGCTTTGAAAGAGTCTTGTTTTCACCAGCTGGCATTCACACATATATTCATTCATAGCAGGGTGTAGAGCATATATTATCAATGTATTGGTGTTGGTCATAAGTCATGTGCCTGCAAAGCAGATTTTATTTTTCCTGGGTCTTATTTCTTTACCCCTTAATGTTATTTAGTGATTTTATTTGCTTTCGAGAAGAATTAGGACCTAGAGATGTGGTTAAAGACATAGTAATATGTGCCCAGAGGTTTCAGCTATTTGATTTGTTCCTCATTTTATGCTAGAGGAGTACGTTAGAGCTCTAAGCCTAGTTAAAATAGATCTCACATCTTATACACCCAAATTAGGCTGTGTTTTCCACAGATAGTATGAAATGTGACTTAATGTATGGAATGGAGTTCATGAGCACCACTGCAGTAGGGTGTTGTCTTTTAACATAAGGCTGCATTCCTTTGGTATCGTCTCTTCTTCTATTGTGATATGGAATGTAAAACTAAAAAGCTTTGCTTTCACAATCAACCAAGTGTGGAATTACACAGCTTGGCTTAGTGCATGTAACAATGTAAAGGTACTTAGGGATGGCATTTCAGTTCTAAATAACTGAAATCTCTATTCATTTGAGGATTCAGTGCAAAATTGCACTCTTGTTTAAAAAACAAAATCCTCTTGGATTTTCTCTACACTGCTCTAAGTCTTTGGCATCTTTGTTCTCCGCTCTTCTACACTTCTCTAATTCTTTCTTTCTAGATCTGTTTACTCAGTCTGGCTCAGATTGTTTTGAGAGCCTTCAGCATACAAATTTCACTGTGTCTAGAAGGGGTTTATTCCATCTATGACTTTCCCTACCCTCCAATTAAATGAAAACCAAAACTTACTTTGTTACATTGCTGAATTTCTTTCACTAATTGTAGTTGTTTTCATTCCTTCATGCAGTAATCTATTCATAGTGTAACATCATTAATTGAAAAATAATATCACCAGTCAGCTGCCTTTGGTGAGAAAAACAGCTGTTACAATGCCCTTCTAACCAAATGGGAAGTGCAAATGATGGTCTCCACCTAAATTTATTATTCAAGTTCTGCTATACTCATAACAACACTGATCTTTCCTGAATTATAAGCAGGCAGATGAGCTTTGTCTATTACAAATGCATAGATTTTACTCAGAAGTTCCTGGGCAGCTCACATTTCTGAAGCTCTCATTTCTTTTATTTTCTGTAATCTCATAGTAACATCTCTAATGTCCCTTAGATTAGTCTTTCCAATTATCAATGGATCTCCTCCAAATGAACACTAGATTTTCTAATTGATTTTGTTTATATTTCTCTGTTCTTAGATTTTGAACAGAAAGCCAAAACCCAACCATCTTATTAATTTCTGTACTTGGCATCTGAGGGGAGGAATCTCATTACTTTCTTCATCCAGAAACACTGTTTTGAAACCTTTAGACCTTTCTAAACTCCCTGTCTTGCTGATGCTTGGAACATGCTACCACAAGTTTAAAAATTCTTTGCTTGCTCCAAAGACCTTCAAGTAAAGTGAGCAGCAGCACACTGTTGTAAGAGAGTAACCTGTTAATTGCATTATAGGGGTCAGATCTCAGGTGATTTTAGACATCTGTGATGGGCACAAGTTGAAAAATAGGAGATTCCATAAGATAGCAAGAATTTTTTTTATAACTGTGAGAACTGTCAATTTTCAAAACTCTTTGTCCAGAGTTTATGAAATTTGGAGGTGTCAGGACTTGACTGGGCCCAGGTCTGAGCAACGTGGCCTGGTTTTGGGCGGGGGGCTGGACTAGATAACCTGCAAAGCTCCCTTGCAAATGAAATTCTGTGAGTCTGTGTTTCTTATGTGTGCATCCGTAGCTGAGACAGTCACCCTCTGCTCACCAAATCCTGGAGTGGAACTGGGCCTTTTATGACTTGTTTTAGACTTGGGACTTGAAGATGAGGAGCATCATGGCCAACACTTCATGGACTATAAATGAAGTCTGAGTTACTTGCCTCAAATGGTGATGAATTCCACCCTAGGCAGCTAGGATTATCTGATATATCAAATAGTTCCCATACAGTTAGTCTACATTGACTGAAACTCCAAAATACATACAATGGATTGCATTATATAATGATATGATAGAATTTCTACAGTCAGTGATTAAAGTTAAGTGAGTATGATGATGCAAAGACCAAGGGAATCATTTCTTCTCCATCTCATCTCAATAATTTCTTCTCTTCTTCTGTTGATGTAGCAGACAAGAAGCATTAGATTTAAATTCTAGCAAGTGAAAGTTGAAAGTTGACAGTGAGGCTGAATCTTGTAACAGTGTTGTCAGCTAGATCATAAGATGGACTGGCTTTGGGGCTGCAGAGTTTCTTTTAAAAAACTTACAGTTTTTTCTTTTACTCTTCCCTTCCTTTGGCTAAAAAAAAAAAAAGTCCAAATTCATTACAGTTTTCCCCTGTTTTTCCAAGCTGCAAATTATAAAAAGGCAATATTGCTATGAGTTCAGAGAAATGGAGCTGTGGGTTGGGGGGCATTGACTTCCTGATGCTCATGAAGCAGTTGAGTAGTGAATCCTGGAAAAAAATTTGTGCTCAGACATCTTGTTGCATATGTTAGGAGTTAAGATCTGTTTCTGGGGTTTATTCTCTCTTTCACACTCCAGCTAAAATCATCTACCCTTTTGTGTTATGAGAAGTAATAGAAAGTGAGGAATCATGGAGCTTAGATATGGATATGGGGTTTTTTTCCCCTCAAATGGTCTGTATGAGTGCTAGCATGGAAGAAATGAGCTGTGAAGTTTGGGAGATTGAGACTGTGGTAGATCCATTAGTGATAACAGTCCTGAGCAGAGCAAGGCCACTGGAAGGCTCTGGTTTTGACATTAATGAATGTGAAAATAGAACACTGCGAAATACTCTTATGCATTTATCCCTCAAATAAGGGATGTGTTACAAAAGCACAGTCACTGTTTATTCCATACATATTGATGTGGACTGAGGCCAACTGAAAAGTTTGCTTTTTCCAACACATTTAGTGCTGCAAGTCTGCTCTGATAGCCCAGACGTTTCAGGCTGATTATTTTTCAGGATATCACCACATTGCCTTTACTCATGAAATAGTGTTTAAGGTTTTTAGAATGAACACTCATCATTTTGTTCTTGTTCAGGTGAAGAACACGCCTGTCTTTGGTGTTCATGTTACTGAAGTGCAAGGACACAGTGTAAATATCTGCTCTAAAATAATCACTACAGATTTCTGCAGTACTCTAGGAAGGGGTTTGTTCATTTTATTTGGATCACAGTGGATTAGATATCCAGCCAATGCAAAAGGCAGGTTTTAAATACCATGCTGCAAAGATTTTATATGTACGTTGTATGCTTGGCATAGGGGTGAGGGAGCCAGGCAGATGATGCAGTAGTTAGTCTCTCTTAGTCAATGTCCTTGTCAGATGAACACACTTTTTGGAGTTAACATGCAACCAGTAAACCAGTACCTTTTTTTTGAGAGCCAGCTTGCTTTAAATGCAAAAACCAGAAGTCAGCTGGTGTAGCCTCTGTATATAGGCTACAAAATACAGAAACCTCATAGGTACTGGAAACACTTGTGTCCTTGTACTGAACCATGCTAAGAAAAATGTTTATGACTGCTTTTACTGATAGGAAGCAAGCACTGAATATTTTCTGCTTTTTGAATAAGTTTATTTTAAATGTCAGAAAAATAAGATACGTGTGATATTTCTTCATGGTTCTGTTGTCACTAATCTACATAGCTATCCTAAAAAATGTTGGCAGCTACTGACAGGGAGATAACTAGAAGCTGTTGTAAATGTGATTATCCACATTAAGAACTGTGATTAGGCAGAGCTATATGTGTCCTATCTAGTTACATATTGGCATCTCTGTGTATATGACAAAAGTTTAGGGTATTGGAAACCCAGTCGAGCTATGCTAGAGCACAGTAGAGCTATGACATCATAAATTCTAAGAGATTGTACAGGTGGAATTTGGTGAGGAGTATTTGTGTATGTTCTCTGTGTTTGGGTGTATCTGTGTGCTGTGTTCCCAGGTTACCTTCAGTTGGAAGGGACCTCAGGGGGCCTCTACTCCAACATCTGCACAAAGGACAGTCAGCTGTAGGACTTCATGCAAGGCAAGGTTACTAAGGCTTTATTTTTATAGGTCTTAAAATCCTGCAGGGATGGAGACCCAATCAGGCGGTGTGCAGGCATGCAATAAAGTCACGTGGTTGTAGTTTTTTTGGATAGTAATAAAATAGGAGATGCTGCTGGAACACATCATGGCACTTATACATGGCAGGCTGAAGATAGGTCAGTGAAGGTACAGGTACTGATTTTACTATTCTTTCACATCTTGAAGTCCCGTGCTCATCCTTGTGGCATTACTTGTGATACAGTGACAAAACTCAATCTTCCCCTTCCATGGATTTGAAGGTGCAGTAGGTGTTGTAGGAGGGCATTGCTGGTTTTGTTATATTGAAAGCTTTTTTTGAGAACTAAGTCCAAAGGGCACATTTTTCAGAGTCTGGGTTCACTTAATAGCCAAGAATGTGTGTGAAGAACTTGAGAGTAGGAGAGAAAAGGACAGCAGCCAGTGACCTGAGACAACTGCTATGCTGGGTTTTTGTTGAACCTTTTATTTAAAATTAATATCTTGCACTGCTTGTAGGCACTCATCTGCTACAGTCTTGCCAGCCCTTCATTCAGAGAAATTAATCTTGTAGAGAGGGGAGCAGAGCAAGATCTGGTGGTCTTTTGTCTTTACTCATAATTCCACTGAAGTAACTTGCATGAGTAAACTTATGCATACAAGAATTCATAGATAAAACTCTACATTAATATGCTCTTTTCAAAGAAGTGATGTAAAACCAGACTACAGTCCTGAAAAACAGTGCACATTTTTTAGTCAGGGAATTTAAAATTTTTTTGATACAGCTTTAGCAGTAACACATGCATAAGTTAAAAATGTGGTACATTTGAAAAGTGAACGTGTGGGGAACTCTTTTCTGATCAGAAAAAGCTTTGAAACACAAAAATTATCAGAGGGTAAAATGTGTGTGCATTCAAATGGAGGAAAATAGTGCTGGGACATATTCATAGTTCCACACTAAAGCCTGGAACCATGGTCTAATAATCCATCCTCATTGCTCTGCTCTCTAAAGCTGAACCTTTGGTGCTTGGCAAGCTCTTGAGCAGGAGACCACAGCAGGGCCACTTCCATGTCAAAGAATTACTGAAGAACACCTGACTGAAAAAAACTAATCAGGGAGAGCCTTCATTTGGCCCACTGTTTCTGCTGAATTGGAGTTAGAAAAGAGGAAGAAAGTCTTTTATGTAATACTTTTATGTTTAGTCTTTTATATATCTATTACATAATTCCTGTTGGGTCTCAGTGCATATAAACTAGAAAAGAATAATTTTCTCAGCCAAACATTTTGATGACCACATTGATCACTTGGCAAGTGAACTGAGTCAATTGCAAGATGCTTAGAATATTTTTGAATTTTACTCTAGTGGCTTAAATTTATGAAAAAATTAACACATGCAAAAAGGCACTCTCATGTATTAGTTCAAAATATGTGATAGTACTTTTACAGGAAAGATATTGAAAGACAGAATATTACTTTTTTATTAAATTGTAAAACCAAAGAGGCAAGAGGTTTTAATAGTATATATGAGTCGTGATTGAGCTGTGCCAGAAAGGAAAATATTAAAAATTTTAGTCGCCATATACAGATTTTCAGTAGGGCATAGCCCTTGCATCAGTGCTTTACCTTCTGTCGTTAGTTTAGCACCTCTGAGACTGCATGTTGGTGGGAGATAATTTTCAGTCATTCTTTTTCACTTATCCAAGTATCTTTCAGTGAAAGTTGGGGACATGGTCCTTTTTTTCCATCAAATGCCTTTTCTCTTTGTTTACTCATGCTTTCATACCCAAGACCCAAGGAGCTACACCTGTGGTCAAGTGAAAGGCCTGAAGGTTGTCTTCAGTCTTGCTAAACTTGCTAGATTCAGCTGTTGCCTGCTTTGTGGTTCTTGTGATCTGCATCAACAAGAATCTGAAGCAAAATGAAACCAGAAGCAGTTCATGCTTAAGCAAGACTTGATAAGCTTAGATAAGCTGATACTACCGTGCTGTTTCTGGTATGAAATTGGGTGCAGTGGTAAACCAATGCTGTCAGGGGGAAACTGGCAATATTATAGCTCACCATGCCTTGGAATATGAGGTTGAAATAAGACATTGACCGGTATAATATGTACAGGTGAGTGATAAAACATGATATCTTGCCTATCATCTTCCATGTCACTTCACAGACTATTCTGCATCAACACAGAGCAAAAGGAAAAGACAGTCTCCATCTCAAAGCCTCTTCCCTGTGAATAATACAGGAGCTGAATTATGGGATTTTTTCCTCCTTTGGTTTTTCTTCTCAGTCTCTTCTTTTATGTATGAATGCATTAGGAATTTCGTAACCATCTACTCAGATTTTAAGTACTGCACCATGAAGGGTGATTAATCGTTGATGATTCGGAGAAATAAGAAATTCAATACATTACAAGGGAGAAAGAGAAGAGTTGATGTTTTTGGAAGAGATCTTTAAGAAAGGAGATTTTTTCCATTAGAGATGAGGTTGCCCATAGTCATTCTACAAGCTGAGAACTGAGAGCATGCAGGCAATGGTATCTTTATGGTTTTTAATATCAACTGCTAGAAGTTAAGCAGTTTGCAGGCAAAAGTATATGAGAACTAGTGAAATCTTTGCACTGGAAAAATTTTACAGAATTATAATACTGTCTTTATTATTTATATTTATATATAATACTGTATTTATTATAAAGTTTTTATTACTACAAAGTTTTTATTCTAAACATAACCTTTCTAAACTCTGAGATAAGAGATCAGTAGAATTTTAATCAGTGCTTTTAACCCAAGACCACATATCATCTGATGTAAATAGGAAATTAGCTTTTTGCTTGTAGAGAGGAACTGGAAAAAGTAATATAAACATTTATGAGAGTAGAGACAATTTTACAATGCAACATATAAGTTGCAATATGAAATTATCAAAACACATCAATGAATACCTGTGTACAAGCTATTCTGCATTTCTGTTAGGATTGATAATAGTAGAGTCATCTGACAAAAAATATCAAAATTTTGGTTTGCCAGGGTTAAAAAAATAAAGAGTTAGGGGCCAGCAGGTCAAAAATCTGCCATGTAACTAGTTAGATGTATTTCTGAAAATGAGACATTCAAACAACTAGTGCCTGGGTCTAAATCTACATCACATCAAGTAGAGAGAGATGAGATTTCTGTTCTTAAAAGTAACAACAGTACTGCAGATGCAACAAGAGATGTTCATTAGAGCAAGCAATTAGTCCTTACAAAAAGCAGCTTCTTCCTATGTGATACAAACTTTCTATTTTCTTAGATATAACTCTGCTTATTAGAATTACATACAAAAAGCACTGTTTTCAGCAAACAGTGTTATATACAAACTCTTTAATTTCTAGATTTTCTTCCTTTCTGGGACTAAGCACAGATCTGCAAATATATGCAAGTTTGGAGGAAACTACTAGGAAACATCATGTCCTTCATAACCAATATACAGTATCCATGTGCTGATCCCTCTGAATTCTGAATCCAAAGTAAATTTCTTGTAGTGGCATGATGCCATGCAGGAAGTTCTGCACATTTTTTGGGGAAAAAAAAAAGCAAAGAGAAATATGTCAATTCGATCAAAGTTCTTATCAGAAATGGATGGTAGGATTTCCAGGCTAAAAAAATTTAGAGGAATTCCAAGGTGATACATATGGACAAAATGCCTACAGAAAATAAAAGGATGAAATTAGTCTTTCATTACACAAAAGGTTGTAAGTCGAAGAAAATAACATTTTATACAGTTCTCTCACATATCATTACATGATGATTTATCAAACTTAAATTATTTCAGTCATCCACAATTTTCATTACTATTTGATGTTAATATTTTAAAGAAGCCAGGATGCCAGATCCTTATTGCATATGGTTGAATCAGTGAAAGCAATGTAAAGAGAAAAGGAAAAGAATGATAGTGAGAAAAATAGAATAGAGAACTTTCCCCCAAGAATTAAAAAACAGCAAAAAAGTCCAATATAGGAACTGGAAAATTAATCCAAAATTGAGCAACCAAACAGTATAGAAATGAAAACAAGACACAAATGACATCTGTACATTAATACAGTCAGGACTCTTATTGTCACGACTACATGTTATAGAAGATATTTATAAAACCACAGATTGTACATTCAGTGCCTGTTCTTTGCTTGCCTACAGTTATTTCTCACTACTCCTTGCAAGCTTTCTTCTCCTTTCCTAAAACACCACTTACATAATTGTGGAATATAAATCTTTTATTCTTTCCCTTTTGCTTCCTCTGTATTGATGTGTGGTTTCTCATCTCATATTTAAATTATGAACCCTTTGGTACAGGGATGTTTGGCATTGCTGCACTGTGCACAGCAGGGTCCTGATCAATGAGTAAGAATCACATTACAAATGACTGTTACTAATAATAACTGTGAAAGTATTTAAAAATATTTTGTTAAGGGTGGGAGCAAGGACACAGTTAATGGTGAATTTCTCATATCTTCAGGGGACTGGTGGCATGCAATTGTTTTTATATTTCTAGAGAGTATAGGTACTTAATGAGAATTATCTGAGACTATTTGAGTTATACTTGAAAAGATTAAGCCCTAAAAATACTAACAGAAAAAAGCCTAATACTGGTTCCATGTGAAACTGCTCTGCTAATTTCTATGGAGCTGCACCCAACTTGTATGAGAAGACATGCATTAGATGATGAACAAAGCAGTTGGAAATAGTTGAAGAAAATTCATTGAGTTCAGTGGAAAGCATCAGTCTGTGGGATTTAAGGTGACAAAGGGAATAGTGGAAAAGCTGGCAATGTGAAGGGGCAACAGCAAGAAGAGGTCCCAGTTCTACTCAAATATTTCTGTCCTCTTCTGAATAGACATGGAATGTTGAATGTGTCCATTTTAAGGGGCCTGCCCTGATCTCAAAAGGTACAGCCTGTCCCAGTGGGTTCATTCCAGCATTCCATGTACCCTGAAGCAGCTCTGTTGGCATGGGTTGAAACCAGGCCAGCTTCAGATCCCTGAGCTGTCTCATGGGGGCATGCCTTTACACATAAGGGACTTGGAGCTCTCTCAAACTGACCAGGGATTTAAAACTGCTTTGCCATGGTCTGAGCAGGGTTACTCAGTCCCTTGGTTTGGCCTTGCCAGCAAGACTGGATCCTACACAAGACCAGCTGAAGGGGGCTCAGAAGGGAGTTAGGTGTTTGGCACCAGCATGAGTTGGGAGGGTTCAGATGCACTCTAGATTAGACAAGGATTTTGTGACTTAAAGCAGAAAATAGTCTTAAAGCTTTAGTCCTTAGACCCCTTGGAAAGTAATGATTACTGTTTTTCTCTTTTATGTTGCAGACAGTAGAGGTTCCTGCTGTGTGAATTTGACTCAAGGCTGGTGAGAAAGGCAGTGAGGCAAAAACCAGGCAAAAGTAAACCTAAGCATTTTCTTGGAATACCTGGAAACTTTATCAGTGTCAGGGTAATTGGTTGTAAAAGTGATCTTGAAGGGTCAAATGCATTGGGAAATGCAAACCATAGTCATAGCATACACACACATAAATTCTGACATATTCTGAACGTGTTGCACTTTTGCACATGGGCAGATCCACCCCAAAGGCTGAGTGCATTCCTTGGGTGTGCTGCAGTCTTGGTGCTTTGTGGTGGAATACAGTTGTGTTAGGAGTTTTTGACAGGAGAGCATTCCCTATGCTGCTGCCATGGCTGGCTGCCATTCCAGCAGCAATGCTTCATCTGACAGCATTTGCCCACTGAGAGGTTGTTGCAAAGAGGTTTGGGTCTACTTTGTGGAGTGTACAAAGTTTGGATAAGAAATAACTTTTCATAGAGGGATCTTAATAGTTCTTCAACTTATTTTTTCTATTAAATTTATATTGACACAGTTTTTCCTGTATGATCAAAGCATTTTTGATCATTTTCACAGAAAGAAATGTTTAAACCTGTTACATGTATATCACACAGGGATACTTTGTATAGCATATGCTGGTACTTATGCAGACTGTGATGAAATTAATACAAGAAATGTAAAAAAGATAACTATAAAAAAGATATTAAACTAGTAGAGAGTGTCCAAAGGAGGGCAACGAGGATGGTGAAGGGTCTTTAAGGGAAGCTGTGTGAGGAGTGACTGAGGTCCCTTGGTCTGTTCAGCCTGGAAAAGAGGAGGCTGAGGGGAGATCTCACTGCAGTTACAACTTCCTCATAGGGTAAAGAGGAGAGACAGACACTGATCTCTTCACTCTTGTGACTGGTGACAGGACATGAGGAAATGGTCTGAAGTTGTGTCAGGTCAGGTTTAGGCTGGATGTTAAAAAAAGGTTCTTCACCCAGAGATGGTTGGGCACTAGAGCAGCTCCCCAAGGAAGTGGTCACAGCACCAGCCTGACAGAGGTCCAGAGGCATTTGGACAATGCTTTCAGGCACACGGCGTGGTTCTTGGAGCTGTCCTGTGCAGGGCCAGCAGTTGGACTCAATGATCCTTGTGGGTCCCTTCCAACTCAGCACATTCTGTGATTCTGTGGTTCTGTGACTTTTAGGAAGAAAGGTAAAGGAAGTTATGTTGGCATAAGGAAGTCCTTTCCACTTGTCCTTCAAGCATTGTATCTTGTTTAAACTTTAATCTTCCTTTTAAATATTGGAATTTTCTATAGGAAATAATTGTTCTGAATAACCACAGTTTTTAAAACATAGATCTATGATTTAACCTCCAGATCTCTTGTTCTATGTCAATCCAAGTGTATAAATTGTCACATTAGTTAGAGTCAAAAAAGATTGTATATATTCCATCAGTATGTTGTTGAATGTGTAAATCTTGCTTAATTTGTTAGCAACCTAATCCCCAGCACATACTGGAATGCTATATACAGAGCAAGTATTCTTAATATTCAATTCTCTCTCTTAAATTCTTAATCTGGCATGACCAGCATGCTGAACACTGAAATGTGAGGTTTTTTAAAAATCTGACAGGGCTTGCTGGCCTCTAGAGTCAGCTCATCCTTTTTTCTGCCTTTATTGATGGCATTGCCTTGAAATCTGTAGAGAACTGATCTATAAAAGTCTGTGTGGTGGGTTATTTAGTCAGCTATTTATATCCATATTTATTAAACTTGTATCTACTTTCCAAGCCTTAAGGCATTTTTACATCTTTGAAATCATAATCAACATAAGTTACTGCCATAGTGGCAGGCACTCTCTGTTCAAGTAATCACCAATTGTTGCTACAAGAAGGCAAAATGCTGCCATAAAAAGTATTTTAAAACCCTAAGGAACATTTTTATTAACCATTAATTCAATGTAAGGCTCTGTTAGACTATCACATGCTCAGTTGTTTGAAGACCCAGGAATTTTGAAAGATAGCTGAATCAGAAACACTAAATGCTTAGCATGTAAGTCTTAAGCAAGATTAATAAGTTAATTATTGGCAACAGTAAGATATCTGCCAATTTCAGATAAAGAAAGAATACATAAAACCCAAGAACACATAAAAAAATAAAGACCAAGAATACAAAAAAATTAAAAATTTCTATTTTAGCTGCGCTTCATGTAACTTTTCTGGAACGAAACCACATTTCAAGTTACTAGATTTGCAGGACAAGAAACTTGATCTTTCTTGATCCTGAGCTGAGATGTCTTTATATGGGCTGTAATTACTGCTGTTGGTTGTGGGATTAACAAATAATTAGGAGCACTTCTTTTTTAGGCAGGATATTTTGTCTCTTTAGGAAAAGGGACATCAGTTCTTACTACATTTGAAAAGGAAACCTATTATATTGTATTTTTCACAAGTGTTTGTGAACTGGGCTAACCTGTTAACATCAGGTTAAAACCTTTCATATCTAATGATGTAGTTGTGAAAGGCATTCATTTCTGGTTTGACTCTCCAGTGTGCATAGCAGACACCAGATGTGATCAAGAATTTGCAGATGTGAAATTGAGAACTAATTATATTTGATACCATAATTAGTATGTGTTACTGTTAATAGTTATAATAATAATAATGGATCAGATTAAACAAGGAAGTTGACAGAATGAATTCTTGAGACAGCAGTAAAAGAGAGAAAAAAAATCTCAGTTACTTTCAACAAATGCAAGAAGTTTGGGACCTTGATATAACTTCAAGCAATATTTAGTCTTAAATCATTGAGAAATAGGTTAGAGAACAGAAAGAAGTTGAAAAAAGTTGAAAGCATTCAATGTGAAAGAGAGAAAATTATATTGAGCGCAGAGAAGTCCCTGTTGCTAAACACTGAGTGCTCTATTGGTCTAGAGAGCACAGCAGACATTCTTGGGATTTTGGGTTATCTTGAGTTATCTAAGCAAGCTCAAAGAAATGTTCTTTTTTTACCCTCCATGTATATCTTTCATAAAGTAGATGACATTTTGTAGCATGATACCCTGAATCTGCTAGGTTTATTTCCTCAGACTGTTTAAAGTAATGCATTTTTCTCAGACATGTCACAAGCAATCCTGTCACAATCTGCCTGAATGGATTTGTTTTAAATCATAAATACTTGTGTTATATATAGCAAATGTTCAAGAACCTTGAAGAACAAGAAGGTCATGGCCTTCTGAGTACTCACAGCTCCACAACTAAATATGAGTCTTGAAATGTTTGTTTTGGGCAGTTTCACATATGGGGTCTCACCACTTGGTTGGTTTATCTCATTGCTGTCTCTCTATCTTAGCTGCCTGACTTCTCTTTTAAAAAATTGCTCTGTTTCTCCCTGGCACCCTGGAGTCCAGTTATTTTTGGTTTCTCTTTGCCATCTCTTTGTCATTCTTAGTTCTGGTGACAACTGTTAATTTTGCTCCTAAATATTTTGCCCTTCTGCTGTTATGCTTTTTTTATTGTGCAGTTGTTTATTCAACACCACAAGCATCCTGGTAGGGAGAGTGGAGAAGGAAGTTCATATAAATAAATAATTGCAGTTAAATGCAGAGGTCTGCCTAGCAATGAAATGCAGTGGAATATGTCTCTCCTGCTAGAAGGTGGGCCTTTTCTTGGATAAATCAGTGAAATGTTTGGAGGACTCCCCCTGTGCTCAGGAAGGAGTGGAACATTTGAAGAAAGCCTCCTTCTGCTGTTTTGTTATCTGTTAATGAATGCGTTTTGTGGACCATGCAAGTGAGCTGTGCCAGGAATGCAAATAAGCAATCTTCTTTGGGAAGGCTGCTATTTCTAATGCCTTATTTTTACTGCTGCAGCAGCAGGAGGGAACCAGCAGGTTGGTTATAGGTATTTTGGTTGGTGTCTCTCAAAGGAGGAGACCAAAGATGCTTGAATAGTTTAGCCATTAGTAGGGAGCATGTTTCCTCATACACCTTCAATTATAATTATGGCAAGTCTTTTAGGCATTCCACTTGCCATTGGGTAAGCATTGCAACCACAGATTGCTGTGCTCAGTTTTGGTGCCCTGAGGTCAAGTGAGGTACTCTTTACATGAGAGGGCTGTGTGCTCACCAGGGGCACAGAGAGCAGCACGCCTGCTTTGCTTCCTTAGGAATGTCCTGGAGAGAGAAGGATTCGTGCTTATCATCTGCCTGGTTTTTCTGCATGGGAAAAACTCTTCCTTCACCAGGGCTGCAGACTTGAACTCTTTCTTCAAGTACACCATGCAATCTTCCCTTTCTTATCAAGTACAGGTGGTAAAACCCCCAGCCTATGGACAGCTTTTTAATTCAGTATTCCACTTGTTAATGTTTTCCTTCTGGATGTGACACTTGGGTTCCCCTCTCTGGCTCAGAAGACACAAACTTGTAGCACCTTGAAGAAAGCTTTACTGATTTGTCTCTAGGATGCCATAGCATGGGAGGTGTTCAGCCTGTTGTGCTGATACTGTTCCATTTCACATTGTTCCATTAAGCAGAAGTAAAAGGGTATAAGCACAGTATTAATTCAACTACAGACAGTAGGAAAGCTGTTGTACCCATTGGTTAGATTGCATATTGGTTAAAATTGGGTGATCTGGCTTTGTAACTGCTTCAGGGAATGGTTATTTTTAGGTATGAGCAGAAAGTGGCATATGGGCCTCAACTGTTGTCACTGAGAAAACATAGCTTGAATTTGGTTGTTCTCCAGGTTAAATCATTCACTATCAAGAGCTTTCCTCAGAAACCTGCTAATTGTTGCACTGCAGACAGGTGTGTTGTTTTGTCTAATCCCACTGAATTTTCAAAATAGTAAAAAAATTGCTCCTCTGAGGTTTTTTTCCATATTTAAATTTAATTTATTTGTAGTTCATGTACATGTTTGAAATAAATGGCAGTTACAATCACATTAAACTAACCCCAAGTTACAGAGGGAGCATAATGCAGCAAAACAAACTTGAAGTCCTAGGGTTGTTCTGAGTGTCTGAGCTCAAATCTTTAGGTCCTGAAAGGATTTGATATCATGTGAGGAAAAATTATCGGGTTTTTAATGATAACTGAAAAAGACATTAAATATCAAAGATATGCTTTTCTAATGCAACCTTATATGTCAAATGTTTTTGTGGTGTCTCTTTCTTTTTGAAAAATAAATTGCCCATGTCAAACAATTAACAACTCATTGATAAGTGCATTTGGTAATGCAGTTTTCTGGAAAATGAATGTATGCAAAGGCTAGAAAGTGCAATATGAAAATGCAGTATTTGGAGATGTGCCTGTTATTCCTAAGGGATTTTACTGTTGCTGATTGTTCAGGTCATGAGCAGCCATACATATCGTGGAGATGTCATGAAGCTTTGTTTCCAAGAGGAGGAGAATTTACTACCTTAGTTTCTCCCAGTAAATAATTTCACATAGTGCAACCTGATTCCTCTGTTTCCTGCATCATTGTACTTCAGACTTCTGATCAGCTGTGCAGTGACCTCTACAGACTCCTTAAGTTTTTCGAGTCTACACTCTCTGCTTCCTGAAAATCTGCTTCAAGATTCATCTCTCCTACTTTCCCCTTCCATGCAGTGTTTCCAAGGGGAGATCTCTCTTCTGAGTTGTTCTATTTAGTTGGTTGCCACCTACACGTGTTGAAGCTTTTGAAGACTGCTCTTTCAGAGTCGAGTATGTTGCTCTCAAACTCTTAAAGAAATATTCCTCTGATGTCTGTAATGAATAGTTCTCTCAGGTTTCTGTCAGTCCATCCAGCTGTGGTGCTGATACATTGCTTGAGATTGCTCCATCACAGCTTGCCTAATCTTGAGATCAGTGGTTTCCATTTTAGGACTTTTTAATTTTTCTTCTGTAATGGAAATGTCACCTGTCCATTAAGAACATGGCCCTCAATGTGCTAATGTCTCTATTACTTTCTATACCATCTTATTTCTGTGTTTCTGCATTTTTCAAGAGTTGCCTTAAAGTCCATGAAATATGACTTTTGTTCTAGGTCCATTTCATTGGAAAACAGTTCAATGTTCTAAAGTTCTTTTCTTCCTTTGAGACATTCAGCTTAAAATAGCAATAAATATTAAATTAGGCTAAATAGTTCTGAAGGCTTTTCCAGCTTGTTCTCTTCTCTAGTATATCAGAGTTGATGGATGGGCTTTACATGGTCTGACAGGTTACTAGGTGCTGCCTGCCCTCCCTCTTGAGAAAGAGGGAGTGCTGAAAAATCTGAGTAAAACTTTGGAGTGGCTATTTACAGTGCAGGGATTTTTTTCTTTATTATTATGACTTTTTTTTATTATTAATTTTAACTCTGAACATCACATTTAACCATAGGCTCCCTTTAGCCTGTGGAGGGAAGTAGGCACCTCTGGAGGACAGCTCTCAGGTGCCTATAGAAGGATGATGTAGTTTGGCCTCTGCCTACAGTGCTCCCCATTGAATACAGAGGGAGATTGGGCTGTCTTGGAATTTAATGATTCACTTGTCTTCCCTGGCTCAGGTGTAGAACATCTGCTCCAGATTCCTGGTCCCGATAGAAATAACTGGATTATAATATCAAACCACCCTCTTTGAATGTGGTGAGGAGGGTGAACATAGAGAATAAGACTTTCTCACCTGCTGTGTGAAGGAGTGTTTTATGGCTCGTGGAGATGCCCTGTGAATTGTTCTGCAATAAAGAAGCTTCCAGGGCTGCTTGGGATTGCAGGAGACTGAGACTGATTTGTGTTGCTTTTCATAAAGCAGAAAACATTGGGACAGATACACTCAAATTATGCTACTTTGGAATCCATGTGCTTTAAAATCAATGTGCATGAAAAGTAACTAACTTTTGAAAGGGAATAATGATTTTACAGGCAAAGGAAATGCACAACAAATGCACCAAATCTATTTCTGTATTTCAGTGTATATGTATTCAAATATTTATACAAGCATGTGATTAATTTTATGTTTTTTAAAAATCACCTGGCATATGTGACAGAAAAAAAATTACAGAAGAAAAAAATTACAGAAGAACCTGATAAACTTGAATATAGACATTTATTTTGCTAAATTTGTTTTAATTTCTCAGTTATAATAATTTTTCAATATCTTCTCAATGCTGTATAAATACTTTTTGTGCATGGATTTCTATTAAACATTTTTTTTTCTCTTTTGACTAGACCAAAAAAGTATGAGCACTCTGGCCCTCTTAACCAAGCAAACTGTCCAAACAATTCTTTTGGAAGGTAAAAGCGTTCATATCCATGTGATTTAAGAACTATGAGAATGTCTTCCTTCTGGGAAGAAAAATAGTGTTTCATTCCTATTTCCATAGTTTCTACTGTGGAGTGAATTTTGAGTTTGCAGATGTGGCTGGCTTCTTCTGGACTTCATTAATTATCCATAATGAATTAATTATGTTAATAACATAATTTGCCTGATATGATTAGTGTAGATTGAAGATTAATGTAGATCATGGCAGCAGAGTGTGTCATTTTTGCAATTCATCCAATTACCGGTAGCTTCAGTTTACCTAAAGCAGATTTATCAGACAGACATCCAGTCTTCGTTAGGGAACATTAGGAGTTGGAGTGTTCCCAGCACTTCTTCTGGAGGCTGGTCACGCTGTGGTCTCTGGCCTGTGCCCACTGCTGTTGTTGCTTCAGGTGCATAAGCTGAAAATGAAAAGTCAATAGTTCCAGCAGAGATGTCTGCACTAAACTAATCAGCACCGGCTGGATTGAGATGTCTGGCTGGTATTTTAGTGGAGAGAGTTTTTCTAAATTGCTTGTTGTCAAAATAAATACCAACAAAAATTATCCTGAGGAGGATAGCAGACAGTTCTGTCCTGCTCTTTGCTGGGGTTTCGCAGGGTATTTCAAAGTCCTGGTCTGTCCCCATTACCTTTTCCTAATAACCATCTTAATAGTTGATGTCAATAAAATTCCTACCTTGACTCATGAACCTGCCAACATGTAGTTCAGAGTTCAGGCAGCAAGGAAGGAGGTATTTCTGAAGAACCTAAGCCATCAGATAGCTTTTTTCCCCCCGAAGTTTGTGCTAAATGCTTTTCTGGCTTTGTTAGATTAAGACAAGGAGGTAAGTATATTTGGAACTCTAAGTACTGCATGTTTTCCTTTCCCCAGGTTGGAGTCACTATTTGGAAACACTCAAATAACACCCCCCCACACACACCTTACACTGTATATTTGTAGGGATTTCAGCTACAGTGTAACAAGGTATAAAAGTCTTTGTGAGTCTCTTTTATGACCTGTGTCTTGCATTAAGTGTACTTGACAAATTGCTCTGAATAATTCAATCTATTTATGTCTTGATTTAGCTGCAGCTCTTGCAAGATTTATTTTAATATAGACTACTTTACCATTATGTTTTTAAAGGATTCCTTTTTCCTAAAATCATAGATGTGGTCTTAAAATTAATTGTTAGATTTTCCTTGCTTTTAATAAAATAATGAAAATACATGTCCTTAAAACTATTTTTAAAATGTGTCAGTGTTCTGGCAAATGAACGGGCTGAAGAGATGTCAGGGTTTTTTTCGTTAGACATGGTTCAGTTTGTTAAAATGTTTCTCTTTCTCCTTCTTTGGTTGCCACATTTCTTTTAAGAAAAAAGGACCGTAATGCACCCAGCAAGTAAGTTTAGGGTTCTTTTTTTTTACATATGAAGTAGGTAAACTAGGGCATTCAGTTGACTGTTGTGATTTACCCAAGTGGTGTGTCACATGGAAGAAAATGTATTTGAACAAATGGAAGAAGCAATTGGATTATAAAAGTTAAATGGCAGAAGAAGCAAATATTTTAGAAGATACTTTCACTTTGCAGCTTACTTTGAATTTCCACTTTTAAATTTTGCATCAGCATGAACAATTTTTGGTGTGCCTATACATTGCTGAGATAAAGCATCCTGATGAAATTATTGCTATTAATTTTGAATTATGTTTTTTGAATGTAATGCAAACTATGAAAATAGAAGTTTTGAATGATTAAGGAGCTCAGCTTCTCCTCTGTATTTCACTTGTGCTTCTCTTCTCAGCCTTAGTGTGCATGAGGCTGGAGCCCTGAATGCCCCATTTGCTCATCTCTGCTTTTAGTTGCTGCTGGCAGATCACATTTAATAATCTTCACTTAAAACCTGACCATTTGCTTGATCAGGAAACCCACATTTTCATGTATCTTTCAGTATTTTACTGGAAAGTAATTGAAGACCTTTTCATATAAGTTTAAAAACATTGAGTGAAAGAGTGCAGAGCATCAGTGCTCTTAGCATACGCTGCTCTTGGCACTCTTTCTGAGGACAGATATTTTTTAAATATTTGGGTAGTTGCATTTCAGTAAAGTCAACAGCTCCGACGCTCTTACTAGCCCCTAAGCATCTTTAAAGTCAGATCAATTACTCTGCATTAATTTTGTACTTTCAGGCTGTGGTTGGTGACCTACATGGGTCAGGAAAAGCATTTTGCTCTGTACACAGCTAGGTAGATACTGGTAGGCTTTAAATTTTCGAACACAGCAGTTATTGTTGTTTTTGAAGAATCTTCTTTAAGCACATTTTAAACTTTCTGAGGCAGTGTCTTGATTTCAGTGGAAACTTCAGACATCCAGCCAAGTCCACATCTGGCCAGTTCAAGCATCTGAATTGCTGAGATGAGCCAACTCTCAAGTCCTCAGGGTCTGACTTCTGAGGCTGCTCAGGCTGCTTTTAGGGTAACTGTATTAAAGACTGTGAGGTTGTCAGCAAACATATATGTGAGGGATAGACATCTAGCAAAGACAGAGAAATAGCTGGCACATCAAAGCAGATGGGTAAGAAGGTCGCTTGGGCCAACCAAGCTCATTACTTTTTGGACTCCCTGAAACGTATTTATTTGCTTCTTTTGGTTTATGGTACTGGTGAGTTAGAAGAACACTTGAGTGAGAACAGGGAAAGCATGGTGTGCAATTCAGACTTTGTTCTCTCTTCTGCCTTACATGGGACATGATTAAAGGTAATAGATTTTTTTTCAGCCTGGATTTTTCAGTGTTAGGTGATTTGTTCATTGTGCTACACTAAGGCAGGGTCTCAGTGGAACTTCTGAGCCTCAGACCTTATCCCTGTCTTGTGCTGCTTCTACAGAAGCATCCAGTAACCAGACTTTCTTGGACAAGCATTCGCCCCTAAGGTACTGGCCTTTCACCTCCAGCACCTCAGTGCCTATAGCCCCTTAGACTGGGAGACCTCCTACTTCCCAAATGATCATATTTTACCTGTCCATCACCACTCCCTGGGCCAGTACCATTGAAATCTCTCCTTGTATTTGAGAAGTTTGCAGCTGAAGTTAAATAGTTTATTCTATTACACTGAAAAGGTAAGCATGATCTCTGTGTTTGGAAATAGATGCAGAGAACATCCATGATAATCCAGTGTTTCAAGGTGATTTCTGTTTCTCCTCAGTTCCTCAGAGGGTTCCCACAGCAGTCTGGGGTAGAGATCTAGTCCTCTTGGTAATACTTGGTTTTGTGCTTTGTTTTTCCCCACAGAGAGTGTAGACCTGGTGTGCTCTCTTTCTTTGTATCTCATTTCTCCTGCTGGTTGTCAGTTGGCACTTGGAGTACCCTTCAACCCTTAGCATTTATAACCAGTTCAGCCAGGGCATCAGTTGATGTCTCTCATGAGCTAATGAACTGTTTTGTGACAAAGTCCTGGATTCTCTACTGTAAACTCCTCTTCTCTACTGTGTGGGCCTGGTTGGGCATAAAAAGTCATTTGTTTTGGTCAAATCTGAATACAGAGTGGAAGCATGTAGCTTTTTAAAGCCATTGTGGATTTCATGTTAATTTTTATTATTTGATTTTAGAATATCATTCATTAGCCAAAGGAAATAGGAAGCTGAAGCTGAATCATTAGTAAGGCTTAAGCAAAGGCTAGAATTTATGGTGAATAAGTGCATATTCAGGCCATATGTTCAAGTCATTTATAAATAAATATTTCCAGAGCTGGTAGGGTCTGTGGCATATCACTTTTTCTCTTTAAATTGGAGGAAATACATGACAGCATCTTGGAAATCACATGGATGTTTATATTCCTCAAAATAACCTATTCAGGGTGTCTTGTCAATAATTAATTGAGATCTCCCTTATGAACACAGGAAGGAAACAAAAGAGGGAAAATAATTGAAGATATATCTGTAAAAATACATTCTAAGTATGCAGTCTTTTGTCAAACCAGAAGGATCTTGAAGGTTCTGTTTGCCTAATCTCCTGTCAAATCTCTCAGGGAGGCTAAATGAGCTCCACTGTAAAATATGTATTCTGTAAAGAACATTAGAGATCTGTTGTTACTGCCTGATGGAGATGAATCCATAGTGTAATAAAACCTAGTGATAGCAGAGCATTCTGATGAATGAAGTTCTAGAGTCTGCCCTTTTATTTTACACTGGTGCTGGTGGTTATGTGCTTATGCTGGGTCATGGTCTTCCAAAAGGCTTTACAGGCAAGACATGTCTTTGCTGAAACACAGACAGGGGTTTTAATATGTATTAATAGATATTATATGATAGGCAATGAAAGAAACACCAATATCTACAGTTGAAAATATAGTGGGAGGGAAATGAGGATTTCAGTAGGCAGAACTGGACTTTGTGTGGGTGATAAGGAAAAATTTGTGGTTTTTTATGAAAAAACCCAGAAGATCTTACTTAAATGGCTGCAAGGATTTTGCTTGTGACATACATCTTATCTGAGATGCTCCCAGAAACAAAGTGCTTCCAATGCAGTGTGCTGGGAAGTTGATTCAGTTCCAATTCAGAGGCAAGAATAAAACCCACTGAGTAATTACTGTGGTTTTGTGCAGCAAATGTATGCTTTACAGAGGCATTTGAGCTAATGATCCAGTGCAGCTCTGCTTTAAAATGGTGAGATTTGCAAGGATAGCAGGGTTTGATGGCACTGTGTGCTCACAGGCCTATTATAGTAAGATGTAATGTCTTGAAAAGCACACGTGGTTTAAAAAAATGGGATTGAAATGGAAGGAAATGTTCTTCCATAATTAGGCTAAGTATATATTCACTGTTATCATACCTCTAAGATGCTGTGTGTAGCTGCACTGGAAATGTTTGTGGATAGCCCAGGGCTGGGTAAGGAGCTGTGCCTTTGCTAATATTGAAGCAGATGATCTGAGCTGTGAGTCATGTTTCGAGCAGTGGTGCCCGTAGTGTGCACAGGCTCATGAATGCCTTCATTCATCCCATCTGTTGAGATGGCTCTGTGCCCACAGAGAAGGGGATTGGGCCCTTTCCTAGGAAGTGTAGTGCCAGACTGTTATGAGTTTGGATGGCAAGCTTATCTAACATTGCAAACAGCATCTCTGCTGCAGGAAATCCCTTCTCAGAGTTAGGACTGAGGCATGAATAGGTGACTTGATGTACCATGGAGGATATTTGATGTGTTGGAAGAAACTAGGAGGAGGGCTGCCCATCCCTCAGCACAGCAGGACACTGAGAGGAAGTGTCTGATGGCTTGTTGCATGGCAGAATTGCCTAGAGACAGCCCTAGACAGCTGTTGCAGTCAGGCAAGGACAGATGGTGTTGGGCAGTGGAACAGATCATATGGATCTCTTCACAGTATCTCCTAGATGCTTGTTAATGGAATTAGCCCAAAAGGCATTATCATGAATAGCTGTGTCTTGTCCTGCATTGAACTGTGCAGAGTCCTTGCAGAAAATTCTGAAGTTCAATTTTAAAAAGTAGATAGTTTTCCTGTAAAGTTGTTTGGTTTAAGCGAGCACAATTTTAAGATGAATTTGGTTATTTGCAAATCCGAAAAAAAATACTACTTTTGCATCACTTTTGTCTAAAGTGGGTGACTTGCACCTCAGATCCATCAGCTGATGATACTGGTACTCAAATTCTAAGCTCTGAATTTTATTTCCATCCATATAATGTGGATAACATCTCTGTCCACAGCACTAGGAACTAGATGATCTTTAAAGGTCCATTCCAACCTAAACCTTAGTATGATTCTATAAGCAAGGGCATAAAAAAGAAGAGTTGAAAAATTTTGAACACTTAGGGGTTTTTGGAGTTAAGGTCCTGCTCAATCTTTTCCAGTTTAGTTTTAGGATTTTTTAGCACTGCAAAACATGTATTTTTTTAAGCTTTCTGGCTTCTGGTTTGTTGAGACATTATGGTGTTGCTCATTTCTTCTCAACATGAAGTATAGCAATTTGATGAATGTAGAGGAAGATGAGTTTTTGATCTATTCGTGTGACTTCTATGGCTTAAGAATTGAAGTAAAAAGTACTTGTTTTAAATATATTACAAAATTTTTACAGCTGGCTATAAAGTGCTTGGCTTAGTCCTCCTAATAAGATTATTAATTGACACATAGTGAAGCAAATTCCCTAAAAGAAATGCTGTAGTGCCTTTCTAGCCAGTAGAGATGTGTACTTGAAGCCTTTAGGCCAGGCTCCTGGCCAAGTAGCTGAAGCTGAACTTTCTCAAGGTACTTGGTTTTATTCCTGGGTTATCTGTGGAACTTGCAATAGTAGGCCTGATTTGCTAGACCCCCTAAAGCAGTGTAGGAAGAAATTGTATGTTTGATTTAGGCAGACTGAATCCCAGTCACTGCACCTTGTGGAAGTGCACAGTATTAAAGTTTTTGCCTGGATCTGGTACCAAGGTGAAGGGCAGAATTAACCATCTTTTAATGAGGACAGTGAAGTTAACCTGAAAGACAAAAGAGCATTTTGCAATGCACAGTTTTGCTCACTATTATAGGGCTGTAATAAAGATTTGGGGTTTTTTTGGTTTTATTTTTCAAGAATCTTTTTAAATGCAGTTTGTCTTTTAAGTAGCAATGGCACTGAGCCTATAAATTCATTAATTCCCTTTTTTTTTTGTGTGGATGAACTCTGTTATGTTTTTGAATGTTCAATTATTCTGTGTTAGTTCTCTTTGTTTTTTACTTTCCTACCTGTCCCAATAAGGAAAACTTGCTGTAATGTGTGAGGTGCTTTTATTGACTTCAGCTGTTGTCTTTAGAGAGCATGTGTGTGTGTCTGTTCATCTTGTCAGATGAATAACTGAGCTGGCTGATCGCTGTGTCAGCAGGCTAAGTCCCTCTTCCGTAATTCCCCAGCCCTAAACACACTTGACAGTTAGCTGGTGACCTTAGGAAGTCTTTTCATCTCTGACTCCACAAGTGGTAGCGTGACTACTGGAACAATGTTTTGGCAAGGATAGTAATAGCTTAAACCACACTGAGTTTAAAAGCAAACATCTAAACGCATTTGTCCAAATGACAAAGACGAGTCGCAGTTCAGGAAGTCTCACGCACAGCTGCAGTAACTGGGACTTGAGCAGCCACTGTTTGGCTTATCTTCTTCTGGTTTCCAACTAATTTTCCCCAGATCACTTTGTTTAAGTAGCAGAAACTGATGTCTACTATTTAAGTGGATGCCAGGAGCTGACAAAACTGAGGATAGCACATTTCTTTATGTACAGTAAAGATGTTTTAGTCTATCCATTGGCAAAACCTCCCAGCATTTTTAAGAAGATCATGGTCTATTTCATCATAAGTGCAAAAAGAAAAATGAAATATTGTCAGGTTTTTGGTGGGCAGGACAGTCTTTTAGAACTGAGGGATTCCCTTGTTCTGATGAGAGCAGCCTGGATGTGTGGGTGAATCTGGTGCTCATCCTAAGCTCCTCACTTGCAGCTCAGCAACCTTTTGCTGCACTTTTTTCATTTGAAGAAGACCTAGCTCTGGGGATAACAGTAGGGAATGGGGGTTTTGATGAGGTAGAAGAGGCTGAGATGAAACAAACTCAAGACTTCTCTGTGTTATGTTCCTCCTTTTTATGGTTTTGTTTGGTTTTGTTGTTGTTTTTTTTTGTTTTTTGGGTTTTGGGTTTTTTGGTTGGTTGGTTAGTTGGCTTTTTGGTTTATTTTGTTGGGGGTTTTTTTGCTGTTTTTTTTATTGTTGTTGTTGATGTTTGTTTGTTTGTTTTTGCTAGGGAGAGTGAGGGTTGGAGTGCAGCAGTCATACTTTGGACCAGGTTCTTTGCAAGAATTGTATTTCACTTGCATTGAAAAAATGAGAAAATCTTCCAAGGCAGTGTTTCTGTAGCCCCTTGGCTCCAATCCATTAAAGATTTTTCCTTTTAAAAATTGCCCCTCTAAAATTCATGGTGCTTATAAGAGACACAATTCTGACAAGAGCTTGGAGAGGGAAGTCACCTGAACATCCTGGTGAGCCCTGATGGGAATGGGAATGACATATGCATTGAATAGCCTTCTGCAATGCCTAAGAAGAAAGCAAAATGTACATATAGCAATTCTGGCTCTTCAAAGCCTGGGTCTGTGACAGACCATGTGCAGGAATAGGTAGAAATGGACACTGGCCTTTGTGAAGGCGCTGTTACGATTCTCCAGCACATAAACACAGGAAGATCCAAAAGAGACGAAGCTTGGATGAAGTCTTACTTCTGCAGCATCCTGCACCACGGGGTGAAGGAGCAGTTAAAATGTGTCTATTTCAAATGAGAAAATGAGAGCAGTTTTCTCCAACAGAGCCTTGCCTCTGCAGCCTTCACGGTGAGCTGTGACGCCAGCAAACACCAGGCTGCATTTGACGTGGTGGCTTCTTGGTTGATACCTAGCCAAATGCCTCAGCTGTTCATACAAATGATTCAATGCAAATCAATGAGATTTTCTAGACACATGCAGTTTATGTTTTAACAAGCAGCATCAATGAAATTGCTGTGTCAGATTGCATGGCAAAGAGAGCTGTTGCCCTTGTTCAGAAAATTCTATGCCTGGAGAGTTTTCAGACCTTCCCATTTCAATTATCTGAAAAATTCTGCTTTCAAATCAACTTTGAAATGTTCAGAGTCTCTGTATGCCAGTCTTTTTTTGACGTTGATTTTCTTATTTGGGAGAATCAAAGATGAAACATGGTGTTTTCTAACCCCCAGCAAACCCCAGGAGACAAGTTACTGCTATAGACTTTGCTCAGGTTCTGCCACTGTCCTAATCTATATAACTGTATATTAGGATAAGAGGTCACTGCTGCCATTCAGGTCTTTCTGAGAAACTTTTTGCTGGATTCTCTGTTTGCCCAAGCATAGTCATGCATATGTGGATGTATTTTGGTTTTCCAGCTGATTTTCCAAGGAGAAAAGCTGCTGCCTTTCCTACATGGACGGGTTTTCAGAATCCCAGAAAATGTCTACATTGATGCTTGTCAAATCAGGGGAAAGTTTTTCACCCAAAGGATCGTTGGGCAGTGGAACAGGCTCCCAGGGCAGTGGTCACAGCACTAGCTTGACTGTGTTCAAGAAGCATTTGGGCAATATTTCAGGCACGTGGTGTGTTTCTTGGGGTGTCCTATGCATCAAGTAGTTGGACTTGATGATCTTCGTTGGTCCCTTATACCTCAGTACATTCTGTGATTCCAATAACAGTGAAAAAAAGCAGATTAAATTTTGCAGCACAATTAGATTCAGCAAATCATATTTTGAAAAGGAATAGTTTGATTCTGCTGTATAAAAAGCATTCCAGTGAAGCACAGCAGCTTCCCTCTCTCTCAGCCCACATCTGCCATTTTTGCCCCCACTCTTCTAAAGAAGTCTATGTCACCCAAAGGATGTAGTCCTGGGCTTTTGGCCAATATCCTGAACTTGAATTCCCACGCAGAAGAGCATTTACTTAGAAAAATAATATGTGGCAGCCAGTAGGCACAATACTATCTCTGCTGCCAGAATGTACTGACTGTAAATGAAGCTGTGACAGATGGCCTGAAATGTTTCAGTGCTTGCTTTCTCTAGACCAGAATTACCTAATTAATTTTTACTATGGTGCATTGGGTTGTTTTACCAGGTTCTGGTTGGACACATTGAATGCATGGGATCTAAGTTTGCAGGACTAAGTAGGGTCTACATGTGGGCAGTTTTCCAACAAATCCCTGGGACAGCAGGCTCCTGGTGGGACCAGATGAGTAAGAAGAAACCCTCAGGACACCAGGGACAAAGTCTGGTGGAATGAAAAGAAATGGACTCCTGATTCAGATTGTGACTGAGTTTACTGAGCAGCCCTGTTTCAGAGAGGAGTAGTATTTTACTTGATAGTGGAGCTTCTATCTGCACTATACCTACAGAAGTAGCTTTCTTTTACTGCTTATGGAGCGTTCTTGTGCATGGTCCTTGGTAGACAGGACAAAAGGCTGGTAGGACATTTTTTTATTGTGGCTGGAGAAATGCATAGGTGAGCAAAAGGGTTATTTTCCTTAAGAAAGTGGTGATGCGTAGGGAGATTTAATATAGCTTAGGTGAAATATATGGGGAAGCAAGAGTTACATGTGTCATTAAATATTTCATATTTTGGACAGAAGGAGGCCAGTGCAATCATTTTTAGTTTGGGAGAGAAAAATGAGCAGTTATCATTTTGCTAGTTTTATTAGGAGTGACTTTGAAGTGTAACCTAGTAAATACAGCCTATCAATCCAGAATTAAAACAGCTACATATTACTTGAATTGCTCAAAGAAAAAGTCCTTTTCTGTTCTATCCTCCTCTCTGGGTACATGTTTTCACTCAGTTAAGAAAAGTCAGTGAAATTGCATTTAAAAGTGTTGTCACTTCACAGTCTGTCACAGGGCTTTTGCCAGCTCCCTTCAAAGAGGAGTTGGTGCCCAGAACTGTGCCAGCTGGTTGATCTGATCTTCCCAATGCTTTACTAGAAAATCTAAATATACGGCAGTACGAGCTGAAATGTGTCTGCTGTCCTGTTTTGCAACTATTCTGCATTTGAATGAAGAACTACTTTCTCATGAAAGCAGTACTGAAGCTCTCTCTATCTTTCTGTTCTATAGGTTGTCATTTTGTATTTTGAGCCAAGTATATTTCGCTGTGTTCTCCTAAGATGGGTTCGTCTTCTGGGCTTTGCTACTGTTTATGGAACTGTGACACTCAAGCTGCACAGGTATTTCACATATTAATTTCCATCTCTGTGGGAGTATGTGCAATCTGTGTGGGTACTTAGATGGAAGAGCTGCAAATATTATCATAAACAAGTGCCATTTCTGATTTTAAACCCACTGTGTATTTCTCCTCAATTTTCCTGCTCAAATTATATGCTACTAATCTGAGTTGAGAGCTATGAATGCTGACAGGATTTGATGAAAAATATATATACATTAACTGTTAAATTGTGCAAGAACTCCTTTTCACAGGAGGTGAATGTGTTTTCCTTGAATATAAAAAATACAAAAATATTCATAGAATCTTCAAAAGTTTCCCTATGAAGTGTTCATAGAGAGCTGCTTTTGGAGTGTTTAGACACAGCAATGGTGAGTAACGCAGACTACAGTGTGTGTACTTACTCTGTTTTCTTATGACTCTTATGTCAAGGGCTGTTTTCTTCAGGCAATCGTAGCAGGCAAGCTACACACAAACATCTGTACATGTAAGCAAAAATATGAGACAGATTCTGGGCTCCATGGCAGTTCATTCACATGTGACTCAAAGATTTAAGTTTTAGAGGCCCAACTTAAATTCCCACTTCTACAGTCCCCTTAAAAATTGAAGCCTTTTCTGTGTATGCTGGGTAAAATCCCTCTTTGAACTTTAATGAGAAAAATTACTGATACATTCTGTAAGTATCTTTATTCAAGCAAAGAGATAAGCAGTATATTGATACTTGAACATATTGGATGGAGTATGGCCACTTATCTTTTTATCTTAGTTTCATTACTGTGTTGGCATGTTAGATAGAGGAGGTTTGATATTATGCTTGTAAACTGAATGAGAACTAAAAATATCTTGTGTTTCACAATGCATTATTGACTTGTCACACCTTATGTGGAAACCCGTTTTCCCATTAAAACAGAGCTCCTTGCAGCTCCCTTTAATTTGTGTCCCTGGTTACAAGTGTACACTTAGGCTAGTAAACTGTCATTGTAAAATGCTGTGTCTGGCCACATCTTTGCATTGAAAATGTCCAAGAAAATCCCACACCCTCATAGTATTTTCTGGGATGAACAATTTCTGATGAAAAATGTAGGAACAAGTAGAGCAGTAGAGAAGAGAGGGAGCTGGTGACTTTGCTTGGATGCTTTGTTGTCTATAGCTCAGATAGATAAAAAAGCCTGAGACTGTGGGTGGCTCATGTTGTCATTGCAGTTCTGCTATCCTAACAGGTTCTTTAAATGATTGTACATGATGTGAGGAAGCAGCTATCCTGACAGGACAGTTGATCTTCCATTCATATTAAGATAGGCTGCAAAATTGGGCAGAAATTGCCCATAATGCTGTTTGGTGTTACTTGGTGCCTGTGCTGACAGGGTCAGCAAACAAGACAAAATTGAATGAGAAGCCAAGAATGCACTACATCCTCATCCTTGATCATCACAAAGCAAGGAGGGATAGCAGCAGACTGGACTTTATCAACAGGACAGTAGCCTGAAGGCTGAGGGAAGTTATAATCCTCCTTTACTCAGACAATGTCTGCAACGATGTGTCCACATGTCAGCAAACTTAGATGAGTTCAGTGAAAGGCCATCAAAATGGCCATTTTTGAATGGTCAGGGCTTTAAGCACTGGTCCTGCAAAGAGAGGTTGAGATAGCAGGGCTTGTTCAGCGTGAAGAAAATGTAGCATTGGAGGGACCTAACATGAGCTGTCCAACACCTACTAGGAGGTGAAGCCAGGTTCTTTACAGGAGTGTGTAGCAGGAGAACAAAAGGCACTGACAAATTGAAATAGGAGATTTCAACATATGAATGAATATCAGGGTCAATGTTATATGAGGAAAGCATTTTCAGTGTCTGGTTGATTAAGCAGTGCAGCTGGCTGCGCGTGATGTTATGAATTTCCATGCTTGGAGGTTTTCAAGACCCAGCTGGATAAAGCCCTGAGCAACCTGGTCTGGATTCACTGTTAACCCAGCTGTGAGCATTGGCTACCCTTTTGAATAATTCTGTATTTCTTTGTGTAACACAAAGAGGGAAAAAACCTATTTAGTATGTTAATCTAGAATTACTTTGTCTGGGAGTCTATCTTTTGTTTTCTACCCAGATATCCTGACCAGTCCTTTCCTACTTTAGTCATATTGTGGTCTTTTGTGGTTTTGAATATCTCAGTCCCAGAGTGTGCCTTGCAAAAGACTGAGTTGAGTTAGATATAATTTTATTATACACATGCACAGCAGTTATGCTGTTGGGAATGATGTGATGTTAATAGAAATTTGGAGAAAATTTTGGCAGATCTAGTTCAATCCACAGCTCTTACAAGGCTGAGGAATGGCTTATTACAGACAGCACAGATACTCCTGACAAGCACTGGTTCCCTCCTGCAGCTAGGCTGTGTCCTGCCTGGGGGAAGAACCAATTGCCAGAAAGGAACTTGTGATTTTTCTGAGTTAAATGGGAAAACCAATATTGTGTAAAAGTAGCTGTTAATGATTGTGAGAAAGTGTAATGCTGTAGCTCTCAACAAATGAGATGCTTTGAGAAGCACTGGAGTGTGAAGGTTAACCAAAGCCAGGTAGGAGTCACTGGACACGCCTGGGGTTTTTGTAGCTTTTAAAATTTTCCTGTAGCTCCTCACTTCCTAAGGAGGTCTCAGAGGTTTTGTTAGGGTCAAGCATCAAGGGGAAATCAGAAAAGAAGTCAAAAGCAGATGCTTAAGGAAGAGTAAAAGAACAGAGAAGTCATGTACTGATTCATTCTTTGAACACCTGTCACAGCCAATTTCTACAGCGCCTCATCCTTAATTGCCTCTTTCTTATTCACTGTGCATTTCTTAAATAACGAGCTGATGTTTGTGGGGGTGGAAGGACAGGGGCATGGAAATGAGCTTAATTTAAGGAATCTAGCTGAAGAGCTATGAACTTACAATACTTTCCTTAACAATGAATTTTTCAAAATAATTCTCTCAAGAAATGATAATGTTTCAAATTTAACTTTTTGGGTTTAAAGGAGCTGATGTTGCACCTTTCTGTAACTGAAGACTCTCTGTGTCCTCTTTCAAGCCCTGTGTTTTATGAAAAGGTTATCTCATTATTTTTAATATTTTGTGAACTTCTGTCACCTTTGTGTCAGGATTAATACAGAATTCTTAATTCTGGACTAAAGCATAAGAATTAAACAAAGTAACATACATATAGACAAATGTATGCACTTGTGTGTGTATACATAGGTTAGCTTTCAGATATTTTAGGAAAAGGAAACACAGGAATGGGGTCTCCAGTTTATGGGAATCTCATTTCTGGTATTAGTAAGAGAAAAAAAGGAGAGTGGGAAAGTATGGGGAAGGTGATGTTTCAGGTATGAGAAACATGACAATGACATAATCCTCACTTTTTTGTAGCAGTGATGGTGGGATGAGAGTGCTAGTGGGAGAACAAGATGTTAACACTATGATGCAATTCTGCATTTCATCTAAATGCTGTGCTAAGATTATATTGCTGTGCTTTGCCATCTGGTACAGTTGGAGCAAGTAGTGGACCTTCCTACAGGTTTTGGAGGTGGTAAAGAAGGGAGCAGAAAAGCAGTGTGGGTAGTGTGCAGGTGTTTAGAGGCATGTTTTGGTGGGGGACATGGATTAGTGACTAATTGGCAGTGTTAGATTTATGGTTGGACTTGATGATCTTAGGGTCTTTTCCAGTGTAAACAATTCAATGCTTCTGTGGTTCTCTGTGTTGTGGTTCAGTATCTTACTGAACAGGAGACTCATGCCAGCAGAGAACCCAAAGAAGACATCGGTTTGCTTCTTGAAGCATCAGTGGTGAGGATGTGGCATCCTGTTCCAGCCAGGACAGGGTTAAAGTTAGCATCAGCCAGGAGGGGCACAGCCAGGACCCCAGGGTTATTGGATATTGCCTCACACCATGTGCAGGGGGAGCTGAGGGTGGAGGGTGGCACAGGGGGACCTCGCCTGTGAATCGTTGGCCTAACTTGTACACTTGGGTTTTGGTATTGCTCGTTGTTAGTGTTTCTTTTCTTATTTCATTGCTGTTTTGCTAAATCGCTCTTATCCTGTGATCTTTACCTTTTTGTGCTTTCATTTCTTCTCTTCATCCTGCCACAGGGGGAGGTGGGGGGAAGTGAGCAAGAGGCACGTGGTCTTGGGGTCTTACAGTGAGAACACTAAATTTGGGAATGCCATTCCTAGCCACAACACATGGCATGTATGACCTCCCCTAGGTCACCTAGGGCTGGAAAAGAGGATAGAGATGACCTTGTCTAAAAGTGTCTGGTGGGAACGTGGTGCAGAAAGGGGCAGAAGGGACCTTGGCAGTTGGAATCTGTATGGCTGGATTATTGCATGGCCAATATTTCACAGGCCATAGGGCCAGTAGGTGACACTTCCACAGTGCCAATATGCCACTACCCAGTGATTCCATGAAATGTGACACTAGGGATGAAGCACTACAGAGAGAAGTTTTGTCTGGGAGAAGTGGTTACTGTGTAACTCGGCTTAAATTGGCCAGCGAAGTGAGATGAGCATGGTCAGTAGTGTTGAAGCACCGATTTTTTGAAGTGAGTCAGGCCCTTGTGGTTTGGTTGATTAGCGCTCAAAAAAAAGTAGAGGATTTACTGCCTATTGAATTATCCTTTTTTCTTGTGGAAAGTGAGAGTGAAATGCCTTTAGACAGATGCATTCACTGGATGTGGTCCATAGTGATTTCTGTAGTTGTTGTTATCTCACATGAAACAAAAGGAGGAAAAGTTGTTTTCAAGGCAGATGTTACTGTTGCAGAAACAGAGTGTACAGAGTGCTGGTCTGATACTGCCTTGTTGAATTGTCATTGCTTGGGTTTTTACTGCTTTAACTTGACTCACAGGATTTCAGTCTATTTGCAATACAGGAAAAGGAGTGGTTTGGTCAAGCTGTAAAGGTTTTTACACTGTAAGGGCTTCCTATAACTATTCCAACCATTTGTCTGTCTCTTCCCTAGAAGTGGCATATTTTGGCACCTGATGTTGTATGAAATGAGTCCTATAAAGCTTTATGAAAAGCAGTTTTGGGGCAGAAAACAGACCTTATGCATGCTCCTACAGAGCAGAGGCTGAAACCCAAGCAGCAGCAGGTCCTTTGCCTGGTCTGCCCTGGGTGGTCAGTGGACACACTGTGCCTCAGGCCTGGCTGCTGGAGAAAATAGCAGACAAATTAGGATTTTAGAGGCAGGGTACAGAGTGAAAGACTGGGGGATGCAGGTCAGGGAGGGAAGAAGCTGGATTTGCTGAAAAAGTGTCTGCTCGTACAGTAGGAGTTCATAAGGAATGAAGTTTCACTAATTAGACCAGTCATGGAAAAATCTGTTTTCTTGTTAGCATGCCTTAACCTAATTAATTAATTTCATGAGTATAATTCATGCCTCATGTCTTCTGCAAACCTTTGCTACTTTGTTTACTTGTTTTTATGGTATACAACAAAACAGGGCTTTAGACAGTAAACTCCATACAGCATTCTTGCATGATGCACATTCAAGATGAAATTCTTATTGTGGCAGTTCTTCTAGATTAAATGAGTCATATTGTTGCACTGTGTTTTTTTCTCAATAAAACCTACATTATTAAAATCCTATTTCCCTCTTTTGTATCCCTGCCATTCTCAAGCAATAACTAGCCCTAACTAGGCAGTATAATGGTTCAGTTTCATATTTCTGAGTAAAATATCTACTTTCTTATTTATAAACTCGGAAAATGTTGCACAGCTGTTAAAAAACACAGTGCAGAATTAATCTTGATGGAGCACCATATATAAGTGGGACCAATAAACATTATCTTAAAGCAAGAAAATCATTAGTATATAATGTATTTGAGATTAATAGGGCACTGGGATCCTGGAAAATATTCTCATCCATATTCCTATTAATATTTAATTTGTATAAATTGTTGTAGATACAGCTGTACAATTCCATGGGCTGGTGTTTTAATCACCTTAATGTAGCAAACATTCTGCTATATCATAGCAGACTGAGTTTGGCTAGGAAAGTTCAAAGAGAAGGTAAAGAAATTATCTGGTGTTTTAATGTTCAACTACACTGTTATCATGATTAGGAAAAAAACAGCAGTGTGTTGGAAGGCACTTTGTAGTGATCCACAGGTATCACAAGTCCTCTCAGATGTCTTGATGGCATGCAAGAGCACCCCGCAGATACTGTGAGAAAGGACTGGTTTTGCATATCAGGTTAACAGGATAGCAGAAGGGCTTCAGAGCTGGAACTGGAATCTGTCCTTTCCAAGGATATCCATGTCCAGGACCTCCCTCAGGTAGCAAAACTGTGCGCTATGAGGCAGTACCTTCCAGGCAGATGTGCATTTGTGCATGCATTTGCAATGCCAGTAATAATAGGTCTGCAGACTGGTTTTTCTCATTACGTGGGAAGGATGGAATTGATCAGTGGAACAAGGTATCTCTGCTGGGTGGGATTATTGCATAAAAGAAAACCCGGGCATTACAGTGCAATACTGGAGCTATAGCTATTTGTGGAGGAGCGGGATGAGGGCGTGAAGGATGTGACTCAGACAGGCTGATCACAGTGGAAGCAGAGATTTGCAGATCACATCCACTGATTGTCAGTGAAGAACCATGACTGGAGAGGAGGCTTCTGGTGGGCTCCTGTGAAGGATGAGGAGTAAGCCTGATACTATTTAGCATTTTCAGTTGCAATGAACAACCGAGAACAAAATGATTACTCACAAAATTCGCGGATAATGAAGCTTGGTGAAATAGTAAATTCTGTTTCAGAAAGTCTAGTAATGAAAAGTATTTTTACTAGAATCATAGAATATCTTGAGTGGGAAGAAATCCACAAGATTCATATAAGTCAAACTCCTGCCCCGCACAGGACAGCACCAGGAATCCCATCTGAGCCTGAAGCATTGTCCAAACCCTTTTTGAGCTTAGACAGGCTTGGTGCCATGACCACTGGCCTGGGGAGCCTGTTCCAGTGCCCAACCACCCTCTGGGTAATGAAAGTTTTCCTAATATCCAGCCTAAACCTCCCTGACTCAAACTCAGGCTATTCCCCTGGATCCTGTCTCTGGTCACGGCAGAGAATAGATAGAATAGTGAATATTTTATATATATACATATAAACAGAGAATAGTATCTGCCCCTCCTCTTCCCCTCACGGGGAAGTTGTAATGATGTCTCCTCTCAGTCTCAGACCCATGAGCCAGCTGCTCACCCCTCACATGGTGTGTTTATCCAGCTGTGAGCTGGACATCTTGTGCAGAAGGACTCTGTGAGAGACAGCATTGAAAACTTTGCTGAAGACTAGAAAGATGAAACTGGCTTTCCTTGATCAACTAGGTGAGTTACCTTTTCATAAAAGGAAGTTAGCTTTGACAAGCAGGATTTTCCCCTTGTAAAGCCATGTTGGCTCTGACCCATGACAGTGTTGTCCGTCAGTTGTCTTTCAACACTTGCAGAATAATCTTCTCCTGAATTCTACCAGTCACTGAAGAGCTACTAAAAGGCATGTAGTTTCTGGGGTCATCCTTTTTTGGACTTTGGGATGACATTAGCCATCTTCCAATCAACTGGAACCTCTCCAGATTCCAAAGACTGTTCAAAAATCATTACAAGAGGCCTTGCAATGAATGATCCAGCTTTTGAGTGTCCTTGGATGAATCCCATCAGGCCCCACAGACTTAGAGCCATCCAGCTAGAGCAGCAGACCCTGTAGAAGTTCAGAGTCAGCTGGGAGTTTTTCGTTCTCACAGCCATGGTTCTGCAGCTCAGGGCACTGGGACCCTCTTAGCCCATCACCAGTGTTGCAGACAGAGGCAATGAAAGCATTAAACATCTCTGCTGTGTCTGTGTCCATGGTGTTATTGTCTTAGTCAAAGAGATGGATCTGAGTGCAGCCAAAAGGCAAATTATAACTAGGAACTAAAGACTAAAAGTTATGGACAATAGGAGGTTAATCATTAGGGAATTGATTTTACAACAGGAGACAACATCTTTGAAACTCAAATGAATGCAGTCAGCATGTCCTATTCTTGAGATTCATTTTTAAAGGAGGCACACAGTAGGTGGTTGTGGTTCAGAAGGTATTTGAGAGCTGGGAAAATTCTTGATACTGTGGAAGCTAATCTGGCTTTTAGATCCACAAGAAGATTGAGAGATGACTTATTCTGTGGTGTGTAAACGAGCAGGGAGAGGAAAAGTAGTCACAAAGGACTCTTTAATCTATTGGACTGAGGTTTAATAAGATCTGGTAGCTGGAAGCCAGAGCCAGAGAAATTCAAATGAGCAATCTGGCATACATTTTTCTCAGAAGGGTGTTTAGCTATCAAAAAATCCAAATAAATTAGAGGCGCAATGAGAAATGTTTTGTGGTGCTTTCAGTTCTAGACTGATTCCTCTCTTGGAAGATTCTGTAGTTAAGTACTACTACAAATGGCAGGAGTTTCAGTAGAAAAATGTAATGGTCTGTGTTATACAACTGCTCAAACTGTATAATTTAGTAGTTAGTCCAATACTTGGCCGTTATTTTACAAACATGCAATAAAAACTAAATTTGACCATTCTTTCTAGAATGGATCTATTAGCATATGAAGCATATTTATAGACTGAAATGACAGGTAGTGGTACTGTTTGTTGGAGTGTAAAAGCTGCTTTGACATTCATTATTCCTGATCACTTATTCTAATGTAGATCTTAAGTACTGGGGAAAGCACTCCCTGGACCAAATATTCTCGCATATTAGTTGCTCTTTTCTGGATTTCTATGGAGGCAAAAAAATTGCCATTATGTTCTTGAAGAATTGAGTATCTGATCAGTGGTAACCAACCACTGGTGACATAAAATGCTGTGTTGCTCTGCTGCAACATGCACAGGAGTAAAGCTCATTTAGCATTGTACTGCTCTGCACATTGGTGAGTTATCCTCATGGATGCTTTTCTGAAAGAGGCACAAGATACCCTAAGAAATTTACATGGAATATATCAGATCCATGATCTGAGCTGGAAAGACCAAGATAATGTTGACTTGATTGCTTGAAGCTTGGGAATACATACACAGTAGGTCCTGTAGAAAGTTTCAGATTAATTCAGTTGTAAGTATTAGGCTATTTCTTTTAGAACGAATCTGTAATATTTTCACTTAATATTCACTACCAAAAAAAATTATTAAAAATTAAAATTGTTTTTCTGCTTTAGAGTATTACAGCACAGGACAAGTTTTAGATGTTCTTGAATCGCACTTCCTTCCTGTGCACACTGTGAGCCTCTGCTCATACTTGCATTTACTGTATATGGTTCAAGCTGGAGCCTCTGTTTCTGGCAAATCTAAAAATCCTAGCTGTAATAAACAGTGTAAAATTTTGAGTGCCTGTTTCCAGTGTGTGAATTAAGTTATCTGTGAGTTCTGATGCTGAGCTCCATTACTCAGGGGTCTCTGAGTCTCTTCCCAGCCATCAGCAGTGCTGTGCTCTGGTGGTTCAGGGCAGCACAGCCATGTTCTGCTCTTGGCTCTGCTACAGCAATGTCTGTTCTTCTTCTGAGATCTTCTTGAGCAAAAAATTCCTTCTCCCCCTTGCTGGGCTTCTGGGGAGATGCTACCTGTTCCTCCCAGGTGTGCCTAGGGGAGGTTACAATTTTGTGTGAGTGCAGGGCTGCTGGGGGGAGGCCCCTGCTCTCGGCAGGCTGTGCCTCAAGCACTGGCTTGCACAGAGTTGCTGGGAAGTGACAGCCACTGTCGTGACCACAAATATTCCTAAGCTTTTTGTTTCTCCTTGCCTGCCTTTTTATACAACCATTAAACCTCTCTGACTGGTATCAGTCCTCACCAGTGCACGTTTCTTTTTTCACCATTCTGTTCTAAAAAATGTCAGGCATTGGCAACCAGGGATTCACTGGTTCTGCCTTGTTGCTGTGTGTGAATCAGGGCCTTTGGCATAGATTTTTTCCAGCATTTCTTTGATATTATTTTCTACTGTTCACTTGTGAATAATGCAAATAGGCATTACATGTCTGAAATCATGCTTCAGTTCAAACTACATAAATTCATGGCCTCTAAACAAAGAGGAACGTCAGAAGGTATTGTGGCAATGTCACCAGGGCTAGTAACAAGAGAGTTGGTATGTATAAGCATGTATGGTATCATTGTCTTACTAAAACAAAACTAAAAATCTATGAACTGTTGAACTGTTTAGTTCCAGATATTACAATCAAATTTGTTAGCACATTTTTGCAGATCTTCTGTTCTTCTCCTTGACTTGCTTTTTTAGTTTTTGAATGTGTCAAGCTTTTAGAACTTCTTTCATGCTACTATTTTGTGAAGTTATGTTTTAAAACTTGATATATTAAATGATTTTTCTATTTTCTAGTTCCCCTATGATTTCCTTCAGTCTGTAAATGATCATCATATATTCCTGAGATATTTCTCTAGCGCCTCAGAAATCACTCTCTTGTTGGCTTTGAACAACACTCCATATAGTGCTGAGAGGCTTGAAACTGATAAAAGAGTTGGAATTACACTGTCCCAGCCATCCCCTAGTAAAAGCCTTAATTGCTTGATGCAGGATCTTGCCTCAGCAATAAGTCTGCCTGCTATCTTAGACTGGACAGACTTTTTTTTCCTTTAAATCGGATTAACATAATCCAGCTCTGGACGTTGCTCCTCTGTACTTTTTCAAATGCTTTGGAGAATGTGGCTGCAATGACCAAATCTCAATTCTAAGTTCCTGTTCAATTTGCAAATGATATTTTGCTAGCTGAGAAAATGTCCTGTGTGTTGCTCTGGGATCCTTGTAGGGGGTGATTGTCAAACTTGTGTTAACGTAGCAATTGATGTCTTCTGGTGAGTGTCAGCTACCTTTGGCCTGTGAGGAGCAAAAGCCCATTTTTGTTGATTGGTAAACCAACCATGACACTGTTGCACCCAGGAAAAAGAGTCATTGACTGGTTTGCCATGTATGAATATCTGAAAATGGAGTAGTATGCCAGAACACATTCTAAGTAATGTCCAGTTTTGTCTCTGACTCAGTCTCTTGTAATGAAATTTTGTCAGTGCATATCCTCAGAAATACTTCCTGGTGTCACTTTGTTTGCTTCCTAAGATGTTGCCTCAGGTCTGGAAGCCCAATCAACAAACTCTTCCTCCTGTTTTTTGCATTCTTTATTGAGATTTGCACTCCCGTGTGCTGCCCAGCTGCACCATCAGGACCACAGATGTGAGCAAGGCACAAAATCCGTGCTGACCATTCTGTGTGTTTTCATGCTCTTTTTAATTTGGGTGGCAGACATGATGGTGATGCCCACTGATTATTTATACTCGTCTTTGAACTTTGTTTCTGCGCTTGCTGTTGCTCTCATGTGGCTTTCTGGTATTTGTTTATCTTTGTTCAGAACTCTTGGGTCTCATCAGAGATTCTCAGGATCTTGGACAGCTGTTATAACTGCCCTGGAGTTCTTCCTGAATGGTTTCTGTGCTAACAAATGGCTTTTATGTTTCTGGCTGAAAATTTTGGTTTGTCAAAGATGAACTGTCTTGCCCAAAGGAGAATGTGAGTATGTGCATAGAGGCATGGGGCAGGTCTACCCAAACAAATGCTATTGCTTGATTTTTTTCCACAAGATGCAACATTGTGTGAGTACCTAAAAGCCATGGAAACCTGCAGCAGTGTGCCAGACATAGAATCACAGAATCATTTAGGTTGAAAAATACCTTTAAGATCATTGAGACCAACCATAAACTTAACAGTGACAGGATGACCACTAAACTATGTTCCTGTGTGCCACACTTACACATCTTTTAAATACCTCCAGTTTGGGTGACTCAACCACTTCCCTGGGCAGCCTGTTTCAATGCCTGACAATCCTTTCCAGGAAGAATTTTTTCCTAATATTCAGTCTAAACCTCCTTTGGCACAACTTGAGGCCAAACTGAAGAAAAAACCTAACTCTTAACAAATAGCCGAGGTGTGCATCTCAATGACATAGGGATGATGTTTCCAGTCCTGATACTGGTGAGCTTTTTTGCTAATACAGCATTTCTGTGCCATCCCATAATGTCTCTTGAAGATGAGAGTATTGCACCGTTGCCTTAGCACTGGCCTAGTCCATGTCCTCCAGGCTTTCCCTTGTTAAGGCACCCAAATATTTCTTTCAAATTCGTATTTGTATTTAGCCTTACAGAGGCCAGGTTGCACATTTAGCTGTCTTTATTTCCCTTCTGAAGAATCAGAACTACCTACTTCCTTGCTTGTTTGTCAGAGCACCAAGTGATTCTCTCCATTTAAGCTGTTGCTCTGTGACAAGCAGCATAAATCACCATAAAACTATAGGTCATTTGGACTCTTTGAATGTGCTGTTTTCTGCCAGGATGTTCCTCAGTTCTTTGTTCCTTGACTCTCCAAAGCTGAGCAAGACCAAGAATGAGGCCTGCTATTATCCTCTGAACTCATACATATTTTTGTTGGCAAAAGCTATAAACAGAGTAATATCCAATTATCTATTTACCTATATGTATCTTTAACTTTCTAGCTACCAGGATGTTTGATCACTAATTAACTCTGAACCTACACCTATTTTACATTAGCTGTGCATTTACTTTGAGAACTAGGCATTATTTCAGCTACCATTTTGACTCGTGAGCCCCAGATCACCTTAAGCTTAATCTTATGATACTTCCTTGGCTCATTCATCACTCCTGTGGAGCCAGCAGCATTGCTGGTTTAGTCCTGTGCAGAGTGTAAGAGCAGGCAGGCTTGTGTCACTCCTCAGTCTTTCTTCAAACAGGCATAGCTCTAGGTAAGGTGTCTTTTCCTTGAAACACTACCACTGGTGTTTGAAGAATATAAATGTCTTGTATAGCACCATCAGGTTCAGTGCAGTTTTATTGTAGATTTTTTCACATGCCTTTTTGCCCCACAGGTCTTCTGATCCCAAGTTCTGTTTGGGTAATTTCATTGCTAGACAAATTCTAGTGGTTGTTTGAAGGGCTGATTCTGGGATCCCAGTAATTCCTTTCTGAGTTTTTTTCAGTTGGATGTCAGCCACAACCAGGTCTGTTGCTCAGTTTCTCCACCTCAAATGACAATGACCTTTCTCACAGGTGCATTACAAACTCTCTTGCTCCCTCCTTCTTTGGGCTATCTGTTTGAAATACCACTCCTGTGAAGGAAGTCCTGCACTTTGAAATGTCAGTGCAGCAGTTCCTTAGCTTGCTGCCACTGTCTGTGCCTGCTGCCCACACCTCAGTGCTCCTGCTTGCACATGCACAGCTTGCCTGGGTGTAACTCCAGGCACTGTCAAGCACTTAAGCTGCTGCTTGAGCTGGGAAGGGTAGATTGACCACAGAGAACTGAGAGTTGTTTGTATTTCATTTGTTTTCCTTCTGCAGTGTTCAGAAATCATGCAGAGCCAAAGTCTGCTTTCCCCAGTGGGCACAATCCAGTGTTGTGTGGCAGGAGGAGCACAGCCACCAGCTGCAGCAGCTCTCTGCCACACCTTCCTAAAGATGCAGACCCCCTCAGGTGACTAACAGCGTCTTCAGCAGAGTACAGGGCAGCCAGAATGTCCTGTCTGTGACATCTGCAGTCCAGCCAGACTGCACAGGCCTTCAGAGCAGAACCAAACAAAAAAACCAAAACAAAGCCCTTGAGACTTCAGCTGTGAGGCTTTTTTGTAAGAAAAAAGGTAATATTTATGAATCAAGTCAGTGAACAGTGTAGTTGTTTTCTGCACCTTTTTAGTAGAAGTGCAATGACAGTGACATAGTAAAGTCACTGACAAAGGTCATTCTGCAAATCCAAACAATACTATTTATCCCAAATCCCAGAAGGGTGGGCTCGTCAGTTTCTGGAGTAAACACAAGACCGACAAGAACAGCAAAACTGAGTACCCTGAAAGATATTGGAAATCAAAACCAGCGAGACAGGTTTTGTAGCTGTCCTCTCTGAATGCAGTGAGCACTGAAGCTTTCAGCTGTTTCCCAGGCTTGCAGCCTGATCAGCCCCAGCAGGCTCGGGTGGGTGAAGAGCTGGCAGCACACCCTGCCCTGGACACCCTCAGGTCGGTCATCATGCATCATTGGCATGAAAAGTCAGAGGCATCAATGTCATTTGCAAGACTTATCTGATAGAATACAGAAACCAAATTATGTATCAAGACTATTTGCAGTGAAAACAAAGTGTGTGTTCTGTTCCTTTTTGTCTCCATGCTCAGTTAGACCAGGCTTATTTGTTTTATTTTCATCTTCATGCCACATGAAACACCACATTTAAGGTGTTTGTTATATTCAAGAGTCCAAATCTCTGTTTCATGTCGCATGGATGTCACCAAGTCTGAATTTGAGTCAATGTCTGACTATTAATTCAAAAGGAGTCTTATTAATTCCCCCCTTTTCCCTCTGTTTTCTTCCTTGGGTTATTTGTTCTGAAGCAAGGTCATTGCCACTGCATTTCTTAGCACCATTTGATGCCTCTCTAATTGCAATATTTATTTTTAAACAACTACTCACTAAAAAACAGCTTGCCTATCAACACTTTTAATGTGTATGTGACCACAAAGGGAAGATGGAACTCTGCCCTTACTATATTTGCAGATATTATGGAGTTTTAAGCTTACTGCATTTTACTCCCATTCTGTTCAGCCCATGTTGTTGGCAATAGGGTCCCATTACTCTAGATTGCCTGTGTCTGTATTTTTTACATATTTTACTTTTGATTTCAGTGAGAATACAGGAGTGTTTTGTCTATCTCATAGTAATCAACTGTTGCTCTTTTGTCCTGAAAATTGTGGCATTTAGATTAGCTCTCATTATTCTTGTTTTTCTTGACAACTAAACCTTTGACTGCAATTTAAATTATAAGTTCTTTCATTATTTTATGGTGAAAACAGAAAACAACAGTTCATGGAATTCAGCATGTCAGATGATGCTATTTCTTCCTCTGAGACGAAACACAGAAGATGAGAGTTAGTGTTTCTTGCAGTTGGCTTTTTTAACTTGAGTATTTTATTGCAGAATGACAAAGAGAATGTATCATTTATTTATTGAAG
The DNA here is from genome assembly GCF_027477595.1 of Haemorhous mexicanus. NCBI lineage: Eukaryota > Metazoa > Chordata > Aves > Passeriformes > Fringillidae > Haemorhous > Haemorhous mexicanus. The sequence continues at coordinate 17,155,801 of NC_082341.1, read as the reverse complement.
TTGTATGTTGCAGGGATGTATATAACCATGCAGAGGAGTCTGAGTAATTTCATTTCCCTCTTCATTAGAATGGGTGACGGTACTGTATAGTAATAAATTTGAAAATAAAAGTGAAAATGTATACTTTAGTGGGCCCCTGAGAACATAATTTGTGATGCTTTGTAGAATATTCAGTCAAAGCTCAGAAGAAGATCATAGAACAAGTTATACAAAAGTGCTTCTACTGCTGAGTTTTTAGTACTAATACAGTTCTAATGCATATTAAATTTTAAGATTTAAGGTCTGATTAAAAAGCTTATTACAGAAAGCATACCAAGAAAATATAGTTTCTTCCACCTATACACCTGTGTGTCAACTGCACAAAGCTTACAGAGTCACAGAAAAGCTGAGGTTGGGAAGGACTTCTGGAGATCCTGGAGTCCAACTCAGAACCTGCTCAGAGCAGTCTCAGCCACATCAGAACACTCTGAGCCGTGTACGATCAGATTCTGAATTTCTCCAAGATTTTTCTTATGTTTACATGGATTTTCCAGGATTTCAGTTTGTGCCCGTTGCCTCTATGTGGACATAGGGCACCACTCAGAAGTGTCTGGCTCAATCATCTGTACTCCCTCCCATCAGGTATTTACATACATTGGTAGGTTTCTCCCTGAGCCTTCTCTTCTCCAGGCTGAACAATCCCAGCCCTCAGCTGCTCCCCTTTGTAAGGTGATCAAGTCCTTCAGTCTCTTTGTGGCCCTTCACAGGGCTGATCTCCATGATGTGCATGTCTCTCTTGTACTGGGGAGCCTGGAGCTGGGCACAGCACTCCAGCTCTGGTCCCACCAATGGTGAGTGAAGCACAGGATCACCCCCTCAGCTTGCTGAACATGCTCCGCCTGGTATGGTCCAGAAGGCTGCTGGCCTTCTTTGTCACAAGGCTACACTGCTGGCTCATGGTCAGTCTGATGGCCACCCCAAGTCATCCTCTGCAAAGCTGCTTTCCAGCCAGTCAGCCCCTGGAATGTTCTGCTTCATGGGATTGCTCTTGCCCAGCAAATAATTATCAAGACATGCGACTTTAATTATTTTCACAAAATTTAAATTCAGACAGACATTCAGAAGCCAGTTTCCAAGAAACATTCAGACAGACATTCAGAAACCAGTTTCCATGAGTACTTCCTCAGAAGTACTCATGATAAACCTAATTAGCATTTTTTTCTGATTGCCACACATGCTGAGAGTAAACATAGTTGATTGAGCATTTACCTGGCAATAGATCATGGAAGCTTATCAAAGAATCAATTTTAATCAGATATTGCTGACACTGTACAATGATTCCGGGCTACTGTTCTCTAAATTTCTTATAATTGTATGTTTTATTTTATATGCCAAAACAGGGTTCATTTTTACTGCTGTGTACTGTGCTGCTTGCACAAGTCAAGCTGAAGCTAATGCAAGCACAGGAATCCATAGAGATGCATTTTATCTGGTGTCAGTTTTATGCAACTGGGACTTTTTGACTGCTGGATTTTCTGGTTATTTGTCTTGTTACTATGGTATTATAAACTGAAGAAGTGCATTCTCCTCTTTCTTCTGTTTTTGACTTTATTCTGACCAGAATTTGTTTTCTGCTTTAACTGAAAAACTGTTTTGCACATACTGATGTTCACTGTCTTAAACAGGCACTTGTTCTTCCATCAGGAGAGGTGTTTGGCACACTAAAGTACCTAAAGAATTCTATTTTGGTCTGCTTGCCTTTACTGTAGATTTTTTTTTTTTCTAAATTTCTTTGTGAAGGAAACAAGTAAGTTGGGCAATTTGTCAGGGAATTCATGTGACTCTCAGCTTGGTTATGAACTAATGTCTGTTTGTCCTCTGTGTCATCTGTATTTAGAAGAAAAGACAGGAGTTTGGAGTAATGAAGGCTTGGAACCTTTGTTGTTGTTGCTTTTGAGAGTGGAGAATGTAAAATAAGATGACTAGCAAAGCAAGGGGAGGTCTGTAGTAGTACTGCAGCCCCTAATAGCCATATCTGCCCCTCTATATTGATATATTAGAGACATTTTTATATGATGTTGTTCCTTCATGTCAAGTATCTCCTGAGAGCCTGGAACTTGCAGTGAAAGACATGAAGCTTCTGTGGAAATGTTTGCTATTTGACTTCATGTTAGACTTTCTATTCTGCTGAGGATCACTGCTCCTCCATGCCAGCAGCTGGCCTCTTGCTTTCCCCTCTGTAGGAGATGCTTGACATAGTCTGTTAACTCACATTCCAACTGCTCAAGGTCCTCAGTAACCTGCTGTCATTGATCTGGCTTGGATCAGGGTTGTGTCAGAGAATTTCTCACTTTCTCTCTTCCAGCCTTGGCTATTCTGTGAGTTAGTGAACCAGAGGTGTAATAACTGCCCAGATGCCTGATGAGCTTTAATTCTCTTGCCAGCATTTTCATTCCATCCCATGTAAGCTATTCCAGGTGCACATTTACAGAGGAATATTTTAATAATAACAATATTTTATAGCATGGAAATTTTATTCCATGAAGTTAACATTGTTTATGGTTTCAATTTCTGTTGGTGTTGACACTGCTGTATCTTGTGACAGGTGGAGATGTTCCTGATTTTATCTGTTGTAAAAGTGGTTTGAACCTTATCTTTAGCAGGCAAGCTGAAGAATAAACTTTCCTTTCAAATATCCATGAGGCCTTAGCCATGATACCTGCAAGCACAACCACGAGATAAAGTTAATATTCATTCCACAAGTGGAAGGAGAACACAATGCTGATAAAGAGCTTCTTCTGCAGTAGAGTTGATACAAAACACTGCTGCCTGTCAATCACATTATAAATTGGCAAACATTTGTTTTATTAAAATGGGCACAAAACTAGCAAAAACTAAATATTATAACTAAATAATGCAGTTACATGTCCTTTGGTACCACATTTCATTAACTCCTGCCAACTTAGCATCATATAATAAAGGTGTTGGCAACCCAGCACCTCTTCTGAGCTCTGCTAAGTACAGCAGTCTGACTGTGGATCTGAGGGAAGGATTGTATCCAGTGGGTGTGATTATTACTCTTTCTCTCACCTAAAGGCAGTAAAATAGTCAAGACAAGTTATTTCATCTGAGCTGTTTAGTTATCTGGCATGGCAATGCATCTCAGTGAGAGCCCAACTCATCAAAGACTGAGCCTTTCAGTGTATCCTCCTCTGTCCTCATGGTTCAAAAGAAATGCCTATTTATGATTATCAGTGAAGTGATAAGATTAGGGGGATAATGTGTTAAAAAGTGAAAATTTAGATGGCTTCATTTGCATGTGTAAAGATGTAGGTGCTTCTGGTCATTCAAAATCGAAGCAATTTGGTCAGTTCACAGTAACTTCCAGCACTGAAACACTCTGACAGAAGTGAAAGGACAAAAACACACTCCAAAAGATAAAAGGGCATAAAAATGGTGGCTTGTTTCAGTGTATGAAGACAGGACAGGCTCCTGTCCCTTTGACTGCTGATGTTTGCTTCTTGCATCTTTAATAATGAATTGCAATTTTAAAGTAGCATGTAAGAACCACATTGCACAGCAGAAAAGGAAGTAAGTGCTTGCAAGTAAATCTGTGAGGAGACAGTTTAGTGTGAAAAGATTTTTGTGTGTGTGGTGCTTTAGTCATTGCTTCACAGATATAGTTCTTTTCCTATTCTCCTGCTTTTCACTGGATTTTTTTCAATGTGGTATACTTAAACCAGTTTATTTAGAAAAATTCTTCTCTTGAACGTCCTCTGGAAATGCAGCTGGACCCACAGGCAGTGACACCTTTGCACTGTGTGCAGCTGCTCCTGCAGGATCCTCCTCTGAATAGACAAAGAGAAAACTCAGGAAATCTGATTAATGAGTCAATCAGGTGACTTATTTTTATAATGGAAAAACTCAAAGCAATGAGATGCATCAGACCAGAAGTAGCAGTGCTTGTGCCTAATTCTTGATTCACGTTCCATGCTCTTGCAGGGTGGTTTTGATTTGATCCAGTTACATGAATTTTGAAGTTGCATCCAATTCTCCACAATCTTCTCTGTTTCTTGGAAACTTTGTTTCCAGATTCTTGCATCTGCTCCAGGGCTCCTACTGTTACCTGCTGCTGTCTCCCAGATCTGAGCTTGCTCAGCAGTCTGTAGAGAGACAGAGAAATAGCACTTCCATCAGAGAAGTCTACTGGCCCCATTGTTTCATAAAAAGTTGTATCTTTAATGTCTTACAAATATAGATAATGCCAGACGTCACATGGAGTTTGAAGATCCACAAGAAAATTTCATCATCCTGAGAAACTTTATAAAGAAAACACAATTTGACTTCCAAGGAGAAATCAATTTTCCTGCTTTTCATCTCCCTCAAGTGGAATATTAAAAAAAAAAACCACTAGGTCACTGAAGCTTCTGTGATGACAAATCCAAACCCAGACTCTGTGGTTAGGTCTTGTAAATCAATGTATTTGTTCCTTTAGAGCAGGGGTGGGAAGCTCCTCCTTGCTGGGGATGTGGAGAGCACACAAACCCCTGTGCTGGTCTGTGTGGTGATGGGGTCCCAGGGATGTCAGCCATGAGCTTCAGCCTTGGTGGAATGAAGAGCTACATCTGCCCTGCAAGCTGCAGGATCTCAGATGCTGCTCTAGAAAATTCAGTAGCATAGTTGTAGGATATTATTAGAACACTATTAAATAGTTTTTAATTTTGTTAAAACAGCTGATAAGACAAAAGAGATCACATAGCAGCACATTTCATTTTATTCTGCTTTAGTGTAGAAACTTGCTATGTAATTAGGACTAAAAATAAGTAAAGGAGGAGATATTTTTAGTGAAAGCTTTTTATCTTGTTCAAATCCACAATGTAGCGCACCCAAACAAACAGTTACAATATCACATTTACCACTAGTGAAGTAGGATACAAAGTGTAAAACAACATGGTATCTATCTGTGAACATGAAAACAATTAGTTTGTCTGTGAAATTCTGATTGTTTTACTTCAGGTGCTGACTACTGTTTAGTGCCATTCTCAAAAAACAAAGTTTAGTGATCTAAACTAAAGTGATCCATAGCATATTTTGTTTAGTAAATATGCTATGGATATATAGTTCAGTCCTCAATAAATGACTGCTAGCAGAGTGAATTATAGTTCAGTCAAGTACACTACATTTTTATTCACTATTTTTTTATCCAGTGAAAAGCCTTAGATTCTTCTTATATAATACCTAAATAAGTTATTGTAACACATATAGAAGTTTTAAAAAACATAGTACAGCTGTAGTGAATTGCTACATCTTTATTAAAGCAGCAACTTTTCACATCATGCAAATAGACCAGAATATTTACCATCTTTAGCTTAAAAGGACTGAGGTATTTTGGTTTTCTGGCCACATAAAAAATGCTGGAAAAGTACTGTCTTTTTTATGTGGGGCTTATCGTTCTCTGATCAAAAGTACAATGCTTGCCAGTGACCTAAGGAGGAGAAGAAAGGAAAGAAAATCACAGAACATTCTGAACTGGAAAGGACCCATGAGGATCACCAAGTCCAGCTCTCAAGTGAATGGCCCATGAGGGGTGCAAACCCAATCTTTGGTGTTATTAGCACCATGATCTGTCTACATCAGTACAAATAGCCACTCTCAAATTTACTTTGGTTTGAATTTGGGTTTTATCCATTTCAAGACTTTCCCTGTTTGTAGTATGACTATGTTAAGAATAAAAGTACAAGCTTTAGCATGAGGTTTTGCCCTGCTACCTTATTGATGGTGCTAGAAAACGCCTCTGAAAATTGGAAAGGTTGTTGGAATTGTCTGTGAATGTTTTCAGTAGTGGAGGAACAGTGTTAGAGCAGTACTAACTAGGAGGGGAATTTTTCATCCCAGCTGGTTTTACTCATCAGCCTTTGTTAAATGAAACATTGTGAGCCAGGTTCACGAGGGGAGTTGCCTTTTGTACATTCAGCTGCACAATAGTCTGTGAAGCAAATTTTAGAATGAAAGCCTTGAAAATGTTCTTGACCTGTTGTAGGAAAAGATTACCAGGAGACGCTTCCTGATAAATATTGACCTTGAGATCTTTTGTGCTGCCTGTTCTGAAAGTCTTTGATAAGGGTAAAGAATTCAATGGCTTTTGATTTGCAAAAAAGATAATAACCACCTGATGAATTTAAAAAAGCAAATAATTAACTTAGCCAGACCTTATATAGGCTGAATTTTTAGACCAAACTGCTAGTGGCAGGAGTCTTGAGAATCTCTGAAGTAAAGTTTTTGTCACAAAATCACTGCAAATTTGAATGAAGGAAAGATTTCAACAAGATTGGTTTGCTTATGGAGAAAATTGTCTGAGGAGCTGACCTCATTTTTCACAGAGTGAGGGATGTGGTTATTTAAACATATCTGTCAGGAGGAAAGTATTGAAATGGCTGTTAACCATTCAATAGCAGACTTGGAAAGAGATGGTTTTGTGCCTATCCCAAGGACCTGGGATTTTCAGAACTTTAGGCATCAGCTTCTGTGGTCATGAGCTCTGTGTGATGTAACCTTAAGCCCAGGTAGTTGACAAAGAGGAGACATTGAAGTGTTCAAGGCCAGCTTGGATAGGGCTTTGAGCAACCTAGTCTAGTGGAAGGTGTCCCTGCCCATGTCACCAGGCTGGAATGAGATAATCTCTAAGGTCCCTTCCAAACCTAACCATTCTGTGATATGTCACTGCTCGTTGTCTGGGGACAGATTGATGGGCTTTTTATTTATTGGTTTATGGAGTGCTCTGTAGCAGCTCTGCCTCACCAGAGTTCGACAGCAGAGTGTCAGATGTTTCACTGGCACTCTGTCGTTCTGCTAATCTCAGCAGGATTCGTGGGGGTATTACTGCAGTAAGTGGTTTATTAGAAGAGATAATTAGCACAAAGCAGATGAGGATTTAATAAATAAGGAGACTTGGTCTGCATCACTGAAACCTAGTTACGTGACTTGGAAAGTCCCCTTGTTGAGCCTTCTTACCTCTCAGCTCCCTGGTGCTTAGTACATCCATCAGCACACATTCAGGATGGGCAAATCCTGCTGAGGAGTGGCCATTTCTGATGAGACCTACCTGGATGATATGGTAATATAAACAAAAGCACTTCAAAAAGCAACACACACACAGAGGCAGAGGCTTCCATATCTCCTGCAATGGGAGCTGGGAGGCAGCTGGAACAGATGCAGGCAGCAGGGCAGTGAGCTGGGGAGCAAGGAGGCACTGGGGAACAGCAAAGCTCAGCTGGTCTGTCAAAAGACTCCAGCTGCAGTTCTTGGAACTGGCTGCAGGCAGAGAAAGTTTTTTGTTCTATAATCCACCAGGAAATTGAGCTTTTCCCAGGTGGGAATTTAGACTTGCAGGTGAAAGGAGAAAGTAAAACCTATGCACAGCATGAAAAATGTCAGAATCCTTGGCTAGATTTAAAGAAATAACATTGTTTGCTCACTACAGATTGGCTTACCTACAGATTGGCAGACAAAAGCTACTTCAAATGAATAAATTTTCATCAAAGCAAGTCATATTTTTAGACCTTTTGCATGTTATTAAATATGCAAGAAAATGTTAGGGCAGTGCTGCTCACATGGGAGTGAGTGAGTGAATGGTTCTGATTGCAGTGGGAAATCTGTTGTTGTCCCTGTTGCCTCCCAATACCCAGAGCCTTTCCTTGAACTGCTTGTGATTTCCCTCCCACCTTCCTCAGTTTGCTCAAACTCCTGAAAATTATGTCAGTGTTTATCCAGAAATGGAACTTTCATTCAAGTACTGTAGGATTACCTGTGTATGTGTAGCATTAAAATTATCTAGGAAACTTCTGTGCAGAGTAGGTTAGCATTAAGTCATGACACGTCTCTTTGCTTACTAGAGGTAGATTTTACCAGGCACTGAGGTAAAATACAACTTCATAGCTTGTTATTCTAGCCATACATTATAAATATGTATTGCAGTAATTTCCCACAATAGGAAATCACTGTAAAACTCTAGGGAGGATGTCAAGAAAACTCTACTTTCAAAATCACATTTTTGAAAGTAATACAATTTGTTGCAGAAAATGTTTCTGCAGCAGAAACATTGCAGAAAATGTTTCAGAAACAGCACTGCTTCTCCCATCACTCAATACACAAAATTATCTGATTGGGAATTTTTACTGTGCCATTACGATATCCTCACATGTTAATATTGCTGTTTATTAAACACTGACCCCCAGGTAAGGATTTGAAATCAGGTTCACTTCCAGGACAAAGGAAACAATCCTGCAGCATGATCTCCCTCCCTGTACTTCCAGTACTATTGGCACCTGTGGTTTACCTTGTAACTATGGAACAAGCCTGTGACACCATTGGTGGCCTCAGTGTGCAGACCAGCCTTCACAGAATCACTGGGTGGGTCAGGCTGGGAGGCACCACAGTGGGCATCTGGTTCAGCCTCCCTGCTCAAGCAGGGTCATCCTAGAGCACATTGCACAGGATTGCATCCAGAAGGTTCTTGGATAGCTCCAGTGAGGGAGACTCCACAGCCTCTCTGAGCAACCTGTTCTGGAGTGGGATCACCTGCACAGTGAAAAATTTCTTCCTTGTATTCACTTCCTGTGCATCACTTTCTGCTCGTTGCCTCTTGTCCTGTTGCTTGGCACTACTGAGGAGAGCCTGGATCCATCCTCTGACACCTTCCCTTCAGATACTGATAGACCCTGATGAGGCCCCTTCTCAGTCATCTCCTCCCAAGGCTGAACAGGCCCAGCTCCCTCAGCTTTTCCTCATAAAATAGATGCTCCAGTCCCTCAATCATCTTTGCCACCCTCAGCTGGACCCACTCCCAGAGCTCTGTGTGTCTCTGTACTGAGGAGCCCAGAACTGGACATGGCACCCCAGGTGTGGCCTCACCAGGGCTGAGCAGAGGGGCAGGATCATCTCCCTCAACCTGCTGGCAAGCTCTTCCTAATGCACCCAGGACATCAGTGGCATTCTTGGCAACAAAAACACACTTGTGCTCTGTTACCCATTACAGTGCATTTGGATGGGTTAGTCAATTCCACTAAACATTTGTTGTCTTTCATAGCAGTGTTCTTGACATGTATTTGCTATTACAAAATTCTTTTCTGAAATAAAAAATGTGGGAGATTTCCTGTTGTTTGTACTGTAGGATGTTCCATGAGTAGTGTGAAGGAGTTGAGATAAGTTGATGGCTCTCAGTGATATGTGGCCAAGTTTGCTGGCTACACACAAGATGGGGGCTCTCAGAAGCATCCATACACCCACATAATTGCCCAAACTTCTTTTTGTAGTTGTTGTATGTTTTCACTGGACAGGACACGATGCATGTGGTGCAAATGCTGCCCTGCTGCTGTCATGCTTCTGACACGGCCTCTCAGTCCAGGCTTGCTCAGGTTCAGTGTGGTCAGAATCAATAAAGCAAAAGATCATCCCATGAGATTATTCTCTTCAGTGGTGCACTTCTAGTTTGTTCTGTGCTGAAGCCTTGAGAAATCTCTTAGGAAGCAGACAATGACTAATTTGGACACTTTCAGCTGGGAAGTTGTTTAGAAAGCTGTTCATTTCTCAGTTGGGTTTTATTCTTTGCAGTGAAAGCCAGTAACTCATGGTATGAATCTATCTAAATATGATTTCTGAGGTCTTGGGCCTTAAGTGTTGATATTATTGATTCAGTCATCTTTCCTGATGTAGAAATTATACCTGCACTCAGCATTTGTGTATGTTTGTGTGTCTGTGTAAGTGTAGGCACTCTTTTGTGTCGACATGATGCCATGCATGTCCCACTGGTACCTTTTCACTTTTAGTAGAATCACATCAGTTTACTAACTCAAAGTAACTAGTGGCATATTCACTGTTAGTCCAGAAAAGTAGGTAAGACATAATCCCTGCACTGTAGGAGGGCAATATACTTCTGAAGGGCTTGACCCATTATCTTTCTGATGTAGCTTTTGTATCATAATAAAAATCACCCGTCTGGAACAGAGCAGTTTGACAGAATGACTCAGTTGAGTCACAAAATGACAGATGCTAGAAATAAAAAATAAACAAACTGTGCCAGGTCATTGCTGTCAAAGCAGGATCCTTCACCTCTAGTTCCTGCTGTTTATGCAGTCGGTGGTAGTTTGGGGACCATCTTTTTGTTGATATGACATGAAAATTTCATATGGTTTTATTTCTTTTCTAAGGTTACACTTTGTATCTTAGGATATAACTACAGCAGCAGCCATGTGCTTCACTCGATGTTTCCAAGCTGGTGATCCCAGCCAGTCCTGTGAACCAGCGTGCTCTGTCCCTCTGCTTCAGATCCACCTGCAGCATCACTTCCCTTCCCAGCTGCTGGGCTTCCCTTGGCTCTCAGTGTTTGCAACCAAGCCCTCCCCTTCTCCATTTATATGGAGCCAGGCGCCTCAAAGAAAACCCTCAGACCATGTAGCTTAATTGTCCCCAGACCTGATGGTGCAGCCAGCAGAGTTGGGAGTTACATGCCGTGGTCTCCAGGCAGTTCTTTCAGCCTGAACTGCACCTCCTGTTCACTCTGTAAAGGGAATGGCTATTGCATATCAGCTTTAATCCTGGCTGTAGCTGTCTGAGAGTCAAAGCTTTGCTCAAAGACAGATGTGTCTTCCAGAAAAGCAGGTAAAACACATTGCAGTGTTCTGTGTGATCTGCCTGTAAACAGAGCTGATGACATGTCACTGGAAATTATTGTTCAATTATCCAACAGCAGTGCAGAAAAGTGGATTGCATATGCTGAGTGGATTTAGGTGGGAGTATAGCTGGAAGATGCTGAGGAACATGGTTAAGTTTTCTCTTCTGTTTTAGATCAGGGGCCGTATGTCTCAAACAGACCCCTGAGCTTCTACCAGGGCACTGACTGGCACTGCCAGTAATTTTGGCTGCAGATAGGACAGGAGGAGTAATCTATTCAGTTTGCCTTACTTGATACTCATAATTAAACATTAATTTGCTCAGGAACTTGAATCTGCTACATCTATATTCATAAATTAGGTAGCATCTGACAACATTCCTGGGCACTGGGACTCCATCCTCTGTCCTGCTGAATTGTAATGCCGAGGATAATAGTATGTTCTCTGCCAGTTGGCTTCAGTGCCAGGGATGACCCAGGGCATATTTGATTTCCTAGCAGCAATTCAGCCCACCAGCCCCACTTCTTGCCTCCCTGTAAGAATTCTCTTTGATTTGTTCAAAAGCTAGTTTGACCCAATATAGAGATAGTGAACTGAGTGGAAAAGGGGGGCTTGAACATTGTCTACCCAGAAATCAGAGCAGGGATCTCAATCAAGAATTCCCCTGTTTTCTGACAGAGGGTACCAGTAATCAAACCCCAAGTGTTTGCTGAGGCAGTCTGGTCTCGTACTACAGCAATTCAACTCTTTTACAGTGAACTTGGATTGTATGAGTCAGAGGTACAGGAAAGATAATGACCCTCCAGTCTGGTGAGATGACGTGCCCTTGAGAGAGGAACTCCTGGGCAGTTGTCTCTGCTTTGATACATGTTCAATAATACAGAGAAGGTGAGAGCCGACAGAGCATGTAAGTCAACGTTGAGGTGGTGAGCAGTGAGGCTTTGGATTCACTCTGTGGCAGGAGAGTGAGGGAATTGCAGCTTGGGAGCTTGAGTTCTGCTTGACAGCTTTTATACCACAACCTCTGAAAAGGAGATTTGCAACATTACTGATCTAATGCGACTTTCTTTACAGCTTTTCAGAAGAGTGTTTGAAAAAAGAAGTGTAAGGGTTGGCTTACATGTAAGCCTACGAGTCCAAGGTAGAAATCATTGTGGTGGGGGATGCTTATTTTTTATGAAAAAGAGGAGGAAAAAAAAAGAAATGTGATTTGATCCAAATTTGAGGAGGTTTGACTGCTGTATTGCAAAATATTTGTTTCACTGTGCTTAGGTAAATAATGTAGCAACAGCCCACACCTCTCCCTTAGAAGGCTGTCTCACAGGCAGCAGTTAATGAACTGGTAATGAAAAAAATCTAATGGGTTCTGCCTTATTATGCCCAAAATAGGCTCACATGTTGACTTCCAGCAGAATCATCAAGAATTTACTTTGGAGCCAAAATGCAAAAAGTTTCTAATAGTTCTCAGCTGGTTTGTATGATTTCTCTAATAATTCAACATTCATAAAAATGTATGATGAGATTTTTCTCAAATGACAAATTATAGCTGTGAAATTTTCCAGTTCATTGCAAAAATAATAAATTTTTCTTCCCTTCAGAGAATCTAACTATTGGCCAGCATTCACAACAGGTAGAAGGGAAGCCTTTGCTTCCTGATTTTAGAAAAAAATTAGGAATTTAGTGTTTAGAAAATGAGGGTTCACCAGTGCTGCCCTGGACAAGTAGTGCTGTGGCTGAGCAATGCAGAGGGAAGTAGCCTGCCTTGCCTCTGTGGAGTTTTCTGTCTCTCCTGGATGAAGTCTTTGGGAGTCTGCTTCCAACAGAAGGCACTTAGCATTTGTAAAGGGAGAGCAGAACATCTATCAAACATGGAAAGATCAAAAACTGTGACTCCCTGTGGAGTGACTGTTGGGAGGGAAACAGCTGAATAATGTTGAACATATTCAGATCTCTGACTTCACCTAATGCACACTGTGAAGGCTGTGTTTGTAGTCAAATGCTGATTCATTGTTATGGATGTGGAAAACCTTTTGTGCTTCTGCCTTTAAGACACTGCTCCATTAGTTGTTTGAGAGGCAACACTGCTTCTGCCTCCTCTCAGACAAATACAAGCCAAAATGTTAATCTGAAGTGTGATTTTGTAGACTGGACATGCTTATGCTCAGGAGTCAGGAACCACTGTGGTTTTGAGGACAAAATCACTGAAACAATTGAACTCTTCACTTTGAAAGACTTCTCACACTTCTGTCTAAAACAGCCTTTAATTTTCAGCTCATCTGCTTCTAATGGTTTGGGTACATAAAAACTTTCATGATAGCCTTTCTTCAGTGCTCATCCTTGTCAGCTTAGCAGGGCCAAGGCAGGAGCTCTGCAATGCTCCCAGAAGATGCTTCTGGCAGATCCCATGGTGCAGGCAGCACAGAGAGATATTTTGTGCTGCATGAAGAATCAAACTGCTCCTTCTTCCCAAGGGGATTTCCTCAAATTTTGGTTGTTCTCATGCTCCTAGGAGGAACTTTTTCTGCATTAGCAGGTGGTGATGGATAGAAAATGCAGGTGCTATTTCCTTGAACAATTCTTGTGGGAGTAAATTTATCCTGATAATAAGTGCAATTATTTTTAAAGTGTTATGTGTTCAATAGCTGTTATGTGGTATAAGTGTTTGATGTGTGGTGTGACTTTTCTTATGTTGGTTCTGTCCTAGCTCAAAAAACATGTTGCTGCTTCTAAACAAATCAAACCCCACTTAATTAGCAAAGTGCCTTCCATAGTTATTTCTGTGATGAGTAGGTTATTGTCTCAGCAGCATCAGACTCAGTGGGAAAAAAATCTAAGAAGTGTTAATTTGTTCTTCAGAAATAGCAGGATTGGGGATGAGCAGACAGCATCAAAACAGACTAAAATCTCACATACATGGTTGCTGGTTTATGGAAATGACCTTTCATCTTTCAAAGACAGAAGTCTTCCACTGGGAGATGGAATGTACAAAACAACTTGACAAGACAGCCTGTAAATGTGTGTCTCTAACATAAGCATAGCTAATATTTTCTATTATTGCTATGTAATACTCTCTGGGCAGCAATCAGTTCCATTTAAATATGATTAATATGAAAGTAATAATGTTCCAGACTTCATTCTTGTGCATACTGTCAGAGGAAAGACTGGTGATTTGTTTTTTAAATAATCTGGTGGGGAAATAATAGGAAAGTCTAATTCCTGTGACACTGCTACTGCTCTTCTCAATTCTGCACTGTCTGAATTTTTCAGGGTGTTGAAGGTATTCCTGTCCCGAACGGCTCAGCGTATTCCATACATGACAGGTGGGAGAGTGATGAGGATGCTGTCTGTTATTCTCCTGGTAGTCTTTTGGTTTCTCATTGGCTGGACTTCTGCAATAACCCAAAATTTGGAGAGAAACATTCCACTCATTGGTCAAGGGCAAACATCTGACCATCTGATCTTCAATATGTGCCTCATAGACCGCTGGGATTACATGATGGCTGTTGGTATGTTAATTTTCTATCTTATCTTTAATTTCTATAATAAAGCTTGGTTGCCTTTTAATTTTTCTTCCTTTAGAATATCTTAAAGTTTTGTCAGACTGTGTAAAATGTGAGAACTACAGCAGTAAAATATCAGCATATAGATTTTTTTAAATGGGCTGAGAAGTAAAACAAAATATGCTGACACTTCTATGACTTTCAAAGGTTTGTAACTTGGATTGTAGGAACAAAATGATGGGTGCTCAAGACATTTCATCCTAGAAGGCAAAAGGAAGAAGCAGTTTGTCTGCTATTGAAGCTCTTCAATGGTTCTACTACTATTGAAGTGAGAAATTGTAACTAGTTTAATGAAGGCTTTTTGATTTTGCACCACAGAACTGGTCAGAGTTCTTGTGTGAGGAGGGCAAGAACTTCCACCACCACTCATTCATAACCTTCCAGAAACTGGTATCGAAGTACAGGGAATAGGAAATGCACATCAAATGCACCAATTTGATGTTTTTGTTAGATGTGCTTTCAGTGCATGGAATAGGCAGGAGCTAAAAATGACACCCTGCAGAAGTCATATAAAGGGATTAGTTTTTGTTTCCTGAACTCTGTGAGAAGCAGTGGGTTCCCTGTACCAGGGTTCAGCTAAACAGTGTGATGTGCTTTCTCCCACGCAGAGCTTCCACCTAGAGCCAGTGCTGCTTGTACAGCCCAGGCTAGGCACCCACTGTCTCAAATACTTCAGTGTTTTGAAATCTGAAATAAATTCCTATTTTCTGCCTTTCCCCACTTCTCCCATGGACATCCCACTGACAGAGCTTTGCTACTGAGGCTTAGGGAGAGGCAATGGTGGCTTCTCCACATGAGAGTGCAGATGAGATGGACAGAAGTGTTTTCTTTCAGACTGGCGTACAGAAAGTCAGTGTATGACAAAACACTGCTGCCAGCTTCACAGAGGAGCTTCCATGGCTCCAAGGTGCCCCTGTGCTCTGCTTTCCTCTCCTTTCTGTAAGATCTCAGAGGCAGTCAGGCACAGGGGTACCCCATCTGTCAATATGCTCACTGGTAAACCATGCAGAGAAGAGAAGAGAGGAGCATGTTTTGGAATGCCTCTCAATTTGGGTCCTTTTGGAGGATGTACTTTGCAGTAATGGAATAGCAGTATTGGCAGAGATGTTGTAAAATTAGCAAAAAAGAATTAAATGTGAAACACTGGATGATGTCTTCTGCACTAACCCATTTTGGATCAAAATTTTGGTGTATTTGACAGTGTAGTTTTATTAATATTTTGATAGTGGTGGTTTTTGAATAATGGCAACAAATGTTTTTAGTCTCTGGGTTTTATAATTCTGATGGTGTAGTGATTAACAATTCAGATCTTAATAACCAGTTCTGATCAATTGTATATTTTGGCAAAAAATTACATGAGTTGCTGTCTGCCAAGTATTGAAAAAAAGTAAGAATTGTTTTTTAAGTACATTTACATTTAGAAGAATTTTTAATGTTTTTCAAAATACACTTAGGGGTAATAGAAGCAAAGTGAGCTCTCAAGCCTGGAAAATAGGGCAGAATTTATTTTGTGCAGTCATTTTGTCTTCTTTCCCACACTACATCCTAGACAGAATTATGCAACTCTTTAGTACACTATGCAGTCATATTAGTGGTACCAAGAGATGTGCACCTACAAGATTGTAGTAACATGTGTGGTATATATATATATATATATTTATATGTGTGTATGTGTGTGTGCATGTAACTTCAAGATTTTTATTGTTAATAGCAGCCTCAAAAGCTTACAGTCAGTAGGAACTAGTCCAAAACTTAGATACTTCATCTCAGAAATGTGTCAGAAATAATATCCTTAACAAAGAATTCCTTTTATTCCTATGTTAGCAGCCTTGCAAAATATAATATGTAGTAAATTAATTGATAGATTCTGCTGTTTGATTTCAAATGCTAAAGTAAAAATGGTGGATGTTAATTTATTAAAGATTTCATTTAATTTTGTCAGGCACAGTATTTTATATAAATCTAGTGAGTGTTTTGCAATATATTCTGTCCCTTGTAGCCCCTGCTGGAATACTTCCCTATTTCACTCGGCTGTCAACACTTCACTGAAATGCAGACAGGAGATTTTCAAGGTCACAGATTAGTGAAGTGAGAATTAACAAGGCTCTGCTAGAAAGTCATAATGAGATGAATCCTTTATGCTACCAGAGATTATTGGAATTGGGATTTATGAAGCATTTTCCATACTAATCATGCTACTTAGACTCTATCTCCGGAGACTTTTATTACAGTGAATGTTTTATATTTACATTTCCATTAAGTCTAAGAGGATGGTCTCTGTGAGAGATGTAGGGACTTATACACAATAGTTATCACTGTTTCTAGCATTGCCTCTGTACTCTGTGATATGCTGATGAGAAAAATTAGCATTCAGTAAATCTTACTTTATCTACATAATGTAATGTAAGTTACTGTGTATTTTCCTTTGGGTTTGTAAGTTAGTGTGTATTTTCCTTAGGGTTGGACACTTGTGGGTAGCTTATTTGTTACTTGCCTTATTGTTTTATTTCCTCTGTGTTAGTTTCTGCATCCCTTTCAAGGTCAGGGCATCTGTCTCATTGAAAATCCATGGTATGGTTGACAGTCTGAGATTGCAGAGAAAGACCCGAGGCCTTGAAAATACTCACCCACAAAGCCTTTTTTCTATGGCCTGAATATATTTTATACCTCTACCTGTCACCATCAGATTTTGGCTTAGAAAACAACTCCAAGTTATAAACTTCTGCTGCCTACAGGCTTGCAGTGTCACAAATCAAACTACTATTCTTTATCCCGAGGGGAAAACATCCTATGAGTGTAACAGATATTGTTCCAGGATTTAAAAGAGCTTCCCAGAAACTGGAAAAAGAGACAATAAAATAAGTTTAATGAACAAAGCCCCAGGGAGGAGACAAAGGCAGGCAGAGAGATAAACATGCATGCACAAGCACAAACAAAAGGCAGAGGTGAAATCTTGACAGGTGGATGTTCCTGACTTCAACAGGGCCAGTTTCACCCCAAATGGATAGGCAAGTTTTTAAAAATCCCCCATATATTCTGTGTGTGATTTTCAGTTTTTATTTAGACCAGAGGTGAATGACAGGTATTAACTAAGCACAGGGAGATGTTTTTCCCCTGCACCTGGTTTGGTTTCTGGCTGGCAGGAACAGTGCTGCTCCACTGCACTGAGCTGCTGCCGTTGCCCTCACATCTGTAGGTCATGCTTTGGGTCTTGGGCATCAGGAGGGTTTCAAATATGAAACTTCCTCATAATTACTGCATGCTCTCAGCCAGGAGAAGGAACAAAATGAGTATTTTTTGACTGTTCACAGAAGAACACCCTACCACTGTTCATTTGTTGGTACTTAACATACATAATCTTTGTGTCTAACAAGGGCATAAGGTGCCAGGACAAGCTCTGACAAACTGGGCATCAAGACTGCCTGTACAGTTTTGAGCTAGAGCATTGTAATACATCCTTATGAGGCCCTTTTATTAAATTTTCTACAGGCCCTCTGCTGCATTCAGTGAATGAGTGATTATTATTTCTTTTTGTTATCCCCATTTTGATGTGGCCCTATGCCATATTTGGGGTGTGTTGTTCAGAGTAACATGAGTAAAGAACTCTTCATTTCCAAATGGACATTTTTAATCATGTTCCCCTTAGCATCAACGTACAAAGATTAAAGCCAAAATTATCCATTTTCGGTGTCTGTCTTGAGACATGGAGGGACTGGTTTTTCAGAGTACTGTTTATAGCCCCCTCTGTGGAAAGCACAACCTGGAGATGCTTAGAATTCAACACTGATGTTGAATTCATTTCTCACATTAGATACTCAAAAAGTATATCATGTAAAAATAGTGATCACTTGTGAAGAGCTTTTTCTAAGTGATAAGGCCAGGGTTGTATAAAATGTTTGCAGCAGAAATAGAAAAAGAACAGTGTTTTACAAAGTACCTTCAGCTCTGTCTCTTTTCTGCTTGTAAGCTACTCCTCCTGGCACCCTGCACACCTCTTCAGCAGTCCTTCCACAGTCCACATCACCAGCACTGTGTGCAGTTTTATGGCACTCATCTCTAGGATAAGGTAAATCTGGAAGAGGATGAGCACCAAAGATGGGGAGTGCTGCTGGAACCCCCATGCTTAGCAGTCTGGGTTGCATTACCCCCTGCAGTAGCGTTGCTTTCTCTTGTTAGCTGTTATGTGATAAGTGAAATCCCATATCCTTTACTTAGGAATGATTCCTTCAAAATATTTCTGCCCAGGAAACCATGTTTGTGTTGCCTGGGCCACCTATTTCTGTGTTGGTGAATGTCATATTTAATTGCTTCTGCAAGTTTCCTGTGGTTTGGGAGAGGCTGGAAGGTTTTCTGACTTCCTCTTGTCTTTGCACCACTCTTTTTGGAGTCTGCTACTGGTACTGCCCTAAATCTTTCCAACACTTTAAGTACTTTGGATGCCATTGGCATTTGCTTGCATCCTCTTTAAGATGTGAGAGAGGACGCCCCACACTCAGCCAGTTTTCAGCTGATCCTGTTCTCCCTCTTTCATCCACACACAAGCAGAGAGGTTGATGGGGCTCATGGAGACAAGAGGAGTGTCCAGCTGACTTTAGTAACAACAGTGAGCTGTGGAACTCATGAAGCAGGACAGAGGAAGTAAGAAAATTAATTCTAGAAGAAATAAGAAAATCTTTGAGTATAAGGGCTGAAAGGAGTGCAGAAAGGAGTGCAGAAAGGAGAGGAGCTCCTAGACACCTGAGAGTGGCTTAGCACTGGTTTAGGACAGTGATACTCCTAGGTCTGTTGCTCACACTCAAGTCAATGGATATGTCTCCACTGCCAGCAAAAGCCATCTCTAGGTCACCCTGAAGCCATGGCACCCACAGACCATGGTCTGCATGGCCCTTGCATCACTGTGAGTAGACCTGCAAGGCAGTCCTGTCACAGTTTGGGGGACAGAGTATGCTGTGCCTCCCACCAACCCAAGGACCCCACTCTTCTCTCTCAGCCTTCACAGCCACAGGCCATGGAAGTTCTGGGAGGAAAAAAAGTCTCAATCTGGCACCATCGATTCTTTTACCACAAATAGCTCTCTTCATTGCTGTGCATAGCTAATTAAAATGATGCTGAGATATGGTGGGAGAGACAGATAAACCTCTGGTAATTTATAATTTGCTAGGAATAACTCAACACTAAAGACTTGTAATCACAGTTCATTGAAATATATGAAAATCCTTTCAGCTGAAGAAAAAAGCTTCTTCTATGACATGGTGCAACTCTCCAGGTGGGAGATTGGACACAGCGATGCAGAAAGAGATTGCGTTGGCTGGCAACACAGGAGCAATTGAGGACACAATTTTTTTCCAGTTTTAAAATGGTGCATGCTCAGCTCCAGCTGGCACCCTGAGTGAATGAACGGATGGAAGAGCTGTGCTTCCAGATCCATAGCTCACTTCATCTCAGTAAATGGGATTTAAAATGTAGTGAAGTGTGGTAGAGAAATAGATGAGTTGTCATAGCTGTGCTATGGATGTAAGTAGAGTGATAATCAGTAATCAGAGTTTAAAACATGGGGAAAAAATGGTATAATTGTTGGAACAGTACTATTTTACCAAGAGTGTAGAGTTCAGAATACCAATTGAACTTAGGCAAGTCACAGCTATAACATCACCATCCCTGGGGAGCAGTGGCCTGGTTTCGGCCTGCGGTGGTGCTTTTTAAACAAGTAAGTGTGGTCAAACATAAAGCTTCATACAGAGCCATGAAAATGGGCTTTAATCTTTCAGGACTGTCTTCTTCTTGCAAGTAGCTTCTGGACAGCAGAATGCAAGTGGGCACAGGAATGGGTGTCCTGGCTCCAGGGAGCCCACAGCCATCTTCACCGAGGGGCTGGCAGGAAGAAGAGAATGAAGAGAAAGACATTTCTGCCAGGCTAGGAGGGCTGAGAAGCAAACAGGACAGTCTGAAGTAATTCATATTCCTCCCCTGACCATGGCATTAAGGAAATCCACATTTTAGGACTTAAGCTCTTCACAAATATGGGTAAATTTATTTCCACTGTTGTCCTGAATGGCAGGGTGGCATTATCCCCATTTTACACAGGCAGAGCTGAGGCACAGTGAGATTAGGGTTATATGGTCTATTTAATATGGTTTTCCATGTTGCAATGCCTTTGGCTCAGTTACAGAGCTTGGTCAAATATATTTGCAACATTTGTATGGTCTCACTGGCTACAAATACAGCCCTTCATGCTTATTTTTGCTGCAAATCACAGCAAAATGTGTATTTGGCACCCAAATAGCAAGAAAAAGGCTCCCACTTCTGCAAAAAATGATGACTTATGCAAAGTTTGGATTGAATGGGGACCTCAAATGCATTTTTTTTCATATTCATTGAATATGAGAATATGAGCCTGAGGCACAAGCAGAGTTAGAAGTCAGTTGTGTATGTGTTCTAGACTGCTTCCCCCCCTTGCAATCTTTCCTGTCATTCACTAGACATCCAAATGTCATTTGCAACAAATTGCAGAGCCTTCTTCATTAGGCAGCCTCGATTAGGTGGAGTACAGACATCTGCATAGCAGGAGTGAAAGCAGCAATGGATTAACGAGGGGATTTGCTTCTGCTCAGAGCAACACAGACCACTGCATGTCTAGCAAAACCTAGAAAATATGTTAACCCAGATCTTCTGAGGAAGTTTGATTAAGTCAGTAGTAACAACCCTAAGTCTATCCTTTTCTGTGAAGCAGACACATACCACAAACTATGGATACATAGCATAGTCCTTCATTATCAGAAGATGCAGAATATGAGCAGTGGCCTAAAAAGATCTCAAGTGAGTGGACATGGCTCACTCTTCATAGTAACAGGCATTGTAACTGGCAATGGCCCAGTGTGTTGGATGATCAAGCTAAGTGCTCCAAATTGCTTCATTTTCCAAAAATATCATCAGCATCATGAAGACAAGGAAGAATCCTGATTTTTAAGCACCAACGAGTATATTAAGCAGGTTGATCAGATAATGCAAAGACCAGATAAAAGGTTCTGTGGATAAGAAGTAGGTAGTGACTAAGAAGAGAGATATTTAAAGACTAATTCATTTGTGCACATGACATATTGAGGTCACTTTACATTTTCATCTCCTACCTTCCATTCATATCTGCATCCATTTATGCCTTTAAAGCAACTGTGCTGTTTCTTAACCTCTTATCTATCAGAGATTTTTCTCCCAAATCTGAATGCCTGTTTTGGACAATTATAGAGAACTGCTGCAAGGTTTTTTTCAGAGCTCTTTTATGTTTTATTGTTTTGACTCTGCATTTTCTGTCCAGAGAACAGCTGACAGCTCACTCACTCTCCTAGGAATTTCCATAATTTTTTCAGAAGGGGAAAGGAAGGGTATTTAGGTTTTGTGCTTGATATATGAAATGGGAAAATTTATAAGCCTTGTGCTAAATCATAGGAACAAGATCATGTGTTTTGAGCTTTGAGTTTGCTCTGGACAGGTACGCAGTACGCTAAGATATTTCTTTAGTCAGAAAGTCACTTTTCTACACCAGACTCTTAGTGGAAAATTATTCAGCAAGCCAAATAGGAATTTCATATCACATTTCATAGATTTTGACCATTAAAGATATTTGGTGCAGTCACTAGTGTCCCATAAACAATCTAAGAGAAGGATGAATTGTACATTAGCACCTTGCTGCATGGTAGCCAGATACACTCGATTATCTATCTGTCTGTCTATCTATCTATCCATCCATCCATCCATCCATCTATCTATCATTAGTTATATCTTTGTTATTCATTACAATAATAAATATATTAATATGTTACATTACTTTATATTGAGAATGTAAAAAGGCCATGTAGGAAAAAAATACAGCAAAAATTTTTAACACCTTTAGATTTTTGTTGCAAATTGCACTAACCATCTGTAGCTAATTATAGGAACTTGACTTCTTCCCCAAACATACCTTTTACATCATACATTTAATCTGTTTAATTAGTGGTTTAGATAATAAATCAGTTTTCTATCAGTCTGTTTTGTCATTGCTGATGAAATTATTGTAATGTTGGTTTAGCAAGTAAAGGAACTCTGTTATTTTACCTTATGTTTTAAGAGCTCTTCCATATTTGTGTTCCATACCAGATGTCACAGTAATTATTATCTGCAGACAGGAATGCCAACTCTGCTGTAAATGTAAAGCTTTTCTAAAAGCATTATGCACTGAATGGTACAAACTACTGTTATGCTCCAGTATATTAATACTTTGAAATTGCTTCTTGTCTGAAGAACTCCTTGCGACCATGATTGTGAAACTGAAAACTGAAATTTTCAGAATTAATCAGATCTGGAGATCAGATGTTACCTGCCTTCCTGCTTAGCCCAGCTAATTAAAATGCTTAGGGTTTGTGAGGGGTTTTTTGTTTTGGTTTTTTTTTTTTCCTCTGGAAGTATGTTTTTTTCATTTTCATTTGCTCTGTATGCAAAAAAACCCCAAAAACCACTAATTCAAAATGACAGCATTTTCATTTTTTCTTCTAAAAGTACACAAAATTTGGCCCTCACTCTTTAGTTTAAGTAAAAATACCTTCAGCAAATGAAATTTTACATGTGTTTATTTTTATTTCTTTGGAAGCCAAACCTTTTCAAACTCTCAGCCTCTATTAGCACTTGTAGCTGATCTTTTTAGTCAGAAAGAATCTTGGGGCTCTTGTTGCTTCAGCTGAGAAAGAGGAAGAAGAACAGACCTTGGGTAGTTTTGTGGAGTGTTCCTGTTATTTCACAATTAGCTCATCTATTCAGTTCTCCTGCTCATGTTGGGGAGCAGGGGAAGTTTGGAGGAAAGGAAAAATGTGGGGAAGTAGGTGTTGTCTGGCATGTTAGAGGAGCCCTGCTGAACACTGTTAGTATGAAGGGGTTCCATAGAAGACAGGACAGTAAGATACAGTGATCTGGCTTTAGCAGCCTAATTCCAACAATTTTCTGCTTTTCAATTTCTTCTAAATCATTATGGAGCAATGAAAGCAATAAATTACAGTCATTTGAAGAGCAATACATTCCAGTGCCATGATTCTGCATGTGTGAGGCAAGTACCTAAAGAAAAAAAAAACCAAACTGCTAAGATTTGTAAAAACCTTTTATTCTTATTTAATTGAAGCCAGTTTTGTATTCCACTTGGTCAGGAAAGACTTCAGGATCAAGATAGCTTTGTAAGTCATTCTGTGCAGGAGTTTTTAAGAAACCAGAATGATAGACTTCATTTATAGCATAGCTAATTTTCTAGAAATGAAATGGAAGTAGCAGGCAGTTTGCCCAAGTATATGAGTAATTTGGGAAAAACATACCTGCATGTGTGTTTTTGCTGAGCTCAAAACAGACTGGGACACACAGTCTCAGAAGATTCATACCAAGATATTTTTCATTTTGGTACCCAGTAAGGCCTCAGATCATACTATTAGTCAAAAGATCAAAAAGTTTATTATGTTAGGATTTGGTGAGGAAGATCCCAAAAACAGCAGTATGGGTGGATTATGCCCTTTCAGATGTTTGGGTTTATGTGACTGTCAAGACTGCTGGGTCTGTGAAGGCTGTGCTCCAGTAAAAATAGGATCTTGGAGATAGGACGTGTATTTTTCATGAAGAAATGTGCAAAGTGTTGTTCAGAGTTCAAACTGAGCTCTTGTCATTGCACAGAGAGATCTGTGTGACTGAATTAATTTTATCCAGACTTGTCTCTATTGATTTTAGCTGGAATTAATAGCAATATTTGAAGTTTCAAAATGGTGTAACAATATATTATAGATAACTTACAGCAGTCATGGACTACTAAAAGTGGAGGTACTGGAGGGTTTGTTCTAATGAGATATCCAGTGCTGACATTCTATTTTAGTCTGCTGTTAATGGTGGGTTCACAAGCACTTGTGTCATTACTGAAACCAGACCAGTAATTATTTGCTGACGAGTTGCACAGGGTGGTGTCACTGATCACCAGGTTTAGTTACAGTATAGAAAAATTACTGGCAAAAAGAAGTCTGAAAAAGAATTGATTTTCTATTATACTGCATTTAAGTGTAGTTTCTATTGCAAAAATTCAACAAGATAAAAGAAGTGTATGAGTAACAATGGGATTGCAGTTTCTGCAGCTGGTCTGGAGCAGTGCTGGCATTGCAGGGGTCTAACATGAACTGCACGTTACTGGGTGACACTCAAACACTTCCAGCCATTGTCAGCCCAGACTGCAAGGCAAGAGGGACTGGCACCAGCTCTATTCATAACTGCATGACAGAGCTGTTGGGTGTTTTTCTGGGATTTTTTGTTTTTGAGGTGGTTAGGAAATCACGTCATTTGCATTAAGGTCAAAATGATGTCACATCAGGGTGTCCACTGGAAGCTGAAGTCAGTGTACTGCTGGGTGCAGGTGAGCTGTCTCTATCTGAATTGTTTAGGCTGATCCAGATACCCTACTTTTTCTCCTTTCTTCCTTTACTCATTTTTCTCCTAAAAGAAACACATCATTGCTTCTTAGACCCTCAGAAGTGACTTGTCGTATTATGAGTACCAGCAGAATTAACTGTCTTGAACAGAGAAATTTTTTAGACACAAAATATCTTGTTTTATCTAAGTTATAAACCTTTGAAATGAAAGTGTTGTCTTAAAAAGCATATAGTCTGGTAGCAGCACTATATCTGCCTCTGTAAAAGGAACCAGAGCTACAATTAAAAATACTTGTTATCTGAAGTGATGTCAGAATTCTGTAGTACTGATTATAAAAGCAAGCAAGACATTTTTAGACATTGTCTCAAAGTTGGTCAATTGGTAAACTGAAATACCATGAATGCAAGGGTTCCTGATGTGGAAAAAGATGTGTAAAATTAAAACCAAATATATCATGTACAGTCACAATATCCAGAAGAGTTTGACTGCCTATGTGTGTACTTATATACATGTGTATTGTCTTTGCATAGATTCTCACACATACAGAAGATACTGTAGTGCTTCAAATTTCCTTCCATCTATAAAACTAATTGCAAATTATTTCTTTTTGTTCTTCTCACAGCTGAATTTTTATTCCTCTTGTGGGGTGTTTATCTCTGCTATGCAGTGCGGACAGTCCCATCAGCATTTCATGAGCCACGTTATATGGCTGTTGCCGTTCACAATGAGCTCATTATCTCTGCTATATTCCATACAATTAGGCAAGTGATCTGTAGATCTAGTAATTAACCATTTATCTTTCAGGTTTCGTATGGTGCAACTTAGAGTGGGTGAATGGGATAGGATGCATAATGGAAGATCTTATAAATATTTCTTTCTGCAAATTAAGTGCTTAGTAAACTTAAAACTGTTCCCATGGGAACCAAGAATATGAAATTTTATAATTAGGATTTTTTTCAGTATAGTTAGGTGATATTTTCTTAGATCAAAGTTCAGTATATATGATAAATTAGGTATAGCAATACCACTGTCTGTCTTCATCTACATGCCACTCACTGTTTTGTATCCCTAGAAAAACAGCAGGTAAGAATGTTGGTTTGTATGAACTTGGCTGATGTGTAACAGATTGGTGAGCTGCAGCTATATGTTAAGATTATTGTACTGGTTTGGGCATGAAGCATAGTGTTTTATATGCTGACATTAAAAAATTGTTACACATATAATGCTGTATCAGTAATATAAAGCCCATGTTTCTTCTGAAGTCTGTAATGAGCTCTGCATTTCATACTTGTAAATTATTTGGGTAGTAACAAATAAATAAGGGTCTTTGCTAGAGCTGCATGAAAATTTGCTAAATCTGGCTTTCCTACAGAGTACCCTTTATAAATGAATTGGTCCTAGAAAATGCAAAAGAGGAAGATAACATGAGTTTCATCTCATCCTGCAAAAAGTCTTAAGACTTTCTTCTGACATTCTCACACCTTCTTTTGCCTCCTAACAGATTTTATCTACTAAGATTTTTTTTTTTTTAACATTACTTCATTGACAGTCTTCAAATACTCTCCTCTGTTCCTTGGTCTGTCTTGGCACTAAAATTTCTCCTTGTCTTCTTGATTTTTGCTTTCATGGTTTTTTCTGAGTAAACATCAGCAAAGCAAATCCTTCATCTCTGTTCCTTCCTGGTGCTCTTTTCTCTTATCATTGCTATACAGTACACTGCATTTTTCAGGCATGCCATTTTTTCCCCTTCCCCTTCTCCTAACCATGTATTTCAACACCCACATACACTCAAAATCTATACTCCCTAACACAAACATCTGCAAAGTTATTGTTGAAATAGTCTTTTTTTGATGGCAGCATTTTCCTTTTCATTCCTGAATAGATGTAAAATTCACTTACAATACTTTTGAGTTTATTATTACCAATATGACAGCTTCTTAGTCAGTTTTTCCCCCATCAATGTATATTCCTAAACTGTGTGGTTGAGCCATGTTAGAAGATACAGTTCAGAGGTATTTTTGTAGGCTGCAAGTTCATTTTAATAGAACAGGAGGCAAGTAACCTTTGATGAAAGAAAGGGGAAAAGGGGAAAATGTGGCATTTTAATACATTCCTTATGAAGGAGACACAAAGGAATTAAGTCTTTCAGTTTGTCTTATTGACAGTCCTGTGCCTGCAGCCTAAGGTCTGCTGATCCTATTCTTCCTTCTTTTCTTTTTTTTTTTTTTTAATGTACATTTTGTATTGATTCTTTCCCATCTGTCTGATATATGCTGGTTTGTTGAAGAAATATTGTGTAGTGTTTATAGAAAAGATTGAAAAAAATGTACATGGTCCCTCCTGAGATTATGTCCATTTCTGCATGCCCAACTCTTAATTTTTTTTTTTTTTTGCTTCTCTCTTCCCTGCCACGTTCTGGATGCAACTGAAAGGGCGGAAATGTAAAACTTAGATTTATATGAAATACCTGAATTGTCATGAAGTTGAAAGTACTGGAGCCTTGAAGGACACCTACAAGGCAGCCATCCAGTCTGAAAACTCCCAAAGCTCATGGAAGATTGATGTGAGCACTAAATAAAACCTTGAACTGTTTGCATTTTGTTTTTGTTTGAAAGTATTCCCACTTCAGAAACAGTGGATTCTGGATTATCTTCAGATCATCATAGTATTAATTCCTGTATTACTCTTTCTCTTATATTACTGAGAAACCCAAAATTTATATAGAAAAAATCTCATTCAAATAGAAATCCTATCTTTGCTAGGGCTGAATGGCTACTACAAATGTGATTTTGCATTCAGAGGCATGGTATGGCATGGATACCTGAATCAGTCAAGGTCTCCAGCATAAAGCAAGCAAAAAAGCCTTCACAGAATCTGAGGATTGGATCTGTTAAAGGTTAAGCAAATGCAGTGGCCATCAGGATGTGGGTGCTTTCTCCCATCTGTCTGATGGATCTGGCTGCTGCTGGCTCCATTGCAGGTTGAGCAAATCCCTTTGGGGCAGTCACACAGCCCCTGGCTGGCCACAGGGGCCACTGCAGGTCCCACACCCAGCCTGGTCCTGTTCCTCCTCTGACACTTCGGGTCTTCCCAGGGGCTGTCACCCACATGCTGCCTGGGGTTTGTTCATCCATTGCACATGCACACATGCACACATGAACACATGCACACATGCACCATGCAGAGAGTGGTGTCACACATAACAAGGATTTAATGAGAAGATGGGAGATACATCAGGTACACAGCTCAGTGACAACTTGCTTACATGTCACTAACCATTTTATCCCCCCCTTCTTTCCATGCTTGTTTTTCACTCACCTACCTTATCCTCTATCTGTCCCAGTCCTTGTCTTCCAAATAAACAACCAACCCTCATTATTTTTTTCCTATTGGTCACAGTTTTCCTGCATCTGTCCTCAAATTTGGCATTTGTGATGCCATTATCTAGGTAATCACCATTTTATCTGCTGTTGCTGATATGGTTACATCAGTGCCACTGACCTTGCAAGTTCTGCTTCCTCAAAGGTCCTTCAATTACCTGTGAAGTTTGCCCATCTTTCAAATGGCTCCCTCTTAAACACCTTTGAAATCTTGCCATCCCTTACAGCACTGTCTGTAACTTTGTTCACCTTTTGCTCTTTATTTGTTGCATCCATCAGTTCCTCCTGTCGTCTTCATCAGTGCAGTTGTGTTCAGTTTGCTAAATCTCAGGCCTAAGCCTCCTCATGTTCTCTCACACCCGAAGCAACAGGAACTCTCTAGGAATCAGTTAATTGGGATATTTTGTTGTGTTCATAAAACATTGCATTTACAAAGTAATAAACAAGTAATTATGTCTGTATTATTACAGCATGTAAGCCAGTGTTTCATGCCAGACTATTTCTGTTAACAAAAGCTTCTTCAAAATGTGCATCTGTGAACTTGGATAAGTTGCAAATGTCATTTCTATCTGAATGATTTTTGTTAACCTGGAAATTGCAAGCTAGCAGTACACCCGCTCATCCGCTGCACTGCTTACTGCTCCTGGCTTTGGGAGCTCACTAAGGCAGACAAGCCAAGCATGCCTCAGCTTGAACTGCACTGCTTCTTCTACCACTCCTTTAGAAAGCTCAGCAAGGAACTGTTTTGTTTGACAAGTTCAGCCACTCATTTCCAAGCATTCACAGGCTCTTGGATCCCACAGCAGTGAGCTGGGTGGTCCTGCTGTAAAGACCATTTCTCTGCTCCCTGCTAAAATGCATTTCAGTTCAGTTCTCCCTTGGATGGCTTATCAGCTGTACTCAATAGCTGTGATCTGTGGACATCCTGTGTTTATGAAGTGCACTGCAATTCATCATAGTACATGTGCTTAACCTAAAACCATCCCTTCAGCTCCTTAATGTATGTAAGCTACCATAACTCAGGCCAAAGAAACTATGACATTATACACAAAACAAAAAGACAGCTCAGTAGAGTGAGATATATGGAATAAGCAGTATAATTTAAAGTCTGTTGTTTCTTTTTTATATTTTGGTTTGTTGGTTGGTTTTTTTCAGAGTTGTTTTGAAATTTTGGCATACAGGGAAAGTTTGTGGATGTAATTTTTAGTCTGTATGAAAGCAGTACAGAACAAAACCAGTTGTGTTTGGCCATTCAGTGAAAAGAAACCTAAGGAATACAAAAGATATTAAATCTAATGCACTGAAGAAATGCAGTGAACTGCAACCCTGAATTCTATTTTCAGATTCATTCTTTCTTCAAGACTTCAGTCTGACTGGATGCTGATGCTGTTCTTTGCACACACACATTTGACTGTGACAGTCACTGTTGGGCTACTTCTGATCCCTAAGGTACTTGAATCTGCTGTCTCTTTTCTTTTGCCAAGTCTGAGAAAGATAAATGTTGTCATGCAGAAGGATTTCTGTGTAAATATAGCAGCAACTGATAGAAAAGAAGGCTGTAAAATTTGGCCATTTTACCTTGAAAGCTGTATTGGTTTTATTTTTAAAAAGTATACATTTTCAAAGTTTCTTTCTTTCAGCTTTCAAAATTCTAGAAGTTTAAAGTACTAAAAATGTTGATATGATTAATACAAGAAGGAAAGAATCCTGCCTAATTGTGCTTTTTTTTAGGTATTTGTATGACCATGCTGTTGCTAGAGTTAGCTGAGAACAGACAAAGAATTTAGGCAAGGGCATAGAACCACTGGGATCAGGAGGCTGGACTAGCCATGAGATGGGGAGGTAGGGATTTAAACCTGGCAGTTCCAGGCTGAAAAAGGAGAAGCCTTTGCAAGTCAGAGCCTGGGACAGACAGATGCTGCACACTGGGAGGGGACATGGCCATGGCAGGGAGCCAGAAGCAGGAGGTGTGTGGGGGCACAGGGAGATGGTGATGGCAGGAGTCAGGGAAGGGCAGAGAAAGCCCCTGGCCAGGGGCAGCAGATGTGCAAGTGGCTCCTCCTGTCCCTAGCAACAGCCCCCAGGAGTGGAGTGGAACTTCCTTTTGAGGACAGTACCCCAGCTAAAGGAATGACTTTCTAATGGGTTTCAAAATGACTAATCATATTAATCAAAAGCTCAAGAGTCAAAATAGCAGTAGAGGTGAAAGCTAAATATGAAGAAAGAGCATTAAGCAGTTCAGATTGATAGAATTTTCAGCTTAATGAAGCTGCTATTCCTGCCTTTTTCCTGTGTGTCAGAACAGGGTATGCTGATGACTGTCAAATATATGTACATAGAACAGTCATAACAAGGGACCCATTGATGCAGCCTTAATAGTGCATAACCTTGTTTTATTTTAAATTACTTTTCTGGTCTTTAGCAATGATCTTATATTTTCTATTTTATATTCATGTACTTTATTACATATCTTCAGAGATATTACACATCTTCAGAGGTGTCTTTTTAAACTAGCCTAGAAAATTTGTTGACCTTTCTGAAGCTGACTCATAACTACTGATCAGCATTTTCATTTTTAGCTCATTATCTGTGTTTCACTGCACAGACCTTTCTTCCAACACACTAAAGAATTCAGACAATTAAGATTCACAAGGTTTAGTTCTTTTCATAAATCCTGAAGACAGATGACTGTGTGGACAATAGTAAATTCAGATGAGCGAATCAATATGAACAAAACAATAATAACAGCCTCACTCCAATTCAAGGGCCTGGTGAAGCATAGAAGAAAAAAGTTGTCTACTTTTTCATTAGTTTCTTTCTTTTCTTTTTTTTTTCCTTTCTTTTGTGTTGGGTTTTTTTTCCCCCCACCTTATATCTTCCTTTTCAGGGTTAGGATCTAAATTAGGAGAATTGCTTTCTGCAGGATTATTAAGATGTGTATAGTATAAAATAGTGTCTTACTGTTTTGGCAGCAGTATTGGAAATTATATCTGAAAGTCTGTTTTCATGCAGGCCTAATAGAAATGCCATTTAAAGAGGTTCAAACAAGTATCAAAATAAGTTGAGAATTTTTTTCCTTATGCAAATTTCTGAGATTTCTCATGTTAAGCCATCATTAATAAGAGTTCCTTCCATACAATACTGAGATTCTATGGGACACTACTTAAGCCAGTGAAGCTTAAGTAATGTTTTGAGTTTGAGAATCACATCAAATCTGTACAAGGGTCATTGTACCATAAAAACTGTGGTAAGCTCTTACACTGATGTTGAAGTAAACCTTTGCACTCATGGCAACATTGTTTTTGTGAATACTTATTGCAGTTTTCACATTCAAGCAATAACCCAAGAGATGATATAGCTACAGAAGCTTATGAAGATGAGCTTGATATGGGTCGGTCTGGATCCTATCTGAACAGCAGTATCAACTCAGCATGGAGTGAACACAGTTTGGATCCTGAAGATATTCGGGTACATAGGACTTAGTTAAATAGCATTCCTTTTCAAGAACACCTTTTCCTGGAAGAAAACTCCAACTTGCATGCATTTGTTTCTCTTTGCAGATATCAGCTGGAAAATGCCAGCTTAGATCTTTTAGGATTGTGGTATCAGGTCATGTAAACTCTCATGCAGTATTTACTGGTGTGAAGAGATGCCGCATGACTAGTTGTAGTAAAAGTCATTGTGGTGGCTGAGGAGGAGGAATCATCCTCAGCAAGAGCTGTTACTCAGTTTACATAGATTCTTTGAATTATTTTGAAGTGCAAACAGCTTTTGGTTTCAGTTTAATTAGTAATTTGTATGTAACATATACATAAACATGCATAACTATAAAGATAAAAATTTTCAAACTTGATTAATGAAGAAAATTACTTTATTCTTATTTTACATGATAAAAGGCCTTAAGTTCAGAGAACAAAAAACAGCTGTAGAGTTCAGCATGAAAGCACACACCACGGCATTGTGAAATCTGAAACAGCATAAATGAGTATGAAGTGTGCATGCTGTGGAAAGTGACATGTTTGTGCATGAGAGTTGAACTTCTTTTTAAGTTTAAGACAAAAATGGGGTTCAAGTTGATGGAGAAATGGCATATTCAAGAGTTAGAAAAGACAGTGAAATGAGTTTAATGCCCTTTTTAGAGCAATAGGTCTTGTATTCATCAGGCTGCTTGTTTGACTGTAGTCACTAGTTTTGCCATTCACTTTGCTTTGCAGGATGAGTTGAAGAAACTATATGCTCAGCTCGAAATCTATAAAAGGAAAAAGATGATTGCTAATAACCCACATCTCCAGAAAAAAAGGTGCTCTAAAAAGGGCTTGGGGCGCTCGATAATGCGGCGTATTACAGAAATCCCTGAGACAGTCACCAGGCAGTGCTCCAGGGATGAGAAGGACCTGATGGAGCACAGTGCTGTGAAGAACTTGGCTACACTGAAGAAAAACCCACCGGATTCCACAAGTTCTGCGAAGCCAAAAGAAGATACTTTGAAAAACAGAGTCTTTTCCTTAAAGAAGTCCCACAGCACTTACGATCATGTCAGGGATCAAACAGAAGAACCAAATGGCTTAACTACAGAAAGTGCAGAAGTTATAGCTTCTGAGAAAACACTTCTGGACTCCTTGAATGGTAACAAATTAACCAAAAATGGTCCTGAAAAGGTTGAAGCTGTCTCTACTGAATCAGTCCCTTTGGTATGCAAATCAGCAAGTGCACATAATTTAAGTGCCGATAAGAAGCCTCTGCATCCAAGAACATCTGTGTTACAAAAATCCCTCAGTGTTATTGCTAGTGCCAAGGAAAAGACTCTGGGACTAACAGGTAAGACACAAAGTCTAGAAGAAAGCACTAAATCTCATAAATCTCAGCAGAAGGGTAAGGAGGCCACCAAAAAGCACTCAGCCTCTGATAAAGGGGAACATAAGGATTCCCACCGGAAAAACTCTACCCAGTCTGAGGAAACAAAGAAAACACATAAATCTGGAATTATTAAACAGCAAAAGGTTAGTCAAACACCTGCAAATCCAGACACAGGCCCAGGTAAGTCTCTGCACAAGGACAATTTCAACATAGGAGAAGTTTGTCCTTGGGAGATATATGACCAAGTTCCTGGTCCTGTGCCTTTTGACTCTAAAGCTCAAAAACATGTGTCTATTGCTTCCTCAGAGCCAGAGAAAAACCACCCTTCCCAGCCTAAGGGGAAGACTCATCATAAGCTGAAGACACCTGAGGGGTACCAACAGTCAAATCAAAAGAGCTCAGAGAAGGTGGAAGCAGCCTCTCAGGAGACACAAGAGCAGCCAATCTTTGAAAATGAGAAAAATCAGTCAAGTTCCAAGTCCCAAGTGTCTCCTGGGCTGAAGTGCGAGAATGTTAATAGGTATACACCTAATACCCATCCTGGAGAGTGGGAGGAGCTGCCCCAGAAAACAGCAGAAAAGGAAAACCTCAATAAATTGGCTGAACAGAAAAAAATTACCTCTTCTGAGGGAAACGTGCTTTCATCTAACTCCCATAAGCCAAGTAGTTACGTACAGCAACCTTTAGCATCTCGAGCTGAAGTCTGCCCTTGGGAGTATGATACAGCAGATTTACCAAAAGCAGAAAGAAGTGTAGCTTTATTGAACATCTCTGCTATAAGTGCAAATAAAACAGCAGCACCTCGAAAATAAGAGGCTTTTGGACTGAGGAGAGTAGCAACATTGAGAAGACAGACAACAAGAAAGACAGAGGGGACTTAGGCCAAAAGGATCTGAAAATTCCTAAGGAGCATCACTTAAATCAAGGAAATCATCACTACAAATATGTAGGCGTTAAGCAAAGTAAATTATCATTATTGTTGTTATTATTTATGTGTTGAGTGCCAACAATGTAGTTAGCAGTGCCCAGAATATGGTCCCTGCTCAAAGGATTTTACTGCGTCAATGAAAGAAATCTGCCTTTGTCAAATCAATTTTCTTTTAAAAGAAAAAAATAATAAGATGATAACAAATGCACAGTGTAGATCTGAACCAAATTATTTCTGGATGCCCTAACTGGCTGTAACTTGCCCTTGGGATTTTAAAGATCCAGCAGAAGTGGGACACAGAAAATGCCCTGATGGCAAAAAGGGGGACCAACGAGCAGCTTATTAAAGTGACGACTTTTCACTTTACATATTTAATCTAAATAGCACTGCTAATTCAATGCATCCCAAGAATATTTTATAAAATGATTGCTTTCATTTTCTTATTACTGTGTGTTTAAGTACATTGTTGTGTCTCATATTAAAGCATTCCAGATTGTATAATTTTTGCAAATAACTTTGATATTATGTGACACAACAACATATTTATGCAATCTGCAGATACTGTCTTCTAATTGCAAGTTAAAATACCTGCTGTAGACCTTTTTGTTTATATACAGAATTGCAGTAATCTTTCACTGGCTATAGAAGCCATAATTTGTTTTGGGAAATTCTTTTGGGCTTTGGACATTATTTTTTTTTCTTTCCTGTAATTTATATAGTGATTTTTTTTGTTTACTCTCTGTTATTTATATTTATAGTTTGATACTGTGTTATTCAGGGGTTTTATATGCAGTAAGTTATGCACTTCCCTGTTAATGCTCATAGACTTTGTTAATAGTGAAATTCAGTTGTCTTAGCTGCATAAACTGGTAGGACAACTTATCTGGGTTTTTTGTTATTAATTGGAAAAATATCATCTAAGAGATGAGAAGTCTTACTTTAAACATCAGTGGTCATGATCTTGTTCAGTATTTCATACTGAACCTATCCTGTTAAATATGACAAGCAAGAATGACAGTGAATATACCCCAGAAATGATCACACATTTTACTAACACCAGACAGCTCTGGGAGATATTTTATTTATGGAACAACACTGTACTGTTTACCCCTGTTGGCAAACCTCAAAAAATTGGCTCTTGGAGTGAGAACTCCAAAATATTACTCTTCCCCCATATATGCAAATGTAAGTGATACTGGGAACGGAAATGATGGCATCTCTCTCCAACTGTCCAAAATGCTTTGACTTTTTTTAAATTTATATGTACATTTACAGTAAAAGTTGGTGTTTGATACAGTGCTACTTTTCAGCAATAGCTGCAGTCCTCATCGTGCATATGAGCTTAATTCGTAGGTGGCCCATTCACAACTATGAGTCTTAGTGACAGTTCACCATCAGGGCCTGAGGACATGTTGAACTCCTCTGAGCAGTATCAGCAGTAATTAAACAGCCCCAGCCATCTCAGTGCAGTACCAGTGAAGTGCTGTTCACAGGAATTGGCTGTACGTAGTGTACTCCAAAACAAAGACAGCTCACTCCTAAAGAACTTGTGCAATTTGAGAGAAGTGATGGGATTCAGTGGAAGAACATGAAATGTGGATGATTGAATAGAATGTGTTGTTAAATATATATAATATATATAAAAATAGATATTTATATATGTTTAGTATATATATATATAAATGTCATTATCTAATACACACATGCACATACACGTATGTAGAATAAACTGATTTTTGTGGCATCATAGAAAAAGTGGCTTAAGATAAAATGCAATGAGCAGAGGGACTTAGACAACTTTGGCATGAGGATTTTTCTGTCCTTTTAAAAGGAGAGGAGTCTGTGGGCATGTCTAGACTGACAGATCAAGATGGATCTGATTTTCCTACTGCCGCTGCTAAGCCCAAACCTCACATGTGCCAACACCTGAGCCAGCTGGGGACAATTGACTCAGGTCTTGGTGCTGTCTAAACATGTTACCTCACTTACAAATCCTGCTCATGAGCTCCAGATTAAGTGACTGAACTGCCCCAGCCAACCTGGTTATCCAGGATAGTGCTCAGTTCCACCATGGGGATGTGCTGACTTAGGTCTTTACTACCCTGGGCTTGTCTGACTCTCCCATCCCTCTTTTGTAGGGCATAATTATGGTCTAGGAGATCTGACTGGGACCCTTCAGCCCAGAATCCCTGTTCCACCCATGAAAGGGAGTCAGGCGTATGGGTCTGGTTGCTTTGGACATCAGTGCACTCACTTTGCACACACAGGGCAAATGGCATCCTATGTGCAGCCCAAATCCAGCTCTGAGCTTGGTGTGGAAAAGGGTTGAGATTAGACCTGGTGTGCTCAGATTCTCCCTTCCCAGTCCCAGACACCCATGGGATTTGTCTGTAACTTGTCTTGTCAGCTTCAGTGGGACTTGGTCAGCTTTTCTGAGAGAAAATAACCCTGAATTTCCATGGGAAGAAGTCTATCCTTGGAACAGAGCTTTTTGGGAGGCCTCCAGGAGCACACTGACCCTGTGTGCAGAGAAATACACAATTTTAAATCTGCTGAAATGGTGACAATCTTACACCTCTCCTATCCTTGAAGGGAAGTTCTGCAGTCTCAGCAGTGGTTTTGGGGATTGGGACGGGGGGACAGCTTACGGCAGGCTGCCCTGGCTCATTTTCGGGAGCCCCACTGTGAGGTTAGAAGCGAACATCCACGGAGGGATAGGGGAAGGAGATCTTTGTATGTACTCACTGCCTCTCGGAGACAGATGGTTGCAAGGAGCAGGTCCCAGCCCTCGTGCCCTTGCTCATCTGGCCCTCCATCCTTTATCTCGGAGCTGAGCAAGGCCACACTGCCCATGCCCTGCTCTGCAGGAGCCCTGTCGGGGTGGAGGACGAGGGATCCGCATCGGCGGAGTGTCCGCACAGCACCACTGCCCCTTGCAGTCCTGGCAGGATGGAGCCCGTCGTGCATGACTGTGTCTGTGCCACCGCTGTATATCTGTACTTGCTTGGTTTCCTTTCCCTTTCTTTCTGTTTGGAAAGATAACTTCATTAGAAACACAGAAACAAAGCCCACTCCTTGGCTGGTGTAAAACAGCCCAGCTGCACAGAAAGCAAAAAGCAATGGCTGGTTAACCAGGGAAGGCATTGGCTTGTACATTCTTGTTTGGTTTAGATTTCTTTTGTCCTGATCCTTTCCCTCACTTCTTAAAAACTGTCTGTTGTGGTTCTTTAGGCTCACTTTAGTCACATCCCCTAAGACTGACACGATTGGGAAACTTTCCTTTAGAAACCAAAAAAGCTTTCCCCAGTTTATTTAGCAACTGATCTTTGGGCTACAGATTCAATTGGGACTTAAATTATTTCACATTTAAGAAAATGAGGGGCCAAACTTCACTCAACTATCCTATTTCACTATGATGCTGCTAGAAGCATTGCTTAATGAAGACATACTAAGTTAGACATAAATAATGTTTTGTATTTCATAGATTTTTCTCCACCAGCATATATTGACTAGATTGCTTAGATGTCTTTTTCTGGAATTTCATTGTCATTGTTTAGCCAAGAGAAGTGCAACTCTAGAGTAAAGATGTTATAAAGACGTTCTCTAGCAGATCTGTTAAGAGAAAAGACAATAAACATGAAAGTCAGAAACATTTGCTAGGTTGTCCTTCTAAATGCATGTGCAAGCTGCATTTCTCCTTCATTTCTAAGCCATGGTTTATAAGTAATTAGATTTATACCAATCTTATTAGACTTGTATAATTTATGCAAGATTATGTGCTTTAAAATATAAATCAGTGCACACCTATCATCAGCTTTGGTGGCATCATAGACCTGAAACCAGACAAGACATTTATATTTGCTCTCCTTAGGCTTTTGCATGCATATGACAACAGGCAGGCCTGAGCAAACACTGCCTTTGACTTTTAAAATTTTAGCTACTCCAAGTTGTAGAGTATATAAAGCTGTAAGTCTCTTCACTTTATAATGTGGTTCTTATGACAATGTTATCTGGCAACCAACAGCATCCACCATGAAATACTTGATAGATTTATGTTGTAATGTGTTGCAGCATGTAAATAATGTAACTTCTCTGCAATAAAGCACATTTATATTAAATCTGTCCGCAGGTTTTGTGTTGTGATTTTCTGAAGTCGTTATTGATCCAAACTGAATGGGTTTCCCATCAAACTTGTAAAGTAACTTACTTAACAGCTTCTATGATCAGATCATGCCATTATCATTTTCTGGAGTTTTCCTTATATTTTCCTCAGAGCAGATATGTACTATGTTCAGAATTTCATGTTAGGGAAATAGCTCTGTTTTCTCAGTGGTTTCAATTTTGAGGTCAAAATTATAGAGTCCATTCAATATTGTTTTGAATTTAATGGTAACTACAATGTTAGAGAACAAGGAGAAATAAATAGACCACATTTTACTATGTCATTGTAAAATCCTGTAGCTCATCTGTACTATGTGTGCACATGCCTGAACTCCTCATCTCAAATATGTGTCTAACAGGTATAGGAAAGATACAAAGAATGGGAACAAAAAAGATGAGAGACAGAGAATGGCAGTTGTGTAAGTGCAACTTGTTTACCTTGGGAGAGAGATGACTCAGAAAGAGGGAAGAGACCTATAAAAATTGTGAATGATTCAAAGGTAATTAGGAGTCTGGAATTTGCTGGATTTTGTTGTGCAGGAACTATAGAACACCCAGGGTGGCCATCATGCAGCAGCTTAAAGTAAATGAAGTTTTCTTCTTCGTATGTCATAAATAAATTGTGGAGCTCATTTTAATAGATTGCTGTGCATATCATGGGTTCAAAAAGCATTGGAGGGGTCGTGGAAGACAAATCCATCAAGATCCCTGAACATGGTGGATAGAAAATTCTTAAATCCCTAACCTCTAGATGGCTGGTAAGTAGTATAATTCTCTTTGCATAATCACCCAGTTCTCTCACCTTAATCACCCACTGCTCAATATGAACATTTCATCCAGCACAACCTCTGTATTCTTATGTCTGCATAAATACAGATAGTTTAGGCTCACTTAGTTTATTTTCAGTGGTCAGCCTGGTGGTTTTTAATGACTGATTGTTGATGTACAAGTCCAGGTAGGTTCCTGCACGGGCCTATGTATGTGTTCACATGTACCTGTCCCAGGGTCTCCTGGGCTAGAAAGCTGCCATTTGGGTAACAGTCTGAGTCAAGCTGTCAGGTGTCATGGAAACATGAGATGGAAAGAAGGGAAGTGAATTACTTATGTTCTTTAAATGAACTACAAACAAGTGCTTTGAAAGCAAGAAGTCCAGGTACCAAAAAATGAAGGCCTGGAGATTTTTCACTGTACTACCTCAGGGTGTTGAGCTCAAACTTAGGTCAGCTTTGCTCTCTCAAATGATGGGTGCCTTTTGAGCCCCACTTCTAAAGTTTTCACTGGTTTTAAGAAGTAAGGAAATTATTTCCACAGTTTTGTAGCTTTGGAAATCATCCAGAGATCTGTTTTCACACACCCTCTTCTTCTCCTGTTACATTTCATGAGAGGAAAGTGTGGCTGCACCTGCACAGCCATGAGAGGCTGGAGTGGGGGTGTCCCACTGTCAGCCTGGCCCCAGGGGCAGGGTATGGAGAAGAGAGATGGGCACTTCACAGTGGTGCATGGGTGGAGGAACAGAGATGCAGGCTTGAACAAGAGGCTCAGAATGAATACTCAGAAAACTTTTTCACCGTGAGAAGTCAAACAGTGGAGAAAGTTACTCAAAGGTTGTGCCATTCCCATCCTCTGAGCTTTTCTTGGATACAGCCCTGATCTTGTAGCTTTGGGCAGCAGGTTGGATTGGAGAGCTCCTGAATGATCCCATCGTCCTACAAAGTGTTCCCTACTAGAACTCACTCTTCCCATTATCCTCTGGAATGCCTGTAGGCAGATACCAGGCAGCTCCAGCTCCTGCCCACTTTTTCCAATTCTGTAGGAGCTTTTTCATCAACTTGGAAATTAGCTTTAGCAATGCTTGAAATTTAGTAGAAGATACTGATTATTTCACTGGGTTGGCAGGCTGTCATCATGTTGCAATATTCAATCTCCTGGTTCTTTTAACTCCGGAAGATTAAACATTGTCTCTCCATTTATGCAGATGATTTTTCCTTTTTTTATGTTTCATTCATTTATGAGTTAACTCTTTTAGTCACTGAAAGTGTACAAACAAATTGAACCCTGGACATTTTACCACAAAATTAGTGGATTTTAGATTTCTGAATGAAATATATGAATTAGGTTGAATTTTGCATTGTGTCAAAGCATGAAAAAACATTATATTGTACCCAAAATTGCCATATATTTTTTTGAAATGTGCATTTATGATCTTCTGTATAATATAGATGTACATATCTTATATAGAAGGCACAGAATCATTCCTGCAGCCTTGTAGCTGCAGAAGGCAAGGTTTTCCAGTAGACAAGTATCTGCTTTTAGAAGCAATTAAAAGAGAAAATTGCTAAGCCTGCATAATAGGAGCCTTTTAATGAAATGCAAACTGCTGGGTGTCTTTTGGATCTCTGGGTATATAATGTGTGTGAAGTTAGGGCTTGCCTGTGCCTTTGCTTCTTGGCTGTTGGGGAGATGTTCAGAGGAGGAGCAAATGCAGATGTCTCTCTGGTCCCACCACAGCGTGGGTTGGCATGCCCACATGTGTGACCTCTTGCTCTCCTGCTTACAGTTCACCTGCTGTGCCCTTTTTTAATGATGCTGAACCGTGGAATAGACTTAAAAACCTGGTTTTGGCTGATCTGCTGGGCAAACAGCCAGCACTGCCTGCAGTGCCTTTTCCCCTGGAGCTCTGCAGAGGTGACAAGAGCAGTGCCCAAGAGGTGGGTTTGGACACTGCAGGGTTGCCAAAGTGGGGCAGAGTCAGGAGGCTGCCTGACTCAGTTTCAACACTGTTAGTTGTACTGCTCGACAGATGATGTTAGCAGGGAGTTTAGACTAGCTGCAGTACTACAGATAAAAACCAGGCTGGTTTGACATACTTCAGTGCTAAAAATAGTATCATATAATGGTGTCTTTGTCATGAAAGCTTTTTTTAAGCTGCAGGAGGGTAAGAACTGTGTGGTTCCAAAGCAGTCATCTTGGAGACATCATCAAAGGAAAACCACAGCAGCACTGGAGAAGCCACCTGTCCAGCTCTGTTCCCACATCATGTTTTATGACACCCTTGCCAAATGCACAGCGTTTGTGTAAGCCAGCAAAATTGGCT
Organism: Haemorhous mexicanus; assembly: GCF_027477595.1. NCBI lineage: Eukaryota > Metazoa > Chordata > Aves > Passeriformes > Fringillidae > Haemorhous > Haemorhous mexicanus. The sequence goes on along the minus strand of NC_082341.1, from coordinate 17,114,753 downwards.
AGTGCCAATTCTGTATGCAATGTATTTTATGTTTATATTCACTTTAATGTTTTTTGTGTACAACATTTAGGTTTCACTTTGTTTATAGCAGTTTTTTTATCACCGTGATGATTTTTTTATTCTTGTACAGGAACTTACTAATAAACTTGATTTGTATCTTAGTGGCTCCATTGCAAGGCCAGCATTATCCCCACAAAATTTTTTGTGTTGGAAGTCAGAAAGAATAGTTTCACAATTCATGGAATTTTCCTTCAGAAATAGTTAAATATTTTAAAATACAGATTTCATTACTTTTATTCTGATTAATTATTTATTCTGTTTTCATGACCAACAAAATTGCAGTAAGTAAGAACTGGTAACATTAAGCTGCATTCTTTACTTTGTAGATATCATTTAGATGCAGTTTTCCTTCTAGGATTTCAGATGAATTGTAGATTGAAATTGTGCATTGCATAAACTTTCCATGCAACTGCTTGTTGTCTACATTGCAACTAGAATTGCAAAGTCATTACAAACAATCATGGCCTAGATAGGGATTGGGTTTCTTGGATTTGCCATCCCATTCATAGATGACAATAATTTTTACACACAAGCTAAACTACTTACTAAACAACTTGCTTTGCTGTTCTATTCATTGCCTTGTAAATGTAGATAGTAGTCTTAATTCCTTGGGAACAACTTTATAATTCAAAATAATGAGCAGGCAGATAACAATCAAAAATTGATGAGATAAAACTGCATAGTCTTTATTTTGATAAAAATCTGAGTGTGAAAATGTGGAAAACTTGGCCTCTCTGGGGAAGAAAACAGAACAAAACAATGAGAACTTTATTTATTACTTTCACATTCTGAAGCAATTATTATAGTATTAAGGAGCTTAGAGAAAACTTGTATATTTCTGATGAATGATCAAATACGGCTTTGTACATTCCATCTCCTTAAAATACTTATGATTTCAGCTGAAACAAGTATGCATCTTGTAGTTCTTACCCCAAACTCTATTTTTACTAAGGATAAAAATTAGCCAGTGGGGATGGATTTCAACAAAGGATGCAGAAACCACACACACACACATATATATATATATATATATATATATATATATATTAAAGGTCCATGTCTGCTTATGATTTTTGGGCTTTATGCACCATTTTATGCTTCTCCTGCTTTTACCTTACAGAAAATTGCCTTTTTCTGGAAGTAAATTATTTGGATATTGTTTCTTCAAAAGTGTGTGCATGTTTGAAGTGTCAAGCAGGTAGGTTATAAAAGGAAATACATTTACATAAAACAAACACTGCAGCATTTTAGGGGCTGCTTAGGCAGAGCTCCCTTCTCTGCTCATTTGTTGTCTCCTCACATGGAAAACAGATTCTCTACTGTAACTTAATATGACCCAAAAGAAGGCGTAGAGGACAAAGAAATTATCAGTTACTGAATGAGAGGTAAACTAAAAGTCAATTCTTAGCACAGAAATTACTGATTTTCAAAGCCACCAGAGAAGGAATTTAGTCTCCAGTTCTCTCTGGATTCAATAACTTCTTTGAAAACTGCAGTCTGACAGACTGGATTATTGCTTTTGATGCCGTGCCGAGTCTTTACAAACGGCAATAACAAATCTGCAAAGTCAGCAGCAGAGTCCATTCCCTTGTACAACTCCTTGGAGAATCAAGCTGGTGAGAAGCCAGGTGGACTCTTGGCATGGGAAGCTGCTGGTAACAACACACAGGATCAGGCATTGACAATATCCAGAATTAATTTTGCATTACCAAGAATGAGTTATTAGAGCCAAACAGGAAAGAAAACTTTTGATAGCATAAAGACCTTTTCAGCCCGACTGGGATGGAGAGTCTTCAGCTCATACAAACTAGGCCAGTGAATAAGCTGGCCTGTGTTAAGTCAGGATCTGGTTCATATTCATTCCAGGGAAACAGAAACCTGCTGTCAGCAATCCACCTGATACAAAAGTCTTAAGGAACAAAAAAGCATTCATCATTCCGAGAGCTGCCACTGCCCCTTCACTTCCCTGCTTTCCAGCTGGTGGTCCCACCAGGTGCTTACTGCCCTTTTTCCCCCTGCAGGTAGTACAAAAGGTTTGTCTTTTCATTGGAAATGTCCCAGCGGCTTATGCTTGCTTCTGCTCTCTTTTCAGCCAGAGGCCAGAAGCATTGTGCTGCAAACTAAAGCTCTTTTCAGCTTTCTCTCCTGGCTGTTCAGCTCCCTTCAGCTCCCTTTAATCACTTTCCCCAGCTCAAGTCCTGGGCAGATGGCAGCACTATTGTCCTCATCTCCTTCAAACATTCCACTTTATTTTTAAAAATTCATGCTACCATACAGACTAAGGCCATCCTTGTGAAATACTTCATCCCTGTCCCAAACCAGGACAAAGCCACACACATCCACTTTTCTGCCTAGCTGTAAATTCCCAATGTAATATTTGGCAAACCATTAAGGGGCACATTTTTTACATGGGTACTGGTCTGGCTCCCAGGCTCCCTGTGCCCTGATTTTCTGTCTTTGTATGAGGAAGACCTGACTGCTTCCTACTGATGGGAAAAAGGATGTAGATAAAATCTTACAGTCTTCAGGTACTTTTGATAGCATTAAGAAACTCATGTATGTTACTGCTCTTCACCTTCTACATGAGAAAGGAATATGTAGTGTTGAATGACAGTAAAAGGTGATTCACAAAGCAGGTTATTACCAACTTTCAGGTTATGGAAGCTTGGTTGTTGAAAGACATTTTACACTGTGTGAAATTTCTTCTTGGCTCTTTAATAATTTGCATTTTTTCTTAGCAAAATAGATAAAATCCAGATGAACTCAAAGCTGAAGTGACCTGACCTTTTACTATATGAAAATTAATACTGCCTCCTGAGTTGTTTAGATGTGGGAAATGAATATGTGTTGGTTTTAGCACTAGTGCAGGAGTTTTCCAGAATTCCCCCTGCCCACGTGCACAGCTTGCTGGTGCTATTGCAGCATTCCTGTGTACACATGAAGAGCAAATTAAAAATACTCCTTGCTTCTTCAAATACTATCCAAATGTCACAGGGAGGATCTTGGGTATTTGTGTCTCTGGTACATCTGGTACAGTCCTATATGTCTGTTTAATTTCAGCAGGTCTTCACCTCTGTTCAATTCCATGGAGCCAGGTAAACTCAAATAAATTATAGCAAAGTCTGTTCCTCTTTACATCCTTAACTAAGTAGCTGGGCTGTGTTAAACGGAGCTGACTCTGCTCAGAAGAAAAGCAAATTGTGGCACAACGTGGAGATCAAATCTGTTGTAAGCAGCCAGTTTGTTTGTGTTTAATGTCACTGTGACAGCTTGCATGCATAGTAAGTCAGATCTTGAAGAAAGCTTAAGGTGCATTTCCTGATCCTCCTTTCTAGTGTTCTCTACTGATCTTCCTCAAGGGCTGCATTTTCTCCCCCTCTTCTCTTACAAAGAGTGATCACAACAAGCTCATGTACCAGCACTGGCTCAGATGCACAGATGTCTCCTGGGCTTGCATATTTCTTTTGTAACCCCTTTCGCACGCCTGATGTCCAGCTCTTGCTCAGCCTGACTGGAGCTTTTCTCCTTCAGGGGGATTTGTCAGCTCAACCTGTTGCTTCCAAGTAGGTGTCCTGGTTTAGGGCAAATTTGGGAGAAATCTCCAAAATGGGGCCCCTCCAGAAAGCAAACCCACACTGCCAAGGGCAGTGTTCCCCCCACCCAGTTTGGGAAGGATTCCTCGGAGAGAAGTGGAAAGAACCTGTTTATTTAACGGGCAAAGCACCCCCCAGCACACAAAGTGAACAATACCAGATGACAGCACTCTTTCACCACTCTGAAAAAGATGACAAATTCAGAAAGTCTCTCCTGGGGGTGGTGGCTCTGTTATCAGTCCCTCCGGCGCTGGGGCAGCTGCTGCAGCCACCGGGTGTAAACTCTCGGTGTTTGCCAGGTCCCAGTCCAGAACAGGTTCCAGTAGATCCAAACAGGAAAGGAAAAACAGTCCAGGTAAAATTCAGACTGCTTAGCTAAACTAACTAATGAGCAGAAGCAAAAAGCAAGAGCAAAGCAGGAGCAAAGCAGAAGCAAGAGCGAAAGCAAAGCGAAAAGCCAGGCAAAAAGCAAAAGCAGCACCATGTACTGCCCCGTCTCTGTGTCCCGCCAGCCGTGGGGGAGCGGCTGATAGCAAAACCAAAACAAAACGTTCACTCTTCAGAGCCAGTCTTGAAGGCACAGAACATAATATCCAGCATAAACAGAACACAAGAATGAGGATACAAGCATCGTAATGTCACCCTAGGACAGTAGGACACTGAAAGCAAGAGACAGTTAAAAGCCCTAAGAATTTAGGTGTTCTCAAAAATCTTATTTACCCCATCTCTTCCACATGATTCCTTGTCTTTTATTCTCAGCTTCTCCATCAGACACAGAAACTTTGTGTTATGGTTTTCCTCTGCCTTTTCCACTAGGTCTGTGCTTGTGCCTTTGCTAAAGCCCCCTATTTTTTTCTATTCTTTCAGCTTCAAAATAATTACCACCAGCAAAAACCATGTGCTCCATTCTGACATCCCAAACATTCATCACCCCTCACCTTGACATTTGCTCTGAATTCTCTTCTCCCAATGGACACTTGTTTTGCTCCAGACACTGCTGCCTACCTGAGAAAACCCCCTCTGCCTCATCCTCCCCAGCTTTTCTGAATTCCCTGAGCAACACAGGCAGGAGTGACAGCATCATTGCATACATTTAGGTTGTGCTGGGAACTGTACGAAAAAATGCACATGCAAAATTAAGTGTCAATTTTATTCTTTTTTTAGTCTTTGCAGCCTACGATTATGGGAAGACAAAGACAAAAGCAGAAAAGGAAGAGGGATGACTATCACGTGAGTATAATGAACACATCACTGACACTAAAAAAAATATTTCACAGTTTTTCAGCTATATTTGCCTATTAAGACATTGTTAAAGATCCCTAATGGGTATTTTTCAGGGAAAAGTAGAATACAAAAGAGATAAAAATAATTTTAAACTATTAAAATAATTCTGTTGACGAAACTAAATACTTCGTGTATCCATACTGATTCATGAACCAGGAACTCTACAATAATGTAGGAAGGCTCCATACTTACTTACTTACATAAACTACAGATTCTTAAGAGAATTTTGTATTGATTGATTTTTGTATTGATTTTGGATTGAATTCCTTTTTCTAAATGCTTTGCTGACAGCAATGCAGCCATGTGCACAGACTGCTGCTTCTTTCAGGTCCAGCTCCCAAACCCGTGATTTTTCTTTCTTTGGACTATGCTGGATTAGGATTGGCTTTGTTTAGAAAAAGCTGTTTCAGTGGCAGCTGGCTGTAGCAGGGGCTGTGGTTCTGGTAAATTATTCATGCTGAAGGACACAGTCTCTGTTGCTGTTCAGCTGTACCTTCCAGATACATCCTTTGAGTGTCTTGGATTTAGTATTGAATGCTCCTTTGTTACTATTACTACCAGGAGGAGGAGTCCTTTGACCTTGCTGCTGTTGTCCCTCTGCTGTGTGATGTTCTGATGATACTGTTCATCCACTCTGCTGTTCCCAGCTCTGTGTAATTCCAGACTTCTCTGCCTTGTTGCTCCTATCCAGATCAGCTTTCTGGATGAGGTACTGCCTGCTTCCTGCTGTTTTGCAGTGAATTTAATGCCTCCCTCTTTGGAGTCAGTAGACCCCTCTTATATCTGTCATGTAAGTGTGGCTGTGGTTAGCAAGCTGCCCATTTAACTGGACATTTTCTCTTGCATGCAGCCCTGCAGAGGGCTTCAACATGGACTGCAGTGTACAGTCTGCTCATTGAAGGGTTTTGTGCTCCCTCAGTGTCAGTGGCAGACTCAGCTTCCTCAGGGGTGTATTGCTGTGGTTTGGCATTGCCAAGGAGGGATTCTGACCATTTTGGTTGCATTTTGTCCTGGCAACTTGATGTTTCTCTTGCCTTGCAAGCAGATGCTTTTGGGGGTTTGGGACTGCCTTGAATGAATCTCCCCATGTAGAAACCTACATGTAGGTGATTCTGCTTTGGGCCTTTGTATGGTCAATGGAGACTTATTCAGTACATTCCATGCATTCAGTGGTGTAATTCCTTTCACACTAAAGACAGTGCCTACAGAAAATGGATAGTTGTCATCTATGCATTTTCTGAGGGAGATTAGGATGATACCTCAGATTTAGAGGTATCCAAGATGTCTCATACTAGGTGAGATGTGGGATCCCACATAGGACGTGATTCATCCTGTATTGTATATATTGGCACTGCCAATGCCTTAGACTTCTTTCCAGCCTCCCAACTTTTCATCAGGCAAGGATAATTCAAATTCCTGGTCTTACATCACTGGTGACTGTCTGAGTAAGGCAGACTAGACACAGGCCAGAAAAAATCCTTCACTTTGAAACAGAACCTATTGTACTTGATAGTATTCAGTATGGAATGGTCATGTACACAGAAATAATGCACTTCTTATCATTAAAAGGGAGCCCTGCCTTTTGTGATCTCTCCCAAGAGCTGAATAGGGTTTTCATTAAATTGAAGTCTGTCCATTTGGACACTGCTCACTCTGATTATTGCACACTTTGTACGGTGTGCATGTTGCATGCATACTCTCATTTGGTCCCTTGTGCCCAGCGAGTGGACACCAGCCTACTCTTGGGGGATCACCAAATCCCCCAACAAGTTCAAACAGTAATTATTCCCCTCTTTCTGTAGCAGGGAAAATGTTGTGCTTTCTGCAGTAAGAGTTATCTGAAGGAATAAAATGTAATTACAGTTCCACCTAGAGCTTGGTCAAGCTCCATCTGTCTTGCTGAGATGAATGTTACAGCTAAAGACTGTGCCAGGAGCTGATGTGTAGGAGTCTGCCTGAGTTACCAGCCTGTTGTCTGCTCCTTTCATGAGTGTGCTTCTGTTATTTAGTGGCAGTCTGATAGAAACCCAGCAAAGCCACAGGCAGTTTCTCTACTGACTTAAGCAGGTTTAAATTAGGCCCCACAGTAAAAATTCTCTCTTTAGAAAACAGGATATAACAGAATGGTGAGGAGCTGTGAGTGGCTTAATCATTACATTTACTCAGCTTTATGACTAATGCCTGTGTCATTTAACAAGTTTTATTAACAATGCAGTGACCTTGAAAACTCTGTACATCTGACTAACTCATTCTCTTTTATGACTAAATGCTCTCTGTATTGATCAAGGATGTAATTGAAATGATGTCATGTAAAGTGACTGGAAGCTTAAAATTATTTAAATAATACATGGATTGCAATTTCACTTGAAATTGATATAGTTTTTAAACATTGGAATAACAGTCTAAATTACTGAAATTAAGGGAGTCAGCATACTATCAGTATCAAGTAAAGTGTATGTGTATGGTGAGATGAATATTAAGGCTATTAATCATAGGTTTAAAGTGTTAGGTAGTACAGTATTATTCCAGCACTGGAAACTATTCAATGTGGGTATGATGAATTTGGGGTCTATAATTTGCCACAGTTGAAAATCTGTATGATAGTGAAAATGGATATCCATGAAGTGTATGGATTATGATGAAGATGTTGTGGCAGGTCATTCTTAATATGAGGTGAGGCTATAAAGATGCTCCATGCACAAACAAGAGCAGAAAGCTGGACAGTTACTGTGAAGTTATGAGGAGCAGCTGAGATTCACTGTATCAATGGTGAGGGTAAAAATTGTGCATCATACTCCAACCCACTCAGAGATCCATCCACCCCTTTGTTCTGCCCCTGAAATGTCACTTATCACTGAGGTAAATCAGCACATCTACTTAGCCATTTCAGTTCTTTCTCTTCCTCAGAAACTTGTATGCCACAGCACAAGTGTGATATATGCAGTGTGATCGCACCGCCCAAGATACATTGCAGGTCTGCTTGCTGTTGAAGCCAGTCTTCTACACCACTCAACAAAGTAACATTCTTTCTTTGAGAAATGAATATCCATGCACTTCTGTGTGCATGAATGCTGTGGTTTGCCCTGCATTCTAGCTGCAGTCCATAGCAACCATCAGTGTAGTAAACTATTTGCATCAGTAATGCACCGTGGTCAAGCATCATGATTCCATGTTCCCCCAATGACCCCACTGACTCAAGAAACAGACACCAGAGCCACCACACACAGATGAGACCTGACCTCCTTCCATACACTTTCTTACTAAACCACTTTATTTAACCCTGCTTAGGTGTGCAAGGACAGCTCTTCTGTGCCAATGTCTTCATTCAGCAATACAATAATGACTCCAAATGTTTCTGAATGGCAGCAGGACTCCATAGCTTGGGGTGTGCTCTGTCATCACAGTGCACAGAGAGGCTCCTCTCACCTCTTCAGCACATCTAATGAGGGGGGGTTGGCATCGTGACCTGCTGAAGGGGCTGAGCCCAGAGCAGGCAGGTGAACTGGAGCTTTCTGTCAAACCTGTTGTAGAGATTGCAATGGGTCACTGAGAGAACCAGCTTTCACACCACATTGCAGCCAGATCTGTGCTGGGAACCAAGAGAAGCCATGATTTTCATGTGCTGTGTGAGGGATGAGGGAGGGAACTGGGAAGTATCATCAACTTACTTTGCAAGGACTCCCCAAAATAGTATCCACTGAGTAAGAGCCATCTCTGTGAGTCTCCCTGGGTCCCCTTTACAGACATAGAACTGATAAAGTTGATCTAGTCTGGGACACAATCAGTCTCCTCTTAAACTCCACATCCAAGGAATCAAATAAAACACCCCCCAAAATTTCTTGCAAAGAATTGGAACAGGCTGCCCAGGGAAGTGGTTGAGTCACCATTCCTGGAGGTATTTAAAAGATGTGTAGATGTGGTGCTTAGGGACAGGGTTTAGTGGAGGACTTGGCAGTGTTGGGTCAACAGCTGGACTTGATCCTAAGGATCTTTTCCAACCTAAATGATTCTGTGATGGTATTAATTTCTCTCTTGCACATGAAGGATGTCAAGGTTCAAGTTCAAGTAACAATGCTGACCCTGTGCAAGTCTAAAGGCTAACTCGGGAAAAAGCACCACTGTTGTGTTTACTTAGCCATATTTTCTTCCCAGAATGCTGCTAAGGAGGATTACTACTTAATTATGAGTAAAAACTTCTTTGTGTGCCAGGTTTGTTAATAACTGTAATTGCGAAGTTTCATTGAACTTCAGTGGGTATGCTGTATTTTTCCCCAATATTCCAGAATGACAACTATCCATTTTAATCTTACTTTGAAAATGCTTGAAACACTTCATAGAAGTTTGTGGGAGTCTCAAGTTTGCACCAATGCAATTAGTTTGCTATCAGTAGGTGAGTGAAATCCTTGTTCTTCGTGCTGTCCCTGTGCCTGCAGTCCCTCACCACCTGCCTCCTGGCCACCCCGGGCTCTTCACTGTGCTGTGCTCTCCTGCCCCATGAAGGCTGCCTTGATTTCAGCCAGAATCCATCTGGGAGAATTGACAGTAGGTGGCCAGCATTGGATCACAGCTCTCTGCCTAGAGTCTTCAAGCTCTCTCTTGTTTTTTTCATACTTTCATGAATAGCCAATCAAAATGCTCAAGAGTTTATGTGGAAAAATAGATTGTGCCAGTGTTTATATATACATGTATGTATATGTCTGTGTGTGGTGCATACATATATATATGCATTTAAATACACACATAGGCAGAATAGAATCATACACAACTATATCCAGCTATCCCTGATTTATCTCCTAGGTGCTGCCTAAAGACCCTGACATAAAACAGCAGTTATTTTTTAAACATTCCAACCAAAAGCTCTAAAAACAGGAGGCTGGTACTGCATGGTAACGTTCTTGTTATGCAAATGCATTTCATCACCACTGTAGCTGCAAATCCATCAGGCTGCACCTTCCTTCAGAGATGTTTACGCAATGCTCCAGAATTTAATTGATCAAGTAAGATGACAGTCGGTCCATGTACATTGAATAAATGCTACTTTGGAAAACTGTGACTCAGAATGATGTGCTGTTGGGGAGGTTTTCTATCCACTAAAGTGAGTCACTATGGAGTGAACTGCTGCTTTTTGCAGGCAGACCTTTAGACAAGAGACTGAAATATCAGAAGCTCTGAAACATCAGCCTTGTTCTAGAAATCCTTTAATGTAAAAAGAAGCCTATCTACTCCAATGTACTCTGGCATGAGATGCTAATCCAAGTGGGCTTCTGTCTCAGTTTATTTGGTCATATCTGGCAGTGTTTTTTTCCAGAGTAGATGAAGGTTCTGATGGTGTTAACCTTCCCATTCAGAGGTTACCAGTGTACAAAATGCATGTATATTTGTACATGGTTATTGTAGATGAGTCTGGTATTGCAGCTCTAGTCTTGATTGATGCTGGCAACATACTGTATTCTTAGGATTGTACTGAACATGGTTAAGGTTCATCATATGTGGCAGCAGCCTGAAGAGAATTAAAATGTGTAAGTTACAAGAAAACCTGCAGCAACTTATTAATCCAGCCTCTTTTTGAAATCTAAAACATGAGCATTTTTGAAAGTAAAGCAAAGCATAGCTAAAATTCCTTGGAAACCCCAGCTCTGCCCCTCTAGCAACAGCAATCCAACTTCCTTCTTTCTGACAGAGCTTCTCCAAGATATCTGTACTTTGAGTGGACACCCAGTGTGTTGCCATCAGGGATGGACTAAGGAGAGCTGCAGATATAAAAACCCTATTCTATGGAGAGTGTCATTATTGCTTATTTGTTTGGTTTTTTTTCAAGCTTAATTTAAAAAATCTGGGAAGAGTGACTGCAGCTTGGAAATCATGGCAACATCCTGGAGTGTTGCCATCTCTTGTTTGACCACGTGTACATTATGAATTCAAGAAGCTCCTGCTGAGGAAAGGTACAGCAGTACATTGTCATCAAAACATTCAATGGGATGGCATTTTCCAGCAGCAGTATGAAAGGCTTCATGAAAAATAAACCTTAACCATCTCAAGTGAGGGTGTCTGTGCTATTGTCCTGGCACAATAAGCATCCTCTGTAGCTTAGCTTTTACCCTTTGATATGCTGCTTTCAGAAAGGCATAAAAAAGCTTCCTGTAGCTATTGCTGCCATCTCCCACTAAGCCACATCTCTGTGTGGAATTACCTCTCCTCCTCAAACTTAGTGCTGAGGAAGTAAATAATGCTGAGAAAGTCAACAATAAGATGAAAAAGTGATCTTAAAACTGTGTCCAAGAACCATTGTTTGCTAGAAAGGGAGCTGGAGGGGCGGCTTCACTTAGGTTTTGCACCTCTGTGGTTGAATCAGAGAGAAATGCATTCCTTCCCTCTCCTCCTCCTCCTACACCCTTAAGTAATAATGCAGGAAGACATTTGAAATAAATAGTTCCTTGATAGAAATGTGTATCTTTAATTTCCTCACTCAAATGAAGGGACTTTATTAATTGGAAAAAGATCAGCTTTTGTTTACATGAATTTGTATGAAATAAATAGCTGCAAGGAGGACCATAAAACCATGAATCCTAAAGGCTCGAACATCAGAGGCAATTAAAACTTTAAGCTTTGCACATACAGAAAGAAAGAGTGGCTATACAAAAATAACTTTGAGGAGGATATTTCCACGGCAGAGAAGCAGCTAACTCCTACATGCAGCAACACATAGATGCAGCCTACTTCTGTCAGGAATGGATTCCAGGGTCCCAGGGGTCCTGTGTGAATATTGTCACTCTGCATTCACAGCTTCACACACAAGAAAATCTACTGCAATGTGCCCTTAATCCTTTACAGGAGCCTGGGAAACTCAGCCTGGACTTTGCTACATTTCAGAAATCTTACAAATCCATGCCCACCCCACTGCAGGTTTCATAAGGACCCCTTCACTGCACAGGTGAGCTGATTCTTCTCATCTCCTCTTCCTTTTCCAGTAGCACTGGTCTCTGGGAAGTAACAATTCAGTAGTAACTGAAAAATCTTTCTTTCATGCAGAGGTGGATATACCTGGGTGAGTATCTAGGCCACCTAACAATATGAAACTGCACTGCTCCAGCCCTTTTCCACACAGCTGGGGCAACACTGATGTTAGCTGCTGAATTTTCAGCATCTCTAAAATACTCTTTTTACAACATTCTTTCAGGAAAAAACCACAATAAACACTTCAGATTCCTAGTCTGATTAAAGTATTCATTGAACTCTATTTAAATCAGGTGCAAAACAACAATATCTCCAACACCAGTGACTATATCAATTAGTAAAAGATGATATTTTAAGCAGAATTCTCTGTGGGAGGCTCCATTTTCCCATTAGAAACTTCCTGATCCTTGATTATTTCTCCGTCATCACTGGTGTTTATAATTCTCCTCATTTGCTGAGAACATCATTAATATTATGCACCAGATAGGTAAGCAAGTGACTTTTAAGAAAGGGTAAACTAATTCACAGTAGGAAGCCAGAAGTGAACCAGGCTGGGATAAATCTGTAAAAAGGATCTCCAATTATGAGGCCAGAACCTCACAGCTATGTATGTGGATGTGTACTTACTGCTGTCTCTTAGTAATTTATTTATTCTTTCTCTGAGCCTCAACTAATGTTACCCCCTATGAGGCTGTGAATGCATTCATATGGGAATGCATTAAGAGTGGGCATAAACTAGGGGAAAAAAATTCATCCCAGCATGTTTCCATCCAAAGATGTGAAAAACTTTGATTATTCATTAGGCAAGAAAGAGCCATAATAAAATCCCTTTTCTTGTATTAAAATTAAATCAGAAATGCAGGAAAGAGCAGCTTGCCACCAGTCTGAACTTGCCTTGCAGTTCCAAGGGCTGCAGTTTAGGCCAACTCTGAGGCAAGTGTATTTTTAAATAATTTGTAATTTAAAAATAATATAATTATTTACCTTATTCTGATGGGAGACTGTCAGTCTCTAAGGGCTTGAGAAGCCAGCCTCCTCTCCGCTGTGTTTTCTTTATTTCTCTGTAAATTTTTTACATCCAAGTTTGAATCTGAAATTTTTTTTCTGTATGGGGTTTGTGTATATTTCAGGTGGTTTTGTTAAATGAATGGTCCTGGAGCACCATGATACTTGCCATGTCACAAAGAAGCACTTGATGCTCTCAGAAATTTGGGGTAAAAATAGATCTTTCATATCCTTGGGCTTCCCGTTTGGGTGTTATCACTTCCTTCCTCCCTTTCAATAGGGAGCACCAAAATTCTGTGAATACCATGTTTGGGTCATTTGCTGGAGAAAGACAACCTGGGAATGCAATTTCTCTCTTTACTATGGCAATTACTGTAAGGCAAAACACGACTGGTAAAAGATGTGAGACCATTTCCTCACTCAAGTCAAATGTAATTCTTATTAAATAAACAGTTCTAACAGACAGGAATAAAAATATAATGTGTCTCTGATTTGCAGTTTTCTCTTTTAAGTCCTCCTAAGTAAACTATCTGTATAGACAAATTATACTGCACACATGAAGTCAGTGAAAACATCCAAAATAGATTGATGAAATTCCTTCTATTTTGTAGCTCCAAGAGTTAACATGGATATTATCTTCAGAAAATAGAACATAAGATATACCAGTCAAAACTATAATAAGGGTTGGAATAATGATGTTTAACATGAGTGAACCTTAATATAGAAAGATAAAGCCACCTCTGACTGAAAGTTCTCAGAAAGGAACCAAGTGGAGAATCCTAGAGGGAGAACACAAACAGGTCCTCACTGCTTTCATGGGTCATTACAGAACGAGCAGCCTGCCAGCAGGCAGCCCCCTCTCACAATATCTGTATCCTGACATTCACTCTCCTGTTGTTAAATCCTGCTTTGTTGTGGTGACCAGATTTTAATTTTTCTGCTCACAGATTCACAATTTGTGATCTGCAAAAACAAACTCCCAGTGCAATCTCTTATGCCATTTTCTTTTCCATTCCATGATTCTTCCTGCTCTAATTCTCCCTGCTGCCACTCATGCTGAGCAGTAGGAAAGCCACTGCCAAGCCTGGGGTCCTGCCTGTCCTGGGAGGTTGTGGAGACTGGAGGGCCCCTCAGGGAGCATAGCAGAGGAGCTGCCACAGGCCACCCATGATCCCTCTCAAGCTCCTGGACTGCAAACCTAGTTTTTTACTGGCAGAACTAATTCAGATAAACACAAACTCCAATTATTCCTGCCAACCACCATCCTCTGCAAGGCATGTCCCACCTCATTGCTCACTCAATTTTGCTGCTGTAAGGCTTCCTGAACTGCTCTCCGTTTCTTATATTTTAATGTAAATATTTTTGGAGGGCAAAATGAGATCTGGAAATGATCTCATTTTATTGTACTTTTCCCACAGTACTTAGTAAGCAGATTAGATACCATCCCTGTAGAGAATATTGTAGGTTTACCTTGTGCCTGGTTGAAAATATATGTATTCTGAGTGTTTCATTAACTGCAAATGACTCTGTTAAAAAAACAACAAAAAAACCCAAAGCACAAAAATCCAACAAACTTTCTTGAGACACAGTTTTTCTTTATCAAAGTTCTGGCAAGAACCTCCTGGTACCATGACTACCTAAGAGTTTCACCATTTCACATTTAAAATGATTGTTACAGTGAGTTATATAACTCTGAAAATAACCCTGGGCGATGTATGTTTTTCCTGAGTTATCCCTATTTGCTAATAATTAGGACAGACACCTGTGGCTTTCTGTTTCCCTACTACAGCCATTGCATTTTAAGAGCTGAAAAAAGCCAACTGAGAAGTGGGAGATCCCGACAGCACGGAGGTGTTTAAGCCCACTGCAACTGGGCTGTGTCCAAAGTGAGACTGTGAGCAGACGTGGTGCACAAGTTGCAGACCATGATTCAGATCCTGCTGATGTAGGACACAGTCCTGAGCATAACATAAGGCTATAAGGGAAACAGGTAATGCCCTACCCCTGCTAAATACAGCATGAGGTGTCCAAAATTTAACCATTAAGTGTATAGTGGTGACACTTGATTAAAAACATGCAAGATATACAAACCAGGGTATTTTTGTCAGTCTATTTGTTCTGCATTTTTTGCTATCTGAATAAAACAAGCCTGAGGGGATATCCTTTTTCACTGTCTTGAAAGTTCAGTTCATTAAATCAAATTCTGACCTTTTACAGTTTATGCTAGCTGAGCCTTTCTGGTCCCTGGATAGCAAAACTGTTGGTCCACAGATCTGACTTTTTCATCAAACATTCCTCACCTTCCTGACCATTAAATAACTCTCCTTGTTCTTGAAGTGTTTTCTGATGCATCAAAATGCGTACAACTAAAGGGCATCTATGAAGCAGTTGTTGAAATAACACCACTTCAGTTCTAAAGGAACTTTGCAAAGTGAAATCATTCCTACAATCACAAATTTCCTAATCAGCACAAATGCATGATTGTAAGAATATTTGCACACATTTATAGGCACACATGTGCTATATAAAAAGATACGTAGCCATGTGCACACTGAAGCAGATAAGACACTCTTTAGCTGGCTATGCTGGCTGTACTGGGGCCCTCCCCTGAATGTATCATGTACCTTTAACTCCAGCCCGAGATGAACAGATTGCTGGCTGAATGGAGTCTTTTTATAGCACTAGTCCACGGGGAAATTCTTCAACAAAAATGCTTTTCTGATCACATTTGCAATTCATATATGCTAAGAACAGGATTCTATTAATTGAACACTGAAAAACATTCCTAATTAGTGCATATATTATTAACGACCTTCATGCTTCTACAGTAAGCAAACCAGCAATGTTCAGTACCAATGTATGTTCTGAGAGTTTTCTCACTGGGGATTCTGTGCAACTGCTCCTCAAATGGTTATGTTTTCCTAAGGATTTCTACATTTAGATGACAAATCAAGCTTCTCTAATTGCCAAATTGTATCTGCTCCTTCACCAAGAGACACCTTACAGAGTTTCTGAGTCAGAGTAACCAGGCAACCCTAAGCCTCTAGACTAGGAGGCAAAGGAAAACGTGTACTCCTACAGCAAGAAGAAAAATTATCATTTCAATCTCTATTCAAAAATTTGTCATAATAGAAATAATGTTTGCTGTGACTCAAGCATTTCAAAGGGTGATATAAATCCTCAAGCTCAAGATGTCCCAGTCAGAAGCTGAGGCGTTTCTTTACAGTTCTCCCAATGCTTCTGAGCAAACTGGAATCCTGGCAAAAGCTGGTCAGACAGCTCTGGGTCTCTGAGCTCCAGCACAGCAATTGCTTTTGATTCCTGTTAACTATATAAAGTCATACCAGGGAGATAACAAGTGCCAATCTGTTGTTTTTCCTGGGGAGAAATCCTCTGATGGCCCAGTCAAAGCCAAGTCTTTGCAGTGCAAATTTCTGCTAATCCAAATCATCATTGATGGGGATTGATCTTCCACCAAGACAGGGTGGGCTTTGTAAGCCCAGCTTTGCCCTGAGTCCCCGAGGTTTATCCAATGACCTGACAGACACCACAAAATCATATTTCTTACAAAAAAAAACCCCAACCTTAAAAATAACTACATATATATATATATATATCTTGGAAGAAGAAGCCAGAGGAAAGGACCATCAGCACTGGTCAAGGTTCAAAAGGTGGCTAAACTGAGAAGCCAGGGCATTCCTTGTGGTGCTCCCCCTTCCTGGGGAGTGCTGTCTCTGTTGTGGAAAGTGCAAAGAACAGTGCTGCCATGGCTTCAGCAAGGAAAGCAGTAGTCTGGAGGACCAAATATTCCATGGTGATTGTGTGCACGTCCCTCTCTCAGAACATCTCCCACAGCTGGGCAGCTGGGAGACCTAGATGAAATCCACTTTCCACAGAAGTAGCAGTTTAGGCCCTCAAACCCCTGTCCTGATTGCTTCTACTCAGCTTGGCTGCTGGATGCAGAGTGCTAAAATAGCAGCAAAGTGACAGATACTCCTACCCCCAGCTCTCCAACCTTCCTTTCTCTACAAAGATGTGTGTGCTTGCTGATGCCCAGCCTCCTCCCTCTGGGGAGCTTTTCCCCCACTTATGGCTGTCACTGAGGTCTAGTAAGTCTCTTTTCATTGGTGACTGTGGTTTAAAGCCTTTCATTGCAGCCTAAAGAAATGCTCTTCTGCCTTTAAAAAGCTGACACGACACCCCCAGATTATTCAACAGCACTTAGGCACCACAGTGTGCCTCAGGTTCAGTAACACAAGACCATGAAATGTCTCAGCTACACTTCAGGTACACAGTTCCCAGGGGTGTAACAATTTGTGCAAGTGAACATCAGACTTCCTTTACCTAAAAAGGGAAATGAAAACTAAACACTGGAATTATCTTTGCACATATGTGTTGCATTTAGTCTCCTGTTTTCAAAGCTGGAGAGTTACCCTATGGCAAAGACTAACAACAAAATCGTCTGTGACTATTACTCCTTGCACCTGTTTGCCGGTTTGTTCTCTCCCTGGGGGGTACAGGAGGGAGAAACAGACTTTGGTCTGTTTCCCCTGGTATTCCCGCTGGTATCCTCTGACAACACAGGTCTAGGAAGAGCCTCCCCTCCCCACTCCTCTCCTCTTTTTTGTATTTTCCCTTTCTTCTCTACTCCTCACTCCTTTTTTTCTTTATCACACAGTTTCTTCCAGTCACTTGCACGCTGGGCGCTGGCCCAGGGGATGACACTGGTGCCTCTGCCACAGAATTCAACATCCTGACAAAGAAAAATTCTGCTCAGAGCACTTCCCCTCATGGCCCCATGAGGTGAGGAGGAGGAGGGAGAGGCCTGGGCCCCAGTCCTGCATAGCAACCAGCTGCATGCTTAACCTCAGCCATGGACCTAGCTCCACTGGTTTCAGATATTTCCATGATTTGCCAATACCAAGTAAAGGTATTTAGATATTTGTAAAAATGCATAAATTAAGGCCTTAATTGACTATTTGTTTTAAGTAAGGCTCTTCCTGGATTTAGATGTAGTTGGAGGCATAAAGGGATGTGACTGAGCCTCACACTGAGTAATTTTTGATTCCTGCCGTTTTTAGAAGCATATTGGATTGCTGTGTTGGAGTGTTGGGAAAAAATCACAGGATGAGGAACGCTGTGATCCTGGTGCCTGACCGGGCAGCCTGGCCGGGCAGGGCGGCACACGGCAGCAGGGCGGGCAGGAGGCAAGGGAACACTCGAGGGGCAGAACCGAACCATGGGCGAAAGGCACGGGGGCAGCGCCGGGCTCCCGCAGCCGGGCCGGGCACGGGAGCGCGGAAAGCGGGAGCGACGGTACGGGAAGGGCAGCCGGTGACGGGCACGGGAAAGGGCAGCCGGTGACGGGCACGGGAAGGGCAGCCGGTGACGGGCAGGGGAAGGACAGCCGGTGACGGGCAGGGGAAGGACAGCCGGTGACACGGCAGGGGAAGGACAGTCGGTGACGGGCAGGTGAAGGGCAGCCGGTGACACGGCAGGGGAAGGGCAGCCGGTGACACGGCAGGGGAAGGGCAGCCGGTGACGGGCACAGGGCCCTTCCCTGACAAAGCCCCCCGCCCGGGCACGGCAGCACCGCGCAGCGCCCCGGCACCATTTAGTACCGAGCACTGAGCTCGGAGGCCGTCCATGGAGGCCCTCCACGGAGGCCTCCGGAGCTCGCAGAAGGGGCGGTCTCGCCCGGCAGGCGGAATTTCGGGAATTTCGGGATTTTCGGGAGCGTTTCCAGGCTGGCCGCGGGGCAGCGCGCCCCCTGGTGGCGCCGCGGCGGCGGCTCCGCGCTGCTGCCCGCGCCCCTCCCGCTCTCACCTTCTGCCCAGGAGGGCCCGAACTCTTTAATAAAGGAGTTTAAATAAAGGAGTTGTGAGCGGGAAAATCCATGAAGATCTACACTGATTTGTGCCGAACAGCTTCTATCGTGACATTACCCTAACTGTTCATCAAGTCCTATTTTGCAGCTAAATAATGTTTCCCCATTTGTGTAGGTCCCGATACAGTTCAAGACTTTAAAAGAGGTTTTTCAGTGCCAGTTCAATGCTTAATTAGGCACTCACTCATAATCAAACTTTCCCAAACTACACAATCAGAGTAACAAATCTAAAGAATGGTTTATCTGCAAAAGTCCTAAGTATTTGACATGTCTAAGTGAAATCAGCTGTGAATAAAAATCTGCTGAATATCTTCTGTGATATGCAGTGATCATAAAAGAAGCTGAGTCAGATCAGTACATATTTTTGATAAAACTGTCTTTTACCTGTAATTAACTGCAATGGGAAAAGTTCCCCCAAGTGGTTTCCAAGTCTATTGCAACATAAAGTAAAAGACACAGTGGAAGGAAAAATTATTTTATTTATATGATGGTTACAAAACAGTAGAAAAGAGAGAGGCAAGGTAAGTAAGTGAAAATATAATGATGCTACACAGTATTTATGCCTCTCCTCTTTGCTGTATTGCCCAGTTATTTCCAGGAGACATTTTGGTAATCAGAATAAAAGGAAGTGCCTGTGCTTCCAGGACAGGTGTTTTACACCTCGGTTTTAGGTGATGAGAGTGCAAGGGGAGCACCCTCCCCGAGGGCTGCCCTTAGCCCAGGCTGCAGGGGGCAGGCACAGGCACTGAGAGCAGCCCTGGTGCAAAAAACTGGGTGGGCAGCGCTGTCACACCCATGGGGCAGCCCCCTCTGAGCAGGCATGGGATGGGAAGAGCAAGTCACCCCAGCATATTTCTGGGTTTGCAAGCACTGGACTACAAAGGGTAAAGAACAGGGCAAAAAACTAAGGTGGGGGCTTAAAATACTCTTCTTTTTCTCCTGTGAGCAACTCTGTGGACTCCTTGGGCACTGCTTGGGTTCAAGGCATGTGACGTTCAAGGGACTTCATCAAGCAAAACAAACCCACAGCATCTCTAGCTCAGGTTCTGGTGCTTTCTGAGACCCTGCAAGTAAAGAATGACAGCAAAAGTGGTTTAAAATTCAGGATAATGTGTCTGCAAACAGACATAAAGTCACACTGGTTGTAGGCAGTGCGAGGATGGAACTATTTACCCAAGTCTGTCTAAGGAATGGGCTAACAAGCACCACGCTTTCCACCCCCATAAAATCATCTTCTCAAACAAGAGTGGATGCAGAGGGAACAGGAACAGTATCTACCTGAGCATTATGTGCAGCTCTGGGGGCTCTCATCATAAAAGCAGAAGCTGGTCTTTGTCAAAATGCACAGGGTAAAGGAACAGAAAGGAGAGCAGAGACAGTGGGGATGTAACAGCTGGGACACATCTGTCCCTTATTACTTCCATACTCATCCTCTTACTCCAAGAGGGCATTTAGCCTACAAGTTAGTGAGCAAAAATTTAGGATTGAAAAATGGGGGAGTAATTTTAAACAAATAGCCAAAGCTTTGATGCCAGGATGCTGATGCCACCGAGGTGCCAGGCCTTGCTGGGGCCCCCATAATTCTCTCAGGTCGTGCAGGTGGCCATGCCTTTCCCGTGCTGCAGGAATGGCAGGGGAGCAGGAGACAAAATACAAGCTGCAAATGGAAAACGGCCCCTGAATCAGTGAGAAAAACTTCTCAGAGTCCTAGAAAACTTCAGCCCTATTCCTGATAGCAGCCAAAGAGGAAAATTAAATATTCAGGAATTTACAGCGGGAGAGTGGTAACTAAAAGAGGCAATGTCACATACCACAGTGTAAATACTGTAAAATTTGGAGCCACCTTCTTTCCCCACACTATAAAAGCATAAAATAGGCCTAAAAAAGTATTCTTTAAGATGATCAGTGTATGTAGCAGCTACTGTTTGAAGAGAATATCACTGAAAACATTATGATCAGAGGAAGAATCGCTAGAACATTTTATAAGTCACAGCTTTTACAAAGTGAGCAGTTATTCAGCTCTGCCTACAATAGCTGGGAGTCACTGCAAAATTTGTACACAAAAGACTTAAAACAAAAATTGAAATTTTTTTCTTTAATTTTTTTTTTCTTTTACAAATTTTTTTATTCACCCACCGTGGGAACGACAGCACAGGAGAGTGGAGCAGCAGCCATTGCTCCTCCCCACGGCCAAAACCCTTGGGGTCACACATATTTTCTTCATGTTTGAAATTCAACCTGTGGATTTGGCACTTTCATGGTGGCAGCTGTTTGTCTCATAGCTATTAAATCCTCTTTCTGCCTCAGTCTGAAAACATGCACTTACTATGAAATTAGCAAAATGAGAATATTTTGAGGCTATATAAAATGGAGATGGGCAGGTTTGGGTGGCAGAGGGGCCCTGGCAGAGCTGCAGGGCAGCTGTGGGCTGAGCTGTGCACAAGGAGCAACTAAAACTCAATGTGAGCAGGGATGGTGTGGGAGGTGACAGGGAAGCTCACAACCTTCGCAGTGTGAGTTTTGGCCCCTCCAGGAAGCAGAAGGAGCCAGAGAGTTCAGTGAGGTTCCAGATGATCAGGAGATGGTATTTCTTAGAGCTTCAATTTTCATCTTTGAGCAAAGAGCATGAGACAATGTGCATTTCAGTCATGCTCTGAGGGAGAGAAGTGGGCTTAGGATAAGTTCATCCAGTCACCTCTGAAGTTGGGTTTCCACAGAAGATTTATGAGGAACATTCATTTTCCTTCAGTCTGCCCTCATAAGTAAGACTCCAGATCTGCTTTGTTGCAAAGTAAATTGTTCTAAGAATACCAGTTATCCTCCTTCAATGTGCCTCCCTGTGAAAAATTGCCCCCTGACCTTGAGTTGTTGTAAACCATATCATGAAAAAGAGGCACCAAGATGTGGTTAAAATTGCATAAGTTATTTTCTTGTGGTGGGGAAAGAGCAATGGAAATATCAATACCAATAATAATAATATGTTCGTTTCTGGGAAGGAAGAAATGAGATACCGAGTGGCAAAGGTCTCTAAATTTTCCACGCACATGTAATTTAGAAGGCAATATAGTTATAAAATAAATATAAAAATACTTATTAGATTGAATTTCAATATACAGAAAAGGAAACATAGTAAGCATCCTTCCCCCTTTTTCATAAAGAATACCTCTATTTACTCAGAAAAAGAGATGCATAAGTCTTTTATGTAATTAGAATAAAGATTGTCAGATATTTTATTCAAGGAAAGGTCTGTGGAAAGAAACCAGAAAGCATTGACACACCCTAAAAGGACACGTTTAACAAATGCCCTCATTATGAGTAATTCAGTTCAAGCTGCAGAGCTGTGCATGGAAGTCTGTACTTGAACAGCCATAAAATCAGAGCCTCATTTAGGCTGGAAGGAACCTTCAGAAGTCCAGTGTGTGGTGGCAGGAGGGCTGGAGTGAGCAAATGTCAGACACTAGCAGCACAGGAATGGAAATCACAGCACAGCTGTTGATCTTGTTCTTGGCATTCTAATAAGATGTTGCCAGGGCAGATCACAGCATCTTTCAGCGAGTTGAAAGAAAGCTTTCACTAAGAAACATTCAGCTGAGAGCTCAGAAAGAGGCCAGACTGAGATTAGTCCAAACCCCAATTTCTTAACCTGATATTTCACCCTTTTAAATTCGGATTCCAAACAAGAATACTTGGAATATAACAATTTTAAAAGGCCACTAAACCTCCCCAATATGACAGCTACAGAGAAAAGCAGTTCTGTGACAGGGCAAGCACTGCAGATGTATGTCTCTGCCCAGGAGGCTGTGAGGTGTTCCCTAAAACCAGTCTCCATTGGTCCATGGGGAGACAAGTGAGTAAAACAAGTGCTCTAGCAC